>NC_137807.1:24826522-26154022 GCF_963383645.1 Muscardinus avellanarius
TACTTTTTCTTTTTTTGTGGTATTAGGAATTGACCCTAGGGCCTCTCCATGCTAGGCAAACACTGCATCACTGAGCTACATCCCAGCCCTTTTTAAAACCTACTTTGAGGTAGGGTCTCACTAAGTTGCCCAGACTAGCCTTGAACTTAGGTCCTCCTACCGCAGCCTCCTAAATGCCTGGTATTACAAGCTTTTAACATCAAGTCCAGTGAATTACACCTATTTAATTGCTGAGAAAGAGAGCCAGTTATAGTGGCTAATCCCAGTACTTGGGAGGCTGAGATGGGAATATCGCCAGTTCATGAACAACTTCCACTACTTAATAAAGCCTTCTGCAACTCAGTGAAACCCTGTTTCAAAATAAAGAATAAAAAACAGGGTTTGGGGTGTAGTTCAGAGGTAGCATGCTCCTGGGTTCAATCCCCAGCACTGCAAACTAAATAAATAAAGGCTGAGAGAGCTGGGCACAGTGGCTCATACATAACTCCAGTACTTGGGAGGCTGAGACAGGAGGATTGCAGGTTTATGGCCAACCTCAGCAATTTGTGAGTAAGGCCCTACACAACTTAGTGAGATCACATTTCAAAATAAAATTGGACTAGGGGTGTAGCTCAAGGTAGAACGCCCCTGGATTCAATCCCCAGAACCACACAAAAAATAAAGATAAAAAGGCTGAGAGATGCAAAAGCTCGACATCCAGGGGCCCAAAGATGTTTTACTACCAAACCGCCCACGAAAAGACAAATACTGTATAAACCCACTTCTGTTAAGTATTTAAAAGAGTCAAAATCACAGTGACACTGGGGAGGCTGAGACAGGAGGATCGGGGTTCGAGGCCTGCCTCAGCAATTTAGTGAGGCCCTTTGTCACTTAGTGAGATCCTGTTTCAAAATAAAAGAATAAAATAGGGCTAGGGGTGTGCGCAGAGGCAGAATGCCCCTGAGTCCCATCCCCCATACCACAATAAAAAATAAGTCTGTAATGTTTACATAAATAATGACAGACAGTATCAATCTATAAATAACCCAATAATAAACTGTATGACCTTCTCAAGTACTGGAGCACAGAAAAAGCAAAGAGCTGAATTTAGCCCTGACTGTGGCACACGGGGCACTACAGCGCGGTACACTGCAGGCTTTGAGATGGACACACCACGAACCGACAACAGGGGGGCAGGAGTGGAACTGCTGAGGGCCAACATAACAACTGGCAGAACAAACGACAAAGAAGAGAGGCTGAGAACCGCTGGCTTTAAAAAACAGTTCTTAAAACACTTCATACAGAGCTGTGGAAAATGGCCTATAAAGGCAGGGGACTGACTGAAGGCGTGAAGAAACCTGGGAGGAAGCAGAGCGCTGCGCCCCAGCCCGGGAGTGCTGCAGCTGGGTCTGCGGGAGGGGCCAGCTCAGGGCAGCAGGCCGGGCACATGGCCACGTGAGGGCAGCAGTCACTGCGGCGAGGGGTCCTTGCCACCTCTGCAGGTGGAGAGCTGAGGCTCTCAGCTATCTAGCAAGACCCTGTTTCCACATAAAAAGTAAAATAGGGCTGGAGGCTTAGCCCAGAGGTAGAACAACCCTGGATTCCATCCCTAGTATCACAAAAAAAGAAAGAAAGAAAGAAAAAAGAAGTGAAAATACTTTCTGAGTAGCAGAGCTCTGTCAGTAGTAGTACTACTGCATTCTCTAACAGACTTAGTGACCTTTAAAAAAGCCAGGCGTGGTGGTACACGCTTGGGAGGCTGAGACAGGAGGATCACAGGCTCGAGGACAGCCTCAGCAAACAGTGAGACTCTCATCAACCTAGTGAGACCCTGTTTCCAAATAAAAATAAAATAGGCATAGGGGTATAGCTCAGAAGTAGAATGTCCCTGGGGTCTATCCCTAGTAAAACACACACACACACACACACACACACACACACACACACACACACACACACAAGCAGTACCTAGCCGGGTGTGGTGGTACATGCTTGTAATGCCAGACTTTGGGAGGCTGAGAAAAAGGATCTTAGTGAGGCCCTTTGCAACTCGGTGAGACGCTGTTTCAAAATAAAGAATAAAAAATAGGGCTGGGGGTGTAGCTCGGATGTAGAATGCCCCTGTGTTCCATCCCCAGTAACAAGCAAAAAAAAAACAAAAAACAACAAAAAAAAAAACAGTACCTACCATTAGTCCTTCTACCTGAAAAGCAGGTGCTTTTATGGGTTAATATAAAACTATGACAGAAGACATTTGTGTGGGGGTGTAAACTGTTTTCTTTAGTTATCTCTATTAATAAAATCTCTGAAAACTAATCTTAAGAAATACCATGAAAGCATAGAGTAAATGCGTTACAAGCTTGCCCCTCGACATCCATAGGAGCAGAGAGCCCGTGCCGCGTCCTGAACACCGCGAGGGGTCGCGTCGAGCACTCAGCGGCCAGCACTCTCCTCAGCAGAGAGCGACGCTCACCTTCAAGGTAGTGGAAGGCGGATCCTCCGGGGGAGCAGGGAGGGGGCACGCCACGCTCAGGGCTGACCTGCAACACAGCCACAGCGACAAGGTCAGACGGCTGAGCGCTCGGGCAGGTCTGAGGCCACGTGTGCTCAGGCAGCCCAACATCTGTACTTGGAGTCCTGGCCGAGCTCGCCTCCTCCGAAGCCCACCGTCGCCAGGACTGCGTCCTCTACATCATACTGAGTCTTTACATCTCGCCCTATGTTGTGTGGGCGTATACTGGCGGTTGAACCCGGGGCCTTCTACCTGAGCCACCTCCAGCCCCATTTTACCTTTTTTTTGTGGTACGGGGGGTGGAACCCAGGGGCCTTCTACCTCTGGGCTACACTCCCAGACCTATTTTATATTTTATTTGGAAACAAGTTCTCACTAAGTTGCTGAGAGCCTCACTAAGTAGCTGAAGCTGGCTGGCTTTGAACCTGCGATTCTCCTGTCTCAGCCTTCCAAGTATTAAGATTACAAGTGTGCGCCACCACGCCCGGCTTTACTTTTGTTTTGAAATAGGGTCTCACAAGGTTTTTGAGGGTCTTGCTAAGTTGCTGAGGTTGCCCTCAAATCTGTGATCCTCCTGTCTCAGCCTCCCAAGTACTGGAATTACAAGTGTGCACCACCATGCCGAGCTTCAAGTATATACTACTTTCTTCTTCTTCTTCTTTTTTTTTTTTTTGATGGTACTGGGGTTCCTGGAAACCCTTCTACCTCAGGGCTACACTCCCAGACCTATTTTATATTTTTATTTGGAAACAGGGTCTCTTAAGCCAGAGCGGCTGGCTTTGAACCTGCGCGATACTCCTGTCTCTGCTTCCAAAGCGCGGGGATTACAAGCGTGCGCCACCACGCCCTGCAAGTATATACGTCTTAAGAGTGCTCAGAAGTGTCTGGAGCCAGGCACAGGCCAGCCTCAGCAGCCTAACAAGACCCTGTTTCAAAATTAAAAAAAAAAAAAAAAAAAAGGCTGAGGTTGTAACTCAGAGATAGAATGCTCCTGGGGTTCCATTCCCAGTACAAAACAAAAAAGGCCAGTGCACAGTAACTTAGTGAGGGCATAGCTGGGCATGGTGACGCACATCTGTAATACCAGTACTTGGGAGGCTGAGACAGGAGGATCACAGAGTAGACACCAGCTTCAGGAACTTAGTGGGGTATAGCGTGGAGGTAGAATGCCCAAGTTCAATCCCCAGAAAAACACACACACACACCAGTGGTAGTAAAAGCACACACACGCGCGCATGCACACATACACCCGTGATAGTACACCCAAGTTCAATGTCCAAAACACACACACACACAAACACCCATGGTAGTACGCCCTGGGTTCAACGCCCAGCACGCACGCACGCACGCACGCTCGCTCGCTCGCTCTCTCTCCCACTCTCTCTCTCTCTTTCTCTCTCACACACACACCCGTGGTAGTACGCCCTGGGTTCAACGCCCAGCACAAGAACAAGCAAGGCTGGCGAGGCCTTAGTGCTGTGCGCACCTGAGCGCCTGGGGAGCGCCCCTGCTCCTCCCAGGAGCTGGCTCACCTGAGAGATGCTGGACACGCTGCTGGTCTTCCTCTTCAGCGTGCCCTCCTGACAGACTGTCAGCAGATTGCTGGGGAGGATGGAGCGGAAGTCATTGAAGGATCGCCTCCGGACACCTTCCAGCTCCTCCGGGACTCGCAGGGAATGAGGAGGGACTTTGGGAAAGAGCTTCGAGAGGAGAGACTCTTCTGTGTTGCTGTAGCGCCCAAACGCGCGGGAGATTCCGATCAGGCACGGGATGGCATACTTGCAAAGGTATTCTAAAAGATCAAATGGAAATACTGAGCTAGTTCCCTGTGAGAGCCATACTGTGCCCACCCTAACAAACATGAAGATTCAGATTAGCCACAGTAATAGGGCCACCCCACCCTATCATTAACAATAACTTCAAGCCAGACGTGTTGGTGCATGCATGAAATCACAGTACTTGGAGGCTCAGACAGGAGGATCATAGGTTCATGGGCAGTCTCAGCAACTTAGCCAGACCCTCTGCAACTGAGTGAGACCTTGTTTCAAAATAAAATAAAAATGCTGAAGGTGTTGCTCAGAGTCACAGGATGTGCTTGGGTTCAATTCCCAGTACCACACACACACAAAAAGGAAAAGCGACAAAAGAGTAACTTCAGGCTGTCTCCACTGCTGCTGCTCACCGGGGAGGCTCTGCTCCATTCACGGTGCAGCCGAGCCGCGGGCCGGGTGCCTTGGCTCATGAGATCATACTAGTGGCCTTATTTAAACAATAGAGGAAATGACCTTTGGGAGTCAACTAAACTACCCACAAGTACAGGTGAAGAAACTGGGGCACCAGAGGCTAAAGTCACTTGTCCAGGGTCACCTGGCACTTGTGTACAGAACTGCATTCCTGACCCCATGTGGCCTCTCAGTACAGTAACACATAAAAATGTGACCTAACAGCTGGGCGTGGTGGCGCAAGCTTGTAATCCCAGCATTTGGGAGGCTGAGACAGGAGGACTGCGGTTCGCAGCCAGCTTCAGATACTTAGTGAGGCCCTCTGCAACTCAGTGAGACTCTGTTTCAAAATAAAGAGAATAAAGCCGGGCGTGGTGGCGCATGCTTGTAATCCCCACGCTTGGACGGCGGAGACAGGAGGATCGCGCAGGTTCAAAGCCAGCCTCTCAGTACCACCAAAAAAATCAATCAATCAATCAATCAATCAATCAATCAATCAAGAGAATTAAAAATAGGGCTGAGGCTATAGCTTAGAGGTAGAATGCTTTGAAGGTAAAATGTTCCTGGGTTCCATCCCCAGTACTGAAAAAAAAAAAGAAAAGAAAAAGAAGTGACCTAACTACAGAAATGTTTGCATCCATCGGATACACATAGATAGAAGAACAACAACGAAAAGACTACAAAAATATAAGGCAAAGACCACACACACACACACACACACACACACACACACACACACACACACGAGAGAAGATGAATAAAAGAGAAAAACCCTTAAAGATCTATATTCATACCTTTTTCTTGGATTTCCAAGGCCTGGCACATTCCCAAAAGGACATGTAACACCTGTAGAAGTCCCTCTAAAATCTGTAATAGTTGAGAAAACAAAATCAGATAAATATCACAAAAGGAAATAAAAATTTCAAAGAGCTTTAGACACTATCTTGCCTGACTCCACAGACCTCTCCACAATAGATGTGCCAGGGACAGAAACACTCCCTCCCTAGGCTGACACAGAGCTCCTTTGAACAGGGTGCCCGCGATGTCCTCCTGGCTGGTACCCACTGGCCCTGGGGCTGTCTCTTACTCCCCATACTCTAAACAGGTAACAGGTCCCCAAAGCTTCTCTTTTCATGGCTAATAGCTCGAGTTCTTTCCAACTGACCCCTTATGATCACAAGTTATTTATGATGCTAATTGCTGCTTATGATTCTACTGTACCTCTGCTTGTTGGCATGTCTGGAACCGTGGTATTTTCATTTTGAAACAGGGTCTAGCTAGGTTGCTGAGAGTCTTACTACTTGCTGAGGCCATCTTTGAACCTACGACCCTCCTATCTCAGCTTCCCAAATACTAGAATTACAGGCGTGCACCACCACACCTGGCTCATGTTCTTTTTTTTAAAAGGGAGAGAAGGGGGCTTGGGGATGTATCTCAGTGGTAGAGCACTTACCTAGCATGTGCAAGGCCTGGGTTTGATCCCTAGCACCACAAAAATAAATAAATAAAGGGAGAGAGGGAGGGGATCAGGGATATAGTTCAGTGGTAGAAGGCCTGGTTAGCATCCAGCACCACACCACACATACAAAATGGATGAAATCACGCTGCATATTGTTAACACTTCCAACAAAATTAACTAAGACTAAAAAAGTCTGAACACTCAAAAGAAAAGCTTTACTAGAAAATTCACTCTATGAGTTGCTTCAGTCTCTAACATAGGAGAAGGAAATCCACTGAATGCCCCTTTCTTGCTTCCCTCACAGAGGCTTGGGGAATGCTGAATAATACAAGACTCAGAGCCAGAGCCGGTGTGGTGGCACGAGTTTGTAATCCCAAAACTTGGGAGGCTGAGACAGGAGGATCGCAGGTTCTTGGCCAGCCTCAGCAACTTGGTGAGGCCATTTCAAAATAAAAGAATAAAATATGGCTGGTGGTATAGCTCAGAGGTAGAATGCCCCTGAGTTCCCTCACCAATACCACAAAAAATAAAGATAAGACTCTGGAGATCCTGAAAGACACTGCAAACTGAAAACTACTATAAGCAATTATGAGTCACTGCTCAGGTCTTTATGAATAGTATGAAATGGAAACAACAGTAGCCCCATCAGACTCCCACTTTTGCTTCTCCTGTTCCTCACCTTGGGACTCCTGATCTAAGAGCAAGCAGGGCACACACTGACCTCATCCCTAAGCGAGGGGTCCCGATGAGCCACGTCAGACAGCAGAGTCACCAGGCAGAAGCTGAAGCTCTCTGCGACCGGGAGTGCGCCTGGAACATGGGAAGACAGGGAGCAGGTCACTAGAGGCAGTGCACTGGCTGCTCCTAGCTGGCCACCGACTCAGTGGGTCCCTCTATGGCCTATCAGGGACTGGCTTGCACAGACTGCCCTCACAGAGTCTCAAAAGAACAGATACGGAGCAAGGCATGGTGGTACATACTTGTAATCCCAGCATTTGGGAGGCTGAGACATGAGGATCACGGTTCGCAAACAGCCTCAGCTACTTAGTGAGGCCCTCTGCAACTCAGTGAGACCCTGTTTCAAAATAAAGAATAAAAACTATAGAGCTGGGGGTGTAGCTCGGAGATAGAATGCCCCTAGGTTCCATCTTCAGTACCACAAAGGAAAAAAAAAAAAAGAAAAAGAAAAAGAACAGAACAGATACGAACCAATGTGTTTGCTGAAAAAGACCTCAACTTTTCTTTTCCCAGCATTTGGGAAGCTGAGACAGGAGGATAGCAGTTCACAGCCTCTGCTACTTAGTGAGACCCTGTTTCAAAAGTAAAAAATAAAAAATAGGGTAGAGGGTGTAGCTCAGAGGTCAAATGCCCCTGGGTTCCACTCCCAGACCAGCAAAAAACAAAAAAAGTGAGAAATTTTTGTGTTTATATATATTACATTGAACCCAGGTACATTCTACCTCCAAGCTATATTCTCAATCCTTTTCTAAATTTTTATTTATTTATTTATTTTATGCTATTGGGGATGGAACCCATGGGCATTCTATCTTCAAGCCACAACCCCAGCCTGATTTTATTTATTTATTTATTTATTTTGACAGTACTGGGGATGGAACCTAGGGACATTTTACCTCCCCTATACCTCCAGGCCTGTTTTTTATTCTTATTTTGCAATAGGGTTTCACTAAGTTGTGGAGGGCCTAAGTAGCTGAAGCTGGCCACAAACTTGCAATCTCCTTGTCTCAGCCTCCAAAGTACTGGGATTATAAACATGCCACAACACCTGGCTTATTGTTTGAAAACAGTGGTTATCACTAGATGGCTGAGAGTCTCACTAAATTGCTGAGGCTGGTTTCAAACATTCAATCCTCCTGTCTGAGCCTCCCAAGTACTGGGATTACAATCATGTACCACCGCACAAAGTCTAATTTTTTATTTTGTTTTGTTTGTTTGTTTGTTTTGGTGGTACTGGGGGTGGAACCCAGAGGCTTTCTACCTCCGGGCTATACTCCCAGACCTTTTATTATATACTTTATTTGGAGACAGGGTCTCACTAAGTTGCTGAGAGCCTCACTAAGTAGCTGAGGCTGGCTTCGAACCCATGAGATCCTCCTGTCTCAGCCTCCCAAGCACGGGGATTACAAGTGTGCACCACCACGCCCGGCTAATTTTTTATTTTGAAATAGGATCTTGTTAGGTAGCAGAGAGTAGCTAAGTTGCTGAGGTTATCCCTGAACCTGAAATTCTCTGGTCTCAGCCGCTCACGTACTGGGATTAGAGATGAGCATCAGTATAACTGCTGCGAAATTAGTTTTGTTTTTGTTTTTGTTTTGTGATTCTAAGGATGGAACCCAGGGGCATTCTACCTCTAAGCTACACCCCAGCCGTATTTTTTATTCTTTATTTTGAAACAGTCTCACTGAGTTGCAAAGAGTCTCACTAAGTAGCTTAAGCTGGTCACAAACCACAATCCTATTTCAGCCTCCCAAATGCTGGAATTACAAGCATGTGCCTCCATGCCCGGCAGTGAAATCAGTTTTGGGGGTTTTTTTTGGTGGCACTGAGGTTCCTTGAAACCCTTCTACTTCAGGGCTACACTCCCAGACCTATTTTATATTTTTATTTGGAAACAGGGTCTCTGTTAAGCCAGCGAGGCTGGCTTCAAACCTGTGCGATCCTCCTGTCTCCACCTCCCAAATGCGGGGATAAAAAGCGTGTGCCACCACACCCGGCTCTAATCCCAGCATTCAGGAGGCTGAGACAGGAGATCGCAGTTCACGGGACAGCTTCAGCTACTTAGTGAGGCCCTCTGCAACTTAGTGAGACCGTTTCAAAATAAAGAATAAAAAATAGGGAAAGGGGGTGTTGCTTGGAGGTCAAATGTCCCAGGGTTCCATCCCTAATCTGCAACAACAACAACAAAAAATTTCTGAGGCTGGTTTAACCTTCAATTCTCCTGATTCAGGCTCCCAAATATTGGGATTAAAATTGTTCCTACCAGCGGGGCGTGGTGGCTCATGCTTGTAATCCCAGCATTTGGGAGGCTGAAACTGGAGGACTGCAATTCAAGGACAGCCTCAGCTACTTACTGAGGCCCTCAGCAAGTTAGTGAGACCCTGTTTCAAAATAAAAAGAATGCCGGGCGTGGTGGCGCACGCTTGTAATCCCCGCGCTTGGGAGGCAGAGACAGGAGGATCGCGCAGGTTCGAAGCTAGCCGCGCGCGCTGGCTTAGGAGACCCTGTTTCCAAATAAAAATGTAAAAATAGGTCTGGGAGTGTAGCCCGGAGATAGAAGGGCCTCCAGGAACCCCAGTACCACCAAAAAATAAAATAAAATAAGATAAAATAAAAATAAAAAGAATAAAAAATAGGGCAGAGGGTGCAGCTCAGAGATCAAATGCCCCTGGGTTCCATCCCAGACCTGCAAACCTGAAAAAAAAAAACTGTTCCTACCATGCCTCACTGAGAACGTGTATTTCTGACAAGTTCCAGGTGATTCTGATGTTTTGGGCCCAGGATCATTCTGAGAACTAATGCTCTATTTTAACAACATAAGTAACATTTCCTTTAAAAAGTGAAAAGTTAGCCAGGCATGGTGGTGCATGCTTGTAATCCCACCATTTGGGAGGCTGAGACAGGAGGTTCACAGTTCGTGGACAGCCTCAACTACTTAGTGAGGCCCTTTGCAACTCAGTGAGACCCTGTTCCAAAATAAAGAATAAAAAATAGGGATGAGGGTATAGCGTGGAGGTAGAATGCCCCTGAGTTCCATCCCTAGTAACACACACACACACACACACACACACACACACACACACACACACACACACACACAGTGAAAAGCTGCATAAAAGCCAGGCATGGTGGCGCACGCTTGTTATCTCAGCATTCAGGAGGCTGAGACCGGAGCATCGCAGTTCGCGGTCAGCCTCAGCTACTTAGTGAGGCCCTCTACAACTCAGTGAGACCTGGTTTCAAAATAAAGAATAAAAAATAGGGCAGGGGGTGTAGCTCAGAGGTCGAATGCCCCTGGGTTTCACCCCCAGACCTGAAAAAAAAAAAGTTGCATAAATATTAGAAATTTTTAGCCCAGACAAGGTGGTGCACACTTGTAATCCCAGTACCTGGGAGGCTGAAAAAGGAAGATCACAGTCTGCAGCCAGCCTCAGCTACTTAGTGAGCCACCCAACTTAGTGAAACCCTGTTTCAAAGTAAAGACTAGAGCCCAGCATGGTGGCGCATGCTTATAATACCTGCACTTGGGAGGCTGAGACAGGAAGATCTCACAGGTTCAAAGCCAGCCTCAGCTACTTAGTGAGGCTCTCAGGAACTTAGTGAGATTTTATTTCCAAATAAAATATAAAATAGGTCTGGGAGTATAGTTTGGAGGTAGAAAACCCCTGGGTTCCATTTCCAATGCCAAAAAAAAAAAAAAAAAAAAAATCCCTGCACAATCCTCCTGTCTTCGCCTCCCAAGTGGGGGGGATTACAAGTGTGTGCCACCACTCCTGGCCTATCCTTTATTTTAAAACAGGGTCTCACGAAGTTGTAGAGGGCCTCGCTAAGTATTTAAGGCTATCAGAGAACCCAGATCCTCCTGTCTCAGCCTCCCAAGTACTGGGACCACAGAGTGTACCATCATGTCTGTTTTTAGAAGTGATCTTTGTTTTGAAAAATTATTTTTTGGTGGTACTGGGGGTGGAACCCAGGGGCTTTCTACCCCCAGACATATTTTTTTTTAATATTTTATTTGGAAACAGGGTCTCACTAAGTTGCAGAGAGCTTCATTAAGTAGCTAAGGCTGGCTTCAAACCTGTGAGATCCTCCTGTTTTAGCCTCCCAAGCTCAGGCAGGGATTACAAGTGTGCACCACCACACCCGGCTCTGTTTTGAAATTTTTTAAAACACAGCATTGGAGATGGGCATGGTGGCGCACACTTTTTTTTTTTTTTTTGTGGTACTGGGGTTCCTGGAAACCCTTCTACTTTCGGGCTATACTCCCAGACCTATTTTATACTTTTTTATTTGGAAACAGGGTCTCCTAAGCCAGCACGGCTGGCTTTGAACCTGCGCAATCCTTCTGTCTCTGCCTCCCAAGCGCGGGGATTACAAGCATGCGCTACCACACCCGGCCTGCGGCACACACTTTTAATCCTAGTACTTGGGAGGCTGAGACTGGAGGATCACAGGTTCTAGGACAGCCTCAGCAAATTTAGTGAGACTCCAAATAAATAAAATCGGTCTAGGGATGAAGCTTGGAGGTAGAATGCCTCTGGGTTCAAAAAAACAACAAACAATGAAAAGCAGCAGCGGTACCTCTGGCATTCTGCTCCTCAGTGTAGATATGGTGGATAAGGATGTGACTTTTAGATAACGGCATACTCTCTAACTTGTCCTTCAAACTGCAGCATACATGCCTAATTTGGGATGTGCCAATTTTACACGTGGCCGGTCACTGGTAGTAATGAAAACATGGGCCCAAGTAGTATTTTTACTACAAAACCTGCCATTAGCAAGCCCAGCCTATCCAAGAGATCACGACAGTGCCACAGTGAAAAGGACAAGTCTGTCTTCTTCACAGACACCAGCCCTCGCTATACCAAAGGTCCTGCTGCCAGGCCTCACAGAGAGATGGTCCAAGGGAACGTCAGACTCATGGGACAAACCCTAAATGCTAGAGGTCTTCCAAGGAGACTGGAGCCTTGGGAATTAGTATACGAGCGCATCCGTGCTGTAATGTTCAGGATGCTCGGCACTTGGGAGGCCTGCGTGACCACTCTGGAAGGGAGGAAGGGAGATAGTAAGGAGGGAGCAAAGGAAGGAGGGCAGTGGAGGGACGGAAGAGCAAAGCTACTGCTTTCATTTTAACCCTAAAGCAAATCAAAATAATACTCATTTCTTTTCTTTCTTTGCAGTACTGGGGATGGAACCCAGGGCCATTGTACCTCTGAGCTACACCCCCAGCCTTTTTATTTTCTTTATTTTTGAAACAGGGTCTCACTGAATTGTGAATGCCTCGCTAAGTAGCTGAGGTTGTCCGTGAACCGCTATCCTCCGATCTCAGCCTCCAGAATGTTGGGATTACAAGCATGTGCCACAATAATCTGGCAAATAATACTAATTTCTTTTTTTTTTTTTTTTTTTAGCTGATCTGGGGATGGAACCCAGGGGCATTCGACCTCCAAGTTATAAACCTTGCTCTATTGTTTATTCTTTTGAAACCGGGTCTCAACGAGTTACAAAGGGCCTCACTAAGTAGCTGAGGCTGTCCGCGAACCACGATCCTCCTGTTTTAGCCTCGGGAAGCTGGGATTACAAGCGTGCGCCACCACACCCGGCCAATAATACTCATTTCTAAAGGTGTAAAATTAACTGAAACTTAGCAAAATCATAAAACTATTTATAGCAAACATCATGACTGGGTCCCCAACATCTGTCTCACCCCTCTGGAACGGCCCCAGTGTAACATGGAGCCCTGACCTCCCTGCAGAGGTCAGCGCGTTAATCCAAGGGCAACATGACCAGTGTGGGGATGGAGAGGCGACCCAAGCCCAGCCGACGACACATGAGAAAAGGTCCCCGAGAGCATACAAGTCCTGCCCAACAGTGCCCTTGCCCGCGGACAGACAGCAGTAAGCAAGCTCTGCCTTACGGCTGCTGACAGTAAGTTACACAGCCAGAAACGGCACCAGCTAGAAGCATCCTAACCAGTGTGCCAGTATGAAGAAAAACCTGGTCCTTAAAGGTGCGGACATGTTCCCTTGAATACGGGGAAACCATATTACCTCTGCCTTTCCGAGCTGTGCTTTCTTCCACCCAGTACACTTTTGGAAGTCCTTTGAGAAGTCGAAGAAGATAAGGAACCACACAATCTTTGTGCTTTAAAAAAAAAAAAAACCTACAGTTAGCTATATTTAGAAATGACTGACGGACTTTTCACAAAGATTAAAATCAGGACAAAGCATACCTATATCCTGTTCATCGCGAGGATTCTGAGGGATAAAGTAAGCTGTGTGTAACTCACAGCATCACACCTTCCTATTCCACGCAGCGGAATGCAGAGGCTGCGTGGGGCCTGTCACGCCGGGCCTCGGGCCTGAGGCCCCGCAGAGCCGCTCTGAGAAGCACGTCCAGCCACAGCTCCCAACCGGCCATGCTGCTTGCTCATCATGTCCCTTGTCCTGGCTCCCTCCTTAAAAGTTCTTTTGCTTCATGGTTCCTTTTTCTTTTTTTGTGACATTGGGGATTGAACCTAGGGGCATTCTACCTCTGAGCTACACTCCCAGCCCTACTTTTTCTTCCCTCTGGTACTAGGGATAAAGCCCAGGAGCATTCTACACCCTTAGCCAGATTTTTTAGTCTTTATTTTGAAAGAGGGTCTCACTAAGTTGCAGAGGGCCTCACTAAGTAGCTGAGGCCGGCTGAGAACCACAATACTCCCGTCTCTGCCTCCCAAATGCTGGGATTACAAGCGAGCACCACCACGCCTGGCCCCAGCCCTATTTTTTTTTTTTTTTTTTTTTTTGGTGACACTGGAGTTCCTTGTACCTCTGGGCTATACTCCCAGACCTATTTTATATTTTATTTGGAAACAGGGTCTCTTAAGCCAGCAAGGCTGGCTTCGAACCTGCGCGATCCTCCTGTCTCCGCCTCCGAAGCGCGGGGATTACAAGCGTGTGCCACCACGCCCGTCCAGCCCTATTTTTAAACAGGGTCTCACTAGGTTGATGAGAGGCTCACAATTTGCTGAGGCTATCCTTGAACCTGTGATCTTCCTGTTTCAGCCTCCCAAGTACTGGGATTACAGGTATGCACCACCAAGCCCAGATCATTTTGCTCAGGAAAAAAAAATCAGTTTTATTGAGTCTAACTACTGAGCATTTTATATGAGATTGGAAACTGAGTCTACTCCAAAGGACACAGAATTACTTCTAAAAGAATTTTAGCTTTTTTTCTGGCAAAAACAAAACAAAAATTTACTACTTGTTTTTACAACACACTAAACTCACATAGTAAAGTAAAAAAAAAAAATTCTGAGAAAGTATGAACTGAGCCGAGCATGGTGACAAACACTTATAATCCCACTACTTGGGAGGTTGAGACAGGAGGACCACAGGTTCATTGACAGTCAGAGCAAGTAGTGAGACGCTCATCAACCTAGCAAGCCCCTGTTTCCAAATAAAAATAAAATAGGTATTGGGGTGTAGCTTAAAGGTACAATGCTTCTGGGTTCAATCCCCAAAACCACACACACTCAAAAATATGCATTGCCTGGCATGGTGGCACACACCTATAATCCCAGTGTCTCAGGCAAGATGACAAGTAAGGAGACCCTGTCTCAAAAGAAAATTATACTCAAATAATATCAAGGAGGCCGGGTGTGGTGGTGCACGTTTGTAATCCCCGCGCTTGGGAGGCTGAGACAGAAGGATCGCGGAGATTCGAAGCCAGCCTCAGCTACTTAGGCTCTCAGCAACTTAGTAAGACCCTGGTTTCAAATAAAGTATAAAAATAGAGCTGGGAGTATAGCTGGAGGTAGAAAGCTTCCACCCCCAGTACCACACACGAAAGAAAGAAAGAAAGAAAGAAAGAAAGAAAGAAAGAAAGAAAGAAAGAAAGAAAGAGGAAGGAAGGAAGGAAGGAAGGAAGGAAAGAAAGAAAGAAAGAAAGAAAGAAAGAAAGAAAGAGAAAATTTAAAAGCCTTAGGATATGGCTAACTGGTAGAGCAGTTGTCTAGCATGTGCAAGGCCCTGGGTTCAACTCCCAATACCACAAAAATAAGAAAGTATACCTCTCAGCTGGGCATGGTGGTGCACACCTGTAACCCCAGGACTTGGGAGGCTGAAAAAGAATCCCAGGTTCACAGTCAGCCTCAGCTACTTAGCAAAATCCTATTTCAAAATGAAAAATAAGAGAGCCGGGCATGGTGGCACATGTTTGTAACCCCAGCATTCTGGAGGCTGAGACAGGAGGATCAAGGTTCATGGACAGCCTCAGCTATTTAGTGAGGCCTTCTGCAACTCAGTGAGACCCTATTTCCAAATAAAGAATAAAAAATAGGGCCAGGGGTGTAGCTCGGAGGCAGAATGTCCCTGGGTTCCATCCCCAGTACTGCAAACAAAAGAAAAGAAAAAGAAAAATGAAAAATGAAATGAAATGAAAATGAAAAAGAAAAAGTGAGCCAGGTGTGGAGGCGCATGCTTGTAATCCCAGTACTTGGAAAACTGAGACAGGAGGATCGCAGGTTCCTGGCCAGTCTCCTCAGTGAAGCCATCCACAACTTAGTGAAACCCTGTTTCAAAATAAAGAATAAAAAAATATAGCTAGAAGCTGGGAGTGGTGATGCATGCTTGTAATCCCAGCATTTGGGAGGCTGGAACAGGAGGATAGAGGTTCGTGAACAGCCTCAACTACTTAGTGAGGCTTCTTTGCAACTCAGTGAGACCCTGTTTCAAAATAAAGACTAAAAAATAGGGCTGGTGGTGTAGCTTGGAGGTAGAATGTCCCTGGGTTCCATCCCTAGTTACACACACACACACACACACACACACACACACACACACACACAAACGTGGCTAGGGCATATAACTCAGAGGTAGAATGTCCTTGGGTTCAACTGCAGTACCACAAAGAAAAAAGAAAGCATACATCCCATTCTCACCTGGATTAGGCTGGAATGCATTCTTCTAGTACTGCATAGGTAACATAAGCAAATATAAATGCCCATTATACTCCCTTTACACTGCAGAAACTTTAAATTCAGCAAAGACAGCTGGGTGTGATGGTGCACACCTGTAAATCCCAGCACTTGAGAGGCTGAGACAGGAGGACTTCAAGTTCAAGAACACTCTCAGTAAATTAGCAAGACCCTATTTTAACATAAAAAATAAAAAGTGCTAAGGGTGTAGCTTGGAGGTAAAACCCCCCAGGTTCAATCCCCCAGTATAAAAAAAAAAATGTAGTAAAGACTTACCTGCAGATCAGATTCAATGAGGAAAATGCCCAGCGCAATCACGGCATCTCTCCGTCTTTCATCTAGCTGGAAGATCCCATGGAAGTCTACTGGGCACATGCAAAGCAGCTTCTGGACCTAGAAAAGGAGGGTTGAAACACATAACTTCACATGTACACATGTACAAAAAATATACATATGCCCAGGGGTAGAGCGCTGCAGCAAACTACGTGCCTAGCATGTCAAACCTCACCACCACAAAAAGATGAAGAAAAATAATATATAATATTCTATATACACGCCCATAGGTACATATATGGGGTGTGTGTGTGTGTGTGTGTGTGTGTGTGTGTGTGTGTGTAGGGTATGAAGACAGTCTCGAGCCCATATTCCTCATAGGACCTTAAGTAGGTCACCCATACCAACTTACAGTAATTATTTCCTGGAGACCCCGGCATGGTGGCACACACCTATAACCTCAGTACTTGGGAAGCTGAGACAGGAGGACTGCAAGTTTGAGGACATCCTCAGCCACTTCTTAACAAGACTCTTGTGACCTAGTGAGGCCCTATTTAAAAATAAAAAGGGCTGGGAGCCCAACATGGGGGTGCACGCTGTAATCCCAGCACTTGGGAGGCTGAGACAGGAGAATAGTGTTCACAGAGCCTCAGTTACTACTTAGGGAGGCTCTTTGCAACTCAGGCTGAGACAGGAGGATTGCAGGTTAGTGGCCTGCCTCAGCTAGTGAGCCCCTCCGAAACTTAGACCCTGTTTCAAAAATATAAGAATAAAAATAGAGCTAAGGCCAAACATGGTGGTGCACGCTTGTAATCCCAGCATTCAAGAAGCAGTTCATGGGACAGCCTAAGCTACCTAGTGAGGCCCTCTGCAACTCAGCGAGACCCTGCTTATTTTCAAAATAAAGAATAAAAAACAGGGCTGGGGGTGTAGCTCAGAGGTAGAATGCTCCTGGGTTCCATCTCTAGTACCACAAAAAAAAAAAAAAAAAAGAAGAAGAGCTGGGGGTGTAGCTCAAAGATAGAATGCCCCTGGGTTCCATCCCCAGTACTGGAATAAAAAAAAAAAGTAGTATTAGTTTTAAACCCAGGGCTTCATGTATGTGAGGCAAGTACTCTGCTACTAAACTACATGTCTAGTCCTTTTTTTTTTTTTTTTTTTTCTGCAGTACTAGGGATGTACTCAGAGGTAGAATGCCCCTGGGTTCCATCCCCAGTACTCCAAGAAAAAAATATCAGACTTCTAGCTGGGCATGATGGTGCACGCTTGTAATCCTTGCGCTTGGGAGGCTGAGACAGGAGGATCGCAAAGGTTCGAAGCCAACCTCAGCTAGTGAGTGAGGCTCTCAGCAACTGAGTGAGACCCTGTTTCCAAATAAAGTATAAAACAGGTCTGGAATATAGCCCGGATGTAGAAAACCCCCTGGGCTCCACCCTCAGTACCACATACACACAAAAAAAAATTATGATCTTGGTCTTTTTTTCTTGCCTATAAGGCCAAGAGAGAGACGCTGGCTACTTTAACAACCTTAACTCTGACTTCAGGAGTATCACGAACAACATGACCTTTTCAGCCAAATCTGGCTCCCAGAACTTCATCATTTTCCTCAATGAAGTTCAAACACCATCATTAGGTACAAAAGCTGTGATTTTCTTGTCGTCCTCGATTAGCTGGACCCTGACAAACTTCCTAATAGAATCGGGCTGTTTGGCCTCCACCCCTACTTTTTCCAGCACAATTCCCTCTGCACAGGAAGCACTTCCAGAAGGGCTGGCCTTCAGGGCTGTGCCCAAGTGGGCTTTCTTGTATTGTTTATCATGCCACTTCTGGTCCCGTCCGTGACTACGGAGCTTCCTGGCAGTACAAAGACCGCGACACTTGCCATCCCACTGGGCCACGGCTGCAGCGAAAGAGAATGCTGACAACTTTTAGTCAAGTGAAGTGCACATGGACTTTGGAGTCAGACTTGAAGTCCTGTCTTGGCTCTGGCACAGACGAGCTGGGTGACAGGCTGAGCCCCAGCTTCCCTCTCAGACCTGGAGGAGATAATGCACCTGCTACAAAGATGCAGCCACAATGTGGAGTCAGCCGTCACTTAGCATGACGTCGGCATTCCCACTCTCTGCTCTTCAATTAATCCTCAGGTGACTTGTCCTGAGAGTCAGCTCACTCTGCCTTTAAGACGCTGCCTTTTATTCACTACGTACTGAGAACAAATGTTATACAAGGTACTGCCTGGACACTGTGATGAGCAAATTAGGCAGTTCACAAAGGGACCCAGAGCCGGGCGCGGGGCACGCTTGGAATCCCAGCACTCGGGAGGCTGAGGCCGGAGGATCGCGGTTCGAGGACAGCCTCAGCTACTTAGTGAGGCCCTCAGCAACTCAGTGAGACCTGGTTTCAAAATAAAGAATAAAACATAGGGCAGGGGCTGTAGCTCGGAGGTTGAATGCCCCTGGGTTCCATCCCCAGACCCGCAAAAATAAACAAATAAAAAGGGACCCAGAGCTGGGCGTGGTGGCTCACGCTTGTCATCCCAGCTTTCGGGAGGCTGAGACCTGAGGACTACAGTTCATGGCCAGCTTCAGCTACTTAGTGAAGCCCTCTGTAACTTAGTGAGACCCCGTTTCAAAATAATGAATAAAAAATAGGGCTGGGGTATAGCTCAGAGGTCGAATGCCCAAAGAAAATCAGGAAAGCTGGGCGTGGTGACGCACGCTTGTCATCCCAGCATTTGGTAGGCTAAGACCTGAGGATCACTTGTTCGCGGACATCCTCAGCTACTTAGTGAGGCCCTCAGCAACTCAGTGAGACCCAGTTTCAAAATAAAGAATAAAAAATAGGGCTGGGGGTGGAGCTCAGAGGTAGAATGCCCCTGGGTTTCATCCCCAGACTCACAGAAAAAATAAAAATCAGGAAAGAGTATTTCCAATGGGAGCGAGGGCAGGATGCCCCAAAATTCAGGTGTCTGTAAAGACAATCCTCACAGGGCTCCGCAGCCTGGGGCTTGGACTTCCTCTCATAGCAATGGGAGGCTGGAACCGGCAGGCGCGCAGTAACCTTACAACTCTGGAGTTAGAGCCGAGGTTTAGAAGAGTCCCTCTGGATTTTGGAGGACAGAAACAAAAACAAAGAGATGAGTCAGGAGACTGAAGAAGACCAGGCAAGATGGCAACCTGAGTGAGCAGAGACAGAAGACCAGCCCAGGGCATGTGTGGGGGACTCCATGAGGCTCGGCCTGGGGAGTAAGAGAAGGCGCCCCCCCCTTTACTGTCACACTGGGGTCCATCCGGGTCAAGGCCTCGCACAGGCTGACAAGTGCTCTGCCACTGAGCCACGTTCCAGCTATCTTCTTGTCTGATTTTATTTTATAATAGGGTCTTCCTAAATTGCCCAGGCTGGCTTTGGAACTGTGACCCTCCTGCCTCAGCCTCCAAGTGCTGGGATACAGGCGTGCGCCGCCGCGCCCAGCTGTGAGATTGTTTTAGCTGTCTCCTCGCGCACTGGAGAGAATCCAAAGACCAGCGCCCTGGGCAAACAGCAGGCCGAGTGAGGCAGCGCTGCACGCTTGTGTTTTGTTTTCTTTTGCCGAGTGAGGCACGGCGCTGCACGTTTGTAGACCTGGGGATGGAGCCCAGGGGCATTCTACCTTTAAGATACACCCCAGCCGGACTTTTTATTCTTTATTTTGAAACAGTGTCTCACTAAATTGCAGAAGGCTTCACTGCTGAGGCTGGCCTCCAACCTGTGATCCTCCTGTCTCAGCCTCCCAAGTGCTGGGATTACAAGTGCTGGCCACCAGCCAGGTGTGGTGGCGCATGCTTGTAATCCCAGTACTTGGGAGGCTGAGACAAGACAACTGCAGGTTGGAGGCCAGCCTCAGCCAGTTAGTGAGACCCTGTTTCAAAATAAAATAGGGCTGGGGGTATAGCTCAGAGGTAGAAAGCTCCTGGGTTCCATCCCAGTATCCCCCCCACACACACACACAAATGAGGTCCATAAACATTACATGCAAAGAGTAGTTACAGGAATGTTTAGCCTGGAGGCAATACAGTAAACTGTAAACATGACTGCTGTGCTCCAACAACATAGCAGCAACACCAGGGACTCCACTATTACCGCTACTGTTACTAGTGCATTTATCTGTCCACACTCAGCTCCTCCAAAACAATCATTTCTTACTATCTCTGGACATCCATTTGCTACTCTAGAAACATGGATGAATACACAGGCAAAAAACATCCTTACTCTCCCTGGGGCTGCAGGCAGGCCCTGCTCGCGCTTTACTCAGACCAAGGTGGCAGGCTCCGCCCAACACTGACCTCTGCTATTAGCAGGCTGCTATCAGCTCCTCCAGCTGCGGGTTCAAGGCTAATTCCAAGGCCTCCTCCTTTACACAACGGTCCATGGGCTTCCCCCCATAGAGCAGGTGCTCTGGAAAGGGCTGCGTCTGCTTCTCATTTCCTTCTTCTATCTTTGTTTTTCAAGTTTTACACTCTTAGAAAGTAATACTCAGAATGGGGGAAGAATTCAGCATCAGCAGCATGTCCAACCTTACTGCCTGCGTGGTAGTCACCCACCAGGACAGGGATCTGAAGCAGCCCAGGTTTCACTACCCTTAGCTACTCTGACTGCAGGGCCCATCCCTCTACCTCACACACCTAGAAGGGCCCTGTGCCACTCTGACTTCAGACCTCTCGTTGCCACTCAACAGGCAAATAGAAATCACTGGGGAGCCGGGCGTGGTGGCGCACGCTTGTAATCCCCGCGCTTGGGAGGCAGAGACAGGAGGATCGCGCAGGTTCAAAGCCAGCCTCGCAGGCTGGCTTAAGAGACCCTGTTTCCAAATAAAAATGTAAAAATAGGTCTGGGAGTGTAGTCCGGAGATAGAAGGGCTTCCAGGAACCCCAGTACCACCAAAAAAAAAAAAAAAAAAAAAAGAAATCACTGGGGAAAATTCAGGAATTGATCTAACAGCTGAGCCCTCAGTTTATTTATTTATTTATTTATTTCTGCGGGTTTAGGGATGGAACCCAGGGGCATTTGACCTCTGAGCTACGCTCTGCCCTATTTTTTACTCTTTATTTTGAAACAGGGTCTCACTAAATTGTGAAGTGCCTCACTAAGTAGCTGAGGCTGCCTGCGAACCGCGATCTCCTGATCTCAGCCTCCAGAATGCTGGGATTACAAGCGTGCGCCAGCTTGTATGTGAAGGGAAGCCAGGCATGGGGGCACACAGCTGTAGTCCCAATACATGGAAGACTGAGACAGGAGTATCGCAGGTTTGAGGACAGCCTCAGCAACTGAGACTTTTAGGGGCCTAGTGAGACCCTGTTTCAAAAACAAAAAAATAAAAAGGGCAGCTGGGCATGGTGACACACGCTTGTAATCCCAGTACTTGGGAGGCTGAGACAGGAGGATCTGGGTTCACGGCTGGCCTCAGCTACTTAGCGATGCCCTCTGCAACTTACTGAGTCCCTGTTTCAAAATAAAGAATAAAAAATCAGGGTGGGGTGTAGCTTGAAGGTAGAATGCCCCTGGGTTCCATTCCCACCATAACAAATAAATAAATAAATGGCCTAGAGGTGTCCAATAGCATAAATAAATAATAAAATGTGAAGGGGAGACACCAAAGAGAATAGCTACCTCAGAGATCTATAAAATGATTGGGCAATTTATGAACTACACTGGGGTAGTAGGCAGGGTAATGGCCCTCCCCGAGACATCCACACCCTAATCTCTGAACCTGTGATATGGAAAGGGACTCTTACATGTTGAAACCAGGGAGGACAGACTGTATCACTCCTTGCACTCCACCAGGACTCAAGAGACAGGCTTTAGTCAAAGCCACACTCAGGAAGACAGGACACCCCACTCCTTCAGTCCCATCTTTAGGAGCTCTGAAGCAAGGAAAGCATGTGCATGTGTGTGTGCGTGTGTGTGTGTGTGTTATTGAGAACTGAACCCAGAGACATTCTACCTCCAAGCTGCACCCCTGGCCCTATTTTTACTTTTATTTGAAAACAGGGTCTTGCTAAGTTGATGAGAGTCTCACTATTTACTGAGACTGTCCTCGCACCTGAGATCCTCCTGTCTCAGCCTCCAGTCTCTCCCTCAGCTACACGCCTGCTGGAGGAGATAAGACACACTGAGACAAAAGGCAGGAAATGCATCCAAGAAGACTTCACTACACTGTGTTAATCAGAAACTCATTCCCCTAGGGCCAGGCCTCAATCCTCAGTATGAGGAAGTTCAGAATTTAGAACAATTTGGAGCTTTTCATTTCATAAGGGGATCTGTTTCAATGGACAAAGCTAAGGACTTTCAAAAGGAAAAACAATCCCAGATCATGTGAGTGGGCTGTGTCATCACAAAGGTCCTTAGAAGGAGGAGGAGGGAAGCCAGGCGCATGCTTGTAATCCCAGCATTTGGGAGGCTGAGACAGGAGGATCACGGTTCGCAGACAGCCTCAGCTACTTAGTGAGGCCTTCTGCAACTCAGTGAGACCCTGTCTCAAAAATAAAAGCATAAAAAATTGGGCAGGGGGTATAGCTCGGAGGTCAAATGCCTCTGGGTTCCATCCCCAAACGTGCAAAAAAAAAAAAAAAAAAAAAAAAGAAGTAGGAGGAGGAGCTGGGCATGGTGGTGCATGCCTGTACTCCCAGCACTTAGGAGGCTGAGACAGGAGAATCACTGGTTTGAGAACAGCCTCAGTGAGTAGTGAGACTCTCAGCAACCTAGCAAGACCCTGTTCCAAAGCTAAACATAAAAGGGGCAGGGAGTGTACCTCAGAGGTAGAATCCCTGAGTTCTATCCCTAGCACCACAAAAAAGAAAAATGAAGAGGATGTCGACTGACCTGACCAGGCCCACCACTGCCGCCTCTGAGGATGGAAGAAGGGGCCGTGAACCAGAAATGTTCTGAAGACCATCTCTAGAACTCTACGGGCCTATGAGTAGGCTCACCTCGAGTCTCCAGGAAAGTATGCTGTCTTGCTACCTCCAGGGTAGTCCAGTGGGCCCTGTATTGGGTTTCAAATCTACAAAACTGTGCAACAATCAATGTGTTGTGCTAAGCAGCCAGGACTGTGGTAAACTGCAAAGCAATAAGAAACTAATACAACTGATTGCCAAATAGTAAGCAAAATTCAAAAAAGCCAGATTGCCTCCCAAGGAAAAACAGTCATCAGATTACAAGCAATATTTACTTCCTTCTTTATTCTTTTCTGTCTTCTATATTTTCTATAAAAAACATTGATGATTTTAGAATAAAAAAATTTAAAACAGTACAAATAAATTTTTCATTAATGTAAATGTTATTTTAAAAGGTCTAGCTGGGCGTGGTGGCGCACAACTGTAATCCCCCCCCCCCCTGCTTGGGAGGCGGAGACAGGAGGATCACACAGGTTCGAAGCCAGCCTCCCTGGCTTTAAGAGACCCTGTTTCCAAATAAAAATATAAAAATAGGTCTGGGAGTGTAGCCCGGAGGTAGAAGGGCTTCCAGGAACCCCAGCACCACAAAAATAAATAAATAAATAAGATCAACACAGCATTTATACTCTTAGAGGTCAGAAAATAAGAGAGATGCATATACTATTTCAACAAATAGAATCTGGCTAATCCAAGAACAAGTAACATAAAACCGACAGATCTGGATCAAATAAGCAAGAGATGTTTTCTATATACAATGATTCTGTAAGTTCTTTAATTCCAGTATCTTAGTAAAAAACAATCCTACTTATATAAGACTTTCCCAAGAGTCTCAATCTAAACAGAAAAGCTTTTCTTTCTTCTTTTTTTTTTGGTCCTGGAGATTAAACCCAGTAACATTCTACTGCCGAGCTACACCCTCAGTTCTATTTTATTTTTATTTTGAAACAGGGTTTCACTAGGTTTCTGGGAGTCTCACTACTTGCTGAGGCTGGCCTTGAACTTGTGATCCTCCTGAGACTATAGGCATATGCCACTACACCTAGCTCTTTTCTCTCTCTCCCTCCCCCCTCCCTCCCCTCCCCTCCCCTCTCCCTCCCTCCCTCCTACCCTCCCTCCCTCCCTCCCTCTGAGGATAGAATCCAGGGGCATTCTACCTCCAAGCTACATCCCCGGCCCTATTTTTTGAAACAGGGTCTCACTGAGTTGCGAAGGGCCTCCACCTCCTGAATGCAGGGATTACAAGTGTGAACCACACGCCTGGCTTGTTCTTCTCTCCCCCCCCCTCTCTTTTTTTTTTGTTTTGTTTTGTTTTGTAACACTGGGAGTGAAACCCAGGGGCTTTTCTACCTCCAGGCTATACTCCCAGACCTATTTTATACTTTATTTGGAAACAGGGTCTAAGTTGCTGAGAGCCTCACTAAGTAGCTGAGGCTGGCTTCAAACCTGTGCGATTCTCCTGTCTCAGCCTCCCAAGTACTGGGATTACAAGCATGCGCCATCATGCCTGGCCTCTTCTCTCTTTTTAACAGGATGAGAGATGGAACTATTCCAGCTCTAACCTAGACTCCCCCACAGACACTAGGTTGCAACAACAGGCATTAACAGAGGCTGATGTAGTCAGGCAATACCTGAAACGAAAGACACAGGCACATATATTTCATAGCTCTGTTTAGATAAAAAGCAAATTATAGCTTATCCAGCATTTCAGAGGCCAGAGACAGGAGGATCGCAGTTCAAGGACAGCCTCAGCTACTTAGTGAGGCCCTTTGCAACTTAATGAGACCCTGTTTCAAAATAAAGAATAAAAAATAGGGCTGAAGGTATAGTTCAGAGGTAGAATGCCCCAGGGTTTAATCCCTAGTACCACACACAAACAAAAGACAGACTGAAAGCCAGGTATGGTGGCACACACCTTTAATCCAAGTACTTGGGAGGCCGAGACAGAAGGATTGCCACAGGTGTGTGGCCAGCCTCAGCTACTTAGAGAGGTTTCCACAACTTAGTGAGACCCTATTTCAAAATAAAGAATAAAAAATAGGGCTGGGGGTATAGCTTGGAGGTAGAATGCCCAAGGGTCCAATCCCCAGTAACACACACACACACACACACACACACACACACTGAATAGCCAGGAACTCCAGAAATCCCCCTGCCCTAAGCACTTGGTCATGCTGAGGCAGGAGGCTCACTTGAACCCAGGAGTTTAAGATCAGACTAAGCAACTTACTAAGAGCCCATCTCAAAAAAAAAAAAAAAAAAAAAAAAAAAAAAAATTAACTAAGATTCCTGGGGATTCTGGCATTTGTGTGGGGAGGTGGTACTAGGTAGGGATCGAACCAAGGGCTCTCTACCTCTGAGCTATACCCCTAGCCCCCTCCATTTTTTTTTTTCTTTTTTGAAAGAGGGTCTCACTAAGTTGCTGAGGCTGGCCTTATATCTGATCCTCCTGTCTCAGGCTCCCAAGAAATGGTATTACAGGTGTGCACCACCATGCCCGGCTGAGATTCTGGCATTATAACTGAAGAAAAGAGACAGGACATTTTAGGACATGGGGAAGATTGTGATCAAAGTCTCCTGAAGGAGCGACAGGCATGAAGGGCAAAGAATGCGGCTGCCTTTGCAGCCCTGCCCAGGACTCGCAGGGTCCCAGGACGGCGCTCCACTGGCACAGCACAAGACAGAGGAGGTGAGGCAGAGGTATCTGGATTCCGGAGGCAGAGGACGGTAACTAGGCAGAGCCAGGGGACACTTGAAAGGGTGGCTCACACCTCCAGCAGGCAAGAATGAAGGCAGAGCGAGAGAAGCAGGCTGACAGATTAGAGAGCAGAAGTCTGGAAACTGAGCGTGCAGCCACCTCACAGGGCTGAAAAGCATGTTTGTTCATCATCTTCCCCCTGGGGGTGGGGGGGCTAGCAGGAAAAGATCAGAACTCAGACATGACAGAGGCCCAAGGGTCTTGGGCTTAGCTACGTCAACATTGCAAGGGTCTTAGTCACTAGAGACTTGGGACACACCGTATAGGGGGCCTGTAACAAGTCTAACTTGTGGTTAACATCTGAACAATCAGGTTTGGACTATTTCTTATTTACCTGGCTTAGTACATACCAATAAACCATGGGTGGGAGCTCAATAATTCATTCATTCTTTCTTTCTCTCTCTCTCTCTCTCTCTCTTTCTTTCTTTCTCTCTCTCTCTTTTTTTTTTTTTTGGTACTGGGGATTGAACCCAGAGGCATTCTATCTCTAAGCAACCCCCCCAGCCTGATTTATTTTTATCTTATTTGGAAATAGGGTTTCACTAGGTTGCTAAGAGCCTCCCTAAGTTGCAGAGGCTGGTTTTGAACCTACACTTCTGTCTTAGCCTCCCAAGTACTGAGATTACAAGCTCGTGCCACCATGCCCGACTTCAATAAAATATTTCTTGAGTGAAAGAGTGAACCAATTACGGAAAAAAGTAAAATCTACTCAACAGTGACAGGCTGGGTGTCACAGCATGGGATTAGAGTAGGTGACTAGAACAAGTAAACACGACCGTGGCCTGGAGAGAGACAAGTAGGGAAGACATGTCGTTACGGCACCTCAAGGGCCACTGACTGCACACCAGGCTCCCTGCATTGCTTAGGTCTGGGCTGAGGTCAGGCCTGGTGCAGCCAACTGAGCCTTCCTCGGGTCAGCCCTGTCTGGGTGGAGGTGCTCTCAGCCCTCTGACACATTTCTGAAAGAAAGAAGAAGCCAGGTGTAGAGGTGCATGTCAGTAATCCAGCTACTCAAGAGGGTAGGAGGATTATAACTTAACAAGACCCAGTTCTCAAAATAAACTAAAAAGAGCTAGGAGTGTAGCTCTGTGGTAGAGCACTTGCCTGGCAGGCCTGAGGCCCTATATTCAATCTCCAGTACCAAAAGAAAAGGAAAAAAAGCCGAGCGTGTAATCCTCGGGCTTGGGAGGCTGAGACAGAAGGATCGCACAGGTTTGAAGCCAGCCTCAGCTACTTAGTGAGGCTCTCAACAACTTGGTGAGAACCTGTTTCCAAATAAAGTATAAAATAGGTCTGGGAGGATAGCCCGGAGGTAGAAAGCCTCTGGGTTCTACCCCCAGTAACACAAAAAATAAATAAATAAATAAAAAGTGAAAAAAGGAGGAAAGAAAAAGAGAAAGGATTGTTTTTCAACTCGCATCTCCATTATCTCAGATGAGTACTAAGAAATTCCTTTACTCAAGAACCTCAAGAATTTTTTCACTTAGGAAATGATAGTGTTTCTGCAAATGAAATGTGCTTGTTAATTGTTTTAAGGTAGAAAACTATAGTAAGCAGATACATACAGCAGGACTAAAAAGTACCAATGTTTCTAATATAATCAAGTCCCAAGATCCCAGATGAGGATGAGAGGAATTCACAAATACTTGACTGAATCAGCCACCTGCAGAGGCTTCCTCCACAAAACTGACGCAGGAATCCCCAGGAATGCTCATACATAGATACAGGAACTCAGTATCAAAAAAGGATTACATGCATACACCACCACACCTGGCTTCTTTTCTTTTTTTGAAACAGGGTCTTAGCCGGGCATGGTGGCACATGCTTGTCATCCCAGCATTTGGGAGGCTGAGATGGATCGTGGTTCACAGACTGCCTCAGCTACTTAGTGAGGCCCTCTGCAACTCAGTGAGACCCTGTTTCAAAATAAAATATAAAAAATTGGACAGAGGGTATAGCTCGGAGGTTAAATGATTCTGGATTCCATCCCCAGACCTGCAAAAAAAAAAAGAAAGAAAGAAAGAAAGAAAGAAAGAAAGAAAGAAAGAAAGGAAGAAAGGAAGGAAGGGGGTCTTGCTAAATTTCAGAGGGCCTAAGTTGTAAGACCATTTCCAAATAAAAAATAAAATAGGGCTGGGGGGGGGGGGGTAACTTGAACATAAAATGCTTCTGGGCTCCATCCCCAGGACCACCGAATAAAAAATTTCAGATTCCCAGAAAAAGGTGTTTAAATCATATATTGTGTACAAAGAGTCTAGGGACAGTGAACCATGACCCTCATCAGTTCAAGTGCCAAGTGCCCGGAGGCCAGCGAAGAGCCAATCTCGCAAGCAGGCCTTGTGGAGACAGCAGCCTCAGACCTGCACTGTTAACTCCTCTGCACAGAAGAGACTGGAAAGGACACCAGTGGGACAAAAGTGCCTCCCAAAGGAAGAGCTATTAGGAAGCTGTCAACCTGAAGCAATGTTCACCAACTGTAAATATACTGTAATCCTGACAGCTGAAGGAGTTACAACAAGATACAAGCCAACGAGACTACAATTACAGAATCATTTTTTCTTCTTCTTCATTTGCTGGTTGGAACCCAGGGCTTTGCCCATGCTACACACAAACTCAACCAAGCACGCACTACCATCAAGCTACACCCTGAGCCTCCGTAATATTCTTGTGATTAGTGAACAGGTAGTAGGCAAGTTTAACTCAGAGTACACTTCCTAGAGTTATTGCTACCACAGCTACAACTGCAGAACCTTTTTAAATTTTTATTTATTTATTTATTTATTTATTTATTTATTTATTTTGGTGGTACTGGGGCTCCTGGAAACCCTTCTACCTCCGGGCTACACTCCCAGACCTATTTTATACTTTTTAAATTTGGAAACAGGGTCTCTTAAGCCAGTGCGGCTGGCTTCAAACCTGCATGATTCTCCTGTCTCCGCCTCCCAAGCGTGGGGATTTCAAGTGTGCACCACCATGCCCAGCCTTTTTTATTTTTTCTTCTGCTGGTATTGAGGATTGAGGCAGTCTACATATGAGCTACACCCACAGCCTTTCTTATTTATTCTTTATTTTGAAACAGGGTCTAAGTTGCAGAGGGCCTGAGTAGCTGAGGCTGGCCATGAATCTGTGATCTTCCAGTCACAGCCTCCCAAGTACTGGTGTTACAACTGTGTGCCACCATGCCTGCCTGCCTTTTTATTTGCTTACTCATTTATTTATTTTATTTTTTTATTTTTTTGTGGCACTGGGGGTGGAACCCAGGGGCTTTCTACCTCCGGGCTATACTCCCAGACCCATTTTATATTCTATTTGGAAACAGGGTCTCACTAAGTTGCTGAGAGCCTCACTAAGTAGCTGAGGCTGGTTTCGAACCTGCAGGATCCTCAGGCTGATGGCTCAACCTCCCAACACCCAGCTACTTACTCATTTATTTTTAATTTTGAAACAATGTCTTCCTAAATTGCTGAGGGTGTAAACTGTTGAGGGCATCCTTGAACCTGCAATCCTATTGTCTGAACCTCCCAAGTACTGCGATTACAGATGTACACCACTGCATCTGGCTACAGGACCATCTCCTTAAAGATCACCAATTCCCTGCACCCTCTTCTCTCAGTCCAACAAATAAACTTCTGATTTGAAGATTTCTTTTCTCTAACTAAGAAGAGAATGTGCTGACTAGGTGGCATGAGTTTGATTTAATAAACCAGAACTTTATTCATGTCATCTTGTTAATCTTCTCAATACTCTTATCAAGGACAAGTACAGTTGTTTTTGTTGGTTTTTTGTTCTACAGGACAAAGCAGAGAATCCAAGTGAGGAGGAACTGACCGTCCAATAATCATACTAAGTGTAAACAAGAGAAATGGATTTTTTTTTTTTTTTGGGGTGGTACTGGGGATGGAACCCTTCTACCTCCAGGCTACACTCTCAGACCTATTTTATATTTTATTTGGAAACAGGGTCTCTTAAGCCAGCGAGGCTGGCTTCAAACCTGCACAATCCTCCTGTCTCTGCCTCCCAAACACGGGGATTACAAGCGTGCGCCACCACGCCTGGCAAGAAATGGAATTTAAATTCTGATGACTCTATCACTGGGATGCTTATTATAATCCTAGTACTTGGGAGGCTGAGACAGGAGGATCTCAGGTTCACAATTTAGTGAGGCCCTCCATAACTTAGTGAGACGCTGTTTCCAAACTAAAAAATATAACAGGGCTTTGGAGTATAACTCAGAGGTAGAATAAGCTTTCTACCTCTGATTTCTATCCCCCGTACCACCAAAAGAGAGAAAGAGAAATGGGCTTTTGCTCTGTTGCCCAGCTGGCCCTGAATTCTTGGGCCTAAGCTATCCTCCTGTCTCAACCTAAGTAGCAGAGACTACAGGCACATGCCACCACACCCAGCTTATTCTCTGTCCTTAACTAGAAGTCAGGCTGGCATTCTCCCACAACCTGCCCACTCTGCAGGTGAGTGATAAAAATCAAGTTTGAGAATCTACAAAGTCAAGGATTAGGTCAGTTTGCCAAAGTGCCTAAAATAGCCTTTTAACTTCACCTATCCCAAGCCACAAAACCACTTCCAACTGCAGTAGGCAGGTGTCCAGTCATCACTGCTCTTAACAAGTCAAAAGACATCCATGGCAAGTAGTATGCCTGTCATCAACCTAGAGACACCCTGCTTCAAAACAGAAATAAAATAGGGCTAGGTTTAGCTTAGAGGTAAAATGCCTCTGGGTTCAATCCCAAGTACCACATGCATGCACACACAAAAAAACCACGTCCTTCCTCTTTCCACCTGCCACAACGGAATGGAGAAACCACCCCAATCCCTTGAGTGCTAACACACTACAGTAAGTCTCATCACAAGCTTATAGGGGAGGAAAACTCACATTACTGTTCACCCACTCTGTGCCTACTGGCCCTGAGCAAAGCATTTCATATACTCGAACTTATGAAATCCTCCAGAACAACCATATTTTATCTTTAAACTGTGGTGGTGAACACCTGTAGTCCCCGTACTTGGGAAGCTGAGACAAGAGGATCACAAGTTCAAGGACAGCCCCAGCAAGCAGTGAGATTCTTACCAACCTCCGGAGACCCTATTTCAAAATAAAAATAAAGTTGGGCTGCAGTGTAGCTCAGAGGTAGAATGCCTCTACGTTCCATCCCCAATATGTCTGCCTGAGCGGGAGTGTAGGTTGGAGATAGAATGCACCTGAGTTCAATCCTCGGTACCATTTAAAAGAAAAATGCACAGTCGGTTTGCAGTTCATAAGGCCCTTTCAAGCCACACAGTGCAAAAGCGCCCCCTTTTTTTGTGTGTGGTACTGGGGATGGAGCCCAGGGGCATTCTACCTCCAAGCTGCACCCCAGGTTTATTTTTTATTCTTTATTTTGAAACAGGTTTCACTAACTTGCGGAGGGCCTCGCTAGGTGGTTGAGGCTGGCAGCAAACCTGCTATCCTCCAGTCTCAGCCTCCCAAGTACTGGGATTACAAGCGTGCGCCACCACGCCCGACTAAGCGCCCCGTTTTATACGTTCTCCCCAAGGTCACAGGAAAGCCTGGGGAAACCAAGGCCGGAGCCCCAAGTTTGGACCACTGATCCGCGGCCCACGGGGCGCCCACGTCCCCGCGCCAGCCCCGCCCCGTGACGTCACCAGGTAGCTGTGCCCCCTCTTCAAGGAGCCCCTGCCGGCCCAGCCCGCTCCCACGCCCGGGCGTCCTGGCTGGCCCTGCCCACCCTCCCCGCCAGCCCCTCTCTTCACCAGACCCTCCTCCCCGCCGCAGGCCTCCTTCCCTCGAAACTGCGAGCTCAGCCGCCCGTACCGTCCCTGGCTGCCGCGACCCTGACCCGGCCGCTCCTCCGGTCAGCCCGCGGCCGCGCCCGCCCCGGTTACCTTCTCCAAGGATGCTGGTCTCTGCACCGCCAGGGAGCGGGCCAGTGACAGGACGGTGTTGAAATAGAAACCCCGAGAGGCGCCGGAGCCGGAGCCGGAGCCGGAGCCGGAGCCCGAGCCCGAGCCGGAGGCGGAGCCCGAGCCGCCGCTGCCGCCGCTGCCGCCGCTTCCCCGGGCCGCGGCCGACGCCATCGTCCCGCGCGCCGCGGCGCTGGCCGCCGGCTCCCGCACCGGCCCGCGAGCCCTCCGCTCCGAGCGCAGGCGCAGTGGGATCCGGCTTCCTCGCCACGTGACCTCTGTGGGCGGCGCCCATTGGGCGTGGCCGCGAGGGCGGGCCCATGCTGCCGCGGGGCGAGGCTGCGCGCGGGAGCTCGGCGCCCCGCCCCCAGGCGCCGCGCGCAGGGGTCGGCTCGGGGCGGGGCTTCCGGCGCAGTACGGGCGGAAGTAGGTCGCGCGGCGGCTGCCGGAGCGACGGGCGGGGCGTGGCGCGCGTCTGAGGCTGGCTGCGCCGCTCGGTCTCCTTTCCCGACCCGCTGCGCCGGCACCATGTCTGCCCACCCCAAAAGCTACAATCCTTTCGACAACGACGACGCGGAGGACGAGGACGCCCGGCCGGCCCCATGGAGGGACACCCGTGACCTCCCCGACGGGCTCGACGTGCCCGCGGACAGGCAGCAGTACCTGCGACAGGAGGTGCTGCGCAGGGCCGAGGCCACCGCCGCCAGCACCAACAGGTCCTTGTCGCTCATGTACGAGTCCGAGAAGATTGGGGTCGCCTCTTCCGAGGTGAGCCCGTGGCGGGACTGAGATGAATTGGCGCTGTCTTGCGTTTTCAAACGTGGTCGAGATCTGCTTTTGTTCACTGTTTTTTGAGAATTGCCTCCCAGAGGTTCTTGGACTTAGTCGTTTGATGGTTTGTTAACTACGTCAAGAGATGTATGCCTGGCATCCTTGAAAGAGGCCATTTACCCTAGGACTCTTTCTAGCTTTTACTCTGCTTAGTTGACTTTTCTCCTCCTGTATGCCTAGGTAAACTCCAGACCGTGTTCTGTTCAAATGAGTAAAATTTCTAGGCAGCAGACCCTGGATTAGGGAAATGGAGTGTTGTGTGTGTGTGTGGTTTTTTTTTTTTTTACATAACTTTTTGGCAGAAGTGTTAGGCCATTTCTCACCGAGTGGCCCAGAAAGAGTGTGGACTGTGTGCTACAGGTGACAGTAATCAAAGCAAATGGGCCTTGAGTTCTCCCCCAGCCCTGAACACTTTCCACCTGACCAGCAGAGATTTTCAAGACTGTGCTGAGTAAGCGAAACCTCGAGTTCGGTTGAGTCTAGGGCATTGACTTCCCAAATCCCTCACTCTAAGTGAATTGTGACAGTGTTGCGCCAGGTCAGCTCTTTCCATCCATGGATTTAAGAGACAAGGACCTTCTCTCCTCTAAGGAAACAGTTTCCCTTGGGCAGAGGGAGGAAACATTTTTAAAATTTTAAGGGATATGGATCTATTAACTAGTAATAATCTTAAGCATTTTGTAGTTTGAAATGTAATAAATGGCCAGGCATGGTGGCACACTCCTAGTTCTAGTACTTGAGAGGTTGAGACAGGAGGATTGCAGGTTTGCAGCCAGCCTCAGCTATGTAGGCCATCTCAACTTAGTGAGACCCTGTTTCAAAATAAAGAATAAAAAATTGGGCTGGGGGTGTAGCTAGAGGTAGAATGCCCCTGGGCTCCATCCCCAGGACCACCAAAAGAAAAAAAGAAAAAAAGAAGAAGAAGAAAGAAAGAACTGAACTGGGCATGGTGGCTCAAGTCTGTAATCCCAGACAAGAGGATCACAGGTTCCAGGACAACCTCAGTAACTTTGTGAGGCCCTCCATAATTTAGTGAGGTCATGTTTCAAAATAAAAATAAATAGGGCTGGGGGGTGTAGCTCAAAGATAGAATGCCCCCAGATTTAATCCCCATTACCTGTCTTGAACAGGTATGAAGAATATATTTTTTTTCTTTTCTTTTGTCTTTTGGGGTCCCTAGGAAACCTTACTTGAAGAGGGAACTGGGAACTATATGAACAAAATCAAATAGGAAATCAGAGCAATACAAACTCAGGTTTTGTGGCAGAGGATAAACTTGACTCTGTCTTTTGAAGGCTGAAGTTTAGACAAGTTTGAGAGGTGTTCCCAGGAAAGAGCGGGGGAATATGTACTTGTATTAGCCCAGCAGTAGGCTCCTGAGCAGGGACATGACAGGCAGGTTATCTGCAAAGGAAGGGGAAGGAGGAGGCAGCTTTGGAGGTCAGAGGGAAATGTCTGGTCTCATAACTCAAGAGGCAAAATCACAGTAGGTGTAAGTTGCATAATATAATTGTGATATGTCCTATGCTGCTCCCAGAGGCCCTCCTTTCTAGGCAAAGGGGACCATGAGCCAAGAGGCATTGGCACCTTGGCATAGGAGGTTTGACCTGGCTCTTGCTTGGAGAGATGCAGTATGATCAGGACTGGGCAGGTGACAGGCTCCTTCGTCAGAGTGATTACACACTGAATTTTCCCAGGACCGAATCAGTGCTCATTGTTAGAGGCCCTGGGCATCAGGAATGACGGGCTCCTGCACCCTTCCCCACATTACCCCAACCGTCTCTCATTTACTCTTAATTCTCTTTCATCCCCTTCAGTGCTGGGATGGAATGGGATAACGTGAAATCTTCTGACCACTCTGCCCGATGCCCAGCACACGGGCCAGTGTACCCTGCCAACCTCCAAACGTAGGTGCAGGCCTGATGCCCAGCACCATGAAACACACCGACACAGTGTGTGCGAGTGTGTGGGGGGGTATTTTTCATTTTATTTTTATCATTGTTATTTTGCATTACTGGGGATTGAATCCAGGGGCATTCTACTTCTAAGCTATATCCCCAGCCTTTGGGGAGGGGGGAAGACGGCTAGGAATGGGACCAGGGTTGTTCTACCTCCAAGCTATACCCCCACCCAGATTTTATTCTTTTATTTTGAAACAGGATCTCACTAAATTACAGAGGCCCTCAGTAAGTTGCTAAGGCTGGCTGCAAACCTGTGATCCTCTTGTCTCTGCCTCCCAAGTAATAGGATTACAAGTGTGCACCACCATGCTTGGCTAAATTTCAGATTTCTAGATTCACCTTGCTAAACCTAGATTCCATCCATTCACTTCTCAGTCAATACCTGAGTTTAATGACAAGCTCCTCGGTACAAGTACCTTAGCACCTTAGCACCCTAGGAGTAACGAAGTCCATCTAATGTTGCAAGACACTGTGGCTGTGACTTTTAGTTGGGGTCTGCCGCTCTTGGAGGCCTCAGCCTAGTCCCTCAGTGTTCTGTCCCGGCAATCCCCACCATCCTGCCCAGTTCCACTTCCCCTGGGTCCCAGCTGCCCCCCGGCTGGCCCTGCACAAGGCACTCTGCCCAGTGTCTCACTGCCCCCCTGCCCATGGACGCCCTAGCTTCTCTACCTGGAGTCTCTTCCAGCCTCCCTAAGGACCCTCCCCATCCTCCCCCATTTAAATCAACCCAGGGGTCCTTGTTCCTGAAAGAGGAACTACCAGTTTTTCATGATGGCTTTATTTTTTCTTTCTTTCATAAGACTATAAACTCAGTGAAGGAAAGACCTCTTTGCCTTCCTCACTAGCACTACATTACTGCCAACAAATTTTAAAATTATATTGCCCAGGGGCGCAGTGGTGCGTGCGTGTATTACGAGAGACTTGGGAGGCTGAGGAAGAGGTGGGTCACAAGTTGGAGACCCTGTCTCAAAATGAAAAACGAAGCACATCTTGTATTTCCAGTACTTGGGAGGCTCAGACAGAGAGATCACAGGTTCAGAGCCAGTCTTAGCAATTCAGCAAGGCTCTCAGCAACCCAGTGAAACTGTTTCTAAATAAATAAAATTGAGCTGGGGATGTAGCTTAGAGGTTGAATGCCTCTGATCCCCAATACCAAAATAAATAAACAAACTATAAATAATGAAAAAGGATAGTGGTGTAGGTCAGTGGTAGAATGTCTCTTGGCTCAATCCCCAGTTGCACAAGAAATAAGCCAGGCTTGATGACGCATGCTTGTAATCTCAGTGCTTGGGAGGCTGAGACAGGAGGATCACAGGTTCTAGTGAACCTCAGCAACGTAATGATAGACTATTTCTAAATAAAGAATAAAAGCCAGACATGCTGGCACATGCTTTTAATCCCAGTACTTTGAGAAGCTGAGACAGGAAGGTCCCAGGTTCACAGCTAGCCTCAGCAACTTAGTGAGACACTGTTTGATAATGAAAGAATAAAATAGGGCTGGGGGTGTAGCTTGGAGGTAGAATGCACTGGGCTTCATCCCCAGTACCAGAGGAAAAAAAGAGTAAAAAATAGGGCATCTCAGAGGTAAATTGCCCCTTGGTTTAATCCCTAGGACCACCAAAATAATAATAATAATAATAATAATAATAATAATAATAATAATAATAATAAAATAAGGCCAGGGATATATCTCAGAGGTAGAATGTCCTTGGGTTCTACCCACAGCACCAAAAACAAATAAATAATAAAGCCAGGCATGGTGCCACACATTTGTCATCCCAGTACTTGGAGGACTGAGATAGAGGATCCCAGGTTTGCAGCCAGTCTCAGCTACTTATGAGGCCTTCCACAATTTAGGGAGATGCTGGTTTAAAATAAGAATTAAAAAAAAAAATAGGGCTGGGGCTGTAGCTTGGAGGTAGAATGCCCCTGGGTTCCATCCCCAGCACTGCAATAAATAAATAAAGCTGGAAGTATAGCTTGGAGGTAATATGCTTCTGGCTTCAATCCCTAGTACCAAATAAATAAATAAATAAATAAGATTGTCCTTCATCTTGCTCTCCATTAGCATATAAGTCCCTTCAGGAAATTTTTGGGGTTATTTTGTTCACCCTGGAAGAGTGCCTGACAGAATAGATGCTCAGTAATATTTGTGGATGAGCTGAGTGCTGTGGGTATTTTCCAAGAGTGCTTTGCCACCCAGTGTGTGGTTCACACCTGGAATCCCAGTAGTTGGGAGGTTTGAAGCCAGTGCCGTAATAACTTAGCGAGACCCCATTTCAAAATAAGAAGGACTCGGGGTATAGGTCAGAGGTAGAATGCCCCTGGATTCAATCCCCAGTACCACAATAAAATAGGGCTGGGGGTGTAGCTCCAAGGTAGAATGCCCCTGGATTCAATCCCCAGTACCAAAATAAAATAGGGCTGGGGGTATAGCTCCAAGGTAGAATGCCCCTGGATTCAGTCCCCAGTACCACAATAAAATAGGGCTGGGGGTGTAGCTCCAAGGTAGAATGCCCCTGGATTCCATCTGAGACACACACACACACACACACACACACACACACACACACACACACGACAGTAATCCATGAAATTGCATGTGAAGATCTGACCAGGACTAGCTGGCCCAGGTGGCCCACGAAGAACACCCATATGTGAACAGGAAGAGTGCAAAGATCAGAGCCCCGCCAGCAGGGCCAGGGCCAGGCCTGTAAGGTTTGAGGACTGGGGAGAACAAAGGTCTGTCACCAGTGCAGACGCGGAACTGACCCCCACGGGCACACCCGGCCATCTCAGCAGGTCCTGGCAGCCAGCCTCTCAAGCAGAGGGACTCCACAGCAGTGAAAGCAGGCCGAGCGGTAGGAAAGAGGGAAGGAGGTGTTGGCAGGAAAGGCAGCAGGCCTCTCCTAAGTGGCAGCCTCAGATCACGGAGTCCCTGCATAGTCAGTCGAGGGGCTACCGAAGGCATGATGCCGCCCCTCTATTTTTGTCCAGGAACTGGTCCGGCAGCGAGGAGTCCTAGAACACACAGAGAAGATGGTGGACAAGATGGATCAAGATTTGAAGACCAGCCAGAAACACATCAACAGCATTAAAAGTGTGTTTGGGGGGCTCGTCAATTACTTCAAATCCAAACCAGCAGAGACCACACCTGAACAGAATGGCACCTTAGCCCCCCAGCCCAACAGCAGGTGAGTACAGCTCAGTCACCCAGATAGAAGGAGCAGGAGTAGCCCGGCAGGATGGCGTACTCCCGTAAGCCCTGTACTTGGGAAACTGAGAAAGGAGGATCACAAGTTTGTGGCCAGCCTCAGTAACTTGGCAAGATCCTCGGCAACTTGGCTAGACGAAGCTGGGCGAGGTGGCACACGCTTGTAATCTCAGCATTCCGGAGGCTGGGACAGGTGTTTCGCGGTTCACAGCCAGCCTCAGCTGCTTAGTGAGGCACTTTGCAATTCAGTGAGACCCTGTTTCAAAATAAAGAATAAAAAATAGGGCTGAGGGTGAATGCCCCTGGATTCCATACCCAGTACCCCCAAAATAAATAAATAATAAATTAAGCAAGTCAGGCATGGTCACGCACACCTGTAATCCCAGTAGTTGAGAGGCTGAGACAGGATAATCATGGTTTACAGCCAGTCTCAGCTACTTAGTGAGGCCCTCCACAATTTAGTGAGACTATTTTGTGTGTGTGTGTGTGTGTGTGTGTGGTACTAGGGGTAGAACCCAAAGGCTTTCTACCTCCGGGCTATACTCCCAGACCTATTTTATCCTTTATTTGGAAACAGGGTCTCATTAAGTTGCTGAGAGCCTCACTAAGTAGCTGAGGCTGGCTTCAAACCTGTGCGATCCTCCTGTCTCAGCCTCCCAAGCGCGGGGATTACAATTGTGCGCCACCACGCCTGGCTACTATGAGACTATGTTTTAAAGTATAGAGTGCCCCTGGTTCGATCCTAATTCACACACACACACACACACACACACACACACACACACGGCAGAAGCCAGCCTGGGAGAGCACTAGGTATTTCAAGAGCACAGGAAGAGGAAGAGGACTGGGGGGAGGGGGGGTTCAGTGTAGAGGACTTGCCTAGCGTGGATTGAGGCCCTGGGCTCGATCCTCGCACCCCACACACACACGAGTGCTGCCGGCTATTGACACGGTATGGATTCCACACTCCTCAGTCCCTCAAAGATAGCACAAGACAGAAGGATGATGGTTCGCAGCTACTTAGTGAGGCTCCTTGCAACTCAGTGAGACCCTTTTCAAAATAAAGAATAAAAATAGGGCTGGGATGGAGCTCAGAAGTAGAATGCCCCTGGGTTCCATCCCCAGACCCCCCCATACACACACAAAAAAAGCACAAAAATAACTATACTTTTTTTTCTTTTTTTCTTTTTTTTTTGGTGGTACTGGGGGTGGAACCCAGGGGCTTTCTACCTCCAGGCTATACTCCCAGGCCTATTTTATATTTTATTTGGAAAAGGGTCTCACTAAGTTGCTGAGAGCCTCACTAAGTAGCTGAGGCTGGCTTAGAACCTGCGCGATCCTCCTGTCTCAGCCTCCCAAGCGCAGGGATTACAATCGTGCGCCACCACACCTGGCTATAACTATACTTGCAATTGCTATGAATGGTAACATTTCTAGTCATGTACTCCTGTAACCCCAGTACTCTGGTAGGCTGAGACAGGATCTCAAGTTCTCAGCCAGCCTCACCAACTCAATTCAATTCCAGTACCACACATATGTACACAAAACAATGTTGTCACTTAAAAGTTTGTTTCTTGTTTGTTTAATTGATTAGGTTATTTTTATTTTTGTCTTTTGGTACCGCAGATTGAACCGTAGAGTATTTTCCCTTTGAGCTACACCCCTGGGCCTTTTTATTGTGAAACAGGGTCTCCCTAAATTGTTGAGGGTCTCGGCCTGTACCACCACAACCAGCTGAAAAGCTCTTGAAATAAGTTTCTCTAATCAGACTTCTGTGGAGTAACGCATCCTGTGTATGTCCTTATCACACAACCCTCCAGCTTTGTCTGCATCTTGCCTTTCTTGGCAAGCCCTCTCTGTCCTTACTGACGTAGCATCGTGAGTGATACGTGCTTGTTTCTGTGTAAAGCTTATTCCTTTTTCAGCCCCTAATTTGAATTCCTCTAACATAGCCAAGACTTGGTTTCTAACTGGAGGCCGCCTTGCTCTTTGGCATCCTCACCTCTTCTTCCCCGCCCCTCGGCAGAGCCAGGACCTCGTGCAGGTTGGGCGTGCGTGCAGTCCAAGCCACGACCCCAGCCTGGACTCCATCACCTTCTTGCCACTTCTGTTGCTGTCCCTAGAAATTGGCTTTCTTTGGAGGCGAGACATCATTCACCTTGAAACCAAATTTTCACCATCCGTGTGTTACTCCCTAAACTGTGTGTAGGAATGCACACAGAAAAAGTCAGGTTGGATCTGAGATGTGTGCCCTCTGGATTCAGAGTCTGGTGTCCCCCATACCCAGCCTGGCAGTGCCCACTGGCAGCTGTGCTCAGAGGACACAGCTCTGCCTTCCAGGCCTTCAGTCAAGACACTGGCACACAGGGTCCAAACACAGCACTGCTCCTGAGTGGTGAAACAGCTGGGGGGGGGGCTGTCCATGTCAGTCTCTGCTGTACACACCACCTGCAGCTGGCACCCCAAGGGCCTACTCTGGGATGCAGCACAGTGGTAGAACCCTTCCTAGCACGCAGGAGGCCCTGAGTCCAATCCCAAGGACTGGGAGGCAGGGGGCTCTCCGCCTCCAGGAGTCTGGACTTGCTTTATGAGTAGGGAGTCATCAAGGACTTTAACTGGAGAGGTGCTTAGTAGTATTCTTTACGAAGATGCCTGGCTAGCCGAGCGTGGTGGCGCACACTTGTAATCCCAGCATTTGGGAGGCTAAGACAGTAAGATCGCAGTTCACGGCCAGCCTCAGCTACTTAGTGAGACCCTGTTTCAAAATAAAGAATAAAAAATAGGGCTAGGGTGTAGCCCAGAGGTAGAATGTCCCTGGGTTCCATTCCCAGTACCGCAAAAATATTTTATATATATATATATGTATTTATATACTTAATATATGTATATTTTTGCAGGGCATTGTGGCACACGCTTGTAATCCCCGCGCTTGGGAGGCAGAGACAGGAGGATCATGCAGGTTCGAAGCCATCACTGGCTTAAGAGACCCTGTTTCCAAATAAAAGTATAAAAATAAGTCTGGAAATGTAGCCCAGAGGTAGAATGGTTTTCAGGAACCCCAGTACCACCAAAAAAAATAAATAAATAAAGAAGAAGAAGAAGAATTTATATAATGAGAGAAAAAATTTTCTACAGATCTTTAGTGACAACTCCAAGATAAAAATATGTTGATGAGCCAGGCATGGTGGCACACGCTTGCATCGCACGGGTTCGAAGCCAGCCTCAGCTACTTAGTGAGGCTCTCAGCAACTTAGTGAGACCCTGTTTCTAAATAAAATATAAAATAGGTCTGCGAGTATAGCCTAGAGGTAGAAAGCCTCTGGGTTCCACCCACAGTACCACCAAAAAAAAAAAAATATATATATATATATATATATATATATATATATATATATATATATTGATGGAGCCGGGCGTGGTGACGCTTGTAATCCTAGTACTTGGGAGGCTGAGACAGGAGGATTGTGGTTTACGGACAGCCTCAGCTACATAGGCCCTTTGCAACTCAGACCCCATTTCAAACTAAATAAGAAATAGGGCTGGGAGCCGGGCGTGGTGGCGCACACTTGTAATCCCCGTGCTTGGGAGTAGGAGACAGGAGGATCGCGCAGGTTCAAAGCCAGCCTCACTGGCTTAAGAGAGACCCTGTTTCCAAATAAAAAATATATAAAAATAGGTCTGGGAATGTAGCCCGGAGGTAGAAGCATTTCCAGGAACCCCAATTCCGAAAGAAAGAAAGAAAGAAAGAAAGAAAGAAAGAAAGAAAGAAAGAAAGCAGGCTGGGGGTGTAGCTTGGAGGTAGAATGCCCCTGGGTTTTATCCCTAGGACTGCAAAAAAAAAAAAAAAAAAAAAAAAAAATTGGGCTGGGGGTGTAGTTCAAAGGTAAAATACCCCTGAGTTGAATCCCCAGTGACACACACACACACACACACACACACACACACACACACACACACAGTGATAATGGTAGCCAGCCTCCACCTATAACCCTGGTACTTGGGAGGCTAAGACAGGAGGGTCTCGGGTTTAAGACCAGCCTCAGCAACCTAATGAGAGCGTTTCTTTTTCTATTTATTTATTTATTTATTTATTATTTTACTGTACTGGGTATTGAACCCAGGGGCATTCTACCCCTCAGCTATACCCCCAACCGTATTTCTTTATTTTGAAACAGGGTCTCACTAAGTTGCGGAGGGCCTCACTAAATAGCTGAGGCTGGCTGTGAACCCAAGAGCTTCCTGTTCCAGCTTCCCAAGTACTGGGATTACAAGCATGTGCCACCACACCCAGTTTGTTTTTGTTTTTGTTTTGTGGTACTGGGGTTCCTGGAAGCCCTTCTACCTCCAGGCTACACTCCCAGACCTATTTTTATATTCTTATTTGGAAACAGGGTCTCTTACGCAGGCATGGCTGGCTTTGAACCTGCGCAATCTTCCTGTCTCCGCCTCCCAAGTGCGGGGATTACAGGCGTGTGCCACCACGCCTGGCCTCACCACGCTCAAGTTTGTGAGACCCTGTTTCCAAATAAATTAAAAGGTCTAGGGTGAGGCTCAGAGGTAAAATGCTTCTGGGTTCAATTCCCAGTGCTCCTCCAAATAAACAGATAAAAAAAGTATAGGTTTTTGGTAATATAGCTCTACTAATGAGAAAATGAGATTTTTTTTTCGGGTCTGGGGATGGAACCCAGCGGTATTCGACCTCCGAGCTACACCCCCTGCCCTATTTTTTATTCTTTATTTTGAAACAGGGTCTCACTGAGTTTCAGAGGTCCTCACTAAGTAGCTGAAGCTGTCCACAAACCGCGATCCTCTGGTCTCAGCCTCCTGAATGCTGGGATTACAAGCGTGCGCAACCATGCTTGGCTGAGAAAATGAGATTCTCCTTTTTTTTTGGTGGTACTGGGGTTCCTGGAAACCCTTCTACCTCTGGGCTACACTCCCAGACCTATTTTTTATGTTTTCTTTTTATTTGGAAACAGGGTCTCCTAAGCCAGTAAGGCTGGCTTTGAACCTGCACGATCCTCCTGTCTCCGCCTCCCAAGTGCAGGGATTACAAGCGTGCGCCACCACACCCAGCAGAAAATGAGATTCTTAGTTGAGGTTCAAAGTAAGTTAATGTTCTCTATACAGTCCAATGCAGACAGTCATCTGCAAGGCTAGTCATTGCTGTGACTATTCAAAATTAGGTCATGGATGTATATTACTACAATAAGAAGAATGGGTTAGGGACAGGAGGATTGCAGTTCACAGACAGCCTCAGCTACTTAATGAGGCCCTTTGCAACTCAGTGAGACCCTATTTCAAAACAAAGAATAAAAAAGCCGGACATGGTGGCACACACTTGTCATCCCAGCATTCGGGAGGCGGAGACCTGAGGATTGCGGTTCGTGGACAGCCTCAGCTACTTAGGCTCTCTGCAACTTAGTGAGACCCTGTTTCAAAATAAAGAATAAAAAATAGGGCAGGGGGTGTAGCTCAGAGGTCGAATGCCCCTGGGTTCCATCACTAAGCCCATAAATAAATAAATAAATAAATAGAATAGCTGGGCATGGTGGAGCTTGTAATCCCCGCACTTGGGAGGCTGAGACAGGAGGATCACACAGGTTCAAAGCCAGCCTCAGCTACTTAGTGAGGCTCTCAGTAACTCAGTGAGACCCTGTTTCCAAAAATAGGTCTGGGAGTATAGCCTGGAGGTAGAAAGCCTCTGGGTTCCACCCCCAGTATCACAAAAAAAAAAAAGAAAGAAAGAATTAAAAATAGGACTGGGAGTGTAGCTCGGATGTAAAATGCCCCTGGGTTCCATCCCCAGTACATTTCATCTGTCTGGCCCTAGGACTCATCTTCCTGGACAAGGGCCACCTACTGGAATACTAAGCTCTGTGTGTGTGTGGTGGTGGTGGGGTATTAGGGATTGAACACAAGACTGCTCTACCTCTGAGCTACACCACCTTGCTGAGGCTGGCCATGAACCTGCCATCCTCCTGTCTCCACTTCCCACGATCTGGGATTATAAGTGTGCACACCACGCCTGGCTAAATGCTGGGCTTTTACGGCAGAGGTCTTCCTACACTTGCTGTGTGGCCAACTGTGCTAAGAGGGGATATTGAAATCCCTGCTTTGAGAGCTGGGCGTGTGTCGCACGCTTGTAATCCCTGCATTCGGGAAGCTAAGACCGGAGGATCGCAGTCCGCGGACAGCCTCAGCTACTTAGGCTCTCTGCAACTTAGTGAGACCCTGTTTCAAAATAAAGAATAAAAAAATAGGGCAGGGGGTGTAGTTCATAGGTTGAATGCCCCTGGGTTCCAGCCCCAGACCCGGGAAAAAAAAATCCCTGCTTTGAGCCAGACGTGGTGGTGCACACTTGTAATCTCAGCATTGGGGAGGCTGAGATGGGAGGATCCAGGTTCACAGCCAGCCTCAGGTACTTAGTGAGGCACTTTGTAATTCAGACCCTGTTTCAAAATTAAAAAAAAATAGGGCCGGGGTATAGCTCGGAGGTAGAATGCCCCTGAGATCCATCCCCAGTATTGCAAGAAAATAAAAGAGATCCCTGTTTTGGCAGGTGTGGTGGTGCACACTTGTAATCTATTACTCAGGAGGCTGCAACAGAAAAAATGGCAAGTTTGAAGTCAGTCTGATCATCTTAGTGACTGTTTCAAAATCAAAAGGGCTGGGGATGTAGCTCAGAGCTAGAATGCCTCTGGGTTCCATCCCTAGTAAAAATAGAGTAAGTTGGCTATAGTGTCATATACTTGTCATCCCAGCACTTGGGAGGCTGAAACAGGAGGATTGCAGGTTCAAGGACAGCCTCAGCAAGTAATAAGTCAGTCCCCAGTAGCCCCCCAAAATAAATAAAGGCAGACATAGTAGCACATACTTCTAATCCTAGTACTTGGGAGGCTGAGACAGGAGGATTGTGGTCAAGGACAGCCTCAGCTACTACTTAGTGAGGCCCTTTGCAATTCAGTGAGACCTTGTTTCAAAATAAAGAACAAAAAGTAGGGCTGAGTGTATAGCTTGGAGGTAGAGTGCCTCTGGGGAATGCTGCTGGGTTCAATCCTCAGTACCACCAAAAAAAAAAAATTGTGGGCAGTTTTGTTTTTTTGTTTTTTTACAATATTTCCTTTCTCTTTTATCCAAAGATTGAAAGAAGCCATGAGCACAAGTAAGGAACAGGAGGCGAGGTATCAAGCCAGCCACCCGAACCTCAGGAGGCTGGAGGATGTAGGTGAGTGGGGACCCGTGCACACCCACGTCTGTAGGTGAGTGGGGACCCGTGCACACCCACGTCTGTAGGTGAGTGGGGACCCGTGCACACCCACGTCTGTAGATGAGTGGGGACCCGTGCACACCCACGTCTGTAGGTGAGTGGGGACCCGTGCACACCCACGTCTGTAGGTGAGTGGGGACCTGTGCACACCCACATCTGCATCCTGGGTGCGGGGTCTGGCCCGGGGCCGTGTGGTGGGACGCAGGCAAGGACTGCAGCTCCTGGCCTCCCGCGTGCGAGGTGCAGAGCATCGGGGACCGAGCACATGCTCAGGACGGAGGTGTGTGCTAAGGGAGGACGAATAAGGACGCTGAGGCCTGCGTCCCGCGGAAGATGAGGCCGCGGGCTTCTGCCCACGTTGCTCCGAGCTCTTCCGGCAGTGAAGAGTCAACCGTGGGAACAACCTGTGGTAATTAGAAGGACAGCCCCCCGAGGGGACCAGTCCTAGTCCCCAGACCCCACAAGTAGGTTCGATTTATAGGTAAAAGGAGGGCCAATCACTAACCAGTGGATGGGGAGATGACCCTGGTTATCCAGTGGTACCTCGGCCACTACAAGGGTCCTTCCTCAGCGGAAGATGGCGCACGCCTGTAACCCAGGACTTGGGCCACCGAGACAGGAAGATCACTGCTTCAAGGATGGCCTCGGCAACATAGCAAGACCCTGCTTCCAAACAAGAAATCAAAAAGACTCAGGGCATAGCTCGGAGGTAGAACGGCTCAGGTTCAGTCCCTGGTTCCACACACACAAAAGGAAAAGAAGACAGCACTCGTCTCCTGGGCCTCGCCCGCTGCCGTGCGCGGTGCGTGGCAGCGTTCTGCACCTGTCACTTGCCGACGTTCTGAAACAGGGTCTTGCCAGGCTAGTCTCATACTTATGGCCTCAGCCTTCCAAGAAGCGATAGGTTGACCCTGTTTCCAAATAAAAAATAAAATAGGGCTGGAGGTGCAGCTCAGAGGTAGAATGTCCCTGGGTTCAATCCCCAGCACCACATGCATACACACACCAAAAAGACCTTGTCCCAGAATATAAAAAGTAAATCAAAAGGAGTCGGGCGTGGTGGCACATGCTTGTAATTCCAACATTTGAGAGACTGAGACAGGAGGATCGCAGTTCGCAGACAGCCTCAGCTACTTAGGCCCTTTGCAACTCAGTGAAACCCTGTTTAAAAAAATAAAGAATAAAAAGAGAGTAGGGCTGAGGGTGTAGCTCAGAGGTAAAATGCCCTGGGTTTTATACCCAGCACCGCAAAAATAAAAAAAATAATAAAGCTGGGCGTAGTGGCCTATACTTGTAATCCCAGTACTTAGGAGGCTGAGACAGAAAGACAGAAAGAGTGCAGGTTCATGGCCAGCCTCAGTTACCCAGTGAGACCCTATTTCAAAATAAAGAATAAAAAATAGGGCTAGGGGTGTAGCTCAGAGGTAGAATGCCCCTGGCTTCCATTCTCGTACTACAAAAAAAAATCAATAATTATAAATAAAAAGGGCTGCCGGGCATGGTGGCGCACGCTTGTAATCCCAGCATTCGGGATGCAGAGACAGGAGGATCACGGTTCGTGACCAGCCTCAGCTACTTAGTGAGGCCCTCTGCAACTTAGACCCTGTTTCAAAATAAAGAATAAAAAATAGGGCAGGGGCTGTAGCTCGGAGGTCAAATGCCCCTGGGTTCCATCCTCAAACCCACAATAAATAAATAAATAAATAAATAAATAAATAAATAAATAAATAAATAAATAAATAAATAAATAAATAAGCAAGCCAGCCAGCCAGCCAGCCAGCCAGCCAGCCTGGGAGGCCGGGCATGGTGGCGCACGCTTGTAATCCCAGCATTCCGGAGGCTGAGACCAGAGGATCACGGTTCGCGGACAGCCTCCGCTACTTAGTGGGGCCCTCCACAACTTAATGAGACCCTGTTTCAAAATAAAGAATAAAAAATAGGGCAGGGGGTGTAGCTTGGAGGTCAAATACCCCTGGGTTCCATCCCCAGGCCCACAAAAAATGGGGTCCAGGCTGGGAGTGTTTGTCAGTGGGAGAGCACTTGCCTGGCATGCTGCAGGCCCTGCGTTTGACCCTCAGTAACAATAAATATTCTAAAAAAGGAAAAAGAAGCCCAGCATGGTGGCACTCGCTTGTAACCCGAACATTTGAGAGGCTGAGATAGGAGGATCACAGGTTAGAAGCCAGCCTCAGCAACTTAGCAAGGCCCCCTGCAACTTAGACCCTGTTTCAAGAAATCAAATAAGGTTGGGTATGGTGAGTCATGCTTGTAATCCTAGTACTTGGGAAACTGAGACAGGAGGATAGAAAGTTTGCAGCCAGTCTCAGCCACTAAGGCCACAACTTAGACCTTGTCTCAAAGAATAAGGCCAGGAGTGCAGGAGATTATGGTTCAAGGACAGCCTCAGCTACTTAGTGAGGGCCTTTGCAACTCAGTGAGACCCTGTTTCAAAAACAAAAAATAAAAAGTAGGGTTGGGGATATTACTTAGTAGAACACCCCTGGGTTCCATCCCCAGTACCACAAAATAAAATAAAATAAGTAAAAAATAGCCAGGCATGGTGGCGCACGCTTGTAATCCCCACGCTTGGGAGGCAGAGACAGGATTGTGCAGGTTTGAAGCCAGCTGCGCGCGCTGGCTTAGGAGACCCTGTTTCCAAATAAAAATGTAAAAATAGGTCTGGGAGTGTAGCCCTGAGGTAGAAGGGCTTCCAGGAACCCCAGTACCACCAAAAAAAAAAAAAAGGTAAAAAATAAAAATGGGCATGTAGCTTAATGATGGAGTGCCACTGGGTTCAGTACCCAGTACTCCAAAAAAAAATTTTTATAATGAGGCTGAGGATGTAGCTTAGTGATAGAGGACTTGCCTAGCTTATGAGAGACCCTGGATTTGATCCATAACACTGAAAAAAAATTTTTTTAAAGGCACAATTTTGCAAAGCAGCACTTCAAGGGGTGTCAGCTACTAAATGTTCTGGTGAGCCGGGCGTGGTGGCGCACGCTTGTAATCCCCGCGCTTGGGAGGCTGAGACAGGAGGATCACGCAGGTTCGAAGCCAACCTCAGCAACTTAGTGAGACCCTGTTTCCAAATAAAATATGAAATGGGTCTGGGAGTGTGGCTGGGAAGTAGAAAGCCTCTGGGTTCCACCCCCAGTACCACCAAAAAAAAAAAAAAAAAAATGGTGTTTCTTTTAACCTCAGACTCCATCTCCGTGTCCGGGCGGCCTGGTTCTGCTGCCAGTACAGAGGCGTGCCCCAGGAACCCACACCTGAGAGCCTACCACCGGAAGATCGACAGCAACCTAGGTAGGAAGGAGCCGCCGCCTCCACGCCGCTCGTCCTCCAGGCCGCTCCTGGCGAGCACGCCGGAGCGTGCACTTAACCACTCCTAGCCTATCACACCTGCACAGGGCCTCGTCACCTCACCTACCTGCCCCGGACCTGTCCACTCTTCGTTTCCTGCTTTCAGTTCTGACCTCCCTCCCGCAGGACAGCTGAGAGCAGCGGGACCACGAGTCCTGTCGAGGCCTATAGGCAACTTGGGTGTGACCGCTCCACCATCCTTCCTACCTGGCCACTGCATCCCCTCGGGGCCTGTGGAGGGGACACCTGAGCCGGCTCCATACAGCGTGTAGGAAAGTGCCTGACCTACTCGGAGTTGGCACTCCTAACCCGGGTTAGGGGCACACTCCTGTAACCCCAATACCCAGGAGCCTGAGGCAGGAGGATTACAGGTCCAAAGCTGGCCTCAGCAACTTAGTGAGACCATTAGAAAATTTAAGGGGGGGGGTGCTGAGAGCATAGCTTGGAGGTTGAGTGCTCCTCAATCACCAACACCAAAACAGTTAATCTATTAATTAATTAAAATAGGGTCAGGAAGCTGGGCATGGTGGTGCACACCTGGAATTCCAGTACTTAGGAGGCTGAGACCGGAGGATTACAGGTTCAGGGCCAGCCTCAGCAACTTAGTGAGACCTTATTTTCAAGTAAACAATAAAGCTGGGGGTGTGGCTGAGAGGTAGAACTCCCCTGGGTTCAATCCCTAGTAGCACACAGATGAATCCCATTAAAGTAGCAGCGGTTGGTTACCTTGGGAAGCAGGGACTAGTTTCCACATTAAGCACAGACTGGTAAACGCTTTCTTCTCGCTCTGAGTTTCCCATGTACCTGAAGCCCCAGAGCATGGCCTGTCCTAGGAGGAAGAGGCGCGCGTCCCGTTCTCCTGCTGTGGCCGCCTTGCTCAGGCTGCGTGTCATTTCCTTCTCACAGATGAGCTGTCCGTGGGCCTGGGCCGGCTGAAGGACATAGCCCTGGGCATGCAGACGGAAATCGAGGAGCAAGATGATATTCTTGACCGGCTGACTACCAAAGTCGACAAGTTAGACATCAATATAAAAAGCACAGAAAGAAAAGTCCGGCAACTCTAGAAGCGTTCTCCATTGTAAGGACAACTCGAGAGATCTCTTCTTAAGCGCCCAAGAAATTTCCTGTATTATTTAGTATGTAACTTAACGTGTTTGCAAATGTTATAACAGAGTGGGTCTTAAGAGATGTTTGTTGAGATGAAATGCGTGCCATGCTTTTTCTTAGGGCCGACACCACCCCTAAGCTCTTTGAGCTGAGCACAGAGCTCTGCTCTGAGCACAGTAGCCGAGCCCTGAGTGTCCTGGTCTCCGGCCTTTGGTCACCATGGTGGAAGAAGGAAATTCCCTTCCTTACTTTCAGAGGTGTGTGGAATTTCACTCTGGCCATCACCACTTTGTTCCCTGTTTGCTGTATTTCTCATTCCTAGACTTTCTGTAAATTGGAACTTTAGGAACCTTGTTTATAGGGAAGGGGTCCTCCCCACACTTTTGGGTAGGGGTCATGGTGTGTGTGAATGCGTGCACACACGCACACACACACGCACACACGCACACACACACACACACACACAGAGAAGGCACATTGGTGATGCACGTTGTGATTCTCCCCTGCTCCTGAAAATGATGAGTGTTAGATCCAGGAGCAGTGCGGTGGGCGCTCTGTGCCCTCCCTGCTGCCTCCATCCTGGGCCTGCTCTCACCGGGAGGGAAGTGATGCCTGGAGCCAGGCAGGGCTTCACCCTCTCTGTTCTCACACATTCCCCTGTGCTAGGAACAGATTCTCCACTAGCTCAGGGACACCTCGCTGACCAACACAGGCCCCTGGAGAGTTCCTGGGAACGGGGTACCAGGCAGGCGTGGGCAGCAGGGGTCTTTATCCACTGAGCCCTCCCTTGCCACCTCAGCCTTAAGGACAGCGTATTCATGCAGTGCCTGGGTCTTCTGGCCCCTCAGGGACTCCACCCACACCTCCTGAGGGCCACACTTGAATGGCCCCTTGTTTCTCTAACACCCGCTTTAGGACTGGAATTCCACAAATGGTGCTGACCCTCTGTGAAAGGATTTGGCTAAGGAAAATAAGCCCAGATCTTTTTTTCTTTTTCTTCCAATACTGGAGATAGAACCCAGGGGCATTCTACCTCTGAGCTACACCCCTAGCCCTATTTTTTTCTTCTTTAATTTGAAACAGGGTCTCACTGAAAAGGGCCTCACTAAGTAGCTGAGGCTGTCCACAAACCAAGATTCTCCTGTCTCAGCCTCCCAAGTTCTGGGAGTACAAGCCTGTGCCACCACGCCCGGCTCCAGATATCATTTTAACTAGCTCAATTTGTTCTTTCTTTTCATTTCACAAAATGAATCATTTAGAAGCATTAGTTAAAATTGATCTCAGCCAAAGTAGGGTGTGGTAACATGCGCCTGTAATCCTAGTGCTTGGAGGTTGAGACAGAGGATTGCAGGTTCAAGTGTAGCCTTAGCAAGTAGTGACTCAACAACCTAGTGAGACCCTGTTTCAAAAAATAAAAAGTAAAATAGGGCGGGGAGTGTAGTTCAGAGGTAGAATGCCCCTGGGTTCATTCTCCAGTACCACCAAAAAAAACAATTGATCTCAGTTGGGCATGGTGGCCCATGCTTATAATTCCAGTACTTAGGAGGCTGAGAGAATATCACAGACTCAAGGCCAGCCTCAGTAACTTAGACCCTCAGCAATTTAGAAAAATCTTGTTTCAAAATTTAAAAAAATTTTTTAAAGGGCTGGGGTGTAACTCTGGTAAAACATGGTACAGGCACACACCTGTCAACCCAGCTACTGAGGCAGGAGGATCGCCAAGTTTGAGGCCATCCTGGGCAATTTAGCAAGACCCTCTAAAACTAGAAATGAAAAGGTGTTGGAAAGTAACTCAGTTGTAGAATACCTCTGGGTTCAGTCCCTAGGACCTTACAAATGTTGATCTCTACAGGGCTGGAGATGGAAGTCAGTGGCAGGCACCTGCCCAGCATCCACAGAGCTCTGCGTTCGGTCCCCAGATTTGCAGGGGATGGGGATCAGGAACAAATAAAATTGATCTCTACCACTGGGCGTGAGCTGCATCCCAGCCCACCCTTGTCTTTTGTGTACATGTGTCCGTGGTGCTGGGGAAGGAACCCAGGGCATTCTTCCTCAGAGCTATACCCCCAGCCCAATTTCATTCTTTTATTTTGAAACAAGGTCTCACTAAATTGCTCAGGGCCTCACTAAATTGCTCAGGCTGGCCTCGAACCTGTGATCCTCCTGTTTCAGTTCCTGAGTACTGAAACTTCAGATTACAAGTGTGTGCCACCATACCTGGCTACTTTTTATTTTTGAAACAAGTATGTACCACAGCCACCTGTCACCTTTTTCAGAAATATGGAAGGAGAGTTGACCTCATTTTTTTAGAACTCTGTCTTCCTCTTAACACATTAGGAGACCTCATCTATCCTGTTCCTGTTCAGACCTTCCCATGCTAAAACTTCTTTTTTTTTTTTTTTTCAAATGTTGGGAATGAACCCAAAAGATTCTACCCGAGTTGCACTATGATATTTTTTAGTGAGAGTGTGTGTGTGTGTGTGTGTGTGTGTGTGTGTGTGTGTGTGTGTGTGTGTGTTTACTGGGGATTGAACTCAAGGGCACTATACTTCAAACTACAACCACAGCCCCATTTTTTTTCTTTTTTTGGTGGTACTGGGGGTGGGACCCAAGGGCTTTTCTACCTCCAGACTATACTCCCAGACCTACTTATAGGTCTCACTAAGTTGCTGAGAGCCTCACTAAGTAGCTGAGGCTGGCTTAGAACCTGTGCGATCCTCCTGTCTCAGCCTCCCAAGTGTGGGGATTACAAATGTACACCCCCATGCCTGGCTTTTATTCTTTTATTTTAAAATAGGTTCTCACTAAGCTGTGGAGGGCTGAGACTAAGTTGCTGAGGCTGACCATGAACCTGAGATTCCAAGTACTAGGATTATAAGTGTATAGCACCACAAAAAAGGCTCCACTTCCTATTTTTTTATTTAGAAACAGGGTCTCACTCAACTGCTGAGAGCCTCACTAAATTGCCATGGCTGGCCTTGAACCTGTTGTCTTCCTGTCCAACCTACCAAGTACTGTGATTACAGGCAAGGACTGGTTGCTGCCAGAGTTGAGCCGGGCATAGTGGTATACATGTGTAATCCTAGTACTTGAGAGGCCAAGATTGGAGGATCTAAATTTAAGGCCAGCTTCAGCAACATGAAGAGGCCCTCAGTGAATTAGTGAGACACTGTTTCAAAATAAGACATAAAAAAGGCTAACCCAGGCATGGTGGCACAGCCTGTTATCCCAGTAATTGGGAGGCTGAGTCAGGATTGCAGTTCACAGACAGCCTCAGCTACTTAGTGAGGTACGCCCTTTGCAACTCAGACCCTGTTTCAAAATAAAGAATAAAAAAATAGGGCTGGGGGTGTACCCCAGAGGTAGAATGCCCCTGGTTTCCATCCCCAGTATCTTTTTTTTCTTCTTCTTCAAAGGAAAAAAAAAAAAGGCTGGGGCCGTAGTTCAGAGGAAGAACATCTCTAGCTTCAATTCCCAGTACAAAAAAAAATTTTTTTTAAGAAAACATGTTTGCATTTTCACAGGGACCAAAAGAAGACCTGAGCAGGCTCCAGAGTCCTTATCATCTGATGAGTGTGATAGAAGGATCTGACTCTCTAGGCTAGACATGCAGGTGCCATGGCTGGGCAGCTGTAGGGTGGGCTTTGCTACCACAGCTGACACCAGTAACTCGCCTTTCTCCCTAAATGGGGTCTGTAATCTCTAGGACAGATTTTAATTTCCATAGTTGAGCTGGAAACAAACTGTGCCTTCAAAAAAATGGCTTGAAGCTGGGCGTGGTAGTGCACGCCTGTAATCCAAGCCTGAGACAGGAGGATCACAGGTTCAGTTCACAGCCAGCCTCAGCAACCTAGCAAGGCTCTCAGCAACTTAGTGAGACCCAGTTTCTAAGTAAAAAATAAAAATGGCTCTACCTAGGAGGTAGAATACCCCTGGGTTCAATCCCCAGGACCATACACAAAAATAAAGTGGCTTTACTAATGTTAGGGTGGTTATATGCTAAGTGCATTCTCCTTTGGAGAAAAGTGTTTCTAAGATCCAGTCATTTGTAACTTAACATCAGTGCAGTCCATTTGTGGCTATCTTTTTGCCTTCTGTAGGAAAGAGGACGAGAATTGAACTCAGATGGCAAAGAGAAAAAAATAGAGCAATACAGAAGTGCATGTTACTTTTGCCTTCTCTTAACTTCTGTTGTGAATATGTAATTTTAAGTATACACTACACCAGTTTAGTAAAAATCATCTACATAAGCCTTTTCTGCAGGAGTTTTGAATTGCAAGTGGGCTGCGCAAGGCAGCTCGGAAGTCGGGTAAACATGACAAGCCAGTCACTGACACTCCTCCCTGGGGCTGGGGGCTTTCTGTTCAGTCACTGACGCTGCTCCCTGGGGGCTGGGGGCTTTCTGTTCAGGGTCTGTTTTAGCTTGTGTACTCCATGCCTTCAAGTCAGCAGATAAGCATGGTCCATAAAATAAAATGTGAAGTTGTTTTAAACAAATTCTGTGTTCTACCTCAGTGACCTTTTTTTTTTTTTTTTTTGGCGGGTTTGGGGATGGAACCCAAGGCCATTTGACCTCCGAGCTACACCCCCTGCCCTATTTTTTATTCTTTATTTTGAAACCAGGTCTCACTGAGTTGCAGAGGGCCTCACTAAGTAGCTGAGGCTGTCCGCGAACCGCACTCCTCTGGTCTCAGCCTCCCAAATGCTGGGATGACAAGCGTGTGCCACCATGCCAGGCTAGTGACCTTCAAAGAGCTGGTGAAGGGGATTCTCTTTGCGTCTTCATGTATTCAGCATGTGAGGCCACATTTAGAAATCTAGCTAAGACAGGAGGATTATACGTTTGAGGCCAGGCTTAGAAACATGGCAAGCCTTTCAGCAACATAGCGTGACCCTGTTTGTTTTTTTTTTTGGGGGGGGGGTTGATACTGGGAGTGGAACCCAGAGGCTTTTCTACCTCCGAGCTATACTCCCAGACCTAATTTATATTTTATTTGGAAACAGGATCTCACTAAGTTGCTGAGAGCCTAACTCAGCAGCTGAGGCTGGCTTCGAACCTGTGCGATCCTCCTGTCTCAGCCTCCCAAGCATGGGGATTACAAGTGTACGCCACCACACCAGGCAGTGAGACCCTGTTTGAATAAAAAAAAAAAAAAAAAAAAGATAGGGCTGTGGGTGTAGCTTGGAGGCAGAATAACCCTGAGTTCAATCACCAGTACTAAAAGGGGGGGGGGGGGGGACCTAGGGCTGGAAGTGTAGCTAAGTGGTACAATGTGTTCAAAATCTAGTATCAAAAAATAAAGTGCTGGGCTTGGTGGCACACACTTGTAATCCCTGCATTTGGGAGGCAGGGACAGGAGGATATGCAGGTTCGAAGCCAGCCGGCTGGCTTAAGAGACCCTGTTCCCAAATAAAAATATAAAAAATAGGTCTGGGAGTGTAGCCCAGAGGTAGAAAGGTTTCCAGGAACCCCAGTACCACACACACAAAAAAAAAAAAAAAAAAAAAAAAATTAAAAGCCGGGCGTGGTGGCCCACGCTTGTAATCCCCGCATTTGGGAGGCTGAGACAGGAGGATCGAACAGGTTCGAAGCCAGCCTCAGCTACTTAGTGATACCCTGTTTCCAAATAAAATATAAAAAAGGTCTGGGAGTATAGCCCGGAGGTAGAAAGCCTCTGGGTTCTACCCCCAGTACCACCAAAAAAAAAAAAAAAAAAAAAAAATTAAAATATATAACCAAGCCGGGTGTGGTAATGCATGCTTGTAATCCCAGTATTCAGGAGGCTGAGGCCAGAGGATCGCGGTTCATGGACAGTGCCTACTTAGTGAGGCACTCCACAACTTAGACCCTGTTTTATAAAAAAGAATAAAAAATAAGCCGGGCATGGTGGCGCATGCTTGTAATCCCTGCGCTTGGGAGGCAGAGATAGGAGGATTGCACAAGTTCTCCTCGCTGGCTTAAGAGACCCTGTTTCCAAATGAAAATATAAAATGGGACTGGGAGTGTAGCCCGGAGGTAGAAGGGTTTCCAGGAACTCCAGTTCCACCAAAAAGAAGAAGAAAAACTAGGGCTAAGGGTGTAGCTCGGAGGTCAAATGCCCCTGGATTCCATCCCAGACCCGCAAAAATAAACAAGCCAGGTGCGGTGGCACACGCTTGTAATCCCAGCATTTGGGACACTGAGATGGGAGGATTGCAGTTTGCGGACAGCCTCAGCTACTTAGGCCCTACGCAACTCAGACCCTGTTTCAAAAGAACAAAAAGACTAAAAAATAGGGCTGGGGGTGTAGCTCGAAGTACAATGCCCCTGTGCTCCATCCCCAGTACCAAAAAAAAAAAAAAAAAGAGTTCTCAAAAAAATTGCTAGATGCTCCCGAGTTCAATGCCCAGTAACACACACACACACACACACACACACACACACAAAGAAGGCTGGAAGTGAGTAGGTGATGCTGAAATCACAAATCTAGCATTGGGAAGGTGCTAGGAAGTCAAGTGTAAATTTTCCCCCCACCCTCACTTGCCCACCTACACAGCCATCTGCTCAGCTTTAGACTATGGAGGGAGATGCCCAGGGAGAGGATGAATAAAAATGAAAAACTCTTCTGTCATGCTTACTATGGACCAGGCACTGTTCCAAGCTCTCTGCAGGTATTAGCTTGTTTAATACATCTACTTCTACCTAGGAGGCAAGTGCTATTATTATCCCCAAGATGAGCACAGGATGATTAAGGCAGGATCTGAACTCCAGCAGCTAGCTTCCAATTCTGAATTATTCTGAGTTATTCAAATTGCATCCTACAGCCAGTGGTGGAGGCATTGGCCTGTAATACCAGTGCATAGGAAGCTGAGACAGGAGGATCACAGGTTCAAGAACAACCTTAGCAATAGAACGAGACTTTCAGCAACCCTGAGAGACCCCGTTCCAAAAACAAAAAAATAAAAAGGGCTGAAGGTGTAGCTCAGAGGTACAGTGCCTCTGGGTTCAATCCCCAGTACCACCAAAAAAAAAAAAAAAAAAAAAATGCTGGGTGTGGTATCTGGGAGCCTGAGATAGAAGGATTGCATGTTTGCAGTTTGCAACTTACTGGAGACTCAAAATAAAAGTAAAATTGGGATTGGGCTGGGGGTATAGGTCAGCAGTAATGTCCCTGGGTTTAATCTCCAGTAACACACATACACACACACACACAATTGCACCTGAGACTAATACTGTATGAAAGCATCTTTGAGGAAGGTGTAAACGTGCTTAGGCTGAGTCACAAAAAGGCACTGGACTTTGACATTCCCCTATTATTTACCCTAGAACGGACATTATCTATCACACTACAGTCCAAGATTTGTAGAATCTGGGGGGTGCAAATGGCTGAAATAAAATTTCATTAGCAGCCTGCCCCTCCCCCCCTCTCTCTGGTGGTACTGAGGATGGACTCCAAGGGTATTCTACATCTGGTCTAGACCTCCAGCCTGATTTTATATTTTTATTTATTCTATTTGTGGTACTGGGGGTGAAACCCAGGCGCCTTCTACCTCCGGACTACACTCCCAGATCTATTTTATATTTTATTTGGAAACAGGGTCTCACTAAGTTGCTGAGAGCCTCACTAAGTAGCTGAGGCTGGCTTCGAACCGGCGCCATCCTACTGTCTCAGTCTCCCAAGTGCTGGGATTTGCAAGCACGCGCCACCACGCTCGGCCCTATTTTATATTTTTAATTTTGAAACAGGGTCTAAGTTGCGGAGAGCCTCCGTTGCTGAGGCTAGCTGTGAATCCGTGATCCTCCTGTCTCAGCCTCCCAAGTATCAGGACTACAAGTAGTGCGCACCACGCCCGGCTGGGGCTTTTCACAATAGTAATTCATTCAAATATTTAAGCATCCACTCAAGGCCAGGTATTGTTCAGGACACACAAGGTGAACAAAAGGGGAAAGATCCCGACTCCTTAAAATATCCTTCCGAGTGGGGGTTTGGGGAGGCGATGGCTGGGAGGGCAGGCTGGAGCCGGGTCTGGACGGCGAGTGGGAGGAAGTTAACAGGGAGAAGCGGGCAGAATCCAGACGGGGCTAAGACTTCACAGTCCACGCCCCAGAGTAAAATTTACTTGCGGCAATTCAGATTATCCCGGCTGCAGACTTCCAGACTCTTTATTCCAGACCATGCAGTCTTCGCCCCCACTCCCCCATTTTGCCAGCCGCGTCACCTAGCCGCCCGAGGTCCCTTGGCCTGGCTGGCCACCTAGGGCATGCGTCGTTCGGTGACCTTAGCGGCCGCCTGGCTCCGGGGCTCATCTCCCTCCTAGACCACCGCGGCCCACCGGGGTCTTTCGGCCCCGGAGTCTCCGGCCCCTGGGCGGGCCAGGTCGCCTGAGTGCCACGCCTCCCTGGCCCGCGATCCGGCCTCCACGTTACGCTTTGTTCCCTGCAGCAGGTTTTCGGAATACGCTCCCTCTAGGCTCCAGCTGTTTTCCTGCCAGCGCCGGGAAACCCGGTAGCGGCAGCGCCCCCGGCGGCGCACCACCGCCCAGGAAGGGAGTGCCCGCCGCCGCCGCCGCCGCCGCCTCGGCCCCCGCCCGGGACGCAGGAGCGCGCGCGAGCGGCGCACGCCCGGACCGCCGACACCGCGCTTCTGATTGGCTGGGTCGCTGTGACGTCACGGGGAGGAGCCGGGCGGCCGCGGGGAGCCGGACTCCCGCGCGTGCGCAGACCGCGCGCGCTGGGCGGAGGGGGAGGTGGCCGGCTGCTTCTCCCGCGTCCGCCATTTTGTTGCTGTGGCTCTTGGGAACGGGCTCGGTAAAGCCGCCTCGGAGGCGCGACGCTCCTGGGAGTCCGGTGCTCCGGGGGACGGCGGGGCCGGCGCGGATCCGCGGGGCTGCGGCGCCGGCTCGTTCCAGGCCGGGAGTCACCGGGGCCCCGGTACGTCGGACGGCCCCCGAAGCCCGGGGCGGCCTCGGCTGCGGCTCGGCTCCGCCCGCCCTCGCCCTCGGGCGCTGCCCCGCGGTCGCCGAGCCGGCGCGCTCCGCGAGGCGGCCGCGGAGGATGCTGCGGGCCCGGAGCGGACGGGAAGGTGCGCGTGCGGCCGTCTGAGCGCGCTCGAGGTGTGCGGAGGCCCCGGCCGGCCCGCAGCGCCGCCGGCCACAGGCTCCCGCGCGGCGACCGCCGCCGCCCCGCCCGCCCGCCCGCCCGCACCATGTCCTCCGCCAGGTTCGACTCCTCCGACCGCTCCGCCTGGTACATGGGGCCGGTGTCCCGCCAGGAGGCGCAGACCCGGCTCCAGGGCCAGCGCCACGGCGTGTTCCTCGTCCGCGACTCCTCCACCTGCCCCGGGGACTACGTGCTGTCGGTGTCCGAGAACTCGCGCGTGTCCCACTACATCATCAACTCGCTGCCCAACCGCCGTTTCAAGATCGGGGACCAGGAGTTTGACCATCTGCCGGCGCTGCTCGAGTTCTACAAGATCCACTACCTGGACACCACCACGCTGATCGAGCCCGCGCCCAGGTCCGCAGCGCCGCGGAGGGTCGGGGCTGGGGTCGGTGGGAGAGTGAGTGCGAGTGTGCGGGCGCGGTGAACCCGACCCGCTCCGACGGAGTGGGACAGGATCTGGGTCACCGGGTGAGAGGATGTTTTCTAAACCTATTTACCAGGGGTTCCCACGCATCCCTTTTTGTCTTTTGCCACTTCAGCTGGCTATGTTATTAGCGTAATGGTTGCCGAGGGTCTCGCTAAATTGCTAAGGACGTACATTTTTGAGACTTTTCTCCGAAAATTCACAAATTGCACATCATTTAAGGTTCTTGGACCTTCAGCAGAACTCTCAGCTGTGGGTTAAGAACTGGAGTAGCCAGGCCTGGCAGCACACGCTTGTAATCCCGGTAGGTACTAGGAGGTCCTTAGGTTCTAGGCCAGCGGCTAACGGAGCAAGACCCTGTTTCAAAGTATTGATTTTATTTATTTATTTATTTATTTATTTATTTATTTATTTGCAGTACTGGGGATGGAACCCAAGGGCAGTCCAACTCCAAGCGACAGGCACCCCCAGCCCTAATTCTTTATTTTGAAACAGGGTCTCACTGAGTTGCAAAGGACCTTACCAAGTAGCTGAGGCTGTCTGCGAACCGCGATCCTCCTTTCTCAGCCTCCCAAATGCTGGGATTACAAGCTTTGCCACCACGCCCAGCTGTACTGATATTCTGATGCCAGGTTTAAATCGGACCACACTTCTTACTGTACATTAATTACAAAGAAATGAGAAAGGTACAGTTGCTTCAGCAAGGCCATTTTTAGGAAGATTTGTATCCCTGCTATCATAGATTAACATTTTAACCCCAAAAAGTATCAGGTGGCTTTTTCTGATTTTGAATGAACCCAATGGATTCTCTTTGTGCACACACATGGCTATTGTTGTTTTTATTGCAAATCAGTTTTTTATTTTCCCCTTGATCTTACTTGCGTATAAACCTTTTTTATTTTATTTTATTTTATTTTATTTTTTTATTTTTTGGCGGGTCTGGGGATGGAACCCAGAGGCATTGGACCTCTGAGCTACACCCCCTGCTCTATTTTATTTATTTATTTATTTATTTGCTTATTTGTTTTTTGTGGTACCAGGAATGGAACCCAGAGGCTTTCTACCTCTCAGCTACACTCCCAGACCTATTTTATATTTATTTGGAAACAGAGTCTCACTGAATTGCTGAGAGCTGAAGCTGGCTTTGAACTTGTGCTATCCTTCTGTCTCAGCCTCCTAAGCACTGGGATTACAAGCGTGTGCCACCACAGCCCTAAGTATAAGCATGAGTATAAACATTTTTTTTTTTTTTTTTGGTGGTACTGGGGTTCCTGGAAGCCCTTCTACCTCGGGGCTACACTCCCAGACCTATTTTTACATTTTCATTTTGGAAACAGGGTCTCCTAAGCCAGCACGCGGCTGGCTTCGAACCTGCACGATCCTCCTGTCTCCGCCTCCCAAGCGCGGGGATTACAAGCGTGCGCCACCACGCCCGGCGAGTATAAACATTTTAAAGCAGATGTGTTGGTGCAGTCTTATAATTCTAGTACTTGGGAGGCTGAAACAGGAGGATCACAGGTTTGTGGCCAGCCTCAGCTCCTTAAACAACTTAAATGAAACCTTTTTGTGTTTTGTTTTGTTTTTTGGTACTAGGGATGGAACCAGGGGCATTCTATCCCTAAGCTATACCCTTAGCCCTATTTTTTATTCTTTATTTTGAAACAGGGTCTCAACTGAGTTGCAAAGGGCCTCACTTAGTAGCTGAGGCTGTCCTCGAAAACTGATCCTCCCGTCTCAGCCTCCCAAATGCTGGGATTACAAGCATGTGCCACCATGCCCGGCGAGACCCTTTTTCAAAATAAAGAATAAAAAATAGGGCTGAAGGTGTAACTCAGAGGTAGAATGTCTCTGGGTTCAATCCCTAGTGCCACAAAAAATAAGCATTTTAAAGATATTAAAACCAGGCGTGGTGGTGCACGCTTGTAATCCCGTGCTTGGGAGGCAGAGACAGGAGGATCGTGCAGGTTTGAAGCCAGAGACCCTGTTTCCAAATTTAAAAAAGTATAAAATAGGTCTGGGAGTGTAGCCCCGGGGGATAGAAGGGTTTCCAGGAACCCCCGTACCACCACCCCCCCAAAAAAAATAGAAAAAAAATATTAAAGTTGTGCATGGTGGCACATGCTTGTAATCCCAGTACTTGAGAGGCTGAGATAGGATCTTAGGTTTGTGGCCAACCTCTGCAATTTAGTGAGGTCCTTTTGTCTTGGTGTGAGACTGTTTCAAAATAAAAAATAAGCCAGGTGTGATGGCACACACCTGTAATCCTAGTATTTGGGAGGTAAATAGGAGGGTGGCAGGTTCAAGGACAGCCTCAGCAACTTAGTGATACTCTCAGCAACCTACTGAGACCCTGTTTCAAAAGAAAAAAAAAAATTTTTAAAGCTGGGAGTGCAGCTCAGAGGTAGAATTCCCCTGGGTTCAGTGTGCAGTACCACAAAAATAAATAGGAGCCAGGTGTGATGATGCTTGTTTCTAATCCCAGTACTTAGAAGGCTAAGACAGGAATATCACAGATTTGCGGCCAGCCTCCAATTTAGTGGGGTCATCAGCAATTTAGCTGAGACCCTATTTTAAAAAAAAAGAAAACTAAACCAGGAGAGGTGGCACACGCTTGTAATCCCAGCATTTGGGAGGCTGAGACGGGAGGGTCATGGTTTGTGGGCAGCCTCAGCTGCTTAGGCCCTCTGCGACTTAATGGAACCCTGTTTCAAAATAAAGAATAAAAAATAGGGCAGAGGGTGTAGCTCGGAGGTAGAATGCCCCTGGGTTCCATCCCCAGACACACACGCACGCACGCGCGCGCGCGCTAGAACTAGGGTTGTAGCTCAGAGGTATAAAATGCCCCAGGGTTCAATATCCAGTACCATACATGTAGGGAGGAAAAAAGATATTAAGAGCCAGACACAGTGGGGAGCACCTGTAATCCTAGTACTTGGGAGGTTGAGACAGGAGGAACATGGGTTCAAAAAGCCTCAGGACCTAGTCTAGGGAGACCTTGTTTCAAAACAAAATGTTTTTAAAGTGTTGAATCAGTGGGGGTGTAGCTCACAAGTAGAATGCCTTGGGTTCAATCCCTGGCACTGCAAAATAAATAAAAGATACTAATAGGCTAGAGATCAGTGTAGTTAATTACCAAGGTAGAATGGCACTTATATTAATTCTATACTAGTGCAATTTCAGATTTTTTTTTTTTTTTTTTTTTTTGGTGGTACTGGGCGTGGAACCCAGAGGCTTTCTACCTCTGGGCTATCCTCCCAGACCTATTTTATATTTTATTTGGAAAAAGCGTCTCGCTAAGTTGCTGAGAGCCTCACTAAGTAGCTGAGGCTGGCTTCGAACCTGTGTGATCCTCCTGTCTCTGCCTCCCAAGGGCGGGGATTACAAGTGTGCGCCACCACCCCCGGCCTCCTTGATATTATTTGAGTATAATTTTTTAGTGTTTGTGGTACTGGGGATTGAACCCAGGGGTATTCTACCTCTGAGCTACACCCCAGCCCTATTTTATTTTTTATTTTGACACAGTCTCACTAGGTTGGTGAGAGTCTCACTACTTGCTGAGGCTGTCCTCAAACCTGTGATCCTCCTATCTCAGCCTTTCAAGTACTGGGACTACAGGCGTGTGTGTGTGTGTGTGTGTGTGTGTGTGTGTGTGTGTGTTACTGGGGATTAAACCCAGGAACATTCTGCCTTCGAGCTACACTCCTACCCCTATTTTTATTTATTTTTATTTTTTATTTATTTTGTGGTACTAGGGATGGAAGCCAGGGACATTCTACTCCCAAACTATACCCACAACCCTATTTTTGTTCTTTCTTTCTTTCTTCTTTTTTTATTCATTACTGGGGATGGAATCCAGGGGCATTCCACCTGAGAGATATCCCAGCCCTATTTTTTATTCTTTATTTTGAAATAGGGTCTCGCTGATTTACAAAGGACCTCACTAGTAGCTGAGGCTGTCTGGGAATCACAATCTTCCTATTTCAGCCTCCCAAATGCTTGAATGACAAGCATGTGTCACTACACGTTTCTGCCATTTATTTATTTACTTATTTATTTTATTTATTTATTTTTGTGCCCAGGACAATCTGTCTTTGAACTACACCACCAGTATTTTTTTCTTTCTGTGTGTGTGTGGGGGGGGGGGGAGAGAATGAGAATGTCTTGCTAAATTGTTGAGACCAATCTTAAACCTGTAATAATTGTCTCAGCCTCCCAAGTACTAGAATTACAGGTCAGTGCCACTGCCCCTGAATTTTTGTGCTTTCAGAAGCAAAAAAAGGGATAGAGATAGGAATGGGAAATGGCTTGGTTTATGAAGGCTACTGTATACCAAAGCCCAAAACTAAGCTCAAGGCATGTAATGGGAGTACACTGTGTTTAGAATCTCAGTCTGAAGCTGGGTATTGGTGGTGCATACCTGTAATCCCAGTAATTGGGAAGCTAAAACTGGGGGATTACAGGTTCATAGCTAATTTAAACAATTTAGTGGGGCTCTCAGCAAATTCATTATGACCCTGTTTCCAAATAATTAATTAGGGCTGGGGGCGGTGGCTCAAAGGTAGAATGCCCCTGGGTTCAATCCCCAGCCCCAAGAAAAAAAAAGAATTCGGGGTCTTGCTAAGTTGCTGAGGGCTTCCATGACTTTCCGAGGCTTGCTATAAACCCGTAGTCCTCCTTTCTCACTCTTCATAGCTACCAGTGTCTTTGTAACTTCCCCTCCCCAGGAGTTGGTTGTTTTAGTTCTTTAGCACGAATAAGGAAACCGTTCAAGACCAGCCTCTGCAGGTTACCTAGAGTCTCAGCAGCCAGACTCAGCTACTTAGTGAGGCCCACTGCATTTAGTGAGACCCTATTCCAAAATAAAGAATAAAAAATAGGGCTGGGGGTGTGGCTCAGAGGTAGAATGTCCCTAGGTTTAATCCTCGGTACTGCAAAAAAAAAAGAAAAAAATAGCCGGGCTTGGTAGCTCACTGAGGCTCGCAATCCTAGTACTTGGGAGGCTGAGACCGGAGGACCACAGGCTTTTGGTCAACCTCTGCTACTTAGTGAGGCCCTCAGCAACTGAGACCTTGTTTCAAAATTAGAAAAAAAATGGGGCTGGAGGTGTAGCTCAAAGGTAGAATGCCCTGGGTTAAATTCTATTTTTTATTCTTATTTTGAAACAGGGTCTCACTAAGTTGCAGAGGGCCTCACTGAGTAGCTGAGGCTGGCTGTGAATATGGGATCCTCCTGTCTCAGCCTCCCAAGTACTGAGATCACAAGCTTGTGCTACCACGCCCAGCCTAGGGCTTCATAGAAAGGGCAAGATACTTGACCTGGCAGAGTTGTGTATTCATGTCCTCAGTGGAATCAGTATGTAATTTGCAGTGGGGTTTGTTGTTGTTGTTGTTGTTGTTTGTTTTCTCTGTGGTACTGGGGGTGGAACCCAGGGGCATACTACCTCTGAGCTACACCCCCAGCCCTATTTTATATTTATTTTGAAACAGGGTCTCACTAAGTTGCAAAGGGCCTCACTAAGTAGCTGATGCCGTCCAGAAACTACAATCCTCCTGTCTCAGCCTCCCAAGTGCTGGGATTACAAATGTGCACCTCCACGCCTGGCCAATTTGCTGAAGTTGGTGTTTTTTGGTTTTTGTTTTGGAGTCTAGGGATGGAACCCAGGGCATTCTACATCTGAGCTATACCCTGCCCTATTTTTTTTATTCCTTATTTTAAAACAGGGTCTCACTAAGTTGCAGAGGCAGTCCTTGAACCACGATTCTCTGGTCTCAGCCTCCCGAAATGCTGGGTTTACAAGCCTCCACTAAGTCTGGCTTTGCAGATGTTCTTGATGAACTCTCTTCACCTGTGCCTGTGGAAGGGAGATGAAAGATAGTTTTATAATTATAGATTGCTTAGGGCAGGGATTATTGATTTCTCTTTCTCCTTAATTTTTGTTTGGGTTTTTGTTCGTTTGGGCTATTCGTTTGCAATGCTGGGAATCAAACCCAGGGCCTTGGCCGTGCCCGGCCAGCACCCTACCGCTGACCTACGCTGCAGATGATTGGAGCTGGTTCTGGGGCGCATTCTGCAAGGTGCTCGGCTAATCCACGCCGAGTCCGTCAGCGCAGGCACGGTGAGCTGTGCGGGCGGGCGCGGACTGACAGGTGACAGCTGTTGCTGTGGGGTTTGCCGTGGAGCTTTCTTAGGTGTTCATTTATTTTTGGTTTGCTTTTGCCCTGGGGTCCCACTGTGTTTCCAAAGCTGCCTGCACAAGTTGTGAACTCAAGTGATTCTCCAGCCTCAGCCTCCCAAGTAGCTGGGGCTCCAGGAGTGCGGCACTGCAGCCCGCATGGCATTCCTTCTAATGGCTAGATGAGGGGTGTATGTGTGTGTGTCAGTCAGTCAGTCACTGGGGCTTGAACCCAGGAGCCTTCTACTTCCAGGCGACACCCCCAACCCTATTTTGTGTTTAGGTGCTCTGAGAGTCTCTATTTGCTGAAGCTGTCCTCAAATCTGCTGTCCTCCTGTCTCAGCCTTCCAAGTATTGGGATTATAAGCATGTACTTCCATGCCTGGCTAGATGATGATTCTTATTTAAAAAAAAAATGGAATGTAGAGTTTTTTGTTTTAACTTGGCAACCATATAAACTCTTCTGATTTTTCTTTTTCTTTTGGTAGTGGTAATGTGGATGGAACCTAGGGGCTTTCTACCTCTGGGCTACACTCCCAGACGTGGGGGGGGGGGGACAGACTAGGGGTGGAACCCAAGGGCATTATGTTTTGTTTAGAAACAGGGTCTCACTACATTGCTGAGAGCCTCACTAAGTCGTCCTCCTGTCTTAGCCTCCCAAATCCTGGGATTACAAACATGCACCACCATGCCTGATGCTACTTTTTATGTTTTGAGAAGCCAGAGACAGGGGCCTTTGCCATCTTCTTTCTGTGTGCCAGGGAAGCATGCAGGATGGGAGCAGTTAGATTAGGGCCGGAGGGAAGTGTGTGGTGGTGGTGATAGGCCCAGGGAGGCAGTTACAGAACTTCTTGGAGGGTTGCTTTGGGTTTGGTTTTGGTTTTGGTGCTGAGGATTTGGTACTTCTGAGCTACATCCACAGCTCTATTTTATTTTTATTTTGAAACAGGGTCTTGTCTAGGTTTCTTAGAGTGTCACTACTTGCTGAGGCTGGCCTCAAACCTGCAATCCTCTTGCCTCCGCCTCCATGTACTAGGATTAAGGTGTGCACCACCACACCAACTTTGAGGTTTTATTTGTATTTATTTATTTGCTGTACTGGGGATAGAACCCAGGGGCATTTGACCTCTGAGCCACACCCCAGCCCTATTTTTTATTCTTTATTTTGAAACAGGGTCTCTCTGAGTTGTGAAAGGCCTCGCTGAGTAGCTGGGGCTGTCCTGGAACCACAATCCTCCTGTCTCAGCTTCCCAAATGTTGGGATTACAAGCATATGCCACCACGTCCAGCTTGTTATTTTTATATTTTTTGGTGATACTGGGGATTGAGCCAAGGGGCATTAAACCTCTATGCTATACCCCTAGCCATATTTTACTTTTATTTATTGACTTATTTTTTGCAGTATTGGGGATGGAACCCTCCAGGGACATTCTACCTCTGAGCTATACCTCCAGCCCTCTTCTTTATTCTTTATTTTGAAACAGGGTCTCACTGAGTTGCAAAGGGCCTCGCTAATTAGTAGCTGAGGCCGTCTGTGAACCACAGTCCTCCTGTCTCAGCCTCCCAAATGCTGGGATTACAAGCATGTGCCACCATGCCTGGGATTATTTTTATTTTGAAATAGGGTGTAACTATTTGCTAAGGCTATGCTCAAACCTGTGATCCTCCTATCTCCACTTCCCAAGTACTGGAATTACAAGTGTATACCACCACACCTGGCTCGAGATTTTAAAAATAAATTCAAACCAAGTATCTGTATGTAAAACAGATGGTGTGTGTGTGTGTGTGTGTGTGTGTGTGTGTGTGTGTGTGTGTGTACCTGACATGTAATTGGAAAACCAAATTCAGGTTATTAACTTTTGTTAAGATGCAGACTATAGAAAGTACAGGGTAGCAGGTGTGGTGGTACACGCTTGCAATCCCAGCATTTGGGAGGCTGAGACAGGAGGATTACGATACAAAGACAGCCCCTGCAACTTAGACCCTGTTTCAAAAAATAAAGAATAAGCTGGGAGTGGTGGCACACGCTTGTAATCCCAGCTCTTGGGAGGCTGAGACAGGAGGATCGCTCAGGTTTGAAGCCAGCCTCAGCTACTTAGTGAGGCTCTCAGCAACTTAGTGAGACCCTGTTTCCAAATAAAATATAAAATAGGTCTGGGAGGATAGCCAGAAGGTAGAAAGCCCCTGGGTTCCACCCTCAGTACCACCAAAAAAAAAAAAAAATGGGTCTGGGAGTATAGCCCAGAGGTAGAAATGAAATGCCCCTGGGTTCCGCCCCCAGTACCACCAAAAAAAAAAGTCTGGGAGAATAGCCTGGAGGTAGAAATGCCCCTGGGGTCCATTCCCAGTAAGGGGGGGGGGAGAAAAGTTGGGAGTGGTGGTGCATGCTTGTAATCTTAGCATTTGGGAGGCTGAGAAGGAGGATTGTGCAAGTTCGCAGACATCCTCAGATACCTAGTGAGACCCACACACAGAACTTAGTGAGACCCTGTTTCAAAATAAAGAATAAAAAATAGGACTGGAGGTGTAGCTTGGAGGTAAAATGCCCTTGGATTTAATCCCCAATATCACCAAAAAAAAAAAAGAAAAAGAAAAAGTACACTATGGCAGAAACTTCATTAGTGTGACTACAGAGAGGGAAATAATTCAAGAGTGGTTTATTAAGTTTGACCGACACTGGCCTACAGTAAGATTTTCTTTAGAGTGACTTGCTTTCTCTTTGAAGGTACCCAAGTCCACCAGTGGGATCTGTCTCCGCACCCAACCTGCCGACAGCAGAAGAAAGTCTGGAATACGTACGGACTCTCTATGATTTCCCTGGCAATGATGCCGAAGACCTGCCCTTTAAAAAGGGGGAGATCCTGGTGATAATAGAGAAGCCTGAGGAGCAGTGGTGGAGCGCTAGGAACAAGGATGGACGGGTGGGGATGATCCCCGTCCCTTACGTTGAAAAGCTCGTGAGGTCCTCGCCACATGGGAAGCATGGAAACCGGAATTCCAACAGCTACGGCATCCCAGAACCTGCTCACGCGTATGCGCAGCCTCAGACCACAGCTCCTCTGCCTGCAGTTTCCAGTAGTCCTGGGGCAGCGATCAGCCCCTTGCCATCCACACAGAATGGACCTGTCTTTGCGAAAGCAATCCAGAAAAGAGTACCCTGTGCTTACGACAAGACTGCCTTGGCACTGGAGGTAAAATATATTCAGAATGGCCTTGTGAGGCCTGTGACATTGAGTTTCGTTTTTAGTTTTAATTTAGTTTCTGCAAAGCAATGACTGCTCGGTTGAGATGCTATTCGTGGGATTTCGAGAACTGGGTGATGGTGGAGGGTGCGCTGCCAGTGTCTCGCTGCTTCTTACTGTTCCTGTTCCTTATTTCTCCCAAGTTCTTGGCCTCTTGCTCTTTCTTCCTGCTCTCTGGGCCTCACAGATTTAGTCTCAAAGTGTTGGTTTTCTTTCCAGTAAGGAAAGATGACTACAAAATAGACATGTGGGCTAGAGGCAAAATCAGCAGGCATGTGCGTAGTCAGTTGAATGGGTCTGTATTTCTGGTACTGTGACCAGTTGAAAAATACGAATAAATATCTTAGAATTTATTGTTGGAGCCAGTTGTGGTATGCACCTGTGGTAATCCCAGTGCCTAGAAGGCTGAGTCAGGAGGATCACAGTTGTCAGGCTAGCCTCAGCAATTTAGCGATACTCTGCAACTTGGTCATACCCTGTTTCAAAATAAAAAGGGCTAGGGCTAGCTAGACTTGGGGTACCCACTTGTAATCCCAGTACTTAGGAGGCTGAGACAGGAGGATCTCAGGTTTACTCAAAGAGTAAAATAAGGTTGGGGGTATAGCTCAGATTTCTCCCTGGGTTCCATCCCCAGTACCACCAAAAAAAGGGGGAGGAAGGAAAAGGTGGATGAAGGGTATAGCTCAGAAGTAGAATGCTCCTGGGTTCAACCCCTAGTACCAAAAAAAAGAAAAAAACGCTAGGACAAGAGGATCTCAAGTTTGAGATTAGCCTCACCTACTTAGACTCAGAAACCTAGCAAGGTCCTGTTTTCAAAAACAAAAAGAGCTAAGCCGGGCGTGGTGGTGCACACTTGTAATCCCAGTACTTGGGAGGCTGAGACAGGAAGGTCGTGTAGGTTCAAAGCCAGCCTCAGCAACTTAGTGAGACCCCGTTTCCAAAACAAAATATAAAACAGGTCTGGGAGTATAGCCCAGAGGTAGAAAGCCCCTGGGTTCCATCCTCGGTACCATTTAAAAAAAAAAAAATTTGACAAAACCAAAAGGCTGAGGGTGTAGCTCAGAGGTAGAATTTATGGCTGCGCATGATGGTGTGTGCCTGTGATCCTACTGCTTGATACCTGGAAAGCTGAGACAGGAGGACAGCAGGTTTTGTTTTGTTTTTTGTTGTTTTTTTGGCGGTACTGTGGGTGGAACCCAGGTGCATTCTTTCTACCTCCAAGCTACACTCCGAGCCTGTTTTTTTATTCTTTATTTTAAAACAAGGTCTCCTAAATTGCAGAGGGCGTCACTAATTAGCTGAGGCTGGGATCCTCCTGTCTCAGCCTCCCAAGTACTGGTATTACAGACGTGGGCCACCACATGCAGCTCACCTCTTGCTCTAAGATGGGTGTTAGAGACCTGCTGTGTATAGGTGTGTTCCTTGGCGTGTGCAACAGAAGGTTGTAGGGAGGAACACCAGGTTTAGTAGAGGAATGACTTGGAGTGCGGCTAATGATGTCTCTTAGGATGCTCCATCTCGTGGGCCATCATGTGGCCCTCCTCGCCCTCAGACCCCAGAGCCACAGGTGGCCACACCTAAGCCTCCTCACCCTGCGTGCCAGGTCGTCTGAGCCTCACATGGGCTTGGTTCTGGGCTACACCGAGCCTCAATGGGCCCTGAGAAATACACCTTTGCCACATTCTGCTTAATGGTAAATGTTTCTATGATTGATCATGTTGTCTTCTCAAAAGTATTAGGATAGCTGGGCATGGTGGTGCACGCTTGTAATCCCAGCATTTGAGAGGCTGAGACAGGAGGATCACAGTTCGCAGACAGCCTCAGCTACTTAGTGAGGCCCTGTTTCAAAATAAGAATTAAAAATAAGGCTGGGAATATAGCTCGGAGGTAGAATGCCCCTGGGTTCCATCCCCAGTACTGCCCAAAAAACCCCAAAGACTATTAGGATAATGACGCCTACCTGATTTTGTTGAAAACAACTCTCTTGGGACTGTTAAAAATAACTCAGCCAGGCCAGGCATGATGGCACACGCTTGTAATCCCAACATTCAGGAGGCGGAGACCTTAGTATCGCAGTTCACAGAAAGCCTCAGCTACTTGGCAAGACTCTTCGCAACACAGTGAGACCCCGTTTCAAAAATAAAGAGACTAGCCAGGCGTGGTGGCACACGTTTGTAATCCCTGCGCTTGGGAGGCTGAGACAGGAGAATCGCACGGATTCGAAGTCAGCCTCAGCTACTTAGGCTTTCGGCAACTTAGTGAGACCCTGTTTCCAAATGAAATATAAAAAAGGTCTGGGAGAGCCGGGCGTGGTGGCGCACCCTTGTAATCTCCGCGCTTTGGAGGCAGAGAGACAGGAGGATCGCGCAGGTTCGAAGCCAGCCGCGCGCGCTGGCTCAGGAGACCCTGTTTCCAAATAAAAATGTAAAAATAGGTCTGGGAGTGTAGGTCGGAGGTAGAAGGGCTTCCAGGAACCCCAGTACCACCAAAAAAAAAAAAAAAAAAAAAAAAAAGGTCTGGGAGTATAGCCCAGAGGTAGAAAGCCTCTGGGTTCCACCCCCAGTACCATCAAAAAAAAAGAGCTGGGGGTGTGGCTCAGAGGCACCATGCCCCTGGGTTCCATCCTCAGTACCACAAAAATTAAAACTCAGCCGACCTGATAATCCCAGTACATGGGAGGCTGAGAGACAGGACATCACAAGTTCCCAACCAGCCTCAGTAACTTCAGGAGGCCCTCTGCAACTCAGAAAGATCCTGTTTTAAGATAAAAAATAAAATAGGCTGGGGTGTAGCTCAGAGGTAGAATGCCTCTGGGTTCTATCCCCAGTACCACCCCCCTCAAAAAAAGAGACCTCTCTTGGGACTGTTGTAATTAGGTTACTGGGAAAAAGTATTAAAGTTAAAATGAGAAACAGACAAGTAGGACAGAATGTGCCAGGATCGTAAGCTTCCTTATTCCCCTTGATAGTGCTACAGAGAATGATGGCCTGGGGGAGCTGCGTTCCTTGAATTGTTTTGCAGCCGTGGAAATTGAACCCAGGGGCATTCTACCTCCTAGCTACACTCTCAGCCCTGTTTGTTTGTTTTGCAGTACTGTGGATTGATTCCACAGCATTCTACCTCTGAGCTACAACACCCCAGCCCTGTTTTTGATTCTTTATTTTGAAACAGGGTCTCACTGAGTTGAGGGCCTCACTAAGTAGCTGAGGCCAGCCGCGAACCTGCGATCCTTCTGTCTCAGCCTCCCAAGTTCTGGGATTACAAGTATGCACCACCATGCCCGGCTTTTGAATTATTTCAAAAAGTTGTTTTTCATAAAGTTTGGTATTTCAAAGACTCTTGCTGCAAGTAGTGAGTTTTTAAAACTTGTCTGTTAGCCATTTTCTTTTCTTGCTTTTCAAGAAGTGAGTTGATGCTGTGATTTCATTGAAAAGAGAACACTTGGTGACCTGCATAAAGTGAACTGTGAGTGGCCCTCCTTTTCTTACATAGCAGAGCTCTTTGGTACCTGGCTGTGGTGAGACTAGAAAGGCTCCTGGGAAAGGCAGGTCATTCACTACCAGGAAGTTCTCCGAGCTGGGTAGGGTGTGGACGTGGTGGCGCACACTTGTAAGCCCGTATTTCGAAGGCTGAGACAAGAGGATCACAAGTTTGAGGATGGCCTCAGCAAGTAGTGAGATGCTCATCAACCTACTGAGACCCTCTTCCTTCCTTCCTTCCTTTCTTTCTTTTTTGTACTACTGGGGATTGCATTCTACCTCCAAGCTACACCCCCCGACCCTCTTTTTTTTTTTTTTTTTTTTTTTTTTGTGGTACTGGGGTTCCTGGAAGCCCTTCTACCTCTGGGCTACACTCTCAGACCTATTTTTACATTTTTATTTGGAAACAGGGTCTCCTAAGCCAGCATGCGCTGCTGGTTTCGAACCTGCACAATCCTCCTGTCTCTGCCTCCCAAGCGCGGGGATTACAAGCGTTGCGCCTACATGCCCGGCAAATTTGTCCAGGTTTGATTTCACGTTTTCCCAGTTTACATTTTGTAGAATTTTCCATCCTCCCTCTGGTAGCCCTACACACACATTGAAACCAGAGGTGCTCTCCACGGCGCTGCATCTCCAGTCCCTATTACTTTTTATTTTGTGACAGGCTTGCCTCACATTTGGGCTCCTCCTGCTTGGCATCCCAAGGACTGGGGCCCAGGTGCCGCTGCCTTATCCAGCTCGTCCTCTCTGCCTCGCCACTGAGCAGAGAGGCTCAGGCCTTTATGTCTGCCATTGTGCTCTGGTGCACCGCTCGCCGATGTGTCTGAACCAACACTTCGTGGGGAATCTCTCCCTACCAGATGCAGACATCCCTTCGTCTCGGCTGCTTGTCCCTCTGGGCTTCTCGGGGCTCTCATCTGCCAGGGTCCTCAGTGTGCTTTGTGCCTGTCACGTCTCCTGCCATTGTGTTTTTGGAGTTTCTTCTTGGATTGTCTTTCCCCATTTTGAAACCCTTAGTCACCAGATCGGCTATGGCCTCTGAAGCTTATGAACTGGCCTTCCCGCGACCCATGCACTGCCTTCTCCACTAGCTGGCCTGCAGTGCTGGACTTTCATAGCAGGTGGTTTGGTTTCCGTGTCTTCGTTGCTGCTTCTGTGCACGGAGAGGTGTGTACAAAGCAAATGTAGGTGCAAGTTTCAAGGTGGGTTTCACTCTCCGTTAGGGTGAGCCCGTTGATCCCCAGTTGTCTATGGTCTTGACAAGGCCATCATGCCTGGCTCTGGAGGTGCAGATAAGGATAAGGCTGTAGTGACCTCCTGCAATGGCTGCTCTTCCTCACCTCCTGTCCAGGAATGGGAAGCCTTCTTCCTAAGGCTCGGCAGAGATGTGCGCAAGCCAGCGCCCACCTTCCTAAGAGAGGCTTTCAGGTGAAACCGGGTTCAGTGCACGTGTCGGTACCCAGTGACACAGAAGGCTGAGGCAGGAGGGCTGGAAGCTCTGGGTTACCCTGGGAAACTTGGTTAAACCCGGTCTGTTTCAAAATAAAAAATAAGCCAAAACTGGGCATGGTGGCGTGCATTTGTAATCCCAGCGCTTGGCTACTTAGTGAGGCTTTCAGCAACTTAGACCCTGTTTCCAAATAAAGTATAAAATAGGTCTGGGAGTATAGCCCGAAAGTAGAAAAGCCCCCCCTGGGTTCCACCCCAGGACCACACACACACACACACACACACAAACACACACACACACACACACACAGGCATGGTGGCACATGCCTGTAATCCCAGTACTTGGGAGGCTGAGAGGAGGATCTCAGGTTCAAGGCCAGCCTCAGCAATTAGTCAAGACTGTTTCAAAAGAAAAATAAAGTAGGGCTGAGGGTCTAGCTCAGAGATAGCATGCCCTAGGCTTCAGTCCTTACTACCTTAAAATGAAAGGGGTTGGGGATGTAGCTCAGTAGGACAGTGCCTTTGGGTTCGGCCCCCAGTACCATACAGAAGGAAAAGAATGAAGAATTTAAGGTGTGCTTGCTTGATCACATACTACGTAGAGAATGAGTATCTGACTGTCCTTGTTGAACGCGCCTGTTATCGTAAGGCCCTCCAGGACTTAGGCTCTCTGGGACTTAGTGAGACCTTGTTTCAAACTTAAAAAAAGCAAGGCCGGGCATGGTGGCGCACGCTTATAATCCCCGTGCTTGGGAGGCAGAGACAGGAGGATCACGCAGGTTCGAAGCCAGCCGCGCGCACTGGCTCAGGAGACCCTGTTTCCAAATAAAAATGTAAAAATAGGTCTGGGAGTGTAGACCGGAGGTAGAAGGGCTTCCAGGAACCCCAGTACCACCCAAAAAAAAAAAAAAAAAAAAAGCCAGGCATGGTGGCACACGTTTGTAATCCCAGATCTTGGGAGACTGAGGCAGGAGGATGCCCTCCTGTGCCTGTCGTGCGGATTCCACCCCTTTGCTGGGTGCTTCCCAGGGGCATGACCAGTAGGGGCGTGGTGGGGCCATTTACCAGAATCACTACCTCACTGGGTGTGGCTGACAGTTCTCAGACTGCATCATTCGTTGATACAGGAAATCCTCCAGAGTCAGAAGGAGACAGACTTGGAGCCACCTGAGTGGTCTGCCACACTCATAGCCACTAAGAACAGGGCAGGCAGTCCTGCACTGTGCCGCCCTACACCTGTCCTGAGCAGGAAAAACACTTGTTTCTGGTGTTTGGTTTTAGACCTTGGTTTTGTTTGTATAGTATTCAAGTTGTATCTTTGTGTATCCTAAGTATGAGGTACAGAAGAAAGCCCAGGACTCTGGTGAGGAGAAACACCTGCGGTGGTGCTTACTGTCTGCATGTGAGGCTTTGGGAAGAGCTTTGAGTGGCCTGCAGGACTAGCTTAACCCTGTTTCAAAATGAAGAATAAAAAATTGGGCTGGTGGTATAGCTTGGAGGTAGAATGCCCCTGGGTTCAACCCCCAGCACCACCAAAATAAACAAAAAAATTCCAGTACTTGGGAGGCTGAGACAAGAAGATAGCAGGTTCGGGAACCATTTCAGCAGGTAGTTAGACTCATCAATGTAACAGGACCCTGTTTCAAAATAAAAATTTGCTGTGGGTATAGCTCAGAAATTGAATGTCAGCTGGGAGTGGTGGTGCACGCTTAGAATCCCTGCTCTTGGGAGGCTGAGACAGGAGGATCTCACAGGTTCAAAGCCAGCCTCAGCTACTTAGTGAGGCTCTCAGCAACTTAGTGAGACCCTGTTTCCAGATAAAATAGAAAATAGGTCTGAGAATATAGCCTGGAGGTCGAAAGCCTCTGGGTTCCACACCTAGTACCACAAAAAAAAAAAGAGAGAGAGAAATTGAATGTCCTTGGGGTCTATCTCCAGTACCCTTACCTCCCACCACCATTAAAAAAAATAAAAAATAAAAAACAACCTTGTTTGGTTGTCTCTCCCCACCGTCTGAGAGCTGTCACCCTCCAAGTCCCCTCCTTTTCTCTGTGGTCTTCTCCAGAAGATGGATTTGCCCATGTGTGTGGAGTGCAGTGAGCAGAGCAGGCCCTGAGCTAGGGTGCCGTGGGCGGGGACAGGGTGGAGAGCAGAGGACGGGCTGGTGTGCCTGACCCCACCCCACGGCTGGCTGGACACTAGTGTCAGGGAAGGGAGGCGACTCTAGGTGCCTGGCACATCAGAGAACGCGGGGATGGGCCAGAGTGTGGTTGGAGGGGGAGGAGGCTGGGAATACCATGACTGTTATGGAGGTGACCGTGGCAGCGGCTGGGGAAGCAGAGCTGGGGTGGTCAGCGGGAGACCGTGTGTGGCCTGCCCGGCTCTTGGTGAGCGAGGGCTTTCTCTGCAATTTGTCCCAAGTGAGTTTGAGTGGCAGGAAGGAGACAGGTCCCTCTGCTCCCCTCGCGTTTGAGTCCTTCCTGTGGGAAGGGTAGTGCTTCTCCTTGTGTGTATACTCTCCATTTTTTGTTGGCAGGGCATCCTAACCCTTTTCTCTCCGTCCCTGCAGGTTGGTGACATTGTGAAGGTCACGAGGATGAATATAAACGGGCAGTGGGAAGGCGAGGTGAATGGGCGCAAAGGGCTGTTCCCCTTCACGCACGTCAAAATCTTCGACCCTCAGAACCCGGATGAGAACGAGTGAGCGCTGCTGCCCCGTCCTGCTGCTTCGCCCGCCTGTCACGTCCTCGCAGTGGGAAGCATTCTCTCAGGCGAGCCTCACCGCACTGCCGACGTCAGCTGGCTGCACGCTGGTGTCTTGTGCACGTCCGCAGTGCGCGGCAGCCGTCTCCTGGCATCTGTATCATAGCAGCCCTATTGTCACAGAGTAGCCCGTCCTAGAGTTCTTTTGGAACGTAAACTGGAAACGCTGGTGGAGGGGCTGGCCAGGAGGCCTCCCATCGCCGCCCTGCTCGTGGTGCGCTCGTTCTGTCCTGTTCATCCGAGAGAGAGCGCTTGCAGCACGGCGGCTCCGCCACCCACTTGTCTTTCTTTGAACAACAGAGGAAATGAACCTTAAGAGAGAATTCTGTCCTAAATCCCTCAAATCTGGCCTTTTTTTCATTTTTTGGGTTTGGTTTGGCTTTTGGAAGACTAATTAGGCTTATGTGTTCTGAACAGATTTTTAAGTAGCAGGTCGGGCTTTTGTGATAGTCCAAATGACTGCCTCTGAGCTTCTGCGCCGAAGCTGCTGTGACTGCAGGAGCAGGAAGAGCTCCCCGAGGCGCGGAGCCGTGGCTGCAGCGGGACCTTGTGTCGACACACAGCAGAAAAGCTCACGGGGCGCTGTCGTGGTTGCCAGGCTGTGTCCAGCCTCTGGATTACTTTGTTCTCAAAAGCTTCCAAGTAGGGTGGTGCGGGGAAGATTTTCTTACCTTGTTCGCCAGTGACAAGAGCTGGGCGGGGTGCTTGGCCAGTTTTCTGTGAATGTACCCCTTCAAGGCATACAACTCAGAGTTCTTTAGAAAATAAGGTTGTTCATAGAATCATTGGACCTGCCGATGAGTCTACATTGGGTCATTGAGTTCTGCTCACTGAAGCCCACTCAGCCCTCTCCCCTGGCCCAAGTTCCCAGCTGGGCTGCCGGAGAAAGGTGGCGCTGCCCGTGCCGGCTCCGCGGTGTGCACAGCCGGCCATGGTGCTCCAGGCAGGCCCGATCCTGGAAGTGGGCTCCCACGTTCAGGTCCGTGTGCTGGTGACTAGGGCAAACCTTAACCACTTTTCAGTTCATTGATGTCTAAGCGTTTGTTAGCTGAGAGACGAGTTTATACAAGCCCGCTGGTACCAGTGGGGCTATCCCTCTGCTGCACGTGGCCATTTGGAACTCGGAGCCTCCACGCAGTTCAGTCAGCTCTCCCTCCTGGACCCTGGAGAAGACAAGCCTCGCACTGAATGAGTGCAGCAGACCTAGATGCGTGGCAGCGACCGAGTGCGCCCAGGCGTCCGCTTCAACTGTGGCCCTCCTGCTGGAGGTTCTTGGGGTTTGAGGTTCAGAGCAGTATATTCTGGGAACAGAACTAGTGAGACCAGTTTCCTTTTTTTCAATTTCTCTTGAAATCAGTATACCGTCAGACTGACAACTGCCAAATGAAAACATCTTGAGCGTGTTCCTATGGCAAAATAACAACAGTCGGCTGGAGTGGTCACCATGGCTGTCTGGGTTTCCTGAAAGGGGCTTAGCGATCTCCTCCTTACCTGGTTTGTTTTGGTTGCCTTTGTTGGCTAAGTCTGGTAGCGGGCCTCTTCTGAGTTGAGGCCCAGCCTAACACCCACAAGTAGTGGGCTTGTGACAAGAGTCCTGGGTTTTGCCTATAAACCGCTTACCTTTTAGCCAGTGGCCTGCTTCTGCCTGGCCCCTGTTGGCCCCTGAGTGGTGTGTGTGGCCATGTTCAAACAGAGCATAAGCCCTAACTCCCTCCCCTGTTGTTGTGACACTGGGGATGGAACCCAGAGGTGCTTGGCCACTGAGCTATATCCCCAACCTGCCCCCCTCCCTTTTTTCTTTTTTGAGACAGGCTCTTGTTAAGTTACCCAGGCTGGCGTAGAACTTGGGAACGTCATGCATCAGCCTCCTGAGTTGCTGGGATTACAGGCATGCGCTACCATGCTCACCTTTAGGCCTTTTATTTTTTGTTTTTACTTTTTTAGTACTGGGGATTGAACCCAGCGACATTCTGCACTGCACTACATCCCCAGCCCTTTACTTTTTATTTTGAGACAGGATCTCACCAGATTGCCCATGCTGGTCCTAAACTTGTGATCCTCCTGCCTCGGCTTTCCAGATCACTGAGATTACAGCGTGCCGCGGCTCCGAGCCTGCAGCCTTTTAAACCAGATTGAGCTGAAAGGCGCCGCCTTTGGATCCCAGCAGTCGGGTCAGAGCAGGAACGTGCATGAGCGTTTGGGAAGCAGGGCTTCCTTTGGGCTGGCCCTGGCCATCAGGAAGACCCGCCCTGGGCTCACAGTCAGGACGAGTGCGGAGCCGGAGCACAGCTCCGTGATGAACGGCTTCCGGAGACTCAGCGCAAAGTAGGTGAGCCTGAGCTCCGAGCTCTCAAGGTATGTGCCAAACGCAGTAACCTTTCAACTGAGAACCTAGCCCGTGTTTTAATCAAGCAGGGAAATTCTTTTTCACACTAAATAACGGAGCGCAAGCCACAGCTTGGGGCCTGGTGCCCGCTGGTCTGGGAAGGCGGTGCGCTTCAGGAGCAGTGCACACATGACCCCGAGGCGGCTTTCCTCTTTTGATTGTTACTGCTACAAGCTCTTCTCTACTGGGTCGTAGAACTACTTGGAAGTCAGAGGAACTCACTGTGGTTATTCACCTGGATAGGAAACAAGCTTTGTGCTGAGGGCATTGACAGTGCTAAAACCTCGCCTGTCCTGGGGAGGACCTCCGTCCTTGGAGCCGTCTGCTCGTCCCTGCACCACGTGGTGCCTCCTGGAGACATGCCAACCAAGGTGGGCTGTTGGTGACTGGCCACCCGGACACGCTCTGCCGCCGCGCCAGGAACACGTGCTCAGAGGAATAGGAACAGCTTCTTTTTTGAAAAGGGATGATGTGTTTTGTGCCAGGTGTTTATAATTTAATCCTTTAATATTATGTTCATTAATCTCTTAAAATGAGCGAATTCTCGATTGTTTTAACACAGTACCTAAGACTAATGCTTTCTGTGGACACCACTGAGCCCTGCTCAAGCCCCACCCTCCGGACTGGAGAGCCACGTCCCTGGCGACTGCTGTCAGCGCGAGCACTGAGCTGGCTGTGTCTTCTAGAGGAGCAGGACAGTTCTGAGACAGGACCGTTGTCCCTGCAGGAGGAACAGTGGCCTTGCTTCTTGACGGTCTTCACTGTGTGTTTTAAAACAACATAAAACTCTTTTGACCTGTAACTTAAAGATCATAAACTTCAGGCAATAATATTTTCTGTGTAAGCTCTTAAAATTATTTTTGGGGATCATAGCTTGTTTTATTTTGTGCTATAAAATTAACAGTATTAAATGACTTATATTCTTAGAATACATCGAGTGTCTTTTCTTAACAGATTAGTGCCTTTTTATTTTTGTATTCCATCTTTCGTTACTGGTCCCAGCATCCAAACCCTTGTTCCATGGCCTGTTTGTACATTGTCTCAATAAAACTTGCATCAGCCGGTGGTGGCGGCGGCCTCAGTGTTTTAGTGTCTACTGTCAGCCCCCGCCAACCTCCGGAGCAGTTACGCAGTGTCCAGTGCCCCTCAGAGGCCCACTGCTGCTGCCCAGACCCACCCCTCCTTGCACTCAACACTCCGGCCTCCCCTGAGCACCAGGGTCCGCGTCCATGTGCACACATGCTGCGTGCAGAGGACAGCGCCTGCCACTCGGGCAGCTCAGCCTCGGGGGCACGGGGCAGTGGTGCCTGTGCCTGTGCCACCACAGAGGAAAAGGGCGGTCTCCCTTCTCCCAGGAGGCCTCAAGGCCTCTGCCACGTGGAGGTGGGGGGGGGGGGCTCGAGCTAAGCAGAAGCCTGCACAGCAAGCAGCCAGTCCCAGGCAGAGCATGTGCCATCTGGCTTTCTTGTCTTTACTTTTTGGTGCTGGAGGTTGAACCCAGGAAGTTCTACCTCTCAGCTATATCCCCAGCCCTATTTTTTCTTTATTTTGAAACAGGATCTCCCTGAGTTGCAATGGGCCCCATTAAGCAGCTGAGGCTGGCCGCAAACTGCAGTCCTCCTGTCTCAGCCTCCCAAATGCTGAGATTATTAGCTTGTGCCACCACGCCCAGCTTTGAATCGGGTTTTGCTAGCTTGCTGAGGCTAGTCTTGAACCTGCAACTCTTCTGTCCACTTTCTGAAGCCCTCCTGTGTCTACAGCCCTCGTGAACGTTGGGCACCTTCAGTAACACTTGGTGGTGTGGCGCCTGCTGCCTTCCCTCCCAGGCCCCGCGCTTGAGCCAGGGCCCTGACCCCATGTCTGTGATCAGGAAAGAAACCCCTCTTCTGTGGCCTGCACTGGCGCTTCAGACCGCTCTGCAGAGATGGGGCTGGCATCCGGCTGTCCACAGAGCCTGCACCTGCCACGGCCTGACTTTAGACCTAGGGTGGTGGGGTGGGAGGGCCATTGCGTGCCCTCTGGCCTGCCCAACTTCTGGCCCCAAGGAACCAGGCGCCAGTACAGAGCAGGCAGTTCTTCCAGCCCTAAAATGGGGCGGTCCCCAGTGCAGGACAGCCCTACCCACGAGCCAGGGAGGCCTCTGGGGAACCCGGAGGGAGGGATGGCAAGGGAACTGCTGGGGATGTAGATCAGGAGTAGAGCATCCTGGGCTTAAACTCAAGTACTGCAAAATAAAAGCCAGGTGTGGCACTCCGGCAAGCCCAGTACTAGGGAGGGTCACAGGTTTGAGGAGAGCCCCAGCAAGTAGTGAAACTCATCAGCCTAGTGAGACCCCGTTTCAGAATTAAATAGGGCTGGGGATGCAGTTGACAGGTAGAAGGCCCCTGGGTTCAATCCTAAACACCAAAGGAGAAAGAAAACCATAACACTATTAAAAGCCCTTTGTAGATTTTTTTTTTTTTTTTTTTTTTTTTTTTTTTTTTTTTTTGCGGGTCTGGGGATGGAACCCAGGGGCATTCAACCTCCGAGCTACACCTCCTGCCCTATTTTTTATTCTTTATTTTGAAACCGGGTCTCACTGAGTTGCAAAGAGCCTCACTAAGTAGCTGAGGCTGTCCGCGAACCGCGATCCTCCGGTCTCAGCCTCCCAAATGCTGGGATTACAAGCGTGCGCCACCACGCCCGGCTCCTTTGTAGATAATTTTTAGTGGCTGAACAATAGGCCATTTGGCAGAAGCAGTTTTATGAGGGTAGTACTGGGGATTGAACCTAGGGACATTCTCCCAAGCTATACCCCTAGCCCTATTTTATTTTATTTTGAAACGGTCTAAGTTGCTGAGAATCTCTTTAAGTTGCCAGGGCTGGTTCTGAACCTGCAATCCTCGTCTCAGCCTCCCAAGTACCAGGATGACAGGCGTGTGCTGCCACCCACAGCTTACACAGCCTTTTTTACTTTGAGGCAGCATCTCACTAAGTTTCCCAGGCTGGCCTTGAACTTGCAATCCTTCCTCAGCCTCCCGAGTAGCTGGGACCTGGGTGGAAGCCAGTAACTCCAGAGGGCCAAGGCTAGGCTGAAGGGGCTGGGGAGATGGTGGTGAGGCCTGTGTGGACAACTCCTCGGCTGGGAAGAGGCTGGGCTGCAGCAGCAGGGTGAGAGAAGTCAGGGACAGGGATGGGGCACGGGGCTCAGCTACGCTTCCATAGGCCAAGACAGGATCGCAGCCAGCGGACAGCCTCAGCTACTCCAGCCCTTTGCAACTCAGTGAGACTGTCTCAAATTAAAAAATAGGGCTTGGGGGTGGAACTCAGAGGTAGAATGCCCCTGGGTTCCATTCCCAGTACCACCAAAAAAAAAGATGCATCATCACACAGCCCTGTGCACTCAACACACCTCAGGGGCATCAGCCCCTGGGGATCAGTTAGTTAAACTGATGTCTCCCCATCTATAAATCCACCTCAGCTTTCAGGGTAGAGGCCCCAAGCTTCCTCCCCACCAGAACCCCAGAGCTCAGTGAGGCCCTGCTGGCCCTCAGAGATGCCACAAGGTGGCGCCATTGTCAACCCAGTAGCTTAGGTCCTCCTTCTCCTCCTCCTCCTCCTCCTCCTCCTCCTCCTCCTCCTCCTCCTCCTCCTCCTCCTCCTCCTCCTCCTCCTCCTGTATTTGGTACTGAGGAATGAATCTAGGAATGGTCTATCTTGGTCTGTCTCCAAGCTGCACACCCAGAACTCTGTGTGTGTGTGTGTGTGTGTGTGTGTGTGTGTGTGTGTGTGTGTAACTGGGGATGGAACTCAGGGGCCTTCTACCTCTGAACTATGCCACAGTCTGTTTTTTTTTTTTGGGGGGGGTGGGATGGAACCCTTCTACCTCCAGGCTACACTCCCAGACACACACACACACACACACACACACACACACACACACATTTTTTTTGAAACAGGGTCTCTTAAACCATCGAGCCTGGCTTTGAACCTGTGCGATCCTCCTGTCTCCACCTCCTAAGCGTGGGGGTTACAAGCGTGCGCCACTACGCCCGGCGTCCCAGCCCTATTTTTAATTCTTTATTTTGAAACAGGGTCTCAGTGAGTTGCAAAGGGCCTCACTAAGTAGCTGAGGCTGTCCCATGAACCACAATCCTCCTGTCTCAGCCTCCCAAATGCTGGGATTACAATCCTGTGCAACCATGCCTGGCTTATTTTTTATATTTGAAACAAGCCTCACTAAGTTCCAGGGGGCCTTACTAGGTAGTTGAGGCTGGCCCCAAAGCCGGATCCTCCTCAACCTCCCAATTACTAGGATTATAGGTGCACATCGCCATGCCTGACCCCACATCCATTTTTATTTTTTAATTTGAAACAGGACCTTACTAAGTTGCTGAGTCAAGCCTAAGTGTTATAGCCTGTGCCACCACATCCAGCTACCTCCGAATATTTTTGTATTACCAGTATATTAGTTTTTCTGTGGAACATTCTATTTTCAAATCATAACAATCACACAAAAAAATAAACGACAGCTGGGCATCGTGCTGCACACTTGTAATCTCAGTACTTGGAAGGCTGAGACAGGAGGATCTCAGGTTTGCAGCCAGCCTCAGCAACTTAGAGGAGCCTCCCAATTTAGTGAGATCCATCTGAAAAGTAAAAATAAAATTAGCTGGGTGTGGTGGCCCAGGCCTGTGATTCTAGTACTTGGGAGGCAGAGACAGGAGGATCACAAGTTCTCAGCCAGCCTCAGCTACTTTAGTGAGGCCCTCTGCAACTTAGTGAGACCATGTTTCAAAATAAAGACTAAGCCAGGGGTGGTGGTGCACACTTGTAATCCCTGCGCTTGGGAGGCTGAGACAGGAGGATCACACAGGTTCAAAGCCAGCCTCGGCTACTTAGGCTCTCGGCAACTTAGTGAGACCCTGTTTCCAAAGAGAGTATAAAATAGGTCTGGGAATATAGCCCAAAGGTACAAAGCCCCTGGGTTCCACCCCCAGCACCACCAAAAAAAATAAATGAAAGAAAGAATAAGCCAGATGTGGTGACACATTCTTAATCCCAGCATTTGGGAGGCTGAGACAAGAGGATTGAGGGTTGCCTTAGTGAGGCCCTTCGCCTTAGTGAGGCCCTTCAAAACTTAGCAAGACCCTGTTTAGAAGAAGAAGAAGAAGAAGAAGAAGAAGAAGAAGAAGAAGAAGAAGAAGAAGAAGGAGGAGGAGGAGGAGGAGGAGGAGGAGGAGGAGGAGGGAGGAGGAGGAGGAGGAGGAGGAGGAGGTTTGGAGATGTATGGAAGTGTAACTTGAAGGTAGAACGCACTTACTGAGGCTCAATCCCCAGGACCAAAAATAAATAAATAAATAAATAAATAAATAAATAAATCCCTATTGGTAGCTGTAAGAAGGAAAGATGAATCCCAGTACTTGGGAGGCTGAGTCAGGAGGATCGCGGGTTCACGACCAGCCTCAGCAACATCGTTTTTGTTTCAAAACAAAAAATAAAAAAGGGCTTGGGATGCAGCTCAGAGGTAGAATGACCCTGGGTTCAAGCCCTGGTTGCACGCGCACACACACGCGCGCACAGTGGGACGAGCTAGAGGCTCCGGAGACTGGGCTTCCATGCAAGTGGCGGCCCCGTCCCCGTTGGGGTTCTCTCCCGCCCGGGGCGCCCTGGGGCTGGAGGCGGCGGCGGGCGGTGCTGCCCCAATGGCCGCAGTGTCGCCGCAGCGCCGGCTCCGCCCCGCCGCCCTCCCCGCCCGCCGCGGCCGCGGCGCCCAGGCCCGGAGCCCGGCCCGCGCGAGCAGGTGAGCGGCCGGCGGGGCTGGGGTCCGGCGGGGCTGGGGTCCAGCGGGCGGGGCTGGGGTCCGACGGGGCTGGGGTCCGGCGGGGCTGGGGTCCAGCGGGCGGGGCTGGGGTCCGGCGGGGCTGGGGTCCGGCGGGGCTGGGGTCCGGCGGGCGGGGCTGAGGTCCGGCGGGGCTGGGGTCCGGCGGGGCTGGGGTCCGGCGGGGCTGGGGTCCAGCAAGTGAGCCGCCGGCGGGGCTGGGGTCCGGCGGGGCTGGGGTCCGGCGGGCGGGGCTGGGGTCCGGCGGGGCTGGGGTCCGGCGGGCGGGGCTGGGGTCCGGCGGGGCTGGGGTCCGGCGGGGCTGGGGTCCGGCGGGGCTGGGGTCCAGCAAGTGAGCCGCCGGCGGGGCTGGGGTCCGGCGGGGCTGGGGTCCGGCGGGCGGGGCTGGGGTCCGGCGGGGCTGGGGTCCGGCGGGCGGGGCTGGGGTCCGGCGGGCGGGGCTGGGGTCCGGCGGGGCTGGGGTCCGGCGGGGCTGGGGTCCGGCGGGGGAGCCCCCTCCCGCCCTCCCGGCTGCAGGCCGCGGCGCGGAGCTGCACGTGCGAAGGCGGAGAGTGGACCGAGGCTCGCGGTGAGGAGCGCTCCGAGCCCCCAGCCGGCGGGAGCCCCCTCCCCGGGCGGGCAGGTCCAGGTCCAGGTCCGGGTGTGCGCCTGGAGCCCGCCCTTGGAGGCCGAGACCCGGGCGTCGCAGGCTGGGGCCGCCGCAACCTAGCAAGACCCTGTTTCCACGTAAAACTGAAACAGGGCTGTGGGTGTAGCTCAAGGCAGAACACGCCGAGTTCAGTCCTCGGCTCAGCAAAATAAACGAATGATGAGACCAGGAGGCCCCCAGTGGCCCCCCTCCACCCCAGCCTGGGGGAGGAGGCGCCTCTGTGAAGGGGTGCTGCCTCCAGGCTGTGGGGTCCTTGGGGCTGGACAGCGTCCCAGTGAGTACTGAGCATGGGGCGCCGGTGGGAGTTCTCAACAGTGGGCTGCGTGGGAGCAGGAGACACAGTCTGCACAGCTGGGGCGCCCCTCTGGCCGAGCCCGCAGAGGCCTTTGCCTCTGCGCAGGGCGACTGGGCTCCAGGTTAGCCAACACACTAGGGTGAAGACGTGGTCCTCAATAAATCCCGTCCTAGGCCTGCGGCCCTGAGTGCCACCTGGCACCGGGAGGACGGGCCGCCCGGCGGGGGCTGCAGGAGCCCTCTGGCTGGGCCACAGCCAGGGAGGGGCTGGGCAGGGCTGAGCTGCCAGTGCGCCAGGCCCTGGGGAAGGGCTCCCTGGTGCCCAGGGAAGGGGCAACTGGGCAGCTGGAGTGAGTTTTATGGACAGGCCTTAAAGGGTGATGAGTAGGGGAAGGAGCGGGTGCGCCCAGTGGCTTCGAGCGCCTGCCCCCAAGACAGGTGCCCACAGGGGATGGGCCTCCCCAAACCTGGCCCCTGTTCCTCCCAGCCCCGTGCCCTCTGGCACCCACCCACGACCCTCCTGGGACTCAGCCAGGGAGCCTCAGCCCCACCTCAGATTACACGCCAGAAAGGACTTCCAGGGGAACAGGGCGCAGCAGTGGGATTCATCGCACAGCTGTACACAGGGCCTTGGTCCTGGGCCTTCAGAAGTCCACCTGAGCTGCGTCTTCCGGAAGGCCCACCCTAGTTGGTGCCCCATTCCCCACGGGATGCCCTGCAGGGCCCCCCTCCAGGACCCTGCCCCTCTTAGGACTCACTAAGGTGTCTGGGGGAGGCCTCGCAGACCCCCACAATCCCACCTTCCCCTGACCTTGACAAGACCTTGGCCCCTCAGTTTCTCCATCTGCTATTGGGCATGACTTCCGCACAGGCCAGGGTGGGGGTGGGGTGCCGATGGCCGCCGGCACAGGCTGCGCCAGGGCTATGTGCCTGGCTCCCTCTCCCCCGACCCCATTAGTCCCGGGCTGGCCGCCCGATCCTGTTCACCACGGAGTTGGGTTTCCCTGGGGACCAGTGGGCTGGCTTAGCCCCACGTACCCCCCCAACGGCTCACACTGGGAGGGAGGGTGGGTGCTGGGCTGCCTCCTGGACCCCTGCCCTCCCTGCCCTGCCTCTCAAAGCAGGCTGGCTGTCTTGGGAGGAGGTGGGTCCAGCAGCCGCTGCAAGCCTGGGTGGAGGCTGAGGCCAGGGAGCAGCCCTGTCACTCCACTCCGTGGGAGAAAGGAGAAACTGAGAACCCGGAGGGCTCTGGCCTGGCCTAGAGGACCAGGGTTTCACTCAAACTTGGTAGCCTGGGAAAACAGAGAGCCCTGGCCAGGCACGGTGGTGCGTGCCTGTAATCCCAGTACTTGGGATGCTAGCACGGGAGGATCACAGGTTCAAGACCAACCTCAACAACGTAGCCAGCCCCTGTTTCAAAATAAAAATAAACAGATCTAGAGTTATAGTTTGGAGGTAGAATGCCTCTGGGTTTAATCCCTAGTACCAGAAAATAAAAAAGGGGTCTCCTAATAGTGTATATAGACCATTCTAAGGAAAGAGTGGGGTGTTTGGGTACAAAGTCTGGAGGGCCTCAGAGTGAGGTGCCCTCTGGGGTCTCCTACCCACAAGGGTTCCCAGCTCAAATGTAGACTCTTCCAGAAATCCCCGAAGTCCGTCTCTGGCACTCTGTCTATCCACACCAGCCCCAGCAAAGCCCTGTGTTCATGTGCCCAGTGTCCTCTGCAGACCCAGCTGGGATGGCCACCACAGTGTCTCCAGGGGCCACAGGAGGCCCAGCCCCATGGGGGGCGCCCTAGGCCTCCGACAGCCCAGCCATCTGTGTTCCTGCCTGCTGCCCATCCTCTGGCCGCTCACCATGGGCGGCTGCTTCTCCAAGCCCAAGCCAGGTACCTCCTCTTCCATGAGCTTCTCCTGCCTCCTCCCTCCTGCCTCCTGCTTCCTCCCTCCTGCCTCCTCCCTCCTGCCTCCTCTCTCCTCCCTCCTGCCTCCTCCCTCCTGCCTCCTGCCTCCTCCCTCCTGCCTCCTCCCTCCTCCCTCTTTCCTCCTCCCTCCTGCCTCCTCTCTCCTCCCTCCTGCCTCCTGCCTCCTGCCTCCTGCCCCTTTCCTCCTCCCTCCTCCCTCCTCCCTCCTCCTTCCTCCCTCCTCCCTCCCCTCCTGCTTCTGCACTCCGCCAGCCTCCGAAGTAGGTCAGGCTAGGCAGGAGCCCGGAATGTAAATGTGCTGAGATCAGAGGGGGTGGGGGACCTGGAGTGCTTTTCCAGGCACCTCTTCCGGTGGGAGCCCCTCTTTATTTGGGGCTCTGGGTGCTGGTGGTGGGCATGGCGTCTGGATTCTGCTGGGAATGGAAGGGCACCATCAGCTCTCCGAGCCTCTCTGCCAGGCACTCCTGTCCTCCCTGACTCTCAGAGTGGCTGGGAGGGTGCGGCAGACAGGTCCCTGCCTTCTTCACCCCTTCTGGTCTTGCCGCAAGTCCTAAGGCAGCACCTTGGCCTCTCTGGGGAAGGCCCCTGTGTAACACAGCCTCTGCCCTGCCTGGCTCCAGGAGCTTCTGCATTCAGGGTGCTGGGGAAATGCGGATCTGCTCCCCACTGGAAACCCGTGTCCCGGGGGCTCTCCCTCAGGCCCCCACCTGCCCTCTCCCCACCTTATAACATTCAGGGATGTAGGACGTGCAGCCACATCCCAGATGGGGAAACTGAGGCCCTGAGAGGCCTCCAGAAGCCAGCCCACGCCCGGCCGCCTCCACCTACGCCACGGGCTCTGGCCCCGCTGGCCGCACGGCTCCCCTTACCTGATACCATCGGCTCCGTTACCTGGGAGCGCACCAGCCCTTTCTCCTTTTCCCGGGTCTGAAGGAGAACTTGGGGGAGGGAGGAGGCCAGCGATGCCCCCCTGAGAGGGCCCCCTGTGTTATGGACACCAGGTCCAGCCCAGGTTATACCACCCTCTGTGCCTCCAGGTGTGGTTGGTCAAGTGACAGCCACTGTCTTCACCCCAGCCCTCCCTCCCAGGAGGGCTGCAGGGTGTCAGCCCCACCCGGGGCACCTCCAGGTTCTGCTGCTGCTGAGCCTGGCCTTGAACCTGCGATCCTCCTGTCTCAGCCTCCCAAGCGCAGGGATTACAGGCGTGTGCCACCATGCCTGTTTTTTTGTTTTGTTTTGTTTTTTTGTTTGTTTTGGTACTGGGGATGGAACCCAGGGGCATTCTACCTCTGAGCGACACCCCCAGCCCTATTTTTTATTCTTTATTTTTTGAAACAGGGTCTCACTGAGTTGCAAAGGGCCTAAGTAGCTGATGCTGGCTTTGAACCTGCACGATCCTCCTGTCCCAACCTCCCAAATGCTGGGATTACAAGCATGTGCCACCACGTCTGACTTACAGGTTCTCTTAAAGTATCCCAACCCAGGCAGAACATCCCTGGGTTCAATCCTCCACCTAAATAACTAATAAATAAACAGGCTGAGCATGGTGGCACATGCTTGTAACCCCAGTACTTGGAAGTCTGAGACAGGAGGATTGTAGGTTCAAGCTAGCTGCTGAAACTTAGCGAGGCCCTCTTAGCAAAACCCAATAAAAAATAAAATAAGGCTAAGGGTGTAGTTCAAAGATAGAATGCCTCTGGGTTCAACTCCCATACCAAAACAAACAAACAAACAAACAAACAAAAAGCAAATAAATAAATAGGACCCTCAAAGGCCTGGCGTGGTGGCATATGCCTGTATAACGAGTACTTGGGAGACTGAGACAGGAGGATCAGAGGTTTGAGGACAGCCTCAGCAAGTTGTGAGACTCAGCAACCTAGTGAGATCTTATTTCCAGACAAAAAATAAAAAGGGCTAAGGTGTAGCTTGGAGGTAGAATGCTCCTGGGTTCAATCCCCACTACAAAATAACAATTAAAAAGGCCCCCCAAAGCCAGGCATGGTGATGCATGCTTGTCTGGTTCTTGGGAGGCTGAGACAGGAGGATCGCAGGTTCGCAGGCAGCCTTAGCAGCTTAGTGAGACCCTGTTTCCAAGTAAAATATAAAATAGTTCTGGGGGCATACCCCAGAGCTAGAAGGCCTCTGGGTTCCATCCCCAGTACTACAAAAAATAAAAATAGGCTGGGGATGTAGCTTGGAGGTAGAAGTTCCCTGGGTTCAATCACCAGTACTGGAAAAAAACAAAACAAAACAAAAAAAACCCCAGAGCCCCAAAGGGCTGACCTGCCTAGGACTCCTGACCCCAGGATTTCCAATATGGGGGCTAGTCAAAGACAGTGTACTTGGGTATGGTGGCACATACCTATAATCTCAGTATCTGGGAGGCTGAGACAGGAAGAATGCAGATTCAAGAACGGCCTTCAAAATAAAAAAGAAAGCTGGGCCTGGTGGTGCACACTTGTAATCCCAGCATTTGGGAGGCTGAGACAGGAGGATCACAGTTCGAGGACAGCCTCAGCTACTTAGTAAGGCCCTCTGCAACTCAGTGAGACCCTGTTTCAAAATAAAGAATAAAAAATAGGGCTGGGAGTGTAGCTCAGAGGTAGAATGCCCCTGGGTTCCATCCCCAGACCCGCAGGGAGGGGAGAAGCATTGAATATCATCAAACAGGTTGATACTATTCTCTCTCTCACACTTAAAAAAAAATTATTTTTTGCAATACTGGGACTTGAACCCAGCGGCATTCTACCTCTGAGCTACACCCTAGCCCTATTTTTTATTCTTTATTTTGAAACCGGGTCTCACTGAGTTGCAAAAGGCCTCACTACATAGCTGAGGCTGGCCGTGAACCTGTGATCCTGCGGTCTCACCCTCCCAAGTGCTGGGATTCCAAGCGTGCCCACCACGCCCGGCCTGCTCTCTGCCTTTGTGCAGGTGGGGTGCTGGGGATTTAACCCAGGGCCGTGGGCACGCTGAGCACACGCTCTACGGAGCTGCTCCCCAGCCTCTCCTCTCAGCTTTATGACTAGGGCATTTAGGCCCAGAGGGGAAGGCTGGGAGTTCTGGAGCTGGGTCCCTGGTGGTGTGGTGAGCGGAGACTCCTGCCTTCTGCTGCTCCTCCTGACTTACAGTCTTCCTGGGGGACTACATCAGCCCTACAGCACACCTCGGAGCCTTCTAGCAGGAGGTGGAGGATGAAAACTGTCCGGCTTGGCTGTCACTGGCCCCCGCCAGGCTGCCCTGTGGAGTCCCACAGCTGAGACCAAAGCAGTTTTCTTTTTCATTCTTCCAAAAACATTCTAGCACCATTACATAAAGTGTGGGAAATGGAGGACCCCCGCACACGCACACCCACACTCTCCCGCCTGGCAGGACGGCCTCGCCTGGCCGGGCTCCTGCACTCTCCCTACCAGGCCCTCAGCGAGGGGAGCTGACTGAGCTGCGGGCTGGGACGGGCCTGGGAGTGAAAGGGGCCAGGATAGGGTGGGGGTTAGCCGGCAGGAGCGGGGTGCCCTGCTGGGCTGCGCCAGGAACCCCAAAACTGTTCCTGGGTAGGAGTTAGCCAGGACCTGGCAGGATGGCAACCCAGGCCAAGTGACTGGGTACAGGCAAAAGCCAGAAGGTATACTTGCAAGGTTTTTGGGTCCTTGAGCCGGGCATGGCAGCCCACACTTGTAATCCCAGTACTTGGGAGGCTGAGTCCGGGGGATCTTGGATTCTCAGCCAGCTTCGGATGCTTAGTGAGGCTCTCTGCAGCTTAGTGAGACCCTGTTTCAAAAAATAAAGAATAAACCAGGTGTGGCGGTGCATGCCTAGAATCCCGGCATTTGGGAGGCTGAGACAGGAGGATCGCGGATTGTGGCCAGCCTCAGCTACTTAGTGAGGCCCTCTGCAACTTAGTGAGATCCTATTTCAAAATAAAGACTAAGGAATAGGGCTGGGGGTGTAGCTCAGAGGTAGAATGGCCCTGGGTTCAATCCCCAGTACCACAGAAAAGGCCCCCCGATTCTTGGGTCCTTTGGTTGTAGAGGTCTGGTGTCAGGGGAGCTGAGGGGAGGCTAGGAGAGGTCTGGAGGCCCTGGCGCCTTGGGGACGGGAGAGGCACCTCCTGCCCCCACAGGCCCATGCTGGGCCCCAGGCTTAGCTTCCTCAGGCTTAGCCTCTTCCCCGCTGCAGCTGCCTGGGAAGCCGGATTATTGCTGCTAAAAATTCTGTTTATTGTTCCTGTCTAATTAGAAAAATACCCCAGGCATGTTCTAGGAATGTAGAAAAGCATGAAGAAAGTGAGCGTCTTAGATCGGGCCCATCAGGAGGTGACCTCGTGGGCAGGTCTGTGTCCACGCCTCTCTGCTGGGCTCTACTCCCTGACCCTGACCCTGCCTGTGGACACCAGGAACCCAGGGCTCAGGAACCCAATGAGTCTCGAACTGGTGAGAATCGCTGCTGTGAGAAGTTGGGGTGTAGCTTGGAGGTGAAAAGCCCCCAGGTTTCATCCCCAGTACCACACACACATTAAAAAAATTAGGAAGCCAAATCTGGGTACAGTGGTACATACCTGTACCTGGGAGGCTGAGAGAGGAGGACTGCAGACTGGAGGACAGCCTCAACAACTTTGAGAGGTCTCAGCAAGTTAGCCAGACCCTCTTTTCTTTCTTTTTCTCTTTCTTTCTTTCTTTTCTTTTTTCTTTTTCTTTTTTTTTTCTGTACTATGGATGGACCCCAGGGGCATTCTACCTCCCAGCTACTCCCCCAGTCCTATTTTTTTATTCTTTGTTTTGGAATAGGGTCTCACTGAGTTGCAGAGGGCCTCACTAAGTAGCTGCAGCTGTCCTCGAATTGTGATCCTCCAGTCTCTACCTCCCAATTTCTGGGATTACAAGCATGTACCACCATGCCCGGCCTCAGACCCTGTTTCAAAAAAAAAAATCTCAGTACCTGGGAAGCTGAGACAGGAGGATCACAGTTTCAAGGCCAGCCTCAGTAACCTTGTGAGGCCTTCCACAACTTAGTGAGACCTTCTTTCCAAACAACAAAATAAAATAGGGCTTGGGTATAGCTCCGAGGTAGCTCCTCTTGGTTCAATCCTCAGTGACACAGAGAAGTTCTGGGGGGATAGCTTGACGGTAAAATGCCACTGGGGTCAACCCCTAGTACTAAAACAAACAAACAAACAAACAAACAAATAAATATATGAGCTAGGCATGGTGGCACTTGGAAGGCTCAGATAGGAAGGTTGCAAGTTTGAGAATAGCCTCAGAATGTAGTGAGACTCTCAACAAACCTAGTGAGACCCTGTTTCAAAACTAAATAAAAAAGGGCTAGGGTTGGTAGCTCAGATGTAGAATGTCCCAGGGTTTAATTCCCAGTATCACAAAAAAAAGAAAAAATATATATATTAAAAGAGGCTGGAGCTGGGCATGGTGGCGCACACTTGTAATCCCCGCACTTGGGAGGCTGAGACAAGAGGATCACGTAGGTTCGAAACCAGCCTTGCTGGCTTAAGAGACCCTGTCTCCAAATAAAATATAAAAATAGGTCTGGGAGTGTAGCCCAGAGGTAGAAGGCCCCTGGGTTCCATCCCCAGTACCACCAAAATAAAAACTAGAAAAGAGAGGCTGGAGCCAGACGTGGCAGCGCACACTTGTAATCCCAGCATTCGGGAGGCTGAGACAGGAGGGTCAGCTACTACTTAGGCCCTTTGCAATTCAGTGAGACTCTGTTTCAAAATAAAGAATACAAAATAAGGGGGGGTAGCTCGCAGGTAGAATGTCCCTGGGTTCAATCCACAGTACCACAAAAAGGGGAGCTGGGGGTGTAGCCCAGTGGTAGAATATCCCTGGCTTCAATTCCCAGTTTAGGGGGCATGCAGGCAGGCAGGCTGGGGCTATAGCTCAGTGGCAGAGCACTTGTCCGGCGTATCTAGCATATGTGTAGCCTGCAGAGGCTCTGGGTCGAATCCTCAGCACTGCCAAGCATAGAAAAAGAGCCGGGCGTGGTGGCGCACGCTTGTCATCCCAGCATTCGGGAGGCTGAGACCAGAGGATCGCAGTTCGTGGCCAGCCTCAGCTACTTAGTGAGGCCCTCTGCAACTCAGTGAGACCCTGTTTCAAAATAAAGAACAAAAAATAAGGCAGGGGGTGTAGCTCAGAGGTCAAATGGCCCTGGGTTCCATCCCCAGACCGGCAAAAAAAAAAAAAAAAAAAAAATAGGGCTGGGGGTATGGCTTGGAACCTAGAATGCCCCTAGGTTCAATTCCTAGTCATGCAAAAATAAAAAAAAGAAAAAGAAAAGAAAAGAAAAGAAAACATAAAGAAAATATGCAGAAACTATTTCAGCAGGTTGAGAAAGGCCCCTCTGTTGCCGCACCTCTCTCTCTTTCCTGGGGTACAGAGGGCTTTCTGGGGAGGAGGCAGGACTGAGCCTGCTGGCACTGTTGGAGCCGGGGAGGGGGCTCACGGCGTGTCCCCACCCACAGTGGAACTCAAGATCGAGGTGGTGCTGCCTGAGAAGGAGCGGGGCAAGGAGGAGCTGTCCGCCAGCGGCAAGGGCAGCCCCCGCGCCTACCAGGGCAATGGCACTGCTCGCCACTTCCACACCGAGGAGCGCCTGCCCGCCCCGCACCCCTACCCCGGCCCGCAGGACTGCGTGGAGGCCGCCGTCGGCCACGTCAAGGACCTGGAGAATGGACAGTGGGTGCCGGCGCGGAGGCGGGAGGGGTGGCCCTGCCTGCCCTGCTCCTGGTCGGCTGCCTGGGCCTGCCCCTGCAGGCTGGGCCCCTGAGAACAGCCTCTCCCCAGGATGCGGGAGGTGGAGCTGGGCTGGGGAAAGGTGTTGCTGGTGAAGGACAACGGGGAGTTCCATGCAGTGGGCCACAAGTGCCCACACTATGGCGCGCCCTTGGTCAAAGGTGAGACGGACGGACGGTAGGACGGGGTGTACTCGGAGGTAGGGGTGGGGGACAGGACCTGCCTGCAGGGGGCTCCTTCCTGGGCCCTGGGCTCCCCATCTGTCATGGGGTCTCCTGGGCTGGGGAAAGGACCCCAGGTGCCAGGGTCCTTGGAGAGGAGCCTTGCTGGTGGCTCCGAACCTGGCACCCGTCCTCCAGGAGTGCTGTCCCGTGGCCGGGTGCGCTGTCCCTGGCATGGCGCCTGCTTCAACATCAGCACCGGGGACCTGGAGGACTTCCCCGGCCTGGACAGTCTGCACAAGTTCCAGGTGGGGCTTGGCGTGCGGCCTGGGGAACAAGGCCCGGGGGTGCAGAGCCAGGGGCTGAAGCACCCCAGAATCTGGTCCTGAGCTGTGCTACCCTTTCAGGTGAAGATCGAGAAGGAGAAGGTGTATGTCCGGGCCAGCAAACAGGTGAGGGGAAGGCTGGGGTCCCAGGCACAGGCAGGGAGGGCATCTTGGTTCTGAGAAGAGCTTGCAGGGCTCTGAGGCCTGAGGGGGCCTGGCTGTGCGGCCGGGCCAAGCGCTCAGCACAGCGGGCCGAGGCCAGGCTGAGCAGCAGGTTCTGGCCCGATGGGATGACTGCAGTTGCCAGCTGTCCCTACCGCTGTCCCCCCCAGGCCCTGCAGCTGCAGCGAAGAACTAAGGTAATGGCCAAGTGTATCTCTCCAAGTGCCGGGCACAGCGGCAACACCAACGTGCTCATCATAGGCGCAGGTCAGTGTTGAGGTCACCCGGGCAGAGCGGTGGTGGGGCTGGGGGATGGGGAGAAACCATGTCCAGCCCCCTCCCTCAGGTGCTGCCGGCCTGGTGTGCGCGGAGACACTGCGGCAGGAAGGCTTCTCAGACAGGATCGTCCTGTGCACGCTTGACCGGCATCTCCCGTACGACCGGCCCAAGCTCAGCAAGGTGGGGGACCGGCCAGGGCACAGTGGCTCCTCTCCCTTGGGTCCTTGTCAGGCTGGGAGCCTCTTTGACCCATCTTGGGTCGGTCTAGCTTCCCTCTCCCCTCGTACCAGGTCCATTCGAGGTACTCCTAAAGATCTGGGCTTTATGAGTTCTGTCCTACAGCACCCCCAAGCCAGGGCGGGCACCATGTCCTTTGCTGTGAAATGCAACAGTGGCCCTGTCTGAGGGGGGCTCTGTCCTGCAGTCCCTGGACACACAACCTGAGGAGCTGGCCCTGAGGCCCAAGGAGTTCTTCCGGGCCTATGGCATCGAGGTGCTCACAGAGGCCCAGGTAAGAGGTCAGGATGGGAAAGAGGCCGGGAGGGATCGGCGGTCCTTGGGGCCTCAGGCCCTGCAGGCCCCTGGCAGTGGCGGGGGAGGGACTCTGCCCTTCCCGCCCCATTGTTCAGGCCCCTGAGGCCATACTGCGCACACACAGACTGCTAGGGTCTGGGGAGATGGTCCACCTACTCAGGACTGGACAGCTGGGGGCTGGGAGGAGCCAGGAGCTGAGGCCATGCCTGTAATCCCAGTACTTGAGCGGCTGGGACAGCAGGATCATGCAGGTTTGAAGCCAGCCGCAGCTACTTAATGAGGCTCTCAGCAACTTAGTGAGACCCTGTTTCCAAATAAAGTATAAAATAGGTCTGGGAGTGTAGCCTGGAGGTAGAAAGCCCCTGGGTTCCATCCCCAGTACAAAAAAAAAAAAAAAAAAAGAAGAAGAAAAAGAGTAAGAAATAAAAAGGATATAGATCAGCTCAGAGGTAGAGTGCCCCTGGGTCAGTCCCCAGTACAAAAAAAAAGTCTTGCTGGGTTCTGGGCACATGGCAGGATGGCGGGAGTGGGCGTGGAGGCCAGGTGCGCGCCAGGCCCACTCTGCTGGGGGTCCAGGTGGTCACGGTGGACGTGAGGAGCAAGAGGGCCGTGTTCAAGGACGGCTTCACGCTGGAGTACAGCAAGCTGCTGCTGGCACCTGGGAGCAGGTGGGGCCCCTCCTGCTCCCCTGGGACACCTGGTGGGGCCCCCAAAGGGAGGGCCTGGCTGACGCCTCCGGTCTCAGCCCTAAGACCCTGAGCTGCAAAGGCAAGGAGGCAGAAAATGTGTTCACCATCCGGACGCCGGAGGACGCCAACCGCGTGGGGAGGCTGGCCCGGGGCCGCAATGCTGTGGTCGTGGGAGCTGGCTTCCTGGGTGAGCAGCTGGGGGCGGGAGGCCGGGAGCTGCCGGCTCTGGGAGGTGCCGGGTGCCAGTCCGCTGCCCCTGCCCACTGCCTAGGCATGGAGGTGGCCGCCTACCTGACCGAGAAGGCTCACTCTGTGTCTGTGGTGGAGCTGGAGGAGACGCCCTTCCGGCGGTTCCTGGGGGAGCGCGTGGGTCGCGCCCTCTTGAAGGTGAGCCGCCTGGCCCCTGGTCCTGGGTTGTCCAGCCCACCCCTGGCCGCCCATCCTCACCGCCCACCCACCCTCCCACTCTGCCAGATGTTTGAGAACAATCGGGTCAAGTTCTACATGCAGACGGAGGTGTCGGAGCTGCGGGCCCAGGAGGGGAAGGTGGGCCTCTGCCTCCCTCTCTCTGTCCCCTGCCCCTCATGTCCCCGGGCCCCGGGGCCTCGCGCTCACGGCCACTCCCCACAGCTGAAGGAAGTGGTGCTGAAGAGCGGCAAGGTGGTGCGGGCGGATGTCTGCGTGGTGGGCATCGGTGAGTAGACGTGCGGTGGGCGCCCTGGCAGAGCCACCACACAGCCAGCTGGCCTTGATCCAGCCCCCCTGTGCCCCAGCCTGAGTTCCACAGCTGTACACAGCTACCCCAGCAGTACCCACTTCCTGGGGTTGCTGGGAGACACGTGTGCCCGGCTTAGCCCAGGCCCCCCACGAGCACGCCCCCAACTGCTCCAGGCTCAGCCCCACGCCCTGGGAACCAGACAAGCCTCTTGCTGGTCCCTACAACACATGAAGGGGACAGGGGAGGGCACCTGGGGAGGTGGCAGCCGGGCACTGGAGAAGCTCGGCTTCCTGGGCCCTCCGCGGGCTGCGGGCTGTGTGGTGCGCCCCACGGGGAGGCGCGGGAGTCTGCAGGGGTGTGGACAGAGGGTTGGGGCGCGTGAGGACCCAGGGCAGGTGCTGAGGAAGGTCAGTTAGGCTCGGGCCGGCAGGCAGTGTGACGGGAAGGCGGACTGTCATGGACGTGGGAGCCTCCGTTCCGTCAGGTGCGGTGCCCGCCACGGGCTTCCTGAGGCAGAGTGGCATCGGTCTGGACTCCCGCGGCTTCATCCCTGTCAACAAGGTGGGCGGGCAGGGCGGCGGGGTGCAGGGTGGGGTGGCGGGGTCCAGGCGGGCCCTGTCCCACCGCAGAGCCCTGGGCCCTCTCCGCAGATGATGCAGACCAACATCCCAGGTGTGTTCGCGGCGGGCGATGCCGTCACCTTTCCCCTGGCCGGAAGAAACAACCGCAAAGTGAACATCCCCCACTGGCAGATGGCGCACGTCCAGGGTACGGCCCGCCCTCGGCACGCGGGGCAGGAGGCTGGCCCAGGGCCTCCGCCTCCTCCCGGGCCCATGCCTCTGGTGCTGGCCTGGTGGCCTGGCCCTTGTGTTAGGCACTCAAGGCTCCCAGCGGCCTGTCTGGCCAGCTCCATCAGGTGAACAGGCCAGCGGGCACAGCGAGCCCTTGGCTCACCTCAAATATCCTTCTGAATATTTGGCCAGCACAGCTTCCCACCCCAGGGGTCCTTTCACCAGTCTCTCCTTTCCTCTTGTCCTCAAGGACACATATTCTGCAGAATTCCTGACCCACCTGTGCAGTCCCCTGGAGAGGGACAGAGGGATTATGTCTTTGTTTATTTGTTTGTTTGTTTATTGGTACTGGGGATTGAACCCAGGGGTGTTCTACCTCTGAGTTACACCCCCAGCCTTATTTTATTTTTTATTTTGAAACAGGGTCTCACTAAATTGCTGAGAGCCTCGCCAAATTGCTGAGGCTGGCTGCAGACTTGCAATCCTCCTGTATCAGCCTCCCAAGTACTGGGATTACAGGCATGCATCACCACATTCAGCTGGAACAGAGGGATTTAACAGCTTCCCATTAAGTGTTTCTGTCTTCTTTGGGCCACTGGACCCTCGCTGTGAACTCAGTTGCCTGGCACAGGCTCCTGGGGGTGGCCATCTAGCCTGGGCTCAGTGGACATTGTCATTTCTGTGGAATAGCTTCCCCCCCCTACATCTGGTGGACGCCAAGTTCTCTAAGCTTCACCCATAGCACATACTTGGCCGGGGCCCCTAAGCTGCAGGTGCCAGCAAGTTAGACATTTCAGTGCCTCAGAGAGAGGTCTGCCCGACTCCCAGCCTGGGACAAGGGACCACCCCAGGGCCCACCTGCACGCTTCCTCTGCCTTCATCATTACCGGAAGGTCTGCTGCTTGAAGCCCCACTCCTGGTACCAACTTTGATTCAAGTTCGTCACGCTGTCGATGCTGCCAGATTGTAAAGAACCAAAGGCTACATACACCTCAGCCAAACATAATTAGGGTTTAGGATCTAACTGGGAGGATCCATGTCTGTCCAGCTATGAGGTCTGGTGAGGCCTTAGAGACACTGGGAAGTCGCCCATCCTGTTTTTCTTTTTTTCTCTGGGGCCTGCCTGTGGCTGTCATTTCTGTTTTCCTGGCCCTCGTGCTCTATTCGCCTCCGTCTTCCTTCTTGAGGGGTCTGATTAGCTGTCTGTGTGCATGGTTGAAATGTTGAACCGTGAGTAGGCAGGCAATCCCAAAAGCTGACCTGCCAGAGAGGCAGGGCGCTTTCCGCATTCAGATTCTCCAGAGGAGCGCCCTAGGCGCCTGGCTTGGAGTCAGGGGCCCTCTGCACCAGCCAGCGGAGGGCAGTGGGCCGAAACACGCGTGCCTGTAGATCTCTAGGGAGTCCAGGAGCAGCGCACTGCCATGGGTCCCCAGAGCACCGGGGCAGGCAGTGTGGCGGTGGTGAGGGCAAGGGTTGGGGTTCTCACAGCCCTGGGTCCCGCAGGGCGTGTGGCAGCCCAGAACATGCTGGCCCAGGAGGCGGAGATCAACACCGTGCCCTACCTGTGGACGGCTATGTTCGGCAAGAGTCTGCGATACGCGGGTAACCCAGGCTCCTCGGGCGGGGCGGGGCCACGACCCTCCAGGGAGACGCGACAGGGAGCTCCCTGGGGGCGGGGCCAGACACTGCCCAATCGGAGGAGGAGGGCCGAGAGGGTGTCCAGGGAGGGCCCGGCGCCTGTGAAGTCCCCACCCCTCCCACAGGCTACGGAGAGGGCTTCGATGACGTCATCATCCAGGGGGACCTGGAGGAGCTGAAGTTTGTGGCTTTTTACACCAAGTGAGAACAAGGGGCGCGACGTGGCGGGAGTGGGTCGGGAAGGGAGACTCAGGCCGGAGAAAGCTCCTGGGGAGGGGGCTAAGCCCCACGGTGGGCCGAGGGGCAGAGGGCAGACAGGTGAGGGGGTCTTGGGTAGGCCCGGGGCTTCCCAAGGGGCACCTGAATCCTGTGCTGGTACCAATAGGGAGGGTTGCGTGATCCTGACGCCCCAGCAAGATGTCTCCCAGGGGCCCAGGTGAGCAGATTTCCGTCCCCGTCTTCAAGAAGGACAGCTCATAGCCTGGCCTGGTGGCACATACCTGCAACCCCAGTACTTGGGAAGCTGACACAGGCGGAGGATCGCAGGTTTGCAGCTAGCCTCAGCTACTGAGTGAGGCGCTCTGCAACGTATTGAGACCCTGTTTCAAAATAAAGAATAAGCCGGGCGTGGTGGCACATGTTTGTAATCCCAGCATTCGGGAGGCTGAGACCGGAGGATCACGGTTCGCGGACAGCCTCAGCTACTTAGTGAGGTCCTTCGCAACTCAGTGAGACCCTGTTTCAAAAAAAAAAAAAAAAAAATGGGCAGGGGTTGTAGCTCGGAGGTCAAATGCCTCTGGGTTCCAGCCCCAGACCCACAAAAAGAAAAGAAAAGCAAAGAAAGAAAGAAAGAAAAAATATAGTGGGGGGTAAATTAAAAATGAAGCTCAGAGGTAGAATGCCTCTGGGTTTAATCCCGAGTGCCACCAAAAGTAAAATAAAATGGGGCTGGGGGTAGAGTTCAGGTAGTTGTTGCTGCAGGGAGTGGTGGTACCATCTGTAAGCCCAGTACAGGAGACTGAAGGTTTGAGGCTAACCTGGGCAACTTAGTAAATCCACCTCTCTCTCTCTCTCTCTCTCTCTCTCTCTCTCTCTCTCTCTCTCTCTCTCTCTCTCTCCCTCTCCCTCTCCCTCTCCCTCTCCCTCTCCCTCTCGTGCGAATTATTGAACCCAGGGGCATTTGGCCTCTGAGCTGCATCCCCAGCCCTTTTTTACTTTTTGTCTTGAAGCAGGGTCTCGCTAGGTTGCTGAGAGCCTCACTACTTACTTGCCATCCTCCTGTCTCAGCCTCCTAAGTACTGAGATTCCAGGTGAGCGCCACCACACCCAGCAATGAGACTATTTCAAAATAAATTTTTAAAAAAGGGGCTAGGGGTATAGCTCTGAGGTATAATGCCCTGGGTTCAATCCCAGGACAAAAAAAAAAAAAAAAGAAAAAAGAAAAAAAGAGAAGAAAGAAAAACAGAAAGCAAGAAAGAAGTCGCGCTGCTGCCAAGTCCTCAGCCTCAGCGCCCTCTCTCTGCAGGGGCGACGAGGTGATCGCTGTGGCCAGCATGAACTACGATCCCATCGTGTCAAAGGTGGCCGAGGTGCTGGGCTCTGGCCGTGCCATCCGGAAGCGGGAGGTGGAGTGAGTGTGGGGGGATTTGGGGTGGAGTGAAAGCCCCCAAGGATTGGCTCACATGGGTGTGATGGCCAGCCTCCCCCTCAGTCCTCCAGGGCCCTTGCCCACCCTCTTGGGGTAGTACGGGGCAAAGACTGTGGTCTGAGGGCTGGCTGGTTATATGTCTACAGGGGGCAGAATGTGTCCTAGGGCAGGGCCAGCTCTTTGGGGAGGTGTCAGGGCAGCTCTGGACCCCTAACTGCATGTGACTGTGCTGAGCTGGCAGAAGCTAGAGGAGGAAACAGCTACGGACAGCCTCGACGCATCCTGCACAGAGATAGGAATGGTTGTTTGGGGCCTGGGAGGCACCTCACTCCAGCATGGTGCCAACGAGAGTCCTTGTGGCCTGATCTACATTCAGAAATTCTCCAGGGACTGGGGACATCCTGGAAGCCACTAGGGGCCGGCGGCTATGGGACCCGGGTAGGCCTTAGGCTAAAGATAATGGAGACCGGGAGCAGATGTGATGAATGACATGCTCTTTCCCTGGCCTTCTTTGTTTCTCCCTCTTGCCTTCGCAAAGGCTGTTTATGCTGCACAGCAAGTACGTGTGTCCTCTGTATCTCCTGTTCTCCTGAGTCTCTCCCCGCACCCCTGCCCAAGTGCGCTCTCCTCTGGGCACCCGGGTCTGACAAGGAGCAGGCCCCTTCCTGTCCTCAGCAATCAGCTGCCCCTGGTGCTCAGAGTGGGGGACCTGCTGCCTTCTTCTGCCTGACTCAGCCTCCGTCATTTCCGCAGGACTGGAGACATGTCTTGGCTCACGGGGAAAGGATCCTGAACGCCTGTGCAGTGGACTTGGGCAAGCACAAGTGGGTCAATGGGGACGGAGGCCAAGCCTGGGGGCAGGTGCCAATCTCCAATGTCCCAGCGCCCCCCAGGACAGACCTAAGCCCTCCCAGTGCCTGCCTGCCGCTGCCCAGATCCCCTGCAGGGAGGCCTCTGCTCCCTCCCAAGGCCTCAGCTGTCACCGACAGTTGGCACTGGAGACAGGACAGGCCCTGTCTCTTTTCCCTGTTTGGACTGGACCCCTGGAGGCCCCTGCAACATGTTAGACACCATCTTAAAATTAAAACGACACACTTGCAGGTCTGTGTGGCTCTCAGTGTCATTGGGGCAACACGCACAGGAACAAAGCAGACCACAGGGTCAACAAATACAGTCGAGGAAGCTTGGCCTGTGAGCACCCGATCGAGGTAGCAACTGGATCTTGATTTTCAACAAACAGGTATTCCAGGCAGAAGAGACAGTATGTAAAAAGGGCAGCTCATGCCTGACACTTTGAGGGCATTTGCTCAGATAATGCCAGAGGAGCTGGGTCCTGAGACAAGACACGATGCTTCTCATGGAAGCCAAAGGTTTCCAAATCCTAATTTTGCAGGTAAAGAAGCTGTGCTAAGCTGGGTGTGGTGCTTCAAGCTTGTAACCCCAGTGCTGGGGAGGCTGAGACAGGAGGATCGCACAGGTTCGAAGCCAGCCTCAGCTACTTAGGCTCTCAGCAACTTAGTGAGACCCTGTTTCCAAATAAGAAATAGGTCTGGGAGTATAGCCCGGAGGTAGAAAGCCCCTGCGTTCCATCCCCAGTACCACAAAAACAAACAAAACAGGCCTGGGGGTATAGCTTGGAGCTTTGGGTTCGATCCCTAGTATAGTACCAAAAAAGCTCTGGGCCAGGCTGCTCCCCGCAGCTGAGAGGCGAATACGGAGTGTGGTTGAGCAAAGACGGCTGGGGCACTTGAGAGCCCGGAACCTTTCATCGGGGATCCCGGGCGCCGCGGACGATCCAGGAGAAAGCCACGGCAGACCCAGAGCATGCCGGGAGCTGGGCGCCCGCTGCGGGCACCGTGGGCACCGCCCAGACCGGCGCTGGACAGTGCAATCCCGACGGGTTTAGGGTCGGGACGCTGCGTTTACTGCGAAGGGGAACCCGGGCCCGGGTTCGGACATAAATACTTCTCCCGTCCCCCAGGCTCCGCTCCTGCCCGCCGGCGTCCGGAAGAGCGCTAGGCATGCCGGGAAGCGCGGGCGGCCTAAGCCCGGCCGCTGGCCGGAAGTGCCCCGGCGGCGGCGCAGAGCTCGCTGGGAAATGTGGTCCCTGCAGGCGGCCCGGGGCGGTGGCCGCGAGTCCTGCCGACCCCGCGGCCCCGCGGGCGTGGACCCGGGATGGCTGGGCCGGGCGGCTCGGGGGCACCGATTGGGGCCGGGGCCCTGGCGGGCGGGGCGCGCTCCAAGGTGGCTCCCAGCGTGGACTTCGACCACAGCTGCTCGGACAGTGTCGAGTACCTGACGCTCAACTTCGGGCCCTTCGAAACGGTGCATCGCTGGCGGCGCCTCCCGCCCTGCGACGAGTTCGTGGGAGCCCGGTACGGCGGGGCCGGGGGGTCCTGAGCGCAGGGGCGCGGGTGAGGTCCCAGGAGGCCCCGGCGCCGAGGCTTGGGCTGGGATCTGCTAATGAGTCGGGGGACCCTGGCCAGGGTACTCGAGTTGATGTGTGGCAGCGTCTATGGCTGGGGCCCCAGGAGCCGTGCGGTGAGCTGGGAGTCCCAGCATCCCTTGGCGATGTCAGGCATTCCCGGTGTGGTGGAATTTAGGGGCCTCTGTAGATCTTGGCAGTCAAAAGGAGTTAACCAACAAATATGGTAGCTCCGTCCGCATTCTGGAGGCGCCACGCACTAAGGTCCTGCCTCACCACCCTCCACCACCTCTTTCTTTCCAGGCGCAGCAAGCACACAGTGGTGGCCTATAAAGATGCCATCTACGTATTTGGTGGTGACAATGGGTAAGTAGCTGAGCATCGGGGTGTTTGGACCAGGTAGGGAAGGCAGTGTGCTCCCAGACTGGGCCCGTGGACCTCCACTGCTGTCCTTCCAGGCTTTGGCCAAGTACTCTAAGCCTCATTTCCCACCCAGGAGCTGCCCCGCACTTACCTTCTAGATCTCGGTGAAGATGAAATGGGATCCTGGCTGGGTGGGGTGGAACCCGACTGTAATCCAAGTACTCGACAGGCTGAGACAGAAGGATCATAGATTCAAGGCCAGCCTCAGCAATATGGGGAGATCCTGGCTCAAAATAAAAATTAAATAAATAAAAATAAGAAAAGTTTGTAGGGAGGTACCCAGGCTTAGTGGTGCACACCTATAATCCCAGTACTTGGGAGGCTGAGACAGGAGGATCACAGGTTCCAGGAGACTCTCAGAAACCTGGCAAGATTGTTTCGAGGCAAAAAGTAAAAAGGGCTGGGGATGCAACTTGGAGGTAGAGTGCCCCTGGGTTCCATCCCCAGCGAGAGAGAGAGCCAGAGAGAGAGGGACACACACACTCATACTGTGCGCACCCCGAAATGCCCTTGCTTAGGACTCAGTGTCCACAAACACACCTTTGTTGCCAGCTATGCCGGGCACTCTTTTCCCCACGCTTCCCTCCAAGCAGCCAGAGTGTGTGGAGGCCAGTTTTCTTTATTGTGTGACTTTTGTGCTTTTGGTGACTTTTCTTGCTTTGCTATAAACTCTGGCAATAACTTTTCTGGCGGTGACCTGACACTGCTGGCGGGCACCCCTCCATCCACTTGATGGCCACCGTCAGCGCCTTGTGCCCCGGGGCGAGGGCTTGTACATCACCCACCCTGCCATGAGGCCTGCTCCTGCTCCCTCAGCCTTGGTCCTGCAGGGGTCTCTGGGCAGCTGACTTGGGGCTGGTGGCGTATACTGTGACTCTGTGGGGACCTGCGGGTGGCAGAAGGGCCTCCTTGGCCATGAACCTCTGGCATCCAGCCTTTTTCCTCCAGTTTCTTTCCCCAAGAGCAGCCAGAGGGATCCATTACAGATGCAGCTCATAGCCCGTGACGCCTGCCCACCTGTGAGCAAAAGCCCAGGTCCTTAGCGAGCGTGTGTGAGGCCAGACGCGCGCCCGCGCTGTTCCTCCGCCTGGCCCCTTTGCTGCGTCTGCATTGTTCACGCACCCTCCTCCTCAGCCAGTCAGTGCTCAGGCTTCCTGCCTTTGCCTTCCGCTTCCTCCGCCCCAGCGGGGCCAGTGCGCCTCTCATCCTGTATCTTCGCACCTAGGCAACTCAACAGATGTCTAGGAAAAGGATGAAATAAGGAAGAGGCGTTGACCTACTGGTGCTGCTAGAGCCTTAACAGGACCCTCCAGGCCGGCAGCCAGCACAGGGCGGGTGGGCAGTGGGCACCTCTGTCCTCAGTGCTGGTGTGACGACTGTAGGACGATAAACAGAAATGGTTTTCCACCGTGTATCAAAAGACAAGGTTACACAAGTTAATTATAGGTCTCTGTGGCTTTTATTTGTGACTCATGGACTGAGCAGCCTCCTCTTCACAGACTATAGAGAGTTGTCACCAGACAAGAGCAGCGCCTGTGGGATTGGTAAGGTGGAGACAGAACAGCAGGGGGAAAAAGGGCTGGCCAGGTGCGCACCCCAGTCCCAGTACCTGGGAGGCTGACACTGGAAGATCACAGGTTCAAGGCCAGCCTCGGTAATTTAGGGAGGGAGACTCTTTCAAAATTAAAAAAAAAATTAGCTGAGCGTAGTGGTGTACACTTGTAATCCCAGTACTTGAGAGGCTGAGACCACAGGATCGCAGGCGTGTGGCCAGCCTCAGCTACTTAGGCCATCACAACTTAGTAAGACCATGTTTCAAAATAAAGAATAAAAAGTAGGTCTGGGATGTAGCTTGGAGGTAGAATGCCCCTGGGTTTCATCCCTGGTACCGCAAATAAATAAATAAATAAATAAATAAATAATAAAAAGCTGGGCAGGATGGTACATGCCCATAATCTCAGTACTTGGGAGGTTGAGACTGGAAGATTGCAAGTTTGAGGCCAGCCTCAGCAATTTAGTGAGACTGTGTTTCAAAATTAAAAAATAAAATAGGGCTGGGAGTGTATGTGGAAGGCAGAACGCCCCTGGGTCCACTTCTCTAGCACCCACGCATACACAAATGAAAGTAGGAAGGAAGCCTGTGGGTTACCACTAAGTTCTTCCAGGTTACTTTTTTTACTTATTACTTATTTATTTACTTATTTATTTCTTTATTTTTACCATACTGGGGATGGAACCCAGGGGCATTCTATCTCCAAGCTATGCCCAAGTTCTCTTTTTTATTCTTTATTTTGAAACAGGGTCTCACTGAGTTGCAAAGGGCCTCACTAAGTAGTATCCGAGGCTGTCCATGAACTGTGATCCTCCTGTCTCAGCCTCCCAAATGCTGGGTTTACAGGCATGCTTCACCATGCCTGGCTCCAGGTTACTTTTCTGTTAGGTTAAAGCAGAGAGGATTCTTTACTCTTCTGACTTGGGTAGATGGAGATTGGTATGGGCTGTTTTCAGGAAAAGCTAGTCTGTTTTACAATCTCTATTGGTATCTCCCTGCTTCCTGAAAGTTTGAATTTGGGAGGCATTGGCCTGAGAGACTCCATTTTGGTTGGGTCCTCTCTGTTGGAGCCTAATGTAGGAGTTCAGTCCAAAACAATGGGCAGACAGACAGACACACACACACACATATTTTGTGGTCCTGGGGATAGAACCCAGGGGCATTCTACCTTTGAGCTATACCCCTAGCCCTATTTTTTTTTTGTGGGGGGGGGCAGGGTCTCTTAAACCAGCGAGGCTGGCTTCGAACCTACATCCTCCTGTCTCCGCCTCCAAAGCACGGGGATTACAAGCGTGCGCCACCACACCTGGCTCCAGCCCTATTTTTTATTCTGTATTTTGAAACAGGGTCTCATTGAGTTGCAAAGGGCCTCACTAAGTAGCTGAGGCTGGCCGCAAACCACAATCCTCTGGTCTCAACCTCCCAAATGCTGGGATTACAAGTGTGTGCCATCACGCCCAGCTCATACATATATTATATATACTTCCCCAGCCCTATTTTTTATTCTTTTCTTGAAACAAGCTCTCACTAAGTTGTGGAGGGCCTCACTAAGTAGCTGAGACTGGCCGTGAACCTGCGATCCTCCTGTGTCAGCCTCCCAAGAACTGGGATGACATGTGAGCCAACATGCTGGGCTAATATATTTTTTTTTTAACTAGGAGACACTAAAAAACAGGATACAAATTTATCTCACTCTAGTTGCAACTTTGTAAAGACTAACAGAGTACAAATAAGATGGCCTCCTGGGACAGGGTGAATGGGAGAGAAGAAAGTGAAGGAGAGGGATTACCTCAGCCACGCTTGAGCTGCGCCCTGGTCCCAGGCTGTTGGAGGGCTGACTTCTCATCTTCTCTTGGGACTTACTGGTGAGATGCCAGGCATGTGGTATCGTAGCCAGTGGATTTATTTCCATTACACTGTATCTTTTTTTTTTTTCTACTGGGAATTGAACCCAGGGGCTTGCTTGCTTTATTTATTTATTTGTTTGTTTATTTATTTATTTATTTATTTATTTATTTATTTATTTATTTACTGGTGCTGTGGATTGAACCCAGGGCATTCTACTTTTGAGCTACACCCCATGCCCTTTATTATTATTTCTTTTTTCTTTTTCTTTTTTTCTCTTTTTGCAGTACTTTGGATTGAACTCAGGAGCATACTACTTCTGAGCTACACCCCCAGCCCAATTTTTTATTCTTTATTTTGAAACAGAGTCTTACTAAGTTGCAGAAGGCCTAAGTAGCTGAGGCTGATCACAAACCTGGATCCTCCTGTCTCAGCCTCCCAAGTACTAGGATTACAAGTGTGTGCCACCACACCGGCTTTTTTCCTTTTTTTAAAATTTTGCAGTACTGGGGACTGAACCTAGGGGCATTCTTTCTCCAAGCTACACCTTCAGCCCTCTTCTATTTTTTTTTTTTTTTTTTTAGTTTGAAACAGAGTCTCACTAAGTGGCAGAGGGTCTTACTAAGTAGCTGAGGCTGGCCACAAACCTGCAGTCCTCCCAAGTACTGGGATTTCAGATGTGTGCCACTGTGCTGGGCCTTTTCTAATTAAAATTTTTGTTGTTGCTGTTGTTTTTATTTTTGTGGGTCTGGGGATAGAACCTAGGGTGGTAGGGCCTGGAGGAGCGCCTCACTGTGGTGGTGCGGCCTGGGAGGAGGGTTGTTAGGAGGAGTGTGCCTTGTGCAGGCGTGGTGGGAGTGGGCGAAGCCTCTGGCCTTGGGTCCATCTCACGCCCTCACGTGGGTCCTGGTGGCTGGCTCATGCCTTAGTCCAGACCCCACGCAGGCTGGCCTTGCCCGGGGACCTTCCGTGGCGGTCACCACTTTTGTCCTCTGCCCAGGGTTGGTTCATGGGTCAGTGAGCCGGCCCCCAGTGGGCTGTGCTGCCGCTCGCTGCCTGGTCCAGGGCCTGGCGGGCGGTGCCCTGCGGGGCGCCTGGCCAACACCGCCCTCTTTCTGCTGCCTTTCAGGAAGACGATGCTCAACGACCTTCTGCGCTTTGACGTCAAGGACTGCTCCTGGTGCAGGTGGGGAAGGGCCCGGGCGCAGGTGATGGCGGCCTGCGCCTGGGCACAGCGTGCAGTGCTGGGAGCCCGGCGAAGCATAGGGGGGAAGGGCCCCGGGCGCAGGTGGGCTGCGGCCTGCTCCTGGGGCAGCCACCGGTGTGTCCTACAGGGCCAGGCATCGAGGAGGAGGGAAGGGCCTGGGTGCCACACCAGCGCCTCCTCTGACCTTTCCCCGTCTCCTGGGCTTAGGTGTTTTGTTTGTTTGTACTAGGGATTGAGCTCAGGGGCATTCTCCCTCTGAGTGACACCCCTAGCACTTTTGACTTCTCGACGCAGGGTCTTGCCTGGTGGCTGAGTCTCCCTGAGTTGCTAGGGCTGCGTTCCTCCTGCGTCAGCTTCCCAAGCACTGGGGTGACAGGCGTGCCCTGTTTGCTGGCTTGTCTCCAGGGTTTCTGTTCCAGCCACCGCTGTGACACATTATTCTGAATCCTTCCTTGTTGGGGGGGGGCACTGGGGATTGAACCCAGAGACATCCTACCTCTGAGGTATACTATCAGGCCTATTTTATTTTGAAATAGAATCTCACTAGGTTGGTTAGAGTCTCACTACATGCTGAGGCTGTCCTCGAGCCTGTGATCCTCCTGTCTCAGCTTCCCAAGTACTGGGAAGACAGCTGTGAGCCACCACATTCAGCTTCTGAAATTTTTTTAACAAAAAAGATCTGTTGTGGGGCCCAAATTCAGCCCTGGGGGAGCCTTTCAGTCAACAGAACTTCTCCTGGGCAGGTGCTGCTGCTGTGAGGGGTTTTTGTTTTTTGTTTTGGTTGTTTGTTCGTTTGTTTTTTGGTACTGAGGATGGAACCCAGGGCCTTTCTACCTTCGGGCTATACTCCCAGACTTATTTTATATTTTATTTGGAAACTTGTAAACAGGATCTCACTAAGTTGCTGAGAGCCTCACTAAGTAGTTTGAGGCTTGTTTCAATTGCGGGATCCTCCAGTCTCAGTCTTCCAAGTACTGGGATTACAAGCATGCGTTACCACGCCCGGCTCTGCTGTGAGATTTGACGCGGCAGCCAGGGGAGTGCATCAGCTAGCGAGGCCTCCCAGGATCGACTCTGAGTTGCGGGTGCTGCCCGGGAGCAGGCAGCTGTGCCTCCAGTCCTGCCTGCCCCCTGGGGGACATCTTCTGCCAGGACACCCCACCAGCAGCAGTGGGCACATGAAGACACTTCCACTAGGAGTGTGGCATTGGGCAAGAGGTGGCTGTCCTCTGGTGACTGCCTCCTGCGCTCAGCAGCCAGCATGGCGAGGCCCCGGTCTCTGGCTGCAGGAGATACCCGGCTCCTGCGCTCCATCGTCTGCGCACACAGTAACACGGAGCCCTCCTTGGCCACTCTGGTCTGTGGCATTTCAGGTCCCCGGGAGCCCCGCGGGGGAAACTCCTTGACCCCTTAACAGGAAGATGTTGGGGCCCAGGACGCACAGCCACAGGGCAGCGCCCACCCCTGCCCAGGAGCTCTGGTGACATTGGTGGCTGAGGCGGCTACGCATTTCTCTCACAAGTGATTTCATGATATGGCTCCTAGCAATTAATTTTAAAACCACCCTGAAGCCGGGCGTGGTGATGCACGCTTGTAATCCCGGTATTTGGGAGGCTGAGATGGGATTGCAAGTTTGCTGTCAGCCTCAGCAACTTAATGAGACCCTCTGCAACATAGTGAGGTGCCGTTTCCAAGTAAAATAGGGCTTGGGGTATAGCTCAGGTAGAATGGCCCTGGGTTGAATCCCCAGTAGCAAAAGTGAATACAAATCATGGTGACAGCAGGGCGTGCTACACACCTGTAATCCCAGCTGCTAGGAGGCTGAGACAGGAGAATTACAGGCAAGAGGCCAGCCTCAGAACCTAGACAAGAGCCTCAGGAACGTAGGGACACCCTGTTTCCAAATAACGCAAAAAGGGCTGGGGATGCAGTTTGGAGGTAGAGTGCCCCTGGGTGCAATCGCTAATATTACAAAAGAAAAGAAAAGGAGGAAGGGTGAGGTGTTGGGCACAGCGGGCACGTGTGCCTGGCTGACCCCTGTTGTCCCGCCCCGTGCCTACCCAGGGCCTTCACCACCGGCGCTCCGCCAGCACCCCGCTACCACCACTCGGCCGTGGTCTACGGGAGCAGCATGTTTGTCTTTGGTGAGCGCCCCGGCCCAGGGCCGTGGAGGCCTGCCCTCCAGCCTGGCCTTCTGCTTCCCGTCCGTGCGCGCTCTCAGTCCAGCTGAGGCTCCCTCTGGGTGGGGACCCCTCTCCCCAACGTCCTGAGCTCATCTCTGTGCCCCGGAGGCCGTCATAGAGATGGGGGCAGCTGGCAGTCCTGGGGTTTGCATGAAGTCTGGGTTCATAAATTATAGATGGGTCCAGATTCTGGCCAGGTCCCAGAGTTTGAAGACTGCAGCGGGGATCCGGGCGTGAGACTTTTGCTCTCTTTACACAGGGGGCTACACTGGAGACATTTACTCTAATTCTAACTTGAAGAACAAAAATGACCTCTTTGAATACAAGTTCGCAACTGGCCAGTGGACGGAGTGGAAGATCGAAGGACGGTGAGAGGCGGTGCTGCGGCTGTGGGCAGCGGGTGCTGTGGGCAGCGGGTGCTGCGGCTGTGGGCAGCGGGGCTGGTGGCCGTGGCCTGGGACCGGCCTGTGCAGTTCCCACCGAGAGCCCGTGGCTGAAGGCGTGCCACAGGGGGGCCAGGAGCAGCCCTTAGGCCTGTCTCCCGGCTGGCTCCCAGCCCTGGAGCTGCTGGGTACGCTGCCTTGTGTGCGCCCCTTTAGGATTTTTTTTTTTGGTAGTGGGGTTCCCAAGGGCATTTTACCTCCAAGCTACACCTCTAAGCTGATTTCTTTCTTTTTATATTTTTATATTTATATTTGCGGTGCTGGGGATGGAACCCAGGGGCATTCTACCTCTACCAGCCCTATTTTATTTTTTCTACCTCTATCAGCCCTATTTTATTTTTCAGTTTGAGACAGGGTCTCACTAAGTAGCTGAGGCTGGTCTCAAACCTGCAATCTCCTGTGTCAGCCTCCTGAGTACCAGGATCACAGGTGTGCGCCATCACGACTGGCGTACATCTGAGCTTCGTATCCAGGGGCCACCCAGGCCTCACAGACTCAGCCCCTGGCACCATTGTGCCCAATGTCCCAGCGGTGGCCCTCGGAGCCCCGAGTTGGGCCTCCGTCTGCGCCGTGGCCGCCTCCCTCACTTGCTTCTCCACGCTCCAGGCTGCCAGTCGCCAGGTCGGCCCATGGAGCCACGGTGTACAGCGACAAGCTGTGGATCTTCGCTGGCTACGACGGCAACGCCAGGTAGGGGGAGCGCTCCCCGGCCCAGCGGCTCCTTCCGGCCGAGGTCGCCAGGGCCTCCGGGTGCCACGTGGCTTCTCAGGAGGGTGCGTGGAGGGCAAGAGGAGTTTGGGCCAGTGGAGGCCACTGAGTAGAGCCCCAGGCGACCCTGTGGCCTCTGGCCGACTCAGAGGAGGGTGCTGGGACCACAGGCCGGGGTGCCTGCTATGGCATAGGTACTTTTTTCCTTACTTGAGAAAATTGGTTTTGCTCTGTTTTTCTGATTACGAAGGTAGCTTGTGCTCCTTCCAGACTTCAACATTGCGGGAATCCCTAACAGCACAGTGGCATAGCCCTGGTCATTTCCCTGGCGGGGGAGGTTGAGGAAGGGGCTGGCCCTGCCCCCCTGCCCAGGCGTCAGGCCTGGGCTCCTCGCTCCTGTCTGGCCTAGGCAGGGGACCTGGCGTGGCAGGGATTCGGCCCAGGCCCCTACACACACGCACGCGCACACACACACACACACACACTCCCAGCCCGCATGGCAGGTTGCTCTTCCAGACCCATAGTCCTGAACCCTCTGTCCTGACGCAGGTTGAATGACATGTGGACGATTGGCCTGCAGGACCGGGAGCTGACCTGCTGGGAGGAGGTGAGGGTGCAGAGCTGCCGGGGTCCGGCGGGGCCTGTGGGCTTGAGGAGTTGGGTCAGGGTGGCGGCAGGGCGGCCTCCTTCCCTCAGCAAGGCGCAGCCTCACTAGCCTCCCTCGACTGAGGAACCGTTGCAGGGTGATGGAAGGCTTTTAGGTCCCGGGCTGGGGTGTGGCTCAGGGTGCAGTGCTTACTTTATAAATAAGTAAATCTTATAAAGAAATCAGTCTTTAGAGCCAGGCACTGTAATCCTTGCACTTGGAAGGCTGAAACAGGAGGATTGCAGGTTTGAGGACAGCCTCAGCAAGTTGTAAGACTTGAATCAACCTAGCGAGACCCAAATTAAAAAATAAAGTTGGGAAAGGAATGTAGCTCGAAGGTAGAATGCTTCAATCCTCAGACACACACACACACACACACACACACACACACACACACACACACACGCTGCTGGTGGTGTAGCTTGGAGGTAGAATGCCCCTGGGTTCAATCCCCAGTACTGCAAAATGAATGAATGAAGGGATGGATGGATGGATGGATGGATGGGAGGACGTCTGTAATCCTCGTACTTGGGACCGAGACAGGAGGACCCCAGTTTGAAGCCAGCCTCAGCAACTTTATTCCCCAGCAACTTATTAAGACCCTGTTTCAAAATAAAAACTAAAGTAGAGCTGGGGGTATAGCTTAACGTTCCTGGGTTTAATCTCCAGTATCCTGTACACGTACACACAGAAGCTGGGGGTGTGGCTTAGAGGTAGAATGCCCCTGGGTTCCATTTTGACCCCTACCAGCGAGCGAGCAAGTGGGCCCTGAATCGTCAGTGGGGACAGAAGCACGTGACAGACGCGAGCTGGCCCAGGGCCGCACTCTCCAGTGCCCTGTCCGCCGACTCCCCCGGCTCCCTCAGGCCTTCTGTCCCCCGTAGAAATGTGTGACTATAGCCTTTGATGATTTGACCCTCATGGCTTTGGCCTCCGTGGATTGAAACTGGGCCCAGCTAGTGGCTAAGATGGGGCTGTACACTGTCCAGCAGCAAGTTAGTCTGAGTCCTCATTCACACACATTTCAAAAATAAAGATCTTCCAGGTGTGAGGATAAATGCCGGTAGTCCCAGTAGTTGGGAGGCTGAGGTAAGGGGTTGCAGGTTTGAGGCCAGCCTCAACAACTTAGACCCTTAGCAACTTAGATCTTGTTTCAAATAAAAAAGAAAATAGGAGCTGGGTGTGGTGGTGCACACTTGTAATTCCAGTACTTGGGAGGCTGAGACAGGAGGATCGTGCAGGTTTGAAGCCAGCCTCAGCAACTTAGTGAGGCTGTCAGCAACCTAGTCAGACCCTGTTTTTTTTTTTTTTTTTTTTTGGTGGATCTGGGGCATTCGACCTCTGAGTACACCCCCAGCCCTATTTTTTATTCTCTATTTTGAAACTGGGTCTCACTGAGTTGCAGAGGGCCTCACTAAGTAGCTGAGGCTGTCCGCAAACCGCAGTCCTCCGGGCTCAGCCTCCCAAATGCTGGAGACCCTGTTTCCAAACAAAATATAAAATAGTAACCTGGAGGTAGAAGGCCACTGGGTTCCATCCCCAGTTCACAAAAAGTAAATAAGTTAATTAATTAAATAAAATAGGGCTGGGGGTGTAGCTCAGAGGTAGAAGCCCCCCAGGTTCAATCCGCAGTATCAAAATAAGTAAATAAATAAATAGGGCTAGGGTGTAGCTTTGGGCAGGATGCCTCTGGGTTCAGTCCCACAGGGGGGAAGAAAACATGTAAAAGCCCAAGCGCCCGCGGAGCCTGGGCTGAGCTGCACCCCACCCCAGGTGGCCCAGAGCGGCGAGATCCCTCCGTCTTGTTGCAACTTCCCCGTGGCCGTGTGCCGGGACAGGATGTTTGTGTTCTCAGGGCAGAGTGGAGCCAAGATAACCAACAGCCTGTTCCAGTTTGAATTCAAAGACAAGACGTGAGTGCCCGGGTCGGGGAGGGGGATAATGGCCCCGCCTGTTTCTGGTTCTATGGAAGCTGCAGCTGGAATAGGAGGATGTGGTGCCCCCTGCAGGCCCCTCTGGGTATTTCTGCCATTCACCAAAACAGGGCCTGGTTTTGCCAGACTCGGTTTCACAAATAATGAGGGATGGGGACGGGCATGGTGGTGTGTACCTGTAACCCCAGCACTTGGGAGGCTGAGATAGGAGGCTCACAGATTTAAGGACACCCTCAGCAATTTAGCAAGCCTGTCAGTAACTTCGGATATGTTGCTTCAAAAATAAACAAGGGAGCCGGGCGTGGTGGCGCACCCTTGGAATCCCAGCATTCAGGAGGCTGAAACCGGAGGATCGCTGTTCGCGGACAGCCTCAGCTACTTAGTGAGGCCCTCTGCAATTCAGTGAGACCCGGTTTCAAAGTAAAGAATCAAAATAGGGCAGAGGGTGTGGCTCGGAGGTCAAATGCCCCTGGGTTCCATCCCCACACCTGCAAGTAAATAAATAAATAAAAATGAACAAGGGCTTTGGGTGTGTGTAGCTTGGAGGTAGAATGCCCCTAGGTTCAATCCCCAGTAAACCTCCTCCTAAGAAAAAAGATGGGCCCTGGGCAGGCTCCCTGGGGGCCTCCCTCTTGAGTGTCTTGTGTCAAGAGTGGCAAGTGTGGCTGGCACAGGTGCAGAGGGCATGGCTGAGAGGCTCTGGCCCACGCTGCCAGCCCTTGCCCTGTAAGGGGGCTGGGCTGTGGTCCTGGGGGTGAATGGAGGAGAGGGAGCAAGGGCTTGAGGGGCTGAGGAGCAGGGGTGGGAGGAAGGGCAGGGGAGCCCGGGCCGAGGGAGCCCCACGGGAGCCCGGGTCAGCTCAGGCCCAGTCGGCATAGGCGGGCTCCGTTTTGTTTCTTTGCCAAGTCAGCTAAGGAAGGGTATACCAGCAGGGTGGGGAGCCAGCAGGGGTGGAGGGCTCTTAGGAGCAGCAGTAGATTGTGGGGTCCGGGGTGGGGCCCTGCCATCTGGGTGGCATTGTGTTGGGCGTTACACGTGCAGTGCCATTCCCCAGAGAGCAGACTGCCTAAGGCCAGACGCTGCCCCCTGCCGCCGCTGCTACCTGCTCCATGTCTGGGGGGCTCTCGCAGAACTCTACGGTGGATGTCAGGGTGCAGGGCTGGTGCCAGAGCTGAGCAGGGCAAGGGACGCTGGACCCCGAGCTGTTTACCACGGGGGACCTCTGGTGGGGGAGTAGGGGACGGCCCCACCCTGGCACCGGCTCACTGTCCTGTGCTCCAGGTGGACGCGTATCCCCACCGAGCATCTGCTCCGGGGCTCCCCGCCGCCCCCACAGCGGCGCTACGGGCACACCATGGTGGCCTTTGACCGCCACCTGTACGTGTTTGGGGGTGCCGCTGACAACACGCTGCCCAATGAACTGCACTGCTACGACGTGGACTTCCAGACCTGGGAGGTCGTCCAGCCCAGCTCCGACAGCGAGGTGAGTGTGCCTGGGATGGCCCCAGGGCTGTGGGCAGCAAGAAGGTCAGGTCAGCAGCACAGCCGCCTCGGCCCGGACACCCGCCTTCCAGCCCCTCAGCACCCTCGTCCTGCAGTCTGTCGGTGGTTTTGTTTTGTTTTGATTCTGGGGATGGCACCCAGAGGGTGGTCTACCACCAAGCTACACTCCTAGACCTGTTTTTATTCTTTATTTTGAGACAAGGTCTCTAAGTTTCGGAGGACCTCACTAAGTAGCTGAGGCTGGCTGCAAACCCGCGAGCCTCTAGTCTTGGGATTATAGGCATGCGCCACCATGCCCAGGCAGGTTTTTTTTTTTTTTTTTTAATATTCCATGTGCATACCTGTCCACACTGCATCGCTGTCCTGCACGTTCAGGGAAGCCGCCTGTACTGCAGGCCCACGTGGTGGCCCGCTTCCCTCCTAAACCCAGGGCACCCCAACTTTTTATTGTTGTTGTATGGGGAGTGAACCCAGGGGCATTCTACCTCTGAGCTATACTTCCAGCCCTATTTTATTTTTTAGTATGAAACGGGGTCTCTCTAAGTTGCTGAGAGCCTTACTACGTTGCTGAGGCTGGCTTCGAACCTGAGAGCCTCCTGTCTTAGCCTCCCAAGTACCAGGATTATAGGTGTGCCGTACCCACCGCCTCCAGGGCGCTTTCTGGCAGGGACTAGGCCTTGCCAGTCGGTCACAGCCCAGTGTGTTCCCCCAGGTCGGCGGGGCTGAGGTGCCCGAGCGCGCTTCTGCATCTGAGGAGGCACCCACCCTGACCTCTGAGGAGCGGGGTGGCTCCAAGAAGTCCCGGGATGTTTTCGGCCTGGACTTTGGCAGCACCTCAGCCAAGCAGCCCGCCCCACCGGCATCTGAGGTGAGGTCCCAACCGCGGGCCTCGTGGACGCGTCACAGCCTGGGGCACAGCTTGCCCAGCCCTGCCCCACTGCAGACTGGCCCCAGGACCCCAGCTCTGCCCTTGTTCTCTGTTAACCCCGGTTCACCCAGCCCTCCCTGCCCTACTCATCCACACCCTCTCCTTGCGCCCCAGGGACTGGGCTCCCTGGCTCCTCCAGGGCGCAGCCCGACCTTCCTACCTGCTTGTTCTTCCCAGCTGCCCAGCGGGAGGCTCTTCCATGCGGCCGCCGTCATCTCGGACGCCATGTACATCTTTGGGGGCACCGTGGACAACAACATCCGCAGTGGGGAGATGTACAGGTTCCAGGTGAGTAGCTCCAGGCCCAGGGATGGGGAGTGGGGCTGGGGCCTTGCTGTCTGAGAAGCCTGGTGAAGGCGGGGCCCCCGGTCCAGGCGATGGGAGGGCAGTGGGCCTCAAGGCTGGCCAGCTGGCTTCCTGGAGGAAGCGGCTCCAATGCCCGGACGCAGGCTGCTGAGGGCAGGGACAGCGGGCTTCCCCGGGCAGGCTGGCCGGACCTGGGTCCTGTGGCGCCCACCTGCCCTGGGCTCTGGGTCGGCGCCGGCCCGGTGGGCCCAGGGCAGGTGCGTGGCAATGTCGGTGTCTCCCCTAGTTCTCCTGTTACCCAAAGTGCACGCTGCACGAGGACTACGGGCGGCTGTGGGAGAGCCGCCAGTTCTGCGACGTGGAGTTCGTGCTGGGTGAGGTGGGTTCCTCCTCTGTGCAGCCCCACCGGGGTGAGGACCAGCCGCCGGCCCCGCCCGAGCCAGGGCCCAGTCCCGCCCTCACCTGACGCCTCGTTCCTTGTGCAGAAGGAGGAGTGCGTGCAGGGCCACGTGGCCATCGTCACCGCGAGGAGCCGCTGGCTCCGCAGGAAGATCGTGCAGGCGCGGGAGCGGCTGGCCCAGGTGAGCCCACCCCGCTCCCGTGTGTGGGCAGCCGTGCCCTGTCCGCGGGATCCTCGAGCTCATCTCTTCCCCAGAAGCTGGAGGAGGAGGCCCCGGATCCCAGGGCAGCCCCGGGCACGGCCGCGGGCGGGACGCGGCCACCCCTGCTGCGCGTGGCCATCCGGGAGGCCGAGGCCCGGCCCTTCGAGGTGCTGATGCAGTTTCTCTACACCGACAAGATCAAGTACCCGCGGAAAGGTCCACCTGGGCATGGTGGCCTGGGACGGGGTGGGGGCAGACCTGGAGGTGGGTGTTGCGGCCGGCCATCCCAGGCTCCCTGAGTGGAGGTCACTGAGCTGTGGAGGGCCGGCCTCGCCCCCGCCGTCCGGCCTGGGTCCTGAGGCTCGGGGCTTTGGGCGCAGGCCACGTGGAGGACGTGCTGCTCATCATGGACGTGTACAAGCTGGCGCTGAGCTTTCAGCTCTGCCGCCTGGAGCAGCTGTGCCGGCAGTACATCGAGGCCTCCGTGGACCTGCAGAACGTGCTGGTGGTGTGCGAGAGCGCCGCCAGGCTGCAGCTGGGCCAGCTCAAGGTGCGCGGGGCTGCAGAGGCTCTGGCCGGCGGCTGGGCTGGGCTGGGCTCAGGCTGGGTCCCGCTCTGCTGCTGTGCGAGCCCTCGCCTGCCCGGCCCTGGCTGACTCCCCTCGCCTGCCCGGGCCTGTCTGCCCCAGGAGCACTGCCTGAACTTCGTGGTGAAGGAGTCCCACTTCAACCAGGTGATCATGATGAAGGAGTTCGAGCACCTCTCCTCCCCTCTGATCGTGGAGGTCGTGCGGCGGAAGCAACAGCCACCCCCTCGCACCCCCTCAGACCAGCCCGTGGACATTGGTAGGGAGCCCCGCTTCCCTCCCGGGGGGAGCAGGCGGGGTCCTCTTAGGCAGGGCACTTGGGAGCCGTGGAGAGCAGCTGGCAGGCCCTTGGGCCAGGGCAGCCCTGCTCCTGAGTGGACAGAGGCAGCAGGATTCCTTAGAGAACCCTCCAGAAAGCCAGGCATGGTGGCGCACTCCTGTTCATCCCAGGACTTGGGAGACTAAGACAGCAGGATTGCAGGTTAGAGGCCAGCCGCAGCAACCAGGTAAAATCCTCAGCGTCTTAGTGAGACTCTTGTTTCAAAATAAAAAATTAGCCAGGCATGGTGCCACTTGTTTGTAACCCCATACTTCTGCAATTTAGTGAGACCCTGTTTCAAAATAAAGAATAAAAAATCGGGCTGGAGTATAGCTTGGAGGTAGAAGGCCCCTGGGTTCCATCCCCTGGCCTGGAAAAAAACCCTAGAATTCCCAGCCCACAGCCTGGCGGGGTCTGGCACGGGCACTGCCAGCTGGCTGCAGGGCCGGGTCTGGTGGCCTGGCACTGTGATCAGCTGCTGGGTGTCCCTGGGCACAGACGGTACAGCAGCCCACAGCTTCATGTGCTTTCAGTGCCCTCCTGTCCCCTCCCCGTGTGGAGGCAGTGCCCTAGGCTCCTCCTTCCTGCCAAGGAGACTCCAGTGGCCACGCAGGGTCCTGGAGGGCACAGTGGGCGAGGAGGATGGGTGCTGGGGCAGCTGCGTGGGCTGGAGGAGACGAGCAAGGCTGGTGGCCGTCCTTGGCCTTGGCGAGTGCAGGGCAGCGGTGAGGTGGCGCGGGTAGACGGGGAGCGGCGCCCAGACTCCTGAGGCTGGGCACCTGCTGAGTGTCCCTCACCCCGCCAGGCACGTCTTTGATCCAGGACATGAAGGCATACCTGGAGGGGGCAGGCGCAGAGTTCTGTGACATCACGCTGTTGCTGGACGGGCACCCACGGCCCGCCCACAAGGCCATCCTCGCAGCCCGCTCCAGGTGGGTCAGGGCCTCCCGATGGCAAGGGCGGGGCCCAGGTGCGGCTTCCTCGCAGAGAACTGGGAGTCTGCCCCTGTGCTCACAGCTACTTTGAGGCCATGTTCCGGTCCTTCATGCCCGAGGACGGGCAGGTGAACATCTCCATTGGGGAGATGGTGCCCAGCAGGCAGGCCTTTGAGTCCATGCTGCGGTACATCTACTACGGGGAGGTCAACATGCCGCCCGAGGACTCCCTGTATCCTCACGCAGACCGTGCTCCCCGGGGTGACCCGGGCTCGTGCCTCGTTCCCGAGGATTTCTTGGTGCCTGGTGCCAGGCCTGCTGCTCTCGGAGCACTTCAGGTTTATTTTTTGCAGTACTGGGGATGAAACTCAGGGACATTCGACCTCTGAGCTACACCCCAGTCCTATTTTCTATTTTCTATTCTTTATTTTGAAGCAGGGTCTCACTGAGTTTCAAAGGGCCTCGCTAAGTAGCTGAGGCTGGCCAAGAACCGCGATCCTCCTGTCTCAGCCTCCTGAGTGCTGGGATTCCAGGCCACCACGCCCGGGTTTCTTTGAGCTCTGTGAGCAGGCAGGCGGCTGGGCTGGAGGGTTTGCAGGCGAGGAGAGGGGTCAGCACTGTTCTGTGCACTGGAGCCTCTGAGCCCCAGAACCTGTGTGGAAAGCAGGCTGGTGCCTGGGCCTGCGTTGGCGTCCCAGCCGCTGGTCACCGCCCAGGCGGGGCAGGAGGGGAAGCCTCTGGGCGGGGGACCGGGCTTCCTTTGCCCAGCAGCTCCTTAACAGTGTGCAGCTACCTGTTTGCGGCCCCCTACTACTATGGCTTCTACAACAACCGGCTGCAGGCCTACTGCAAGCAGAACCTGGAGATGAACGTGACCGTGCAGAATGTGCTGCAGGTAGAGGCCCTCGCGCCGCCCGCCCCGCCTCCCTCCCAGGGCGCCGGCCGTGCTCAGGGGCCCTGCCTGTCTTGCAGATCCTGGAGGCGGCGGACAAGACACAGGCACTGGACATGAAGCGGCACTGCCTGCATATCATCGTGCACCAGTTCACCAAGGTCAGGCGGCCGCGCCTCCCCGCAGGCAGCTGGGGCCGGGGTGGGCGGGCGGGTGGCAGAGCGCTGAGCTGCCGTCCTGTCTCCCGCGCAGGTCTCCAAGCTGCCCACATTGCGGTCACTGAGCCAGCAGCTGCTGCTGGACATCATCGAGTCTCTGGCTTCCCACATCTCCGACAAGCAGTGTGCAGAGCTGGGAGCTGACATCTGAGGCAGCCTGGGAGCCCCGGTGCCCCCGCCTCCAAGCCTGCCAGGCCTTGCCCGCGCCCGCAGCGCAGTGGATCTGTGGGGCTGACGGGGAGGTGCATGGGATCCCAGGTCCCATGGGTGGCATAGTGACGCACGGCCATCTCCAGGGCGGGAGGCCAGGGCTGCAGCTGTGGCACCACAGGAGACGGACTGGCGGCCGCCCCAGGGCGGGGAGAGGCTGGGAGTGTGGCGTAGCACAGCGAGCGGGCTCTGGGCATCACGGCGGCACCCTGTGGGCTGCTGTGCTGTCCCTCGCACCCTCTGACGTGTGAGCAGGGTCTCGGCAGAGTGTCCACTGGGTGGCAGGGCCCACTCCCTTGAGGGCTGTGGAAGCCGCTGTCCCCACCACGGGTTCACGAGGGCACCGGTGGCCATAGTGACTGCTGGGCAGGGCCAGCCCTCAGAGGGCGGCAGGTACCAGTGGCCTTTGCACACGGGTCGAAGAGGAGTGAGCAGGGTGCCCCGAGTACTTATTGTCACACACGTGCCCCATTAAAGCCACAGCAGCACTACCTGCTCACGCCTTGCTGGCGGTCTCCGCACTGGCCTCGCTGCCGTCTGCAGTAGAGGCCGAGCTGCACAGGATGGCGGCCTGGCTGACTTCCAGATGTGGGTCAGCAGAGTGGCCTGTTTCTCCAAGTCCCCGGCAACTCACTGTGGTACTGGGTGGTCTCGGCTCGCCCCTGGAGGACCTCACCACGGTGGTGCCCCAGGACCTGAGAGCCACTAGAGATGTCCAGGCCGGCAGAGTGCGCACACCTGTACTCCCAGTACTTGGGAGGCTGAAGCAGGAGGATACAGGCTCGAGGCCAGCCTCGGCAGCTTAGCGAGGTGTCACCCAGTCATGGAGGGGCCGGGTGTGGGGCCTCCAGGCCGGACCCTGCTCTCCTGAAGCCCCACCAAGGGTCTTCCAGGCTGGGCCCTGCACATCCGTCGCTGGCCGCACGTGCAGCCTACTGGGTCCTGAGGAGAGTTGGGCGCATCCTCCGTGTGACCTGCGACCACGGGGAGGCCCCACTCTGCCTTTGTGAGCAAGAATGCGGGAACGTTTCTCCTCTGCCAGCGAGCCAGGCTGATCTTGGGACTGGTCCGCTGGCCTCCCCGGCCTTGCAGCGCCGTCCCTACCCATCTGTGCTCCGTGGGGCACGGCCCTGCCGCACAGCAGCCCTGCTGGGGCTGGGCTTTAGGTCCAGAGCACCAGCCAGGTAGGAAGTGGCCAGTGCCAGGGAGCTGGAAGGGGGCGGGCGTGAGACAGGCTCCAGTGAGCTCAGCCACGGGGTTTCGAGACAGCGGCCGAGGTGCAGGGTGCCCTGGCCACCCACCCGGTTTCTGCCAAGCGGGGCTCTTGTGGCACCCAGGCTGCTCTGTGATGACCCTGTAATCGGCAACAGCCACCTCTCTGGACAAGAACAGGAATAAACTAAAAGCCACCCAGGGCAGCGTGCCAGCCCTGGGTTTAAGGAGACACGCACCCCTTGGCTAGCTTAGCAGCGAGCAGGAATCGTGTCTGCTGGACCAGTCACAACCACAGGGAAGATTCTAGGTGCCTGTGAGCTGAAGCACAGGGAGGACTCAGGCCGGGATCTGCCTGCGGCCAAGGTCTCCCCACCTTTCCAGGACCCCGTGTCTCTTGCTGGGCCTCACTACCTGCCAGGAGCAGCCCCTGGAGGCCAGTGATCGCCATTGCTGCCCCATTCCTCACGGTGAGACGTCCAGTGGCCAGCCACGCAGAGGGCCTGCCTGCTACCCAACGGGGTCAGGGGCAAGTTGTGCACTCGCACAACACTGGGCGTGGACTCCGCTCCGAGTGCTCTCGGGGCTGGCCGGCTGAAGTCAAGGCTGCCTCAGGACCCAAGGAATAGTGCCTGGCACTGCTGCCCCAAGGGCTGCTTCTCTGGGGAGGGCTGGGCACCCAGCAGACCCAAAGGGTCTGAGAAAGGACTGCCTAGGAAGGCTGTAGTCTCCCAGCTGGGAAGGCCGGCAACATGGCGGGGGCGGAGGCCTCCTCCACAGGCAAGCAGGTCACATCAGCAGGAGGAGGTAAAAAAGAATAAAAAACAACCCTGGAGCCAGGTGTGGTGTGCACACTTGTAATCCCAGCACTGGGGAGGCCAGACTAGAGGATCGCGATTTACACACAGCCTCTGCAACTCCAGGAAACCCTGTTTCAAAAGCAACGAAAAATAGAACTGGAGTGTAACTCAGAGGTACAATGCCTCTGGGTTCCATCCCCAGTACTGCAGAAAAAGCAGCTGTGGGCCCTCTGCCTTCAGAACAGCTGGAGCGGAGACTGCTGGGTAAGCTTAGGGCCGGCAGGCGCTATGGCAGGCGCTATTCATCAGAACATCTGACACCCGTAACACCAGAGGCCCCTCCACAGGGGGTGGCAAGGGCCGTCCAGCAAGCCTGCCGGCAGACACCCACAGCCCGGTGCCTCGGCCTTGGGCTGGGAGTGAGCGGACACCCCACCTGCAGCACTTACCGCTTCCTGCATCTCCGGAGCCGGCTGACGTCGGGGGGCCCAGGAGGGTAACTGTGCCCCTTGGTCTTGCTTGTGCGGCGTAACTTGGAGAAAGACTCAAATATGGTGGGGACCGCCCCTTCCTTCAGCCTGTGGTACCCACTGGGGAAAAGTACCCGAGTGAGCTGGAGAACAGGTGTGGCTGCCCTGCGGGTCTGCCCCTGGCCCCAGCATGGGTTCCCCTCACCAGGGCTGTGGGAGGCCCGAAGGCATACTACAGACGGTGACTCGGGACTGCCATGGTGGGCGCATTGTGAAGCTTCACCAGCCGTGCTGGAGGGGCCAATGAGCAAGAATCCTTTTCTCGATGGGCCTGGCTGGGAGGACTGGGTGCAAAGCCTCCCCGAAGGCTGTCTCTGATCAAAGTGATATTGGAAGTGCAATTTACTTTCTCCTTTTTTTTTTTTTTTTTTTTTTGCAGTACTGGGGATGTAACCCAGAGGCATTCTACCTCTGGGGTACATCCCTAGCCCTATTTTATAATTGATTTGGAAACAGGGTCTAAGTTGCTAAGAGCCTAAATAGCTGAGGCTGGTTTCGAACCTGTGCGATCCTGTCTTAGCCTCCCAAATGCTGGGGTTACAAGTGTGCGCCACCATGCCTGGCATTATTTTATATTATTATCATTATTATTTTGCTGAGTGGGGATTGAACCCAGGGGCATTCTGGAATGCCTTCCAGCTTTACCGCCAACCTTATTTTGTAATTCTTTATTTTTTTAAAACAATGTCTAGGTTGCGGAGTACCACATTAAGTAGGTGAACTTGCGAATCTCCTGTCTCAGCCTCCTAGAACTGGGATTACAAGCGTGGGCCACCACGCCAGGTTTATGAACCTCAATAGACTGCGGAGGCTGGCTCCTAAATTGCAATCCTCTTGTCTCCACCTCCCAAATACTGGATTACGAGCACGTGCCCCCAGCCAGGCCGGAAGTGGGATCTCTCCAAGTGGGAAGAGGAAGGGCACCCTTGAACCAGGGTTCTGAAGCCCGGGCTCCTTGCGGGAAGCCTCCGGGAGGAGGGGCGCAGGAGGGGCGAGCCTGCGATGCGCGGGGCTTCTGGGGCGGGGGCTCGCGGGCGGTGTCCTAGTCCAGTCGCCCCACTGCATCCCAGCCCTTTCTCTGGACTCCCGCAGAACTCTCGCGAGGGGCGGAGCTCCGAAAAGTTGCTCCCACTAAGTGGAGAGAGACCAGTCCCTGAACTGCGGGTTTCAGGCACGTGGGTCTTTCTACCAGCGAGGCCAAGTCGTTGTGAGTAGCCAGGCAACAGAGAGGCTACGCCGACCACGACCCAGAAAAATGAGGGCAGGCCTCTTTGGGAAAAACAGCCCGCAAATACAAAACTACCGGTGCGCCGAGCCGGATGGTCCTCCGGTACTTGGAGGCCGACACAGGAGGATCCCAGAATCCGGCGGTGGAACCGAGAGGCTTTTCTACCTGCGGGCTATACTCCCAGACCTATTTTCACACTTCATTTGGAAAGAGGGTCTCACTAAGTTGCTGAGAGCCTCACTCTTAATGAAGTAGCCGAGGCTGGCTTAGAACCTGTACTACGCTCACTCGTCTCAGCCTCCCAAGCACTGTGATTACAGCTTGCGTCACCATGCCCAGCTTCCAGTGGAGGAAATTTAAGTATATCATTACAGAAGACAACAGGGAGGTGAAGAATCCCACACCCCAAAGCCGGCTATTGAACACACCATTCTATGATGTTGATATTTCAGGCAAAAATACAGAAAAGGCCGGGTGTGGTGGCGCATGCTTGTAATCCCAGCACCTGGGAGGCAGAAACAGGAGGATCTGCAGGTTCACAGCCAGCCGCACTGGCTTAAGAGACCCTGTTTCCAAATAAAAAATATATAAAATAGGTCTGGGAGTGTAGCCCTAAGGTAGAAGGGCTTCCAGGAACCCCAGTACCACACACACACACAAAAAAAACTCAATGTTTAAAATAAAATTTTTCTAATTTCCTCCAATAATCACTTAGAAACTAAGGAAAATGCAGTAAAAGAGAAACACATGTAATGATTCTTCTCTTCCATCTCCTCATCCAGGCAACTATAGCCCCATTTTTCACTTTGATACGGTATTACGTTGCCCAAGATCATGCTAAATTGGTGAGACTGGCCTGGAACCTGCGATCCTCCTGTTTCAGCCTCCCCAAAATGGGATTAGAGATCTGGGCAATCAGGCCTGGCATGCATAATTAATTTGCTAGAAAAAGCAGACGCTTTTTTCCTTTACAAATCTACTTGGAAAAGGCAGGTATCTACACAGGGGATTTGGACATAGCATAGCACAAAGGATAGAACACCTCAATATGCAAATTTTAATAGGTAGATAAACCTTGAGACAATGGGGAGATACAAAATGCCCGTTGCCAGCCTCCCCGCCTCTCAGTATTCTTCCCCTTCCTCGGCCTCCGCTTCCACAGAATCCACGCCCACCTCTTCGTAATCCTTCTCCAGCGCAGCCAGGTCCTCCCGGGCCTCCGAGAACTCGCCTTCCTCCATGCCTTCCCCCACGTACCAGTGCACAAAGGCCCGCTTGGCGTACATGAGGTCGAACTTGTGGTCCAGGCGGGCCCAGGCCTCGGCGATGGCGGTGGTGTTGCTCAGCATGCACACGGCCCGCTGCACCTTGGCCAGGTCTCCCCCTGGGACCACGGTGGGGGGCTGGTAGTTGATGCCCACCTGCCACAAAAGGAGGAAAAGGGCTGAGGTTTATACTGGCCTCAGGAATGAGGCCTTGTTAAAAACACTGACTATGGACCAGTTTATACGGTGCCCCGAAAAATCGGTACTCTCGGTCATGATCTGTCAATGGATGATCCTGCCTCCCACACGAAGAGTGAAAGGGTGGCTGTGAGAAGCAACATCCAGGCTGCATTTGGTAAAACCTGAGCCCCTTAGCAAGTCAATTACTGAGTTCCCTTGGCTCCAGCTATCCTGGAAGGAGGCGTTCTCCCAGGACAGTGGGCCCTCAGGGGCAGCCATTTCTGAGGCCTGCTGCTCCGCTCAGACAGGCAGTGCCTAGGGGTCCCCCAGACCTACCTTGAACCCGGTCGGGCACCAGTCGACAAACTGGATGGTGCGCTTGGTCTTGATGGTGGCAATGGCCGCGTTGACGTCTTTGGGGACCACGTCCCCCCGGTACAGCATGCAGCAGGCCATGTACTTGCCGTGGCGGGGGTCACACTTGACCATCTGATTGGCCGGCTCGAAGCAGGCGTTGGTGATCTCGGCCACCGAGAGCTGCTCGTGGTAGGCCTTCTCGGCCGAGATGACTGGGGCGTAGGTGGCCAGGGGGAAGTGGATGCGGGGGTAGGGCACCAGGTTGGTCTGGAATTCCGTGAGGTCCACGTTCAGGGCCCCGTCGAAGCGCAGGGAGGCCGTGATGGAGGACACGATCTGGCCGATCAGACGGTTGAGGTTGGTGTAGGTGGGGCGCTCGATGTCCAGGTTGCGCCGACAGATGTCGTAGATGGCCTCGTTGTCCACCATGAAGGCGCAGTCCGAGTGCTCGAGGGTCGTGTGGGTGGTCAGGATGGAGTTGTAGGGCTCCACCACGGCCGTGGAGACCTGGGGGGCCGGGTAGATGGCAAATTCCAGCTTGGACTTCTTGCCATAGTCCACCGACAGTCGCTCCATGAGCAGAGACGCGAAGCCGGAGCCGGTGCCGCCGCCGAAGCTGTGGAAGATGAGGAAGCCCTGCAGCCCTGTGCACAGGTCCGCCTGCGAGAAGCCAGACAGGGAACGTGAGGCAGGGCTGCGGAGCCGCCGGCCCAACAAGCCAGCCTCACTCTGCCGCCCCTGCGGGCTCTGTCCAAAATGAACGCACAGCCAGCTCACACACGACGGCTGCATCGCCGCACACACCAGGAACACCAAGACCGCGGACTCCCAGCAGCCTTTGCCGAATGGCCTCCCTCCCTCGCAGTCCCAGCTTGCCCTCGCCCTCCAGCCTGGACAGCGCCCCCATGAAGCATCTGGCGCTCTCCCTACCAGTTTCCGGATCCGGTCCAGGACCAGGTCGACGATCTCCTTGCCGATGGTGTAATGGCCTCTGGCATAATTATTGGCGGCGTCTTCCTTCCCGGTGATCAGCTGCTCCGGGTGGAAGAGCTGCCTGTAGGTCCCTGTGCGCACTTCATCTACAAGGAGACCCCAAGGTGTGAGCCTCTCGGGCCTACGGGGCTCACCGCGGGCCACACATCCCTCACACTTCTATGCACAGGCCGTTCCTTGTACGTCAACGGTGGGCCTCGAAGAAACGTCCCTGTGATACACGGGCCCCTCCGCGGTCAATGGCTGTCATCCACTGAAGGGAGATACCTCTCACACGCCCACACAGGTGAGTGCACAGGAACAGAGTTTTTTCTACCCCGGCTACACACAGGGAACCACCTAAAACGCTGTCACAAACTGAGAAGTCGTCAGATGTGACTAAAGCCTGGATCTCACAGGCAGGTCTGTTCTTTCATCTTCCGGGAGGGCGCCCCTTCTGAAGGTGTTCTTCACGTCTCTTGATGGGAACTACCTTGGGTGTCTAATCTGGAGCAACTCTGAATGTGCCACACCTGCCTGCCATGTCTAGAGCAGGCAAGACGGTCACGCACCAGCAGACAGTGTGCGTGCCTTGAAGGAGGGAGCCGAGGCGCAGGCCCTGCACTTGCCGTGTGCGGCGCCACCTGCGCAGGCAGAGGGATCTCCACAGCCCGCCTACTGTTGGCAAAGCCGAGCCCCACAGCAGTGACCTTCATTCACAAACCTTTCGTTTTCTCACCCGACAGTGTCTTGCGCCTGCAGAGGAACTGGAGGAACTGGAGGAGCCCAGCCGCCCTTCCCTGAGGCGGCCCGCCCCCCAGCACAGCCTCCCTGCAGGCCCCGGCGCCTACCGACCACGGTTGGCTCCAGGTCCACGAACACCGCTCTGGGCACGTGCTTGCCAGCCCCGGTCTCGCTGAAGAACGTGTTGAACGAGTCGTCCCCGCCACCGATGGTCTTGTCACTTGGCATCTGGCCGTCGGGCTGAATGCCATGTTCCAGGCAGTACAGCTCCCAGCAGGCATTGCCGATCTGGACGCCCGCCTGCCCCACGTGGATAGAGATGCACTCGCGCTGGAACCAGAACACGAGTGTGAGGCGGGGCCACCTTACGGCCATGCAAAGTATACAACATGCATAACATTATAATAATTTAGTTTTTTACCGACCTTTCTTAAATGTGACCTGCAGGGGTACTAGGTAACTTCATTCCTGTGCTAACTGACTTGCTCTAAAAGTCATTAAGTGGCAGAGTTAGGCACAGAACCTATATGGATGTGGCTACATAAAACAGGATTACTTTTAGGTTAATACTGGGAAATCAAGCTGGGCGTGGTGTCACAGGCTTGTAATTCCAATACTTGGAAGGCTGAGACAGGAGGATTGCAGGTGTTCAGCCAGGCTCACCTACTTAGTGAGGCCTGCTGCAAATTAATGTAACCGTGTTTCAAAATAAAGAATAAAATATGGAGCTGGGGGTGTGGCTTGGAGGTAGAATGCCCTGAGTTCAATCCCCAGTAATGCCCAAAATAAAACTGGAAGTCATGTAAAGTCAACAGTCAGCTCCTTTTTTCTAGTCATGGCACGTGAGGCTCGTGTCCTACAGAAGCATAACGTAGTAAGTAGAGTTGCCAAGAGAAGATGGGCTGGGTCCCAGGTCACCACGGGCCATGACCTGTGGCCACTGCATGTCTTCCCTCTGCCCACCTTGATCAGCCTGCACCACTGCCCACCACCCGCTGTGCTCTGGGTGCTGATCCCATGCAGCTTCAGGGCCTGGCTCGCCTTGATGAGGTCGGGGCAGTGAGCAGCGTCCTCGCTCTGTGCCAGATGCCCTGGGCTGCCTAGTTCTTTCGGTAAGGCCTTGCTTTTCTTGTTTTCTCTTTCTCTTTTTTGGGGGTGCAGGGGGTTGAACCCAGAGGCATTCTACCTCTGAGCTATACCTCCACCCTTGTTTATTTTGAAACAGGGTTGAAGTTACTAAGGGTTTCACTAAGTTGGTGAGGCTAGCTTCGAACTTGTGATCCTGTCTAAGCCTTCCAAGTACTGGGATTACAGGCATGCAGCACCATCCCTGGCTTGTTTTTGTTTTGTTTCAAAACTGGGGCTTGAAGCAAGAGGCATTCTACCAAGCCACACCCCTAGCCCTATGTTTATTTTTGAAACATGTCTGGCTAAATTGCCTCAAATCTGCCATCCTTCTGTGTTAGCCTTCCACATACTGGGGTTACAAGCATCCACCACCAAGCTCAGCTCCTCGTTTTATTTTTATCTTTTATTTTTGCAGAACTTTATCACTAAGATACTACGTGTTGGCCTAGAACCTGTGATCCTCCATTTTTAGCCACCCACATACTAGAATTGTAGACATGCACCACTGTGCCCCAATTTCTCATAACTTTACTTTTTGTGGTACTGAGGAATGGAACCCAGGGCATTCGACCTCCAAGCTATACCCTCAACTCTGTTTTCTCTCTTTCCTTCCTTCCTTTCGTGCTGTGGATGGAAACAGGGGCTTTTCTACCTCTGGGCTACACTCCCACATCTATATTTTATTTGGAAACAGGGTCTAACTTGCTGAAAGCCTCACTAAGCTACTGAGGCTGACTTCCAATCTGTGTGATCCTCCTGTCTCAGCCTCCCAAGTACTGGCATTACAAATGTGCCCAGTTTACACTCTCAACTTCTAGTGACCATTACCTCGTCTCTATCAAGCCTAGGGCTGAAATGATGCCTAGCATGAGAGACCCGGGTTTCTTTTACTTTGGTGCTGGAGATTGAACCCAGAGACCTTCTTCTACCTCTAAGCTACACTCCTACTTCTGTTTTTATTTGCAAACAAGAGTCTCTATAGGTTGCTGAAGCTGTCCTTGAACTTGCAATCCTGTCTCAGCCTCAAGGACTGGGATTACAGGCGTTTGCCATGCCGCCAGGCTAACTCTGGATTTAATCCCCAGCACTGAAGGAAAAACTTTTTTTGAAGCCTGACCGGGATTGCACAAACACAGCTTCGAGGCCAGCCCCAGCAACTCGGCTAGACCCTCGGCAACGCCTCGTTTCAAAATAAAAACTAGGGCAGGGGGCGCAGCTCGAGGTGAGCGCCTGTGGGTTCAGTCCCTGCAGCACCAGGGACAATAAAAGCAGTGATTTGGGGAGAGCAGGACGGTCTCTAGCCGGAGGGCTGGGCGCCGCCATCTTACCAACGCGCGCTAGCCCGCTCCTCCTGCGGGTCGGGCTCGCGGCCTCGTCTCAACCACACACGCTCCCTCCAGCAGCCCGCGGCGCCCCGCTGCCTCCCCGGCCCCGTCCTCCCGGCCCGGGCCCGGGCCCGCTGGCCGCGCCCCTCCTGCGCCCGCCGCCCGCCGCCCGGCCTCACCATGCTGCTCTCCCGAAGCCGCCACCGTCTGCGCCCGCGGAGCCCAACCGCCGCCGCCTCCAACCCCCGCGCCACGCGCCCGCGCGCTCATTGGCCCAGAGCTCCCGGGGGCGGGCCGGCGTCCCGGGACCCTTTCTGATTGGCCGCCACGCCCCTCCGCGCGATGGCGCTTTCTGATTGGAGGCAGCTTTGGCGGGAAGGATGCCGATTCGCTGTCGGCGACGATGGGGTCCATCTCTCCCGAAGGTCCTTAGACCCGCGGGGTTGGAGCGGCCCCGACGCCGCCTTGGTGGGAGCTGGACCTCAGCGTGCACACGAGGCCCCGCACACAAATTCCAAACGAGGAAGGGTTGTGTGTCGGACCTTTCCCCGGGTGCCGCTGGCCGGCCACCTCCCTCTTTATAAATTCTTTTTTTTTTTTTTTTCGGAACTTGGGATTGAACTCAGGGACATTGTACCTTCGAGCTATACTCCCAGCCCCTACTTTTAAAATTATTACTATTCCTTTTTTTTTTTTTTTTTTTTTTGTGGTACTGGGGTTGGAACCCAGGGGCCTTCTACCTCCGGGCTACACTCCAAGACCTATTTTATTTTTTATTTGGAAACTGGGTCTCTTAAACCAGCCGAGGCTGGTTTCGAACGTGTGCGATCCTCTTGTCTCTGCCTCCCAAATGCGGGATTACAAGCATGCGCCACCATGCCTGGCTGCCTGCCTATTTCTTTCCCTCCCCTCTATGTGTGTGTGTGTGATATGAATGTATGTATATAATTTTTTTCTTTTTTGTGGTACTGGGGTTCCTATAAACCCTTCTTACCCTGAAGCCCTTCTACTTCCGGGCTATACTCCCAGACCTATTTTATATATATTTTTTGAAACGGTCTCTTAAGCCAGCGTAGCTGGCTTCGAACCTGCACAATCCTGTGTCAGCCTCACCCGTGCGTGGATTACAAGCGTGGCCACCACGCCTGGCTCATTCAATATTGAGACAGGGTCTGCCTAGGTTGCGCAGGCTGGCCTCATGTCACGGTCCTCCTATCTCAGGCGCCCTAGTTATTGGGATTCCAGGCATGAGCCCCCATGCCCAGCATGATTCTTTTTTTAATTGCTGAGTAATCATCCATTGTGCAAACATACCGCATTTTATTTTATTTACCCATGGGTGAGCATTTCTCCTTTTTGATATTATGACTAATGCTGCTGTGAACATTCATGCACAGGCATTTGCATAGACACGTTTTCTTTTTCTTGTTCACCTGGGAATTCTGTAGGGGTTTGTGTGTGTGTGTGTGTGTGTGTGTGTGTGTGTGTGTGTGTGTGTACTGGGGATTGTACCCATGGGTGTTATCTCTGAGCTATACCTCTAGCCCTTTTTACTTTTGGTTTTGACACTGGATCTCACTAAGTTGTGGAAGGCCTCATTAAGCTGTTGAGGCTGGCCACGAACCTGCAATCCTCCTGTCTCAGCCTCCCTAGCGCTGGGATTACAGGCATGTACTACGGGCACCAGTCTTGATGCAAAGCTTTGGAAGAGCCACCTTTGTCGAGCCAGCGAGGTCGTCAAATTCTCTGTTCACGTGGATATCCTGAGGAGAAATCCATGACAAGGCAGTGCACCCCTCCTTGCCGAGAAGTTGATTGCGTTTACTTGCCAACACAAGAAGTTCCTTCAGGCTGGTTTTTCTCCTGTGGATGACAATCTCACACTCCCCAAACGATTCAAATAGAGAAGGTAAGCCCAGCGTGGTGGCGTACACTTGTAACCCCAGCTTTTGAGGGGCCGAGACTGGAGGATCAGGTTTTGTGACCAGCCTCAGCTACTTAGTGAGACCCTGTTTCAAAAATAAAAGAATAAAAAGTAGGGCTGGGGCTGTAAGTCAGAGGTAGAATGCCCCTGGGTTTGACTCTAATACCATGAAAAGGAATTAAAAAAATAAGGCTGGGGGTATAGCTCAGAGGCAGGATGTCCCTGGGTTCCATTCCCAGTACTAAAAAAAAATAAAAATAAAGATTGTGGCTCATGCCTATAATCCCAGTACTTGGAAGACCGAGACAGGAGGACCGCAGGTTTGAAGCCAGCTCCAGCAATTTAGTAAGGCTCTCAACAACTTAGTGAGACCCTGTTTCAAAATAAAAGATAAAATAGGGCTTGGGGTGTAGCTCAGAGGTAAGATGCCCCTGTGTTCCATCCCCCCCAAAAATACAACGTAAGCCTGGTGGTGCTCACCTGGAATCCGAGTACTTGGGAGGCTGACAGGAGAATCACAGGTTCAAGAACAGCCCCAGTAAGGAGTAAGACTCAATCTAGTGAGCTCTTGTTTCAACAAACAAACAAAATGGAGCTGGGGGTATAACTGGGAGGTGGAGTGCCCCTGGGTCCCATCCGCAGTGCCCCCACAGTGGCACTGAAGGAGGTCCGGCTCCCTCAGTCACACAGTGCCCTGGCCCAGCTGCAGGCAGTCCAGGCTGGGGAGAGGGAGAAGGGCGGCTTTGCAGGGGCTGAACTACTGGGTGGCCTCGGCTCGCCCCTGGAGGACCTCACCACGGTGGGTGCCCCAGGGCCTGAGAGCCACTAGAGATGTCCAGGCCGGCAGAGTGCGCACACCTGTACTCCCAGTACTTGGGAGGCTGAAGCAGGAGGATACAGGCTCGAGGCCAGCCTCGGCAGCTTAGCGAGGTGTCACCCAGACATGGAGGGGCCGGGTGTGGGGCCTCCAGGCCGGCCCCTGCTCTCCTGAAGCCCCACCAAGGGTCTTCCGGGCTGGGCCCTGCACATCCGCCGCTGGCCGCACGTGCAGCCTACTGGGTCCTGAGGAGAGTTGGGCGCATCCTCCGTGTGACCTGCGACCACGGGGAGGCCCCACTCTGCCTTTGTGAGCAAGAATGCGGGAATGTTTTTCCTCTGCTAGGGAGCCAGGCTGATCTTGGGACTGGTCCGCTGGCCTCCCCGGCCTTGCAGCGCCATCCCTCCCCATCCGTGCTCCGTCCCTGCTGGGACTGGGCTTTAGGTCCAGAGCGCCAGCTAGGTAGGAAGTGGCCAGTGCCAGGGAGCTGGAAGGGGGCGGGCGTGAGACAGGCTCCGGTGAGCTCAGCCACGGGGTTCCGAGATAGCGGCCGAGGTGCAGGGCGCCCTGGCCACCCATCTGGTTTCTGCCAGGCGGGGCTCTCGCAGCACCCAGGCTGCTCTGTGATGACTCTGTAATCGGCAGCATCCACCTCTCTGGACAAAAAGAGGAATAAACTAAAAGCCACACAGGATCCGGGCGTGGTGGGCACGCCTGTAATCCCGCGCTTGGGAGGCTGAAACAGGAGGATCACACAGGTTCGAAGCCAGCCTCTGCTACTGAGTCATGCTCTCAGCAACTTAGTGAGACCCTGTTTTCAGATAAAGTATAAAATATGTCTGGGAATATAGCCCAGAGGTAGAAAAGCCCCTGGGTTCCACCCCATTACCAAAAAAAAAAAAAAAAAAAAAAAAAAAAGGCTGAGATTGTACCTCGGAGGTAGAATGCTTCTGGGTTCCATCCCTGGTAACACAACGCACACACACAGAGCCATATGTGCTGGCCCTGGGGTTAAGGAGATTTGTTCCCTGGGATCTGCCTGCGGCCAAGGTCTCCCCACCCTTCCAGGACCCCTTGTCTCTTGCTGGGCCTTACTACCTGTCAGGAGCAGCCCCTGGAGGCCAGTGATCACCACTGCTGCCCCGTTCCTCACGGTGACATTCAGAGGCCAGCCACGCAGAGGGCCAGCCTGAGACCGACAGGAACGAAAGCTAGTTGTGCGCCCGCACAACACTGGGCGTGGACTCCGCTCCGAGTGCTCTCAGGGGGCTGGCCTGTTGAAGTCAAGGCTGCCTCAGGACCCAAGGAATGGTGCCTGGCACTGCCCCAGGTCCCTGCTCACACCACTGAGTCCCGTTGGGGGAACCGTGGCATGGGAGTCACACAGGCGGGTGGCTGCCACCTGTCTGCCAGCGTGGCACTGAGGGTGGGTGGGAACCAGGCTCTCCCAACCTGCAGCTAGTTTGGTCCCCAGGATCTGACCCCTGTTGGCGCTTTGGCACTGTGTGGAACAAGCCCACTAACCCTGGAAAGCCAGACAGCAGGGCCTCCTAGAACCCACTTTATTATGGCGGGTGGTGTGGCAGTCCAGGCCAGCAGCTGGCCCGCCCGCCTCAGGCCACACTGTTGCTTAGCTGCATGGCAAAGTCTTGCACGTGCTCCTTCAGAGTCTGGCGGGCATCCGCCTGTGCCCGCTTCTCCCGCGCCCGTTCCTGCTGCAGCTTGGTGAGCCGCAGCCGCAGCCGCTGCTCCCTCCGCTTGCAGGCCTGCAGCTGGCGCTGAGCCTTGTCCAGGGCGTCGAGGGCCGCTTCAGCCCTCCGCTTCCAAAGGAGGGCGCTGCCAACTTGGTAGCTGTGCTCACTCTGGATGTAGGCTCCGGCCGGCGGGGGCAGGCGCAGCATGTAGGCCGAGGGCGAGACCGGCCGCGGCTCAAGACGGGAGGGCTGCTGCTCTGGGGAGGGCTGCGCACTGCAGCCCGCTTCATCTGCCTGGGCACCCAGCGGACCCAAAAGGTCTGAGAAGGGACTGCCTAGGCCAGGCTCCAGTCTTCCAGCTGGGGAGGCTGGCAACGTGGCAGGGGCGGAGGCCTCTTCCACAGGAAAACAGGTCACATCAGCAGGAGGAGGTGGAGAAAACGGCGTCATGGGCCCTCTGCCTTCAGAGCAGCTGAAAGCGAGAGAGAAAAAAGACTGCTAAGGCCAGACCTCCCCTCACCAGCACACAGGGTGGGTGCGGCAAGGGCCGTCCAGCAAGCCTGCCGGCAGACACCCACAGCCCGGTGCCTCGGCCTTGGGCTGGGAGTGAGCGGACACCCCACCTGCAGCACTTACCGCTTCCTGCATCTCCGGAGCCGGCTGACGTCGGGGGGCCCAGGAGGGTAACTGTGCCCCTTGGTCTTGCTTGTGCGGCGTAACTTGGAGAAAGACTCAAATATGGTGGGGACCGCCCCTTCCTTCAGCCTGTGGTACCCACTGGGGAAAAGTACCCGAGTGAGCTGGAGAACAGGTGTGGCCGCCCTGCGCGTCTGCCCCTGGCCCCAGCACGGGTTCCCCTCACCAGGGCTGTGGGAGGCCCGAAGGCATACTACAGACGGTGACGCGGGACTGCCATGGTGGGCGCGTCCCACCAAGCTCTCCCCTGCAGAACTCCAGGCTTTTTTTTATTTATTATCATTATTTTTTTGCAGTACTGAGGATGAAACCTAGGGGCATTCTGCCTCTGAGCTACACCCCCACACCTGTTTTTTATTCTTTTGAAACAGGACCTCACTGAGTTGCAGAGGGCCTCCCTAAGCAGTAGCTGAGGCTGTCCACAAATGGCATTCTTCCTGTCTCAGCTTCCCAAATGCTGGGATTACAAGCGTGCGCCCCCACGCAGGGCTCCTCGAAGTTTTAAAGTGGGTGGAGAAGCTCCACCAGGGTGCTGGTGATCAACCAGTAAGGACTGGGTGCTGAATCCCGGGAAAGGTGGTTTGTCACAGGTCACTGGCACAGTGATCCTGGCCATCGGGGTTTCCTGAACAGACAGAGGTGGGAAGAGGAAACAGCACCCTTGGAACCAGGGCTACCTAGCGGTCCTCAGCCAGCTGCTGCAAGGGTCTCCTCACCAGTGCCCACAGCTGCCCAGTCTCGAGAACCTCCGACGCCCCTCGCCATGGCCATCGCCGCCTACCAAGGAGGCCCACCTGATTCCCACCAGCTCAAAGCAGTTCTCCTCGAAGTGTTTGGAGCAGAAGTAGATGTATTCAGAGGCGGGGTCCCACAGGCCCTGGCCGCTGGGGTCCAGCCGTTGACAGTTGGCCAGCCACAAGCCTCGCCTCGGGTTGTCCTTCTTGGGCAGTCTGCGGCACAGATCTGTGAGCACCAGGCTGCCCGCGACCCCGGTCACGCGGCTCAAGCCCCCCAGGCAGGAAGAGCCCGCCCTGCCCACGCAGCCCGGAGGCCCCCGGCCCTGCCCGCCTAGCACCACCCGCTCAGGCACCGACGAGGAAACTGAGGCCGCGAGAAGATCAGCGGCGTGCGCAGCGCCCTCCAGCCGCGTGGAGAGGGCGAGGAAAGCCCTGCGGGCGCTGGGTCCTCCTTTTCCGGGCTGGACAGGCCGCCACGGGCCCGGCCCCGCCACCTCCCATTCCCAGGTTCCCGTCCCGCGCCCCGCGGCGCCCCGCGGCGCATGCGCAGGTCCCCGCAGCACGCACGCGCCGACCTGTGGAAGGAGATGCCGCGGTTGCGCGTCTCGCGAGTGTCGCGTGTGCAGCAGCCGGCGGCGGAGCAGTGGCGCGGCATCTGGGGACAGGCGGGAGCCAGTTCGCGGGCGGCTGCCCGGCGCGGAGGGGCTCGGTCCCAGCCGCCACTCCCTCCCGGGGGCCGCGGCCGGGGCTTCCCGTGTCCCAGTCCCGTCCCAACCCGTCCTCTGGACTCCCGGCGGCGGCACTCACGGTCCCGCCATGGCCGCGCCGCACAAGTCTCGCGAGGGGGCGGAGCTGGCCGGAAGCTGGTCCCTGAGGCCGGCAGCCGGAGGCGCTCGGGGGCGGGGCCGGAAGCGGCGGGGCGGGGCCGGAAGTGACGCGGCGCGCACGCGCGCTTCGCCTGGGGGACTGCCGCCTCCGAGGCACGTGGCTGCTTTGTCTGTCGCAGAGATGGCCTGCTCTCGCATGCTTGCGCCTGGCTCAGGGGAGGCCCGGGCAAGGACTCAGGACCCTTGTGAGAAAAGAAAGAAAAAGCAAAAGAGCCCTTGCAAACGCCAGTGTTCAAAGCTTCCTTCTGGGAGCCGGGTGTGATGATGCATGCTTGTAATCCCAGTACTTGGGAGGCTGAGACAGGAGGATTTGATCCCAGGTTTGCGACCAGCCTTAGCTAGTGAGGCCACTGCAACTTAGATTCTGTTTCAAAATAAAGAATAGAGGTCTGGGGGTGTAGCTTGAAGGTAGAATGCCCGTGGGTTCAATCCCCAGTATCCACAAAAAATTTTCCTTCCAGTTATAGGCTGGTGGGAGGTCCCTGGGTACACTGGGGGCAGGTGGGGCAAGAGGAGCTGTGGTGCTTCCAGCAGCAACGTGGCAGCAATGGAGGAAACAAGAATATCCACTGATGAGGGAGTAAGTGGTTTAGGTAGCCCTGGACACAGGCCCGGGGATTGCGCCTCAATCCTAAAAGACTGATGGTGAAGACTGTGTACAGCAGGTAAACCAGAATTCTTTGTCAGTCTAGAAAGGCAAGCCAGGCTTGGTGGTATATGCTTGTAATCCCAGTAATTGGGAGGCTGAGACAGGAGGATTGTAGGTTTGAGGACAGCCTCATCAAGTAGTGAGATTTGGATCAACCTAGGGAGACCGTTTCAAACTAAAAATTAATAAAAACAAATAGGGCTGGGGGGTTAGCTCAGAGCTAGAATGCCCTTGGGTTCAATCCTCAAAACCACACACATACAAGAAGGCAGGAAAAGAGGTCGGCTAGAAGAAATAAAAAGGTAGAAAGGAAACAATTATATATATATGTGGTACTGGGGTTCCTGGAAACCCTTCTACCTCCAGGTTACACTCCCAGACCTATTTTATACTTTTTTATTTATTTATTTATTTATTATATTATTATTATTATTATTATTATTATTATTATTATTATTATTATTTTGGTGGTACTGGGGTTCCTGGAAGCCCTTCTACCTCCGGGCTACACTCCCAGACCTATTTTTATATTTTTATTTGGAAACAGGGTCTCCTAAGCCGCGCGCGCGGCTGGCTTCGAACCTGCGCGATCCTCCTGTCTCTGCCTCCCAAGCGTGGGGATTACAAGCGTGCGCCACCATGCCCGGCCTATTTTATACTTTTTTAAAATTTGGCTTTGAACCTGCACGATCCTGTCTCCGCCTCCCAAGCACAGGTATTACAAGCATGCACCACCATGCCCGGTAAAACAACATTTTAATACAGAAATTATGCTGTATTAAATCTTAGTTTGAAATAGGGTCTCCCTAACTTAATGGTGCCCCTTCCCATCACATAGTGACCTCTGGTCCTGGTTGAGCTTACCCCTCTGGGAACTCCTTACCTCTTTTTGCTCTATTCTGTGACAGAATGACTAAAAAGGTTAAATTTAAAATATTTCCTCCTAGCCGGGCGTGGTGGCGCACACTTGTAATCCCAGCATTCCCGAGGCTGAGACTTGGGAGGATCGTGGTTAGCGGACAGCCTCCTCAGCTACTTAGTGAGGCCTGGTTTCAAAATAAAGAATAAAAAATAGGGCAGGGGGTGTGGCTCGGAGGTAGATTGCCCCTGACCCGCAAAAAAAAAAAAAAAAAAAAAAAAAAAAATTGAAAAAAAAAATTGAAAAAAAAAATTGAAAAAAGGACAAGGGGTGTAGCTTAGGGTTTGAACACACCTGAGGCTCAATCCCCAGGACACATACACACACAGCCAAGCATTGAAAAGTCTTTCTTGGGGTAATGAAGTTAACTAAACACAGACATGCCTAATAATTTCTTAGAAAAAAAAAAAAAAAAGGCTGGCGGCATAGCTCAGCTGTAGTGCTCACCTAGATGTAGGAGTTGCTGGGTTATATTCTCTAGCACCAGAAAAAGAAACACGGACTTTTTTTCCTCTCAAAAGGCACAGAGCTATGCCAGGCGTGGTGGCGCACACTTGTAATCCCTGTGCTTGGGAGGCTGAGACAGGAGGATTGCACAGGTTCAAAGCCAGCCTCAGCTACTGGGTGAGGCTCTCAGCAACTTACCGAGACGCTGTTTTCAAATAAAATAGAATATGGGTCTGGGAGTATAGCCCAGAGGTAGAAAGCCCCTGGGTTCCACCTGCTGCAGTCCCCCCTTGGCAAATGAGAGCGTGAAAAAACGCTTCTATTATTTGGCAAGGTCTCACAGAGGCCACACCCCGAGGAGAAGACGTCATCTCTGCCAAAAATACTCCCTGCTCTTAGATTTCTACACTAATAAGCTCCAATGATGTAAAACAGGATCCCAAGAATTAGGACTGTGGAAGAAGTTGAGTCCATGAAAGATAAATTTTCTAGTAAAATGTCTGAACCTTCAGAATTTCTTTATATTGTTCCAGCTGTAATAAAGGGCAGCCAGAATTCAGGGGCTGCAAAATTCCTTTCCGCAGGCAGGTCCTTTGATCTAAAGATTAGCTCCCAGCACCTCTCTGCCAGCAGGGGAAGCTGCAAACCTACCTTCTGCTCCATTTCCCAAAGAGACATAAAACTGTCTCTGGAATCTGGGCCATTTGTTTCCCCCTTAAGAGATGCTAATAAGCTCTTAACAAAAGCCTACCATTTGTGACTCAGCAGCAGGACAGTAAAAAACTCAAAAGTCTGCTTCAAGATCATGCATTAAAGAACAATTATAGAAATCCAATCACCTGTGTTATAATGCTTTTGCCCTGTCTACTAATATCAGTATTGCCTTATAGGGGATGGCGGAGCAGACAGGACCGGACAAATCCGCAATGCAGCCCTATGGATCTTGATAAAGAAGGGCCTAGACTAAGCCCTAGAGACAAAAAGACTCTGGAAGGATCAAAGGAGATCCTAGAAGACTGAATTTCCCCAAAACGGACTTTGGGTGTGACCCTGCCTTTGCAGATGCCTGCCTGTCCCAAATGCCTTTCTAGACTCAGGACATTGCCCCCTAGGGCTCACCTGTGAGGCCAGAAACCTGATTCCAATGACAAAGGCCAAGGGGGCTGACTCTAACAGCCCAATCCCAGACGAATCTTAAACTGTGACTCCATGGATCTTCTTTTATCCCGTTTATCTTGTTCACACTTAATGCCTCACTATTGTCCTTTGGTGCTTACATAGGGTATAGGGTATAAATACTGGTGATGGAAATTAAAACATTGTCAATTGCACAGAAGGCAGTTGTCCCTGTGATTTCTTCAGTTTCCTCTCTCCCAGGTCCCTGGGGACGAAAATCCCACACTTATGGGGGCTTGAAGGAGCTCCTACTTGCTAAGGGGGAGGGATTGCTGTAGGACTTAACCCCTGCTGAACTGCAACCGAAGCCCTTGCCCATCTTCTGAGGATCTCGGTCCCGAGCGGACTCTGCCAGATTTATTATTCCTGATTGAGCAAGTTCGTCGCATCCACCCCCAGTACCACCAAAAAGAATTAAAAAATAAATAAAGGCACAGAGCTATTAGGGGATTTGGTCAAAGCACAGCACAAAGGATAGAACACCTCAATATGCAAATTTTAATAGGTAAACCTTGAGACAGTGGAGAGATACAAAATGCGTTGCCAGCCTCCCCGCCTCTCAGTATTCTTCCCCTTCCTCGGCCTCCGCTTCCACAGAATCCACGCCCACCTCTTCGTAATCCTTCTCCAGCGCGGCCAGGTCCTCCCGGGCCTCCGAGAACTCGCCTTCCTCCATGCCTTCCCCCACGTACCAGTGCACAAAGGCCCGCTTGGCGTACATGAGGTCGAACTTGTGGTCCAGGCGGGCCCAGGCCTCGGCGATGGCGGTGGTGTTGCTCAGCATGCACACGGCCCGCTGCACCTTGGCCAGGTCTCCCCCCGGGACCACGGTGGGGGGCTGGTAGTTGATGCCCACCTGCCACAAAAGGAGGAAAAGGGCTGAGGTTTATACTGGCCTCAGGAATGAGGTCTTGTTAAAAACGCTGACTATGGACCAGTTTATACGGTGCCCCGAAAAATCGGTACTCTCGGTCATGATCTGTCAATGGATGGCAGTTAGCAGGAGCTGGGCACAGTGAGGCTCCAGAGGACAGGAAGGGGCACAGGGAGCCCGTGCCCTGATCCAGGCCGCCCTCCTAAAACCTTTGTGTTGTTGTTGTTATACTGGCAATTGAACCCAGGGGTGTTCTACCTCCAACTACAACCTCAGACCTTTGCTCCCCCCCCAAACCAAAAACAAAGTACAAAAACCTGAGCAATAGGTGATCAAAGTCCTGCTAGGACTAAAAAGCACCAAATCTCCACCATAGGCAGTGTAGGAGCGGGGAAGCGAGCCGGACCTGCAGCCAGACCACCCCTGCACTCTCTCCCTTAACTGCTGCTCTGAGCTTTGGACTCTTCGAGATGCCTCAGCCTTAGTCTTCCCAGGTATGGACACTGATCCTGCCTCCCACACGAAGAGTGAAAGGGTGGCTGTGAGAAGCAACATCCAGGCTGCATTTGGTAAAACCTGAGCCCCTTAGCAAGTCAATTACTGAGTTCCCTTGGCTCCAGCTATCCTGGAAGGAGGCGTTCTCCCAGGACAGTGGGCCCTCAGGGGCGGCCATTTCTGAGGCCTGCTGCTCCGCTCAGACAGGCAGTGCCTAGGGGTCCCCCAGACCTACCTTGAACCCGGTCGGGCACCAGTCGACAAACTGGATGGTGCGCTTGGTCTTGATGGTGGCAATGGCCGCGTTGACGTCTTTGGGGACCACGTCCCCCCGGTACAGCATGCAGCAGGCCATGTACTTGCCGTGGCGGGGGTCACACTTGACCATCTGATTGGCCGGCTCGAAGCAGGCGTTGGTGATCTCGGCCACCGAGAGCTGCTCGTGGTAGGCCTTCTCGGCCGAGATGACCGGGGCGTAGGTGGCCAGGGGGAAGTGGATGCGGGGGTAGGGCACCAGGTTGGTCTGGAATTCCGTGAGGTCCACGTTCAGGGCCCCGTCGAAGCGCAGGGAGGCCGTGATGGAGGACACGATCTGGCCGATCAGACGGTTGAGGTTGGTGTAGGTGGGGCGCTCGATGTCCAGGTTGCGCCGACAGATGTCGTAGATGGCCTCGTTGTCCACCATGAAGGCGCAGTCCGAGTGCTCGAGGGTCGTGTGGGTGGTCAGGATGGAGTTGTAGGGCTCCACCACGGCCGTGGAGACCTGGGGGGCCGGGTAGATGGCAAATTCCAGCTTGGACTTCTTGCCATAGTCCACCGACAGTCGCTCCATGAGCAGAGACACGAAGCCGGAGCCGGTGCCGCCGCCGAAGCTGTGGAAGATGAGGAAGCCCTGCAGCCCTGTGCACAGGTCCGCCTGCGAGAAGCCAGACAGGGAACGTGAGGCAGGGCTGCGGAGCCGCCGGCCCAACAAGCCAGCCTCACTCTGCCGCCCCTGCGGGCTCCGTCCAAAATGAACGCACAGCCCGCTCACACACGACGGCTGCATCGCCGCACACACCAGGAACACCAAGACCGCGGACTCCCAGCAGCCTTTGCCGAATGGCCTCCCTCCCTCGCAGTCCCAGCTTGCCCTCGCCCTCCAGCCTGGACAGCGCCCCCATGAAGCATCTGGCGCTCTCCCTACCAGTTTCCGGATCCGGTCCAGGACCAGGTCGACGATCTCCTTGCCGATGGTGTAATGGCCTCTGGCATAATTATTGGCGGCGTCTTCCTTCCCGGTGATCAGCTGCTCCGGGTGGAAGAGCTGCCTGTAGGTCCCTGTGCGCACTTCATCTACAAGGAGACCCCAAGGTGTGAGCCTCTCGGGCCTACGGGGCTCACCGCGGGCCACACATCCCTCACACTTCTATGCACAGGCCGTTCCTTGTACGTCAACGGTGGGCCTCGAAGAAACGTCCCTGTGATACACGGGCCCCTCCGCGGTCAATGGCTGTCATCCACTGAAGGGAGATACCTCTCACACGCCCACACAGGTGAGTGCACAGGAACAGAGTTTTTTCTACCCCGGCTACACACAGGGAACCACCTAAAACGCTGTCACAAACTGAGAAGTCGTCAGATGTGACTGAAGCCTGGATCTCACAGGCAGGTCTGTTCTTTCATCTTCCGGGAGGGCGCCCCTTCTGAAGGTGTTCTTCACGTCTCTTGATGGGAACTACCTTGGGTGTCTAATCTGGAGCAACTCTGAATGTGCCACACCTGCCTGCCATGTCTAGAGCAGGCAAGACGGTCACGCACCAGCAGACAGTGTGCGTGCCTTGAAGGAGGGAGCCGAGGCGCAGGCCCTGCACTTGCCGTGTGCGGCGCCACCTGCGCAGGCAGAGGGATCTCCACAGCCCGCCTACTGTTGGCAAAGCCGAGCCCCACAGCAGTGACCTTCATTCACAAACCTTTCGTTTTCTCACCCGACAGTGTCTTGCGCCTGCAGAGGAACTGGAGGAACTGGAGGAGCCCAGCCGCCCTTCCCTGAGGCGGCCCGCCCCCCAGCACAGCCTCCCTGCAGGCCCCGGCGCCTACCGACCACGGTTGGCTCCAGGTCCACGAACACCGCTCTGGGCACGTGCTTGCCAGCCCCGGTCTCGCTGAAGAACGTGTTGAACGAGTCGTCCCCGCCACCGATGGTCTTGTCACTTGGCATCTGGCCGTCGGGCTGAATGCCATGTTCCAGGCAGTACAGCTCCCAGCAGGCATTGCCGATCTGGACGCCCGCCTGCCCCACGTGGATAGAGATGCACTCGCGCTGGAACCAGAACACGAGTGTGAGGCGGGGCCACCTTACGGCCATGCAAAGTATACAACATGCATAACATTATAATAATTTAGTTTTTTACCGACCTTTCTTAAATGTGACCTGCAGGGGTACTAGGTAACTTCATTCCTGTGCTAACTGACTTGCTCTAAAAGTCATTAAGTGGCAGAGTTAGGCACAGAACCTATATGGATGTGGCTACATAAAACAGGATTACTTTTAGGTTAATACTGGGAAATCAAGCTGGGCGTGGTGTCACAGGCTTGTAATTCCAATACTTGGAAGGCTGAGACAGGAGGATTGCAGGTGTTCAGCCAGGCTCACCTACTTAGTGAGGCCTGCTGCAAATTAATGTAACCGTGTTTCAAAATAAAGAATAAAATATGGAGCTGGGGGTGTGGCTTGGAGGTAGAATGCCCTGAGTTCAATCCCCAGTAATGCCCAAAATAAAACTGGAAGTCATGTAAAGTCAACAGTCAGCTCCTTTTTTCTAGTCATGGCACGTGAGGCTCGTGTCCTACAGAAGCATAACGTAGTAAGTAGAGTTGCCAAGAGAAGATGGGCTGGGTCCCAGGTCACCACGGGCCATGACCTGTGGCCACTGCATGTCTTCCCTCTGCCCACCTTGATCAGCCTGCACCACTGCCCACCACCCGCTGTGCTCTGGGTGCTGATCCCATGCAGCTTCAGGGCCTGGCTCGCCTTGATGAGGTCGGGGCAGTGAGCAGCGTCCTCGCTCTGTGCCAGATGCCCTGGGCTGCCTAGTTCTTTCGGTAAGGCCTTGCTTTTCTTGTTTTCTCTTTCTCTTTTTTGGGGGTGCAGGGGGTTGAACCCAGAGGCATTCTACCTCTGAGCTATACCTCCACCCTTGTTTATTTTGAAACAGGGTTGAAGTTACTAAGGGTTTCACTAAGTTGGTGAGGCTAGCTTCGAACTTGTGATCCTGTCTAAGCCTTCCAAGTACTGGGATTACAGGCATGCAGCACCATCCCTGGCTTGTTTTTGTTTTGTTTCAAAACTGGGGCTTGAAGCAAGAGGCATTCTACCAAGCCACACCCCTAGCCCTATGTTTATTTTTGAAACATGTCTGGCTAAATTGCCTCAAATCTGCCATCCTTCTGTGTTAGCCTTCCACATACTGGGGTTACAAGCATCCACCACCAAGCTCAGCTCCTCGTTTTATTTTTATCTTTTATTTTTGCAGAACTTTATCACTAAGATACTACGTGTTGGCCTAGAACCTGTGATCCTCCATTTTTAGCCACCCACATACTAGAATTGTAGACATGCACCACTGTGCCCCAATTTCTCATAACTTTACTTTTTGTGGTACTGAGGAATGGAACCCAGGGCATTCGACCTCCAAGCTATACCCTCAACTCTGTTTTCTCTCTTTCCTTCCTTCCTTTCGTGCTGTGGATGGAAACAGGGGCTTTTCTACCTCTGGGCTACACTCCCACATCTATATTTTATTTGGAAACAGGGTCTAACTTGCTGAAAGCCTCACTAAGCTACTGAGGCTGACTTCCAATCTGTGTGATCCTCCTGTCTCAGCCTCCCAAGTACTGGCATTACAAATGTGCCCAGTTTACACTCTCAACTTCTAGTGACCATTACCTCGTCTCTATCAAGCCTAGGGCTGAAATGATGCCTAGCATGAGAGACCCGGGTTTCTTTTACTTTGGTGCTGGAGATTGAACCCAGAGACCTTCTTTTACCTCTAAGCTACACTCCTACTTCTGTTTTTATTTGCAAACAAGAGTCTCTATAGGTTGCTGAAGCTGTCCTTGAACTTGCAATCCTGTCTCAGCCTCAAGGACTGGGATTACAGGCGTTTGCCATGCCGCCAGGCTAACTCTGGATTTAATCCCCAGCACTGAAGGAAAAACTTTTTTTGAAGCCTGACCGGGATTGCACAAACACAGCTTCGAGGCCAGCCCCAGCAACTCGGCTAGACCCTCGGCAACGCCTCGTTTCAAAATAAAAACTAGGGCAGGGGGCGCAGCTCGAGGTGAGCGCCTGTGGGTTCAGTCCCTGCAGCACCAGGGACAATAAAAGCAGTGATTTGGGGAGAGCAGGACGGTCTCTAGCCGGAGAGCTGGGCGCCGCCATCTTACCAACGCGCGCTAGCCCGCTCCTCCTGCGGGTCGGGCTCGCGGCCTCGTCTCAACCACACACGCTCCCTCCAGCAGCCCGCGGCGCCCCGCTGCCGCCCCGGCCCCGTCCTCCCGGCCCGGGCCCGGGCCCGCTGGCCGCGCCCCTCCTGCGCCCGCCGCCCGCCGCCCGGCCTCACCATGCTGCTCTCCCGAAGCCGCCACCGTCTGCGCCCGCGGAGCCCAACCGCCGCCGCCTCCAACCCCCGCGCCACGCGCCCGCGCGCTCATTGGCCCAGAGCTCCCGGGGGCGGGCCGGCGTCCCGGGACCCTTTCTGATTGGCCGCCACGCCCCTCCGCGCGATGGCGCTTTCTGATTGGAGGCAGCTTTGGCGGGAAGGATGCCGATTCGCTGTCGGCGACGATGGGGTCCATCTCTCCCGAAGGTCCTTAGACCCGCGGGGTTGGAGCGGCCCCGACGCCGCCTTGGTGGGAGCTGGACCTCAGCGTGCACACGAGGCCCCGCACACAAATTCCAAACGAGGAAGGGTTGTGTGTCGGACCTTTCCCCGGGTGCCGCTGGCCGGCCACCTCCCTCTTTATAAATTCTTTTTTTTTTTTTTTCCGGAACTTGGGATTGAACTCAGGGACATTGTACCTTCGAGCTATACTCCCAGCCCCTACTTTTAAAATTATTACTATTCCTTATTTTGAATAAGTAAGTTGTGCAGGGCCTGAATACCTGAGCCAGGCCCGCCAATCCGCTATCCTCCTGTCTCAGCCTCCCAAGTATTGGAATTACAAGTGTGTGCCACCACGCCCAGTTTCTTTTTTTCTTTTTTCCCCTTCACGTCTCCCCTTTCTCCCTTCCCTTTCTCCTTCCTCCATCCTTCCCTTCTTCTCTCCCTCCCCCTCACTCCCTTCGAAGCTTCCATTTCTCCCGGGGATTTAATCCAGGAGCATTCTACCTCTGAGCTACACCTCACCTCCATCCCTGTTTTATTTTTAGTTTTAGACAGAGTCTCACTAGGTTGCTGAGTCTCCCTAGGTTGTTGAGGCTGTCCTTGAACCTGTGATCCTTCCATCTCAAGTATGGGGATTACAAGTGTGCACCACCATCCCTGCCTCTTTTTTTTTTTTTTTTTTTTTTTTTTTTTTTTGGTGGTACTGGGGATGGAACTCTTCTACCTCTGGGCTACACTCCCAGACCTATTTTTTTATATTTTTATTTGGAAACAGGGTCTCTTAAGCCAGCACGGCTGGCTTCGAACCTGCGCGATCCTCCTGTCTCTGCCTCCCAAGCACGGGGATTACAGTGTGTGCCACCACACCTGGCCCTGTGTTTTATTTTTTATTTTTATTTATTTTTGTGGTACTGGGGGTGGAACCCAGGGGCTTTTCTACCTCCAGGCTATATTCTCAGACCTATTTTATACTTTATTTGGAAACAGGGTTTCACTAAGTTGCTGAGAGCCTCACTAAGTTAGCTGAGGCTTGCTTCAAACCTGTGGGATCCTCCTGTCTTAGCCCCCCAATCGCTGGCATTACAAGCGTGCGCCACCATGCCCGGCATTATTCTTTATTTTGAAACGAGGTCTCACTAAGTTGCTGAGAGCCTCACTAAGTAGCTGAGGCTGTCCGCGAACCTGTGGTCCTCCTGTCTCAGCCTCCCAAATACTGGGATTAATAGCGTGCCCCACCATGCCCGGCTGCTCCTTATATTTCGTCTGCCAAGCTCATCAGAACAGGGCCACGTAGGGCAGGGACGTTGGGTCTGCGTGACCCGGGTGAGTGATGCAGGTAAAAGCCAGGTTGCCACCGGGGCCGCGGGGGCAGGAAGGAGGGTGCGCATGTCTGGAGTCCAGCGGCCCGCGCACGTTGTGGACATTGAAGTGGCTTGTTGCAGGAGTCTGCGCTGAAAAGTCATTTGGGGGCAGATGCCGGTGGGGATGCTCTGAGGAATGGCAGCAGCTCCGCCTTATAGTCTACTCTGCGCACACCAGTCCTGATGCAAAGCTTTGGAAAAGCCACCTTTGTCGAGCCAGCGAGGTCGTCAAATTCTCTGTTCACGTGGATATCCTGAGGAGAAATCCATGACAAGGCAGTGCACCCCTCCTTGCCGAGAAGTTGATTGCGTTTACTTGCCAACACAAGAAGTTCCTTCAGGCTGGTTTTTCTCCTGTGGATGACAATCTCACACTCCCCAAACGATTCAAATAGAGAAGGTAAGCCCAGCGTGGTGGCGTACACTTGTAACCCCAGCTTTTGAGGGGCCGAGACTGGAGGATCAGGTTTTGTGACCAGCCTCAGCTACTTAGTGAGACCCTGTTTCAAAAATAAAAGAATAAAAAGTAGGGCTGGGGCTGTAAGTCAGAGGTAGAATGCCCCTGGGTTTGACTCTAATACCATGAAAAAGAATTAAAAAAAAAATAAGGCTGGGGGTATAGCTCAGAGGCAGGATGTCCCTGGGTTCAATTCCCAGTACTAAAATAAATAAATAAATAAAAATTGTGGCTCATGCCTATAATCCCAGTACTTGGAAGACTGAGACAGGAGGACCGCAGGTTTGAAGCCAGCTTCAGCAAATAAGTAAGGCTCTCAATAATTTAGTGAGACCCTGTTTCAAAATAAAAGATAAAATAGGGCTTGGGGTGTAGCTCAGAAGTAAGATGCCCCTGTGTTCCATCCCCCCCAAAAATACAACGTAAACCTGGTGGTGCTCACCTGGAATCCGAGTACTTGGGAGGCTGACAGGAGAATCACAGGTTCAAGAACAGTCCCAGTAAGGAGTAAGACTCAATCTAGTGAGCTCTTGTTTCAACAAACAAACAAAATGGGGCTGGGGGTATAACTGGGAGGTGGAGTGCCCCTGGGTCCCATCCGCAGTGCCCCCACAGTGGCACTGAAGGAGGTCCGGCTCCCTCAGTCACACCGTGCCCTGGCCCAGCTGCAGGCAGTCCAGGCTGGGGAGAGGGAGAAGGGCGGCTTTGCAGGGGCTGAACTACAGACCATGGACAGAGCATCATGTCCCAACCTTGTCCTCTTCTCTCTCAGCCACAGAGGAACCTAGGCAGGGGCTCCAGATGAGGCCGGGCCTGACCTTCCAGCCCAGATCAGGGGCCCCCTCGCTCAGCACTATGGCCTGGGTGAGCGGGGCACCGACCCTGCCACCAGTGTATCTCAGGAGGGCGCTGTGTTTCTCTGGTCCCTTCCTTTCTTTCTTTCTTTCTTTCTTTCTTTCTTTCTTTCTTTCTTTCTCCTTCCTTCCTTCCTTCCTTCCTTCCTTCCTTCCTTCCTTCCTTTCTTTCTTTCTTTCTTTCTTTGTGGTACTGGGGATGAAACCCAGGGACATTTTACCTCCAAGCTATACCCCTAGCCCTATATTTGTTTGTTTGTTTAGGGTCTGGGGATGGAAACCAGAGGCATTTGACCTCCAAGCTCACCCCTTGCCCTAATTTTTATTCTTTATTTTGAAACAGGGTCTCACTGAGTTGCAGAGGGCCTCACTAACTAGCTGAGGCTGCCTGCGAACTGCGATCCTCCTCTCTCAGCCTCCAGAATGCTGGGATTACAAGCGTGCGCCACCACGCCTGGCTTATTCTTTTTTTTTTTTTTTAATCAGGGTCTTCCTGAGATGCAGAGGGCCTCACTAAGTAGCTGAGGCTGTCCGTGAACCGCGATCCTCCTCCCGAGTGCTGGAATTACAAGTGTGCACCACCAAGCCCTGCTCTGGCCCCAACTTTCTTTTTCTCCCAATGACAAGCACTCGCAGGGCGTTAGTGGCTGGGAGAGGAGCCTCAGGAGAAGTTCTTACAGAGAAGTCCAGCAGCTCGAGGGCAGGCGCCGGGTTGTCCCGCACACATTTGAGGAGACCAAAGCAACCTTTACTTCCCATGGGGTTCCTGGCCACCTGGGAGAAGCACAAAGGGCTGAGGGCAGCCCAGCCCAGGGAGCCCAGGAGCGACTCGCAAGGAAAGGGGAGCCCTTCCCTGACAGTGTGGCTGGCATGGCCCGGCTCTCTGCTCGGCAGGCGTCTACTATGCTGGGAGGAGAGGGAGGCAGTGGACGCTTACTGAGCACCTGCCCAGCACCCAGCTCTGACCTGGGACTCAAAGATACAGAATAAAGCTGGACGTGGTAGGACACACCTGTAATCCCAGTACTTGGGAGGCTGAGGCAGGAGGATCCCAGATTCAAGACCAGTCTTGGCAACTTAGTGAGACCTTATTTCATGATAAAAAAAATAAAACAGATGCCGGGCGTGGTGGCGCACGCTTGTAATCCCAGCATTCGGGAGGCTGAGACTGGAGGATCGCAGTTCGCAGGCAGCCTCAGCTATTTAGTGAGGCCCTCCACAAGTCCTGGGGCTCAGGCATGCAGCTGAGGCCTGGGATTCTCAGGATTAAAGTGTGGGGAGCTCAGGGGCTCCTTCTCCCCTTGCCAGCCCGGAGGAGGGGAGCCCTGGGGTCGCACAGGCTTCAGGTGTCTGAGTACTGGCCACGTACTGCACTGGGGTCCAGGGGGGCCAGAGGAGGACAGGAGGAGGAGGCGAAGGTCAAATGAGGGGTGCTCAGAGCAGCGGCCGGAGAAGGGCAGAGAGGGAGGGGTGCAGAGCTCAGCCAGGCCAGCCTAGAGTGGAGTCTGGAGGCCCCTCCCGGGCTCTGGAGCTGTGCACCAGCTCTGCGGTGGGGCGGTGGTGGGGAGGGGTCTGTGGGGGCCACCCCATCAGCCCTGAACTCACAACAAGAGTCCTCAGTGTCTCGTTGGCGCGGAGGCCCAGCCCCAGCTGCAAGGCTCCCACAGCAGAGATGCGGTTGTTGCTGCAACAAAAGACATGCACATCAGAAACAAGAGTCGGATCAGAATGGGTCTGCGGAGCCAGCACAGATGAACGGGGAAAGAAAGCAAGCGAGGTGGCGCACGCTTGTGACCCCAGCACTGGGGAGGCGGAGGCAGGAGGATGGCAGGTTCATGGCCAGCCTCACTCACTTAGTGAGACCCTGTTTCAAAATACAGAATAAAGCCGGGCTGTGGTGGCGCACGCTTGTAATCCCGCGCTTGGGAGGTGAAGACAGGAGGATCGCGCGGGTTCGAAGCCAGTCGTACTGGCTTAAGAGACCCTGTTTCCAAATAAAAATATAAAATAGGTCTGGGAGTATAGCCCGGAGGTAGAAGGGTTTCCAGGAATCCCAGTACCACAAATAAATAAATAAATAAATAAATAAATAAATAAATAAATAAAATTAAATAATAAAAATAGGACTGGGAGTCAAGCTTGGAGGTAGGATGCCCCTGGGTTCCATCTTCAATGTTGCAAAAAAAAAAAAAAGTGCAAGCCAGGTGTGGTTATGTACCCGTATAATCCCAGTACTTGGGAGTCTGAGGCAGGAGGGTCGAGGCTTCAAGGCCAGCCTCTGCAACATAGTGAGACTCTGTCTCACAACAATAAGAATATAACAAATCTAATCTGGTGGTGTGGCTTGGAGGTAGAATGCCCCTGGCATTCCTGTACAAAAAAGGAAAAATTAATGAAAAGAAAATACGGCACCTATACCTAGTAGAATATTATTCAGCCATAAAAGAATGAAATTCTATCATTGGCAGCAAACCGTTGGAACTGGAGGACATTTTGTTGAGTGAAATATGCCAGACATAGAAAAACAAGTACCTCTCTCTCACTGCAGAAGCTGAATGAAATTGAGCTGAAAACAAAACAGCCATCAGCAGAGCTTGGGAAGTGCAGGGTGGGGAAACTGAGGCTGGATTTGACCACTGCACAGCGTAGGCACGTGTGGAGATACCACCCAGGAGGCCACGAACAAATAGGAATACTCCAGCAACATCTACCGAGGCCGCTCCGCCACCGTGCAGCCCTCCGGACAGCCATACGGGGCGCCCGCCCCGGCTACAGGGGCTGCCGCTGGCCCCACCGGGCAGGGCTCCCTCCAGCCCTCCACGCTCGCCCGGGCCCCTGTGTGGTCGTGAGCCAGATGCTGCCTTGCGGGTAGAAGGGCAGCAAGGAATTGTGGGAGGTGCAGGGAGGGGAGGGCGCCCCATCAGCAAGGAGGCCCAGAGCACGCCTGGGTGGAAGCCCTCAGCTCAGCAGGTGTTATCAGATGCTCTGCCCCAGCTGGCACCGTGACAGCATCTGGCTGGAGAGTCCCCGTCAGGCTTGGGGTGCAGGTTCCCCCAGAGGCTCAGGTGTTGACCGCCCGGCCCCAGGGCCACAGTGCAGAGAAATGAAATATTATAATTATTATTTTTGTGTGGTACTGGGAATGGAACCCAGAGGCTTTTTACCTCCAGGCTATACTCTCAGACCTATTTTTTATATTTTATTTGGAAACAGGGTCTCACTAAGTTGCCGAGAGCTTCGCTAAGCCGCTGAGGCTGGCCTCGAGCCTGCAATCCTCCTGGGTCAGCCTCCTGAGTACCGGGACTGCAGGTGTGCACCACCGTGCCCTGCTGCCGTGTGTGCTCTTGAATGAGGTGATGGGCCTGGTGCTGTGGGGCTGTGGCTCAAGCTCCTTCCCGAGTGGACTGTGGTAGGTTCAGAAATCAAGCAGAATGCGGGAGGCGAGGGCCCCCGGGCCCTGGGGCGCCGGCCTCGGACCTCTCACCTCATGTTGAGTTCCTCCAACACGTTGTTGGCCTTGAGGGCCTCGCCCACCGCAGATGCTCCAGGATCTCCAAAGCCATTAAAGGAGATGTCCAGGACTTTCAGGAAGATGTTTGCCTAGAGCCAGAAGTGAAGCCGGGGGCCATATTGGGTGGCGCAGAGGGCCACGTGGGGGCACAGCCTCAGAGCCTGGGAGGCCGCACTGCAGCAGCAAGGGTGAAGTGTGCGAGGCAGAGGCCGCAGGACAGAGCGCCCAACGTGCTGCCCAGCCCTGCCAGCTGTGGCTTGGATGAAGGCAGCAGTAGAGCCCACGGCCTACAGCAGAAGGGAGCAGGCTGGGCGCGGCATGAAGGACCCTCAGGGCCCAGGTGGCAGCAGGACCCAGAGGCACAGCAGTCAGATCCATCTGGGGCAGGGACCCTGAGACGCAGGGCAGTCCAGGAACGCCGGCATCCAGCGAGGGACACTGGATGGCACCTGCTAAAGGCACCGGGGTGGGTAAGTGCTCTCAGGATTCGTGCTCCCAGGAAAAGTGCTCCGAGGAGACACAGCTCAACCTGCTGCCTTGTCTAGCAGGAGCCCCATAAAGGTCGTTGCCATGGGGACATTGAGGTCACCCATGGCACCCTGACTAGGCCCCAGGGAATTATTCCAAGACCCATGAGCCTCAACGTGCAGGAAGCAGGTGGGACGCTTGAGCAGGCGTGCTGGTGTGCCTGGGTGTCTGTGTGTCCGTGTAAGTCTGTCACCAGGCTGCACAGATATCCTCTGCCCTAGCGAAGTGTCTGTTATATCTGGAAAAAATGCAGGACATTCAGCTAAGGATCCTTCAGCAAATGATGTGATAGTGGGCACCGTGAATTGTAGTTGCTAGATGGGGAAGGAAAATATAAGCCACTTATTAGAAACACTCTTGAGGCCAGGCGTGGTGGCACATGCTTGTAACTCCAGCATTCAGGAGGCTGAGACAGGAGAACTGCGGTTTGCAGACAGCCTCAGCTACTTAGCGAGGCCCTTCGCAATTCAGTAAGATCCTATTTCAAAATAAAAAGACTAAAAACTAGGGCTGGGGGTTGTAGCTCAAAGGTACAAAGCCCCTGAGTTTCACCGCCAGTACTGCAAAACAAAACCCCTCAAAACACTCTTGAGGTTTCACTTATTTATTTACTTATTTTTGTGGTACTAGAGATTAAACCCAGGAGTGTTCTAATTCTGAGCTACATCCTTAGTCTCATTTTATTATTTTGCTTTGTAATAGGGTTTACTAAGTTGCCCAAGACCTTGATAAGATTCCAAGGCTGTCCTCGAACCTATTATCCTCCTGACTCAGCCTCCCAAGTACTGGGATCACAGGCGTGCGCCACTCTGCCTAGCTTGAAGTTCTACTATACAGATGCAAAGCTCATAGGTGGGGAGTTGCTAAGACAAGGAGCTGGTACCAGGTAGACCGTCCCCAAAGGACAGGTCCCAGGTGCGGAGTGGGTGGGGGTCAGTACCTCCAGGCCCCTGGCGAAGGCTACGGCTCCTGGGCCTCGGAGGTGATTCCAGCTGATGTTAAGCTCGGTAAGTCCTGTGTTTTCTGCCAGGGCTGGTCCAAGTTTCTCTCCTTTAGGAACATGAAGAGAGACCTCATTACCCACTACGTCTGTTCCTTTCTAAAAATGATACTGGTGCTGGGAGTGGTAGTGCACACTTGTAATCCCAGTACATGGGAGGCTGAGGCAGGAGGATCACAGGCTCATGGCCAGCCTCAGCTCCTTAGTGAGGCCCTCTGCAACTCAGTAAGACCCTGTTTCAATATAAAGAATAAAAAATAGGGCTGGGGGTGTAGCTTGGAGGTATAATTAATTACCCTGGGTTTATTTATTTATTTTTGGTGGTATTGGGGTTCCTGGAAGCCCTTCTACCTCCGGGCTACACTCCCAGACCTATTTTATACTTTTTAAATTTGGAAACAGGGTCTCTTAAGCCAGTGCGGCTGGCTTCGAACCTGCGCGATCCTCCTGTCTCTGCCTCCCAAGCGCGGGGATTAAAAGCGTGCGCCACCACGCCCGGCTCCCTTGGGTTTAATCTCTAGCACCACACACACAAAAAAAAAAGAAAGAAAGAAAAGGAAAGAGAGAGGGGAAGGGAGAGAGAAAGAGAAAAGAAGGAAGAGAGAAAAACACTGAAGAAACTGAGTGGCGTGACGGGCGCACTCCGCCAGCAGACACTTCAGCACCACGGACAGCTCCCACTCGCCCTGGCACTGTCCTCTAAGCCAGGCCGGGTCCTGCACCCGCATCCTCAGATGTGGGCGCTTCTCCCCTCCTCAGACATCTCCAGAGCTGAGGGGAGGCAGTGGTCTTCCTCTCTGGGGGCAGCCCCTTCTTTGCTGAATAGTGGAAGGAAAATCCGGGCGTGGAGGCGCATGCTTGTAATCCCAGCATCCGGGAGGCTGAGACAGGAGGATCACAGGTTCCTGGCCAGCCTCAGCTACTTAGTGAGACCCTGTTTTAAAATAAAGAATAAAAAATAGGGCTGGGTCTGGGGCTCAGAGATAGAGTGCCCCTAGGTTCAATCCCCAGTCACACACACACACACACACACACACACACACACACACACACACTGAAGGTGGGGCTTACTGGGGCTTGGGTGTGGGGGTGCAAGCCTGTAATCCCAGTACATGGGTGGCTGGGGCAGAGGGATCACAGGTTTGAGGGCAGCCTCTGCAACTTGGCAATACCCTCAGCAATTAGTGAGACTGTATCTAGAAATAAAAGGTGAGTCTGGGCCTGGTGGGCACGCTTGTAATTCCAGCATTCAGGAGGCTGAGACCAGATGATCGTGGTTTGCGGACAGTCTCAGCTACTTAGTGAGGCCCTCTGAAACTCAGTGAGGCCCTCTGAAACTCAGTGAGGCCCTGTTTCAAAATAAAGAATAAAAAAATAGGGCAGGAGGTGTAGCTCGGGGGCAGAATGCCCCTGGGTTCCATTCCCAGACATCCCCCCCCAAAAAAAAAGTGAGTCCGGGCCTGGTGGCGCACGCTTGTAATCCCAGTACTTGGGAGGCTGAGACAGGAGGATCATGCAGGTTTGAAGCCATCCTCAGCTACTTAGTGAGACCCTGTTTCCAAATAAAGTATAAAGTAGGTCTGAGAGTGTATTCCAGAGGTAGAAGGCCCCTGGATTCCCTTCCTAGTACCACAATAAATAAATAAATAAATAAATAAATAAATAAATAAGTGGGCTGGGGGTGTAGTGCAGAGGCAGAGCACCCATAGATCCAACCAATAATACAAAAAAAAAAGGAAGAATAATATGGGATCTGGTATAGGAATACAGAGTGGACCCTGGACCTGTCATATCAAGCTCTTGGGGAATGCTTGCGCGCACGGTCGTGTGTGTGTGTGTGTGTGTGTGTGTGTGTGTGTGTGTTACTGGGATTGAGCCCAGGGGCATTATACCTCTGAGCTACACCTCCAGCTCTAGTTTTTAGTCTTTTTATTTTTAAAATAGGGTCTCCCTGAGTTGTGAAGGGCCTTGCTAAGTAGCTGAGGCTGTCTGCCAACTGCGATCCTCCACACCTGGTTTATCCGTGTGTGTGTGTGTGTGTGTGTGTGTGTGTGTGTGTGTGCGCACGTGTGCGCTACTGGGGGTGGAACCCAGGGGCTTTTCTACCTCCAGGTTATACTCCCAGACCTATTTTTTTATACTGTATTTGGAAACAGGGTCTCACTAAGTTGCTGAGAGCCTCACTAAGTAGCTGAGGCTGGCTTCGAACCTGCGCGATCCTCCTGTCTCAGCCTCCTAAGCGCGGGATTACAAGCGTGTGCCGCCACGCCCGGCGTCCATCTGCTTTCTAATGAATGCCCCAGGAGACTTGTCTGATATGAAAAGTTTCCAAATCAGTAATCTGTCTCAAGCTGCTTAGAGTTAAACTGCCCCAGAGCTGATTTACCTCTGAGGAAAGGACGTGTTAACAAACTAAACACAGGTGCCTCCCAGCCCCTAAGGCAGGGTGCGATAGTCAGTCAGCCACACCTGGGCCCTTTCCTTACAAAGAGGAAAGATGCCTTTTGGCACACAGTCCAGGATGGGCTGGCCCTGTGTTGAGGCAGGACACCGTGGTGGAGCAGAGCCATTCAGCTCACGCACGGCCAGGAGCAAAGGGGCGAGAGGGAGAGGCTGGCTCTCTCTTGTATGGCGTGTCTCCCAGTGACCTAAAGACCTCCTGCCAGGCCCTGTCTTTTTTGTGCTAGAGATTTGACTCAGGGGGGGGCATTCTACCTCTGAGCTGCACCCCCAGGCCTTTTACTTTTCACTTCGTTTTTGGTATTAGGGATTGAACTCAGCTCTGAGCTACATCCCCAGCCCTTTTAATTTTTGTCGTTGTTGTTGTTTTGAAGCAGGGTTCTGCTTAGTTGTTGAGGGTCTCACTACTGACTGGCCTTGAACCTGCAGTCCCTGTCTCAGCCTGCCAGGCCCGGGGATGACAGGTGTGAACCACTGTGCCTGGCTGAATTCAGAGCCCTGTGTGGCTGGAGTGGATGAGGAGTGGGCCCAGGTGTGTGTGGGGAGCAGAAGCCAGGGGATGGGACTTGTCTCATGCTCCTTCCCCTTCTCCCCTCAGCCTGCAGAGGAAGTTGAGCTTTCTTGTCCTGCGGTAGCCCAGTGTTACCTGCTTGGCCATTCAGCTGGTTATGGCTGAGGTCCAGGGATTTCAGACCCGTGTGCGCCAGCAGGAGTTCAGCGAGGTACTGGGCTGCCTGCTCCTCCAGGCCGTTCCCCGCCAGCTGCATCTTCTGCACAGCTGGGTTCACTGCGAGGGCAGCACAGAGGGCCTGTGTCTCTGCCGCTCCGAGCTTGTTCTCCGACAGGTCGACATCTGGGGGCCAGCACCCCTCCTCGGTCAGTGGCACCCAAAGCCAGGCACCACCCTCCACCACCTCCCTCTATCCCCTACAGCTCCAGGGCCGAGGCAGAGGAAGGGGGTTCACGGCTGGACTGTCCTGGGGGTGCATGGCGGTGGTCCCCTTGGGCCCCTGCCTGTCCACGAGCTTCTCAGTCGAGGGGCTTGAGAGCATGTGACTCGTGGAGCAGTGGAGGACACTGCGGTGAGGGCGAGCCACCCCACTGGTGACCAGTGTCTGCCAGCCCAGGCCCTGGCCGCGCAGGGCGCACTGATGTCAAGCAGACCCTTTGCTGAGCACCGCGCCGGTGCCGTTCACGCGGTGCTCACCAAGCCCCAAGGGCTAAGTGGTCTTGTTGGGACCCTGTCACAGACTGGGAACAGACCCAGCAAGCTGGAGCTGCTGGCCCAGTGCAGAGCTGGCCTGGAGCTCCAGCCCCTCTGCCTTCCTGCCCTGTCACCCCCTTCATGCACGCTCTGGTACGCTGGGGGGAGCGGCGGGAAGAGAGCAGCACTGGCTGCACCATCGGCTGGACCCTTGGAGGTTCCAACACCGTTCCCATGTGCCCCACACTGTGGTGAGGCCCCCAGGTCCCCAGCCCCAGAGATACCGGCATCTTCTGCAGCAGAGTGCCTGGCTTGGAAGGGGAGGACCTGAGCCTGCACATCTGCCCCGCTCAGCACCTACCTCGGATGCTGCTGCTTTTGCGCAGGACATCTGCCAGGGCCTCTGCACCGGCCCCACAGAGACCATTGTCCCGAAGATCCAGCCGCTCAACGTGGGGATTGGAGGCCAGGGCAGAAGCCAGAGCTCGTGCGCCCTGGGATGGAGCAGAGGGGCCTGGTCCTTGACAGTGCGCCGGGCCTCAGACGCATCTGGCCACCTCCTGGCTCCCATTTACAGGGCTCCCCCCCAAGTGGAGCAGCAACATTTCCAGGGACCCCTGCTTCTCCCCCTAGGCCCCGCCCACATCTCACCTCCAGCAGGGGAGGAGCCCTAGGCAGCCCTCTTGCTGACCCTCGGGGCTGCCAGAGGCCAGTGGAGGAGGGTGGGGTGGGCCAAAGAGAGGCACAGGGTGGCTGCTGTCTCCAGCGTCCCTCCACAGGTACCTGGGGTCCCAGACCTCGGTGCCGCAAGTTCAATTCTGGGTCATTCCCTAGGCGCAGAAAGCACGAGGCCGGCACAACTCGATGGGCCCGGCACGCCCGCAGGTAGAGGGTGTCCCTGACCAGTTCTCCACGCCCACCGGTGCCTGGTGGAAGCCAAGGGAACAAACACGACCCCATCACGGACAGACATCTGCCTCCCCCGTCCTCCATCACTAGCTGGTCTCCGTCCCCCTTCTAGCGGCATTTCTTCCTGTGGTAGCGGGACTCCTGCCCCATATGACAGATGAGGACAGCAAAGCTCTGAAAAAGCAAACCTGTTCCCCAAACTTAGCAACTTAGTGAAACCCGTTTCCAAATAAAAAATAAAATAGGTCTGGGAGTATAGCCTGGAGGTAGAAAGCCCCTGGGTTCCACCCCCAGTACCACCAAAACAAATAAGTAAATAAATAAAAAGATTAAAAACTAGGGTTGGGGGTCTCTCTTGGAGGTAAAATGTCTGTGAGTTCCATCCCAGTACTGCAAAAAAAAAAAAAAAAAAAAAAAAAAAAATATATATATATATATATATATATATATATATATATATATATGGACTGGGGGTGTATTTGGGAGGTAGAATGCACCTGGGTTCAATTCCAGTACAAAAAAAAAAAAATTCTGGAAGCATGTTCTTAATGATGGACCACCTGATGCGGCCGGGAGGGGAAGACGCCGTGGAGCTGGAAGGCCCACCGGCTGTCCTGAAGGCACTCCACATAAGGGTGAGTCTCACTCAGCTCCAGCCCGCTCCCTCCATGCCTGCCCAGAAGTCCCCAAGGCGACGAATCGAGCCTGGCCATCTGCTGGGGAGCACCTTCTGTCTCCAGATCGGAGTCCGAATCTGCGTTCGCACCCTTCTCGGCCTCCGGGACCCCTGCAAAAAGGCCAGGGGCCGCCACCTCCTCTTCCTTCTGCTTTTCATTTTCCCCAGATCTCTCGCAGGGACCGCTCATAGTCACGCCGGTATCACAGACCTCGGCCCCCCGCCCGGCCCAAAGAGCCGCTGCATTTGGAATGCAGCCCGGGAATGTGGGCGGATCCTCCTGCAGCTACGGCCAATCGCAGGTGGCAAACAGACAACAGACACTCACGGCAGCCAATAATAGCGTGCTTCCCTGAGGCAGTTGCCCGGGCAACCCGCTGTTGTGGTTGCAGCAGAACCCCCGGCTACCTAGCCAGGGTAGGGGAGAGCAGTGCCGCGGGGCTTACTCGGGGTGGGCACCTGGCAGGAGTTTCTTCATCTTGCTCTATAATGAGGTTCCTGGGAAACACGCCTGACTCCAGAGGTTGTGTGGTAGTCACTGCACTTGGGGGTTCGGAAGGGCTCTGCGGGGGCCCTGGAGAGTCTCAGAGGCAGGTGACCCTCCTCTCACTTGGCCCTCCAGTTCTCAGTTCTCCCTCACGCTCTGCGGATCCCTCCACCAGGAACACCCCTCCCCGACTTCTCTTGTAGTATCCCAGGATCTACACCCAGTCCTACTTTTAAAAACATTTCTTTTGAAGCTGGGCGGTGGTGGTGCACGCTTGTAATCCCGGCATTGGGGAGGCTGAGAAAGGAGGATCGCGGTTCACGGACAGCCTCAGCTACTTAAGTGAGGAATTCCGCAATTCAGTGAGACCCGTTTCAAAATAAAGAATAAAAAAAAAAAATAGGACAGGGGCTGTAGCTCGGAGGTAGAATGCCCCTGGGTTCCATCCCCAGACCCGCATAAAACAAAACAAAACAAAACATTTCTTTTGTATGTGAGTGGTACTGGGGATTGAACCCAGAGGCATTCTACCTTTGAGCTATACCTCCAGCCTAATTTATTTCTTATTTTTTTAGGTTTCTCACTAGGTTGATGAGCGTCTCAGTACTCGCTTGAGGCTGTCCTCTAACCTGTGGTCCACCTGCCTCAGCCTCCCAAGCACTGGGATTACAGGCATGCACTAACATGAATTTTCTTTTTTCCGGACTGGGCTTTTTTTCTTTTTTTGTGGTACTAGGGGTAGAGCCCAGGGGCTGTTCTGCCTCTGGGCTACACTCCCAGACCCATTTTATACTTTATTTGGAAACAGGATCTTACTAAATTGCTGAGAGTCTAAGTAGCAGAGGCTGGCTTTGAAGCTGTGTGATCCTCCTGTCTCAGCCTCCTAAGCACTGGAATTACAAGCGTGCGCCACCACGCCCGGCTCTCCGTACGGGACTTTTAAAAATATTTTGAAACAGGGCTCTGCTAAGTTGTTGAGGGTCTTGCTAAGTTGCCAAGACTGGCTTCAAGCCTGCAGTCCTGCCTCAGCCTCCCAAGCACTGGGATTACAGGCGCGTGCCTCATGCCCAGCTTTTTTTCTTTTCTGAAACTTTCCTTGGCTCTTCCTCTGGGCTTTCCTGCCCCCATGCAGCACTCAAAACACCTGTCATTCTCACCATATAAGGAACTGCAGTCAGAGGGCAGGGGCGGGCTGCCCCTCTCTGATGTGGCCAGGGACTCTGGAGAGTTTGGGACTGAGCCCAGGCCTGCCCTAAGTGGAGGTGTCCCTTTAACAACGGCTGGCCTGGCCCACTTGGGTACAGGCTTAGCTTTCTGTTCAGCGGGAGCTACAGCTGCTGTGCTGACTCATGCCGCCGCCAGCAGGGGCCCGGAGCATGGGCTCCCAGGGGGCCTTGGCAGCCTGGGGGCTTCTGGATTACAAAACGGAGAAGTTTGTGCTGACCAGGAACTGGCGGGTGGGCGCCTTGCAGAGGCTGCTGCAGCTGGGGGTCGTGGCCTATGTGCTGGGGTAAGAGCATTTCCCGGCCAGCGGAGGGATCCTGGTTGGTCCTGCCGGGCAGAGGGGGTGGGGTTCGGCTCTTTGGGGGCCAGGCTGTGGCCGCTTGGGGGGGGGGGTAGACACCAGGAAGGGCCAGCAGGTTGCAGGAACAAGCTGTGTGCCTGCGTTCTTGTGTGACCGCTGCCTCCTTTCAGGGGCCTGGTCCTCAGCCCCATGCTGGGCTCTGGGCACAGGAAGAACCACCCCACTCCTTACCAGGAGACACCCTGGTAGGGCAGGAGATACTTGTCATAGCATGGACTGGAAAAGTTAAAAGGAAAGCAAAGGGCCGTGATGGTGCACGCTTGTAATCCCAACATTTGGGAGGCTGAGATAGGAGGATCGCGGTTCGAGGACAGCCTTAGCAATTCAGTGAGACCCTCTGCAACTTAGTGAGACCCTGTTTCAAAACAAAATGAGCCCTTTTAATCCCAGTACAGGAGGATCACACGTTTGAAGCCAACCTCAGCAACTTAGTGACGCTTTCAGCAACTTAGCAAGACCCTATTCCCAAATAAGAAATAAAAATAGGTCTGGGGGCATAGTTTGGAGGAAGAAGGCCCCTGGGTTCCATCCCCAGTACAACAAAATAAAGTAAAAACCGGGTGTGATGGTGCGTGCTTGTAATCCCAGTACTTGTAAGATTGAGACAGGAGGATCGCAGGTTCACGGCCAGCCTCAGCAACTTAGTGAGGCCCTTTGCAACTTACTAAGACCCTGTTTCAAAGATAAAGAATAAGACATAGGTTGAGAGTGTAGCTCAGAGGTAGAGTGCCCCTGATAAATAATGCCCCTGGTGCCTAAATAAGTAAATCAATGGGTGGACAGCACTTGCATTAGACAGACGCAGGGTGTGCGTGAGGCGGTGGGCGAGGATGGTGAGCCCTGGGAGGAGCTATGAGGCTGCGCCCCAGGATGTTCCAGAGTAGAGGATGCCCCCTTTTTTTCCCCTGTGGCCTTGGGGGTTGAACCCCGGGGCCTTCTACCTCTGAGTTACACCCTAGCCTATATTAACAACAATAGTAATTATTATCATTTTATTTTTTTGTTTGAAACAGGGTCTTGGTGGTAGATTACAAGCATGCACCGCCATGCCTGGCTTTCTGGTTTTTTTTTTTTTTTTTTGCTGAGAGCCTACAGCACACGTCCCCTGGGTTTTCTTTGGCCAGGGCCCTCAAGGACACCACGAGGTTATGTTCTGTTGATTGTAATGCAGCCGGGCTTGCGATCAAGACATGTTCTAGAAGTTATGCGGGAGCTGGCAGGGCTCATGGGGGCCAGTGGTAGGAACACCCCAGTCTTGGGGCCAGAAAAGTCTTTTTTTTTTTTTTTTTTTTTGGTGCTGGGGATTGAACTAAAGGGCATTCAACCTCTGAATAGACCTCTGGCCCTATTTTATTTTATTATTTTATTTATTTATTTATTTATTTGCAGCACAGGGGATGAAACCCAGGGGCATTTGACCTCTGAGCTATACCACCAGCCTTATTTTTTTATTCTTTATTTTGAAACAGGGTCTCACTGAGTTGCAAAGGCCTCACTAAGTAGCTGAGGCTGTCTGCGAACCATGATCCTCCTGTCTCAGCCTTTTGAATGCTGGGATTAAAGCATGCACCGTCATGCCTGGCTTTATTTTTTTGTTTTGAAGCAGGGTCTTACAAAGCTGCTGAGGTCTCCTTACTTTTCTGAAGCTGGCCTTGAACCTGTAGTTCTCCTGTCTCAGCCTCCCAAGTATTAGCATTACCGGTCTGAGCTACGGTGCAGGGCCAGAAAGTCTTTCAGAAGGGAGCTGGGTCTAGCGGGGAAGCGTGGGGACCTGGGGTGACTGGTGAGGTGGAAGGAGTGGGGGCCCTGGATACTGGGCGAGGAGGCCTTGGTATGGGGGGAGGAGCTCAGCTCCTCCAAGCCCACCTGTGCCAGGGCCCCACCACAGTGTCCTCCACCTCCTCCCCAGGTGGGCCCTACTTGCCAAAAAAGGCTACCAGGAACGGGACCCGGACCCCCACATTTCCGTCATCACCAAACTCAAAGGGGTTTCTGTGACTCAGATTAAGGAGCTGGGGAACCGGCTGTGGGATGTGGCTGACTTCGTGAAGCCACCACAGGTAGGTCCTTGCTGCTGCTGCCGGGCACAGGTCCTCCCCGCTGGCAGCTCCAGCAGCAGCCTTGGGGCAGGGGTGTGTGGGAACAGGTGCGTGGTGCCAGGGGCGGCTGGAGGAAGTGGGGCCTGGACAGGGCTCTCGTAGGAGGTTTCCAGGTGGACGAGGGGGACAGGTCAGGAAGCCAAGCCAGGGGAACATGACCATGTGTGGGCCTCAGCTACTTAGTGAGGCCCTCTGCAACTTAGTGAGACCCTGTTTCAAAATAAAGAATAAAGCTGGGCGTGGTGGCCCAGGCTTGTAATCCCGGCATTTGGGAGGCTGAGACAGGAGGATAGGGGTTCATGGCCAGCCTCAACTACATAATGAGGCCCTTTGCAACTCAGTGAGACCCTGTTTCAAAATAAAGACTAAAAAATAGGACTGGGGTTGTAGCTCAGAGGTGGAATGCCCCTGGGCTCATCCCCAGCACCCAACACACACTTAAATTCTGGGGAGCGGGGGACATGCCTAGCATGTGCTAGATCCTGGGTTCCATCCCTAATACTGCCAAAACCAACCACCTGCCCACTCACCCACCCACCCACCCAGCAACCAGGCTTCTGGTGTCTCCAGTCGAGGGAGCCAGCAGGAGCCAACTGAGACTTGCCTCCTAGGGAGAGAACGTGTTCTTCCTGGTGACCAATTTCCTTGTGATACCAGCCCAAGTTCAAGGCAGATGCCCAGAGGTAAGGCTCCAGGGAGCCTCCCGTGGGTCCTTACTTCCTCCGCCAGTCTACGTCAGCAGCCATGGCTCCCTCCTTCCCCAGTGGTTAGAGGCCAAGTACGTACTTAGTATAATCAGGACATTGGGCTAAATCTTTTGGCAAATTATTTCATTTAGCTTCTCTCTCCCTCTCTCCTTCTCTCTCTCTCTCTCTCTCTCTCTCTCTCTCTCTCTCTCTCTCCTCTCTGGGATAGAACCCAGGGCCATTCTACCTCTAAGCTATACCTCCAGCCCCATTTTATTTTTTATTTTGAAACAGGGTCTAAGTTGCAGAGGGCCTCACTAAGTAGTTGAGGCTGCCCTCAAACCTGTGGTCCTCCTGTCTCAGCCTTCCAAGTATTGGGATTACAGGCACATGCCACTATGCCTAGCCTTATTTTTTTTTTAAACAGGGTCTGACTAAGTTGCTGAGGGTCTTGCTAAATTGCCAAGGCTGGCCTTGAACATTTAATCCCCCTGTCTCAGCCTCCCAAGTACTGGGACCTCAAATATGCACCGTCCTGCCCGGCTACGGCCTCCGCCTCCATTTCTTATTTTTGCTCTATAGCTGTCTTGTGTACTTCTAAAGGTGGGGCGAGACATTCCTGGAATGTGTGGGGCTGAGTCTCGGGGGAGATCCCCCGGGGCCACAGGTGACTGAGGTCTCCCGTCCACACCAGCACCCCTCCACCCCTCTGGCTAGCTGCTGGGTCAACGAGGACTGCCCGGAAGGGGAGACAGGGACACACAGCCACGGTAACTGTGAGCTCTGTCTTCCAGAGCCCCAGCAGGGCAGGGGAGGCGCGGGCCCCTGGGTGGTAGCTCTGCCAACAGCCCCCTGCTCCACACCCTCCCCAGGCCCCGGACATGGAGGGCCTTGAGTTCATCTTGTTTTCAAGGTATCAAGACAGGCCAGTGTGTGGTGTTCAACGAGACCCACAGGACTTGTGAGATCCAGGGCTGGTGCCCAGTGGAGAGCGGCACTGTGCCCACGTAAGTCTCCTCTGACTCCTGGGGCAGGGCCCAGGACAGGCAAAATCTTGGCAGTGTGCCCTCCACCTGCAGGACACCCCTGCTGCTCCAGGCCGCAAACTTCACGCTGTTCATCAAAAACACAGTCACCTTCAGCAAGTTCAACTTCACCAAGTAAGGGCGGGCAGGCCCTGGCCGGCCCCAGCCCTTCTGCCCGCCCTTGACCAGCTGATCACCGCCCCTCCCAGGTCCAACACCTTAGACACCTGGGACCCCGCCTACTTCAAGCACTGCCGCTATGACGCACGCTCCAGTCCCTACTGCCCTGTATTCCGCGTCGGAGACCTGGTGGCCGCGGCTGGGGCGCACTTCGAGGATCTGGCACTGCTGGTGGGCCCCCGGGGGCAGGGTCCTGGCGGGCTCAGGGGAGGGCCCAGGCCCCCACCAGTGGAGCAGAGATGTGCCGTGTGCAGGGTGGCGCCGTGGGCATCAGTGTCCACTGGGATTGCGACCTGGATGCAGGGGCTTCCGACTGCTGGCCTCGCTACTCCTTCCAGCTGCAGGAAAGGAGCTATAACTTCAGGTATGGTGCCTGCTTGCCACTCCCGGCCCGCGCCCCTTCACCCACCTCCTGTGGCCACGGGGATGACCACCAGGCCCTCCCTCTGGATACTCCAGTGTGTTTGTGCTGGGAGGGCGTGCCGCAGCCAGGAGGGGCATTCTCAGCTCTTGGTCAGCCAGCCTGGGCTCATCCGCACCCCCCCCCCAGTTCTCCACCCCGCCTGGTGTGGGCTGCCCACCTCTAGACCTTGGCATGGCCCCTCCTCCGCCCACCCTGTCTCCAGATCTCTCCAAGCCCGGGGGACTCCCCTTTTCACTGTCAAGTTAGGATTTTATCTAAAATAATAGAAATTTTTATAGAAAAGTTCAAAAGATAGGCCAAGCATGGTGATGCATACTTGTAATCCTAGTGCTTGGGAGGCGGAGACAGGAGGATAACAGGTTCAAAGCCAGCCTCAGCAGCATAGTGACATCTTCAGACACTTAGCAAGCCCCTGTTTTTAAATAAAAAGCTAAAAGAGCTGAGAATGTAGCTCAGACATAGAATACTCCTGTATTCAATCCCTAGCACGCACACACACACACACACACACACACACACACACACACTCCCCATAGAATGCAAGTTGAAAGCCAGCCTGGGCCACCTAGTGAGATGGTTTCAAAATATAAAATGAAAAAGGGCTGGGGGTAGAACACCTGTGGATTCAGTCCCAAGCACCACACACACACACACACACACACACCCCACAGGAAAAAATAGCCCCCGTAGCCCACCCTGGGAATGGGTGGTATGGCCAGCAGAGCCCCTCCCTCGCCCCAGGACAGCCAGCCACTGGATAGAGGAGCCAGGCATAGAGGCTCGGAGCCTGCTCAAGCTCTACGGGATCCGCTTTGACATCCTCGTCACCGGGCAGGTAGGGGTCTGGCCGGGAAGGGGTTCAGATGGGGCCCGGAGGGGCTGGGGCGAGGGCCCGGCCTGGATTTCTCTCAGGCAGGGAAGTTCGGGCTCATCCCCATGGCCATCACGGTGGGCACCGGAGCAGCCTCGCTGGGTGTGGTGAGTGCCCCTTCCGCGGGCTCCCTCTGGTGGCAGTGCCCGCCTGCCCAGGTCACAAGAGCCCCCTGGGCTGCAGGTGGCTAGAGGGTGGCTGGGGAGCTGGCATATGGTGGGCCCTGCTTCTCCCAGGTCACCTTCCTCTGCGACCTGCTGCTGCTGTACGTGGACAGAGAAGCCCATTTCTACCGGAGGACCAAGTATGAGGAGGTGAGCCTCGGCCACTCTGCCGGGCCCCTAGCCTCTGCCACGCTCCAGGGGTTTGGCTGACCCCTGACCTGCATCCTTGTCTGCAGGCAAAAGCCCCCAAAGTGACAGCCACCGCTGCATGGACCAAGCCAGCGCTTGCACCTGCCAGCCCCAGTGCGACTTAGCCAGTGCCTGCCGGCACCTGCCCCTTGACTACAGCTGCTGGGCCAGACCCCGGGGCCCGGGTGGCCCTGCTGGGGCGCCGGCACCCCCTCGCCCGCTTACTCCTGAGCCAGGAGCCGTTTCCTTCTGTTTGAGGCTTGGGGATGGGGAAGGACAGAGGTCCTGGCTTGGGGACTTCAAAGATGCAGGCCCAGCAGGCCCGGGATAGAAGTAGGGGGCAGAATCCCACCCTGGACTTCCCAGGCCAACCTCCCGCCTGGGTCCAGTCTTGCTTCCTGGGGAGCCACAGGAGCTGGTTCTGTCTAGAGACAGGTGGTGGATCAGGAGGCACGGAGGCGGGGAGCGCCTGGGACACCCACACTGCATCATGGGTAGACGCCAGCATCTGCTCAGCCACGGCCACCTGCCGCCTCCCTGCAGCAGCCCTTGGGCTACGGAGGACTTGGGGGGAGGGCCATGGGGCCGAGTCAGTGGTCACTGGGCCCGCCGCCATCTTCTATGTACCTCCTTGGAGACCCCCAGCACGACCCCCAGCACCCATGTCACCAGCTTTCATGGGAGCCCCAGGGGTGGGGTATGTCTGGAATGCACGCCATCCAGGGCACACCCAGTAACCTATCTGGGCACCTGGCGGGCCTGGACTGAGGCACACACACAGGAGACCCGCTCCCTGACACCAGGCAGAGCACTGCCACTGTGAGCAATGCCCTTCACAAAGGGTACCAGTCCGCTCAGGGCTGGCTAGGCTCTGGCTCTGGAACTTTCCTGGGGGTTCTGGGTCCTGCCTGATGGGGACCCCCCTATTCCTGCACTCAGGTGAGGATGGGAGGGACCACACTGCAAGGGGCCAAGCCTCCCTGGGTCCCAGGGTGGGCTGGGAGCGAGGGGCGCTGTGCTGAGCCTCGCTGCAGTAGCATCTGGAATTATCTAGTACCCAGGGCCTCAGCCAAGCCCCTGGTGTCCCTGCCTCTGCACAACCCCAGGGGCCAGGGTGGGAAGGCTCGCAAGCCACCAGGCCTGGTTCTCGGAGCTGGGCTGATGTACCTGGCCATCCTCAACATCCAGAGAAAGCTGATGTCACCACTGTAGTAAAGCTTGCCCAAGCCAGCAGCTCCCTGTGCAGTCCTTCCAGGCAGGAACCAAGGCCGGGGACCACAGCGGGTGTGACACAACACGGACAGGGATGGGAGGGCGCAGGGAAGGCCCAGGGCCGTCCTGGGGACCCCCGCCCCCAGACTGGGGCCCCACAGCCAGCAACGGGCTGGAAGACCGCAGGGGCGTGGGTTCATGTGCACCTGTGCAGCTGTGCACAGCTGTTGGACCTGGGAGGGAGCCACACTGTGGGCCAGCCGGAGCCAGGACAGCCGTCAGCTTACTGTGCACACGGGCGTGCACTGCAGGACGGCAGAGTGAGCCACGCAGGCACAGGCTGGAGGGGGATGTGCCGCGGTGCAGGTGCCTGAGTGCAGGTGTGGCTGATGTCCCCGGCTGAGCCTCGACACGTGCTGGGCCTGCTCGGATCCCAGGGAGAGCAAGGAGCCCCACTGCCCCTTCTAGGCAACCTCCTTGGGGCCCCGGCTCTGCTCCCTCCACCACCCCAGAGGACATGCGAGGGCCTTACCCACCCCTGCCAGGGGCCCCTCCTTGCTGCTGTCCTCTAGGCTGGGAGGGAGGAGGACCCCTAGACCCGAGTCTGTGCGTCTTTGCTGCAGATCGGGGACAAGTAAGTGTCTGGTTCCCTGGGCAGGTAGACTCGGTGCCACAAAGAATGCCACAGTGGACACACCGGTTGACTATACGGCTGGCCGGGCAGCTATTATTATGGATCTCCGGGGCTACGGCTTCTTCCCCACTCCCCCAACCCCGCCTGCCCAGGTAGCAGGAGTTGGTCATAAACAGGAAGGTGCTGGGCAGAGTCCATCGCACCAGCCCTGGCCGAGGCCCATTCTTGAAGACCCAGCTCAGGCCAGGCTGAGAACCATCCCAGCCTGGGCAGGCAGGCCTACGAGCCCCAGCTGCCCTGGATGGAAGTAGCTCTCAGCTCCTGCGGCCTCTGGAGGAGCGGGGGACGGCAGGGTGAGTGGGAGCCGGCCTCAAGGGCTGGCTGGCGGCTCCGTGCCCACAGGCTCCTGGGCCGGCGCCTGGCTAGCGGGCTGTGCGGGCTGCACCGTCTCGTCCAGGCTGCCACGGGGGAATAACACGTAGCCAGAGGTGGCCAGTGCTGGTGGCTCCCGCTCTTCCTCCTTGCTGTGCCTGATGCCGTAGCCAAAATACACTGCGAGTCCTGAGAGGGGGGGAGGGGACACGAGCTGAGGGGGCCCAGCCCGCCTGCCCTCCCTGCCCTCCCCTGCAGCACACCTGGGGCCCAGCCCGCCTGCCCTCCCTGCCCTCCCCTGCAGCACACCTGGGGCCCAGCCCGCCTGCCCTCCCTGCCCTCCCCTGCAGCACACCTGGGGCCCAGCCCGCCTGCCCTCCCTGCCCTCCCCTGCAGCACACCTGGGGCCCAGCCCGCCTGCCCTCCCTGTCCTCCCCTGCAGCACACCTGAGGCCTAGCCCGCCTGCCCTCCCTGCCCTCCCCCTGCAGCACACCTGGGGCCCAGCCCGCCTGCCCTCCCTGTCCTCCCCTGCAGCACACCTGAGGCCTAGCCCGCCTGCCCTCCCTGTCCTCCCCTGCAGCACACCTGGGGCCCAGCCCGCCTGCCCTCCCTGTCCTCCCCTGCAGCACACCTGGGGCCCAGCCCGCCTGCCCTCCCTGCCCTCCCCCTGCAGCACACCTGGGGCCCAGCCCGCCTGCCCTCCCTGCCCTCCCCTGCAGCACACCTGGGGCCCAGCCCGCCTGCCCTCCCTGCCCTCCCCTGCAGCACACCTGGGGCCCAGCCCGCCTGCCCTCCCTGCCCTCCCCTGCAGCACACCTGGGGCCCAGCCCGCTTGCCCTCCCTGTCCTCCCCTGCAGCACACCTGAGGCCTAGCCCGCCTGCCCTCCCTGCCCTCCCCCTGCAGCACACCTGGGGCCCAGCCCACCTGCCCTCCCTGTCCTCCCCTGCAGCACACCTGAGGCCTAGCCCGCCTGCCCTCCCTGCCCTCCCCTGCAGCACACCTGGGGCCCAGCCCGCCTGCCCTCCCTGCCCTCCCCTGCAGCACACCTGGGGCCCAGCCCGCCTGCCCTCCCTGCCCTCCCCCTGCAGCACACCTGGGGCCCAGCCCGCCTGCCCTCCCTGCCCTCCCCCTGCAGCACACCTGGGGCCCAGCCCGCCTGCCCTCCCTGCCCTCCCCCTGCAGCACACCTGGGGCCCAGCCCGCCTGCCCTCCCTGCCCTCCCCCTGCAGCACACCTGGGGCCCAGCCCGCCTGCCCTCCCTGCCCTCCCCCTGCAGCACACCTGGGGCCCAGCTGGGCCTCACTCACCGGCCAGCAGCCAGATGGAGAAGCGCACCCAGGTGAGGTAGCTCAGCTTCAGCATGAGGCAGACGTTGAGCAGGATGCTGAGGGCTGGGGTCAGGGGCACCAGGGGCATCTGAGGGCACAAGGCGGGGCGGAGCTGCAAGGGAGGCCTGCCAGCCCGGGCCTGGTCTTGTGAGCATTCACAGAGCCTCTGCCGTGTCACATCTGAACACACGTGCTCCCTCGCCAAGCACGGCACAGGGCCGAACGCATGGACCGGCAGGAGAGGAGGGGTCAGGGGGAGCAGCTAGGCCGAGCCACGGCTGGGGGAGGCTACCTGGAAGGTGTCCTGTCGGTGCTCTTGCTGGTGAGCCCCCAGGACCAGGAGGCTGAGCAGAAACACCACGGCGCTGGTGAGCAGCAGCAAGACATAGCCCCAGCGCGGGAGGTGCAGGGCCGAGTTCCCAAAGACCAGCACGCAGCTCAGGGTGACGGCCGAGATCACCAGGATGCCCAGTGCCCACGGCACAGTGGCTCCAGGGCCGCACCTGCCCAGGAAGCCCAGGTAGGGCTTCAGAGCCGGGCGCAGCTGCCCGGGCTCGGACACCGAGGCCTGCGTGGCACCCACCAGCTGGATGTGGTCTGAGAAGGAGTCGTACTTCTTAGTGGGGCAGGGGCTGGCTGGGCCCGGAGAGCGGGGCAGAGAGGCTTTCTGGAAGCGCAGCGTGATGATGCTGGTGGCCACGAAGGTGTAGGCCAGGAGCGTGCCAATGGACAGGAACTGGACCAGCGCCTCGAGGTCCAGCAGCAGCGCCAGGAGGGCCATGAGGACCCCGAACACCAAGATGCCCACCATGGGCACCTGTGTCCGGGGGTGCACGTGGGCAAAGACCTGGAAGAAGAGCCCGTCGGCGGCCATGGCGTAGACAATGCGCGGCAGCGAGAAGAGGTTGCTGAGCAGGACGGTGTTCATGGCTGCAGCGGAGGGGAGGCCCTGGTCAGCACGGGGGAGCCACCGGAGGGGAGGCCCTGGTCAGCACGGGGGAGCCACCGGCCGCTGCTGGGGGCTGGGGCAGGCGTGGCTCCTTGGAGACACCGGGCGAATCTGTCTGACTTTCAGAGTGCTGTGAGCGTGTATGGGGTTGCAGATTGTCACCCCGCCTCAGGATGGGCCCCTCCATTTAGTCACAAGGCTATTGGAGAATGCAGAGAGCAGAGTCCTGCTGCCCAGGAAAGGCCCCAGAGGCCTGTGCCCAGAGCCTGTGGCTATTTCAGTTCTGGCAAGGGGCCTCTCCAACAAGCCCAGAGGAGCGTCTCCCCACCAGTACCTTCCTCGGCCTGTTATGCACCTGGTAAAACAGAGGCCTGGAGGCAGGTGTGTTTTCTTTCTTTCTTTCTTTCTTTCTTTCTTTCTTTCTTTCTTTCTTTGGCACTGAGGATTGAGCCCAGGGGCATTCTACCTCTGAGCTACACTGCCAGTCCTATTTTATTTTTATTTTATTTCATTTTATTTTTTATGGTGCTAGGGATCGAACCCAGAGGCATTTTACCTCTAAGCTATACCCCCAGGCCGATTTTATTTCTTATTTTGAAACAGGGTCTCACTAAGTTGCAGAAGGCCTCACAAAGTTACAGAGGGGCTCACTAAGTAGCAGAGGCTGGCTATGAACCTGTGATCCTCCTGTCTCAGCCTCCCAAGTACTACAAGTGTGCACCACCACGCCATACTAGGAGGCTCTTCTCCCTTTCTTTCTTTCTTTCCTTCTTTCTTTTTCTTTTGCAGAACCGAAGATTGAACATTCTATCTGGGATTACAAGAGCGCACCCCCCATGCCCAGCTAGGGAGGTGCTTTTTCTAAGAGGTTCAAGGCAGGGCTCAGAGCAGGCCTCCCATGCTGTCCGTAAAGCCCCTTACCGCAGATGGAACCGGCTGCCACAAGGAAGCCAGCCCAGCTGTAGCCCCGCCGGTAGAAGGCGTCCGCGAGTGCCGAGTCGGGGTCCAGGCTGTGCCAGGGCACCATGAGAGTCAGCACGGTGGAGACGAGGATGTAGGCACCAGCTGCTAGCCCCAGCGAGATCGCGATGGCCATGGGCACGGCCCGCTGCGGGTTCCGGGCTTCCTCACTGGAGGCGGCGATGACGTCAAAGCCCACAAAGGCGTAGAAGCAGGTGGCGGTGCCCGCCATGATGCCCGAGAAGCCATACGGAGCGAAGCCACCCTCCTCGGTGCTCCAGTTGTGGGGGCGGGCCAGGACGAAGCCCAGGATGATGATGAAGAGGATGACCATCAGGCTGATGGCCGAGAAAGTGTGGTTGAGCCAGGAGGAGACCCGGGCTCCGCAGGACACAAAGGCCGAAGCCAGGAGCAGGATGCCAGCAGCCAGGAAGTCCGGGTACCGGGCCAGGAAAGGCACCTGCCAGGCGCCCACGTGGGACTCGGTGAAGTTGCGAATGCGGTGGCTGAAGATGGCATCCAGGGAGCCGCTCCAGGCGCGGGCCACCGCGGCGCCCCCGATGAGGTATTCCAGGAGCACATTCCAGCCGATGAGGAAGGCCCACAGCTCGCCCATGGACACGTAGGTGAAGAGGTAGGCGGAGCCTGTGCGGGGCACCCGTGCTCCGAATTCCGCGTAGCAGAGGGCTGCCAGCAGGGAGGCCACGGCAGCCAGGGCGAAGGACAGCAGCACGGCGGGGCCGGCCATGTCCTTGGCCACGGTGCCCGTGAGCACGTAGAGGCCAGAGCCCACCATGCCCCCCACACCCAGCAGGGTGAGGTCCAGCGTGGACAGGCAGCGCCGCAGTGCCGTCTCCATGCCTGACTCCTCCAGCGGCTTCAGCCGATTCAGCTTCTGGCAGAAGCGTGCCAGGCTGGCGGCGCTGGGCAGTCCCAAGACCATGGTGGCGGCTGAAAGGAGCCAGAGGCCGGGGCTGGGGCCTACGTGGGGAGACAGAGGGCATCAGCGGCCGCAGGCCAGGTCCCCCAGCCTCCAGGCCTCCTGGGCTGCCCGCCTCCACTGTGGGACCTGCACCTAGGCCTGCTGGAGGGCTGGGCAGGGGTCAGGGTGGACTGGAGGCCACAGGAAGCCTTCTGGACTGTGGCGGGGAGGCGAAGCCCCACCTGAGGGGCCCTGAGGGCGGGGAGGAGGCAGCCCCAGGAAGACAGAGCTGCCGTGCCAGCACCTCTCCTCCGGCAGGTGAAACCCGAGGCTTCCCGGGAGTTGGGCCCGCGACGACGGGACCCGGAACAGGGCGGGGCCGAGCGGCCACCTGGCCTCAGAGAGAGGGGTCACTCCACGGCCAGGCCGCCGGCGCACCTGCCCGCCCAGGCCCAGCCAGCTCCGCCCGCCGAGCCCCGCAACCCACCTGCTGTCGCCGCCGCGCAGCCTCTGCTCCGAGCTCCGCCCGCTCAGCCGAGGCTGGGTCCGCACTCACCGCCCCTCCCGGATCCGCCCGGGCCGGAGTCACGCCCGGGCCACACCCTCCAGAGGAGCCCAGCGCCAGGTGGTCCTGATGCTGCGTGCCCCCCCCCGCCGCCCCCAGGCCACATCCGGGTCCCCGCGGGGCGGGCGCAGTGTGCAGGGGAGGAGGACACGCTCCGGCAGGGCGGGCGCACGGCGCAGGGGAGGAGGACACGCTCCGGCAGGGCGAGCGCACCGTGCAGGGGAGGAGGACACGCTCCGGCAGGGCGGGCGCACCGCGCAGGGGAGGAGGACACGCTCCGGCAGGGCGGGCGCACCGCGCAGGGGAGGAGGACACGCTCCGGCAGGGCGGGCGCACCGCGCAGGGGAGGAGGACACGCTCCGGCAGGGCGGGCGCACCGCGCAGGGGAGGAGGACACGCTCCGGCAGGGCGGGCGCACCGTGCAGGGGAGGAGGACACGCTCCGGCAGGGCGGGCGCACCGTGCAGGGGAGGAGGACACGCTCCGGCAGGGCGGGCGCACGGTGCAGGGGAGGAGGCACGCGGGCTCTGCATAGCGGCCCCAGGTGAGCCGTGACCGCCCACGACAGGGCCAGCCTCCCGCGGTGGGGGGCTCTGGGAATCTGCGAAACTCCTGCATGCTGGTGGCTCTGAACCAAGTTCACGCAGCCCCCCCCCCCCCGTGGGGACCCCAGAGCCCCTCTCAGCCCAGGAGCCCCAGCAAGACCCGGAGGACCCCGGGGACCCGACAGCAACTGCCCACTCAGGGAGCCACCCCAGACACACACACACAGACACACACACACAGACACACACACACACACACACACACACACACACACACACACACCCCACCTTGGGCGCTGGTTCCCGAGGTCAAGGGGCCTTTCCCTCTGCTCCTCTTAGGGGCGTGGGGGGCATAATGGGAGGTGAACCCAGGCCCTTCTACCCCTGAGCTACACCCCCAGCCCTGTTTTATTTATCTTTATTTTTCGTGTGGAACGGGATGGAACCCAGGGGTGGTCTACTTCTCAGCTATATTCCAACCCTATTTTTTATTCTTCATTTTGAAACAGGGTCTCACTAAGTTGCAGAGGCAGTAGCTGAGGCAGGCCATGAACCTGTGATCCTCCTATCTTAGCCTCCCAAGGACTTGGATTAAGTGTGTACACCACACCCAGCAATATCAGTCATTCTTAGCAAATGCAGGATCATAAATACTCTTGATAATTTATGATTCTGGGGAGAATCTTTGTCTTAATTTGACAATGAATAGAACAGACAAGGGTATTTTATAGGTTGTAACAAAACTGGATGAATTTCTTATCAATTATTTTAAAGGGTATATTTTATAATGCTGGGTGTGGTGGCATATGCCTATAATCCCAGTACTTCGGAGGCTTAGATGGGAGGATTGCTAAATTCAAGGCCGGCCTCAGCAATTTAATGACACCCTATTTCAAAATTTAAAAAGGGGGCTTGAAGCCAGGCTTCAACATTTGGGAGGCTGAAACAGGAGGATCGCAGTTCGCGGCCAGCCTCAGCTACTACTTAGTGAGGCTCTTTGCAACTCAGTGAGACCCTGTTTCAAAGTAAGTAAGAAATCGAGCTGGGGTGTAGGTTGGAGGTAAAATGTCCCTGGGTTCCATCCCCAGGACCACAAAAAGGGGGTGTTTTGGGTTGTAGAATGTCTCTGGGTTCAATCGTCAGCACCTCCCCCCCAAAATAAAATAAAATAAAATAAAATAGAGCTGGGAGTGAGGCTAAGAAGCAGAATGTCTCTGGACTCAATCTCCAGGACCAAAAAAAAAAAAAAAAAAAAAAAAGCCAGGCATGGTGGTGCACACTGTAATCCCAGTACTTGGGCAGCTGAGACAGGAAGATCGCAGGTTCAGGGACAGGCTCAGCTATTTAGTAAGGCCCTCTGCAACTTAGTGAGATCATATTTCAAAATAAAGAATAAAAAACAGAAGGCGGGTGCATGCTTGCAATCCCAGCATTTGGGAGGCTAAGACAGGCTGGAGGTGTACCTTGGAGGTAGAATGCCCTTGGGTTCAGTCCCCAGTAACATACACACACACACACACACACACACACACACACACACACACACACGTAGTCTCTTCTCATAGTAGGCAAGAGAGGAAGGGATGTGTGTTTTGGATGGAGGCCAGCAGCAGAGGACACACACTCATCAGACTTGTTTCAGTGGCCACCGGTCACCTAGGTACTGCCCAGAGCCTGAGCTGCCCCAGCTGGGAAATGGGAACAGCAGTAGTGTATCTTCCAAAGCTTCCTGGAGGGCTTTCGAGGGAACTAGTAGGTGAAAGGCTTTTTTTTTTTTTTTTTTTTTTTCAGTACTGAGGATGGAACCCAGGGGCATTCTACCTCCGAGCTACACCCCCAGCCCTATTTTTTATTCTTTATTTTGAAACAGGGTCTCACTGAGTTGCTGAGGGCCTCACTAAGCAGCTGAGGCTGTCCGCAAACCGCGATCCTCCCGTTTCAGCCTCCCGAATGCTGGGATGACAAGATGCACCACCGCGCCCGGCCTGACGAAAGGCATTTCACGAGGTGTTCAATGCTGCGATCTAGCCTTCTCGCAAGTAGCAGGAGTCTTGACTCAAAGGCCGAGGAGGTCTGGCTGATTCTGGAGCTACCATCACTTCTGCCTTAGAGGCAGGAAGCCACTGCAAGGCTCCGATAGTGTCTGCTGTTCCGTTACCATGGCAGCGAAGTGCTGCTTAACTGGGGTGTGTGCTAAGGCTGTGCTACCAGGCCTCCCGCCATGACTCAGGCTGACCACCCTTTAACCACGAGAGACAACAGAGGTGCAGAAAGGCCAAGGGATTCTCCTAGGGCCACACAGTCACCAAGCGGAGTTACCCACCGAGGTAATGTTGGGGTGCCAAAGATGTTGGGGTGAGTTCTCGGCTCAGGAACTCAGGGTCTGCATGGTCCTTGGTGAACATGACAGAAAATAATTTGAGCATGCGCCAGTTAGAGACATGGACAGAGGTTTATTGGGGAAAAGGGGAGGAAATACACATTCAAGAGAGAATGCGGGCCCCTCAAGATGAGGAAAGCATTTTGGGGAGCTCAGGCTTCTCTTCTTATGGGGGACTTTTGTGAGGGGTGGGCTAGAGAAGGTATGTGAGGATGAGCTCAGTCCGGTAGTCCCGAGGCGCTCCCTGATGGTCTGTGGTCTGGTCGGCCTTAGGGTGGATGATCTTAGGCTGATTGGAGTCCTCATTAGTTGATTGAAGGATAAGCTGGGATATCCGAAATTATAGGTTTTCTCAGAAATATTGTTAACTCTAGGATCTACAGGTTTCCCAAGAATTTATGGGAGAGTCCGGCCTGGGAAAGAGAGCCGGTTTGTGGACTAGAGGCAGAGGCACTTCAACTCCAGGTTCTTAATCAAAGTTATATTTTTACTTTTCCTTCTTGTCTGTCTCCTTTCTACCTACTTATTTCTTCTATCCTACATCAGTAAGAAAACTAAAAATCTACTCTAAATAGGAAGCCCTGTGCTGCTATTAAACATCTGATTCTTCTGAGGCCCCTAAGCTGGCCTAGTTCAGGGCCAGACTGCCAGGAGCCCATTTATTATTTGTTTCCTTTTGGTATTCTACCTCTGAGCTACCCCCACCCCCATTTTTTAAATTTTGAAACAGGGTCCCTCCAAGTTGCTGAGGCCAGTCTCCAATCTGTGACGCACTCTCCCAAGTCCCAGACTTGCGTCATCACCCAGGGGAGAGGGCGCACGGGCCTGGGCGAGCTTGCTCCAGCGAGCCCAAAAGCACATGTGCTTCCCTGGCATTTGGGGAGCAGTATTCTGGGACCATGTTACATGGAGGCCTTTTATTCTTTTGCTGTTGGGGATTGAACCCATGGGCATTCTACCGCTGAGCTACACCCCAGCCCTTTTTATTTTTTTTGTTTGGAACAGGATATAAGTTATTGAGGCTGGCCTTGAACCTGTGATTCTCCCATCTCATCCTCCCAAGTACTGGGATTATAGCCTCACTTTTTTTTTCCAGGGCACTGTGTGTTGAGTCCAGGAGTGTTCTGCCTCTGAGCTTGCCGTATTACAGGTGCGCGCCGCCACGCCTGTCTTGCATCTGTGCCCTTTGTTAACTTTTGGGGCAGATTCTGCTCAGCTCTGTGTGCCTACCTGCTGAATGTGTAACAGATATATTGTCCAAAACTAAGGTGTAGGGCTAACTGGACCTAGACGTGCCTAATGTTTTGCCCTCTCCCAGCCTTCAAGGTTAAAAACATCAACCAACTGCCAGGCCCCGAAATGCCAGATCAGAGGAAGAGCACAGGAGGCAGGCTGAACATGGCGGCACCTGCGGGAGGCTGAGACAGGAAGATCGCAGGTTTGAGGGCAGTCTCAGCAACTTAGTGAGACCCTCGGCAACTTGGCAAGGCCCTCTTTCAAAATAAAAAACAAAATGGAGCCAGGCATGGTGGTGCACGTTTGGAATCCCAGCCTTTGGGAGGCTGAGACAGGAGGATCGAGGTTCAAGGCCAGGCTCAGCTACTTAGTGAGGCCCTTTGCAACTCAGTGAGACCCTGTTTCAAAATGAAATAATTTTAAAAAATAGGGCTGGGGGTGTAGTTTGGAGGTAGAATGCCCCTGGGTTCCATCCCCAGTACCGCAAAATAAATTAAAAAAAAAATAAAACAAAATGGTGGTCTGGAGGCGTTGCTTAGAGGTAGAATGCCCCTGGTTTAAATACCCAGTACTCCCCTTCAAAAAAACCCACAAAAATAAAAAAAGCCAACCATCCAACAGACCAAAACGCAACAGGCATCATGGGGCAACACACACCCCTGTGGAGAGTCCTGAGGAGGCCGGCTGGGAGAGGGAAATTCACCCTCGGGCCCTTGGGATCCCGGGTTTCCATGGCAAAAAGAATTTCACCAGTCAGAGATAAAGACAGAGGTTTAATTCAAGAAAAGTGGAGCTACATGTTCAAAGGGAAATGTGGGGCACCTTGAGAGTGTGAAAGCAGCCCGGGGGTCTTCTCTGGGTCCTGAAGGAGGGGGTGGCTAGGGTCACATAGCAACACGGGACAGCCGTCGTCTTGTTCCTTTGAATTTTTAGGCTGATAAAAGAAGAAAGATTCCTTTAGAATAAGAATCCCAAGGCGCTGAGGTGTGAAGCCCAGGTGCGCAGCGAAATGTGTGACCTCCTCTGGGGTCTTCCATGCCAGAAGAGGGCTGTGGGGCTCTGACAAAAAGTGAAAGTTTTTCTTTGGGATCTAATAGTCTCAAGGATTTCAGGTATAAAGTCGGCCATTATGATTTAAAGTGTGGTCCACTTTTGTCTCAGTGAACAAACTCTGTAAAGTGAAGCTAAGGATTAGGAAGTGTTTTTTTTAGGTGTTAAAAGTATATTTTCCTTTCTTTCCTAATTTGTCTCTTTTCTACCTAATATCTTATTTCTTCTATCATACCTTATTTCTTCCCCTGCCCCCAGACTTCTGTCTCTTAATCTTAAGGGTTGATGAAAGGCTACTTCTCAGCTAACAAAGGCACCGGCCCTGCCTGTGCGGGACCTGACTGATCTAAAGGAGATGTGCCGAGGTCGGGTATTTGGTTGGCTGTAGAACCATCATCCTCTGATGTTCTGAAAAGTAATATTACAACATGGCATTCTGTACTTGCCCCAGGTGAGTTACACAGCTAATCATTTCCTGTGTTCTAGGGTCGGCGACAGGATCTAAGGTTAAGAAAGGCCTTCCGAGAAGCATTCCAGAAGGACACAGCCGGAGAGGCTTCAGGAGCGATTCTACTGCCTCATAGAGCGACGGGCAGGAAGCCGCGGGGCTCTGAGGTCCTTGGCGCAGCTTTCCCAAGGTGGGTTTACGTTGTACGTCACCCTTTCCGCCTCTCCTGACGATTGTGCCAGGAGCTGTGGTAATAGCAAGTCACGCCCAGAGCTCATGAGGTCTCCTGTGTTACCTCTGGGATAAGAGGAGGTCTCAGAGAGCCCAAATCTAGGGATACTTTCTTTTAATAACGTCCTAATAACTACTTGGGCCTTTTCAGTTTGGGTAGGATATGCTTCTACCCACCCAGAAAACTTGTCAGCAAAAACCAGGACATATTTATATCCTTGGCACGGGGCATCTGGGTAAAGTCCATTTGCCAGTCTTCCCCAGGAAGTGTACGCCATCACGGTAAGTAATGACAGTGCCTGTAAGTAATTACCGTGCCTGTGAGTAATGACAGTGGCCTGGCTCTCCCCCCAGCTTCTTATGGCGGCAGATGGGGCAAGCCCTTATGACCTCTCAAATGCTTGTTTTGAGGCCTCGCCTCCAAAGGCAGGGCAACCAAGTGACCAGGGCCCTTAATGCCAGAAGGCCCGAGTCATGGAGCCCTTTAACAATCTGCCGTCTGTTAAAGGGGCAATGGACTTTGTGGCCTCTTTCCCTGGACCACCAGTCATCCTCAGTGTACATCCACACTGCCTTCCCCGTTGCTTTCCGGTTTCAGTACAAGATGGGCTTGCAGTTAAGTTTGGGGCAAGTGGAGCGAGAGCCGAAATGCTCTGACCGCTGCTTATTTTGCATTTTTCCTGCTAACGTATTTCCCTGTGCCATGGAGGAGCTCTCCTTTAGGTGTCCTTTGGTGTGTATTACTGATACCTGAGCAGGTAACTACACCATCTCCAGAATGATGGAGGACATGGAGAAGCCTGAGGAGCGAAAGGCTCCGAGAGAGTGAAGGCAGTTGGGCGAAAGGCCAAGCTTCCGAGACTCTGGGTGACTCCTGGTCTTTCCGGAATTTCATGCCCCGGCCCTCTGGTGAGAGCGGGAACCTGCCGCAATCACACTTTTAATAATCTTTAACCAGGTCTCTTTGTTCCCCCTTGGTCTTGTAATTTCCCTTTAATAACTGTATTTTGTAAGCACATGACGTACGTTCAATATCAATCACTCTGTATTGTACTTTGATGTTTTCTTTCTCGTGAACTCATGATTTTAGCATAGCTGAAAAAGAGCATAAAAACTTAGTCCTAGAGAATAAAGTTGTTGGTGGCCCATCAGGCAGCTGTCCGTGTTTTCATTTCAGGGCAGCTGCTCATCAGGCAGCTGTTCGCGTGTCCATTTCAGGTCTCTCTCTCCCAAGTCCCGGAGATGAATCTCCACACAGAAGAGAGAGAATTTTAGGACCATGCTTGGTGGGGATTTTTTTTTTCTGTTAGGAGCTGGGTATGGTGGTGCACACTTGTAATCCCAGCACTTCAGAGGCTGAGACAGGAGGATCGCACAGATCTGAAGCCAGCCTCCGCTGGTTTGAGAGACCCTGTTTCCAAATAAAATATAAAATAGGTCTGGGAGTGTAGCCCGGAGGTAGAAGGGTTTCCAGAAACCCAGTACCACCCAAAAAAAAAAAAAAAAAAAAAAAAAAAAAAAAAAAGGACTTTGTCTTTTTGCAGTTGCAAAGCTCAGGTGAGGGCAATTACTTCAGTCTTCTGTGTTGAGGTGTTTGGGGGAAGTGGCTTTGCCTCCATTACCTCCTTCTGAAGGCTTACTACTGCATAACCAGACTTCCAAGTCCCCTCACTCATGTGTCAGCGAAGCATTCCACATCAGAGTTAGTTAAGGGCCATTCCTGCTAGCATGCCCTTGTTCTAGTTTCTACACAAGAGTGGACTAAATTATCTTTTTCTTCTGGGATGGGATTTAAGACTGGGCAAACCTTGAGAATAACCTCTGGAGACTCTTAACGAGAGGGCTTGACATTTAGTTAGCCGTCCTCCAGTCGGCCATTGCTTCCCCTGAATGTCAAGAACACTCTGCCTGGAGGGGGAGCGCTGGACTTCGAGTGTCCTAAGTTCAGCAGCTTCTTCCACCGGGAGTGCAGGGGCAGCTGCAGCCTGCAGGTAACCACGCCACCCACATTAACGACACTCAATCTAATTGTTTAGAAGAATAAGCCACAGGTCTTGGGATATCTCCTAGTTTTTGAACAAGGACTCCCAATGCCATACTTTGCTTTCCTGCTACACAGAGGGTAAATGGCTTACTTAAGTCAAAGATTCCCAGGGCTGGGGAAGATAGCAGTAAGGTCTTAAGTTTTTGAAAGTCCTCTTGAGGTTTTTCCAGCTACTCTAGGGGCTCATAATCAGGCCCTTGGGTGGCTTCATAGAGTGGTTTAGAGATAAGCCAAGAATTAGGAATCCAGGTTTTGAAAAATCCAGCCATACTCAGGAAGGTTCAAAGCTACCTTTGGTCTTGGGTGGTCCTGTTTCTCAAAAGAGATTCTTTTTTCTCAGGGGTGAGAGTTTGCTCCCCGGAGTTAAGATATAGCCCAAATATTTTATACTTTGCTGCAAAAGCTGAGCCTTTTGTGGAGACACCCAGTACCCTGTCCCTCCCATATGATTAAGTACTTTGGCAGTATTAATCACCAGAGTCCTGTTTAATGTGATTGGTCACATCTAATATGAAATGGTCACATTTAATATGAGGTCATCTGCATACTGAGATTACCCCCCCACACTTTTTTTAGGTACTGGGGATGGAACCCAGGGGCATTCTACCTCTGAGCTACACTCCCAGCCCTAATTTTTATTCATTATCTTGAAATAGGGTCAGAGTTGCAAAGGGCCTCACTAAGTAGTAGCTGAGGCTGTCCTTGAACCACAATCCTGCCTCAGCCTGCCAAATGCTGGGATTACAAATCTGCGCCACCACGCCCGGTCAGAGATTCCCTTTTAAGAGTTAAAGGTTTTATTTCCTTTGCTAATGTGACCATGTAATTATGTTTTATAAGGTCCCCACTCCCCCTTTGATAATTTCAGGTAGGGTTCTGACCAGGAAGATAGCGTCTTCCCCTTTGGGCTGCCTTTGTCTTGGACATACATTTCACCACCAGACGCCTTTGTGGCTTCCTATTTATGAGTCTTTTCTTTAAGAGTGCAGCAAGTGGAAAGGATTCCATGAAGATCCATCAGTGTTAGAGTAAACATAATACCAAGGTCTTGAGACCCATTTATAAATTTACCAGGGTCCTCTGAAAATTGACCCAATTTTTTTTTTTTATTTGTGGTACTGGGGGTGGAACCCAGAGGCTTTCTACCTCCAGGCTATACTCCCAGACCTTTTTTTAAATATATATTTTATTTGGAAACAGGGTCTCACTAAGTTGCTGAAAGCCTCACTAAGTAGCTGAGGCTGGCTTCGAACCCGTGCCATCCTCCTGTCTCAGCCTCCCAAGCGCAGGGATTACAAGCGTGCACCACCATGCCCGGCTAAATTGACTCAATTTTTCTTTACACTGGACTAGCTCAGTTATAGAAAAAGGAACATGTGCCCTCAACATGTTTTCTTCTCCGTCCGCCCCCTCCCAAAGCAGGCACGTATTTGAAAGCTTGGAGTTGGTTGGATGATAAGATGTGCCACTCCGAGTTACGCCAGCAGGGCTGGGGTCCTCTGGTGGTGGAAGAGAAATGGACTCTAAGGAGGTGGGATGGAGAAGGGAGCAGCAGAACCTGCACGGCTTTGCTCAGTCTTCTGTAGAAGCCACCGAGGAAGGGATCAGTTCTGCAGGTGCCGCCGGAGACCTACCTGGAGCACTTAAGAAATCCTCCGCTGGGTCTGGCGCATCCTTTTTTAATTTACTGGGAGTATTCGCATAAAAATCATACAATTTCTCATGATTTAGATATAAGGCCATAAAAGTCTGAACATAAAATACTTGCTTACAAAACTGACCAAGCTGATTTTATAGTGTTAAAATATATAGTCACATCCTGGAGCCGTTTTTCTGCACTCTTTAACTTATACTGAGGCTAGGCAGTGTTATAGGGGAAAAAAACTATCTATGGCTGGCTTCCCTGCCATGAAGATGTACAGCTTAATCTGAATGACAGTGTTGGCTCATTCCATCTGCAGTTTGGGGAAGCAAGTGTCCTTGGGTCTCAGTGTGCAGTGTTACAGTATGTTTTAGTGTTCCCCATTAGATCCTCTGAGCCAGCTTGGGGTTGTTAACTCAGGGTGCCTTTTCAGCCTCTACAGAAAAAAAGCAAACAAACCAAGTTTCTTAAATACAGAATATCGCTGAGATTTCACCTCCAGTAATTTGAGTACTTAAAATATTTTTAACCTTATACATGCCAACACAGAAATAATCTAAAGCAAAATAAAGAAAACTGCAAAGATTTGAGGGCATTTTCTAGATAAGACAAGTGAGATGTCAACACACACACACACACAGACACACACACACACACAGTGCTCTTTTTCTTTGACTAGAAAGGATGCCTTCTTTGCAAGGTTTTCTGTAAAACAAGCCTATTTTAAGTAAAAAGTTTGTGTCCTTAGTAGGTGGTGCTGTTTTCTCTTAATTAAGCTGCCTAAGCAAGAAATTTTTAAATAGAGAAAAACATTTTTTCTTGCAACTACACCTACTTAAGAGACAAAATCAGATTTACTTATTTCTTTAAATATTAAGTACCAATATAGGAGAAAAATCAATATACTTGAGTCAAGGCAAGATCTCAAAAGTCCCCCCCACCCCAACAATCACGTGGTCTACGAGTTTAGCTGGAGGAATAAGAGACAATTTTTCTTCTCACATTTATATAAAAGGACTGAGGGAGTCAAGATTGGCTGCTAGTATGCGCCAGGTCCATGTGTTTGTGGTGTTTTCACTAAGGTCGCTCCTCTAGTGCTCACATCACAGTAGATCCCCTTCCACAGGGATCCCGGATGGACCCTACAGGAAAGGAACTACAGGGCTGCTTGGAAACGTTGGGGGACCCCTCTTTTTTGCATTTCTGTGGATGAGCAACTCAGGAACAGTGTTATCCTAAAAGGGCGAGCCCTTGTCTTCGGTGCCTTCATGCGCTCATTTGCTAAGGGAGACAAGAGACAGAAAGAGGAAAAAAGAAACTCCCCACAAGTCCCACGGCTACTGATTCGTTTTAGAAGAAACACACCAACAGACAGCTAAGAAACTATAGCAGGTGCAAAAAAAACAAAAATCAACAACAAAAAAACAGGGAAAAGAAAAGGAAAAGAGGAAAGGGGACCGTTTCAGCTTTTGCATGGCGTTTGAGTTCAGAGACTCTCGCCAGGCCTTTCAGGACAGCATCAGCTGCCGCCGCCCTCTTTGCCATTTGAATCTCCATGGCGTGGGGCATTTTCCCTCCCATTCACGAATGGGGGCCTTGGTCAGCGGGCAGGCTTTTATGCTCTCTCTGACACATGAAAGTGACAGGGATTTTACACACATATGAGACACACACATGTGAACATGTGAAGGTCACCCCTCCGCCATCCTCTCGCTCCTAAGGTTGGAGGCCTGAGAGCACCAGGGACAAAAATCAGACTGGCTGGCCAGATGGGACGCTTCACAAGATGCGTAGATGGTCCCTCAACACCTTGGCCATCAAAGGGGACCAGACATCAGCGGTGAGAAAGCAGAACTCAGGGGTCGTCTCAACAGCCACGATTTATTGGCACTCTAGCATGGCGGGTCCCGGGGAAGAGACCGCCCTTTTGGCCCCTCCACCTTGGGCCGGATCCCTAGGTCCGGGGAGACATTCCTCCTGTCCTGGTACAAGACTCTCCTTGGCACAAGACCAGGACTCCCAGGAAGCGCTGTGGCACACAGACCCTGGGCGAGGGCCACACGGCACGGGAATGGCAAAGCACAGCATATTTGGCACAATGGTGGAGCCCGACAAAGACCCGGGTCGCCCCCTTTGGGCTATGCAGGCGGAAGCGAACCAGACGCAGCTTATGTTACTCTGGCTGGCCAGGCCTCCGCGGGGCTTGGGTCAGGCCGGGCCTAGGAACGCTGAGCTGTCCTCCAGCCCGGGAACACTGCAGAGGTGGCCGGGTGCCCATATGGGAACTCGCCCCGGGAGGGCAGTGAGGACCGGGGCTGCCTGCCGGCCCCATGTCAAAGCAGGGCTGGGCGCGCCAGCTTTGGCACCCTGTTTAAGGTGCTGGCACCTGCAACGTGACTCTTCTCCAGCCCACCTAATTTTAAGAATAGACACTAATAGAGCCAGGCGTGGTGGCGCACGCTTGTAATCCCAGCATTTGGGAGGCTGAGACCGGAGGATCGCGGTTCGTGGACAGCCTCAGCCACTAAGTGAGGCCCTCTGCAACTCAGTGAGACCCGGTTTCAAAATAAAAAAAAAAAAAAAAACAGGGCAGGGGGTGTAGCTCGGAGGTCCAATGCCCTTGGGTTCCATCCCCAGACCCGCAAAAAAAAAAAAAAAAAAAAAAAAAAGAATAGACACTAATAATACTTAGTCACCCTCTCCGCGGGTGGTGGGGAGCGCCCTCTGCTGGCAGCACCCTCCCAGGAGGCCGAGCCACCGCAGGCCCTGTGCAACCCCTAGGGAAGGGGCACCGAGGCCCAGTGGCTGGCCAGCTCAGCTACAGCCAGCTGGCAGCAGAGCTGGGACTGGAGAGGAGACTCGAGTTTTCAGACCAGCATCCCCGGCTAAGGTCCCTCTGAGACCATGGCCGCAGAGGAGGCGGCTCCTGGTTCAGCCAGCCACGAGGCGAGCTCTCTACACCCAGGAGCCGGGGCAAGGCCGGTCCCCAGCAGCAGGGGAACACGGCCTCCCTGGACCCCAAGAAGGGATGGCGCTGGCACTGGACCTCCACCATGGCCGGGCAGCCGAGCTGGGGTGGGGGAGGTGCTCAGACAAGTGGGGACGGGGCGCCCCCTCTGCTGGGCTGCGAGGAGATGGGGTGGAGGCGCAGGCCATGCCTCGCAGGAATGAGGCCAGGAAGGCCACCCATCCCGGGGGGTGAAGCTCCACCCTAGGCAGCAATGAGCAGAAAGACCTCAGTGACCGAGGGGAGAGGAGGCCACAGTGCCCCTCTGTCCAGGTCAGCAGTGACCGGTGGAGCCGCACCCGTGCCCCCTGCGTCAGCCCAGCCCTGAGCAGAGGCCCCAGGGCCCTGGTGGCCGGCATCAGAGGCAGCAGGGCCTTCAGGGAAAGCTGAGGGGTGGCTGCACCACGAGCTTGTTGACGATGCTTTCTGCAGGAGACTTGAGCAAGCGTGGCCCGCACATCCCGGCTCCTCATCCCTGCCGTGGGGCGAGGGTGTAGGTGCCTGCCCCGCCATGCCCGGCTCCTCCCTGCCCGAGGACAAGGGCCACCCGGGACTTCTATGAGCGGAGAAGCAGTGGCTCTGAGCACAGACTTCCCGGGCCCCGTCTGCAGGTGGACTCGGGGCACCTGTGGGGTACGAGCCAAGCCCCCACTGCCACCGCCACCAGCCTCTGCAAAGCCACCCACCACCCTCACACCCACTGGCCTCTGTGGGGCGGCCCTGCCCCTGAGGCTGCTCCTGGAGGACCCCCAAGTGCTCTGCCCGTGAGGTCCTGTCACAGGCGCTGCACAGCACGTGAGCCCCTCCAGGACCCTCCGCTCTCCACGGGGACATGGAGGTCACCCGCCAGCCAGAGCCGGCTGTGGCTGGGCTGTCACAATGCCAGCAGCGCCCGCCACCTCGGGTTCACCAGACTCCTAATTAAGCGGTTGCCCAAGGACACAAAGGAGATTACAAAGACACAAAGACGTCCTGCACTCGGTCAAACGGCAGCACGGCTCCTCAGTCTGGGGTCCAGTCAGACTCCAGGGCAGGCCCAGGGGTGGGGAAGCAGGCAGATGTCACTGACGCTCAGACCCGGCTCCTGCAGGCCACCTGGGGCACTCTGGACGGCGCCTGGCATCACAAGAGGCAAAGAACTCTCCAGAAAGACGGCAGCCCAAGTCACGTCCCCCAACAAAACACGCGGCTCTCCGAGGCGTCGGCGCAGTCAGGACCCAGGAGCCGGGCGTCCTCACCCGAGCTGCTTAAGGCACTTGAGTGGCTGGCTGACACCTCCGGAAAAGCGTCCCTTTCAACTCTTAGACCAGAGTCAGGTAATACTGCAACAAAAAAGTTCCCACAGGAAAATAGCTTGAAAAAATAAGAGTGAACACTCAGCTTTCTAAGGAATAAAATACACATGGACTCTGCTTAAATGCTATGATGCGGGGTGGGTCATTTTGGCACTGAGAGAACCTGAAATACTGCTTCTGGGTTAAACTTTCCCTGGAACAAAATCCAACTCGGAGAGGACACTGCCCGGCACGGCGCCCCACGCGCCCTGGACGCTGCGGCTCCAGGGTGCGTGCGCAGCGGAGGGCTGGGCGGCCTCCGGCCGTGGACCCGGCCCCTCTCTAGCAAGTCCGCGGTCTCCTTTGGGAGCTGGTGTGACCTACCAGGCGTCTGTCACAGGACCTCCCCAGCCATAGCCATGGCGAGTCAGGAGACCTGGACGCCTGCGGCTCGCGGCTGCCCCAGGCCTCCACACACACGTGCCCCACTCCACACGTGCACCCCGAGTCCCTGGGAGCAGGAACGGGGCCACTGTCTCTTTGGTGAGGTATCCCCCGAGCTTCCTTCTGAGCAGCTCCAGACCCCTGGGACATCCCTGTCCCCTCCTGATGCGGGGTCCCGAGGCCATTAAGGGGGCCAGGGGACCACCTAGCTTCTCTGAGCAGCGCGGGTCTCAGGCTCTGCGAGGCCTGAGAGCGAGTCCTGGGGGTCCCCTGCGCCCCGGGCCCTGCCCTCCAGCAGCTCCCGCGGATCCCTGAGGAACACCACCATCACTGTGATGTTGTCGTGGGAGCCCCGCTCCCGGGCCGCAGCCACCAGCTCCTCAGCGACACGGAGCCCACCACCCTGCTGCCTGGCCAGGTGGCTGTGGACGAGGCCGGTGACGTCCTGGTGGGGAACCACGTCGAAGAAGCCGTCACAGGCCAGCAGCAGGTAGTCCTCGGAGCCCGTCAGCTCCCATGAGGCCACATCTGCCTCCCCAGACACGTAGGGTTTCTGGAAGACATCCCCTGGGTGTGGGGGGCCCCGAGTCAGAGGGCACACCGCCACGGCCCCTTCCCCCAAGCCCATGGGGCAGCGCCCACTTGTCCTCCCCAGGTCTGCGGCCGCCATATGAAAACCTGCCCCGAGCCTCCTCCTCAGAGGGGACCCCATGGCGGCCTGCGAGCCCACCCCAGGCCCCTCGGAGCGGCCTCCACTCCCCCACACTCCCTCCAGCTGAGTGCAGAGCCACGACAGTGCGGGCAGCAGGAAAAGGGCTCGGAGGGCGTGGCGGCTGGTGCTGAGATGCGGAGCACCTCAGGAGAGCAAGGGGGTGGTGCCAAGCCCAGGTCAGGGAGGGTCCTGGGAGGGAGGGTCCTAGGTTCTCAAAAGGGCAGCGTGATTTCCTGTTGAGACCTCACAGTGAGGGGACGCTGAGAAGACGTGTTGGCCTTATGACAGTGTGGAAGCACCAGAGGCTCAGCAGAAACTGCACTCTGAGGGTGCATGTGTGCACACAAGTGTGCACGCACACCTGCACATGTGGTACTAGGGACTGTACCCAGGGGCTCCCTACGACTGAGCTACGTTCCCAACCTCCTTTTCTTGTGGTAGTGGGGATTGAACCCAGGGCTTTCTACCTTCCAGCTACACTTCCAGCCTTGTCTTATTATTTTGAAACAGGGTCTCACTAGGTTGATGAGTCTCGGTACTTGCGGAGGCTGTCCTTGAATCTGCGATCCTCCTGTCTCAGCCTCCTGAGTACTGGGATCACAGATATGTGCCCCTGTGCCCGGCCTGCTCTCTGCAGAGCGGTCCGTGGTCTGGCTCCCTTGGTGCCAGGCAGCACTGAAGCACGGCCGACAGCTGCTGGTCAGGGGCACAGCTGGCACCCTGCGCAGACTGCACTGCTGAGCCAAGGTGCTTGTAGCTCAGTGCACGGCAAGTACTTCTGACTAACGACGCTGCTGCCTTCCCCGAGGCGATGGGGAGCTGACCCCTCAGTGAGTCTCGCCCCATGTGCGCCCTTTCCTGCAGGGCACCCTGGGCATGCCCTGTAGTCCCAGGCCTGGGCTTCCCGCGGCCCCGCCCCATGCAGCCTCTGTGTCCCTTACCGATGGCTCTGGACACGGCCAGGGTCCCGTTGACTCTCCAGCAGTCCATGAGAGACACGAAGCCGCCCAGCGCTTCAATACGCGCCTTCTCATCCTGCGGGGCGGGGAGACAGCCAGGCCGGGCCGGTGAGCCCACGCCGGGGTGCCCGACACCACACCGCGCAGAGACCCAGCCGGTTTGCAGGACATGCTCGAGCCCAGCTCTGGAACCACCAGGAGGCCCAGACGCACCCAACCGGCCAGTGTCAGAGAGAGCGGGACTGTAAACCCCCCGGTGTCCTGCACGGCCAGCCCCAGGCCAGCAGGAACGTGAACAGAGTGCCAAGGCCGGCCAGGGAGGTGCCCACAAGGCGAGGAAGACGCCAGCCCCGGGCTCAGACGGCGGCTCCCCAGGCTCACTCGTGGGAACTCAGAGCTGCCGCCCTGCCTTGATGCTGCTGTTACGTGTGGCCACACGTGCGCAAGGAGGATCACGAGGAGGGAGGAGGTGCTGAGCAGGGTGGGGAGGAGGGGGAGCGGTGGGCAGACACACCACACAGGCAGGTCTGCATCTGTGTTCACAGGCGAGCGTCCTACGGCCAGGCCTGTGAGCAGGCTCTGCGTCCCTGGGTCACAGTGAAGCCTGGACCGAGGCAGCCCCTGCCTGGCTCCCAGCCCCGGGGCCTCAGCGCTGGGCTGGGCTGACCCATCCCGTAGGGCAGAGGTCCAGCTCCGGGCTCCATGTTGCTGGGGCTGCAGAGCTCCCAGGACGGGCTAGGCAGGACTCCCTGGCCACTGGAGCCGCCGGCAGGGGAGCCCCACGGCAGGAGCCTGGAGTCACGGCCCTTCCTTACTCCTCAGCTCACCCGTGGGCCCAGTGCGATGGGGCTGGAGGGGCCTTACCTGCCGCTCAGGTCTGTGGGGCTCCATCAGCGGAACCACCTCTCCCCGCCGCACCAGCACGACCTGGGAGTCCCCGAGCCAGGCGACGTGCAGGGTCCTTCCTGTGATGAGCACGCACACGCCCGTAGAGCCGCTCTGCAGCCGCTGCGGGGGAAAAAAGGGCCCAGGCCAGAGAGTGAGCGGGTGACCGCACCGCAGGCACCGTGGGAGCGGACGCAACCCCCATGGGACAGCACTCCGCGAGGACGATGGACCGAGCCCGCGGAGGCAGAGGAGCGGCGTCACGGCCACGCCACGGGAGAAGGCGCCCATGGGCCCCGCGATGCCACCTGGGTGCGGATGAGCGAGTCCAGGGGTGGGTGCGGAGGGCCAGGGCGACAAAGGCAGGAAGAGCTTTGGCCGTGGCGAGGTTTCGGGGTGTACACACGGGCCAGAACGTGCCCGAGCGGGAACTCTGTCTTCAGGAGGTCTCCCGGCCTCGGCGCCTCGTGACGGTCATAAAGGCAGACTCACCCAAGGGCGAGCTTGGTGCCCCCTCCGCTCAGTGAGAGTGAGCTCCGGTAAGGTTGAAACGCGGTCCAGGCAGCTCAGGGACCCACCTGCGCCGCGGGCTACTCAGGGGTCCGCCCCTCCGCAGAGACCAGGACTCTCGGAGGCTAACAGCCACTGGCCCAAACTCCACGTGAGACCGGGTGCTGGTCCTCACCTCCCGCTTGGCTTTCCGGAGAAACATTTCATCTGTGCGCCGGAAAGCTTCCCTGAGGGCTCCCGCAGGGTCTGTGGCCAGCTCCGGCCGGCGGGCGGCGTTGGCGTGCAGGTGGACGGCGGCGTACCGCGCGGCATCCACGCCTCCGTGCCCGTCGAACACAGCAAAGTAGGCGCGGTCAGTGGGGTCCTGCGGGGTGCAGAGGCCGTCAGGGCGCAGTGGCCTCTCGCTGGATGGGGCAGGACCCCAGCCGGCTGCTTCTATCCTGGGGGCTGCGGCCTCGGCCCTAAGGTGGTGCCGTGGTGTCAGTGTCTAACCCAAGTTCACGCTTTGGAAACTTGGTCGCCAAGGTCTCGCTCACCGATTGCTTATTTGGTGGGACCGGGGACTGAACTCGGGCCTCAGCAGGGACAAGCGCTCTGCCGCTGAGCGGCATTCCCAGCCCCCAGAGTCTCGCCTCGGGGTACCCGGAGGTGGGACCTTGGGGCGGTCACTGGCATAGGCCCTTCCTGGCAAGTGTGTTCTGTCTCCCATGAGGCTCCCCACGCTGCCCCAGGTCTGTGGAGAGACCCCAGCAGCAAGAGGCCTGACCAGCGGCAGCCCTTGACCCCGGACCTCCAGTTCCACAAGACTGAGTATCTGCGTGCGCGCACAGGGATTAACCCCAGGGCGTCCTGTCTCTGAGCTGCGCCCCCAGCCCTTTTTATTTTGAAATGGACTTTTATGGTGCTGCACTGGCCTCTGTCCTGTGAGTCTGTCTCAGTGTCCTAAGTACCGGGGTCACAGGTGTGCACCAGCACTCCTGGCTTATTTTCTTTATAAAGCTCACAGACTTGGGTACTCTGCTACAGCAACAGAAAGCAGACAGAGCAGCTGGGTGTGCGGCACATGCTTATAATCTTAGTTCTTGGGAGGCTGAGAAAGGAGGATTGCAGGTTCACAGCCAGTGTTAGCTGGACCTCCACAATTTAGTAGACTCTATTTCAAAATTTTAAAAAATGAGCCGGGCGTGGTGGCGCACACTTGTAATCCCAGCATTCAGGAGGCTGAGACCAGAGGATCACGGTTCGCAGACAGCCTCAGCTACTTAGTGAGGCCCTCTGCAACTTAGAGACCCTGTTTCAAAATAAAGAATAGGGCAGGGGGGTAGCTCGGAGGTCGAATGCCCCTGGGTTCCATCCCGAGACCCAGAAAGAAAAAAAAGAAAGAAAGAAAGAAAAGAAAAGAGGGCTGGGAGTATGGCTCAGAGGTAGAATCCCTCTGAGTTTAATCCCTAGTATCCAGTAATAATAAAGACAAGATGGAGGCTGTGGGCTCTAGAAGAGTCTGGGTGGCCTTCACCGTGAGTCTGGCCGGTGGCTGCGGCACAGGAGCTGGGGAGCTGGAGGGGACAGCCGCAGAGCCCCACTCTCCTGCGCTGGGCTGCTCCATCATACAACGAGGTAAGCTGCACCAGGAGCTCCTGGCGCTGGAGGCTGTGCAGGCTCAGGAACACAAGTCTGGGGCGCACGTGGCACTGGGCCCCACGTGACAGTTGTGGCCGCTGGCTGCTCTTCCAGCCCTTCCTGGGGGAGCCGGGTGCCTGGCCGCAGCTGCTGCGATGGAGGCTCTGACCTCCTCCCTGCCCTGGGAGCCGCCCAGCACCGCACCTTGAGAGGGCCTGGAAGCGCTCTCCTGGCTCTGGCCGCAGCCCACCTCCCGGGCTGTCTGCAGGACCCCCTTCCCAGCCCCTCGGCACTGCAGGTGGGACCCTCACCGACAAGCCGAAGAGCTGGTTGAAGGCGGGAAGGGACACGTGCCGGTCCTCCATCTTGCGGCGGGTGTTGCGGATGGCGTGGGTGGAGACCAGCCACTGGCGTGGCGGCGGCGTCTGGGCCGTCGATGGCACCTGCCTCTGCCACCGGCTGCAGACTTCCCAGAGCTGGTTAAAGAAACTCCTCGCCAGGCCTTTGGCGTCCAGCACTGGTGGGATGACGGAGGAATCGTTAGGGAGGACGAAGCCAGGCCAAGGAGCGCTGCTGGCTCCCCGCTCCCCTTCCCTCCTGCCCACCAGCTGACCGCCCCCCAGGCACGCGGAGCACCCTGCCTCATGAACTGCCACGGCGGCCTGCGGTCAGCAGCTGGAGGCGTGGGCCGTGACCACCTGTACTGAGGGTCCAGCAAGGGGGCAGCTCCAGCCACGGGAAGACGCCGTGAGAAACAAAAGCGAAAGGAAGGGCAACGCATGAATCGTGCGCCAAGAGGGGTCTAGAGTCGGCTGCGGCCCCACCCAGGACAGCAAGCCATCTGTGCCCTTGACGGGAACTGAGGAGCGGCAGGGCCAGGAGGGGCTCCCTGGGACCGCAGGAGGCTCCCTCTTTCAGTCTGTCCTCCGGCCTCTGCTGCCTTCTCTCCTCTGGACAAGGCTGCTCTCAGAAACCACCTGAAAGCTGCTGGGGACGCCCGCTCGCTCCGCCTGGACACTGGGCTGGTGCTCGTCAGGCCGGCCGCACAGCATGCACCAGGCCTCCCGCTGCCCCTCCACCCATGCGCTGGGACCTGAGCCTCGCCCAGGCCCAGGCAGTGACAGGGAGGGCGGCGAGCCTGGGGGGCGGACGGCCCAGTCACATCTCTGCCTTGGGAGGAGATTCCTACACTGCCTGCCCAAAGGGACTTCCAAGACTGTCTCAGAGGGGACAGCGTATACCCTGTGCTCCTGCCATGGCACACAATCACGCTCTGCACCACACTGCTCTGGGACACAGGGAGGGCAGGTGCAGGCTGCAACTTCCTTGTGCCTGGGCCCCCCCTCCTTCACAGGCCCTGGCTTAGGGCTGCCCAGCCCCAGCAGTTCTCATTCCACCAACAGGTTACATGGTCTCCGCCATGATGGAAAGCAGCCAGGCTGCCCAGCCCTGGCAGTTCTCATTCCACTAGCAGGTTACAAGGTCCTCCCCCATGACGGAAAGCATCCACAGGCTGGCCAGCCCCACCAGTTCTCTTTCCCCCCAGCAGGTGGCGTTGCCTCCCGCCTGGATGGCAGAGAGCAGGTGGCCTTGCGGTGGGAGGAGGGGTGCTCCCTTCCTGACGCTGACCAGTCAGCTGCCATCGGTGGAAAGCCTGCTGGCTTTGCAGAGGACAATGGCCGCCTGTCACTGATGACAGCTGTCTCCAGGCGGGGAGTACAAGGCTGTGTTGGATGGAAGGCAGGCAGGGAGGGTGGAAACAGCCCGACACTGGCTGCTCCACAGAGGCTTCCTGTATGTTTATTTTCTCTTTCTCAGCTTTCTTCCTGCTTTCCTCTTATGCATGCATAAAGCTGATAACGTAGAAAGTGGCAGAGGAAGGGCCAACCACCGCCCACCTCTGGACTGCGGGCAGGGATGATTCCTGTGGAGAACGGGCTGCGCAGGCCCCTCTCCTGGGCATCTCCTGCAGCCTGCCACCGCCCTCCCCGCACTTCTCTGCCCAACGCCAACCAACACTTGGGTCAAAAGCAACGGAAGGCAGTTTCTAGGAAGAGGGAACTCATGCAGAGTAAGAGCCCACCCCCTTCTTGGAGGCGCTGGGAACCTGACCCAGAAGCATGCTGTCTGCAAGTTACACCCTGCCCTTCTTTTTTTTTTCTTGTGGTACTGGGGGTGGCACCCAGGGGCTTTTCTATCTCTGGGCTACACTCCCAGACCTATTTTATACTTTATTTGGAGACAGGGTCTCACTAAGTTGCCGAGAGCCTCACTCAGTAGCTGAGGCTGGCTTTGAACCTGTGTGATCCTCCTGCCTCAGCCTTGCAGTTACTGGGATTACAGGTGTGTGCCACCATGCCGGGCTCCTTTTTTTCTCTTTTTTGGTACTGGAGATTGAGCCCAGGGACATTCTACCTCTGAGCTACGCCCCCAGCCCCACTTTATTTTGGTTTGAAACAGGGTCTCACTAGTTGATGAAAGTGTCACTACTTGCGGAGGAGGTCCTTGAGCCTGTGACCCTCCTGTCTCGGGCTCCCAGGGCTGGGGTCACAGGCGAGCGGCGCGGCTTGGGGCTGAGCCTGCATTTTCGTGATGGGTTCTGTGGCTCCCGGGGCTCTGCAGGCCTCTCGCCTCCTGCCCGTTGCTGGCTCCTGTGACTGCTGTTCTGGCGCTGGCCCGGCCCGTCTGGCGCTGTCTGGAGGGCTGAGGGAGCGGCCTCCAGAGCCTCCCCAGGCTCCCGCCACGCAGAGCCACCACGAGGCAGGCCCGCCTTCTGCTTCTGCCTGTCCCGATGCCGCCTGTGGACTGGCCCCAAGATTGCTGAGGGAGGGCGCAAGTGCGCCGTCAGGCGGGCGACGGGGAGTCGCCGACTGCCAAGGCTGCTCTGCAGTGTGGGCGCCGGGACACAGGAGGGCTCCTGGTGCCAGGCCTTGGAGTCCATGGGCTCGTGCAGCAGTGCTGCGCCTTCTCTGCACCCGGACCACTGCCCTGTGGCGGGCGAGCGCCCCAGGCCGCACCCCAGTCTCAGATCCACGCACTCCTCACCACGCCACTCCTAGGTCTACCGCCTGCTCAGCGGCTCCGGGTACTCACGGGTCACGGGAGCAGGCTCCTCTTCCTGGTCTCCCTGCTCCTGCTCCTGCTCCTCCTCCTGCCCGGGGAACTTCTGGAACTCAGAGAGGTCCGTCTGCAGCAGCTGGGCAGTCGCCTCGTGGGCCAGGGCCGCAGCGAGGTGTGGCGGCGCATTCCTGAGGACGAAGAGGGACTGAAGCCAGTGCACGTGCACCTCGCCCCGACCCAGAGGGCCTTTGGGAGTGGAGACGGCACGCCCCGCTGTCAGGTCCTCTGCCCTCCAGGGGCTGGGACAGGATGGTCACACAGCACCTGGAGGCCGGCAGGGAGGGGCGGCTGGCCGCTGTGGCCGAGGGCTGGGGAAACGCCAGCCGCAGCCAGGGCAGAGGCTGGGAGATGGCTGGAAGGTGGAGGGAGGGAGAGACGGAAGCCAGCTGTGGCCAAGGAGCGGGCAGCGGGCAGGACGGCCCCAGACTCCGCGGCGCCCGCATCTTCTTGTGCCCACCCCGCCGCCCAGGGGCTGTGTGTCCTGGGCACGGAGGCTGCTCTGCTCCCCGGTTGCTCCTCTGGAGTCCCCAGGCCTCTAGCATCTTCCTGACCCTGGGTCAGATGGCATCCCTGCCTGGGGGGGGGTCACGCCCAAGGCCATGCGAGTCCTGTGACTTGACCTCCCAGCACTGGGAAGGAGCCCAGGGCCTTGCACATGCTAGACAGGCGCTCAGCTACACACTACGCCTGCTAATGGATTATTTTGGTGGTACTGAGGATTAAATTCAGAGATATTCTAGCTTTGAGCTACACCGACAGCTATATATATTTTTTTCTTTGCGGTACTGGGACTGGAACCCAGGGGCATTCTACCTCCAAGCTACACCCTAGCCCTATTTTTTATTTTTTATTTTGAAACAGCTGAGTTGCAGAGGGCCTCACTAAATAGCTGAAGCTGTTCGCGAATCACAATCCTCCTGTCTCAGCCTCCCGAATGCTGGGATTACAAGGTGTGCCACCACGCCCGGCTCTATTTTTTAAGTTTTGTAAAATAGTTTGAGCCTGTTTTGTAACAGGCTCTAAACAGCAAGTAAGTTGCAGAGGGCCTTTCTAACTTGCTGAGGCTGGTCTCAAACTTGTGATCCTCCTATCTCAGCCTCCCAAGTACTGAGATACTGAGATTACAGGCATGGGCCACTGCACCCAGCTTCCTTTTGTGTGTGTGTGTGGTGCTGGGATGGAACACAGTGGCATTCTACCTCTGAGCTACACCCTAGCCCTATTTTTTTTTTTAATTCTTTACTTTGAAACAGGGTCTAAGTTGCAAAGGGCCTAAGTAGCTGAGGCCGTCCGCGAACCACGATCCTCCTGTCTCAGTTTCCCAAAAGCTGGAATTACAAGCATGCACCACCATGCCCGACTCAGATTCCTTTTAACTTAATGTGTTCTTTATTTTTTTTAATTTTTTTATTTTATTTTTTTTTTTTTGTGGGTCTGGGGATGGAACCCAGGGGCATTCGACCTCTGAGCTACAACCCTGCCCTATTTTTTATTCTTTATTTTGAAACCGGGTCTCACTGAGTTGCAGAGGGCCTCACTAAGTAGCTGAGGCTGTCCGCGAACTAAGATCCTCTGGTCTCAGCCTCCCAAATGCTGGGATTACAAGCGTGCGCCACCACGCCCGGCTCTAACCTAATTTCTTATAACTGTGCAGCACCAGAGGCAGAATCCAGGGGTGCTCTACTACTGTGCTACCTCCCCAGCCTTTTCTATTTGGTATTTGAGATGGAATGTCACTAAGTTGTCCATCCAGGTTGGCCTCAAACCTTTGATCCTCCCGCCTCAGCCTCCCAACTGCTGGGATTACAGGCATTCGCCGCAGCACCTGGCTGACACTCCTGCTTCACCCAGAGGACGAGAACCTGCTAACAGACTGACGTGTCCTGTGGGGCCTGGGGCATCTGCTGTTGCTCTTTGGAATCTACCAGGAGAATTCCTGGCTTTTGAAGTGAGAAGGGAGTCAGGAGCAGCCTCTGAAGAGCCTCTGGGCTACGGGTTGGTAAAGAGTACGAGAAGCCCTGGGTCTAATCCCAGCACCGAGAGCGAGAGCGAGAAAGCAGCCACGGCCTGCGACGCGTGCCTCCGCCACGGGCTTCCTGCCCACGCTGGGCTTCCCTTTCCAGGGCGGGAAGGGCACTGGCTCCTAGTGAGGCCTCCCTGTGCTGCGGCTTCCTGCCTGTCCTGCGGGGGGCAGGGAGGCAGCTTCCGGCCAGGGGACCTGGACAATGCCTGGCCGCGGGCCACCAGCATCCCCTTCCTGGACGCCGCTCCCAGCTCCAAGGTCCCGCCCGTGGATTCGCCCCGAGGACCGTCCTGGTTTGCTGCCCTGTGAAAGTCCACACTGCTCCTGGTCCCTGTGGGGTGGGGAACTGGCCCGGGCACCGAGATGCACCAGCCCACCCTCCTCGCAGGGTCTTGAGGAGAATGTGGTCCCGCGGCAGCATCGGAGCTGCAGTTTTAACCAGTACTAATAGTTAGTACTGGTTGGTGTGCACTGCCTGGGGACCCCCGGAAGCGACAAGGAAGCAGCTGGCAACAAGATGGAAGCGAGACAGGAGGCACGCCCAAGCTCAGAGCTTCCTCCAGGCGCCTCAGGAGTCTGAGACGAAGCTGGAGCGGAGGCCTGCGCCCCCACCTGTCCTTGGGAGGCTGAGACAGGAGGATCGCAGGCGTGCAGACAGCCTCAGCCATGCAGCAAGACTCCCTTCGACCCAGCAAGACCCTGCCTCAAATAAACACCAAGAAGGAATGGGGACGTAGCTCAGGGTAGAATGCCCACTGCTTCAATCCCCAGCACCAAAATGAACAAAACCAAACACAAATGAAAAACCTCTATGAGAATCTAAACCACGCAAGTGGAGACAAGTCCATGAGGGTCGCCGTCACACTCAAGCTGGAGCGCAGAGGCCAGGTCATAAGCACGTGGTGAAGACCGACAGCTGGGGCGTCCCCTGGGGCCTGGAGGCGTGTCCCATGGATGAGGGGCTCCTGTGCCCGGCTCTCATGGGCGGGGCGGGGTCAGGTGTGCGGCAGGCCCGCTCCTCTGAGGTCACGCACACCTACCTGCTGCCCAGGAAGCCCAGGGCCAGCTCCGCCAGCTCGGCCTCCACCTCCTCCGGGCTCAGCGTGGTCCCCAGGACCTTCCATGGCAGGGGGCTCTCGGGGCTCAGTGGGGCCGGGAAGTCTTGGAGAAGCGCATCTAAAAAGCCCGGGGTCTCTGCGCTGCAGGCCATCGGGCTGTGGTTCTGTGGGGCTCCTGTGGCCATGTCCAGCACATTCCGGGGCTCGCAGGTTGGCCCGGCTGAGATGGTCTCCATCTGTCTTCACTCTGGGGAGAGACGGGAGTCAGCAACACCCTGGGTGAGTCACTCATGACAGGGTGCAGGCGTCCTGCTGTGTCTGCCTGTGAATGCTGGGTGCAGACACTTCACCAAGCCTGGCCACAGGCGAGCGGAGAGCTATGCCCAGCCCACCTCTTGACGAGGGACAGGGGCACACGCAGGTGCCCAGCAAGGGAGTGCAGGGCAGGGGCCGGGGCCAGAGGCTGCGTGGGCCCTGGGAGGAGAAGGCAGAGGAGGGAGGCGTGTTCCCAGCCAGAGCGGCTGACACGGCAGAGACGGGGCCATCAAGGCAGGAGATGGGGCGCTGCCTGATCTGGGGACCCTGCAGCCAGGAGGGCTCTGAGGTGGGGAGGTGACGCTGTCGGACCGTGTGTCTGCAAGTGGTGACCTGACAGGCCACCTGGGGCTGCAGAGAAGATTGGGGAAGGAAGGCCCGCTGGGTACTACACAGGGCCTTCCTTGCCTCCCGGCCTGAGGGTTCTGTGCTAGAAACCCGCCCCCACCTGCCCATGACCACTGAGCAATGGCCCCTCTCCTCTGCACTGGCACCACAGACCCTGACTATAGCAGCACTACAGAGCCAGGAAATCTGCCTGTGCTCTGTGCCCAGCGCCTGGCACGGGGCCCATCGGCCATCTGTACCAGGCATGCTGGGCAGAGAGGCGGGGGGGGGGGCTGCTCATGTGCAGAGCTCTGCCCAGTCTCCCCAGGGGACAGCTGGCGTACTCTCCGGCCACACTGGTGGACCACTTCTGCTAGGGAGGCAGTGTGTCCAGAGCTCCCGCCTGCTGGGGCCAGAGGCGAGAACCAGGCACAGCCTTCCTTCCCCGGGGCTCAGCTGGGCAGAGGACAGGAACTTCCCTCCTCGTCCCTCCTTTCCTAATAGATGCCCAAAGCTGATGCGCACCAGCGTGCAGCATGGGCAGGAGCAAAGCGCTCTCTGTCCTCCGAAGCCCACGACCTAGAGAGAAAGGCATGCAGAGGGCGGCGGGAGGGAGACAGCCTAAGCCCAGGGGGAAGCGGAGGCAGCCCTGCGAGCCATAGACAGGCGGGCACAGGGCCAGGGCTCCGGGATCCTGGAGGAGCCAGGCTCAGGAGAGCAGGGCTGGCTGGCAAGGGAAGGCAGGGCTGGGCCTGGTTGAGGCCACCCGGCTGTACTGGTGTGGGCACGGGTCCCCACACTAGGGCAGGCTGAGGGAGGGGCGTGCCTGCACCTGTGCCAGCTGCCAAGGGCGGGGTGGGCACGGGGGCACTGAGTTCCCCCCACCCAGGGCGGCTGGCCGAGACCAGGCTGGCCAGGGAACTCTGGGCTCTGGAACAGCCCCGTGGCCCTCTCACCGGCTGGCAGCACAGTGACAAGCCTGAGGGCACTGGCGTTGACACTAGCCCGGGCCCTGGGTGCCACTGAGGCCCAGCCCGCCTCCTGTGCCACCTCTGGAGCCTCGTGGCGGCCTGCTGTGACTGTGGCCACTGGACAGCGCAGGCCGTGGCATGAGCCGAGCGACCTGCCAGGGTCTCTGGGGGCTTGCCGTGGAGGACTCGCCCTGCTGTGCCCCGAAGGCTGGGAAGTCCTCGTCCCTCCTTGTCCCTGGCCACTCCTCCTGGCCACCAACTCTGGAACTGGCGCTCTGGCTCCGGTGTTTGTGTCCACAGCCCCAGGGCAGCCGCCACTTCCCTCCCCTGAAGTAGGACCAGTCTCTCCTGTGACCCCAGCTCTCCAGCTCCGCTGGCCTTGTCCACTTAGGACCGGCACGCTGTCTTCCTTGGTGCCACTGACCTTGAGTTCCACCCCACTCATACAAAGCTTTTTTAAAATCTGAACACTAGGCTGGGCGTGGTGGCGCACCCTTGTAATCCCCGCGCTTGGGAGGTGGAGACAGGAGGATAGCGCAGGTTCAAAGCCAGCCGTGTGCGCTAGCTTAGGAGACCCTGTTTCCAAATAAAAATATAAAATAGGTCTGGTAGTGTAGCCTGGAGGTAGAAGGACTTCCAGGAACCCCAGTACCACCAAAAAAAAAAAAAAAATCTGAACACTTAGTGTACCCGTTTTGCCTCACCAGCTCAGCCAGTGCATATTTGCACAACAACCCCTGGGCGTGGCTTGGTATAAACCCCCGCAGTCTACGCGGGGGCGGGGGCGGGGGCGGCGCGGGGTGTTCAGAGCTGTGCTAGGCTTACTTACTGCTCCCGGCCATGCTGCCCGGTCCACGGGCTCAGGGCTCCCAGAGGGTGAGCGCTGGCTGAGGTCGCAGGAGGGCCAGGGGTCTTCTGGTGCCGTGACTTGGCCTCCCCTCAACTGGCTGCAGAGAAGAGGAAACTGACATCAGCACGGAAATGGCTTAAATGCCGGGACCGAGCTAGCCGCCCTCAGAGTGCGGGAGCGCGGCTTGGCCACAGGCCTTGCCCCGGGAGCGCCAGAGGCAGACGGACGGACCGCCGGCAGAAGGCTGGAGGCTCCACTGCCGTCCACCGGGCGCCCGCGGGGTCCCGTGCGAACACCCACAGTCAGCCGCACTCTCCCCACGGCACAGAGCGGCCAAGGGCTCCCCGGGATGACACAGCCGCAGTGGGGCCCGCAGAGGGCAGGCCGAGGCTGTCCTCCGCCCAGCAAAGGCGGCCGCAGCCCGGCGCCGCACCAGGAGCCCTGCCACACCGGGGCCGGGGCGGCGAGGCAGGTCCCGCAGGGCCACCCCTGGCGGTTCTCCCCGCGCGGTCCCACCGGGCGGGCCGGGCTCGGCCACACCCCCGCGGCCCCACCCCGGGCTCCGCAGCCCCACGCCACGCCTACACCCCAGGGTCCGCGCCTCGCCTCGGCCTCCCCAGGCCCCTATTCCTGCCTCGGGCTCCTCAGCCCCTTTTCACCCTCGTGCACCTGACCCTCGCCCGCCCCGCCAGCCTCCGACCCACCCGCGGCCTCACCTGCTCCCGCCGCTCCGCGCCCCGAGCCGCTCGGGCCGGCCCCGCCCACTTCCCGTCCCGGGCCCGCCGGCCGCGCAGGCGCAGTCGGGCCCCCGGGCCCGGGCCTCTGCTGCCCCCTGGCGGCCTCGCGGCCAGAGACCCTTGACCGCGGCTCCTTTAACGGGGACATCTGCGCCCCACCCGGGGCAGGGCTCCGTGCCCAGGGCTCACCTTACATTTTTAAAAAATTTGTTTAGTACTGAGGATTAAGCCCAAGGGCGTTCTACTTCTGAGAGACATCTCCAGTCTTTTTTATTTTGAAACAGGGTCTCACCAGGAGAATCACACAGGTTCGAAGCCAGCCTCAGCTATTTAGTGAGGCTTTCACCAACTTAGTGAGAACCTGTTTCCAAATAAAATATAAAAAAAAAGGTCTGGGAGTATAGCCCAGAGGTAGAAAGCCTCTGGGTTCCACCCCCAGTACCACACACACACACAAAAAAAAGTAAAAGAAACAGGGTCTAAGTTGCTGAGGCTGGCTGCGAACCTGTGATCCTCCTGCCTCAGCCTCCCACTTAGGGGGTTACAAGCGTGTGCCACCACACCCTTCTCCCACCTTACATTTAAAGGCTGCGTTAGTGTCCACACAACTGGACGCTTATACAACACAGATCTGCCACCCAGTTCTGGAGGTCCCAAGCCCCCGGTGTCAACAGTGTGTGCTCCTCCTGGGCAGCTCTGGGGACGGCCAGGCCCTCAGCTCTCCCGGCGTCTAAGAGGCCCACACTCCTCGGCTGGGCTCTCCTCTTCAAGCCGGCAAGAGCCAGTCAAGCCCTCCTGCCGCCATCTCTCAGCCCCCTCTGCTGCTTCTATAGTCCCGCGACCACCCTGGGCCCACACAGGTGACTGGACCCTGCACTCCAACAGCGGCGGCCTCCTAGGGTCAGAATCTGCCTGGAGTGGAAGGGGTGGCCCCATGTGAGAGTCCCTCCCTGCACAGCTCAGGCCTCGGCACCTTCCGGGCCGCTGCCCGCAGCTCCCCACTCCCCCCACCGCTCACCTAGCCTAATCCGGCTTCTAGAGTGTTTCCCCAAGCTGTGGGGGACCCAGAGCTGCGCCCTCGGGCTTGGGCGGGCTCTGGCTGTGAGGATGGTGCAGGAGCGGGTTTTTCCAGGGTGCACCTGTTCAGGGAGGGACCATGACCCACCATGGAGGCAGGGGTCTGTGTGCGAACCATTTCTGGCCGCCCCACAGGGAAGTCTGGAAGGCTGTTTGCCCGAACCCCTGTCACCGTGCAGAGAGGCCTGGTGCCTGGCTCGGGCTGCTGGAGGGGCAACCTGAAACCCGCACCTGGGCCCAGGCAGGCGGTTCCTGGGACACTCCTAAGCCTGGCAGGGGGCTGGCTTTGGTAGGTGCCCAGCGCCTGGGATGGTCAGCGCTCACTGTGCCCACGGGAACCAGTATGGGCCCTGGCAAGCCGCAGTCACACAAAGTCACCGCATGCCAAGCCCGGGAGCCACAGGTGGACAAGGCCCAGGGGACCCCGAGCCAGACCCCAGACGCCTTCTCCCAGTCCCGCGGCTGCACCAGGCTGCTGGCCTCCGACCCTGTAGACGCGGTGCTCACCTTCCCCCGCCAGCAGCCGTCCCCTAAAGCCCAGGGCTACCCTGTGGTCACTGCTGGGCGGGCGTGGGCAGGGGAGAGGCCAGCCCCACGGGTCCCCAACAAGGCAAAGGCTGAGCCGCGGGCTCCCGGGGAGACAGATGTGTTTTAATGGTTCTGGAGGCTGTCACACAAAGTAGGCCGCCAGGGCTGACATCTTGTCCTTCGGCCGCCTGGGGGTGGGCTTCCCCGGGGGACGCCGGCCCCGGCCCCGGCCCTGCCTCCGGCCAGGCCCGCCCCGGTGCATGGGGTGGCAGGAGGCCGCGTGCTTCAGCTCCACCAGCGCCTGGAACACGGGGTCGCAGAAGACGCAGCCCGTGTGCTGGGTCCCGCCGCCCGGGAGTGGGGACCTGGCCTTGTTGAAGTCCACGTCCAGCAGGGCGGCCTCGCAGGCGGGGCAGGTGTCGGCGGACACGCGCACACGGTGGGCGTTCTCGAAGCAGTGGGCCACCACGTTGCACCTGTTGCAGGCCACCTTCCACTTGGGGCCCGAGGTGGGGTCCAGCACCAGGACGCCGCCCTCGCATGCCACGCACTGGCCGATGCCCAGCATGCTCAGGGAGTGAGGGCAGGTGGGGTGCGTGCACTCGTTGCAGCCCAGGCCTGCGGGAGGGGGCCCGTGACGCCTGCGGCCAGGCCCATGCCCGCCCCCAGCCCTCTACTCATCTGAGTTCTGGGCTCCAGGCCTGGCTTGGGCCTGCCCGGCAGGTCCGCCCAGCCCACCCTCCTGCCTCCACCCACCCTGCCAGCTCTGTGGGAGGGACAGCCCGAGGGTCTGTGGTAGGTGGTGACATGGGTCTGTGGTAGGTGGTGACATGGGTCTGTGGTAGGTGGTGACTGAGGGTCTGTGGTAGGTGGTGAGGGTCTGTGGTAGGTGGTGACTGAGGGTCTGGGGTAGGTGGTGACTGAGGGTCTGTGGTAGATGGTGACTGAGGGTCTGTGGTAGGTGGTGACTGAGGGTCTGTGGTAGGTGATAACTGAGGGTCTATGGTAGGTGGTGACATGGGTCTGTGGTAGGTGGTGACTGAGGGTCTGTGGTAGGTGGTGACTGAGGGTCTGGGGTAGATGGTGACATGGGTCTGTGGTAGGTGGTAACTGAGGGTCTATGGTAGGTGGTGACATGGGTCTGTGGTAGGTGGTGAGGGTCTGTGGTAGGTGGTGACTGAGGGTCTGGGGTAGGTGGTGACTGAGGGTCTGTGGTAGATGGTGACATGGGTCTGTGGTAGGTGGTGACTGAGGGTCTGTGGTAGGTGGTGACTGAGGGTCTGTGGTAGGTGGTGACTGAGGGTCTGTGGTAGGTGGTGACTAAGGGTCTGTGGTAGGTGGTGACTGAGGGTCTGTGGTAGGTGGTGACATGGGTCTCTTAGGGTAGTGATTTGAGGGGTCTGTGGTAGGTGGTGACTGAGGGTCTGTGGTAGGTGGTGACATGGGTCTGTGGTAGGTGGTGACATGGGTCTGTGGTAGGTGGTGAGGGTCTGTGGTAGGTGGTGACTGAGGGTCTGGGGTAGGTGGTGACTGAGGGTCTGTGGTAGATGGTGACTGAGGTTCTGTGGTAGGTGGTGACTGAGGGTCTGTGGTAGGTGATAACTGAGGGTCTATGGTAGGTGGTGACATGGGTCTGTGGTAGGTGGTGACTGAGGGTCTGTGGTAGGTGGTGACTGAGGGTCTGGGGTAGATGGTGACATGGGTCTGTGGTAGGTGGTGACTGAGGGTCTGTGGTAGGTGGTGACTGAGGGTCTGTGGTAGGTGGTGACTAAGGGTCTGTGGTAGGTAGTGACTGAGGGTCTGTGGTAGGTGGTGACATGGGTCTCTTAGGGTGATGATTTGAGGGGTCTGTGGTAGGTGGTGACTGAGGGTCTGTGGTAGGTGGTGACATGGGTCTGTGGTAGGTGGTGACTGAGGGTCTATGGTAGGTGGTGACATGGGTCTGTGGTAGGTGGTGAGGGTCTGTGGTAGGTGGTGACTGAGGGTCTGGGGTAGGTGGTGACTGAGGGTCTGTGGTAGGTGGTAACTGAGGGTCTATGGTAGGTGGTGACATGGGTCTGTGGTAGGTGGTGAGGGTCTGTGGTAGGTGGTGACTGAGGGTCTGGGGTAGGTGGTGACTGAGGGTCTGTGGTAGATGGTGACATGGGTCTGTGGTAGGTGGTGACTGAGGGTCTGTGGTAGGTAGCGACTGAGGGTCTGTGGTAGGTGGTGACTAAGGGTCTGTGGTAGGTGGTGACTGAGGGTCTGTGGTAGGTGGTGACATGGGTCTCTTAGGGTGATGATTTGAGGGGTCTGTGGTAGGTGGTGACTCAGGGTCTGTGGTAGGTGGTGACATGGGTCTGTGGTAGGTGGTGACTGAGGGTCTATGGTAGGTGGTGACATGGGTCTGTGGTAGGTGGTGAGGGTCTGTGGTAGGTGGTGACTGAGGGTCTGGGGTAGGTGGTGACTGAGGGTCTGTGGTAGATGGTGACATGGGTCTGTGGTAGGTGGTGACTGAGGGTCTGTGGTAGGTAGCGACTGAAGGTCTGTGGTAGGTGGTGACTAAGGGTCTGTGGTAGGTGGTGACTGAGGGTCTGTGGTAGGTGGTGACATGGGTCTCTTAGGGTAGTGATTTGAGGGGTCTGTGGTAGGTGGTGACTGAGAGTCTGTGGTAGGTGGTGACATGGGTCTGTGGTAGGTGGTGACTGAGGGTCTATGGTAGGTGGTGACATGGGTCTGTGGTAGGTGGTGAGGGTCTGTGGTAGGTGGTGACTGAGGGTCTGGGGTAGGTGGTGACTGAGGGTCTGTGGTAGACTGTGACTGAGGGTCTGTGGTAGGTGGTGACTGAGGGTCTGTGGTAGGTGGTAACTGAGGGTCTATGGTAGGTGGTGACATGGGTCTGTGGTAGGTGGTGAGGGTCTGTGGTAGGTGGTGACTGAGGGTCTGGGGTAGGTGGTGACTGAGGGTCTGTGGTAGATGGTGACATGGGTCTGTGGTAGGTGGTGACTGAGGGTCTGTGGTAGGTGGTGACTAAGGGTCTGTGGTAGGTGGTGACTGAGGGTCTGTGGTAGGTGGTGACTGAGGGTCTGTGGTAGGTGGTGACTGAGGGTCTGGGGTAGGTGGTGACTGAGGGTCTGTGGTAGATGGTGACTGAGGGTCTGTGGTAGGTGGTGAGGGTCTGTGGTAGGTGGTGACTGAGGGTCTGGGGTAGGTGGTGACTGAGGGTCTGTGGTAGATGGTGACATGGGTCTGTGGTAGGTGGTGACTGAGGGTTTGTGGTAGGTGGTGACTAAGGGTCTGTGGTAGGTGGTGAGGGTCTGTGGTAGGTGGTGACTGAGGGTCTGTGGTAGATGGTGACATGGGTCTGTGGTAGGTGGTGACTGAGGGTCTATGGTAGGTGGTGACATGGGTCTGTGGTAGGTGGTGAGGGTCTGTGGTAGGTGGTGACTGAGGGTCTGGGGTAGGTGGTGACTGAGGGTCTGTGGTAGGTGGTGACTGAGGGTCTGTGGTAGGTGGTGACTGAGGGTCTGTGGTAGGTGGTGACTGAGGGTCTGTGGTAGATGGTGACATGGGTCTGTGGTAGGTGGTGACTGAGGGTCTGGGGTAGGTGGTGACATGGGTCTGTGGTAGATGGTGACATGGGTCTGTGGTAGGTGGTGACTGAGGGTCTGTGGTAGGTGGTGACTAAGGGTCTGTGGTAGGTGGTGACTGAGGGTCTGTGGTAGGGTGGTTGATGTGAGGGGTCTGTGGTAGGGGACTATCTGCAGCTTCTCACTTGCCATTGCCCAGATCCCACACAAGCAAGCCTCCTAGTCGCCACCGACAGATGCCTGAGGTGACCCAGGTGCCCTGTCTGTCTGGTCACCCGCGAGCCGAGCGGAACCAAGCGAAGGGAGGTCTGGCCGGGCCCTGGGGTATGGCCGGGCGCAGCTGGGCTGGGCTGGACAGACCACAGTGGCTGGGCCAGGCAGGCCGCTCACCTTTCTTCATGTCTCGGAAGGGCGGGTGGTTGGAGCAGTAGGGGCACAGCGGGTAGCTCTTGCCCCGGGAGCCCGAGGACCACAGGACCAGCTCGAAGTCATCCAGCGGGCACCGCAGCTCCTTGTAGAGCTTGATGGCACCGCTCTGGGGGAGGGTGTAGGTCTCGTCGCAGTGGGAGCAGTGCAGGCGGCTCGGCTTGGCCTAGGCAGTGCCAGGAGAGCAGGAGGCTGCTGGGCACCGACCTCCCGCCAGCCTCTTCCCCACACGCAGAGCACAGAGCACAGACGTGGCCTGCGCTAAGAGCCTAATGCTCTGTCAGGAGGACCCTCCCGAGCCGGCCACAAGCTCAGGACAGGGCCTCCGCACATGGAGATAGGGAGCTCCGCAGCCCTGGCCGGCTCAGGGCCATGATGGTGGGAAATGCAGGGTTAGGAATCACAGCGACGTGTGTCACGTGGTCTAATGGCACGTGTTCCTTGGCCTCGGGGAAGCGAAGGAGCTGACGCGCCTCTTAGTGATGCTGCCTGAGGACCCACAGAGCTCTGCCTCTGCGTGACTGACACAGCGCAGGGCCCACCGGCGACACGGCTCCCTTGAGGGAGCTCGAGGCGCTGGGCCTCCTCACCTACCTGGATGTACTTCATGAACCGGTGGCACTTCCCGCAGCGCGACAGGGGCTTGCCTGTGGCTGCTAGGGGCGAGAAGGACACTTCCATCAGCTCGTCCATGCCTGGGGGCGACAGAGTGCGGCATCTCAGCCTCGCTCCCAGCCCCGCTAGCAGCCAGAGAGGAGGCCCGCACGTGGTGGAGGCCCTGGGGCGGGTGTGTTCCTGGTGCTGTGTCGTGTGGACTGGCCTGGTTAGTTTAACCCTGATGAGCAGCGAGGCCATGCACCACAGCCCAGATCTGGTAAGAGGTCTCGGAGGTGCCTCGGTCCCCGGGGTGCTGGCGGCCATGACAGAGAGGGGTCCTTCAGGGAGGGCAGGGAAGAGGCCGTCTTACCGGCGATGGAGTCCACAAAGTAGTGGAACTTCCTCTTGAAGATGTCCAGGGTGTGGCCCAGGACCTGGTGGAAGTCGGCCTTGCCCTGGGCGATCAGGTTCAGCTGCTTCTCCACTGCACTGCGGATGGTGGGGAGCACTAGCTCCGCGTCTGTGACAGACAGGCGCACTGCAGTGAGCCCGGCACCCAGGCCTGGCACCCGCTCCCCCTCCAGCTCTGCAGAGCCTCCGTCCTGGCCTCTGTCCCGCTGCTCAGCCAGAGCTGATGGCACCAGGTGGCCCGGAGCCCTCCCAGCCCCCCACAGGGAAACCTGTGCACAGTGGCCAGGGTCAGCCTGCATCTAGGGCCGCTTTACAGATGTCCTCGGGCCGGGTCTGTGCTTGCCCCTCTGCCTCCTGCGGGCCCAGGGCACCTCCAGGGGAGGCCTGAGGGTGCCTTGGCCCTCGAGGCCCCAGGCCCACCTAGAGAAGGGCTGCAGAAGAGAGCCCTTGCTTCCCCTCCATCCATCAGTGTGCCTTAGCAGGGCTTTGGATGGGTCTCGGCTCATCTGGAGGCGGCAGAGCTATGGCCAGGGAGAGCAGGAGCCCCGCAGGCCACAGGGCGCGGGCCTCGGCACTCACCGATCTTGTAGTAGCCATGCACCAGGACAATGCCGAGGTTGGTGGGCCGGAGCCGGCGGCCGCTCTCCACGGTCACATAGTTGCGCTGGCAGATGTTGTTGATGTGCACGGGGATGCTGGCATCAGTCCCTGCACATGGCACGGCCCCACGTCCCTCAGTCTGCCCAGTCGGCCAACGCAGGCTCCAGCCTACCCACCTATCACGGGGAGCCCGCAAGAGGGAGTGCTGTGTGCCTGATTCCCTGCACCTGTGCAGCACCACGGAGGGCCTGGGGGATCTTAGCTTGACAGCCGAGGACAGGCCGAGAGGTTAAGGGACTCTGCCAAGGTGGCAGAGCTGCTTCTACGACTGTTAAGATGACTTCCTCACCAGGCATGGTGGTGCATGCTTATAATCCCAGTACTTGGGAGGCTGAGACAAGAAGACTACAGGTTCAAGGACAGCCTCAGCAAGAAATAAAGTAGGGCTGGGGTGTAGCTCAGAGGCAGAATGGCCCTGGTTCAATCCCCATACCAATAAAAAAAATCTCCTTGGCGTCTCCTACCTGGAGACTGTGGCACCTGCCCACTCCCGGAGTCAGGCCACCCTTCAGGGGTGCTGACTAGCTCAGGATCCAAGGTGGCCCCAGCTCCAGGGCTGCGGCTCCCCCACCTCAGAACTTCCTTGGTGGGGAAGGCCAAGGTGGACTGAGGCATTTGGAGCTTGCTGGTCAGAGGGTCGAAAAGGAAACTCGCTCTGCCATGGTCAGTGCAGGCGGGCGACACCCTCAGCACGTGCCTGCCAGTCAGCACGTGCTGGCCCCGCTGCTCACAGGAGCACCTGGCCTTTACCAGGAAGCCAGGTCCTGGCATGCGCCTTTCCACGGGGGTGCCCGGATTGGCAGGTCGTGCGCTGGCCCACCAGATACCAGATGCCGGCCCCCAGGCTGGTGCTGGGCCCGGCAGCTTCCTGAGTGCCAGGAAGCTGCTTCCTGAGTGGCCGTCCTGGGGAGGGACAGGCCGATGTCCATCACCACAGCCCCTGGTCATCCTGGGGAGGACAGGCTGGTGCCCATCACTGCAACCCCTGGCTGTCCTGGGGAGGGATGGGGCGGCACCCTCAACACAGTCCCTGGCCTGGCCATCCTTGGGAGGCTGGCCGGCGTCCATCACCGCAGCCCTGGCCGTCCTGGGGAGGCCGGCGTCTGGGCAGGCGCACCCACCGATTCCATGCTTCTCCATGAGTGTGATGAGCTCGGCCTCTGTCAGGTAGTCGGGCGGGCTCGTCTGCCTCTCCAGCATCTTCACCTCGCTCACGGGGAACGAGTCGCCCTTCTGGCAGGTGGGCAGGCTCTCCTCCAGGGGCACGCTCTGCCAGGGCATGATCTCCGTGAAGCCTGGACAGACACCGCACGGCCACTCAGGGCTGTCCCAGGCGGCCTGTCCTGGGACCCGCCGCCCACTGTGAAGATGGAGGGAGGCCCGCCCGCGGCTGACCTGGCGAGATGACGGTCTTCCCCGAGCAGGTGAAGAGCTCGGGCCCAATCCGGAAGGAGATGGAGCTCTGCAGGTACTTGCAGTCCTGGCTGACGGTGGCAATGAAGTGCCGGGTGATGTACTCGTACAGCCGCCATGCGTCGCCCCCTGCGGAGGCCCACAGCCAGTCACACGGAATCCCCACAGGGCCTCCCCCTGTTCCCCAGGGCTGCTTCCAGGCATGGCCACAGCCTTCCCACAGGAACGCGCGGTGCTCCAGCTCCTCACACGGCTCTCCCTTCCAGGTCGGCCTCGGCACGAGGGTCCCCAGCATGGCCACCTGGGAGGCACAGCCACGGCCAGCCCTGTCCACTCCCAGGCCCACCCCACGCCCGAGGCTGTCTGCAGGGCCTCTCCCTGGTCAGCTGCGCTGCGCTCCTGTCCTCGGCCATCCCACCTGGGGCCTGAGGAGGGCTGGGACGGGAGGCACCAGGTACCTAGCTCCGCCTCTGTGGCCGACCTCATGGGGGTGATGGGGGGATGGTCACCGGCGTCATGGCCTTTCCGGGGGCGGTTGATGCCTTCTGCTAACAACCGCTTCACCTGCAGAGGACAGCAGAGGTGGGGCTGGCACGCTGCCCGTCAGTCCGGACTTGGCAAGGTGCCCACCTGTGCTGAGGGCCTAGGGCGGGCCCCGCGGGGGCAGGGGGTCCACGCACCGTGTCTGCCCAGTAGGGGTGGTTGGCCTGCTGCCGCAGAGAGCCCTTCAGGTCAAAGTTCTCAGGGTAGTGGGTGGTCTCTGTCCGCGGGTAGCTGATGTAGCCCTGTGTGTACAGCCGCTCGGCCGTCTGCATGGCATGCTGCGGCCCCATGCCTGTGAGACAGGAGGCTCAGCGGCTGGGGGCACCCACCTGGGCGAGGGCGAGGGGGCTCTGAGCAGGCATGCTGAGCTCCAAGGCCCCTGCAGCCACGGCAGCATGGCCACGGTGCTGATGTGGCCTCAGTGTGCCTGTCCCCGGCCTCCGCAAAGACGACAGAGTGTACCTGCTCAGTCCTGGGCCCTGCAGTGCCGTCCTGCACACTGGGGCCACTGAGGGAGGGCTCGTGCAGCTGACCCTGGCCAGCAGAGGCTGGCGTGCAGCTAGGGGTCACTAGGGGCATCGCCGCCCATGGCTCCTGGAGGGAGGGAGGTTACCCAGGACTGGAGGCTGCCAGTTGGCCCTCTAGTGACCGGGACCGAGATGCTGGCTCACCGGGAGGCCTTTCCCAGCACCAGCGGAAGCATTTGGGGACTCTGAGGTCCCAACGGCCTCTCGGCAGTGGCTCCCGAGCACTCTCAGTCTCGGCAGTGGCTCAGGAGCACTGCGATTTTCTTCTTGGTCCTGGGGATTGAGCCCAGGGGCATTCTACCTCTGAGCTACACCCTATCCCGTTTCTTTTACTTGTTGTTTTAAAAGAGGGTTTTGCTAAGTGGCTGAGGCTGACCTCAAACCTGCGCTCCTCCTGCTCAGCCTCCCAAGCACTGGGGTTATAGGTGTGTGTCATCGCATCCAGTGGCCACTGCCGTTGTTAAAATCTGTTATCGCACATCACGGAACCTTTAGAGCAGCCAGAGAGGTCACCTCACTGCCCTTTTCCTCCCGAGGAGAGAAGTGCCCCCGCGGCAGCCCAGCAGTCTGGCTCTGGAGCTGGACCTCCAGGGCGAGGCCTGTGGGGGGCTCTGCTGACCCAGAGACTGGGAAGGCCCTGCCCTGAGAGCGGCTTCCCAGGATCCCATCCCCGCGGCAGCCACGGGGCCATCGAGTCCTACGAAGCCGCCACCAGCGCCCTCGCTGCCTTCTGCGGACCCAGAGGGGCTGCGCTGCCAGCTCCCGGGCAGCCCTGTGCCGCGCGCTTTTCTTCCCACATGAGTTCAAAGGAGCTACTGAGTCTTACCCATCAAACGAGAGGAAACCCTCCTTTTGTTACGACCTGCTCCTACCCTGGAACTTGAAGGTAAGTGAAATCTGAGGCGGCTCAAAGCCCAGAAGCCTTCAGGGGCTTTGCTGCCTGGGACACACTTAGCCCTGGCCAGCGCGGACATCGCCCTGCACGGGGCTCCAGGGTTGCCCTGAGCCTGGCTCAAGAAGCCTCGGGAGAGCCGGGCGTGGGGGCGCGCCTGCGCTCACAGTACTCGGGAGGCTGAGACAGGAGGGTGGCAGGTTCCAAGCCAGCCTCAGTAATTTAGCAAGACCCCATTTCCGAACAAAGAAAAGAGGGTGGGGGTTACCCGGCAGTAGAAGGCCCCGGGTTCCATCCCCAGCACACACAAATGCACACACGCGGCCTGGGGCTTAGGAGACGGCCCTACGCACCCAGGGCAGAGCTGGCCACTCGCAGCATCTCCACGGTGTTCAGGGCCAGTGGCCTCTGCTTGGCCTTTTCTTTCCTGCTTGTGGCCTCCACCTGGAAGAAGGGACAGACTGAGCGGTTCTGGAGGGGAGAGGCCACCGCGGAGGGAATCGAGACCTGCGCCCCTCGGCAGTCTGGAGCCTGGACCGGATGTTATTCAGACCAGGATGCACGAAGAGAAAAGCCCAGGAGTGCGAAGGGGGCGCGTGTACAGCCCACGGCGGGCGCCGCCTGGGCCAGCAAGGGATGGCACAGGGCCGGACACTGCCATGCGTCCCGATGCACCAGGGCAGCCCCGGGTCAGGACTGTCGTGTGAAACACCGTACGTTGTAACTGCCGGCCACCAGTGAGGCTTCTGTAAGCACCACACAGCTAGTTAGCTGGAAGACCTGCGGGCCGCGCTTGGTGGTGAGCGCCAACTTCCCACCTCGGGCGGGTGCGCTCGGGCTCAAGAGATGGCTTTGTTTTGCCTACTGCAAAAACGACCCCAGCAGCTCAGCGCAGCCTCGGCCTCGCCAGCTGCACAGACTGGCCAGGGCAGCACCTTCCGGGTTCCAGGCTGCCCAGCGGGTGCTAACGCGAGCCCATTGTGCTGTGGCAGCAGAGGCGGTGGGCTCCTGGGGTGCGGCCCAGCGGGGAGCTGCTTCTCTGAGGAATACCATGGATGCTGTGGGCATGGAGCAGCTGTAGAGACGTTCAGGAAGCCTGAGACTGAAGCCGGGGCCGAGTGGCACGCACGGGCTGTCGGGAGCACAGGTGGGCGCCAGCTGGGTTGGCGGCTGCTTTGCTGTCTACCTGTCGAGCTCAGAGCGCCCTGCCATAACTGTGACTGCCCCACCCTGCGACAGCCTCCAGAGGGCGCACCGCCCTTCGTCAAGCCCCACAGAGGCGCGCCGTGTGACCCGGGCCTCCTGTCAACCTGCACACAGGTCCCCACAGCCGTCAGTGTCCGTATCTCAGAAAAGGGACATCAGTGTGCCATGGAGTCCTGCCCAGACGCCTCCTGGGAAGAGGAGAGCGAGGGCCTGGCAGGTCGCAGGCGTGGACAGCGTCCTATACGGAATGGGGGCGCTGGGCCTTGCAGCTAACCCCCTAACCCCCCAGCAGAAACATCTTAGGAGTGCGTGTGTGAGAAGTTGGTCCTCCTTCAAAGCAGATGTCTGCTTCAGAGAGCAAGATGTGACCGGGGCAACAAGCTGTTCCTCTGGCCAGCAGCCTCCCAGGTCCCCCCCACTCAAGGCCGGCGTGGCAGGTGTGGGCGGGTGCGCACCTGGGCTTCCTTCTCTAGCTTCGTCATGTTTAGAAACATCTGCGCAATCTCCCGGTCGAACACTCTCACCCGGTCCCAGTCCACAAGGAGAGATCTGTCCTTATCAGTGCCAACCTGCAGGAGGAGCCCAACAGGTGAGAGAGGGCGGCGGGCAGAGGAGCACGTCTCCGTCCAGGAGGAAACCGTCCCCACTCGACGGTCTCATGGCTGCCTGTCCAGCTAGAGACACACAGGCTGACACCCACCCCACCAGGAATCAGCAGGCGGTGGCGAGAGGGTGGCCACTCCTCCAGGCCTGACCAGCCCCGCCCACCGAGGCCGCGCCCGGTACAGCTGGCCACCTAGAGGATCCTCAGCAAGACCTGGAAAGACCCAGTGGGATCGCGAAGGGATGAGAACCTTGGCCTGCAGCACCCAGTAGTTCTCCGGCTTGAAGGACTGGATCCTGTCGTGTCTCTCCACGCAGAAGCCCAGCGTGGGCGTCTGACAGGGCCCGAAGGAGATGAGAGAGCTGTCCAAGTCACCGTACTTCCCCTGGAAATACTTGGTCTGAAACCTAGAGGCGGCGGGTGGGAAGAGGAAGCGCGGTCAGATGTCACTGACACACCGTCATCTGGAAGTCCACCGGGGCTCAGTGGGCCGCGCTGGCAGGTGGCACAAGGTGGCTGCCACCTGCCTAGAAGTCAGCGTTCGAGCATCGTGGCCGTCAAAGAAGGATCCGTGTGCACGGGAGGGAGTGGTGAGCAAGCAGCTGCCCCATCTGGGGCCAGGAGCCTGTCGACCATACCCGCCACCCACGCAGCTCGCTGACCCACACCAGCTAAGTATATACATTGTTATCTTCAGTTTTCAACATGTGAAATCTGCCGTGGCTCATCTGGGCTCCAGAGAGCAACCGAGGCATCCCGGGGCGCCGATGGGACAGGGGACAGGACGCTGTGTACCTGGTGAAGGCACAGCCGATGCGCAGGTCCAGCTCCTGGCGGGCGTCCACCGAGAGCGCCTCGTTGCGGTCCGGCTCGCCCAGGCGGGCCATGGCGTTGCAGATGTCTGTGTCGGTGATGGAGCTGAACCTGGCCCGGAACACCGTCTTCTCGCTGCCAGGGGCCTTGTTCATGACGGGCAGGACAGCGTCAAGGACCTGGCAAAGGGGCTGAGCTGCAGGTGGGGCCGGCCCTCCCACCACGACCGGCCTCCATCGCTCTGGCTCTTCTCCAGCCCTCCCGCAGGCTCCCTCTCCTTCCAGCTGCCCCTCTGGCTGCCACACCACACCGGCCCCTCTTCTGACCACTCTCAATCCCCCCAAAGCCAGATGCACTCCCGGGCCCCATGGCTACCCCACTGGGCCTGGCCCCACCTTCCTGGGAAGGGACTGGAGGAAAAAGGGAAGGAGTGAAGAGGGAGAGGCCGAGGGCAGAGCGGGAAGGCCCGGCCCAGCGGGCAGGTCAACAACCAATGGTTGTGCGCGGGGGCCACCCTACAGCCCTGCGCAGCCTGCTGGTGGGGAGAAGTGCCTTTGGAAGGAGGAAGCCCGTGAGCTGCCCCCGCCCCAGGTGCAAAGACCCTGGGTGGGCCTGAGGGAGGGATGGGAAGATGCGTCTGCAGAGGGCCCCTGAAGCCTGTGGTGAGTCTGCAGGGGAGCTGCACTACAACCAGGGGCAGGTCCCCACCTCACTGGGATGTCTCCTACCCAGAGGAACACTGGGTGACGCGAGAGGCCACCGCCCAAGAGGCACAGGGAGACTGGCTGCCTGCCACACACAGTGGGGGAGGCGCCAGGCAGGGCCCAACTGCGCCGCCACCTGCTCCAACAGGAGCGCTCCTTGGGGCGAGGGTGCTGGGCAGAGGGGAAAGGCCGGGAAGGAGCGTGGTGCTGAGGCGACCACCACCCGGAGGACAGTGACGAGCCGCCGCCCACCCTGAAGCTCCCTCAGCCCCCTCAGCAGGCCTGCGACTCAATGTACACAGGGAAGGCACACTACTCAGCCGGGGAATGGCGGACCACGCGCTGGCTGGGCGCCGTGCGAAGGCACAGGAGAGCCACGGGTCAACTCACCTCAAAGCAGATGTTCTCCCCTTCCTTGTCACAGTCCAGCCAGAGCACGATGTAGTCGCAGCCTCTGCCCTCCACCTGCCACACAGCATGGTCACCCACGTCTGCCACAGCGGGCCCGGGACAGGCGGGGGCCCCCTGGGGGACGGAGCGTGGGCCTTGCTGCCTGGCCCCAAAGGAGTGTCGGCCACTCGGAAAGGAGTTTCCTTCAGAACTGCTCGTTTGCAGAACGGTAACTGCAATATACTCTTAACCCCAGAACTGAATAGCAAAGCCGGGTGCAGAGGTGCATGCCTGTAACCCCAGTACCTGGGAGGCCAAGCCAGGAGGATGCAGGTTCAAGGCCCGCCCCAGCAGCTTGAGGCCCTGCTACCTAATAAGGGCTGCGGGTTTAGCTCAGGTGTAGAAGGCCTCTGCCCTCAACGCCCAGCACCGAAAGCAAAACAAAGCAAGCAGACAAAAACCTGGGGTAGTGAAAGAGCTGAAATAAGATCGCCCTAATTATTGACGGTGGTTACTTTGGGTCATGTGGCTGTGAATTCTTTTTCTCCTTTCTCTTTATTTATATTTTCCAATATTTCATAACACGTATGCATTTTTTTTTTTTTTGGTGGTACTGGGGTTCCTGGAAGCCCTTCTACCTCCGGGCTATTCTCCCAGACCTATTTTTAATATTTTTTTATTTGGAAACAGGGTCTCTTAAGCCACCAAGGCTGGCTCCGAACCAGCGCGATCCTCCTGTCTCCGCCTCCCAAGCGCGAAGATTACATGCATGCACCACCACGCCCAGCAACACGTATGCATTTTTTTGTGGTACTGAACATGGACCGCAGGGAATTCTACCTCTGATTTATACCACCAGGCCTATTTTATTTCATATTATTTATCTTAGTACAAAGGCTTAAACTCAGAGGCATTCTACCTCCAAGCTATACCCAAGGCTTTTTAATTTTGAAACAGGGCCTCACTAAGTTGCTGAGGGCCTTGCTTAGCTGCTGAGGCTGGCTTTGAACCCATGATTCTCCTGTCTCAGCCTCTCAGGTACCTTATTTTTTATTTTGAAACAGGGTTTTACTATGTTGCTGAGGCTGGCCGCCAACCTGCGAGGCCCTGGTCTCAGCCTCCCAAGCCCTGGGATTACAGGCGTGTACCACCATGCCTGGCTTGCCTTTTTTTTTTTTTTTTTATCAAATTGGGGAAAAGGCCTCAGTTAAACCGTTACCAAAGCTAAACATTTGCTCTCCAGGACCCAGTGACGGGGTGCCCAGGATGGGAGCCAGGCTGCAGGTGCCTAGAGCCAGCAGGGGGCGCTCACAGCGCGGGAGGCCGAGGTGGGGTGCAGGAGGTGGCCCCCCGGCAGCTCGGCCACACACCTGCAGGAACTTCACCATGTTCAGCTTGGGGTTCGCTTCCTTCTTCTCCGTTGGCGCCTGGCTGAACAGCTCGGCGGGGTCCACCTTGTCCCACTTGTTGTATTTTCCTGAAACCACAGCGCAGTGACGCGGTCACACTCACAGCTTGCCAGGGCTCAGCCATGATCGCCACAGCCTGGAGGACAGTGGTCCAGCTTCTGGAGTCCCGCGGCTGAAAGCACCTTTCTAAGCCACTCACTTGGCAGGGCCTGACCTCCTGGCTCCTCCCGCCCTGCTCTTCATAGCCACCAACGGGCACCCAGGGCTCCCTGGAGGGTGGCCTCCACGGGCCTCCTGGCAGCACCACCTTCTCTATTGGTGGATGGCCGCGCTCGCAGGCCTGGCCTACAGCTGGCTTTCTTTCGGGCTCCGTGTCTTGCAGCCTGGCAAGGAGGGGCCAGGCAGAGCTATGTTCGACCCTGGCTCCCCATGCCCGCTGCCCACCTTGCTCAGGGCCTGCACACTTGGCCCTACACCAGTTGCCCCACCATCTTTGCTGCAGTCTCTGGGCAGCAAGAGCACGGAGGCTCTGCCCGCGCCAGGCCCCAGGCCGAGGGCACTGCCGCCTGCCACCGGAGTCCCCGCAGGCCTGGGAAGTGGGGCGCCCTTCCCCACTCACAGCGGGGCTCGAAGGGATGGCTGTCACCCAGCCAGAGTTAAATGAATAATAAACCTCTTTTCTTTAGAAAATTAGCCTGCCTCCCGCGTTCTGTTGTAAAAATGGAAAATGGACGAATAATGGGTCAGAGCCAGGCTGGACCACTGCTGACCACACGGCCCAGAGGTCTCTACTGCTGGCCTCTCCAAGGACACTAAGAGAACAGGACAGCCACCATGTGACTAACAGACAAAGTCCCCCCAGAGGGAGCAGCAGCTGCGTGGAACCTGCCGGCCCCTCCTTCATAGGAAGGTACATGTGGCGTGCGGGACCCCCAGCCCTCCTCCCTGACCTGCCGGACCCTGGCCAGTGCCACGCAGGGCACCCCTCAGCAGGATGGGGGCTCACCCAGGAAATCCAGGGTCATCACGTGACCGCAGACAGAGGTCATCTTGAAGCGGACGGGCTGACCAGCGAAGGTCCCTGTGTACTCGTGGACTGAGCATGCCCCGTTCAGCCCTTTGTGTGAGGACATGCTCCCTGGGAGAAGCAGAGATGGCGCTGCAGCCAGAGCCGGGAGGGCAGTCCCGCTCCCTCCAGGGCCCAGCATCTCAGCGCGCCAGGGCAGGGCCCAGCCCACCAGCCGCTCTCAAGTGACACGAGGTGCAGAGTCTGCATGCAGAAGCGGTGTTCGGCCCAACGATGCCCATGGCGTGGCCTTAAAGACCTGGGCTGGGCGGGTCCCAGCCATGTCAGCCCAAGGGCTGGTCCTGCCCTTGAGCGCACGCCAGGACTGGCCCTGCCCTCTGATGAAGGCGGCACCTCCTGCCTCCCCATGGACTAGGCTGTTCTCTTCCTGGGAGCCCCAGCTGGGCAGGTGTGGAAGCAAACACACGCCGAGTGACTCCCTCCCGCAGATGCTCCCTTAACACCTGCTGCCTGGACCCTATCAGCCTCGGCAGGGTGGAGCGACCCTTGAGAAACGACCTGGAGAGTGGAGAAAGGCCACCAAGAAGCCAGCGCGGGCCTCTCCTACCTCGGGAGAGGATCCTGGCAATGGCCTGAGCCAGGGACGGCTTCTCGGCCACCATGAGCACAACCTTCATCACGGAAGTGCCCGGCTGCAGGACTACGGCAGTGAGAAAGCTCAGAGACCGCTCTCCTGGACTCACAGTGATCGTCACTGGCTCCTAAAGGCAAGACAAGACACTCAGAAAACAGCAACGCCTTCACCAGCCCGCACTACAAGCCAGAAAACATTATCATCACTTGGACTGGGGACTGAACGCAGGGCTGCGCAGGCTGAGCAGTGCTCCCCCACTGAGACAGCCCCAGCCCACCGCATCCTGCCAAGTCCTCTCAGCACCCGCTTTCTCCTAAGCCCTGGAGCTCGTGGGAGAGGCCTCCGCCTCAGCCCACCACGCGCTGTTCCCATTCTGCAGTCGGTTATGGCCTCCCCTGCCCAAGCACACACCAGCGGCCTCATGTCTCAAGCACCACTGGCATCTGCTAGAGCCTTCTGGGCCTGGTAGTCACCTAACACCCGCTGGCCAAGCAGAACGCCCACCTGAACCTTTTCTTTCTCTTTCTCTTTTTCGAGATGCAGGTGACTGAAGCCGGAGCCTCGAGCGTCTGGGGAGCTACATCTCCAGGATGCTGTCTCTTTGATCATCACAAATAAACAAAGGCTTGTGCTCACAGAGATGGCACCGTGGCTGTTCCTGCCCTTAAGCTCCGCCAACGTCACTCTTTCCCATCAGTCTCTAGAGTAACGCTCTAGGCCGTGGCGCCCTCTAGAACCAGGCCTGGCGTGATGGGTCTGGCTGCTGCCGAGTCTCTGGCGCACAGCACGCACGGAATGTTTGCTGAATGAAGGAGTGAGCAGCCATGGCCCCTGCTCTCCATTCTGGGGAAGTTTGGCTTGACCAAGTCAGAGGTCCCGAGGCGAGGGACTCCTGTTTTCTCACTCAGAGGAGCCAGAGGCCAGGAGAGCTGGCAGCAGAGGGAGCCTGCCCTCTGAAGGCTTTGGGGTTTCCTGTCTCTCCCAAAGGAGGACAACAGTTGTGTTCTAGATCCTTCCCTGGTGGCTTCCCGTGTCAGTTAGCGCTGCCCGCAGTTGTGGTGTAGATGCCACGCTAGCTGGTAGGCAGTCCTGCCGCTGTCCTGCCCCAGCAGCTCCAGTGGGGATGGAGGGTCAGAGGCCAGCACTCCAGCAGCAGGACTTGGACTTGGGCCTGTGTGCTCCAGAGCCTGCGCTTCAAGCCTTTATCCGCTCCTGCCTCTGAGCACCCCAGGTGAGCAGCGTGAAGTTCCCACATTCCTGCGGCGCTTACACCCATTCACATCTGTCTCCATGCTACTTTGCTAATTTGGAACTATCCAGCCGGTTGGGGTGGCTCCTAACCCCTTCTGACTTTAACAGAAGCGTGTGCCATGCCTCACCCCACCAAAAAAAAAGTTTTTAAAATACTCCATAAAATTTTTCTTTTCCTTAAAAATTGGTGAGCCGAGCGGGGTGTGGTGGCGCACGCTTGTAATCCCAGCATTTGGGAGGCTGAGACTGGAAAATCACGGTTCACAGACAGCCTCAGCTACTTAGTGAGGCCCTCTGCAACTCAGTGAGACCCTGTTTCAAAATAAAGAATAAAAAATAGGGCAGGGGGTGTAGCTCAGAGGTCAAATGCCCCTGGGTTCCAACCCCAGACAAAAAAAAAAAAAAAAATCTGGTGAGCCGGACATGGTGGCGCACACTTGTAATCCCCAGAATTCGGGAGGCTGAGACAGGAGGGTCGTGGTTCAAAGACAGCTTCAGCTACTACTTAGTGAGGCCCTTTGCAACTCAGTGAGACCAGCCTGCCACCGCCTCTAGCTACTGATTTGCTACTTGTCTTCCAGTCCTGGGAACAAAAGCAAGTTCCAGCAGAGCAGAGGTCTGCCATGTCCACTCTAACGGCAAGTAGTGGACGGTGAGCACACGTGCACTGAATTAAAAAGTGGAGGGATTTTACATGTAAAGTGAAGAATAACCGTGCTGGATCTCTAAAATTAATTTAAAGCTAGAAGAGAAAGCAAACACCCTGCTCCACCAGTTTGCTGACCCTGTACTGGGGACAGAGCCCGGGGTGCTCTACTACCGAGCTGTAACCCAGCATTTTGTTTTGTTTTGAGACAGCATCTCACTAAGTTGCCCAGGCTGGCCTGGAACCCACGCTCCTCCATCCTCAGCCTCCCGGCCGCTGAGACCACAGGTGTGCGCCACCACGCCGAGCTGTTTTCATGTTCTGCTTGTGCCAGCATGTCAAAGTCTCAGAAGTTTTACATCTCCACTCCTGCCCTTCAAACCTACGGCCTAAGCTTTTCTGATAAACAATGAACAGACCAGCGGGTTCGTCCAGAGAGAAGCACTCTGCGGTGGTGTCTTTTGGGGGCTGCCTCACTGATCCAGGAAAAGCAGGTGCTGGTCAGTCCAGGCAGAGGCACGCCGACAATGCCTGATGCTGAGGCCCTGACTCGTTAGGCTGGGCAACCGAAACTCGTGCCGGATACACACCACATCAGCAGCTTTGGCTTTAAGGAAATACAAGTTCCGGTTCGGCATTTTATACTTCACGCTGCAGGAGGGCTTTGTGATGTTCTGAGTATCACTGTTTCATTGGGAAACAATTGCTTCTGTTGAGGGGAGGAATCGTAGACTCCTGGTGAAGGGCCTTGGGAGGCATCTGGTCCAACCATCACAAGGGAGAACTAAGTCTCAGAGAGTGATGTCCCTGTACTCAGGCTTCCTACTGCCGGCCCAGCCCACCTTCGTTAACTGCACCAGCCTCCACCTCCTAAAAGCTTTCTTCTCGTGACAGCGGTGGACTTCCCGTGATTAGTCTTGGGCCTGTTATTTTTCCATGAAGGTCCCACTTCAAAATGGACCTTCGAGAAAAACTTCACGTACATGTCTTCATGCTTTTCACGTAGGGACGGTATTCTTTACTTACGTTTCTGCTTTCCAAGAAAGCTTAAATATGTGAAAACGGCCAGAAACAGGTTCCTTATGGTATCCTACATGATACCTCAAGTCCAGTCTTGTTCCCTGCCAAAGCTCGGAGATGTCAGCTCGTCCTATCCCAAAAGGGAGGTGATCAGTGCTAACTGGGTGTTGAGAGCAACACCCGAACTAGAACCGCAGTGAGGAGGAGGAAGGTGAATTAAAAAGGGAGACGCAGCTGGGTTCTTAGTATTCTGTCGACTCTGGCCAGCGACACAGCATGGGTAATCACGTCTGTGTCCTGGAACCCGTGGTCCGAGCTTGGGCCCAAGACACTGAGTTCTAGCACCTCCCACTTTACCAAGTACCTACCAGATCAGGAGCGGAGCCTTCCTTATGCCCCTCCTCTGTACTACGACAAGCTAGAAACACTCAGCAAGCTTAAAAGGCGGCGTTGTACTGTTCTGACAGCGCGAGTACAACTCAGGCTAGTGTCAGGTGACCTTGGTAAGGGAATCCCGGTGTTCTCCAAGAAGAGCTGGCCTCTCACGGTCCCGCTCCGCAGGGCCACGGGAGGAGGAGGCACGAGGAGGCCATCCATCACCCTCCCTTTCACCCTGAGACAATGGCGTGTGTGTGTGTGCGTGCGTGTGTGAGTGTGTTATGTGTGTGTGCGTGTGTGAGTGTGTATGTGTGTGTGTTCTGATGCAGGGCGTCGCTGCAGCGCGGCTCCCTCCAGACCCGGGCCAGCATGCCCGCCACCCGGGAGCCTCCCGCGAGCGCGGGCGGAGGCAAAGGCGGCGGGAACGCAGAGCCCGGCCGGGGTCCCCCCACGTCCGAGCCGGCTCGGGGGTCTGCGCCCGGCCCGCTTCCCAGCAGCCCCCGCGCGCCCGCACCTGGCTCACCAGCCGCCGGGCCGCAGCTCGCACCCCGCACCCCGCCCACGGCTCCAGCGGACCCTGCTTCCGGTCCGGACTCTGCTTCCGGTTGCGCACGGAGCGCCGCCGCCTGCCCTCCGGTCCCCGCACGTCCCCGTCCGTTCCAGGGTTCCGCGGCGCGCGCGTTCCGGGGCGGTGAGGGTCCTGGGGGGGCGCGGGTGGGGTCTGCAGGGTCCCTAACTCGCCCCACAGCGAGGATCCCCCTGCCTTCCATCCAGGAAGACAATGAGGACGATTAGCATTACGATTATGAAAATATATGCACTATCAATAATAAAAACTGTAAACTACAGGTGTATGTGTAACAGTCTTCTTTCAATGCGATAAACACTTGTAAAAGGAATGATCAGTGTTAAATGTATTTTCAAGAAGAATAAAAATAACTGTTAAGGCATTACAATTAAAGAAAATTTAAATAAATTTATGACTCTATTTGGTGTGTGCGTGTGTGTGTGTGTGTGTGTGCGTGCGTGCGTGCGTGTGTGTGTGTGTGTGTGTGTGTGTGTATTCTGATGCAGGGCCCCATGGTGGTTGGCCAGCTTAAGACCAGCAGGTTGCAGACCCCCCCTAGCATGTGGCTAACGAGCTCTGCTGAGACAGCGCCCAGAGCTAGTCGGAGCCTCCAGCTCCTGGGTGAAACCCAGCTCCAGCGTCCTCAGGACCCCGTGGGTGTGATGTGCATGTGTATCTCCTGCACAGCTCCTGGGCAGACATGCGGGTACCACCGCTCACCCCACTGTGCCAGGGGGTCCAAGAGGAACAGGTCTGACTTGAAGGGCCCCTCGGAAAAGAGCGATCGCATCCCCACTGATTCCCACTGCCACCTCGGTCCTCTCCCTGCCCCTCTCCTGGCCAGGGCCTGGGGCCTGTGTGCCTGGACCGCCATTGACGGGAGCCAAAATGGGAGCATGGCCGAGGCCCGAGACCCTTCACTCTTGACTCGCTCCAAGCCCAGGGTCAAATCCTGCGTCCTCAGCTCAGATCTCCAGCGGCAGGAGAGGGGGCGCTGAGAGGCTGAGAGCAGCAGGGGCCTTGGGCCACCCGGATCCAGCTCAGCCCGCCCATCCCCACTCTCGCGGGGCTTTCCCTGCCTCATGTGGGCTCTCGGTCAGTCCTCGCGCCTCACACACCTGTGCCCTGATCCCTGGAAGACAACACGCCCCCCTTGACACCCTTGATTAAGCAAGCACAAACCACAGACCCACCTGTTGCCCGTTCATACCCCAAATTGATTTGAGGGTGTTGAGCTCAGGGGCATTCGACCTCTAAGCTGCACCCCCGACCCTTTTTACAAGTTTTGAGACAGGGTCTCCCTCAGTTGCAAAGGCCCTCGCTAAGTTGCGGAGGCCGGCTGGGAGCCTGTGATGCTCCCGCGTTCTGGGATCACACGCCTGCGCCACCACGCCTGGCGTGCGGTGCAGGTTCTTACCAAGGCGTTCAACACACTTCCATGTTTTACTAGGCTGACCTGATTAACGGGCCCTCGCCAGCGCGGTCAGTCAACAGGAGGTTTGGTGGGACGCCCAAATGGCAGATGGGCCCGAGTCTCTGGACCGTGGCAGAGGGAGAGGAGGCAGGTCACGGCCACTGCTGGGGCTTGCGAGGGGACGGAGGGCCCGCCTTCCAGGGCCCACACACTTTCTGCCAAGTGAAGCAGGTCCCCACCCCGTGGGGGACATTCCTCTCTCCCTGGCTCGCTGGCATTTACTTTTGGAGAGGATGCTCATTCCTGTGGGCCAGCTTCCTGGGGGGGTTCAGGTCATGCTCCTGCTGGGACCTGAGCCCCCCGGCAGGCCCTTGAGCTTCTAGCAGGTGCTTCCTGCCCGGTGCTTCCTCAGGGCCAGGCCAGAGCCGCAAGGGCCCTCGGGGGCCCTTCCTGGAACAGTCACCGAAACCCAAGAGAGCCCAGGATGGTGGCGAGCAGGACCCGGGCGCCAGGGCCCCTCCCCTCAGAGCAGGAAGGAGTGCGCTCCCGACCACAGGGCAGGGAGCAGTGGCCGTGGGAGGCAGAGCTCGGGGTCACCATGTCCTGGCCCGCTGTCCTGCTCGTGCTGTTGGCCCACGGCCCAGGTGAGGGGACTCCGGAGCCCTCGCCCAGCCCTTCTCTTGCCCTGCCCTGACCCCGCGCCCACCTGCTTCCCCAGGCGGAGGCCCTCAGCCTGTCCTGCATCAGCCGCCATCCGGGTCCTCGTCCCTCGGAACCACGACCCGCCTCCCCTGCACCCTGAGCAGCGCCCACAACGTCGGCGTGTACAGCATCTACTGGTTCCAGCTCCGGCCGGGCCACCCTCCCAGGTTCCTGCTGAGATACTTTTCCCACGCGGACCAGCACCAGGGCCCCGGGGTCCCCCTTCGCTTCTCTGGATCCAAAGACGTGGCCAGGAACCGGGGGTATTTGAGCATCTCTGAGCTGCAGCCGGAGGACGAGGCTGTGTATTACTGTGCTACGGGGCCCGGGGCTTGGCGAGGAGAAAGGAGATGGCGAGGGAGAGAGGCCAGGAGTGAAGGACCCACTGCTTCGGGGTCCCAGGCACCGCAGGACAGGCCTCCTGACCTGAAGATGCGGCTGGGCTGAGAGGAGGTGGGGAGGGACTGGAAGCAGCAGGGCATGGGGCCGGGTGGGGGCAGAGCTTCTCCCTGTCTGGAAGTGGGGCTGGGAGCCCACTGCAGGCTGGATTACAGGATTAAAGCTGTCTGTGCCTTTGCAAGTTGTTTTGGTCAGATTGGTGTCACAGTGCAAAATCACGGGATGAAACGGACCCATCCCAGCCTGCTTGGCTCAGGCCTTGTGGACAGCGCTCCCTGAGCCCCTACTGCGTGTGTGTGTATGTGTGTGTGTGTGTGTGTGTGTGTGTGTGTGTGTGTGTACCAGGACCAGAATGTAGGGCACTACATCCAAGCCCCAGCCCCAGCCCTTTTTTTGTTGTTGTTAAATAAGTTCTTGCTAAATTGCTGAAGCTGGCCTGCAGCCTGAAATCCTCTTGTCTCAGCCCCAGCCCCACCCATTTTATTATTCATTTTTTGAAATAAGATCTTGCTAGTGGGTATGGTGGCACACTCTTGTAATCCCAGTACTTGAGAGGCTGAGACAGGAGGATCACAGGTTCGCGGCGAGCCTCAGCTACCTAGTGAGGGCTTTCACAACTTAGTGAGACTCTGTTTCAAAAAATAAAGAATAAGGCCGGGCGTGGTGGCGCACGTTCGTAATTCCTTCACTTGGGAGGTGGAGACAGGAGGATCGCGCAGGTTCAAAGTCAGCCTCCCTGGCTTAAGAGACCCTGTTTCCAAATAAAAATAATATAAAATAGGTCTGAGAGTATAGCTCGGAGGTAGAAGGGTTTCCAGGAACCCCAGTACCACCAAAAAAATAAATGAATAAAATAAATACATAATTAGGGCTGGGGTGTAGTTCAGAGGTAAAATGCCCCTGAATTCAATTCCCAGTACAAAAAAAAAAAAAAAGAGGAATAAGGTCTTGCTAAATGTCTGAGGCTGGTCTTGAACATGCAATCCTCTTGTCTCAACCTCCCAAGTACTAGAATCCCAGGCCCGTGCTGCCACACTCAGCTGAGCCCTACTCTTGAGACTCTTGGGGGTCAGAGGGGGGCATATTTGCCCCGGACACGGCCTCTCTTGCTACCGGCTTATGCCCAGGGCTTATAGGATCAAAACGTCAAGAAAACACGGTTGCTGGGAGGAGCGGCACACGTGCAGGTCCAGCACGGCTCCCACCACGGCTCTCTGGACACTCGGGGGCTGGGGATCTTTGCTGTGGGCTGGCCCATGTCATCGCAGCTGCTAAGCCTACCAGATGTCCTCTCTGCATTTGTGACAACCCCACATTTCTCTGGACATTGCTTAGTGGCCTCAGAATCGCCCCCCGGCTGGCTGAAGGTCTTCCGTCCCTCACAGGGCAGGGGCAGGGCCCACAGGCCTCTCCGTAAAGGCCGGATGGTAGCCGTCTTTGCCTCTCGGGCGCCGGCTGTCCCTGTGGTGACCATTCAGCTCTGCCCTGGGAAGCTTCCCACGCTGCGGATGAACCGGTAGATGTGGCTGTGGCCTGTTGAGCTTGACTCAGGGACACCGGTGGGGCTGGGCTGGATGGCACTGGGCCCGGGGTGCCGGCCCCTGCTCTAGGGGACACTAGCTCCTGACTCCAGGTTTCCGTCAGCCACTCTTGGTGGCCACTGAGGTCCTCCTTAACTCCGCCTGTCTGGTGACACTGGGGGTCCTGCCCGGCCCATGGAGGACCCAGAGGCACGGGGCTTAGTCTCGTGGATGAACGGGGAGCAGGAGGGTCCCCGCCTCCCCGGTCCACAGCCTGGCACCCCAAGCTCCTAGGAGGTGGGTCAGAATGTGCCCTGCAGAGAGGGAGCCTGTGCAGAGGGTGCCCACACAGTGGATGGGACGTGCCTCCTGGTAGAGAGTTGCCAGGAGAGTCAATTCCTGTGTGACCCCAAACTTGGCTAAAAATGTCCACTTACCAGTGCTAAGATACACCCAGGGACCCCCCTACCCAGGGAGGTGGACGCAGGTCAGCACCAGCCCTTCCTCCTGGAGGAAGTGAGTTTGTCTTGTGTAACCATGTTCTCAGCCCATGTCCCTCTGGGGACGTGCTCAGCCGACCTCTGCACGCTTCCAGCTCCAACACGCTCCGCCGCCCCCGGTGGCCTTGGGACCTGGGGAACAGGGGCCGAGTGTGCCCCACCACGGGCCCCAGGGGCCAGGCCAGGCAGGCAGCTGTGCTGGGAAGCAGTTGAACCCCGATCCCGGCCGCAGCAGGGCAGTTGGCAGGTGTCCTGGGAAGACCCCCAGGGGTACCTGAGGGGGCCGGGCTGGGGCGGGGACCAGTGCCAGTCCAGGGTGAGGACGTGCACTATTCACAGTGTGCATTGGGGAGGCCGTGGCCAGCAAAGGGTCCTGGGCACCTCTCCAGGTAGCACACCCCACCAGCGGGGCAAGAGGGGCCTTTGACCCCAAGAGTAGATGACACCCCAGACAGGCCAGGCGGGCCACAAGGTCCCTGGGGGGCAGGGCCCCAGCTCCAGGCCACGTGGGGCCCTGCTACTGCTGTTGGGCCTGGCCATGGGCACCCACTGCCTGCTGCCCCCCAAGGCAGCACCAAGGGGCAGGAGCCGGAGCCCCAGAGCTGGGCCAGGAAGCAGCCATTCCCGCCTGCGGAGCCCGTGGGGCAGGTAAAGGGCGGCAGGACTGGGGTGTGGGCTCCCTGGGGCTGAGCGAGGAATGCATGGATGGATGGGTGGATGGATGGATGGATGGATGGACTCATGGATGGATGAATGAATAGGTGTATTCAGGCTTGACTAAGCAGATGGACAGAGAGATAAATTAATAGAAAGACAGACTGATGAATGGATAAATGAATGGATGGATGGATGAATGGATGGACAGACTGATGAATGCATGAACGTGTGAATTCAGGTGTGAATAAATAGATGGATAGACAGATACATGGATGGAGAGATAGACTGATGGACGATGAACAGACAAACGGATGGATGGAGAGATGAACGGGGAAAGTGGGCTGGGAAGTCAGCGGGCACCAGGGAGGAGGCGGGACCAGGCTGCACGTCCTTGAGTAGACACGGAAGCAGAGGCGTGTCCCTGAGGGAGACCTTGCGTCAGGACACCGCAGTGCCTGGGCCCAGGGAAGAAGCCCTGGCCGGACCGAGGGAAACTTGTGGGGCGGAGACTCTGAGGCCCTGCAGTGGCCAGCGCAGGCCTCCCTGCCGCAGCCCAGCCACCGAGAAGACAGGTCGCTCAGGGACTTGAGCACCATGGTGCCCAGCATGGCCGTCTATATTGACAGTCCTAGAGACCGGGAGGTGGTGGGGGACTCCTCGGCCCCGCGACACCCTCCTGGGACGAGGGCGCAGGCCCCGGGGAGCTGTGCCCACCTCCCTCCACTGCGGACGCAGCCCACTCACGCCTGTCATGCCCAGCAGGCTCCTGCTCCTGCCCGGCCCCCAGGGGGCAGGCCCCCGGTGCCAGCCCCGCGGGCTCTGGTCTGAGCCTCAGTCGCCGTGGTTTGTCTTCGGCAGCGGAACCCAGCTCAGGGTCCTAGGTGAGTCCTTTCCCAGCCTGCCCCGCCCCTGCGCTGTTTCAGGAGAGCCCACAGGCTCTTTTTCTGGGGTTTCTTTCCCTCTCCCTCCCCAGCTGTAAATGCTGACTCCTTGTCTTTCCCCATGGAGCATGGGGGATGGTGATCTTGGGGTAGCCACAGGGAGGCCCCCCACAGCAGGAGGGCCATGGGAGGTGACCTGGGAACCTGGGCTGGGTTAGTCAGGGAGAGGGCTCCATCCCGTCTTCTAGGGCAGGCGCCCAAGTGGGGGCAAGGGACCAGTGTCTTCTGAGGAACACGGGGCCCAGAGAGGGCCCGTGAGCCCCAGCGTCTGGGCTGAGCGGCAGGTGCCCCCCCAGCTGGGAAGGCCACACAAGAGGCCCCGGGACCTTGCAGGGCTGGATCTCAGCCCCTGGGCACTCAGGAGGCTGCCCCAAGTGGAGGCCAGGAGAGGCAGAGCGAGGCTCCGGCTCACTCCGGGCCGCAGCTCTCTGGCCCTCTGCTGGACCACAAGGACATGGACACGAGGTGGGTCAGACCAGGCCAGGTGAGCGGAGCCTGGCTCTCCCAGGGTGGTCATCAAGAGGAGGGTCCCCAGGGCAGAGACTCTTCTGTCCCTGGAGCCCCTGTCCTCTGGGGCCTGTGTCCCTGTGTGCACGGGCCAACCGCTCACCTTTTCTAAAGGGCATCTTAGACTCAGATGATTAGGAATGGGGCACAGGGGTTCAAGAGCTGCCCAAACTTAGCTGAGGCCAAGAGTGTGGTGACGGAGCAGCTGGGGTCAGGGAGACAGCAGGGGTCAGAGGCCCCAGGGCCTGTCTGGCGGGACCCACTGCTCGCTGGCAGAGCGGATGCCCTGATGGTGCAGTGCCTGCTCTCTGAGGGAACAGGAGCCTCCAGGTCCCCCACATCGAGGGCACAGGCTCGGGGTCTCCCCAGGCCAGCTGGGAGGGAGCCCCCGTCCACAGGGGGAGCTCTGGGCATGGGAGGGATGACCGGAGGTGGGGCCTGTGCAGGGTGAGAGTCCAAAGTCAGACTCCAGAGCCAGGGAGAAGGGAGCACGGCCCGCACTGGACAGAGGGGAAACCGCGCGGCAGGGGCTGGAGTGCATGGGGGCCGGGCTGTGAGTGGCCGGGGCTCCCAGCACCTGGGCTCTGCTCTGGTGACTCAGCCCCCCAACCCACCCAGGTCAGCCCACGGCCGCCCCCTCGGTCACTCTGTTCCCGCCATCGGCTGAGGAGCTCCTGGTCAACAAGGCCACCCTGGTGTGTCTGGTGAGCGACTTCTATCCGGGAGCCGTGACGGTGACCTGGAAAGCAGACGGCTCCCCCGTCACCCAGGGCGTGGAGACCACCAAGCCCGCCAAGCAGAGTAACAGCAAGTATGTGGCCAGCAGCTACCTGAGCCTGACGCCCGCCCAGTGGAGAGCTCGCGGGAGCTTCAGCTGCCAGGTCACGCACGAAGGCTGCACCCTGGAGAAGAGCGTGGCCCCTGCAGAGTGCGCCTAGGCCCGGTTCTCACCCGCCCGGGAGGGGTCTCCCCACCCGCCAGCCCAGCCCTCTCCCTGGACTCAGAAACTCAATAAAACATCCTGTGCATCAGAAATCCCGCTCTATCTCGTCTGTTCTTATCTAGTGTTTCACGTGCACCCGGGGTTCCGGGGTGTGTGGAGGAACCCAGGCACACGGCGGGAAAGGCTCTGGGGGAGTCTCGCCGTCTCCCAGGGGCACCAGTCTGGTCACCAGGACTCAGTCCCTGCGCCCCTCCCTTCCCTCTCTCCATCCCTCGTGCCCACTCGGCCATTAGGGGCCGCGCAGGTCCCAGGCCGTGGGCAGGTCAGGCTGAGATGAAGGTCAGGAGACCGGGGAAGGGGCTGCACCCTCGGGGCCATAGCACTCCTGGGTCACTGCGGGTCCTTCAAGAGTTGATGGGCCCCTTCCAGTCAAACCCTCCGGGTTACGGGACCCAGAGCTCTGGGGTGTGCTTGGGAGGTGTGGGGAGCCAGTGGGGAGTCTGCCCCCATTCCGAGTGCAGAGGGGAAAGCGTTAGGGGGCGTCCCGTGGGCTGGTCACACGCAGATGGTCCAGAGCTCCGCGGTGGCCACGGGGAGAAGAGATCGTTGCGCCCAGAGCAGAGGGAAGCCGGAGGTGCCGGCGCCGCGGGTCTGTGCAGAGCGGGCCTGGTGTGCACTTTGCTTGCCGTGAGGGTGTCACTTGTGAGGACGGCAGTTTCCAAGCTCCTAGCCTGCCAGGCCGGACAGTGCAAGTCCTTTTTATCCTTTTTATTTTCGGTTCTGGGGATTGAACCCAGGGGCATTCCAAGCTACACCCCTGCCCTATTTTTTTATTTTTTATTTTGAAACAGGGTCTCACTGAGTTGCAGAGGGCCCCACTAAGTAGCTGAGGCTGTCCGCGAACCTGCAATCCTCCTGTCTCAGCCTCCCGAATGCTGGGATCACAAGCGTGCCCACCACGCCCGGCTGTCCTTTTTCTTTTGAAAAGCAAGATGCCACCATATCCAAGAACATGTCACATCCTAGTGTGATTTACTAGGTTACAGAACAAAAGTGAGCTTTCTGCCCTCATTTTCCTGGTCCAGGTGCTTCGATGCTAGGCCCATACTCTCTGGATAAGATGATCGCTTAGGTGACTGGCCCAAGACTTATTAAAAGCAAAATCATAAAAAAAGTCTACATTAAAAAAGATGTCTTTCAGAGTGGAGGCAACGCTGGGTACAGGGTGATGCAGCCCAGCCCAGGTCAGGGCTGGGTTCCAATTGACAGCCCCAAGGTTAAGGGTCAGTCTCCCCACTCTACCTTCCCTGTGGGCGATCAATCCTGATCTCATCCCTTAACCTCAAAACACATTGTCAATACGCAGGAATCCACCCTTCCAGTCATGTAGTTGCGCTACCAGCCACTCCATCAGCTGGGCCACAGAAACGCTAAGCAGTTCTGTTTGGGTTCCACACATACATACTGGTGCTTTCCCAATCTGGATCTAATGAGTACAGATAAGCTGTAATCCCGGTACTAGCCAGGAGGATCACAGGCTCAGGGACAGCCTCCACAATGCAGCCGGACTCCCAGCAACCTAGAAAGACCCTGTTTGAAAACACAGCAAGGGTGTAGCTCAGAGGTGGAATGTCCTTAACGTCAAGCCCCAGTACAAAACAAAAACAAATAAAACCAATCAAACAAGAGCGAGGCTTTACTCAGTTACATAATATATATATATATATATATATATATATATATATATATATATATATATTCTAAGAGGGCAATGGGGAGAGGAGAGCTGACTGTTGGCAACAAGGGACATCCTGCCTGCTTCAATCCCAGTTGTCACCAGAGTCTTGGCCCAAACACCTAGCTCTGAGAGAATCCCGATAGACTAGGCCCAGTCACGAGCCCCAAAAGAAAGTGGCAGAAGCCTTGGTGAAGCAGGAAGAGAGCTATTCTCAGTGCACCCACATGGAAGAACCGTGAAGTTCTCCTGTGGGAAACTGCTGACATGGTGTCGACCGTGACACTGGACTATGTAGGCAAAGGACAGTGGTGAGAGGCGAGGGGTTGGCATAGCAGTGACACTGGCCAGCGTACCGTGCTGCCCGGGGCTGGTCATGCAGTGTCTATCTCTGTTCCTTGGGGAACATTTCTATTTCTCTCGCAGGATGTTCATTAAACGGGTGATCCGGGGGCCCTGGACATGGGCGGCCTGTTTGGGCGTGTGGTGCTGCAGGCGCTGCTGTGCGGCCCGTGCACCCTGGTGTGCCCCAGCTCGGGAGGGCCCTCTTGGACCCAGGAGCGGGATGCTGGTTACAGCGAAGCCAGACAAGGTGCAGCAGCGGCTGGTGGGGGCTGTGATCCAGCGCTTTGAGAGGCAGGGCTTCAAGCTGGTTGGGATGAAGATGCTTCAGGCCCCTGAGAGCATCCTTGCTGAGTACTACCAGGACTTACAGAGGAAGCCCCTCCTCCCAGCCCTCATCAGCTACATGAGTTCTGGACCCGTGGTGGCCATGGTCTGGGAAGAGCACAACGTGGTCCGCGCCTCGAGGACCATGATAGGACACTGACTCCACTGAGGCTGCCCTGGGGACCATGCGAGGCACTTCAGCACTACATCAGCAGGAACATCATCCACTCCGGCGACTCCATGGAGGGGCCCAAGAGAGATCCAGGTGTGGTTCCAGAGCAGTGAGCTGGTGCGCTGGACTGATGGTGCCTGGCCTGAGGGCTGGTGCTGCCCAGGTGCCCCAGCATCCGCCCAGAACAACTCCTCTGGCCGGCAGACCCCAGCCCACACCATCCTGTCTCCCTGAAATAATGTTCTTGTTCATCTTCTACCCGGCCCAGAAAAGTTTGAGCCCCAACTTTATGTGCCTTTCTGTACCCTAAGCCAGAGCAAGATTGGACCAAGTCCTTCTGTACCAAAGTGCCAGACAACCTTTGGGTGTCTTCAAGGGTGACCTTCCTGCCCCACAAGAGAGACATTAAAATTCACTGCTTAGTAAAACAAAACAAAACAAAACAAAACACCAACAACCTGTGATCCTTCAGTTCAAGATAAACTGAGGGAAAGAATAACTTGAGAAAAGTCAAGCTGGGCGTGGTGGTGCACGCTTATAATCCCAGCATTCGGGAGGCTAAGACCGGAGGATCGCGGTTCGCGGACAGCCTCAGCTACTTAGCGAGGCCCTCCGCAACTCAGTGAGACCCTGTTTCAAAATAAAGAATAAAAAATTGGGCAGGGGGTGTAGCTCAGGGGTCAAATGCCCCTGGGTTCCATCCCCAGACCTGCAAGAAAGAAAGAAAGAAAGAAAGAAAGAAAGAAAGAAAGAAAGAAAGAAAGAGAAAAGTCAGACAGAGGCAAAAAATATTCAGAAAAATAATTATTTATTCAAATCTCCACTCATAGTCAGGCGTGGAGGTGCACACTTGTAATCCCAGCATTTAGGAGGCTGAGACCGGAGGATCGCGGTTCGCGGACAGCCTCAGCTACTTAGCGAGGCCCTCCGCAACTCAGTGAGACCTGGTTTCAAAATAAAGAATAAAAAATAGGTCTGGGGTGTAGCTTGGAGATAGAATGCCCCTGGGCTCCATCCCCAGTACTGAAAAAAATGTCTCCACTGTCAAGTCGTCGTTCCATTTCTGTCGGAGCCGGGCGGAGAGTCTTTTATTCTGCAACTACTTCCTGCTGAGAAGGGGCGATGTGGGATTTGGAAATGGCAGACGCTGACAGTGAGAAATCCTTTCTGAGGATTGTAGTAGAGGCATTTCCAAGCTGTAACCACCAGTGTTAGGTCCAGTCTTGACACTTGAACTAAGTTAAACATCACCTAAAAAGAAGGAAAGGAAAAAACGGCATCAAACATAAAATAATTCCCTTTAAATGGAATCAATTTTAGGTAACTGCTTAAAGGACTATTACCAAGGCAAGGGTACTCATAAAGTATTTTTCTACATCTTTCGTTGCTTTAATTCATTTTTTAATAACTTAAAATATAAACCCGACATTTTTTTTTTTTTTTTTGGTGGTACTGGGGTGGAACCCAGAGGCTTTCTACCTCCGGGCTATACTACCAGACCTATTTTATACTTTATTTGGAAAAAAGGGTCTCACTGAGTTGCTGAGAGCCTCACTAAGCAGCTGAGGCTGGCCTCAAACCTGTGTGATCCTCCTGTCTCTGCCTCCCAAGTGCAGGGATTACTAGCGTGCGCCACCATGCCTGGCTTATATTTTTTCTTTTTGGAAACAGGGTCTCCTAAACCAGTGAGGCTGGCTTCAACATGTAAGATCTTCCTTTCTCCACCTCCCAAGTACGGAGATTACAAGCAAGTAGGCCACCACGCCCGCTTTTTTTTTTTTTTTGTTATTTTTTTTTTTTAGGCACTGGGGCTGGAACCCAGGGGCATTCTACCTCTGAGCTACATCCCCAGCCCTATTTTTATTCTTTATTTTTCTTGTGTGGTACTAGGGGTGGAACCCAGGGGTTTTTCGACCTCCGGGCTACATCCCCAGACCTATTTTACACTTTATTTGGAAACAGGGTGTCACTAAGTGGCTGAGAGCCTCACTAAGTAGTAGCTGAGGCTGGCTTCGAACCCGTGAGATCCTTCTGTCTCAGCCTCCCAAGCGCGGGGATTACAAACATGCACCACCACGCCTGGCGACATTTCGTTTTGATAATAGCTACAGTCAAGATACCTGAGGCCACCCAGTTGTAGAGGATTACCTTAAAGGTTAATGTAGTCTCATCATTTAGGATGGCGATGTCATGCTGGGTCTGATTAAAAGTGGCTGCCTGGCCGGGCGTGGTGGTGCATGGTTGTAATCCCAGCATTCGGGAGGCTGAGACTGGAGGATTATGGTTTGCGGACAGCCTCAGCTACTTAGTGAGGCACTTCGCAACTCAGTGAGACCCTGTTTCAAAAATAAAAGGACTAAGCCGGGCGTGGTGGCGCATGCTTGTAATCCCCGCGCTTGGGAGGCGGAGACAGGAGGATCGAGCAGGTTCGAAGCCAGCCTTCCTGGCTTAAGAGACCCTGTTTCCAAATAAAAATATAAAATAGGTCTGGGAGTGTAGCCCGGAGGTAGAAGGGCTTCCAGGAACCCTAGAACCACCAAAAAAAAAAAAAAAAAAAACAAAAACAAAAATAAAAGGACTAAAAAAAATAGGGCTAGGGGTATAGCTCAGAGGTACAATGCCCCTGGGTTCTATCCCTGGTACAGAAAAAAAAAAAAAAAAAGGCTGCCTTATGCTGAGGTAAAGCTTTCACTTCTATTTCCATATCCACAGAAGGGGTACCCACAACAAATCTGGCTTAGAAATGACAGAAGGCTGTTCTTATAGAGTGCCTGGAATTAATAATATCCCAGTATGTGGGGCTGCTGACAAATGGGAAACTATACTGGGTGATATGGGTGTCCCCAGGGGCAAGGTCTGCCGCAAGCCGCTCAGTCGAGATGGGCATAATCCCACTCGCGATCGAATCAAATCTCAGAAAAGATGGGGGAGGATAGGGTGCCCGTACTGTAGCCGCTTGTCTGCAGCAATCCTTTCCCTTCTAGGAAATAAATTTCTTTAAGTTCCTATTTATGGCGCTTCTGGAAAGAATCTGACATGGATCAATGCTTCTTGTGCAATCGAACATTTTATTCTAGACACAAGATTTTTTATATTTCCCCATTTCCCCGTGATTCCCTAGAAGAAAAGTGCAAACACCCAAAATACAATAGTGAGATACACATGTAATCACCAACCCTGAACAAGACAAAAGTGAGGCCTGTGACATCACAGGTCTTTGTGATTGAAATCAGTCCCATGACCCCAGGTGGGTCTTGTGCTCCGAGTCAGCCCTTCTGGCCTTGCAGCTGCAGAGGCTTTTAGTGGGCTAATTCCAGAAGAACAAAAGTCACACCCAAAATCATTTGAAGAATCCAGTTTTTAAGAGTTTTCTTTAACCCTTTCAGAACTTTTATTCCTAGGGCTTAGTCCAATGTCCTCCTCTATCTAGCAACCTCCTTTGAGCTGAATGGGGGACGCAGTCCGAGATTCCAGCTTTCATACATGTAGTTGGCGTAGGGAAATCCGTGTACATTTATGATGATTTAGAGGATTTCGATGAATGTCTTCTGGATTTTGTCTGCAATACCATCTGCTGTCTGAAAGCTCAAGCAAGCTCATAACACAGTTTGGCAGGTAAACACCAAGAAATAATATGAAGTTTTTAGATTTAGTTGTCAGATGTACTTCTCTAGCAGCTGAGCACTTTTCCTCAAACGATAGGCTCATTAGAAGCCTATTCCTCTTTTAATAATCCATTTCCTCACCACAATCCTTCTGTAACCTGCTTTTTATCTTTCTAATTCCTTTCTTTCCTATTTGGGACAATCTTAGGATAAGCTCCTCTTCATACAAAAATGCTTTTTTATTCTCACCATATTTTCTTTCTTTCACATTTACACATCTATTTTATTTGTCCTTTGTTCTGACATAGCTATTTTAACCAGGTGGTGTCGCCCTGTCTCCAGGCAGCGCTATCACTAGGTGCAAAGGCCAAGATTCCTTCTAGCCCTTGGCTCTATTGTAATGGTTAGAATGAAGGTCAAAGATAGGAAGGAGTTCTGCATTTGTAATTACTGAATGGAATGCTGCCACTGCATCTAAATTTTAACTAAATTTTATTACCATTTGAACAAAGCCGAGGACGTTTAGAGGCTTAGACAAATTACCAGAAACTTTATTTTCCACGGACTCAGTTTCTCTCACAGTCCTGATCTTACACCACTGGAGCAATTCGTGTGGAGAGTTAAAAGAATCATTACTAAAAGAATAGTTATGAAAGAATATCTAAAAGTGGGAAGTACTTTGGCCAGAGACCACACCTTCTCTCGGGGCTTATTTCTCGCGTTGAGATCTTGCCTATGCCTGCATGAGTGGTTTTCATGCAGATGCCGAGAGAGCTGGTGTCTGCAAAGGTCCAACACAGGCATAAGACAGTGAAGGCCACCCGTAACTCCCATGAGCCCATACTCATCCCTATGACACGGGATACGCTTGTGGTTTTCAGAATTACTTTTAAGGCCAAACCACATGCATTCAGTTATGGTGGTATTTGTTTGACGCCTCTGCAGGGGAGTGAAATCTATTATCCAGGGAGCTCAGAGAAAATCTTTTAGTTTAGCTGAGCATAGTGATGCACGCCTGTAATCCCGGCACTTGGGAGGCCGAGACAGGAGCATCCACCGCAGCCTTGCAGCCAGCCTCAGCAACTTAGCGAGGCCCTCCACAACTTAGTGAGACTCTGTTTCAAAATAAAAATTAAAATATGGCTGAGGGTAAAACTCAGGGGTAGAACGCGCCTGGATTCAATTCCTAGTACCACACACACACACACACACACACACACACACACACAATCATTTAGTTTATCAATGTATCAGTCAACTATCTCATCCCACTGACTGCCCTGCAGTTATCCTTTCAATTCTACCATGGACCCCATAGCCTGTAACTGGGGTGGTGTTAACATGTTCTTAAACTAGATTAAAAAAATTACTATCTCTACTATCTCTAGTCTCAGCACTGATTTTTTTTTGGGGGGTTGGTACTGGAGTTCCTGGAAACCCTTCTACCTCTGAGCTACACCCCCAGACCTATTTTATATTTTTATTTGGAAACAGGGTCTCTTAAGGCAGCGAGGCTGGCTTCGCCTCCCAAGCGCGGGGATCACAAGGTGCGCCACCACGCCAGGCTCAGCGTTGATTTTGAACATCTAAGGGGCCTTCTGCTCAGAAGAGGGGAGGAGGAATTTCTTGTTCAGAATTTAAAATGCATTTTTCCTGGTTCTTAAGTTAATTATAAAACTGCTTCTTTACAGTTAGATTGGCTGAGCTTTCCAAGGCTGGCTGCAAGTGGCGGGAAGAGGGGGTTCTCTGCACAGCCAGCAATCAGCCTGGTGACGGCCTTCAGAAACTGAGAGGACCCGGTCTGTGAACAGGTGGGAGTGCACTGGCCTTGGGGATAGAAGAAGAGGACGCAAAGAGTGATGGCGATATCATGCATGGTTGTTGAGATGTCTCCCCGGGACTCATCTCCTAAAGAGAGAGCTGAGGTCCTCTAGAGGGGCTTCCATCCAGCCAGGAGACTGTGGGGCCCAAAGATGGTAGAAGGAGCCATCTTTTGATAATGTCTTTTAACTTTTTTCTCTAAAAGGGGGCAAAAGATGGCCTTTAATATATGTATTAAAATTACATATACATATGTACACATACATATACACATAGAGATATGTATTTTCAAATAGGAGGACCGGCAACGAGTGTTTCCCAAGTGTTTTTTGGTTTTTGTTTTTTGTTTTTTTGGCAGTACTAAGGTTGGAACCAGGGGCATTCTACCTCTGAGCTACACCCTCAGTCCTATTTTTTCTTTATTTTTGAAACAGGGTAAGTAAGGGTAAGTTGTGGAGGGCCTCACGAAGTACTGAGGCTGTCCAAGAACCTGCGATCCGCCTGTCTCAGCCTCCCAAGTGCTGAGATTACAAGTGTGCACAACCATGGCTGGTGCTCCCAGGTATTTTTTCAAGGGAGTTTGGGAATGTAGACATTTATGTGAAATCTCCCCAGCTTTCTAATCCAGTAAATCAGTGTAAACCACGGTGTGGGCCAAGGCTGGGAGAGCCAAGCTAAATGCACTGGAGCCACTCGCCAGCAGCTGCCAGTTTGCTACCTCCATCTAAGGATTCTGATAAAGACTTGAGTGTTTCTGCTGTGCCACCCCATTGCTGCAGCCCTGACTCTTCTAATAAACAGACGCTGCTGACGGCCCACATGCCGCTTCTAAGCTGGCGAAGGTGCCTCCCCAGAGCCACTTTTCTGCAAAGGATTTTGCAAAAATGTATCTCAGCCGCCGGGCATGGTGGCGCACGCTTGTAATCCCCGCGCTTGGGAGGTGGAGACAGGAGGATCGCTCAGGTTCGAAGCCAGCCGGGCTGGCTTAAGAGACCCTGTTTCCAAATAAAAAAGTATAAAAATAGGTCTGGGAGTGTAGCCCAGAGGTAGAAGGGCTTCCAGGAACCCTAGTACCACAAAACAAAACAAAACAAAAAAACGTATCTCAAAACCCTCTGACTGGACGTCTCTTCTTCTCCTCAAATCAGACCCTCTTCAGTGTGCTCTGGGTGTCTGGGAAGTGGCAGGGAGGATGGACGGGTGGGAAGAAAGGTCCTCAGGGAGTAGAAGTCCTGTTAGGCTCCATCCCCAGTCATGGAAACTTGGACAATTGCAAGTTTGAGGAATTGTCCCGAATGTTCCAGCTCAGGTCCCGGGGTCCCTGAGGAAGGGAAACTCACCTTCCTTCCACCTCAAAGCAGGGAGTATGGCTGCTGCTCAGGGTGCTGCATGTCCTGCTCGTCAAGAGTCTTGCAGGCCGGGCGTGGAGGCCCACGCTGTCATCCCAGCATTCGGAGGCAGAGACCAGAGGATTGCAGTTTGCAGACAGCCTCAGCTACTTAGCGAGGCCCTTTGCAACGTGGTGAGAGCCTGTTTCAAAGATAAAGAGACTAAAGAATGGGCTGGGGTGAGCCTCGGAGGCGCGATGCCCGGGTCCCATCCCCGGTGTGCGGAGTGGAAGGTTTCCAGGCTCTTGTTCACCAGCACTGGGCGTCGCTTGGTTCTTTCATCCTCCATTGAAACCATCCCAAACAATGGCTCCACGGCCGGTGCTGTTCATGGCGGAACCGGTTTCGGGCCCAATGTCAGTGGGTGCAGTGGCAGGGAGCGTGGAGGGACGCTGCTCCAGAATCACCAAGTCCAGAAGCTGCCCCCACATCATGGCGGCCGGAAGACCCTGGTATATCACGGGCTCCCGAAGACACACATCATGGCGGTCGGAGGCTGCCCCCACATCATGGCGGCCAGAAGACCCTGGGATATCACGGGCTCCCGAAGACACACATCATGGCGGCCGGAAGTCGCTCTCTCAACATTTTTTTTCCAAAATATAATAATGCATCGCAAGGTCATCGCAAGGTCATTTCCTTTCTCTTCCACTTACTTTTAAAGTTTTTATTCTTACCGGGCGTGGTGGAGCACGCTTGTCATCCCCGCGCTTGGGAAGCAGAGACAGGAGGATCGCGCAGGTTTGAAGCCAGCCGCGCGCGCGGCTTAGGAGACCCTGTTTCCAATTTAAAAAATGTAAAAATAGGTCTGGGAGTGTAGCCCGGAGGTAGAAGGGCTTCCAGGAACCCCAGTACCACCAAAAAAAAAAAAAAAAAAAAAGTTTTTATTCTTCTTTCTCCCCCTTTTTGTTGTATTACTTTTCTCCTTTTTTCTTTTTATAAGTTTTGTATGAATTGTGTTGTTTTAACACATATATTTTTATTTTAGTCTGTGCATTAACAGGCATTACACCAAAGAGCAATCTGCCTCTGAGCCACTCCGTTAGCCCTGTTTTATTGAATTTTTTTGAAACAGGGTCTCACTAAGTCGCCAAGGCCCTCTTTACGTTGCTGAGGCTAGCTTCAACCTGAGATCCTCTTTTTTTGCCTCTGGAGTACTGGGATTACGGACATGTGTCACCACACCCAGCTTGAACTTTTATTTATCCTACATTCTATTTCTCTTTTCTGTTGTTACTGGTGTTGCCTATGTTGCTTGAATTAATTTTTATTTTATATATATATATATATATATATCTGTTTTTTCCTTTTCTTTTTGTGGTCCTGTGGATCAAACCTGCTCAAACCTTAAAGAAGGGGGAGGATGACTCCCCTGCCAACCCCTTCCCAAATAGACACGGCTGGGAGGGACCTGCAGTCCTGCTCCTGGACACTCAGACCCGTGGCAACAGCAGAAAGGGAAGACAAGGCTCTGGCGGGCGCTGCTCCCTTCAGTGACATCAGCATCTGCCGCTCCATGCCCTCAGGGCCGCATTGCTGACAAGACTGCAGCTGTGGCCCTGCGCCCTGCCTCTCCCTGCGAACTGCTGGTGCCGCACCAGTGTCTAGACAGAGGATAAAAGCGTCACGCCCATCAGCGTTAACAGGCTGAACTCGTAGCCCTCACGAGGGCTTTAACCCTGGCCAGAGAAAGCCAGCTCGACATCTGCACTGAGTCTAAATATGCGCAGCCCATCTTACATTTCCATACCTCGATCTGAAATGGAGGAGGATACCTCACAGCCAAGGGCACCCCATCGTTCACGGGAAGCGCACCCACAGGCCCTAGAGGCTCCTGAATTTCCCAAGGCAGCAGCCACCACTCGCTGCAGGGACACTAGCAATGACCCAGCTCCATTACAAAGATGACTTCACACACAGCGACAACGGCCTCTAACTCGCCACGCCCACCTTCCCGTGATCTCCTCCCTCCCAGGCTCCCTTCACCGCCCCGTTTGCTCAGGACGCACAACCTGCATTTGTATTAGAGCCGTTTCTGGGTGCCCCGTCCTGAGGCTTCCACTTGCCTCCTACCGATCCCAATCGCCCCACCGACGGCGTCGTACGCATTCCGCCCACTTCCTCCTCACTCTGCCCGGCCGCGTGGAGAACACGCGCCTCCTCTACATGTGCCTAAATCCATAGTCAGGCCTCACAAGAGCCGTCCTCTCAGGACAACATCCCCTGTGGGGAGATGAAAAGCCACTCCAGGTGCCCGGAAGAGACCCTCTCACGGCGAGGGTCCCTCGCATTTGATTCGGACTCGGCGCCCCGGGCTTTGACCCTCGGTCACGCCTCACAATTGTGCTGCCTCTCGGCCAGTTGGTCAGGGGCCTGGATCCTAACTCTCCTCGTCCTCCCCATAGCCTTGATCCCCAACAACCAAGCTCTCCCTGTCCCCTTGCTCCCTCCCTCCCTCGCTCCCTGTCCCCCTCCAGCTGGGCGTCCCCACTGTTGCTGGCAAAGGCCTCACGCCCCCCTGCCACCGGCGAAGTGGGGTCTCCACGGCGACCACATGTGCTCAACCACTTATCTAAAGCCTTGACAGGCTCCTAGATGACCTGGCCCAATCAGTCACAGCCCTCCCAAAGCAAACTGACGCCCTGGCAGGACGTACCCAAACAAGAGGAGGATTAGGTCTCCTCACTCTGAAAAGGGAGGCCTCTGCTTACTCCTACAGGGGAGCTGTTTCAGTGTCAGCCACTCTGAGACAGTTCACGGTGCCATTCAGAGGTTAAGGGGGAGAGCAGCCAAACTACAGAGGAATCAACTGGTGCCTGGAAACACTGGCCAAAGCTCTGAGCTGGGCCCTACACGGCCCCCGTCATGGCCCCCGTCCTCGTATTACTGACCACCCCTTGCATTTTAAATCTACCATTTGGCCACACAGAGGCTCAGCTCCATCATCCAGGCTGCCACCGGAACACGTGTACACTGTTGTCCTTCTCAGACAGTACAGAGGCCAAAGGCCGCCAGCCCCGTTGGGTCTGATGTCCCTGCCCTGCAGCAAGCAATTGCAGGAGAAATGGAACGCCCCCACCTGCCAAACCCTGGCCCCCAGCACTTTTCTATTAAGAGAAGCGCTGTAAAGTGTTAGCTGGCTGACAACAAAGTCAACCTGTTTGTGGAGGCCTTTCACTTACTGGAAAAGTCTACCTCGCTCACTGGGCAGGACCTCCTATTTCACCTCTGGAAAAGTCCCCGAACTGAAATCCCCCACGTCTCGCTCGGCAGGGACTGCAAGGGACTGCTAGGTAACTCCCTTCCTGCCCCAGGGACTTACTATTTTCCCACCTTAGGAGCTGCCTGCCAGAATTTGAATGTCCCTCCTGCTTAACCTAGGTAACCCCATCCTTTCCTGGGGTCGCCCCCCACAGGTTGTATCCCAATAAAGCCCGTTCTGCCTGATGGCCACGCTCGAGTCCCTTCCCTGCCGCTGGCCTTCCCCTTTCACCAAGGACACCTTTGACATGGAGGCTTCCATTCCAACTGGAGGTGTAAGCAGAGTGTACACCCCATACACTCTGCTGTCTACGTCACGGGAACTTCCGCAGGATCCCCGCTCTTGTGAGATATGCAGAGAAAGGGGCGCCAGCAGGGTAGACCTAGTGGCCAAACACACCAATCCCAGCCACAGAACCCACAGAGACCCGACGCGACTAATTCCTTTTGGAAATAATCTCAGTATGGCACAACAAGCCGATATCCAGGACACAGGATCCAGAGAAGGCTCCTTACTAAAAGGCCCTTGTGTAAATGTGGGAGAAACATCCACAGCAACAGACGTGCAAATCTCAGCACTAACTAAGCAGCATGAAAAAGCAGGCAGCGGGACGTCTCCTGGACCTCATCACTACTGGCAAGCATTGCCAGAGACAGCGAGGAGGATGAAAAGCCAGAGAATTTTCAGAAAGCTCAGCGAAATCCACGAGAGTACAAATAAACAGGTGAATGCTGTAAAGAAATATGCAGAGCATGAAAGAGCACGTCTCTGAGGAAATATTTTGAGAGAGAAACAAATAAAAGCCTTGGATATGAACAACTCAGTGTGTTAGAGAAAATTTTCAGGTGAGACCGTCAACCACAAGCCAGGTGTGGTGGCGCACGCCTGTCATTCCAGTACCCGGGAGCCTGAGACATAAGAATCATAGGTAGGCTCAGGGCCAGCCCCAGCAACTTAGACCCTTAGGAACAGCCTCAGTTACTTAGTGAGGCCCTCTGCCACTCAGTGAGACCCTGTTTCAAAATAAGGAATAAAAAATTGGGCTGGGGGTAGAATGCCCATGAATTCCAGCCCCAGTAACCCCCCAAAATGAATGAATGAATGAATAAATAAATAAATAAAATGAGGCTGGGGGTGTATCTCGAAGGTAGAATGCCCTAAGGTTCCATCCCAGTACCCCCCCACACACAAAGAAATATCAAAGTTAATTACAATGTAGTTCAAATGGACTTAGCAGACATCTAATATTCCTTGCAAAAGCTGAGAATACACATTTTTTTTTTCATCAGCAGAAGGAACTATTTCCGTGACAGTTTATACATTAGGCTTGAAACCCATTAATTTTTTTTTTTTTTTTTTTTTTGCGGTACTGGGGATGGAAACCAGGGGGCATTCTACCTCCTAGCTACACCCCCAGCCCTGTTTTTATTCTCTATTAAAAAACAAGCTTGGCCTTAAACCAAGCATTAAATGTTTTAAAAATAATTTCTTAATCTCTTTTATATTATCAGGTCACAAGGAAGTGAAACTAGAAATTGCCAGCAGGTCCCGTCGGAAGAGTCTTAGCTGTGTGAGAGTGTGAAAGACTGCCCCTTGGCCTAATCCTTGACGGAAGGATTCCACCTGCACCGCGGGCAGGAGCTGAGTGGCGTTGAAAGGCCCCTTTCCTTGGAGCCTCACACAGGCCACGCTGTGCCCAGCAGTGGTCTTCTTTTTCCTGGACGCAGGCTAATGGCTGCTAGCGGAGCGTCCCACACAATTCTCCCAGGGGGGTCCTGATAGTATGGATTCCGTGCTTCCCGTCATCACAGGACAGCAGAGCCCCCAGCAGTCCGGTTCCTCTGTGTGTCCTACATCTCTGCTCACCGGTTGGTACCCAAATCTGCAAATTGCAAATGTTCCCCTCAAAGCAACTGGCCAACGCCCAACAGCTCAAAAGAGCTCAACAGGGAGAAGGAAGAGACAACCAAGGCCTCGGTCTGTACTGAAGAGGACGCGACCCCTGAGCTCGCACGAGGCCACAGCGCCATACTTCCTGGTCGAGAAGAGGGCGGGAACGGGGTCTCCCTTTGTCTCAGGATACAGAGCTCAGGGCAAGACTTGGGGTCCCATCCAAATGGGGCTCACGCGTGGGAGGAGGGGATGTCCTCTCAGGCCCGCTCGAGTGGGTCCTGACCCGGAGGAGGGTCTGGTGCTGGCTCAGCAGAGCTGGGCCCAGCAGGCCCTGGGCAGATGGTGCAGGGGTCCTAAAGTCGTGATTCCCCCTAACCCTGCCAGGGTTAGCGGCGGGCACAGAGGTGCCCCTCGAGGCAGCTCCGCTGACAGTGGTGATGGAGCCCTGGTTGCAACTGGGGGTTCCCGCCCGGGCGGGCCTTTGGGGGTTGCTCCACCAGTAGGGGCGCTAGAGGCTCTAGCGGGGTCTCCCTCAGTGCTGGGTGCCCTGGCTCCCACAGAGGGGCTCTGGCTGGGGGCCCCAAGGGTGGTCAGGCCCAGCTGCCCTTAGACTGGCGTCTGGTGCCTGGGGAGCGGTGCCTGCGGCTGGCAGGAGACAGAGGGGGAGGCTGCGAGCGCTGCGGTCCGGGACCTCACCCATCAGGCGCTCCAAGGCCGCCTTCTTCTCCAGGTCTACATTGTCGGGGTAACTCGGAAACCCAGCTCCAGAGGCGGGGTGGGGGGGCACCAGCACAGGCCCTGGCTCGGCAGGCAGTAGCAGCAGCCTGCGCTTTGGCGGCCTGGGGTGGGCACGCCATTGCTGGAAGTTGGGAGTGTCTCCTTCTGGGGCCGGGCCTTCTGGGGGAGCCTCCGGGGCCTCAGGAGAGCCGGGGAGCCCTTCTCTTCTGTTGGCAGGTGAGGGGCAGTGCGGAGCGGGAAACTTGGCTGGAGAGGTAGGAGCTGTGATGGGCTCCTACGCTGGCAGGAGGGCGCCCAGGAGGCCTGCGCTTCCCAGCTCTTTCCAGAGCTCTCAGGTTGTATCTCCCTGTCAGGGGCCCAGGCCTGGGCATGTAGGAAGACAGGCCAGCATGCACCTTCCGGGGCCCAAAGGCAGAGAGTGCAGCCCAGCACCTCGGGCCCCTCCCCAGAGGGCCCTGCTGCCCACCTGCCAGGTCTCCCACTCAGCAGCCCTTTCCCGCTCCCTCCCAGGCCGCCAAGCACAGTCTTCCCTGGGCAGGGCCTGGGCACAGGGCATTGCAGGGTTCACCCACATGGCATCTTGATCCCGGCCAACCAGGGAGCCAGTCTGCTCAGCGTGCCGCCTGAGCTGCGGGGTACTGGAGACCGAGTCTGTAGGCATCCTTTATTTACTCCCAGAAACCAGCCCACAGGTTCCCAATAGAAAGCTTCTCAGCTCCACCTGCCTAGGTCTGCAATGGAAGAGGCGCGTTGTATAGGTTTAGGTGAAGAGGAGAAAGGGCAGTCTTTCACAGTCTAAAAGCCCTAAAATTGGAAAATCCACAGAGGTTAAATGTGATGTTTCATCAATTCCGTTTCTTGCTATCCCTTATGAAGAATTAAAGGCGTGCACCGCCATGCCTGGCTTAGACATAGTTACCTTTAATTCTTTTTATATTTACAATAGTTGTTACAGTCTCTGTCTAGTGAATCTAATATACGGACTTCTGTGCCTTCTGCTTTTCCCCCTGTATCAGCCTGTGTTTGGAGGCCCCAAGGATACCCCAGGTCCAGTGAGTCTCCAGAGGGACTGACTGGCCGCAGTGCCCACAGGCTCATTCCACATGCCGTAGTGCAGGGAAAGCACACTAAGCAGGGTCCACAAGGGAAAAGGTGCACGGGCAGAGTCCAAAGGAAACTCGGTGCAGGTCCAGGCTGAAGGCCAGGAGGAACCAGGCCAGACCAGAAGGGGGTCTGGTTTATTGCAGCCTCTGAAGCAGATGACAGATGCCAAGAGCGGCGCCACACGGAAAGACTGGAGAAAGTATTATTTACAGGGGAGGGTCTGCAAGCCACACAGAGGATCCGAGGTTTGTGAATCTTTAGCACGGCCAAAACGGGGGTGCTGGCTTCCCAGGGTCCCGACAGAAGGCGGTGAACCTCGGTGCGCCAGAGCGGGAGGAAGCGGCTTCTCGGGTCCAGGCGGGAAGGACCTGGGTTCTCGCGCTGGGAATGGCAGGAATGATCGTTAGCACAGCACGAAGAGTACGGGGAAGCAAATCTCCACGGGCAGCTGCCCCGGAGACGTGCAGCGCACAGGGTTTGTCTCAACCCAAATCCTGCCCCGTGGGCTCCTCCAGCAATGAGTTGGGGCACTCTCTTAGAGGGACTGGGCATTTGGGCCATTTTCATAAACATCTCTAAGTTCCATTATGCCAGAAGGACACAGTCAGGTGAAAAGAGAAACCAGCGTCTGTTTAACTCCCAACCAGCTCAGAACCCAGAAGGTTCCAAACCAACTGCCCAGCTGACAGTTGCATAAATAATCAGCTGGGCCTTAACTGACCACGCCCGGTGCTGAGCAGATGAGACTGGTGAACCGGGGAGCAGGGCTGCTGGGCTGCTGCCTGAAGGGTCATGAAAAGCTCCAGCCCCCGTGTCTGTGATGACAGACCTGACCCAATGACTGGGCGGCCGGGACGGAGGGCTGGCTGAGAGCGGGCAGCGGCGTCTTCCTGCTCAGGACCCTCCTCGCCAGCCCCAGTCCCCGCCGTGCCAGCCGCGGTCAGTGCCGGGCGTCCACTGCAGGCTCCCTTGCAGCGCCTCGGTGGGCACCGAGGGAGGAGTTCAAAGCTGACCCCTGGCGCTTGGCCAGATGCCCATTTCGATGCTGCAGAGCCTCTGCTGGGCACGGCCAGTGTGTGTCCTGGACCCGGGCCCTTTGCCCAGTGTGTTCTGAGTTGAACATCTTCTGATCTCTCGTCTCCCCTTGAGCCACGGTCCTGGGAAGCACATTAAAACCAGAGCTGGCTGCACGTGCTGGTGGCAGAAGGCCCTGGAAGTATCAGTCTCTTCCAGGTCCCACTTCTCTTGTTCCCAGCTGCCTGGGAGCCAGCTGAATCAAAGTCCTAGGAAGAGGGTCCTCTGGGTGTGGTGCGAACATAAAGTGCCCGGGGGCTGACCATGGGCATGGCCCCCCTGAGAGGAGGCAGGACAGTGGCCGGGAGCCTGGGGCTGGGCCGGGGCCTGGGCGCGGGTCCCACTTAGAAGCTGTTGCGGGAGCCTGGGTAAAGACTTTACCCCTCGTCCTTGGTTCTCTGTTCTGTGACGTGGAAATGCTCACCGGGCCTGCTTATTAGTCTGAAAGCCTAACATAAGCAAATACCGATAAAACCTGAAAGAAAAAGACTGGTGCAGTGTTCAGTATTGAACGCGTGGAGGGGTAGCGGTCGCAGGGCGCTGGTTGCCTCTAGCGAGGAAACTCGGACAGCGAGGAGCCCTGGAGGATGGGAGGAGGTGGCTCTCCAGCCCTCCTGGGAGCAGCTTACAGTGCGTGGCGACTGTCTGCTAGCGCGTCTGTGCTAGAGCCACACGGACGACGGACGGACGGGGTGGGCCCGGGACAGGAGATGGAGTTGGTTCCTGGGGACAGAGAGCCCTGAAGCCGAGTCCCTAGCTCCTGCTCTGGACTCCTGAACCAAGGGCTTCCCTTACTCTTTTTCCCAATATTCTCACTGCAAGGTCCCTGCAGGGAGGGAGGCGCTCGAGGGCAGCAGTGGCCGTCCTCCTGCCTCCGCGCTGTGTCCCTGATCAGCAGCTGTGCGTTCTCCTGAAAGGCGCCCTGAAGGACCAGGGGTCCCTCCGGCCCTCCTCGCCCTGCTTCTCTCCCTGTCGGCTGCCCAGGTGCAGCGGCCGCCCGGAGCTCAGCAGGCGCCCTGCCTGGGCTGTATCTTAAGTGAAAGTGCTTCAGAAATCCAGCTAGCAGTAGGGAATTGCTCCCCAACAATAAATAGAGATCACGTTTCTGAAACTCATCCAGTCTCGACCGTTCAAAATGAGCCCCGTTGGACTCAACTCAGAAGAGAGCAGTTTTGAGGCGGTGCTCCCTCCCGTCCTTAGCTGAAGCCTTGGACCAGCTTCTGGAGGGACGGGACACGCCTCGGAGCCCAGGGGCCCAGAACGCAGAGTGGGCTGGTCCGTCTCTCTGCAGTTCTGTCAGTCTCTGCCTTGCCTGCTTTTCGATGCAGGTTAAGATTGCTATCTTAGAGAACTGGCTATTTTGACATTATAGAACGGCCCCCTTGCTCCTGATCATTCTCCTTATTCTGAAGTCGGCCTAGTCTGAAGTCCCGCTCGGGCTTTCTTTTGATTTGTCTTAGCACGGCAGGCGCGTCTTTCTCTGCCTCTCTCCCTACAGCTTACGTTTTCATGTTTAAGTGGGCTTTTCTGTTCACACATGCTGGACCTTGCTGCTGCAGCTGTTTAATCTCTCCAGTCTTTGTCTTCTCATTATTTAGTCCACTCTTATTTAAAGGGATTGTCATCACCCAGTTCTGTCCTTTACCATCCACCGGCCAAAATAAACAACCACAAGATTAGCTGCAAGATCTGTGTCCGCAGCGTTGACAGGTGTCGCTGACAGGCTGGGAATGATGCAAAGCTCGGAAGAGACTCGACTGGGGGAAGCTGGTTCTGAACCCGTGTTCTGAAGGTTTTCACACAGAGTCCAAGAACTAGAAAGGATCTTGGAATCTAAGCCCTCACTTCACATGAAGGAAGAAGTGGTGGCCTTTTATGACTTATAAAATAATGAAGGTTGCCAGGCATGGTGGCACACACTTGTAATCCCAGCATTCGGGAGGCTGAGAGAAGAGGATTGTGGTTCAAGGACAGCCTCGGCTAGTTAGTGAGGCCCTTTTCAACTCAATGAGACCTTGTTTCAAAATAAAGAATAAAAAAATAGGGCTGGGGGTGTAGCTCAGAGATAGAATGCCCCTGGGTTCCATCCCCAGTACTGAAAAAAATATATATATATGTATATATATATATGTAAAGTTGGGTGTGCTGGTGTACACTTGAAAGGCTTAGGAGTATCATGGGTTTGTGGCCAGCCTCAGCTACTTAGTGAGGCCCTCCATAAATTTAGTAAGAACCTGTTTCAAAAATGAAAAAAATAGGGCTGGGGGAGTATCTCACAGAGTGAATTCCCCTGGTTTCAATCTCCACTACCACTAAATAAATTAATTAATTAGTTAATAATAAATAAATTTTTAAAAAGACGGGCATTGTGGTGCACGCTTGTAATCCCAGCATTCTGAAGACTGAGACCAGAGGATCGCAGTTTGTGAACAGCTGCTGTTCCAAATAAAACATATAAAAATTAGCCAGTTCGTGAACAGCTGCTGTTTCCAAATAAAAAATATAAAAATTAGCCGGGCGTGGTGGCGCACCCTTGTAATCCCCGCACTTGGGAGGCTGATATAGGAGGATCGCACAGGTTCGAAGAGAGCCTCAGCAACTTAGTGAGACCCTGTTTCCAAAAATAATATAAAAAAGGTCTGGGAGTATAGCCCGGAGGTAGAAAGCCTCTGGGTTCCACCCCCGGTACCACCAAAAAATAAAAATAAAATAAAAATAAAAATTAGGTGTCTGGGAGTATAGTCCGGAGGTAGAAGGGTTTCCAGGAACCCCAGTACCACCAAACAATAAAAATTAAAAAATTAAAAAAAAATTAGAACCCCAGTACCACCAAAAAAAAAAAAAAGAACAGGCATGGTGGCACATGCTTGTAATCCCTGCACTTGGGAGGCTGAGAGAAGAGGATCATACAGGTTTGAAGCCAGCCTTAGCTACTTATTGAAGCTCTCAGCAACTTAGTAAGATCCTATTTCCAAATAAAAATATAAAATAGGTCTGGGAGTATAGCCTAGAGGTAGAAAGCCCCTGGATTCCACCCCCAGTATCACCAAAAAAAAAAAAAAAAAAAAAGAAAGAAAAATAGGGCAGGGGGTGTAGCTCGGAGGTAGAATGCCCCTGGGTTCCATACCCAGACCCACAAAAAATAAATAAAATATAAAAATAAAAGGGGTAATAATGATACATGACTGTATAAAAACATAAATCTAAAAATTGCAAATACTATAAATATTAAATTAGTACAATACTACTTTATTAAAAAAAAAACAAGGGGATTATTGCTATAGGTGAATTGGTATTTACCATACTAAAAAGTGTTTTCCATTTATTACCCTTATTTGTCTTTCACACATATCCCCCTTTTCCTTTTATTGTTGCCCTCTCTGGTTGTAATTGGGCATTTTTATCTTACTCACTTTTCTTCTTTGAGCATATAAATTATTTTTTACTATTTTCAGTGCTTTCCCCAGTGTTCACAGCATGAATTTATGAGCAACCTCGGTTCCCGTTCAGATACCAGGATATGGCTCCACATTAGTGCAGGTGCCTCATGAGAGAGTGCCCATGCCTCCCTCCGTCCCTTCCAACAGACATTACACTTAAGCTCTCTGCCCCAGATGCATTTTTTCTGTTATTTTATTTTTTTTGGTGGTACTGGGGGTGGAAGCCAGAGGCTTTCTACCTCCGGGCTATACTCCCAGACCTATTTTATATTTTTATTTGGAAACAGGGTCTCTTAAGCCAGCAGGGCTGGCTTCGAACCTGCGCGATCCTCCTGTCTCAGCCTCCCAAGCGCGCGGATTACAAGCGTGCGCCATCATGTCCTGCCGTTCCCCTCTCTTTGAATGCGATGGTCTGCAACAGTAGAAGACACTGAGCATCAGACCAGGCTGCATGCGGTACCCAGGTCTGTGTTCTCCTGATGACTTAGAAAACCAGACAGGGACGGTGCTGAGTGAGAGGTCACTGCCCCATACGCCCTGCAGGGTGCAGCACCACGCGCAAGCTGGCTCAGGGAAGGGCCCCTCGTCCTCCCAGGTTTGGACGCAGCTCAGCCGCCATGATCCCGCTGTCTTCACTCCCACCAGAACCAGAGTCGGGGCGGCCCTTGAGCAGGAGCCAGTAAGGATGCCTTAGCGTCTAGATTCCCCTCGCTCTGAGTACTCCCAGAGTACTTCCCAGGGCTGCTTGGGCTGGCGTGGCCTCAGATTACAGCAACAAAGCCGTCCTGAGGACCAGGTCGCGTCGCCATTTATCTGCACGTCGCTTGGGTTCTCACGCACGGTAACCGCGCTATGTCAAAGGCTCCCAGAACACGCTGGGCTACGCCTCTGCGAAACACAGGAGTTTCCCAAGGGGGCCATCTCAGCTCGAATCAGTGACCGAGTACTTCATCCAGGGAGGAGACCTTGCTTCCAAGTAAGAGACACTCAGCATGGCGTGCCTTCAGTCCCCGAGGCTGGCACTGGCAAACGTTCCTCCACATCAGGTAGCAGTCGGTGGGGTCTGTCACTTCGCCATCCAGAAGCCAGAATTAACTTCTGTCTTCCTTTTTTGCATTGTCCTGGGGTGAACCCAGGAGTATTCTAGCTCTGAGCCATACTCCTGCCTGATGTTATTTTGAAAGCATCTCACTAAGCTGCTGAGACTGGATGAGAACCTGCGGTCCTCCTGTCTCAGCCTCCCGAGTACTGGCGTTCCTCTAATCTCTTTGAGGTGCATGTCCTGTGTCAACAACTGAACCCCATTAAAATCAGGAAATGGAGGAAGCGACATTCAGATCCTGGCAAAGCAAGGTCCCTTACCCGAGCTTCTGATGGCACCGGTCTTCCTCCCTTACGGGCGGCTCCCGGGGCTCCTGCGCACCTAGGACGGCACGGAGGAGCTGTTGGTCGCTGGCGGCAGGGATGGGATCGTTGAGGGAGCTCTGCTCAGCGTGGACCTCAGCACAGCTGGGTAGTTGTGCTCTGCACAGCAGAGGCCGAGCTGCTGCTGAGATGCCCTCGGTGGACGCAGCGGCGATGAAAAAGGAGGAAAGCCTGAGAACCCGCGCCATGGCTGGCTGCTGGCCACGGAGGGCAACACGCGGCAGCGGATCTTCAAATGGCCCCGCAGCCAACCGCAATCCAGGGGGCAGCCGGAGCCGTACTTAGGCGGAGTGGCTTTCATAGACACTCTCAGGGATGAGCTGCGTGGATGATACCTGAGCGGAGCAAAGAACCTCGTGCAGGGAGCGACACGGACAACAGACAGAATGACACCCCCAATCCTGCCACCCTCCCATAGCTCGTGGATGCTTCAGACTGCTGGAGATTAACCCAAGCTTTCCTTCACGTGGGGCACGAGTGTGCGAGCAGGACTGCGTGGTGCCCCCGGACGCCTCTTTCCAGGAGAATTACCACTGTGGGATCTGTCCTGCAGAGAGCTCTTTGCTTCTGGGAGGAAATGACGCCGACCTCGCTCGGTGCAGGGGAGGGGGAGGCATTTGACCTACAGACTTGGTTCAAAGAGTGACAGGCAGTGGTTTCCCTGGGGTTGCCCCAAGCCGGGGACAAGGGTTGGGGCAAATATTAAGTAAAAAGCATAAAAGAACAAGTGGGTGTTGATAGAGGGGATTTACAGAGTCCCCATAGTTTGGGGAATGTAAAAGACGCAGTAACGTGTAGGACTCTCCAAACACCCAGGGTCATGGATGCACCCAGAGTCCTGCTGTGGCCTGAAGCTTCCCAGAAAGGAGTGTCCTTCCTGTACCAGTACTGAGAAGAGGTTTCAAAATGCATTAATGTATCAGTATTGGGAAAGATTTCTGTTATGGTGAAATATGTTGCGGTGTGTGAGGGGAGAAATAATTCCCCCAACAAAACCACACAAACAGAAAAACCGCGGGTTCTTGTCCTGAGCTAAAGATAAGCATACATAGCTCGGACACTTGCTGAAGATGTAAAGAAGTTATTAAAAAGATAGAAATACAGAATGCCACCACCCGCCCTGGGCATATACAAGCATATACGAGCGTGACAAACGCTTGTATCACTCGGCAAGATCCAAGGAGGCCACACCCCGAGGAAGGAGGCGTCATCTCTGGCAGAAATACTCCCTGCTCTTAGATTTCTACACTAAAAAAAAAAAAAAAAAATCTCCAATGATGTAAAACAGGATCCCAAGAATCAGGACTGTGGGAGAAACTGAGTCCATGGAAAATTTTCTAATAATTTGTCTACGCCTCTAAACACCCTCGGCTTTGCTCAAAGATGTAAATCTAGTCAGAATTCAGATACTGTGGAAGCAGTCCTGCTACCGCAATTACAAATGCAGAATTCCTCCCCATCTTTGACCTTCATTCTAACCATTACAATAGAGCCAAGGGCTAGATGGAATCTTGACCTTTGCACCTAGTGATAGCGCTGCCTGGAGACAGGGCGACACCACCTGGTTAAAATAGCTATGACAGAACAAAAGACATAATAAAAACTTCATGTTATTTCTTCGTGTTTACCTGCTAAACTGTGTTATGAGCTTGCTTAAGCTTTCAGACTTTAGAAGGTAATGCAGATGAAACCTGGGAGACCTCCATCGCATCCCCCTGGATCACCATATCTCCCCATGCCTGCCATATGGACTAAGCCTTAGGAATGGAAAGTTCTGAAAGGGTTAAAGAAAACTCTTAAAAACTGGATTCTTCAAGTGATTTTGGGTGTGACTTTTGTTCTTCTGGAATTTGCCCACTAAAAGCCTCTGCAGCTTCAAGGCCAAAGGGGCTGACTCGGAGCACAAGACCCACCTGCAGGGTCATGGGACTGATTTCAATCACAAAGACCTGTGATGTCACAGGCCTTACTTTTGTCTTGTTCAGGGTTGGTGATTTACATGTGTATCTCACTATTGTATTTTGGGTGTTTGCACTTTTCTACTAGGGAATCATGGGGAAATGGGAAAATATAAAAAATATTGTGTCTAGAATAAAGTGTTCGATTGCACAGGAAGTATTGATCCATGTCAGATTCTTTCCCGGAGAGTAATCTCCACATTTAGCGCTGTTAATAGGAACTTAAAGGAATTTATTTCATAAAAGGGAAAGAATCGCTGCAGATAAGTGGCTGCAGAACTACCACCTTAACCTTTGTCCACCTTTCTGAGATAATTTCGGTCGGGGAAAGGACTCAGCGGCCATCCCGATTGAGCCAGTCTGTCACAACAGAAGACAGTTAAAACCCCATGCCATTCAGAAATGGCACAGCGGGGTGAGTCGAATGAATTCACCTAAAGTCCCTGCATGCTGAGTGCTCTTATCCCGACCAAGTCTGCGGCAGTTCCTTTGCTACGCAGATATGCTGCCCTAGCCCAGGTGTCTGCTCTGAGGGGGGGCAGCTCTGTCTGGCATAGACCCCACACCTTTTGTTACACTCCCAACATGTGTTAAGTTGCTTATCCGGGATCTGGGATTTCCTCTCATTCTTGAGGCAGTTTGTCTCTCTTAGAAATGTAAAGAGGCTAGGAGTGTGGTGGTACATGCTTGTTATCCCAGCAGTTGGGAGGCTGAGACTGGAGGATCACGGGCCGACAGCCTCAGCTACTTAGTGAGGCTTTCTGCAACTTGGTGAGACCCTGTTTCCAAAAAAAAAGAATCAAAAGGCCGGGCGTGGTGGCACAAGCTTGTAATCCCTGCGCTTGGGAGGCTGAGACAGGAGGATCGCATGGGTTTGAAGCCAGCCTCAGCTACTTAGTGAGGCCTCAGCTACTTAGTGAGGCTCTCAGCAACTAAGTGAGACCCTGTTTCCAAATAAAATATAAAAATGGTCTGGGAGTATAGCCCCGAGGTAGAAAGCCTCTGGGTTCCACCCCCAGTACCACCCAAAAAAAAAAAAAAATGTAGCTCGGAGGTCAAATGCCTCTGGGTTCCATCCTCAGACCCGGAAAAAAAAAATTTATATATATATATATATATATATATATATATATATATATATATATATATATATATATGGAGAGAGAGAGTGAGAGAGATGGGAGATGCCCTTTTCCTGGTGTTCCTGGCTTTTCTTTACTTCTCTTTAGAAATGTAAAACGGCCCTTTTTCCTGACACTCCTGGCTTTCTTTATTACCAAAGATATATTTTTAAAATTGGAAATCTTTCCCAATACTGGTACATTAATACATTTTGAAACTTTTCCCAATACTGGTACATTTCCAATTTTTAAGCCCCCCCACCCCCACCCCGCACAGCCGTCAGCGTCCTGAGGACGAGGCGAGTGCCCGGCCTGCGCGGCGTGGAGCGATGGCCGGGTCTAGCCTCCTGGTCAAGGTCCCCCATCCCTTTGCGCTCCAATACCCCGCTCCCCAAGCAACCTTCTGACTTCTTTTCCTGACCTCTCAGATCCTGAAGATGAGGCAGTTTTCCTACAAGGGTTTCTCTTTCTCCGCTCCCAGAAAAATCAGCACATCCACATTCTGGGAAACACATCTGCCTTATGCAATGATGGTGGCTGTCCCTCCCGTCCTCAAGTGGGCCAAGGCCGCTGGCTTTTCACCCTGGCGCATCAGGACGACCCGCCTGCCACCTGAGAAGTCCTGTGTTGGTACTGGCTGGGCTCCAGCGTGATACCAAGAATTGTTTCTCCCAGCAGGGTGCGAGGGGACGCAGGCCTGTACGGAGGAAAAGGGGGCAGGGGCTGCAGGACAGGGGTGTCCAGAGGCCACCGCTGGGTTGCAGGAAGTTCTGGCCCAGGAAGCCCTGCCCCCTCCAGGCCCACCCTGCTGTGCTGGGCAGGGCGGTGGGCAGCAGACAGAGGGGGAGGCTGGGGCCCTGTGCTTCTAAACCCTGAGATTACAGGAGTGGGCCACCATACTGGGCTGCTGCTCAATTTTTCTAAGGGTGAATTATTTTAAGTGTAAATGGAAAGAAATTTCGGATCCAGTGATTAAAAGGAAGCCTCAGGAATAGAAGCTTGTGCATTTTGCCTCTTTGGGAGATAGTATTAATATTTATCCACTTATCTAGGTATACATTTATATTGTGTGTGGGGGGTACTGGGGGTGGAACACAAGGGCTTTTCTACCTCTGGGCTATATGCCCAGACCTATTTTTTATTTTATTTGGAAACAGGCTCTAAGTTGCTGAGAGCCTCACTAAGTAGTTGAGGCTGGCTTCAAACCTGTGTGATCCTCTTGTTTCAGCCTCCCACACATGAGAATTACAAGCGTGCACCACCATGCCTGATGACATTTATTTTGTGCACTTGGAATTGGACTCATGGATATTCTGCCTCCAAGCTACACTCCAAGCCTTTTTTTTTCTTTTTTGGTACTGGGGCTGGAATCCAGGGACAATCTATCTCCAAGCTATACCTCCAGCCCTATTTTTTTTTTTTTTTATAGAATTGGTTCACCTGTCATTGGAAAACCCAGTAACTCCTATTAACTTTAAGATATTTGTGGTATTTGGAATCATTTCCCCTCTTCCTCTGGATCTGACAATAAGGGCTCAGTTAAACTGGAACCAGGTTGGATTATGCGTGCCTTGAAAGTTGTCATGGCTGCACTTTCTCGTCTACTCCAATACAATGCCGCAGAGGCAAGGTTAGGGAATGCACGAGGTGCTAACTTTATGGTGTCGCTGTGGCATATAGCCCCGAGATACTCGAACCAGGCTCCGGTTTCTTTCTTAATTTTTCCCCGCAGCCAGAAAGGCTGGTATCTCGGAAACCACTCCAGGTAGCGCTATGGTTCCATCCATACACTGGTCAAGGTATTGTTTAATCATTACATATGTTGTCATTTGCACATATGATACCATCCTGATCTACTCCATCAGTTCTTTGCCAGGAGATTTAAACTTAGTCATGAGGAGACCAAGAATGTCTTCCGGCCCAAGGTTGGGAGTTGATCCAATCCACAGCGGCAGATGGTTGGTATACATTGAGGTGAGTGGCTGACTCACCATGTCCTCCTTTGCCGAGTATAACCATTAATGTGAATTTTCTCAGATGACCCAATTACACCTATGAGTAAGGTGCAACAGTGTCCGAGTATAGATGACATTTCCAGAGACTTTAGTTGTTCTTCCAGACCATCCATCCGAAGTGTTGCAGTATCACAAATAAGACCAGAACTTGTTTGAACAGGAGCTGATAAGAAAGATCTTTCCAGAACCCCAGCTGCTGCCATGGCCTCCCATAAACCAGAAAATATGTGGCCTATGAATACAAGACTCCCAGTTGCAGGGTGGAATTTCGCTCAGTGCTCATTGTTAAGCATGGACAGTGTTCCTCTTCAAGTCTTCCTTCTTCCGGATTCCTGGATGAGGCTCAGTACTATCAGTGGGATAAGGGGCAAAATCGCCTAATAGCAGAAACTCTGACTCCAATTTAGGATTATAAGATTCATTGTCTTGAGTATCGACCTCCATTTTTCTGTTCCTATTCTTTATTTTGAAACAGAATCTCACTGAGTTGCAAAGGGCCTAAGTAGCTGAGGCTGGCCTTGAACCTGTGATCCTCCTATCTGAATGCTGGGATTACAAGCGTGTGCCACCATGCCTGGCTCACCTTTTTTGTTTTGAAACGGAGTCATGCTAAGATGCTGAGGCTGATCTTCAACCTGTGATCCTTCTGTCTCATCCTCCCAGGCACTGGGATTACAGCCATGCACCACTATACCCAGGTAGTAATAACCATATTATTTTTAATTTTTCTTTTTGTAGTTCTGGGAATTGAATCTAGAGGCATTCTACTTCTGAGTTATACCTGTAGCTCCTTTTATGTGTTTGTTTGGTTTTTTTTTTTTTTGTGTGTGTGTGTGTATGCATGTGGTACTAGGGATTGAACCCAAAGGCATTCTACTTCTGAGCTACACCCTCAGCCCTATTTTATTCTTTATCTGAAAACAGGGTCTCACTAAGTTTTGGAGGGCCTCAGTAAGTAGCTGAGGCTGCCTGGGAACCTGCAATCCTCCTGTCTCAGCTGGGAATGTAAGCGTGCACCACCATGGCTGACTTGTTTTTGTTTTGAAACAGAGTCTTACTAGGTTAGTGAGAATCTTCCTACATTGCTGAGGCTATCCTTAAACTTGCAATCCCCGTCTCAACCTCCCAAGTACTGGATTGCAGGCACACGCCACACCTGGGCATAATGACACTTTTCTTATAGTTCAACTACAAAGCCAGGCATGGTGGCGCACGCTTGTAATCCCAGCATTTGGGAGGCTGAGACAGGAGGATTGTGGTTCAAGGCCAGCCTCAGCTACTTAGTGAGATCCTTTGCAACTCAGTGAAATCCTGTTTCAAAAATAGAGAATAAAAAAAAAAAATTGGACTGGGTGGTGTAATTCAGAAGTAGGATGCCCGTGTTCCATCCTCAGTACCACAAAAATAAAATAAAAAATAGCTTAACTATATATGTATCCATGTTGGGTAGGCAGTTTTTTTTTTTGTTGTTTTTTTTGTTTTTTTTTGCGGCTCTGGGGATGGGACCCAAGGGCATTCAACCTCCGAGCTACACCCCCTGCCCTATTTTTTATTCTTTATTTTGAAACAGGGTCTCACTGAGTTGCAGAGGGCCTCACTAAGTAGCTGAGGCTGGCCGTGAACCGTGATCCTCTTGTCTTAGCCTCCCGAATGCTGGGATGACAAGCTTATGCCACCACGCCCAGCTTTGGGCAGGTGTTTTAATGCTAAATGGTCATTGGGAATTTGTAGGATACTGTGTATGGGAATACTTTAGAAACCAACATACATTACAGATGTTGATTTATGCCAAAAGTCTCATCTGCATTTGCACAGTTTGCATGGCCGTGAGGTGGCCCCGCCTCACACTCGTGTTCTGGTTCCAGCGCGAGTGCATCTCTATCCACATGGGGCAGGCGGGCGTCCAGATCGGCAACGCCTGCTGGGAGCTGTACTGCCTGGAACATGGCATTCAACCCGACGGCCAGATGCCAAGTGACAAGACCATCGGTGGCGGGGACGACTCGTTCAACACGTTCTTCAGCGAGACCGGGGCTGGCAAGCACGTGCCCAGAGCGGTGTTCGTGGACCTGGAGCCAACCGTGGTCGGTAGGCACCGGGGCCTGCAGGAAGGCTGTGCTGGGGGGCGGGCCGCCTCAGGGAAGGGCGGGCTGTGCTCCTCCAGTTCCTCTGCAGGCGCAAGACACTGCGGGATGAGGAAACGAAAGGTTTGTGAATGAAGGTCACTGCTGTGGGGCTCGGCTTTGCCAACAGTAGGCGGGCTGTGGAGATCCCTCCGCTGCGCAGGTGGCGCCGCACACGGCAAGTGCAGGGCCTGCGCCTCGGCTCGGCTCCCTCCTTCAAGGCACTCACACTGTCTGCTGGTGCGTGACCGTCTTGCCTGCTCTAGACATGGCAGGCAGGTGTGGCACTCAGGCCCCATGGCCAGCTTGGGCTCCCTGCCTGAGCCGCCAGTAGAAATCCACCTGGAATGGAGGCTCATCAGGGAAGGACCAAAGACACCTCCACTAACATGGACTGGGACCCAAGGGCTTCCCGGAGTCTGGGATATACAAGGGGAGGTCGGCCTTGCAAGAGGCCACCCAACAAGAGCAGTAGCATTAAAGCCGGGTGCCACAAGGTAAGACAGAAGCAACATCCAATCCCCCTTGAAGCTTCGCTGGGGAGAGCGCCTCATATCAAAAGACAAAAATCCCTGCAGAGCACCCATTGCTCCCAGTAAAGAAACCCGGAGAGAGCCAGGCACGGTGGCACACGCTCGGAATCCCAGTGCTTAGGACGCTGCCAAGAAAAGGCTTTCCCTGGCGATTCTACCATTTATACCATTTAGGGTGCATTGTAGTCCCTGCAAGTGCAGGGCTCCCCATTATTCCCAAGGGAATCAGGGCACCTCCAAAAGTCTGGGGAGACTCACCTCCAGTGATTCTTAAAGGCAGAGCTAACACTGCCAAAGAGACTGCTGAACATTTAAAAGTGTCCCCTCCTGGAGTCCGGGAGACTGGGTTTACGTAAAAGTCCCAGTGCAGGGTACCAGTGCAGGGTAGCCTAGACCCCAGGTGGGAGGGACCATATCAAGTTATTCTTACCACTCTCAGCCCTTAAAGTTGCAAGTGTCAAGCCACAGGTCCACCATTCCCACATGAAAGTGGTTCCAGCCCAGAACGGACGTGGACAGTGGCTGCCGGTCCCTGGACACCCCACAGGGGGATAAAGATTCCTAAAAGGAAAAGCAAGATGAGGCTTCTCTAGGCATCCTGCTTCTGATACCGCTGATGGACCCAATGACACACCATGATCCTGCTGGGCCTGCTCACGGGCTCGGCGTCACTAACCTCTCAAGTGGGTTTATCAGGACTTAACTAGCGTAGGTGCACGAGTTACGCAGGGCAGACCAACGGGTCTCCTGAAAGAAGAGAGAGTCATAGGGATTAGTGGAGGGAGAGCAGGGGATGTGGTAGGAAAGGTGCTAAACGGAAGGCCACGCGTCCAGGCAACTCCCCCAGTAGGCCGTACGTCGCACAGGCCTAACAGGCCGTCAGCTGTGGAGGCCGTGCTGCAGGTGGAAATGCCGTGTGCGGCTGTAACTTGCTTAGGGATTTCCTCCCATCACTGACTGGCACACAGTTGGGCCAGTTATTCCAGAGAATTTCTGCAACGAGCACAGCTGGCTTCAAGCTGTTTACGATGAACATTTCTGTACCAGGCCAGGCAGACTGCTGTGCTGCTCATAGGGGGCCGGCCGCAATGAGATAACAACAAACCTGCCATCACACTTTGTTTCTCAGGCTGGAAAACCAGGTCAAGAGGCGGTGACTGGCTCGAGTCCCTGGCTTAGTTGGGCTATAGTGTAACTAGGACCGGCACACAACTCATTCGAAACCTCTGCCTTTAATACATCCAGAAAGTGAGAACTTTTCCGAAGGGTTTAGCAGGAGAAGCGGCTCGCGTCCTGCTGGGAGGAGGTGGGGGAGGCCACCTGCGCTGTCCTACGTGCTCCGCGAGGCACTCTTCGCAGGCCCGCCCCCCTTGGGCAGCCTGGTGGCACTGGGCTGGCGGGGTATCCTCTGGCTGGATCCTTCCCGGCTACCACGTTCTGCCAGGGCAGGTGCTCCACCAAGACCAGGCCCACCCTTGTTTCTCCCTAAGAAGACACAGAACACAGCTGTCAGGTATGGGGCTCCCTAGTCTCTGTACACTAGTCCTGTGCTCCCAGCAGGGTACACATCTGCACAGACCCACCAAGTGTTTCGTCTGGGCACCCACCTCAGCCCAGAGCCTCGCAGCTCAGAACTGCCTCAGCCAGCACGTCCCAGGAAATCCCTTGCCAGCACACAGGGGGCTCCAGATGCCCCAGGGGCAGCAGGATGTCCTGAAAGCATGAGCCCGGAGCTGGGAGAGGTATGGCCCAGCTGGCCATCTGCCCTGGACCGCTCATGGGACCTTCCCCATGGCAGATGTCAGGAGGGCCTCACTGACCTCACAGGCCACAACTGCTAAGGGCCGGTTTCTGATTCCAGGGGTGGCTTCTATACTTGTTTCTACTACTTGTTTTAACACAGCGGCCAAGCCTTATTTTTGTGTGTGACGCTGGGGACTGAACCCAGGGACCTGAGCTACACTCATGGCCCTCCCCTTTTTTTAAATTCTGAAAGTCTCAGCTGGGGGCCGTAGCACAGACCTATAAACTTCTACCTGGGAGTCTGAGACAAAATCATCGGTTTTGAGGTTGGCGTTTAGTAACTTAGTAGGAAACCATTTCAAAATAAAACAGAACTGAGTGTGGTGCGCACTCCTATAATCCCAATAGTCGTGAGTTCAAGACAGGAAGAGCACAGGTTTGAGGACAGCCTCACCTAGTAGTGACACTCCCAGTAACCTAGCAAGACTGTTTCAAAACATAAAAATAAAATAGGGCTGGAGGTGTAGCTCAGAGGTAGAATGCCCCTGGGTTCAATCCCAGTACCACAAATATAAACTAGGACTGGGGTACAGCTCAGAAGGAGAACACCCTTGTGTTTAATCCTCCCCTCCCAGAAAGGGGAAAAAGAGAGGGGAGGGAGAGAAACAGGGTATCTAGGTTGCCCAGGGTGGCCTCAAAGTCACTGTCCTAGCCAAGCGTGGTGGCGCACACTTGTAATCCCAGGATTTGGGAGGCTGAGACTAAAGGATCACAATTTGTGGACAGCCTCAGCTACTTAGTGAGACCCTGTTTTAAAAAATAAAGAATAAAAATAGGGCTGTGGGTGTAGCTTGGAGGTAGAATACCCCTGGGTTCCATCCTCAGTACTAAAAAAAAAAAAAAAAAAAAAAAAAAAAAAAAAACCCTGGGGGTATAGCCTGGAGGTAGAATGCCCCTGGGCTGTCCCCCACTCACTCCTGTGCGCACGCACACACACACACACCAGGGCAGACCGTGATCAAATGGCCAAACCCAGCTGGAGTTGTTCCGTAAGTGGCAGCCGAGCAGCTCCTGTTGGGGATGGCCCCAGCCCGTGGTTGCGTGAGGTCAGCTGGATTGCCAAGAAGGAAGCGCTATGGCAGTGTTACTGGGCTGGGGGAGTACAGAGGTCTGGAGACTCGAGCAGGGCACTAGACTCATCCCCAGGAGGCTACAGCCTCTGGACTTTGTGAGGTCCAGGAACCTGGCTGCCGGCGGAGCTCGTTTCTATGCGTTTGCTCACAGTATTTCAGTATTTTGCTCACAGTATTTCAGGCAAGGACTTCAGCCTGGTGATGAGTGGGAGTGTCTGAAGGCCAGGCTTAGGTTGGATCCTCTGGGAAAGACGTGCTCCCGGCCAGCCCACAGAGCAATTGGGACGCTGCTCTCAGAAGGAGAAAATGGGATGGGGAGAACAGGGGAACATGGCGCGTGGCTCAAGCAGGGGACACAGGCTTGGGCGGAGCCTGCGGGCAGCCTTGCTGGGCCAGAGTGAAAGAGCTCTCATGTTGGGGCACAGCTTGTCCTTGGAGGCTTTTCAGTCTTGCTGATGCAGTAAAACCCAGAGCCCAGGAGGAGCTTTCCCTTTAAAAGAAAGCGCTAGCCACCGTGCAGCTTGCTAAGTCCTCGGGTTACCTTCACCAAGGAGAAACAAGGCAACATAAAAACATCCCGAGAACAAAAAAACTGCAAATTAGGGGCTGCATGAGCCAGTGGGCTCCTTAGAGGGTAACTTTCACTGTTGGACTTTTTAAGCATTCCCCCAGCCCTATTTTTTATTCTTTATTTAGAAACAGGGCCTCACTGAGTTGCAATGGGCCTCACTAAATAGCTGAGGCTGTCTGTGAACCATGATCCTCTGGTCTCAGCCTCCCAAATCTGGAATTACAAGCCTGCACCACCACGCCCGGCTCTTATTTTTATTTCTGAAACAGGGTCTGGCAGGTTGCTGAGAATCTCACTACTTGCTAAGGTTGTCCTTGAATCTGTGATCCTCCAGGGTCAGCCTCCCTGGGAGTTCTGTGATTAGAGCTCTGGGATCAGAGTGTGCCACCACGCCCACCCAGCTGGGGATGCTGAGCTGTTCTTGGCAAGGTGCCTTGGGGCGTCTCAGGCCCACGAACCACTTTGTTTTGCTGCCTGTCACAAGAAGCGGTGTCTCAGACAGGCACTTGAGTCTACGATGCTGGAGACTGGGCTCCTCCAGCCCCTTCCCACGTGCCCGAATCCTGACTTGGAAACTCCCCAGATTTCTGCAGGATAGGACAGCCCCTGTCCTCAAAGCCAGGGACCTCGGCCGCCTGGTGGGGTGAGGGGTGACAGGTGCCATACTTGGGGTGGAGGGCATGTCCTCTCTTCCTGCCTCAGGTCCCTGGGCTCCGTTCACACTCAGAGCTCACGCACGCTTGATCCAATGAAGTGGTAGCAACAATCTACCCTGAGCCATGGAGGGAGCGGGCAGGAGCCGGGGACAGGGTGAAGTTGGGGCCCCTCAGTCTCCTGGCGACCCGTGACCCAGGCACGGGTCTAACCTGTGGGTGGATGGGTCCCCTCACCCCGCAGCATCGCCACAGCACGCAGGCACCCTTCTGCAGGGTCACAGTCTCTCCACAGGCCAGCTCGGGAATGTGAGACTGTCCACAGCCATGGGCCCATTTCGGAGCCCAGATGTGCACATGATAGGTGTGGGTCAGCCCAGCTCACCACACAGCAGTGGCAGGGAGACGCACAAGCCAGCTGGTCACCTACCCCCAGCCCCGACAGTACCAGGGCCCTCTGGAACCTGAGAGGTGACAGGGAAGTAGAAAGGGGACAGAAGCTGGGCGTGGTGGTGCACGCTTGTAATCCCAGCATTTGGTAGGCTGAAACCGGAGGACTGCAGTTCGCACACAGCCTCAGCTACTTAGGCCCTTGGCAACTCAAGTGAGACCCTATTTCAAAATAAAGAATAAAAAATAAGGTTGGGGTGTAGCTTGGAGGTAGAATGCCCCTGGGTTCCATCCCCAGGATGGGGAAAAAAAAAAAAAAGAGGACAGAAGCCCCGACTGCGAAGGAGTGGGTCTGTTTTCCGCTAGGGCATCCCTACACCTAACACACTGCCTGCCACATGAGAGGTGCCCAGAAATGTTCAGGGTTTGAGTGACAGCGTGACCTGGCCCTGGAGCCCGCTCTCCTGGCTGGGGCTGCCTCTTGGCCTCAAGAGGCTGCAGAGGGAGGCCTGGCCAGCACAGTGGTGGGGAGAGGGTGCTGCAGCCACACCTGGCGACACCCTACCCTGACCAGCCCCTCCCTGGCAGAAGAGAGGACTCAGTGGCCGGGGGTGGCTTAAGGGACAAGAATAGCTGGGTGTAGGCACAATGGCACACACCTGTAACCCCCACAAGTTGGGAGGCTGAGATAGGAAGATCACAGGTTCTAGGCCAGTCTCAGCAACTTAGTGAGACCCTCGGCAACTTAGCAAGACTTTGTCTCAAAATAAAAAAGGGAGCCGGGCGAAGTGGTGCATGCTTATAATGCCAGTACTTGGGAGGCTAAGACAGGAGGATCGCGGGTTCGCAGCCAGCCTCAGCTACTCTGCAATTTAGTGACACCCTATTTCAAAATAAAGAATAAAAAGATAGGTCTGGGGGGTGTAGCTCGGAGGTAGAATGTCCCTGGGTTCAATCTCCAGTTCCATATAAAGGGGCACTGGGGGTGTAGTTCAGAGGTAAAGTGCCCCTGGGTTCAATTCTCAGTGCCAAAAAAAAGGGAAGGACAAGTATATATGTCTGTGTGTGTGTGTGTGTGTGTGTGAGAGAGAGAGAGAGAGAGAGAGAGAGAGAGAGAGAGAGAGAAAGAGGAGAGGACTGAACCTAGGGGCATTCTACCTCCAGATGACACGCCTAGGTCTGTAATCCTCTTGTTTCAGCCTCTCAACTACTGGGATTACAGGCATGTACCATCACACCTAGTTTTTTTCTTTTTAAGAGATTGAACCCAGGGTCCAGGCCACCCCCAGCCCAATTTTATTTCCTATTTTGAAATTGGGTCTAAGTTGCAGAGTGCTATACTAAGTTGCTGAGGCTGATTTTGAATCTGCAAGCCTCCTGTCTCAGCCTCCTAGGCTGTAAGAATGTTGGCCCATCCCCCTCACACCGGCCTGACTACACATTGTAGAAACACTGTGCTTTAGTGCACTGAGCCAGAAAGAGGGGCGTGGCTTTAAGCTGTGTGGCAGGGATGTCTGCAAAGCTATGCCCTGTTAGCTCAAAGCGGCTCTGCCCTCCTGGGCACCACCGGTAGTTTCCTTGGGAACAAGAGATAAGCCAAGCACCAACCCCCAGAGATAAGCCAAGAAACGCAACCTGCAAAAGGAGAGAACAGGCAGCAAGAGAACTGGAGGGAAGCAGGGGGCCCTGGAGAGAGAGGCGAGTACGTGGCAGCTGGGCCGTGGAGCAGAACCGGAGAGGCCGCAGGCCGCAGGGCAGAGGAAAAGGAGGGCCTTGCAGGGGGGCTACTGCTCCTGGCAGAGAGAAAGGAGGCCTCTGGAGGTCAGAGAGAGACACAAAGAGAGCAGAGGCTGGGTCAGTGAGGATGCCCGGGCACCAGGGCCCTGGGCCTCTCAGAGCAGGGGCTTGGGTCCCCAGGGCCCTGGCACTCCTCCCCAAAGGGGCCCGGTCCTGTCTGAGGGCTTTGAAGGAAGGAGCTGGCCAGGACCTGCTGGGGAGACGCAGGCTCCAACTCACACGACGTCAACACCAGCTTCATCTGCCCCTCCTGCCCTGATGCTGGGAGAGGGAGGAGCCCTCCAGACCTGAGCACCTCAGGCTCTGCCTCTTGGGCTCTACTCTAAGGAAGGAAATCCTAGGAAGGAAGCTGGCTGGCCAGACCGCTGCACAGAACCTGAGCAGGGTGGGGTATGGGTGAGGTTAAGTCTGCCCTGTCCCCTCAGGAGCCTGTAATGCCGGAGGGCAGGGACCAACACCGTCCTAATTCCCGTGCTTGTGGACTGCGAGAATTGGGAAGAAGCTGGGCCACAGGAGCCCCAGCGCCACCCTGGGGCCCCCGAGAAGAGACTGCAGCCCAGGCCACTCAGGGCCAAGCCAGGCTGTGCCCTGCCATCCCGGCCCCTGGGGCGGAGAGCACGGGCCGGCTCTGACCTCGGGTCTCGGGCACGCTCGACATGGGCAGAGCCACGGCTGCAGGGTCCTGGGGCTCGCTCGCCAGCCGCTGCCCGGCGCACATGGACTTGAGCGTCTGGAAGACGGCGATTGGGGCCACGTTCAGATTCAGTAGGTCCACCAAGATCCTGGGAAGAACAAATGCGATGCGCCGTGAGCCCTCCCCGCCGCCGCGTCGGGACTCCAGGGCCACGCCGGCGGGGGCTAGTCTACACCCGCGGCCTGGGCCGGGAGGAGGCGGAGGGCAGGGGTGTCTGGGGCCCGCCGAGCGCCAAGCCCCCACCCGCGGCCGCTCACTTGAACACGTCGGGGTCCATGGCGGCCCCGGCCGCCTGCGCCAGCTCGTACAGCTCGGTCTCCTCGGCGCTCAGCACCTTCTTCCGCCGCAGTGCGAGCTTCTGCAGAGTTGCCGCCTCTAGACCCGCGGAGGCCGCGAGTCCCGGGCCGCCGCCCGTCGCCGCCATCGGCGCTGCGGAGAAGGGGCCCGGCCTCTCTGCCGCCTCTGTGAGCCAAGAGGCAGCCGCAGGCGGGCGGCGGGCGCCGGGGCCGGTCACGCCGTCACTCTACGGAGCGCCTCCGGTGCGCCGGGAAGTGAGGCGTGGGGATGCCCTAGGGGAACGCAGAGACCCAAGCCCCGGCCTTCGGGGCTTCCCTGATTGGTTGCTTTGGGCATGCGCACTCAAGTAATAGCGCGCGGCGCAGTGCCTGCCCTATAATGGACCAATCAGTGGCTACGGGATGAAGGGCGTGCAACGTCATTGGTTATTGTCTATCCCGCGTCGGTTCAGGAGGGGGCGTGCCCTGAGGCCTCTAAAAATCGCCCCTGCTGGTGCGCACGCGCAGTACCTCAGTACCAGCGGGGGGAAGGCCATCACTTTGGGCTTGGATGCCACTACTACGCACGCGCCTTCCACAAAGGCCCCCCACCTTCACTCTGCACATGCGCCTTGGGAGACAGCGGCCCAAAAAGGTCGGGCCGATTTTCCCGCCGGGCCCGAGGGGCGTGACGCCGCGCGCAGTTTGATGACGACACTGCGGCGCCGGTTGGCCGAATGGCGGCTTCCACTGCTGAGGCGAATGGTTCTTGGGCTTCCACAGGTGAGTGGCGGGAGCCGCGCGCGAGACAGCCCCGCTTCCAGGCGTCTTCCTCCAGCTGTCCCCGCCGAGGCCGATCCGGGGACTCCGCCGGGCCGCCGCTCTGCTCGGGCGGGGAGGCAGGCCGTGTCCGCGCCCTCCGGCCGCCCTCCCGCGCGGCCCGCACCCCGCCGGGTCGGGCTCGGCGGAAGTCCGTTGAACGAGTTACAGAAGGAGAGCTTCGAGGCCAAGGCCAGCCTTGGGCCGAGCGCAATGGCGCGCGCCTGTCATTCCAGTCCTTGGGAGGCCGAGACGGGGGGGCCGCACGTTCGAGGCCAGCCCCGCAACTTGGCGAGACCTGATTCCAAACTAAAAGGACGAAATGGGGCTGTAGCTCGGAGGTAGAAAGCCCCTGAGCCCCGGGCCACGAGAAGGAAGCTAGCTTCCTCTGAGCAAAGAAACGCTCTCACTCCATCGCCCCTGAAGTTGTGTCCGGCCAGAGTGCAGGTTTGCGTTGCTGTCCTCGTTTGGAAACTGGGAGACGTTCCTTTGGCCGCTTTGCGGAGATTGGCGCTTCCTTTCATCGCCTCCCTCCCTCCCTGGCTTCCGTGTGTGTGGTGCTGGGGACTGAACCCAGGCCGTCCTGCTTCCGAGCCACACCCCCAGCCCTGTTTTATTTCTCATTTTGGAGGAAAATCTCACTTGAGCTGCGGAGCCTGGGGAGAAACCTGCGGTCCTGCCCCCGCCTCCCCGGTGCCGGGATCGCGAGCGTGCAGCCGGCGCCGGCGCCCCCGGGTCCTCTGCCCGGCCCTGTCCTTCCGCAGACTGCCCGCTGCCTCTCCTGGCCTCCGTTGTGTGCTGGGTGGGCCTGTGCCAAGAAAGCGGGGCTGTGCAGTCTTGCTCTGTGTTCTGTCCAACTTCGAGTATTTTCTGCTTCTAAACCAGGGTGGACAGAGAGGTAGGGATCTGGGGAATCATTCCTAATTTTCATTTTGTTGTACTGGGGATTGAACCCAGGAGCATGCTACCTCTGAGCAGCACCTCCAGCTATATATATATATATATATGTATATGTATATGTATATGTATATGTATATGTATATGTATATGTATGTATGTATATGTATGTATATGTATGTATATGTATATATATGTATATGTATATATATGTATATATATGTATTTGTATTTTTTCTTTTTTTTGCGCGTCTGGGGCTGGAACCCAGGGGCTTTCGACCTCCGAGCTACACCCCCTGCCCTATTTTTTATTCTTTAATTTGAAACCGGGTCTCACTGAGTTGCAGAGGGCCTCACTAAGTAGCTGAGGCTGTCCGCGAACCGCGATCCTCCGGTCTCAGCCTCCTGAAGGCTGGGATTACATGCGTGCGCCGTTATGCCCGGCTTTCTATATTTTGTTTTGAAACAGAGTCTCTCTGCGTTACCCAGTCTGGCTGAGTTACCCAGGCTTGTGATCCTCCTGTCTCAGCCTCCCAAGAACATTCCTAATTTTCTGGCCCATCTTAGCTGGGTTTTCTGCTTGGGGTTTATTTTTTGGTCTTGGTTTGGTGTTTGTTTTTTGATACTAGGGATTGAACCCAGGGCCATTCATTCTACCTCCAAGTGGTAACCCCAGCACTATATTTTTTTTAATTTAATTTAATTAATTTTTTTTTTGGTGGTACTGGGGGTAGAACCCAGAGGCTTTCTACCTCCGGGCTATACTCCCAGACCTATTTTATACTTTATTTGGAAACAGGGTCTCACTAAGTTGCTGAGAGCCTCACTAAGTAGCTGAGGCTGGCTTCGAACCTGCGTGATCCTCCTGTCTCACCCTCCCAAGTGCGGGGATCACAGGCATGCCTCACCACACCCGGCTTTTTAAATTTTATTTTGAAACAGAGACTTGCTAGGTTAATGAAGAGTCTCATTCCTTGCTGAGGCTGACCTCAAACCTCTTGTCCTCCTGTCTCAGCCTCCCAAGTACTGAGATCACAAGCATGCACAACGATGCCTGGCCTGCTTAGGGTTTGATAAGGCTAAAATCTAGGTGTTTTTCTGCAGGTTCTGCTTTCAAGCTTAGGTCACTGGGAGAATCCAGCTCTGTGGATTTGTACAACTTGCTACCAGCTGGGGGCTATGCTATTCTTTTTTCTTTTTAGTACAGGGAATTGAGCTCAGAAGCATTCTATCTCCAAGCTCCTTTTTATTATTTTTGAAACAGGGTCTCAGTGGGTTGCTGAGGTCTCCCTAAATTGTTGAGGCTGGCTTTGAGCCTGTGATCCTCCTGTCTCAGGCTCCCAAGTACTGGGACTACAGGTCTGTATTTGAAGGTCCACTAATTTGGGGCTTTTAATTACATTTGCAAAATCCCTTCCCAGCAGTACCTAGATGATAGAATAACCAAGGGATAGGAATATGGGGGCAGGGGTTTCTTTAGAATCCTGCCTGTCGCAGAATTAGATGAGGAAATTTATGGAAAGACCTCAGAGCCAGCCTTGGCACCTAGCAAGTGCTGTACAGATCCAGCAAGGGCTCACCACCATGGACTCGGCTTGCCGCTGGCACTGTAAGCTGAGAGAACGGCATTCCTGTGAGACGAGGCGTCGGTGCTACGTGTGACCAGTGCTACGTGTGACCACGCAGCTGTTCTGGGCGTCACGAAGCGCTCGTGTCTCGTGCAGCACGTGGGAGCTTCTGCCATTTGTCTCCACAGTGGCTTCCCCCGGCGGCCATCGCTGACCCCCCGAGGGAGGCTGCTATGGCGTTCCCCCACCTGCAGCAGCCCAGCTTCCTGCTGGTGAGTGCCATTTGCCTTCGCCTTCACAAGCGCCGGTGCCCAGAGAGGCCTTCCACTGACTGAAGGGCTCTAGTGTTTGTCTTTGAGGGATGTGTGGTGGGAACACCTCGGTCTTGGGTTCAGAGTGCTTGAGCATGGCTGCTTCTCCTCCGTGGTGAAGGACTTCAGGTCCATTCAACCTCTTGACTCTAGTTTTCTTATCTACAAAATGGACTGCCTCGATTGCCATTTTCCCTGCTTCCCAACGTGGAGGCTAGAGCAAGTAAGAAGGAGAGGCATCAGAATGTCTGACCCCTAGGCCTCGTGCTTGGAATGGTACTTGGGAGTGTCGCCAGTGAGACATGGAGGGTGCCTGGGGAGCTGGGACAGCTTGCGCTCATCTGGCGCAGGCCAGAGAAATTGGGCCTGCAGTGGGCACCAGTGACACCATGTCCTAATTCCAGCCCCCAGAAGATTCTTTCATGGGCATTTATTTGGAAGGACATTCTTCCCTGGTGCGCCCTGCTAGAGCTTGCAAACAGGCCTGACCCCTGACCTGAATAGCCTTGGTCTCCATCTGTGACTTGGACCCCTTGGAATTCACCCGCATTTGGAACAGGGTCTCCCTTGGGAGGATTGAGGGTTAAGGCCAGCCTCAGCAATTTAATGAAACCCTGTTTCAGGACAAAAAAAATAAAATAGGTTCTCGGGGTGGAGCTCAGAGGTCGAGTGTCCCCAGGCTCAGTCCCCAGTACCACACGCAGTGACTAAGGGAGGGTACTAGGAGGCAGGCCTGAGGAGTACTGGTACAAAGGGATGGAAACTTATCTCTTCTAGAACCATCTAGTGCATGAGGTCCCAGGAACCAAGCGAGGGGTTGCAGTTGTGTAACTCATACTTACTGCTTGTATTGTGTAAACCCAGGCCATGTACATGCTTGGCGAGTGCTGGACCACAAAGCTATACACCCAGCCCTTTTTCATTTTGTTTTCTTCATGGTACTGGCGATTGAACCCAGAGACATTCTACCTTTGAGGTACACTCCAGTCCGGTTTTATTTCTTATTTGGAAAGAGTCTCACCGGGTTGATGCGAGTCTCACTACTTGCTGGAGCTCTCCTCGAACCTGCTAGCCTCCTGTCTCAGCTTCCCGAGTGCGCCACCACGCCCGGCTCACATTTCCTTTTGATACAGGGTTTTGCTAAGTGACTCAGGGTAGCCTTCAGCTTAAAGTTGTCCTTCTGTAGCCTCCCAGGTAGCTGGGATTACAGGTGTGCACCACCACACTCACCCTGGGCTTGTGACTGGAGCTGGGAGGTCTGTGGAAGCTGTGGAGCGAATCCGTTTGTGAGTTTTCCTTTGTCTCTAGGCGAGCCTGAAAGCCGACTCTATAAACAAGCCCTTTGCACAGCGGTGCCAAGACTTGGTGAAGGTCATCGAGGACTTTCCAGCAAAGGTACCGCTCTGCCAGTATAACTCTTACACATCTCCAGTGCGTAGAGGCCGAGAGTGTTAGAAACCTCCGGCAGTGTACAGACTCCTTGCAGGAGTGACCTCTGCGACAAGACAGTATCCGACCCCAGTGTCAGTACTGCCAAGAAAGCCCTGACAGAAAGACTGTGAAAATATGTATACATTCCTGCTTTGAATTGTCAGGCTCAGGAAGCTGGCCTGGACAAGTTAATGCTAAGTAACAGTAGGTTGTTGATCTACTCATGAGGAAGGAAGTATGTTGCTTTCCTTTCTAAAAGCTGTCTCTTCAGGTCAAAAGTTCCCAATATTTAAACAAATCTTTTTAAACGCATGGGCTGACCACATATAACTGGCCGTGTATACCGCAGCGGTGCTTGGCAAGCACGTGAGCCTGGGAAACCCACATCACGTGTGTTCCCGTGGCTGCAGGGCTGGTCCTGTGGCCTCTGCCTTGTGGGAAGGCAGGTGCCTGGCACGGGCAGGCCCTCAGCAGGCCTGCCTGTGGCCTCCCGCCTGCTCTTTCAGGAGCTGCATGCCATTTTCCCGTGGCTGGTAGAGAGCATCTTCGGCAGCCTGGATGGCGTCCTCATTGGCTGGAACCTCCGCTGTCTACAGGGGCGCGTGAACCCCGTGGAGTACAGCATCGCGATGGAATTCCTAGACCCTGGGTGAGGAGGTTTGCAGCTAGAGAAGGGCCAGGTGCTTCCTGCTGCTGATCCCAATTTTAAATCTATTTCTTAAAAATCCCAGCTCCTCAGGAGGCTGAGGCAGAAGGACCCTAAATAAAAGCTTAAAAAGGACTGGGGGTGTGGCTCAACAGTGGAATGCCCCTAGTTCCAATCCCCGTGCCACAGAAAGAGAAGAAAGCTGGGCGTGGTGGGCACGCTTGTAATCCCAGCATTTGGGAGGCGGAGACAGGAGGATTGTGGTTCTTGGGCAGCCTCAGCTACTTAGTGAGGCCCTCTGCTACTTTGTGAGACCCTGTTTCAAACTAAAGGGAAAAAATATAGGGCAGGGGGTGTAGCTCAGAGGTGAATGCCCCTGGGTTCTATCCCAGGACTGGGGAAAAAAAAAAAATAGAATCAGAGAAAAACAGTTTGCAACTCATTTGCCCTGTTTCTGTTTAAATTCACATTCAGTGGCCCAATGATGAAGTTGGTTTATAAGCTCCAGGCTGAAGACTATAAGTTTGACTTTCCTGTCTCCTACCTCCCTGTAAGTAAGCCACATGGTAAGAGCGGGTGGCCTCGCAGGCAGGGGACTGATGAGCGCCTAGGAGCCACGCAGAGTAGATCTTCCGGTAGCAGCTTTGTAAAGGCATCGCCCAGCCCTGCCCGCCGCTGTTAGGCTTCCTGCTGCCGGGCGGGCCTGGCTGTGGTGGGGGCACATGACTAGTTGCACCTTTCTCCCAAGTCTCCAGTCCCTCGGTGAACTGAGGAGTGACCTGCTTGTGGGGCCGGGGCTCAGAAACACCGAGGCTGCCCTCGCTCCTCGTGGATTTTTATGAGGACACAGGCCAGTGCCGAGCAGAGCCAGGGCGCTGCCCCTGCAGGCAGGTTCTGTGCTGGTCCTCTCAGCAGCCGCACTGCCCGCAGGGGCCGTGTTGGTGCACACCACGAGCCTGCCTCCCTTTCTCTGCAGGGCCCCGTGAAGGCATCCATCCAGGAGCGAGTCCTCCCTGACAGCCCTCTGTACCACAACAAGGTCCAGTTTCCCGCCGCCGGGGGCCTCGGCCTGAACCTGGCCCTCAGTATCCTTTGGTGGCCCGGAGGGTGGGCGGGTGGCTGTGTGTGGCCTGCACTGTTGGAGGGTGGCCCAGCGCTGTGTCGGCCCCTTGACACCGCCAACAGATCCATTCGAGTATTACATATTCTTCTTTGCCCTGAGCCTCATCACTCAGAAGGTACAGACAGAGCCACTGCTTGTCGCCTGCTCTGCCAGCTCCTGTAGGAGGCGGGCTTGGCTTGGGGGCCCTGAAGTTGCTGGTGTGGCGGGAGGGTGGCGCCCACAGCCACAGCCACACTAACGATGCATTTGGTTCCCAGCCTCTGCCTGCGTCCCTCCATGTCCGCACATCAGACTGTGCCTATTTCCTCCTGGTGGACAGATTCCTGTCGTGGTTCCTTCCCACTGAAGGCAGCGTGCCCCCTCCACTCTCTTCCAGTCTGGGAGGGACCAGCCCCTCGCCGGCCCCCAGGTAAGGCACTCATGAGTCCCGGCCCTTTGGAGGGCACAGCCTGCTCAGTGGCATTGCCCACAGGGAAGGTAGTCCCGGCCTGTGCCCTGGGCTCATGGCCTGTGGCTGTGGGTGGAACTGCAGGCCTCCGCCTTACTTGGGGATCCTCGCTGTGGTATTGGGACAGGCATGTGTTCTACTGTGGTGGCCCTCCCCACAGGGGGTTCCAAGCCCCTGAGGCAATGAGAGGTGGTCCCAAGGACAAGAAGAAGAAGTAGGGCTGTGAGCTGGGGTGGGGTGAAGAGCCCTGGTGCCAGGCCATGGGCAGGCTGGCCCGGTGCAGCCACCTGGCTTGAAGGTGAATGGGGCTTGAAGCTGCCCGCCCTGGGGACTTGATGACCTCCACCTGGGACCTCCTATCCGGCTGTCCCCCTGAGCCCCCTCCCCACAGCCTTACTGGCCCAGCTCCTGTCTGTGGGTATGCGCGCCAAGCCCTTCCTTCCCCAGAGCTCACGGTGTGGGCAGAGAGTGGGGGGCAGGCCTGGGAGGAAGGAGAGGCGGCGGCAGCTGGCGACCCTGACACCTTGGCCTTGCTGTGGTAGAGAAGTAGGACTTGGAGGTGGGCGGATTCCTGCCTTCTTCAAGGCTGAGCTCAGCCACCCAGCAGCATTCTGGCTCTGGTCTATTGGCCATGTAAACTTTTTTATTTTGAAGGAACTTTAGACTTACAAAAAACTGCCATGTAGGCTGGGTGTGGTGGTGCACGCTTGTAATCCCAGCATTCGGGAGGCTGAGACAGGAGGACCACAGTTCGCGGACAGCCTCAGCTACTTAGCGAGGTCCTTCTCAACTCAGTGAGACCCTGTTTCAAAAATTAAAAAAGACTAGCCTGGCATGGTGGCGCACGCTTGTAATCCCAGCATTCGGGAGGCTGAAACCAGAGGATTGCGGTTCGTGGACAGCCTCAGCTACTTAGTGAGGCCCTCCACAACTTAGTGAGACCCTGTTTCAAAAAAATAAGAAATAGGGCAGGGGGTGTGGCTCAGAGGTCAAATGCCCCTGGGTTCCACCCCCAGACCTGCCCAAAAAAAAAAAGACTAAAAAGTAAGGCTGGGGATTTAGCTCAGAGGCGCAGTGCCCCTGAGTTCCATCCCTAGTACTACAAAAGAAGTTAAAAAACAAAAAAGCTGCCGTGCAGAACATAGGAACTTGCACAGATCGTTCAGATTTTGGAATTGTTGGCGCTTTGCTGTGTGCCTCTTTCCACTTGTCTGGAGGAGGGGGTCAGAGCAAGTGACAGATGTGCCACCCAGCACCTTACTCCAGCGTAGGTTTCATAGGAGCCGGCTGTGGCACTTCTGCCCCATCGGGAAGCTGGGCCCCCGCGGCTCCTCAGAGCCTGCGCAGGATCACCACCGGCCCCGCCTGTTGCCTGCATTCCCTGCTCCCTCTAGTGCCCGGCTGGACAGGCCCTTGGCCTTCTCAGCTTTGATCTAGGGTGGAGCCCAGTGTGTGGAGACACGCCGCACTTGGACCCTGGTTTTGTCTGCTCCTAGGTAGGCCCAGCCTGGGCTCTGGTGCCGGGTCCTTCCCAGAGACCCTGGTGATAGGAACTTGGTCACAGGGCTAAGGTGTCCACCAGGTTTTCCACTGTAAAGTTGAACCCATACTTTGCACCTAAGTCAATTCTGAGAATTTAGTGGGAAGATCCATTGCGCTTTTGCGATTTATCACTTACATTAGCGTCCTCATCCAGATCAGCTCTCACTAGGGCAGAAGTGGTGGTTTCCTCATGCATCCCTCCTACGTGAAGTCGGCACCCTGTCGTTGGGAAGACTTCTCTTTCCCATTTATTTAAGAATTTCATTGTGATGCTGAGACAGGAGGATTGCAGGTTCGCGGCTAGGCTCAGCTACTTAGTGAGGTCCTCCACAATTTGGCCCTGTTTCAAAATAATAAAAAATAGGACTGGGAATGTAGCTTGGAGGTAGATTATATGCCCCTGGATTCCATCCCCAGTACCACACACACACACACACACACACACACACACACACACACAAAGACTATCAGAGCTGAGTACAGTGACACACAACCGTAATCCTAGTACTTAGGAGGCTGAGACAGGAGGATTGCAAGTTTGAGGCCAGCATAACTCAGTTGGGGTAACTCAGTGAGATCCTGTTTCAAAATAAGATCTGGGATGTAGCCCAGTGGTAGAGCACCCCGGGCTCCGTCCCCAGTAACACATGCACACACACAGACATGCAGGTGCAGTCCATAGCAGCATGGACCTGCGGGATCATGGTGTGATTCTACACGGTTTAATCAGTTATTGGATTTGTTTACGTTTGTTTTTTTGTACTGGGGATTAAACCTAGGGGCATTGTATCTCCAAGTCATCCACAGCCCTATTAATATTTTATTTTATTTATTTATTTTTATTTTTTTATTTTTTGTGGTACTGGGGATGGAACCCAGGGGCCTTCTACCTCTGGGCTACACTCCCAGACCTATTTTATATTTTATTTGGAAACAGGGTCTCTTAAGCCAGCTAAGGCTGGCTTCGAACCTACGCGATCCTCCTGTCTCCGCCTCCCAAGTGCGGGGATTACAAGCGTGCGCCACCACGCCCGGCTTATTTATTTATTTATTTATTTATTTATTTATTTATTGGTACTGGGGTTCCTGGAAACTCTTCTACCTCCGGGCTACATTCCCAGACCTATTTTATATTTTTATTTGGAAACAGGGTCTCTTAAACCAGTGGAGACTGGCTTTGAAACTGTGCGGTCCTCCTGTCTCCGCCTCCCAAGTGTGGGGATTACAAGCGTGCGCCACCACACCCGACAATATTTTATTTTGAAACAGGGTCTCGCTAGGTTGCTGAGGCTGGTTTTGAATCCATGGTCTTCCTGTATCTCAGCCTCCCAAATATTGGGATTATAGCTCTGCACCTCCTTTCCTGGCCCTTTGTTGATTTTGATGTCCAGGTGTCCCCGGGCGTGGCCAGCAGGGTCCCTAACTCGGACTTGTTTTCATATCGCCAGCAGGACCCCAGCCGTGCCCTTTGCCTCCTATGGACTCCACCACACCAGCCTCCTGAAGCGCCATCTCTCTCACCAAACACCTGTGAACGCAGACCCTGCCTCCCATGAGATCTGGAGGTCAGAGACACTCCTCCAGGTGAGAGCCCAAAGGGCTGATCTCTGTGTTTAAAAACCCACCTGTCATCTCAGTACTTAGGAGACTGAGACAGGAGGATCTGGGTTCAAGGCCAGTGTCATTTAGACAGTGTTTCAAGTAAAAAATTTAAAAGGCTACAGGTGCTGGGCATGGTAGCACATGCTTGTAATCCCAGCACTTAGGAGGCTGAGACAGGAGGATCTGGGTTCTTGGCCAGCCTCAGTTCCTTAGTGAGGCCCTCCACAACTTAATGAGACCCTGTTTTAAAATAAAGAATAAAAAATTGGTGCCGGCGTGGTGGCGCACGCTTGTCATCCCCGCACTTGGGAGGCTGAGACAGGAGGATCACACAGGTTTGAAGCCAGCTTCAGCTACTTAGTGAGGCTCTCAGCAACTTAGACCCTGTTTCCAAATAAAATATAAAATAAGTCTGGGAGTATAGCCCGGAGGTAGAAAAGCCCCTGGGTTCCACCCCCAGTGCCACAAAGAATAAAATAAAAGAGGGGATGGGGTGTAACTTGGAGGTAGAATACCCCTGGGTTCAATCCCTAGTACCAAAGAATAAAAAATTGGTCTGGGGGTGTAGCTCAGTGGTAGAATGCCCTGGGTTCCATCCCCAGCACACCACACACACACACACACACACACACACACACACACACACACACACACAAAGGCTAAGTGTGTAGTTTAGAAATAGAAGGCCCCTGGGCTCCATCCCTCAGCCCTGCTCAGCCCCCCTCCACCACGTGGGCAGACATCTCATCAGCCTGAGCATTGTTCTCGGTGTTGGTGTTTCTTACTGCGAGACTGAGAGCCCGTGCGGACCTGTCCTTGCCCCTCGTGTTTTCCGTCCCAGGTCCCGCCCCGTGGTGGCTCTCGTGGTTCTCAATGGTGATGGAGTCATGGCAGTCTTCTAGTCTCTGTGTCCGTGGCCGTGCTCTCCTCCCTGCCCCCCGTCCCTCTCCCAGGCTGTGGGAGGTGTCTCTACATTCAGCCTTGGGACACTAAATCCCACCCAGAAGCATCTTCCTGATGCCGAAGGGCCGGGCCTTGCGAAGCCTCTGCCCTGGTGAGCAGGGCACAGGGGGGCAGCGTCCCCGCTGGTCTGCCTCGGGTCTGTCCTCACCCAGACGTGCTCCTGGCCGATTGGCACTGGCTGCCACCTCCCAGACCCTGGAGAGGTAGCTGCTTCCAGTGCTGGATCTGGGGCTGGTGACAGCCTGGCACGTGAGCAGGAGGGGTTCCATGCCCACCTGGGGCTGAGCATGGTGCTGTGCTTGTAGAAGCTTTCAGGTTGTCTGCACAGCAGCCCGGGGCCAGATGACAGGCATCCTCAGCTCTGCTCGCAGTTGACTGCTGATAGGCTGGCTCGCACTGTGGGGCCTCAGCTGGGGCCAAGATGCTTCCAGGCACAGGTGGAGGGTTCTGCTTGCTGGACCAAAGCACTACTACTTCTTATTTTTCTATTAAAATTATAGTGAAGAGCCAAGTGTGGTGGTGCACACCTGTAGTCCCAGTGCTTGGAGATAGCATGTTTGCAGCCAGCCTCAGCAACTTAGTGAGACCCTGTTTCAAAATAAAAAATAGAATAGGTCTGGTTTTGTAACTCATAAGTAGAATGCCCCTGGGTTCAATCCCCAGTACTACCAGTACCACAAAAAGTGTGTGTGTGTGTGTGTGTGTGTGTGTGTGTGTGTGTGTGAGATGCATGTGAGTTAGTTACTGGGGATTGAACCCAGGATCATTTTACCTCTGAAATGTGCATAAACACTTTTTTTTTTTTTTTTTTTTTTTTTGGTGGTACTGGGGTTCCTGGAAGCCCTTCTACCTCCGGGCTACACTCCCAGACCTATTTTTTACATTTTCATTTTGGAAACAGGGTCTCCTAAACCAGCGCGCGCGGCTGGCTTCGAACCTGCGCGATCCTCCTGTCTCTGCCTCCCAAGCGTGGGGATTACAAGCGTGCGCCACCACGCCCGGCGTGCATAAACACTTTTTATCTTGAAAAACTGAAACCGTGCCCATTAAACAGCTCCCCTCTCCCCTCTCCACAGCCCTCACTGTTGCGCTGTTTCTTTGACTTTGACTTTATGCCTCCTGCCTCAGTGCTCGCGGAGGTTCGCAGTGCTGCCTTCTGTGGCTGGCTGCCTCCCCCAGCTGGCGGCCCAGCGCTCCTCACGCCGGGCGGTGTCAGGCCCCTCCTGTGAAGGCGGAGGCGGGTAGACGCACACCCTTTGTCCAGGCCTCCGCTCTGGCTGTCAGGGTGCTGCTACTGCGGGACACACAGTCATTTAGTTAGGTCTAGAAGCAACAGCGTACTGTTTGCAGTTTCTGCACCTTTTGTATTCCCACTGGCAGGGACAGGGTTCCGGTTTCTCTGCATTCTTTTCTCTTTTTTTTTTTTATTTTCCCCTGTGGTGCTGGGAATTAAAGACAGGTTCACCTCCAGCCCTATTTTAATTTTGTAATTTGAAACAAGGTCAGGCTTCATTGCTGAGCCTGGCCTTGAACCTGCATTTCTCCAGTCTCTGCCTCCCAAGTGCAGGCTGTCTTCATTCTTTTGTGTGGGCATTTCCTGTCTTGCCAGCACTCTGTTGCAGAGATCTCCTTCCCTTTTGGATTTTCTGGCACTGTTGTCAGTTTGACCAGCTACTGCTCTTTTGCAGGTCTTTGTGGAGATGTGGCTTCATCATTACTCCTTGGAGATGTACCAGAAAATGCAGTCTCCTCATGCTAAGGTTCGTCCCGTAGTCCTTCCTGCCCCCTGCCCCCTGTCTGGTCCCCCTGCTGGTGCTCAGGCTGCTTAGCCTCACAGCCTGGATGGTAGGAAGCGGGTGGCCACCGTCCCCTTACTCCGATGCAGCACAAGGAGGCTGGCCCTCTGCTGTGTGGGGCTGCGCCCCAGTAGGTGGACCCTTGAGGCCTGAGGTGGTTTTTCTGGGGTCTCCCTATGCAGCTTCCAGAAGTCCCTCCCTGGCAGCAGGAACACCGAGGTTCTGGTGCTCTTGGTGGGGGCGTGGGGGCTGCCGGCACCTCTGGGGGTCTTGACTGCTGTGAGTAGCGCCTTCAAGCTCTCAGGTGAGGTGGCGGCCCTGGGCAGACCCCTGCCGGCCACAGTGAACTCACAGTGGACCTCCGTTGCTGCCTGCAGCCCAGCCTCTTCCGCAGCAGCAGCCAGTGGCCGTCTTTGTGGTGGGCCTGGCACTGTCCCGCATGCAGCCTGCTTCCGCAGCGCCTCCTGGCCTTTCCTCGCCCTCCTCCCTGTGGGCAGAAGCGGAGGTGGCGAGGTACCGGGACCTCCGGTTCTGCTGTCCCGGGCCGGGCTCCGCGAGGCCTCTGCAGGGTGAGCCAGCTCAGCGCAGTCGCCGAGGGGCTCGGGGTGCTGAGAGCATGGTGGTCTGGGCCCGGCCTCCTGGCTGGCGTCTGCGGCTATTTGCAGTGTGTATGGAGAATGGTTCTCTCACTACTGGGCGGAACTCTTGAGGCCTTGGAGTTACCGTTGAGCAGGACATACAGTAGCGAGTCTCTGATGCACCTGCTGAGAGTCTAGCTCTGCAGCCAGTGCTCCGCTGTGTGGAGGGCGTTGGGCCCATGGTTGGGCCCATGTCTCAGAGCTCAGGGCTCTGCCCGTGGCATCCCTGGGAGGAGGAGGACAGGAGGCCCTGGTCCCTGCTTTGGGCCTTGCGTGCCACCTGGAGCCTGCAGTGCCCCTGCCTGCTGCCTGTTCCTGGTGCCCTCAGCCAGCTCCTCCGTTGGCACCCAGGAGTCTTGCTTAACCGGTGCATGAGTCTTGGCTGTGCAAAGGCTGGGGCCACTGCTGCCTTGCCCAGCGGCCTGGCCACATGCCTGTGTGGAAGCCACACCCACATTTGAGGGCCAGCCGCTGTCTCCGTGGGCGGGGAGGGGCCAGTGGGCTCTCTGCCTGGGGAGGGAGGTGCTTTCCCTTTGCCCCCACGTTTTCTTCCTCTTGGCCAGACGGGGTGAGCGCTTCCTACCCAGAATGGACTGGCTGTGGGAGGGTGAGCCAGAGAGGCTCTGCCTTCGCCTCCTCCAGCTGAGGCAGAAAAGAAAGCTGAGTGGAGGGGCTGGAGAAGAGCGTAGAGTCCCCGTCACGCAAGGCCTGTCCTGCCCCTCGGCCTGTGCTGCGCCTGTCTTACAGAAGTCTTTGCCAGGCATGTGTCCCTGCCCAGTGACTAAGCAGTAACTTGGCCCTGTGGGCTGCCCTGCATTCCCACAGGGAGGGGCAGGGACTCACTCACCTGAGAACCTGCTCCAGACCCCGCCGTGAGCGCACAGCCAAGGTTGGGTCTGGTCCAGGAAGGCTGTGAGGCCTTGGTCACTCCACTGCTGCCACCAACCACCCTAGGATCTGCCGAGGACGTGCTGACCTCTCGCAGGAGGCTGGCGGGCATGCTGCTGGTCCGGAGGCACAGCCTTCAAGGGTTGGGACCTGTGCTTGGCTGGGCTGCTTCGGTGGGAGTGGTAACAGTGGGAGAGGCTCGTGCTGGCTTGGCCATCGCCCACCGTCCTGGCTGTCTGAGCCTCGAGGTTCCTGCTGCCTCTGGGAGTGTGTAGCTGTGGCTGGACTTTGGGGGCACATTCCCTCAGGAGCTCGGTGTGTTTGGAGGGGGCGGTGCTGATGAGGTAGGAGAGGCTGTGTGACCAGGGCTAGAACTGACGGCACACTGCCTCTAACCATCCCCAAGACCAGCGTGCTAGGCTGAGCTTGTACCCATCGCTGTCTCTGTCCTCTCAGTTCCAAAGGACCATTCCTGGGAGGGATGTTGATTGGAATACCTGCTGATTTGGTAAATTTCTTCTCAAGACAGCCTAGGGAAACCCAGTAAATTTCAGTGTCCTGCTGGGTACAATGACACACACCAGTAATTCCAGTACTTGGTAGGCTAAGACTCAGCAACCTAAGCAAGACCACTTTAAACAATGAAAAAGGGCTTGAGGGTGTACCTCAGAGGTTGAATACCCCTGGGTTCAATCCCCAGTACCACAAAAAAAGTTTCAGCTGGGTGTGGCAGTGTGCCCTGTAACACCCTGTAGTACTTGGGAGGCTGAAATGGAAGGATTATAGGTTCAGTTCAGCCTCGGCTACTTAGTGTGTGTGAGACCCTATTTCAAAATAAAAAGAATTTAAAAATAGGGCAGGGAGTGTAGCTCGGAAGTCGAATGCCCCTGAGTTCCATCCCCAAACCCAAAATAAAGTAAAATAAAATAGTCGTCGGGCGTAGTGGCTCACACTTGTAACCCCAGCATGTGGAAGGCTAAAACAGGAGGATCGTGGTTCGCAGACAGCCTCAGCTACTTAATGACGTCTTTTGCAACTCAGTGAGATCTTGTCTCAAAATAAAGAATAAAAATAAAAAAATAGGGTTGGGGGTGTAGCTTGGAGGTAGAATGCCCTTGGGTTCCATCCCCAGTACTGCAAAAACGAATGAATGAATAAATAAATAAAATAAAATGAGGTTGGGGTGTGGTTCAGAGGTAGAATAACCCCTGGGTTCCATCCCCGGCACCACAAAAAGTTTCTTTCCTGCCGGGCGTGGTGGCGCACGCTTGTAATCCCCGCGCTTGGGAGGCAGAGACAGGAGGATCGCGCAGGTTCGAAGCCAGCCGCGCGCGCTGGCTTAGGAGACCCTGTTTCCAAATAAAAATGTAAAAATAGGTCTGGGAGTGTAGCCCGGAGGTAGAAGGGCTTCCAGGAACCCCAGTACCACCAAAAAAAAAAAAAAAAAAAAAAGTTTCTTTCCTGCACGTGGAGGCCCTTGAGGCCATGGTGGCCAGCAGCAGGTCCAGCGAAGGGCCTGGGCTCTGGCTGGCAGGCGCTTGCAGGGACCACGCCAGCCGGTGTTGGGGCAGCCTCAGGTGGGAGCGGCCTCCGTGCTGACCCTGAGGGCCTGCGTCTCCAGCTGGCAGGCGCGTGGGAGGAGGTAGGGCCACCAGGAGGGGCGGTGCTGCTGTCTCGCAGCTCGGGCTCTGATGGTTTGGATTGTCACTGATTTGTTTTTGTTTTGTTTTGTTCTTGTTTTTTTCTCCTGCTCCCTTCTGGGCTCCTCGGCACTGTTCTCTTTCTCTCCCTCTGCCCTCCCCGTCCCGTCTCCGCCTCTGCCCTCCTGACTCTTCTGGCTTCTCTCTGTGTTGTCTCAGCTGGAGGTTCTGCACTACCGACTCAGTGTCTCCAGCACCCTCCACAGCCCTGCCCAACCCAGCCTCCAGGCCCTGCACGCGTACCAAGTACTGGCCGCTCTCCTTCCTCCCTTCCTGCCCCGGGGCCAGAGCGCTGTTCGCAGGAGACAGCACCGTCTGGCCAGGGCCTGCTGCAGCAGCTGAGGCTGGCTCTGAGCAGCGCTGTCCCTGTGCCGGGGGGGGGGGGGGGTGAGGGGCAGCCTCCATGGAGTCTGGCCCAGCCTGCTAGGCTAGTTGGTGGTTGGGGGCAGCCCCGAGGTACAGTGAGGCACGTGGCCCTGGGTGGCCGGGGAGCCAGCGGGGATAGGAGGAGCTGCGTGGCCCAGCCCACCCTCGCCGTGCAGGGGCTGATGGGTGGCGCAGGTTCTGCCCTGCTCAGAGCCGTGGCCCACCTGAGGCTGCAGCCCCCGAGTCTGTGTGGTAGGAGGCGGGAGGGTCAGCCCTTGGCCTTCCAGCCAGAGAGCCAGCAGTGACCTGGCGGGTATGGCCAGCAGAGGCAGGACGACCAGTGCGGGTGGGTCTGGGGTCAGTGGAGTGGGCTTCAGACCTATTGGGTCCTAGGACAGTGGGCTAGCTGACTGGGGAAGTGCAGTGTGGGCCCTGCTTGCGGCGGCTCCGGTAGCTCAGCCTGGAGAGGCTACATAGCAGTTAGTTGAGTACAAGATGAGAGGGGTGGATGGGTGGGGAGCAGAGCAGAAGACAAGGGAGGGCTCCGTTCAACCCCAGACCAGGAGAGGAGCAAGCGAGGCCTGGTGGACCCAAGAGGCTGAGAGCAGGGTCACAGGTTCAAGGCTGGCCTCAGCAACTTAGTGAGACCCTGTTTCAAAATAGAAGGGGTTGGGGATTAACTTGGAGGTAGACTTCTGGGTTTGGTCCCTAGGACCAAAAGAGAGAGTCCTTGAGATGCTGGGCTAAGTGAGAAAAGCTTTGAGCTTTGGGAACATGTCTCCAAGAAGTGAGCGGGCGGGGGCAGAGTGCTTGCCTCGTGCAAGTCCCCAGGCTCCGTCCCTAGCACAAGAAAGAAAGAAAGAAAGAAAGAAAGAAAGAAAGAAAGAAAGAAAGGAAGGAAGGAAGGAAGGAAGGAAGGAAAAGAAAAGAAAAGAAAGAAGGAGGCCACAGATCATATGGCCCCAGGTCTGCAGGATGCAGGCGTGAGAAGGTGCCGGCTCCTCCCTGGGCCAAAGATGACAGCACCTCTCCATCCTGGGTCTCGGCTGCACGGAAGGGGAGGCGAGGCTCCTGAGGGTGATGATACTAACTAGTATTAATGTTACTGTTGTATATTCCATCCATTACCTATTGCTAATAGGACAATACCACAGACTGGTGAGTTGTGAGAAAAAGAAGTTTTAGCTGAGTGTGATGGCACACACCTGTAATTCCAGTACTTGGGAGGCTGAGGATCATAGATTCAAGGACAGTCTCAACAAGTAGCAAGACTTGTCAACGTAGCAAAACCCAGTTTCCAAATAAAATTAAAACACGGCTGGGAGTGTAGCTCCAAGGTAGAATGGCCTTGGGTTCAATCCCCAAAGGGACAGAAATAAAATAGGGCTGAGGGTCTAGCTCACACGTGGACTCAGTGGGCTGGGTTCAGTCGCCATTGCCACCACACACAAAGTTTATTTTGGCTTACAGCCCTGGTGTAAGATGAGGGACCGACCACCTGTGGTGGTGGCGGTGCAGACAGCCTCATAAGAGAGTTCAGCCAAGACAGTGTCGGGGCAGACCCCTCAGCTCAGACACGGCACTCCAACCCATGATCGCATGGTTGGATCAGTCACCTCTCTCTATTTTATTTTGAACCAGGGTCTTGCTAGGTTGCTGAGGTCTGCCTGGGACCTGGTCTTCCCATCTCAGTCTCCTAAGTACTAGGCCATCAGTCACCTCTTAAAGGTCCACCAGAGTCAGGTCTGGTAGTGCACACTTGTAATCCCAGTACTTGGGAAAAGGTTCTCAGCAACTTAATGAGACCCTGTTTCAAAATTTAAAATGCTGGGATGTAGTTTGAAAGTAGAATTTCCTGGGTTCACTTCCCAGTATGAAAAAAGATTAAAATTACACATAAGCAGAAGAAAGTAACTCCCCATCTGTGGTCCCATCCTCACACTTAGCCATGCTGTGCCTGTGGGCCTAGGCCAGGGAGGCCTTAGTGGGCTCTGGGTGTGCTGGGGGCCAGGCCCTGTGCCAGGCTCAGCATTGCCGGTGCATCGGGGTCGAGAGGGGACAAGTGTTTATCCACGCTTGGGGCCTACCCACACATGCCACGGTCTACTTCCAAGGCAGCCAACAGGAAGGCTTCTCCTGGGGCTCCTGGCCTCAAAGAGCTTGCCTTCACGTCAGGAACCCAAATTCAGCTCACAGACTTAGGGCGCGCTCATCCTGGCACCTTCAGCTGGAGGAAGTGACTCCCTGCGCTCCCGGGGCCCAGCCCCATCACCATGACCAGAAGGGATCTGGGGGAGGGTCCGGGTTGTGGCCAGAGGGAGCCGGGAAGAGAGGACGGGCTCCTCTTGTGCAGCTGAGCCAGGTGGCCTTTTCGCATCAGGTGCCGCTGGCTCCAGAACTCTGTTGGGTTGCTGGCCATGTGCTGCTGGAGTAGGGTTCGGGGTGGGCACAGCGGGCCCCAACGCCCCTTGTTCACCTCAGGAGTCGTTCGCGCCCACCGAGGAGCATGTGCTGGTGGTGCGCCTGCTGCTGAAACATCTGCACGCCTTCGCCAACAGCCTGAAGCCAGAGCAGGCCTCCGCCTCTGCCCACGCGCACGCCACCAGCCCCCTGGACGAGTTCAAGCGGTGCGTGGGGTGGGGGGTGGAGACCCTGATCCCAGCAGGCTGCCCTCCACACTTGCCCTCTCGAGTGGGAGGAGCCAGGCCCGTCCCTGCTGGTCTTCTGCGCCCTCCCTATGGCAGGTAGAATGGGAGCTCTAGTGACGGCATCTCCCCTCCCTCCGGAGGGCAGGCTGGGGCCCCAGAGTAGGAGACAGGCTGGAGATGGGAGGAGTGGCACCAGCTCAGCCCCACGCTGTGCTGCGTGTCCTACCTGCATTTCTAACCTCGTGTCTCTGCGAGGAGTGCCCAGAGTCCAGGCTTGCAGTGCGCAGGGCCTCTCAAGGTGGGTGGCACCCGGTGAGCCTCCTGTCCCTGCAGGGCTGCTGTTCCAAGGTTTGTCCAGCAGAAGCTCTACCTCTTCCTGCAGCACTGCTTCAGCCACTGGCCCCTGGACGCGTCCTTCAGAGCTGTGAGTGTCAGCCCCTGTGTCCTTGGTGAGGGAGGTGAGCGGCTCCCGTGGCCTCATGGGCCTCCTAGCTAAAAAGGCTGCGGGGTGGGGTGCTATGTCATCTGCACTGGTGACGGACAGGCCAGCCCCTCCCACCAGCCAGGCTCCTGGCACACGCATCTCTCACCAGGTCCTGGAAATGTGGCTGAGTTACCTGCAGCCATGGAGGTACGCACCTGAGAAACAGGCGCAGATCAGTGACTCCCAGCCCCGGAGCGTGGCTGAGAAATGGTGAGCCCCAGCCTGCCTCCTGGCGCTCCTGGGACGCTGCTTTGGTGGGCAGATTCCAGGCCAGGCCTTGGTTGGCCCAGCCTTATCAGCCCTGGGAAGGATTTCCCAAGGAAATGGTGATCCTCTCCCCATCTGCTGGCCCTTAACCCACCTCTGACCCAAGTGGACACTGATGTCAGCCCCATCCGGCACGGGCAGCAGCCGCCACCTCAGCCTCTCCCAAGTGTGGCTCTCACCTCTGCCCCGCCCCCACCCCCTACACTTCACTCCTGAAACCTTTCTGAGGAGGCGGGCAGCCCCTGCCTCCAGTTTGCCCCCTGGCCCTGACCTGCTGCCCCACCCCAGGGCGCCCTTTGTCCAGGAGAACCTGCTCATGTACACCAAGCTCTTTGTGGCTTTCCTGAATCGAGCCCTCCGCACAGACCTGGTCAGCCCCAAGAATGCACTCATGGTGTTCCGAGTGGCCAAAGTCTTTGCGCAGCCCAACCTGGCCGAGATGATCCAGAAAGGTACGAGTGGGCAGCCTGCAGCAGGCAGAGAGGGCCTTCTTCCAAGCGCGGGCTCTCCTGGCTCACAGGGGCAAGGGGCGTCTTGGTCTCCAGCCTGCCTTCTGGGCTTTATTGGGCGTTGGCTCCTGTGGCCCCTCCCTGGACTCCACCTTCTTGGCACTGCCTGAGCACCAAGAGCTGGGTCTTCAGGCTGCTGGACCCACCCACATGTCCATGACCCACCCAAGAGAGGCTGCAAGGCAGGCCTGGGGCACAGCAGCAGGCCCCACCCTGCGAGGCAGGTCCCAGACTGTCCTGCTTCCAGGCGAGCAGCTGTTTCTGGAGCCAGAGCTCGTCATTCCCCACCGCCAGCACCGGCTCTTCACCGCGCCCACGGTCACGGGCAGCTTCCTGTCACCATGGCCGCCAGCCGTCACTGACGCCTCGTTCAAGGTCAAGAACCATGTCTACAGCCTGGAAGGCCAGGACTGCAAGTACACCCCAATGTTTGGGCCCGAGGTCCGGACCCTGGTGAGTGGCCGGGTTCCAGAGGCGGGAGGGAGGGTGTTGAGTAGGTTGTTCCACGGCTTCCCCCTTGCCATAAAGCCATATTCTCTAATAATAGTGGCAGCTGGGAACAGTGGTGCACGCCTGTAATCCCAGTACCCGGGGTACTGAAACAGAAGTATTATAGGTTTGAGGCCAGCATGGGGTAACTGAGCAAGTCCCTATTTCGGATTTAAAAACTTTTTTTTAAAGCCGGGTGTGATGGTGCAGGCCGGTAATCCCAGTACTTGGGAGGCTGAGACAGGAGGATAGGGAGTTGGAGACCAGCCTCAGCTACTTAGTAAGACCCTCTGCAATTTAGACTCTGTTTCCAAAGGAGGAATAAGTAATGGGGCTGGGGGTGTAGCTCAGAGGTAGAATGTCCCTGGGTTCGATCCCTAGTACCACAAAAAAATAAAGGCAAAGAGCCAGGTGTGGTGTTGCATGCCTGTGCTCCCAATCCTTATGAGGCTGAGACAGGAAGATCATAGGTTTGAGGCCAGCCTCAGCAACTTAGACACTATTTCAGAATTAAAAATAAAAGGGGGACCCGGGTGTGGTGGGCACACTTGTAATCCCAGCATTGGGGAGGCTGAGACTGGAGGGTCACAGTTCTCGGGCAGCCTCTGCTACTTAGTGAGGCCCTCCGCAACTTAGTGAGACCTCGTTTTAAACTAAAGAATAAAAAATAGGGCAGGGGTGTAGCTCAAAAGTCGAATGTCCTTGGGTTTCATCCCCAGACTCAAAAAAAAAAAGGGGGGGGGGCTGAGACAGGGGGATTATAGGATTGCAGGTTTTTGGCCAGCCTCAGCAACCCAGTGAGACCCTGTTTCAGAGTTATATAAAACAGGGGTGTAGCCCAGAGGTAGAATATCCCTGGATTCAAACCTCAGTACCACAGGAAAAAAAAGAGCTGAGGGTGTGGCTCGGGCAGAGTGCCCCTGGGGGGCATCTCACGTACCAAGAACAGTTTAAAAACAGTTTGTTGGAACATTTTTGCATTTGGAAGACAGGCTTTAGCTGCCCGGCCTGGCCCCTGGCCTGTGCAAGCGCGCACCCTCCAGTGGCCGTTCCCGGGCCACCGGGCCCAGCCGGCAGCGCACGTGCCCCATGGCGGCCCGGGCTGCTGACCTGGGCCTCTCTCGCAGGTCTTGCGCCTCGCTCAGCTCATCACGCAGGCCAAGCAGACCGCCAAGTCCATCTCTGACCAGTATGTGGAGAACCCGACTGGCCGCTCCTTCCTGTCATGGCTGGGCTTCTGCCCCACGGACCCGAACGGCCTCTACCCAGCCAGCGACCTAGATGAGCTGGGCCAGGACAGCGTCCGCAAGACTGACGAGTACCTGGAGAAGGCCCTGGAGCTGCTGCGCCAGATATTCCCAGTACGAGCGCAGGCGCCGAGGGGCAGGCCCGCGGGGTGGAGACCAGCGCCTCCCTTCGTGAAATGAAAGCAGAGGCGCCTCTCTCTGCAGCTCAGCGAAGCCCAGCTGGCCCAGCTCACGCTCGCCCTGGGGACGGCACCAGACGAGAATGGGAAGAAGCAGCTCCCGGACTGCATCGTGGGGGATGATGGCCTCGTCCTCACACCCCTGGGCCGCTACCAGGTAAAAGGCCTTGGCGCTGAGGGGCGCCTGCTGAGCACGGGATCTGCCCCACCCCGCCGTGCCTGCCTCCGGTTGTCCTCATCCATCCCACGGCCTGGGCCTCTAGGTCATCAATGGCTTGCGAAGGTTTGAAATCGAGTACCAGGGGGACTCAGAGCTGCAGCCTATCCGGAGCTTCGAGAGCGCCAGCCTGGTTCGGGTGCTCTTCAGGCTGTCGACTGCCATCAACCGCAGGGTGAGTGTGCATGGGACGGTGCCTCGCGTGCTCTCGGGGCCTCGGGGATGGGGCCCGAGGCACCGCTGCCAGCCCAGCTGAGCCGTCTGTGCTTCAGTTTGCAGACCAGATGGTGGCCCTGTGCGCCCGAGATGACTTCCTGGGCAGCTTCTGCCGTTACCACCTCACGGGGGCCGCGCTGGCTGGCAGGCACCTGCTGAGTCCTGCGGGGCGGAGGCGGCCAGCCAACCAGGCCCGAGGCCCCAGGCTCAGCCTGCGCTTCCTGGGCAGCTACCGGACCCTGCTCTCGCTCCTGCTGGCCTTCCTCATAGCCTTCCTGGTCGGTATCGGGCCCGGGCCCTGCGCCCTGCTCCTGGTGCTGGGCTACCTCCTCTACGCCATGGCCATGACGCTGCTGACTGAGCGGGGTAAGCTGCACCAGCTCTGACAGGCACCGCGGCCCCTGGCCGAGGGGCCGGCCCAGCCTGGGCGGCGCCTTCTGGGGATTCCAGCAGCATTGGAGGCATCTAGAACCTGAAACAAGAAAGGAGACAGGCAGTCCAGACCCTCAGGGAAGAGGCGCCATGCTGTAAGGCAGCCAGCGCTGCCTGGGCCGCACGCGGCTGGGCTGGCTCTCAGGGCCTTTGTAAGCCGTCCTGTGGAAAGTGCTGGGCCTGTCCTGCCTGAGGAGCTGGCCTCCGCCTCTCCCACTCCAGGGAAGAATCAGAGTTGCTAAATCTCCTAAGAGCTAGAAAACAGCTCTCCAGGTGCTCACCTTTATAACTCGTTTGCTGCCCCGTCTGGCAAAGCTAGGGTCGCTGTCCAGTGCCTCGCCGGACGCCTGTACACTTCTACTTTTGAATGCTACAGGCTTGGTGTCCAGGTGCGTGATGGGGCCGTGCTTTGCCTCTGGCCCTCACAGCCGGGTCAGCCCGTGGGCCTCAGCCCAGGCAGATGCAGGTGCAGGTGGGCACGGGTGTCAGCGAGGTCTGACAGCCTCTGGACTGCTAGACGGAGTCAGAAGCCTCGCTAAGACCAAGTGCTCAGACGATCGGGGGCCACACTGACACATTCGCAACCCAAGGTCATTACACGCTCACCTTCAAGTAACATCTCGCCATGTTCATCCTGCAGACGACAGACCAGCAGCAACAGCCTCTCGCTGTGGTGTTTAAACCAGGCCCTCGTTTTTGATGTACACTCAAAGTACATTTTGTGGCCCATGACCAAAAAACCAACCCAAACTTGACCATGTATTTCAATAAACCCTTTCTGGCCTCCGAGTCTGTGGTACAGGGCTTGGTGTGCAGCAAGCTCACCTGTTGGCGCAGCCGTTCTTCGCGGCCCTCTTCCAGGGAGTTGTAGGTCCCTGTACATGAGCAACAGAGCCACGGTCAGGAGGGCCCTGCTGGGTTGCTGAGGTTGGCCTCAAGCGGGATCCTCCTGCCTCACAACCACTGGGATCTCTGCCATGTGCCGCCATGCCCAGCTGTATCTTGCTTTAATGCGGGGTCTTGCTAAATTGCCGAGCCTGGGCTCAAACTTGGCAGATCCCTGGGATTACGGGCCTGCATCACCACACTTGGCAAGCCTGGCCTCTTCTGTGGCTTCTGGGAGTCCCCGGCAGGCTGGGGAGCACCTGCTGGCACAGCCTGCAGCTGTCGCTCAGGAGGTCCCTGCCCCATGGTCCGAGCCTGGGCCGCAGTCCTACCTATATCCCTGCTCTGCACTCATCTGAGGGAATTTTTTTTCTCTGCAATACTGAGAATGGAACTCAATCCCCTGTACGTGCTGAGCAAAAGCCTCTCCCACTGGTCCACACACCCAGCCCACAAGAGACAAAGTAGCCTTACCTTAATATGATGAAGTTTCCTAGCCGGGCGTGGTGGTGCACGCTTGTAATCCCAGCGATTGGGGTTCGCAGACAGCCTCAGCTACTTAGGTTCTCTGCAACTCAGTGAAACCCTGTCTTGAAAATAGGGCAGGGGGCGTAGCTTGGAGTTCAAATGCCCCTGGGTTCCATCCCCAGACTCGCAAAAAAAAAAAGCTATGAGGTGGCACAAGCCTGTCATCCCTGTACGTGGGAGGCTGAGACAGGAGGATCACAGGTTTGTGGCCAGCCTCAGCAATTTGGTGAGACCCTGTTTCAAAATAAAGAATAAAGTAGGACTTGGGGTGTAGCTCAGCGGTTGAATGCCCCTAGGTACAACCCCAGTGTCACATACACACACACAAGACAGCAGCTGGCTGGGGGTGGTGGGACAGGTTTGTAATCCCAGTTTAGGGGACGCTGAGACAAGGAGGATCTGGGTTCACAGCCAGCCTCAGCTACTTAAGCCTTCCACAACTTAGTGAGACCCTGTTTCAAAATAAAAAATCGGGCTGGGGGTGTAGCTTGGAGGTAGAATGCTCCTGGGTTCCATCCCCAGCACCACACACAAAAAAAATCCCAAGTTCCAAACCTGCCTCAGCAACTTAGCAAGACCCTGTTTCAAATAAGTAGAGATGCGCATGGTGGCACATGCTCGTAATCACAGTACTGGGAGGAAGGGGCAGAGGGATCCTGGTTTTTGGCCAGCCCCAGCTACTCATCAAGGCTTTTGAAATTCACACTCTAAAAAAAAATGGGGGTAGGGGTTCAGAAGTCGAATGCTCCTGGGTTCGAGCCTCAGCACTACAACAACAAAAAAACAGAGGCAGGTGTGCACACTTGTAGTCTCTGCACTTGGGCGGCTGAGACAGGAAGATCGCAGCTTTGCAACTAGGCTCAGCAACCTTGTAAAGCCCTCCACAACTCAGTGAGACCCATTTTAAAATAAAAAAACAGGATAGGGGCTGTAGCTCAGAGGGAAAATGTCCCTGAGTTCAATCCTTAGTACTGCAAAAAAAAAAAAAAAAAAAATAGTAGGGCTGGGGTGTAGCTTAGAGGGCTCAATCCAAGTACTGCCAAAAAAAAAAACCGCGGACATCAAATGCAGATGGTCCTCCGAAGCTCGAGTCAGGACGCTGTCCAGGAGGATTCAGGCCACCCCCGACCCCGCTTCGATTTTTCTTTGCAGCAGGGGCGGGCCGCCCGGACCCCCACGCTCCATCCTCCCCCGCCGAACGTCGCAGGCCCCGCCCCCCGGCCGTCGCCATGGCAGCGCGGCCCAGGCCCGCAGGCCGCCTTAGCTTGGGTTCGCGGCGGCCGCGGCTGGACGCAGACATGAGCGGGGCGGGGGCGGGGGCGGGGGCGGCCGGGGCGCGGCCCCCCAGCGCGGCGGGCTCCCGGGGCGGGTGGTCGCGCCTGCGGCCGCGCCAACCCACCCACCTGCCGCACGGCGGGCCGCCGGCCGCGCCGCCCGGGCTCCTGGAGGCGCAGAAGCGCGTCCTGGACCTGGAGAAGAGCCTGCAGTTCCTGCAGCAGCAGCACTCGGACACGCTGCTCAAGCTGCACGAGGAGATCGAGCGGCTCAAGCGCGAGAACAAGGGTGAGGCCACGCTGCCCCCCCCCCCGTCTCACGCTGCCCCCCCCCCCCCCCGTCTCACCCCGGGCCGGCCCTGGCCGGGCGCCACTTGGCCATCACCCACATCGCACGCCACCACCTGGGCCACCCGGCTGGCCTCCACCGCTGGAATTCCTGGGATGCCCTGTGGACATCAGGGAAGGGGGCAGCCAGAGGTGACCCCAGAGCACCCCGGGCAAGGCAGGGCCACTGCCTGCAGGACCCCGAGGCTCCGCAGGCGGGAATGGGCGGCACGCCCCATTCTTTTCTCAGGGTGGCAGCAGATCCCTGGGGTGCACACCTGAAATCCCAGTCCTTGGGAGACCGAGACAGGAGGATCACAGGTGTGAGGACAGCCTCCGCCACTTAGCAAGACGGTGTTTCCTAATAAAAAGAGCTGGAGATGTAGCTTGGTGGTAAAGCGCTTGCCTGGCATATGTGAGGCCATGGGTCTGATCCCAGTGCTACAAAAAACAGAAGGGGCCGGGCTTGTAGCTCAGGACGAGAATGCCCAGGGTTCAATCACCAGTACCAGAAAGAGGGGGGAGGGAGGAGACAGGAGAGCTTGTGCTTGTTTTCAGATCTCCACTACAAGTTAATAATGAACCAGAAGCCACCGAAGAAAGGTACTGGGCCCTGGGCCCTTGGTGTCTGGAGGGAGGTTGCTGGCCACAGCACCCTCAGGGCTGCCGGGGCCCACTCTAGCCCCCGCTGAGCTGGGGAACCAGGGAACCAGGCAGAGGCCAGGTGACTGCACCAAGTACAGCCAGGCCGCCTAGGGAGCCCAGGCCCAAGCCCTGGGCCGCAGCACTCCAGGCCCCACCCTTGCCTCCGACCCCTCAGCCCAGGCACGCCCCTGCAGGGATCCTTCCAGCCATCCCTGAAGACATGCAGAAAACAGGGCGGTGAGCTGGTCTTGGTGATGCAGGCCTGTGATCATCCCAGTACTTGGGAGGCTGAGAAAGGAGGACCACAGGCTGGAGGCCAGCTTTACCAACTTAGGAGGACTCTCAGCAACTCAGTGAAACCTAAAAATAAATAGGACCACTGGTGTAGCTCAGAGGTAGAAGACCCTTGGGTTAGCCCTGCAAGCCGCTCGGGGCCAGCGGGACCTGGAGAGGTCGTTCTCAGGACTGGTGGCCTTGGTCTCCAGTCCCTGTTTCCTGGTGGCCCCTTAAGGACCCACCTTCCTGGTGACCTCTGGGTTGAGCTGGGCTGGGCTGGGCTGGGCAGAGCTGGGAGGAAAGACACCGCCCGCCGGGCTCGGGGCTCCCGGGGAAGGCGCAGGATGGCCGCAGGGTGGTTGCCGGGGCTCTTGGGCAGAGGCCTGCACACTCTTCATAGGTAGCTTGTCCACCTCCAGCTTCCAGTCCAACAAGTCCGTCTCCACCTCCACGGTGTCGGGTGAGTGGCCGGGGCCGGTGGCTCTGTTAGGCGGACCCTGGGGAGACCCCGGGGCCTCAGGGTGGGGGAGCACTGAAGGTGGCAAGGGGGGTGGCAAGCAGAAGCTCCCGAGGGGAGAAGGGAGGCGCTGCAGGGAGCCCAGCAGCAGGGCCCCAGCAGGGCGGTGGCAGCCTTGCTGTAGACCCAGGGCCTCCTCAGAGCGGGGTGGGGCACAGGGAGCCCCTTCTCAAACTCTGCCTCCCATGAGAGGCCAGGTGTTGAGCCAGGCGCTGGGCGCACGCCTATCATCCCAGTGCTTGGGAGGCTGAGACTAGAGAGTGTCAGGTTCACGGCCAGCCTCGGCAACTTAGTGAGGAGGCTGAGACCAGGGGGTCGTGGTTTGTGGACAGTCTCAGCTACTTAGGCCCTTTGCAATGCAGTGAGACCCTGTTTCAAAATAAAAGACTGCTGGGCATGGTGGCGCACGCTTGTAATCCCCACGCTTGGGAGGCAGAGACAGGAGGATCACGCAGGTTCGAAGCCAGCTGTGCTGGCTTAAGAGACCCTGTTTCTAAATAAAAATATAAAAAATAGGTGTCTGGGAGTGTAGCCCGGAGGTAGAAGGGTTTTCAGGAACCCAAGTAACACCAAAAATAAAAAAATAAAAATAAATAAAAAAGACTAAAAGCCAGGCGTGGTGGCACACACTTGTAATCCCCGCGCTTGGGAGGCTGAGACAGGAGGATCTCACAGGTTCGCAGCCAGCTACTTAGTGAGGCTCTCAGCAACTGAGTGAGACCCTGTTTCCAAATAAAATATAAAAAAGGTCTGGGAGTATAGCCTGGAGGTAGAAAGTCCCTGGGTTCCACTCCCAGTACCAAAAAAAAAAAAAAAAAAGACTTAAAAAAATAAGGCTGGGGGTGTAGCTCTGAGGCACAATGCCCCTGGATTCCATCCCCAGTACTCCAAGAAAAAAAGAGAGAAAGACTTTATTTCAAAATAAAAAGGACTGGGGTATGGCTCAGAGGTAGGATATCCGAGTTCAATCTCCAATACCATAAATAAAAAGAAGCGGGGTGTTCAATCCCCAGTACCACAAAAATAAACAAAGAGCAAGAGGCCGGGCGCCCAGCCGCCGTGCTGCCCCAGAGGCCCAGGCCTGGCCAGGGCCTGGCTACCGTGTTTGCTTCCAGCCGTAAAGAAGCATGGCTGCAGGCCTGTGCTTGCCCGCGCCCTGCCCACTCCTCCCTGCAGCCTCCCTTTACAGGCCAGGGACCCCTGGGGTACACGCGCCTGGCCCCCAAGGGTGGGGGCATGATGGCTGTTGGTTTGACTGCAGCCAGCTCTCAAGGCAAGGCCAGGCCACAGCTCGGCTCCAAGAGGCAGGAGTCAAAAGCTGAGGGCCCCAAGACAGACCTGGAGGAGGAGCCGGTCAGCGCCGCCGCCCAGCCCCATGGCAGCAAGGGGCAGTCCAAGTAAGGCTCGCGCGTGGGCCCAGGCCTGCCTCCACAGGACTCTGGCTACTAGAAGCAGGCAGCCGGCGCGGCGGCGCACACCTGGGGCCCCGTACCTGGGAGGCCAAGAGCAGAGGACCACAGGTTCAAGGCCAGCCTCAGTTTAGTGAGAACCTGTTTCAAGAATAAAAAACTAAGAGGCTGGGGTCTGGCTTGGAGGTTGAGCACCCCTGGGTCCAATCCCCAGTACCCAAACAAAAGTGAGTTGGTGTGAGCCCAGTGGGCTGTTGGGTGCTGGCTTCCCATCCCGTGGGGCTTGCAGGGCCCCTGCAAGGACCGGTGGCCGCCTCTAAGCCACGTTTTCCAGAGCAAAGCGGCCAAAGCCACATAGTTCTGCAGGTGTCGGTCCCGGCCCCGGGCCGCCAAGACCGAACGGGACCAAGCTCTGTGACCCAGGAATCACTCCCCTGGGATGCCCCGTGCTCACTGGGTACCATAGCCGGGGCTCAGGCTCCCGCCCCCCCTCCCCGCTGCAGCATGAAGCGTGAGCTCAGGAGCTGGGGCCCCTCCCAGGACCACACTGTCCCAGCGCCCTCTGGGCGTGGACAGCCCTCTTCCTGCCCTGGGCAGGGTGGTCAAGTGAGGCCCGCAGGCCACCTCTGGGCTGCTGTTGTGACGTTTCAGAGGCGAAGATGCAGAGACCTCTAATTCAGGGGCCACCTTGGTGGGGGGCAGCCAGCCGCGGGGCAGGCAGGGGGCAGGGGCGGCGCCCTCGGGCCTGCCCCCGCACCTGCGCAAGCCCACCACGCTGCAGCAGTGCGAGGTGGTCATCCGGCAGCTGTGGAACGCCAACCTCCTGCAGGCCCAAGAGGTGAGGCCGGCTGGCCGGGCGGCGGGGGCGCCCACGGCCCTCCCCGGGCCCCAACACGCCTCCTGTCTTCCAGCTGCAGCACCTTAAGTCCCTTCTGGAAGGGAGCCAGAGATCGAAGGCTGCTCACCAGGAGTCTGGGCCTGGCTCTCCCAAGTGAGCACTGAGCCCCTGCCGCCCAGCGCAGCCCAAGCCCGGCCTGGGCTCACCACCGACTGACTTCCTTCCTCCCCTCCCCAGGGACCAGGAGGCCATGCTGTTCCCCAAGGTCCCCACCAAGGGCGTCTCTAAGAAATGGTAAGTGCCCGTCACTGAGGGGCGGTGGCCCCACAGCCTAGAGCCAACAGGGAGGAAGAGGGCTGGGCGCCTGCTGGGGCTGGACAAGGACGCTGACAGCCCAGCCTCCTCCCCAGGCGGCTCAAAGATGCCTGCCAGGCTGGGCACACACTTGTAATCCTAGTATTCTGGAGGCTGAGGCAAGAGGATCCTTCATTTAAGGCCAGCCTCAGCAATTCAGGGAGTCGACCATAGCAATTTAGACCATTTCAATATAAAAACAGGGCCGGGTTCAATCCCAGTATATGTCACTTTTACACACACACAGGAGAGGAGGAGGAGGAGACGGGGTGTGGCTCAGGGGTAGAGCCTGGAGCCAGGCACGTTGGCCCGTGCCTGTAATCCTAGTACCTGGGAGGCGGAGAGGAGGATCATGGGCTCATCTGCAGATCTAGTTTTTCTTATTTTGAAACAAGGTTTAAGTTGCTGATGGACTTTGCTAAATTGCTGAGGCTGTCCTCAAACCTGCAACATTCCTGCCTCAGTCTCCCTAGTGCTGGGTTTACAGGTGTGCACCACCACACTCATTAAAGTGCCCAGGTTCAACTCCCACTAACAAGGAGAAGCCGGGTGTGCTGGCACTAATCTGTGATCACGGGAGGCCAGGCTGCAACCTGAGGACCAGCTCAGCTACTTAGCAAGACTCTTGTTTCCAAATAAAAGATATAAAAAAAAATAAGGCTGAGGGTGTAGTTCGGAGGTAGAACGCCTTTGGGTTCAGTCTCCAGCATTACAAAAGTAACGCAGCAGCGTAGGTAACGGAGGCGGCCCTCCCCGCCCCCAGCCTGGTCCTGAGCCCGGTGCCCGCGGCGGAGCGTGCCATGCTGCCCGCGCTCAGGCAGAGTTTAAGGAGCAGCTTCGCCGAGCGGCAGAAGAGGCTGCAGGTCGTGCAGAGCCGGCGCCTGCACCGCTCCGTGCTCTGACCGCGTCCCCGCAGAGCAGCCGCGCAGCTTCTCCTCAGCCGCGCTGGCGCGACAGACGACGCCCATGAGATAAGCCCTTGGTCTTGGGACAGAGGAACTGTTTATTTTCTATTGTTTGCTATTCTGCATTTACGGGAGAGCACATTATGAAATTAGTATTAACCTACTGTTGAAGACTGAGAATAAAGCTCGTTTCTCCAAACCCCGGGCTCCTTCCTCGGTGACCACCTGGTGGGTCATGGGCATCCGTCCCTGACCAGCGCTCACTGGCGTAGGAGGGGCCTGCCACCCAGGACGGGGCGGGCAGAGCGGCATGGCCTCCTGCCTCTCGGTGGGGAGGGCCACAGCCTTGGAAGGACTGTCCCCTAGGAAGCTGCCACGCACGCCGCAGCTCTGCGAGGCCCCGAGGGCAGCCCGGTGCCCAGCACCGCCTGGCAACCCGTCCTCTGGCCCACTGCCCCGCCCGAGCGCTCATCCCCACAGGACCAGGACCGGAGCCTGGCGTGAGATGGGCCGAGGAACAGCACAGCTGCGTCTGAGGCGCCCTGCACTGGGCCGGACGGGAACCTCCACTGTCCCTGGGAGGACAGCAGGCCCAACTCAGGACACGGGACACAGTGAGGCCCTGACAAACACAGGAGTAATAAATTTATTATAAGAACCACATGACAGAGTAGTGCACTTATAAAAAGGGGCAGCGTCAGAGCTGCCGGCCACTGCTGGGGGCAAAGGCAGCGCCCCGGCCACGTATCATCCCTCACCCAAGGGTAGCACAGAGTGCCAGGACACAGTCCCTGGGTGCCCCAGTCCCCTCAGTGCTGAGCAGGAAACAGGCGCTCCCTGAGGTCCGAGGCCCAGTGGAGCAGGGCACTCTTCCCTCCGACAGCCTGCACACGGGCCCTCAGGTCCCGGGGCCCATGCGCCACAGCGACGGCCTGGCCAGTGTTGTCCCAGCTGTGCTGAGCTTCCCAGAGTCCTCCACATTCTCCCCAACGAGCAGCAGGTAGGACCGCCGCACAAGGGACACAGGCCTCAGGGCTGGGCGCAGGTGGCCTCTGGGTTCCCGCCGGGCCAGGGCTGGGCAGGCATGGGGGCACGCGTGTGCAGGTCCCGAGGCAGAAGAGAAAAGCGGGAAGCGAATGTAACCCGGGCTGCGGGAGCCGAGGCGTGGCGCTGGGCCGGGCTGTGGCTAGGCAGCCGAGAGGCAGGCTTGGTGGACGCTCTGTGCCCAGGTGCTGAGCAGGGCTGTGACCGAGTGCTTGTCGGGCAGCTGCAGCAGCCTGGAGGTCATGCAGCGGCGCACAGACTGCAGGAAGGGGTTGGCGTCTGCAAGAGGGAGGTGCCCCTAAGCACGGCTGCTCCCTTCGCCACCCCCTCAGGACCCGGCCAGGCTCAGAGCGGCAGCTCTAACCCTGGGGCTCGGGGGCCGCAGCACACGTGCACCTTCCCTCCCCACAGCCACCCTGGGCTGCCGTGCTAGGAGGTGTGCCCCTGCCACACGCCTGCCACGCACCGTACTGCCACTGCCGGTCGATCCAGAGCGGGCTCTGGGCGGGGTAGTCCGCGGGCACGCTCAGCTCCAGGGGCGGCACACTCGGCAGGTCCTTGTCATCTGCAAGGCACAGGGTGGCATTGGTGGCAGCCTGCCCTGCCCCACAGCCTGCCCTGGAGCAGAGCTCTTCACACCGGGAGGTTCCGGAGAGGCCCCGCAGGGCGGGAGGCCGGGCTCCCAGAGCCAGGGCTCCTGCTCACGCCACCCTGGGCCTGGAGCCTGTACTCCCAGGAGTGTGTGGGTTCGGGCGAGGGCTGGGGCCGAGGTGTGGGTGGGTGCCAGCGCAGCCAAGGCTGAAGCGCACATGGGGGGCGGGGAGCTGCGTGGCCAGGGCCAGGCATTTCTGGCCTCTGAGCCGGGGGGTCCTGGGCTACGGGCTGGCACCTGCACCTGGTACCGGCCACTCACCCAGCTTGCATATGAGATGGACCGTGCCGTTGTTGCTGCAGTGAGAGGGGTCCAGGTTCACCAGGAACTTGGGGTCCAGGCGGGCCACCTCCCCCTGCAGCACGTTGGGCAGGTTCTGCCGCTCATCCTCCTCCAATTTGCGTTTCCGGGTGCAGAGCGGCGGGGCCCTGTGGGAGGCGGCGGTAACCACGCAGCCCCGCCGCCCGCCCGCCCGCCCGCCCGCCCCCTGCCCGCGCTGTACACACGTGTTGGGCGGGCCGTGGATGGCCGTCATGGCGGGCACGAAGGTGCGGTACAGGGAATGGTTGAAGACAGGAGAGCGGATGTTGGCCAGGACAGCATCCAGGAGCGGCTGGCACAGGTCCTGCTGCTTGGTGGGCAGCACTGGGGGCGGCGGGGGCGTGGGCTGGGGGCGGGTCAGTGTTAGCAGCGGCAGAAGGCGCCTGCGAGCAGGGGCGCCCCCCCCCCCAGCCCGCCCGCTTGCTCACCACGGCCATGTCGTTCTTGAGCTTCTCCAGCGCAATCTCACACTTCTGCAGCGTCTTCAGAGGACACCTGGGGACGCGACACAGCGGTGACCCCGCCGCCGCCTCTGGCCTCCACCACGGGGCCTCCCTGGGAAAGGGGCCCCGCGAAGGCCAGGCCCGCCAGGCCCGCTCCGGCCCTCCAAAGCCATGGGGGTCGCCCTCGGGGCCGCCCAGCTCCAGCAGGCCCCGGGCGGCCGCGAGTGAGTGGAGTCGGCTCAGGTGGCAGCCTCCGAGAACCTTCTAGAAGGCAACAGAGCCTGAACTGCGGGGGAGAGGGGAGGGAGCTGACGCCCAGGCAGGCTGCACTGTCGGGCCTGCTGCAGGCTGCACTGTAGGGCCTGCTGCAGGCTGCGCGGGGCTGCTGGCAGGTCGGGCAGAGCTGCGGGGCAGGCTCGGGCTGTCATGGCCACGGGGCCGGCGGCCGGGAGCCCAGCGCTGCGGCTGCGGTGGAGGCGTGTGGCCCACAGCGCCCTGTATGCCTGGCGAAGCCCCGCTTGTCCCCAGCCCGGCGACGCTCACCGCTTGGAGGGGTCGGTCAGGATGTCCAGGAGGCTCTTCATCTTGCTCAGGTCCTTCTTTCTGTCTGCACAGAGAGGGGACACTCAGACGCCCGCCGCGGCCCGCCGCCCGCCCGCCGCCGCCGCCGGCCACCTTCGTTCTTGTCGATCTTGTTGATCATGCGGCGCAGCGGCTCGACATACTTGGAGAGCTGCTTGAGCTTGTCCAGGTACTGCTGTTCCTCGGCCTGGCTGGAGCCCGCGGGGCTCAGCACGGAGCTGGGGTTCACTGCGGGACACGCAGCTGCTCTGCACAAGGCCCGGAGGGCCCCGCCCCAGCCCTCTTCGTTTTCATTATTTTATCTTTATGTTTCTGGGGATTGAACCCAAGAGGCTCTGTCTCTGAACTGTAATCCCAACCTTACTTCATTTTTAATATTTTATTTATTTTTGGTGGTACTGGGGTTCCTGGAAACCCTTCTACCTCCGGGCTACACTCCCAGACCTATTTTATACTTTTTATTTGGAAACAGGGTCTCTTAAGCCAGCAAGGCTGGCTTCGAACCTGCGCAATCCTCCTGTCTCTACCTCCCAAGTGCGGGGATTATAAGCGTGCGCCCTACTTCATAAGCGTGCGCCCTACTTCATTTTATATTTTGAAATGGGCTATGCTACTGAGGCTGGCCTCAAATCTACAATCCCGTCTTGGCCTCCCGGGCACTGGGAATGACAGGCCTGCGCCACCAGCCAGGCTAGGGTAAAGCTGGACCCCAGCCCACTTACCTGGGGTGTTTAAGGGCCCGGGGGAGGGGACGCTGAAGTTCTGTGGGGTGCGTGCTGTCACCGGGCTCTGGGACGGCTGTGGCGAAGGGCTGGGCAGGAAACTGCTCGGGGACGGGGCGGGGCCAGAGCTGTGGGGAAGAAGCAGGTGAGCGGGGCGCCGCGTGCCTGCCGAGGCCTAGACTGGCTGCCCTGGCCAGGCCTACCTGACGTTGGAGTTGGGCTGCGAGCCAGGCTGCGGGGACGGCTGGGGGGGAGGCGGCATCGACTGTGGGGTTGGCACCTGCTGTCCCGGCGATGGCGAGGATAGCATGGTAAGGCTGCTCTGGCTGACCTGGAGTGGAGGGGCTCAGCTGCTCACTGCCACCAGCTGCCCCTGCCATCACCCTCACACGTGGCCCAGCCCCCTCACACACAGCCCAGCCCAGCCCCCTCACACGCAGCTCCAGCCCCCCACCCACAGGCCCGTCCCCTCAACCGCAGCCCCATCTCCCACAGGTAGCCCTGTGCCCCCACCAGCAGGCCCATCCCCCACCCGCAGGCCCGTACCCTCAACCGCAGCCCCGCCCCCCACCCGCAGGTTCGTACCTTCAACCGCAGCCCCATCCCCTCATACGTAGCCCCATCTCCAACAGGTAGCCTGTCTCCCCACCTGCAGGCCCATCCCCCCACCCGTGGACCCGTCCCCCTCACACGAAGCTCCGACCTTCGCGGCCTCCCCAGGCCTGGCCTTCTCAGGGACCATGTGGACGCATGAACACCAGGTAGGAAGGCTCGCGGTGCCTGTCTCCTTGGGGCCGCAAGGCCTGTGTTGAACCCTATGCTTCTGGCACTTGGGATGAGGCAGCCAGGGAGGGCGGCCTCTTGCCCACCACAAGGTGCCTGGCCTGGGACACTGCTCTGGTGAACTTGGGTGGCCTGCCACAGCCCGCAGCCCCCCGTGGACTGCACTAGGACGAGGCTGGCCACGGAGTCCTCTGTCCTTCACCCGACCAGTGCCAGGCAGGGGTGACAGTGACTCCACTAGGTCTCCTGGTCCGGCCTGATGGGAGCGACAGGGCAGGAGGAGCCCACGCCGAGCCACTGGCAGACCTGGCCCGCCCGTGCCCCAAGTGGACTGGCGAGCCCATGGGGAGGCGAGCGCCGGCATCTGTGTGAGGCGCAGAGCGAGCTCTGCCCTGCAGGCCTGGGCCTCCACACCCACCTGCCCACTGTCCCAGCGGGGACACACAGTCTTCTGCACGAACTTCAAGAGCAGAAGCCGCAGCAAGATGCGCCCACGCCTCCCACGGGCAGCGCGAGGCGGCCTCTCCCTCTGCTCCTGGCTGCCCCCGAGGCGGCTCCTTCAGAGCTCCCAAGGGTGCAGGGCACAGCCAGCTCTGCAGATTGACGTCAGGACAGCGGCACGGACTGGATGTACCCGCTCAGTGCCGACTGGCCGCACTCACGCCACCCATCTCCCTCTGCTCCCGGCTGCCCGCCGCTGCTAGTGTTAAGCAAGGTCCAGCGGGGCCAGAGGCACAGGGCACTTCCCGCGTCTGCTGACTGGGGCAACCAAAGCCTCGGCCCAGAGGTCGCTACCAGGACAGACCAACGGGCCGCTTGGTGACAGAACCTCCTTGCCAGGGAGGGGGCGCCAGTGAGCAGCAGGCCTGTGGTGTAGCCCAGTCCTGCCTCCAGCGGGTCCAGGCTGGCATCAACAAGGTCATCAGAAATAGGACTGGCACCCCGGAAGTCCTGGGGACCAGGACAGGCAGCATGACCCTACGTTGGAAAACATGTCTAGAATCAACCCAGGTACTCACAAAATTCTAGGGCAGAGAGTTCTGTGCAGAAAACTGTGGGCGTGCTAGGGAGCTGACCAAAGGTCCTGGGACCCAGCCCACAGGACCCCGCAGCCCTGCCCCTCGGCGCCCAGCCCTGCCCCAGCCTAAAGCTCGTGTCCCCCAGGGTGGCGAGGCCGTGGCAGCAGAATGCCAGCTCCAGTCTCGCCCTCCCTCCCTCAGTGTGCTCAGCTCACCCCAGAGCAGAGGGAGCGGTCCCACTGTGTGCGGCCTGCACACACCGCCACTAAAGACCGGGCCAGACTCGGAGCCACTGCGCCCGGGGCGGACGTGGAGGCCACCTTAGCCTGCAGCCCAGGAGCCGCCAGGGGCACAGGTGCTCCCAGACCCTCCCTGCCATCGCAGCGGCCCTGGGCAATGCCCACACTGGGGTGTGCTGAGGCAGGTGTAGAGCTGAAACAGGCATGGTGCCCCTCACAGTCTCGGCACGGGCACCAGGCTCACACGGCTAGCACCCTGCTTCCAGCAGCTGATGGAGGCCAGCCAGGCGGTGGGGCGCACACTGCCCTGTCCAGCAGTCACGAGCAGGCCCAGAGGGTGGCTGCACCAGGCACACACGTGTCTGTGCTGAGGCCCCTGCTCTCCACGCTGGAGCGCGCCCAGGGCTGCAGGTTTCCATGAGTGGGTCCCAGGCCGGGGCCAGGGGGTCCCAGGGCAGCAAGGGTGGCGACTGCAACACACCATGTCCTTTCCCCAGAGGGCCAGGGAAAGCCGCCCCAGGACCCCGAGGAGCGCCTGGCCGCTGTGGTGGCGAGCGACTCCAAGCCCACACAGATGGAGTCCACGGAGGCTTCACACAGGCACACGGGAACCTGTGCCTGGGCCACTCGGCGCGGCAACCCTGGAGGCTGCCACTAAACGCCACCAGAAGGACCTTCGCAGAAGCCTTGAGCCAGTGGGCAGCAGGAGGAGCCATCACAGCCCTCCTCCCAGATACCCTGGCTGGCCCTCCTCCTGCTGCAGGGAGCCACATGGATGCCAGGCTGGGCAGGCTCGCGGGTGACAGTCCCCAGGCAGAAAGCGCTACCGACTGGCACATTCCGAAGGCATGCCGCCAGCCAGAACCAGGCAGCCAAGGGATCATGGGCGTCCAATCTCCAGACAGCAGGAGCACAGCACTGGCACAGGCCGGGAAAGGACACAGCGGTGCCAAAGTCCCTGCAGCAGGGCCGCTGCGGCACAGGTGTGCAGGGCCTCGGCCAGGTGCCCACGTATTCCGTCTGCTGCTGGGTCTCCAAAGTGCTCCCTTCCACCCCAGCCAGCTCTGGGCGGCTCAGGGAAGCAGAGCTCAGCGTGAAACTTGCCACCCAAAGAACCTTTTCCAACTCAGGACACTTTATCAACTCAGCCCTAACCCCGCCAGGACCCTCGGTATAGAGCTCTGCACGCAGTGGACACGCACCACCAGCAACTCAGATGCCCTGGGTGCCCCAGCCCTTACCTGGACTCCTGGGGCCACCATCTGCGCGGCCTGAGCGCTCTGCACTGCTGCCGGCGGCTGCACCGGGGGCTGCACCGGGGGCTGCACCTGCGGCTGCTGGACCACCATCGGAGCGCGAACCTTGAGAAGGGAGAGCACGAGTTGGAGCCCACGAGGCAGGAGCAGGGCGCCTGCTACCTGTGCAAAGCCAGAGTCGCGCTGTCTTTGGAGGGAGAGAGGCGGTCACGACTCCAGAGGCCACAGTGCCACCCACCTGGCCGTCCCTGACCCATGAGGCCACCAGAGGCCCCACACCAGCTGGGCGCGGAGCCGGCACGGCTGAGCCTTGCCTCCAGGCTGCGCAGTCTGCTGCCTGGGATTCTCAGCCATCCCCACAGCAGCAACGCTTCAAGCGAAGTGTCAACCTCCAGCTGCCCAAACACACTGCCAGCCGCAGCAAGGCAGTGCAGCAAGAGCTGGCAACAAACAGCAGACCACGCAGGAGGACGCAGGAGGCGGCCCTCCCGCACACCTCCCAGCACCAGGCCAACCCAGCGGCGCGGCGCCCCAGGGCTCCACACCCTGTGCTGGCTCCTGGGCAGGTGCCTTGTGGAGCCCCTCACCCCATGTCAGCTCAGGCGAGGCCTCTCCCCCACACCACTCAAGGTCGCAGACAGCTGAGGCCACACAACCAGGGGCCGAGGGGTGTTCAAGCTGCTCCGTGGCAGCTCCCTCACGGAAGCCTGTCCTCTGTAAATGTTGCGGACTGGATATACCTTCACAGGGATGTGCCAGACTAAAAGTAACGGTATTTTTGTTTTGGGTTTTTTTGGGGGGATACTGGAGATTCAACCCAGCAGCATTCTACCTCTAAGCTACAACCCCAGCTCTATTTTATTTTTATTTGGAAATGGTATCACTAGGTTGATGAGATTCTTACTACTTGCGGAGGTTGTCCTCGAACCTGTGATCCTCCTCTCTCGGCCTCCCAAGTACTGAGATTACAGGCATGCACCACCATATCTGGATAACAGGTTTTAGCTGGGTATGGTGGCACACGCTTGTAATCTCAGCATTCGGGAGGCAGAGGCCAGAGGATCATTGGTCACAGCCAGCCTCAGCTACTTAGCGAGGCCCTTCGCAACTCAGTGAGATCGTTTCAAAATAAAGACTAAAATAGGGCTGGCGTGTCGCTTGGAGGTCGAATGCCCTTGGGTCCCACCCCCAGTACCACACACACAGTTTATGTGAATGCCCTTCTCAGGAGCATGGTAAGGAGAGACAAAAGACCTCGAGTGGCGGGCTGGGGCTCAGCGGAGCACGGCGCACAGGCACGAGGCCCTGCTCTTCGCCCCAGCACCAAAAAGCACATGGGGGTTCAGGAGCTGGTGAGCCACGGTAGATGCCGGCAGATCCAGCGCATCCTCCCACAAGGCGGCCATGTGTGCCCTGCATCCGCCACTTAGGAATGCCCACGACATCGCGGCAGGGGGCAGCGCTGCCGCTGCAGCACCTCTTGGACACACTTGGCGCTGGCTCAATACGCAGCCGAGTCCCAGCATGTGGAAGACATGCTGTCTGCCTGCGAAGAGCCAATGCTGGGGCCGAGAGGAGACTGGACGTGCCTCACACCTGCTCTGGTACTTACGAACTTCAGCTGCTGCTGGGCGTACAACATCTGGCCAGGGAGGGCCTGCGCCTGTGAGACCAGAGGCTGGCTCTGGGACTGCGGCGGGAGCTGCGACGGCGGGTTCTGTGCCACCGGGGGCTGCTGGGCCTGCGGCGGCGGCTGGTGGTGTGGCGGGTGGTGCATCTGCGGCAGCTGCTGGGGCAGGGCCTGGGAGGGGGGCGGCTGCGGCGGCTGCAGGGGGGGCTGCTGTATTGGTGGCTGGGCCTGCAAAGCCTGCTGCTGCTGCTGCTGCTGCTGTTGCTGTTGCTGCTGCAGCTGCAGCTGGGCCATCCTCTGCAGCTGCTGCTGCTGCTGCTGCTGCTGTATCTGGTCAGATCAGGCAGCCTGGGTTAGTGCTCGCCGGCCTCTGGCTGCCCACACTTCCCTGCACCCCCTTGGCCCCAGGAGGGGGGCACAGCCCTTTGGGGCATGGCTGGCTGACCCCTCACTTGCAGAGGGGAGCGTGGCCGACGACGAAAGGACTCTGAGCCTGTGGCCAGAGGCTGGCCCGCCACTGGGATGTTCAAGGGAAATATCTAGAAGGTTCGGGAAGGGGCGGCAAAGACTAGGTGGGACCCCACAGAAGCCGGGCCGAAAACTCGGCTTCTGCAGACCTCGGCAGCACCTGCGGCCAGTGGGCCCGAGGATGGTCAGTGTGTGCCTGCCGCCTGGCTGCCCACAGGGAGGGCATGTGAAGGTGCGCAGCTTCTGACTGAGCCCTGGGGCAGGAACAGCCATCACCCTGCAGAGTGCTGGCCGGCGATCAGCTGGCTCCACGCCCAGAAACCAAGAGACACAAAATGAGAAGCGTGCCCTCTGGGAGCACGGCACATCCCAGCTTCCAGAGCAGCTTCAGAAGCCGGGCATGGTGGTACCCACCTAATCCCAGTACTTAGGGAGTTAGGGGCATTCTACCCCTGAAATACACTCCAGCCCTATTTGCTCTTTAACTTTGAAATAGGGCCTCACTAAGTTGCTGAGGAGTTGGCTAAGGTGCTGAGGCCATCCTCAAACCTCAGCCTCCCAAGTACCAGGGCCACAGGTGCACACGCCACGTCAGCCTCAGCTAGCTCTACGTGAATGGCTTACAGACCCCACAGCATACGGCGGGCTTCAGCCAGATACCTGGGCCCGAGGGGCCATCCTGTAATGGCAGCGCCTGTCCCTTCCGCCTGCCGCGCACTTCGAAAAGCCCATGGAGCAGGGCAGAGAGCCTCCTCAGGAGCACCCGGGCCAGCCTGGGCCTGGCATCCAGCACCGTGGCGGGCACCCATCCAGGGCTCGAGTGCCGGCAACCAGGGAGCCTGTACCTGTTGCTGGTTTTGGTGATGCAACTTAATCAGGTGCTGCTGCTGCTGCTGCTGCTGGACCACCGCCTGGAACTGCTGCTGCATGGCGTTCTGCTGCACCTGGAACTGCTGCTGCTGCTGCAGCGCCGCCTGCTGCTGCTGCTGGAACTGCTGCTGCTGCTGCTGCTGCTGCTGCTGCTGCTGCTGCAGCGCCACCTGCTGGAGCTGCAGCTGGGCTGCAGCAGAGACCCAGTCTGAGCCTGCGCCTGGGGCCTAAGGGGGCCCCAGCGAGGGCAGGCCAGGCTCACAGCCGCACACAGGAGGGCATGGAGTGGGCGCAGGCCGCTGGAGTCTGGACACTCTGTTTGCTAGAGCTAAACCAGACAGAAGTAGAGTCTGTGTTGATTATGGAACTTGCTCCCATAAATTACTCTGTGATAATTAAAAAGTAAGGGCTGAGCCAGGTGTGGTGGCTCCCACTTGTAACCCCAATCCTCGAGAGGCTGAGACAGGAGGATCGCAGGTTTGCAGCCAGCCTCAGCTACTTAGTGAGGCCCTGTTTCAAAATAAAGAACAAAAAAAATCGGGCTGGAGTGGAGCTCGGAGGTAGAGTGCGCTGGATGGACAGTAAGCCCACTCAACCTTGCCTCTGGTCTCTTCCACTTAGCACCGTATTTACAAAGCTTGCCGTGTTCGGGAGCGTTACCGGCTTTACGGGTGCTTTTACTGCTGCGTAACATTCTGCCCCATGGATTTCCCCCTTTGTGTACTCAGCAGTTGATGGGCAGCTGGGCGGTCTCCCCCCGGAGCTGTTGTGAACAGCACTGACATAACAGTTGTGAGGTGCTCAGTGCTGCTGGGGCCGGGCACAGAGGTGCATATTTGGGTACCATATTTGGGAGGAGGATCACAGGTTTGAGGCCAGTTTCAGCAACTTAGTCAAACCTAGTTACAAAATAAAAAATAAAGAAGAGGTGGAAGGTACCAGGGCTTAATCCCCAGTAACACACACACACACACACACACACACACACACACACACACACACAAATTTTTTTTTTGCAACAGGCATGATGACGCACACTTGTAATCTCGGCATTTGGGAGGCCAAGACAGGTAGATCACAGTTCAGACAGCTACTTAGTGAGGCCCTAGGCAACTCAGTGAGACCTTGTTTCAAAATAAAGAATAAAAAGTAGGGCTGGGAGTGTAGCTTAAATGTAGAATGCCCCTGGGTTTCATCTCCAGTACCAAAGGAAAAAAAAAAAAAAAAAAAAAAACGTAGGGCATGGTGGTGCACGCTTGTAATCCCTGCTCTTGGGAGGCTGAGACAGGAGGATTGCATGGGTTCGAAGCCAGCCTCAGCTACTTAGTGAGGCTGTCAGCAACTTAGTGAGACCCTGTTTTCAAAAAAAAAAAGGTAAAAAAAAAAAAGATTTTGGGTGGTGAGATCTCTCTGGGGTGAGGAAACGGTCCTAATCAATCCCAGTAACAGCGACATACCACTGAGTACACCAGAGGCCACCCACTGACCCCGGTACATCCCAGCCCCTTTTTATTTTGAAACAGGGTCTCACTAGCTTGCCGAGTCTGGCCTCGAACCTGTTATCTTCCTGTTCTCAAGCACTGGAATTATAGGCTGCGCCACCGGCTGTTTGAATGGTACCCTTAACAGACAAATCGTATGCTGAGTACTGTGTAGCAATGAAGCTACTGCCAAAAAGGAAAAGAAGAACTGACAGAGACCTTCCATGGGCTGGGCCCAGCTCCCCAGTGGAAATGTTTTCAAACTTAAGAGTGTGCTTGTTCCTGGGGCAGACACGCCCCGCACTGCACACTGCGCCCGCAGCGTGAGCTGACACAGGGCGCGGCCAGGGCCTGGCAGGAGGCAGCCAGGGCAGAGCTGCACCACAACGCCTCAGGAGCGGGCTACAGGCGGAGCGAAGGCCTGCCCTGAGCCCACACGCTTCCAAAACACCTCTAACTGCAAACTGGAAACTTAAGCAAAAGCAAACTCATCCAGCACACGAGAATGTAACGCAAAGGAGCCTCGCGTGCCCTCGCAGACCCGCCCTGCACTGGAAGAGGGCGGGCCCGAGGGTGACGTCAGAACGTACTTAGCATTCCAGGGCAAGAAGTCAGGAAAGCCAGGCCAAGTGATGCCTGCCTGTCACCCCAATACTGAGGAGGCCGGCACAGGAGGACACAGGAGGCCAGCCTCAGCAACTTGGTGAGACAGTCTCAGAGTAGAAAAATGCAAAGAACGAGAGCCGGGCATGTTGGCGCGTTCCTGGAATCCTAGTACTTGAGAGGCAGGAAGGTTGCAGGTTCGCGGCCAGCCTCAACCATTTAGCGAGGCCCTTGGCAGCTTAGTGATATAAAAGGGCTGGGTGGGGTATGGTTCAGAGGTAGAAAAAGGAAGAAAAAGAGGTAGAAAAAGAGGCACCACAAAAAGGGGATGTTGAGAGCATAGCCGAGGTAGAATGACCCTGGGCTCAATCCTAGGGCAACCAATCAATATATAAAACATACGAGAGGCAGGGTGTATGCAGAGGTGAAATGCCCAAGTTCAATCTCCATTACCAAAAACAAACAAAGGAACGGCAGGGCCACCGCGCTGCGCTCCAGCTCTCTGTCAAGCTTCCAAGACCAACAGCTAGGTAAGGGGGGAGAGCACCGCGCTCGGGCGGGCGGCGGGGACTTGGGCGTTGGCAGGACATCGACAGGTCCAGGGAGAAGAGGAAAAGGGCCTCTGCCTCCCAGGAGGGCAGCGCTGTCTGCAAACCTGACCTCACAGAGAGCTGCCCAGAGGACAGACCAGTGACCTGCGCCCGCGCTGGCCGCCTGCCCCCACCCCTGTGCAGCGCAGAGGCCTGGGAGCTCCAACACCACAGGCCCGGCGCCTGCTACTCACTCTGTGGCGCTGCCGTCGACACCACGGCCATCCCGTGAGGCGCCAGCCCCGAGGTCCCTGGGGGCGGCTGCCCTGAGAGCGACAGGGGCTGGCCCATGGCACCAAGGCCGCCCATGCCGCCCAGGGCTTGTCCCGGGCCGCGTGGAGGCATGCCGATCCCTGTGGCTCCCGCGGCGGGCCCGCTGGTCAAGCTCTGCAGCGCGTTCATGGGATCTGCAGAAACAGGGGCGCGGGCTGAGCCCAGGCAGCTGGCACAGCTTCCCCCGTCCATCCCCCCAGACGCCAGGCCAGGACGCGGGGCGGCCTCGCGCACTCTGCTGGACGAGAGCCTCAGAGCGGGAGCACACCCGCCGGCCTGCCATGCTGGCACCTGCGGCTGGACAGAGGCAGCGAGGAGCCCTGAGACTGAGCAAGCCTCCTGCCCGGGGCACGAGTGCGGGATCCCAGAGACAACTACATGTGAGGAGCAGCCAGCTGCTCAGGAGGCAAGGGCAGGAAGACCTCAAGCTGGAGGCCAGCCTGGATAACTCAGCAAAACCTTGCCTCAAATAAAGGAGCCCACATGGTGGCACATGCCTGTAATCCCAGTACTTGGGAGGCTGAGACAGGAGGATCACAGGTTTGAAACCAGCCTCAGCAACTTAGTGAGCCTCTATTTAAAAACAAAAAAAAGGCTAGGGGCATAATGTGGAGATAGAATGTCTCTGGGTTCCATTCCGAATCTCCAAAAACTAAAAAAATTAAGGCACATGCTTGTCATCCCAGCATTCGGGAGGCTGAGATCGGAGGACTGCGGTTCGCGGACAGCCTCAGCTACTTAGTGAGGCCCTCCGCAACTCAGTGAGACCCTGGTTCAAAATAAAGAATAACAAATTGGGCAGGGGGTGTAGCTCGGAGGTCGAATGCCCCTGGGTTCCATCCCCAGACCCGCAAAACTAAGTAAATAAATAAAATAAACTATGAAGAGCTGGGGACGTAGCTCAACAGAAGTTCAGAGCCCAGCACAGGGGACAAGTGCCAGGGGCCCCCCACAGGCAGAGGCACGGGGCCTGAGCAGGGCCCGCCCGGGCAGGTGTGGAGCAGCCTCAAGGACACGGAGCCCGGCTGTCGGCTGCCGTGTGGACTCAGCCACCTGTCGCTGCCACAGCCACAGTGTGGACTCAGCCACCGCAGGGAGTGGGCCTGGCTGGGTCCCCTGCCACAGAGAGCCAGCGCACCCTGGTCGCACACACGTGCCCCTCCCGGCTTGGGCGGGCCTACGGGGCGGGCACAGCACCAAGGGCGGACGCAGCCACGCCCCCAACAGGCAGAATGCTGCCGCCTGGTCTGCTCAGCCCTCCGCAGCAGCTCGGTGAAGAAGGAATGGCTCAGCCGACAGAGCCCATGCCACAGTGCCTCAAGATCAAAGCGGAAAGGTTTCTGCATGTGCAAAGAAATTTTTAACTTTCGGGACATGAATTCTCAGATCCTCCGTAAGACATGTCACTGTAGATTACCATATTGAACAAATCGTGATAGTTCTCTAGAGCGCTCAGACTCTGGGGGTGTTCCCTCTGCTGGGTCCAGGGGGGCAGCATGGTCTGAGTGGAGGGCAGGGCCGAGCGTGCAGTGGCGGTGTGGCTGGCGGCCTCTCCCCATCGCGGGGCCTGCACCGCCCTCCTAAACTTAGCCCCGCACACAAGGCATGTGCCGCCTCACTCCTGCCGCCCGAAGCTTTGGCTGGGAAAACTATTCAAAAGGAAAATCTTACCACTGACGGAAGCTTGAGATTTCTTGTTATCTATGTAAAAAACAAACAGAAAAACAAAGTTTTATAAAGACGTGTACTTCCAGGGGTTGGTGGGTTTTGCAAGCATCTGGCCAGAGGTCACTGGTGAAGCTGAACTGACTGGAGGCCAGACAGGCGGCCCCAGAACCGCAACCGCGGCCTCGGCTGTCCCCACGCCCGGGCCCTGGGGTCGGGACTCTGGCCTACTCTGTCTGGCCTTCCTTGCAGTCCAGGGTCTGGCCACAGGACATGAGTGCTCAATGGCGCAGGTGCAGCATGGCCTCTGCTTCAGCCCATGTGGGCGCAGCAGCGGCGCCCCCCCCTCCCCCCGAGGAGGAAGCCCAGGCCGCTGACGAGAGGCAGGGCCAGCTGGCCCCACAACAGGGGTCCGTGAGGCCCTCGGGGCCGGCTGCTTCCTCCTCAGACCCTGGTCCCTTCTCTTCTACACTGTCCAGGTCCTTCCCAACACCCCCAAAGAAAGCGAGATCCCCTGAGGTCCACCTTGCTGGCCCTCTGGTAAAAGGTGACCAGAAGGGACGAAGCCAGCTGTTTCAGCTGATCTGTGTGTGTGTGTGTGTGTGTGTGTGTGTGTGTGTGAGAGAGAGAGAGTGAGAGAGGCAGACAGACAGACAGACAGACATACACTCACATACTGGGGATTGAGCCCAGGGGCTTCAAACTCAGAGTGACACCCCCAGCCCTATTTTTTTTTTTTTTGGCGTATCTGGGGATGGAACCCAGGGGCTTCTACCTCCGAGTGACACCCCCTGCCTTCTTTTTTATTCTTTATTTTGAAGCAGGGTCTCACTAAGTTGCAAAGGGCCTCACCTAAGAAGCTGAGAATGTCCACAAACCACGACGTTACAGTCTCAGCCCCCCAAATGCTGGGATCACAAGCGTGCGCTGCCATGCCTGGCTCTGCTTCTTTTTTTAATTTTCTTAAAACAGGGCCTAAGTTGCTGAGCGCCTTGCTAAGTTTCCAAGGCCAGCCCCGCGCCTGCAATCCTGACTGGGATTACAGGTGTGCGCCACACCCCTGGCGTGGCCTGCGGGGTTCTCCATGTCTGCTGTTGCTTTGGTGACTCCTGCTGAGGCAGCAGCCACCTCAATGACCCACATCTGACGGTCGCTGACCACAGGGAATGGCAAGAGGCCTGCAGCCAGAGAGGCCCGTCTGGTGTTCACACAACCAGGCCTGGCAGAAGAGCTGCTGGCTGCACCAGGGCGGCCCAGCCCAGGCCTCCCTCCATGGCTGTGGCCATCTGGAACGCTCAGGGCCCTGTGCATCCACAGAACACAAAGAAAACACACACCTTCCCTAAGAATGGGGCCACTGCGGGCCAGGCCACGAGAACCAGCGCAGAGGCCCCCAAATCAGGGGCCAACACAAGATGAGGGGACACTCAGCACAGCAGGGCCAGGGCCGGGGCCCAGCAAGCTGGCCTCAACGGCTCCCAGTCACAGGGACACGCTAAGTTCCAGGGCCAACCACTCGTGTCAGACATGTCAGAGGTAAAAATGCTATTAAAAAGGAGACGGAGGCCAAGCGCGGTGGCGCACATTTGTAATCCCAGCATTCGGGAGGCTGAGACAGGAGGATTGCAGTTTGAGTACAGCCTCAGCTACATAGTGGGGCCCTTTGCAACTCAGTGAAACCCTATTTCAAAATAGGGCTGGGGGTGTCACTTGGAGATAGAACGCCCTGGGGTTTCATCCTCAGTACCTCAAAACAGACGGAGAAGCCGGGCGTGGTGGCGCACGCTTGTAATCCCCGCGCTTGGGAGGCAGAGACAGGAGGATCGCGCAGGTTCGAAGCCAGCTGCGGGCGCTGGCTTAGGAGACCCTGTTTCCAAATAAAAATGTAAAAATAGGTCTGGGAGTGTAGCCCAGAGGTAGAAGGGCTTCCAGGAACCCCAGTACCACCAAAAAAAAAAAAAAAAAAAAAACAGACGGAGAAGCAGGTGAGAGCGGCGGCCCGGGCTGGACCCTGGAGGCCAGCACCGCCTCCGGTGGACATCTGCACCCAAGGCCCAGATGCTGCGCCGTGAGGAGCTTCACAGAAGCAGGCAAGCTGGCACGGAGGTCCCGCCCGCAGCGCCTGACAGACGCCAAGAGAGCCAGCCGGCGCTCACGCACAGCCCAGCAGGACCCGGATACCCAAGTCTGACTTACGGATGTCTCGGAAGTGGATGATGAGCCTGGCCACGAGGGAGAGGTACTCGTCCTAAATGGAAAAACAGGAAGCGCTTGAATCCCAGATGGAGAAGCCGGCCCCGCGGCCCCTGCCAAGCTGAGGCTCTTCCTGCCTCCACCACTCCTCCTCCAAGGGCACGAGGCTGGTGCTGCCCTGCACTGCTGGCTGGTGCCACCACTGCGCCCTACTCTTCCTTCCTCCCCGCTGCCGTGCGGCGGCCGGCCGCGCCTGCTAGGCACCTGCCCCTCTGCTGCTGCGCAGGCAAGGCGGGAGCGAAGCGACACTGGGGATGGTGGGATGGCACCAAGGGCCCAGCGCGCTCTGGAAGCGCCCAGCAAGGCTGCTCCCACCAGCCATTCTCCAGCCTCGAGGGCACAGCCCCAAGGCGTTCTGCAGCCATCAGGACTGGGACAGTGACTGCTGAGGTCAACAGGGCGTGTGGGAGCTAAAACCTTCATACTTCAGGCCAAGCGTGGTGGAGCACGCCAGTCACCCAAGTCACCAGGAGGCTCAGGAGGAGGATAGCAGCGGAGACTCGGCCAGCCCATCAACAGCAAGGTTCCACTACCCTATGGAGACCTGGCTCCATTAACCTACTGAGTCCTGGTTTTGTTTTGTTTTGTACTGATGATGGAGCTCGGGGGCATTATACCTCTATGCCACACCCCAAGCCCTATTTTATTCTTTATTTTGAAACAGGGTCTCATTAAGTTGCAGAGGGCCTCACTAAGTAGCCGAGGCTGGCCATGAACCTGTGATCCTCTGGTTTCAGCCTCCCCAGGTTGGATGACAAGTGTGCACCACCACACCCAGCTCCAGAACCTGTTTTAAAACAAAAATAACCGGCATGGTGGCGTGTGCTTGTAATACTAGTACTTGGGAGGCTGAGACAGGAGGATTGCAGGTATGTGGACAGCCTCGGCTACTTAGTGAGGCCCTCTGCAACTTAGTGAGACCCTGTTTCAAAATAAAGAATAAAAAATAGGGCTGGGGGTGAAGCTTGGAAGGAGAATACCACTGGGTTCCAGTACTACATTAAAAAAAAAAAAAGAAGAAAAACATAGGACCGGGGGTGTAGCTCAGAGGTAGAAAGCCTGTGGGTTTAATCTCCAGTGCCACAAAAGTAAAAACAACACCGGGCGTGATGGCGCATGCTTGTAATCCCAGCATTCGGGAGGCTGAGACAGGAGGATTGCGGTTTGTAGCCAGCCTCAGTTACTTAGTGAGGCCCTTTGCAACTTAGTGAGACCCTCTTTCAAAATAAAGAATAAAAAATAGGGCTAGGGGTGTAGCTGGGAGGTAGAAGGCTCTGGGTTCCATCCCCAGTACCAAAAAATAAACAAAAATAAAAATAAAATAAAATGGGCTGAGGCTGTAGCCAAGAGGAAGAATGCTCTTGGGATCAATCCCCAGTACAACCAAAAGAAAAAATTCTTATTTGAGAAACGCATCTTCCCCTGTGGAAGTCCATCCTTCAAGGAAGACAGCCCCAAATGGGGAGGGGCGCCAGCTGCGCGCTGCTCTCGGTGGCCGTGGTACTGAGCGTGCCCTGGACACAGGTGGATGCGGTGTCAGAGCAAGGGCCGGGGCAGCAGTGTGCGCCGGGTGCAGGAGAGCGGAGGCCGTCCACCGTGCTCTCCCTCAGCTGTCAGCCAGGGAGTTAGCATGGGGTGACATGGAGGGAGAAGGCCCGGGCGAGCTGGAGGAACGGCGCCACGGGGGCAGCGGAGAGGGATGGGGAGACGCTGGGAAGGCCTGTCCACTGCGCCACCCTCCGCCGGCCCCGTCCGGTTCTGGTGGCTGGTGAGGTGAGCCCACGGTCAGCTGCAGGCAAGGCCAGGTCCCCCACGGACGGCGGGTCAGTGGGCGGGGCCAAAGAAAGCTCGGGACAGGTGCGAGGCGGTCAGAGCCTGGCCGGGACCCCTGGCCTCTCACGGGCCAACTACCTCGGGGGCCGCGGCGTCTGAAAAGCCCAGCCGCGTTCTCTCTCCTACCACAGCCGGAAAACGGGGAGGAAGGAGGTTTCAAAGGAACAAGGTGCTTGGACAGCTGCATCGCCACGTAGGAAATAGTCTGGACCCCAACTTCCTACCACACGCAAAACTCAAAAGAGCTTAAAAGTCACCTGGGCGTGTGGTGCCGCCTGCAGCTCCAGCGGCCTGGGCTGAGCTGGGGACCGCCTGCCGGGCTGGCCTTGTACTGGTTCTCCAGCTCAGCCTCCGAGTGCTGGGCTTACGGCTCCAACGTGCTTTATCAGGGTTGATTTGACAGCAGACACGGTGACACGTGCCTGGAATCTCAGTACTTGGGAGGCTGAGACAGGAAGATCGCAGATTCGAGGTCAGGAGCGAAAAAAGTGACTTAGCAACCCCGTTTCCAATTTTAGAAGAAAAAGTTGGGCTTGCTAGCACACCTGCCACCCAGTACATGGGAGGCTGAGAGAGGAGGACTGCAGATTCAAGGTCAGCCCAGGCAACTTGGTGAGGCCCAATTTCAAAGATAAAGTTTTTAAAAAGGGTTTGGGGTGTAGCCCAGAGGTAAAAGTCCCCGAGGTTCAATCCCAGTACCTTAAGTAAGTAAATAAATAACAGAAAAAACCGGGCCGTACGCGAAGACTCGGATCCGCAGTACCACACAGACACACAAAGCCGGGGCTGTGGTGTGGTTCAGAATTAGAACACTGAGCTCAATCCCCACTACCGAGGAAGGAGAAAAAAGGCTGTTCTGATGATGCCGGGCCCTTCAATTTCTTTAAGATCAGCTTGTTCAGTCATTGTTTTTAAATTGGTACTAGGGATTGAGCCCAGGGCAGTCAACCTCCAAGCTACACTCCAGCCCAGTTTTATTTCTTATTTGGAAACAGGGCCTTGCTGAGTTGCCGAGGCTACCACTGAACCTCCAAATCTGTCCCAGCCTCCCAAGAGCTGGGATTGCAAGCGCTGAGTCACCACATCCCACTCGGCTCAGTAATTTCTAGATACAATATTTGGAAGTTTTCCACATACATCAAATTCCAGAGCAGGCGCCACAGGAATGTTCTGGGACAAGTATTAGATGGTGATACATGTGTTTTACTTTTTGGCAATCCTGGGGACTGAACCAGGGGTGCTCGACCACTGAGACATTCACAACCTGTATGTGATTATGGTACTGAGGACTAAACCCAGGAGCTTTCTGTCTTTGAGTTACACACACCCAGCCGGGCGTGGTGGCACACGCTTGTAATCCCTGCGCTTGGGAGGCTGAGACAGGAGGATCGCAAGGGTTTGCAGCCAGCCTCAGCTTAGTGAGGCTCTCAGCAACTTAGTGAGACCCTGTTTCCAAATAAAATATAAAAAAGGTCTGGGAGTATAGCCTGGAGGTAGAAAGCCTCTGGGTTCCACCCCCAGTACCACCAAAAAAAAAAAAAAAAAAAAGTTACACACGCCCTACATTAATTTTTATTTTGAAACAAACAGGGTCTCATTAAGTTACAGAGGGCCTTCCTAAATTTCTGAGGCTGGCCTCAAGCCTGCAATTTTCCTGCCTCAGCCTCCCAAGTACGGGGATTACAATCATGCGCCACCATGGCCAGCATTCCATTACGCTCCTAAGAGGAAATGTTTGCCACCCCCACACGGGGAGAGTGCTGCCGCCAGGGTGAGCTCCTGCAGCCGCCCCTTGCACACCCACGTGCTCACACACGGTTTTTCACTTCCGGCTATTCAGCCTCCTTTATTTCACTGTGGGGGGGCGGTGTTGAGGAATGACCCCGAGGCCTGTCTACCACTGAGCCACACCCCCAGCCCTCTTCTTGCTCTCTTCTGTGACACTGGGGATGGATTCTTGCTCTCTTCTGTGACACTGGGGATGGAACCCAGAGACATGCCACCTCTAGGCCGCACCCTATTTGACTTTTTATTTGCAGTCTTGGTGAGTTGTGGAGGGCCTGAATTGCTAGGCTGTACACCAGTGGCCCTCCTGCCTCAGCCTGCTGGGACTACAGGTGCGTGCCGCGCCGGCTCTGTTCGCCTCCTTTCTACTAGCAGGCTCCTGCGCAGGGACGGTCGTGAGAGCAGGTGCCCAGGGCAGGGCCCACGCAGCGGCCGCGCTTCTCCCCACTCCCCTGGGTGCCCAGGCACCACGCCAGAGGCCAGTCCAGGAGCACTTCGCACCCAGGTGCCAGAGCGCGGGAGCAGGGAGGACCTGAACCCAGGCTGGGGACAGCGGGATGCCGCCTCCTTCCCTGGGGTGAGCCAGCCCCCGGGGATCTGTGGGGTCGATCCCGTCGGAGCTGCCACACGGCGGGCCCAGAATTGAGGCGAGGCCTGTCCCTGGATGCCACCGGGGGTCCTTCTGGTGCCCTGAACACACATCAGAACTGGTGGATCACAGACAAGCCAGCCCCGCCCCGGATCGGGCGGCCAGAGACCCTGCCCCAGGCCCAGTGCCCGGGCAGAAGGTTCTGCACCTCGGTGCCGCCCCTCCCCGGCCTCTCAGCAGGCCCCTCCGGCCCTTACCCGGGTCTTGGCCTTCAGGAACACGTGGCTTTCCATGTCTTTGCTGGACTTACTGTGGGCCACGCCAGCTTTCCTCATGGCATCCTCACTGAAACACAAGAAGAGACCTTTATGCACGGCCCTGCCAGCAGCCCCATGTGCCAGCTGCCCCCAGTGGGTGAGAAACTGTCCCGGCACGTGGCCGGCTGAGGCCCTGCACAGCCAACAGGGGAAGGGTGCAAGCCGTGAGGGACAGCTGGGCAGGGAAGGAGAGGGCAGGGCAGAGCGCACCGCCACGTCTGGCTATGAGAGATATTTTTTCTCCCCAGAGACAAAGACAGAGGTTTATTTAGGAAAGTGAGTGATATCCATTCAAGGGAGAATGCAGGCTACCCTTTAGGGAGCCTGCATCAAGAGCCTAAATGCTTTTTTAAAAAGGATTAGGGGAGCCGGGCGTGGTGGCACACGCTTGTAATCCCCGCGCTTGGGAGGCGGAGACAGGAGGATCCCACAGGTTCGAAGCCAGCCGTGCTGGCTTAAGAGACCCTGTTTCCAAATAAAAAAAATATAAAATAGGTCTGGGAGTGTAGCCCAGAGGTAGAAGGGCTTCCAGGAACCCCAGTACCACAAAAAAGGGGGTTAGGGGAGCTGGGTGTGGTGACACACACTTATAATCCCAGTACTTGGGAGGCTGAGACAGGAGGATCGCAGGTTCCCAGCCAGCCTCAGCAACTTAGTGAGGCTCTCCTCAACTTAGTGTGACCCTGTTTTAAAATAATTACAAAATAGGACTGGGGGTGTAGCTTGAAGGTAGAATGCCCCTGGGTTCAATTCCCAGTACCGCAAAAGGGGGGGGGGGTGTTGGGGGTAAGGGAGCAAGCATGGTAGCACATGCCTGCAGTCCCAGGACTTGGGAGGCTGAGACAGAAGAACTGCAGGTTCAAGGCCAGCCTCAGCAGCTTAGTGAGGTCCTCGGCAAGTTAGTGAGACCATGTTTGAAACTAACACCATTTTTTTTTTTTTTTTTTTTTTTTTGGTGATACTGGGGATGAAACCCAGAGGCTTTCTGCCTCCGGGCTATATTTCCAGACTATATTTTTATTTGGATAAAAACAGGGACTCACTAAGTTGCTGAGAGCCTCACTAAGTAGCTGAGGCTGGCTTTGAACCTGCGCGATCCTCCTGTCTCAGCCTCCCAAGCACGGGGATTACAAGCATAAGCCACCATGCCCGGCTCTGAAACTAAAAAATAAAATAGAGCTGGAGATTAGCTGGAGGCAGACTGCCCCTGGATTCAATCCATAGTACCACATCCACCAAAAGGAGGGGAGGTGCAGCTCAAAGGTGGAACGGAACACCCTGGGATCGGCCCCCAGTTCCACAAAAACAATAATAAAACAGGCAGTAAGCAACACAGAGGACAGAGCCAGGAGAGGGAGGGAGCAGGAGAGGAAGAGCAAAGAGGAAGCCCTGGCTGGAGGAGATGGGGCCAGACGGACAGGCCACTGCCAGGACCAAAGCAAAGGCCCAGCGCCAGCCTCCAGCTCCGCCAGCCTCCAGCTCCGCCAGCCTCCAGCTCCGCCTTCTGGCAGACTGAGTGCCTCCCCGACTCAGCCGCTGAGCACAGCAGGCCTCAGTCAGACCCTGAGGCCACAGAAGTCGTCTCTCAGCCCAGGAACGGCTGTGTAGGACGACGCATTTGTCCTCACGTGACCGATACACTAGCCTAACTTCAACAGCTTCTAGCTGGGGCGACAGACAGATGACACGAGTGTGCAAAGCAAGCAGGGCATGGGGGTACATGCCTGTGTACTTGGGAGACTGACACAGGAGGATCGCAGATTTGCAGCCAGCCTCGGGTACTTAGTGAGACCCTGTCTCAAAATTTAAAAAGAAACAAAATAGAGCTGAGGGTGTAGCTCAGAGGTAGAATGCCCCTGGCTTCGATCTTCCGCTACCACAAAAAAATAAATGAATAAAATAAAACACACTTGCTAGCCAGGCGTGGGGCACACACTTGGAATCGCAGTCCTTGGGAGACTGAGACAGGAGGATCGCTGGTTGAATGAAGGACAGCCTCAGCAGTGGTGAAACTCTCATCCACCTAGTGAGACAGTTTCAGAATAAAAATAAAGCCGGGTGTGGTGGCATACGCTTGGAATCCCCGTGCTTCGGGGGCTGAGACAGGAGGACTGCACAGGTTCAAAGCCAGTGAGACCCTGTTTTCAAATAAAGTATAAAATAGGTCTGGGAGTATAGCCCGGAGGTAGAAAGCCTCTGGGTTCCACCCCCAGTACCACAGGAAAAAAAAAAAAAACAGGGCTGGGGTACAGCTCAGAGGTAGAATGCAACCAAGGTTCAATCCCCAGTGCCACAAATAAACAAATAAATAAATAAACACGTTTGCTGATGAAGGTCCAGTAAGAGGAAATCCTACGAGCAGCCCTCCACTGCTGCTGGTTCTCAAGGATCAAGGCCCTGCAACAGAAGCTCCAGAGACCCGCCAGAACGAAACCATGCGCTGCACGCACACACTCACACACCCCACCACCTAACACCAGGTGCGCACTGGTCAGAGACGAGCAGCCCTGAGGCCGCAAGGCCGCCTCGTCCACATCAGGTCTCTTCTCTGCGTCCCTCCCGGCACCCGGCGGTCCACAGCCTCGCCCACAAGCCACCCAGCTGCTGCCTGGAAACACTGACCACTCCACACGCTCACCACCCACGCCCGGCTGCTGAAGAACACGCGGGTGGTAGCCGGCACGGTGGCGCAGCCTGCCATTCCAGCTGGGGAGGCTCGGCTAGGAGGCCCACAGGTTCAAGAATAGCACTTAGTAACTAGCAAGATCCTGCTTCAAAATTTTTAAAAAATAACAAACGGGCCGGTGGTGTGGCTCAGTGGCAGAAGGACCCTAGATTCAACCCCCAGGACCACCACTGCCAAAAATACACAAAAGTGCACATGGCTGCGAGCTCACACCTGGGTCCCTGAGGAAAGGAAAGGCAAGCCAGGCGTGGTAGTGCACCCTACAATCCCAGTACGCAGGACACCAAGACAGGAGGAGCGCACATTTGAAGCCAGCCTCAGCAACACCCTACTTCCAAATAAAAACTAAAAATAGGTCTGGGGGTGTAGCCTGGAGGTAGAAGGCCCCTGAGTTCTGTCCCCAGTACCACAATAAATAAATAAATAAGGCTGGGGTATAGTGCAGAGGTCAAGTGTCACTGAGTTCAATCCCCAATGCCTCTAAAAAGAAAAAAGCCAGGGTGGTAGCGCACACTTATAATCCCAGTACTTGGGAGGCTGAGACAGGAAGATCCCAAGTTCGCAGCCAGCTTCAGGTACTTAGCGAGGCCCTCAACAACTTCGTGAGACCTTGTTTCATAATAAAAAATAAAAATAAAGCCGGGCGTGGTGGGCACGCTTGTCATCCCAGCATTCGGGAGGCTGAGACCTGGAGGATCGCGGTTCGCGGACAGCCTCAGCTACTTAGTGAGGCCCTCTGCAACTCAGTGAGACCCGGTTTCAAAATAAAGAATAAAAAAAATAGGGCAGGGGGTGTAGCCCGGAGGTCAAATGCCCCTGGGTTCCATCCCCAGACCCACAAAAAAATAAAATAAAATAAAATAAAAATAGGGCTGGGGGTGTAGCTCGAAGGTAGAATCCCCTGGGTTCCATCCACAGTACCCTCCCCTGAAAAAAAAAAAAAAAAAAAGGAAGAAAGAAGAGGAAACCCCAGAGGAGGCTCCAGCCGAGAGACACGCACACCTGCCTGCATGTGAGACCAGTGAGCGAGGTGCCCGGCTGCGCTGCTCCCTCAGCCCCAAGCCGGCCGGGGCCCTCCGTGTCCCTTGTGCTTCTGGAGCCTGGCCCAGGCCACAGAGGCGGCAGCAGGCATCCAGGCGAGGAGCAGAAGCAGGCCAGGCCCCGGCAGGGCAGATGCTACGGGCCCAGGCAGCAGGGGGCACCGGAGCTCTGAGGCACCAGTGAGCAAGGCCCTGCGCGTGTGCAGCAGAAGAGGATGCCGCCGTCGCCTCACCTGAGCCCAAGCCCTACTTGCTCCTCCTCCTGCCTTCTGATAGCAGGAAAAGGGGGCCAGGAAGCAAGCTTGCCCCCGGGACGCAGAAGGCTGAGGGTGACGGCACAGTGACGCACACCTGTGATCCCAGTACTGGGGCTGAGGCAGGAGGATCGTGGGTTCACAGCTAGCCTCGGCAACTTAGCGAGGCCCTTAGCAACCTGGGGAGACCCTGTTTCCACATAAAAAATAAGATTGGGCTGGGGTATAGCTTGGAAGTAAAAGGTCTCTGGGTTCAATCCCCAGCACCAAAAACAAAAAAAGGCTGAGAGCCAAGAACCGCACACCCACAGCCACAAAGCCAGGGCACAGCTGACACAGCGAGCACTTGCAGCGAGGGCCAGCCTGAGCCCCAGATCGGGAGCAGGCGGCTGCAGTGCAGCCAGACACAGGGCGTGAACACGGGAGGCGGGGCGGCGATGGCACCAGTGGGCTCCATGCCGGAGAGCCGTGATCACCGAGGTCACCGTGCTCGGGAGCCGTGATCACCGAGGTCACCATGCTGGAGAGCCGTAATCAACGATCACCGAGGTCACCGTGCTGGAGAGCCATGATCACTGAGGTCTCTGTGCTCAGGAGCCGTGATCACTGAGGTCACCGTGCTGGAGAGCCATGATCACCGGGGTCACCGTGCTCGGGACCGTGATCACCGAGGTCTCCGTGCTCGGGACCGTGATCACCGGGGTCTCCGTGCTCGGGAGCCGTGATCACCGGGGTCACCGTGCTCGGGAGCCGTGATCACCGGGGTCACCGTGCTCGGGAGCCGTGATCACCGGGGTCACCGTGCTCGGGAGCCGTGATCACCGGGGTCACTGTGCTCGGGAGCCGTGATCACCGGGGTCACCGTGCTCGGGAGCCGTGATCACCGGGGTCTCCGTGCTCGGGAGCTGTGATCACCGGGGTCACCGTGCTGAAGAGCAGTGATCGCTGAGGGCTCAGCAGGCTCCTGAGCAGTCCTCCAGAGGGCGCTGCGGGTCTCCATGCAGCAAAGGCCCCTGGCGCATGCAGAGACCAGGCCTGGGATGTACCTTGCCACAGCAGCTCTGAGGCGGTGAACAGCTATCCAGGCCAGATGAGCATGCTTGGTGAGCTGTAGGCAAAGAGCGCTGGGTGCCAGGGGACGCCCTGGGGGACCAGCCCACCTGGCCTGCCAGGGCAACACCACGATCACATGGGTACAGGTCTGAGGAGCACTGGTCTGGCTCAAGGCCAGAAATAAGCCATCCTGTCAAGCCAGCGCACACTCTACCACAGCAGGAACGGAGCAGGGAGGCGCAGGAGGAGGTGGGCCTCTGTACCCGGCCCACACAGCGCCACACCGCCACGCCCACGACTCTTCCACAGTACCTGCCTGGACAGCCTCTGCGTGTTTGGTGGCTGAAGAATAAACCCAAATACCGTGAGCATTGTTTTCAGGCCTGCAAACCATATTTAAAAAATGCTTCTGCCAGGCGTGGTGGCGCACACTTGTAATCCAGCGCTTGGGAGGCTGAGACAGGAGGATCGCACAGGTTTGAAGCCAGCCTCAGCTACTTAGTGAGGCTCTCAACAACTTAGTGAGACCCTGTTTCCAAATAAGTATAAAATATTTCTGGGGGGGGAAAAGCTTCTGCTCAGCGGGGCATGGTGGGACATGCTTGTTATCCCAGTACTTGGGAGGCTGAGACAGGAGTATCACAGGCTTGCAGACAGCCTTAGCAACTTGTGAACACACACACACACACACACACACACACACACACACACACACGGGACTGACTCCAGAGGCATTCTACCTCTGAGCTACATCCCCAGCCCTGTTTCATTTTGAGCAGTCCTGCCGAGTTGCTGAGGGTCTCAGTGCTGGGAACGGCCTCTGACCTGTAGCCCTCAGCCTCCCAAGGACGAGGCTGCGGGCAGCACCCTATGCCTGGCTCAGCAAAGGCTTTCCTTAGTCGCTGTTCACATACTCCCTACTCTATTCAAGCACACTGCTGCCCAGGCCCTGCCCGCTAAGGGGCGTGAGCCTGCTTTTCCTGAGGCCCTGCAGGGACAGCTGGTGTTCAGTGAGGGCCAGTCTGGGCCAGCAACACTTTCCCAACCACAGGCGCCTTAGGCTTGGGCCCCTGAGCAGGCGGGCTACGGCCTTTCTCTCCCAGGCCTTCAGGGAACTCACTTCTGCAGGGCTTGGAAAACCAAAAGGGCCAAACTAAAACTTGAGCCGCGCACGGTGGCGCACACCTGTAATTCTACATCTTGGAAGGCGAAGGCAGGAGGATCCCAGGTTAGAGGAAACCTCAGCCATGTTGTGAGACTCAGCACCTAGTGAGGCCCTGGCTCCAAACAAAAACAAAATGGGCTGGGGTTTAGCTCGGAGGTATAATACCCGAGGTCAGTCCCCGCACCACAAAGAATAAATAAGAAAAAGGAAAATGAAGCCTGTCCGAGAGGCTCCTCGGGAGCCAGGACGAGACCGTGAAGGACACCAGACGCGGCCGCTCCACCCAGACTTCCGAGCCCTCCCACTCCTTGCTATACTTTCTTTTTGGTGCTGCTGGGATTGAACCCCAGTCTTTTTTTTTTTTCTTCAGAGGCAAAGACAGTCTATGTAGGAAAGTGAGGGATACAAGTTCAAGGAAAAAAAGCGAGCAATTTCAGGAGAAAGAGAGCAAGCCTTCTTTTCAGATGCAAGGCGAGCGCAGAAGGGCTCAGGCACAGGCAGAAGAGGACACGGAGCCGGGTGGTGCGCACCCCGTATCCCTGCACTTGGGAGGCTGAGACAGGAGGATTACAAGTTGGAGGCCTGCCTCAGCAATTTAGTGAAGCTCTCAGCAACTTAGGGAGATCCTGCTTCCAAATAAAATAGGGCTGGGAGTATGTAGCTCAGAGGGAGAATGCCCCTGGATTCAATCCCCAGCAACACACACACACACACACAAATAGAACACCCCTGGGTTCAACCCCTAGTACCAAAAAAAAAAAAAAAAAAAAGTGTAGATACACTCATACAAGTCCTTTTTTAACCCTGTGAACACAATAAATCAGTGCACCAGCTGTGCGCGGTGGCCTAGGCTAGTAATCCTAGTGCTTAAGAGGCTGAGACAGGAGGGTCACAGGTTCACAGCCAGCCTCAGCAAGGAATGAGACTCTCGGGAACCTAGCGAGACCCTATTTCAAAACAAACAAGCAAAAATAAATAAATAAGATAAAATCAGGCTGGGATGCAGCTCAGAGGTAGAGGCTCCCTGGGATCAATCCCCTGTACCAAAAAAAAAAAAAAAACCGGCCTTGGCTGAAGAGGTCACCTACGAAGCACAAGAAGGAACAACTTCTAGGAACAAAAACTGACCCCTAGCTAACAGCCAGGAAGGAAAGCCGACAGGACACCTCTGACAGGCACGCAGGAGCTGACCTGGCCGGCAGCCCGACTGCGCTCCACCCCAGAGCCTCCGGCAAGATGCGCACCCTGCAAATACCTTGATTTGGGCCTTGTACCCCGCCAAGCAGGAAGACCTCCAGGAATGGCCAGAGGAGAAATTCTGTTGTTTCAAGATGCTACATGTGTGGGGATTTGTCATAGCAGCTAAAGAAAAGTAACACATAAGCAACAATCTGGAAGAAAAAAAAAAGAACTCGTGTTCTCCTGGAAGCGCAGGGAAGCCGAATTCTGAAGTGGCCGTGCATCTGGGCACCCGCAGGCTCTTCATAGCTCCCAGCCCTCCCCCAAGGCCTGTGAGGGCAGCTCTCCCTCCTGCTCTCCACCACTGGGCTTCTCCAGGGAGGGATGGGCACTTGGGGGAGCCCGGCCCTCAGGATGCCCCCTAGAGACAATTCAAGCGCAGCACTGCGCACGCCCCAGGGCCTGCGAGGCCTACCCTGGAGTGCGGAGGCCGTCCTCCAGACCCACTCCTTCTGCTGTACTGAGGCTTCCGAGCCGCTTCCTTCCTCCCACTGCTTCGCCTCCCCCTTCATCCCGCTGGTCATCAAGGGCTGTCCACGGCTTCCCTTTCCCTGGTATCTGTCTTGCGTGTTCAGTTTTTGGGTTTTTTCTTTTGGCAATACTGGGGATTAACCACAGGAGCATTTTGCCTCCAAGTTACACTCCTTTCCCTTATCCTCCCCCTTTTTTCTTTTGAAATTGGGTCTCAAACCTGGGAGGCTGAGACAGAGGGATCACTGGTTCCCCAGCAGCCTCAGTGAGGCCGTTTCAAAATAAAAAGTAAAAGCCAGGAGTGGTGGTGAAGGCTTGTAATACCGTTACTTGGGAGGCTGAGACAGGATGATTACACATTTGCAGACAACCTTAGCGACTTAGTGCGGCCCTCTGCAACTTAGTGAGCTCTTTTTTCAAAATAAAGAATAAAAAATAGGGCTGAGGATACAGCTCAGAGGTAGAATGCCCTGGGTTCCATCCCCAGTACTGCAAAAATAAATTAATTAATTAAATAAGTAGGGCTGAAGGTGTAGCTCAGAAGTAGAATGCTCCTGGGTTCTATCCCCAGTACCATAAAAAAAAAAAAAATTAAAAAAAAACAGGGTCTCCCTAAATTGCTGAGGTTGGTCCAAAATCTGTGATCCTCCAGTCTCAGCCTCCCGAGTACTGTGATTACAGGCAGGAGCCACCACACCCGACTTCACTCTTTCCGTTTTTACCACTGTCTGAGGCACATCTTTATAATCTCTGTTGAGACTAAGCCATCCCACAAATATTTCATGGAGCAACGGAGGGCAGGGATCCAGCGGTGGGAATCCGAGGATGAACAAGGACCAGTCCCCGCCCCGCAAGAAGTTAAAACTCCGGAAACAGCCCCACTGGCCTCTCCTCTCTGCCCTTGATTACCTCCCAAGGACCACGGGAATCTTCCCAACACCGCATGTCCCCACCTTAAAGCGGGCAACCTGCCAATCACAAGCTTAACTGTACGAAGAAGCCACTACCTGCTCAGCCTCCGCCATTAACCCTGAACTAGCTTCCACCCAAGCCCAGAACTGTCAGCTCACGACGAGATTCTTCCTGCCGGAAGCGCTCTCGCTTCCCTAATCATCAGCTTAGAATGGTGACCCTCCGCGCCCTTCCCTGTGTTTCTAGGAGTCGGTTTATTAGTCATCGACTCCGCAAGGCTGCTCCCGGTAGTCAAGAGGACTGCTACTTCGAAGGAAACCCATGAAACACCCCCAGCAAGAGTAAGCACTGGCAAGACCCTACTGTGTCTGTTCCTTTACAGACAGTGCCACCTCTCAAGGAATTTGTGACCTGCGTGCCAGTAAGCTCAGTTAAGAAAGCCGCTACGTGAAACTAGCCTTCGGGGGTGGGGGGCTGGAGTTCCGGTGGGAGGAGGCACTCACCCCGGCTCTCCACTCGTTCTTTCAAAACCCACACCACCCTCCCACCAAACACTCCGTCGGGGGGTCACCCTTCTATTCTCCGTCCCCACCTTCGAGCGCCCAAGCGCCTACCCTCCCCACCTCTTCCAATTCATTCCTCGCTCACCCGATGTGCTTTCCTGGAAGAGAAAGCTCGGAGCACCTATCCCCAGAAACTCATCGGCGGCGGCCGCTTTCCCTTCCCGTCTTCAGTGTGCACCCAAACGGGGAGGGGGCACATCTGCACGAGACACACAAATGACGAATGGGAGCGCTCAGGACGATGACTCATAAGCCAGTGCTCTCTGGTTTGCAGAGTTCGGCCCCAGGAAAGCCTAGTCCGAGCGATCCTCGGCCGCCGGCCGCGCGGGGGCTCAGCGGGGGCGCGCCCTGCCCCGGGTCGCCGTCCGCGCCCTCGGGAGCCAGCGGGATGCCCACCGCGGTCCAGCCGGGGAGGGCCCCCGGCCACGGCGCCCCCACCCCGCCCCTACTTACATTTGACTGACCAGCTTCTGCCGAAAGGCGGCGCTCCGCCAGTCGGTCTCCTGCCCCGAGACATCCATGGCCGCAGCCCCTTCCGCCGCCCGCGCCCGACCCGCCGCCGCCGGCGCCTCGACTGCAGAGCCAGGCCCGAACCCGGAAGCCGAGCGCGGCTCCGCGCCGTGCCGGAAGCAGAGCGGGATTGTGGGAAATGGAGTCGAGCGCGGGGGCTTAGGGGAAATGGAGTTCCCGGCCCCCACAGGGGCTTGCATCCCGTGGAGGTCTCCCAACCAGCTCCTGGTCTATTTTTATTTTTTTCCCCCAACTCTAGTGTGTGTGTGTGTGTGTGTGTGTGTGTGTGTGTGTGTGTGTGTGTGTGTGTGTGTGTGACTGTGTGTGTGTGTGTGTCTGTCTGTGTGTGTGTGTGTAGTACTGGGGACTGAAACCAGAAGCATTCTACCTCCGAACTACATCCCCAGCACTATTTTATTTTTTATTTTGAAACATTCTCATTAAGTTGCAGAGAGCCTAAGTAGCTGAGCCTGGCTGCAAACCTTAGATTCTCCTGTCTGAACCTCACAATACTGGGATTACAAGGAACGTGTGTGTGTGTGTGTGTGTGTGTGTGTGTGTGACTAGTGATTGAGCCCAGGGTCACTGTAGCTCAGTTACAACCTCAGCCCAACATATATTTTTTTAAACAGGGTCTCAGCCGGGCGTGGTGGCACACGCTTGTAATCCCCGCGCTTGGGAGGCGGAGACAGGAAGATCGTGCAGGTTCGAAGCCAGCCGCGCTGGCTCAAGAGACCCCGTTTCCAAATAAAAATATAAAAAATAGGTCTGGGAGTGTAGCCTGGAGGTAGAAGGGTTCCCAGGGTCTCACTACATTGATGAGAGTCTAACTACTTGCTGAGGCTATACTCTAACCTGCCATCCTCCTCTTTCATCCTCCCAAGTACTGGGATTACAGGCATGAGCCACCACATCCGGCTAAGCATCCCCCCCCCCCTTTTTTGGTACTGGGAATAGAACCCAGGGTGATTCTACATCCTAACTATACCCCCAGAACTATTTTTAATTCTTTATTTTGAAACAGGATATCACTGAGTTGCAAAGGGCCTCACTAAGTAGTAGCTGAGGCTATCCGTGAACCACAATCCTCCCGTCTCAAATCCTCCCAAATGCTGGGATTACAAGCGTGCGCCACGACGCCCAGCTAAGCAAGCCCTTTTCATTTATTTTTGTTCGGAAATAGAGTTTCCCTTTGTTGCTGAGAGTCTGCTACATTGCTGTGTCTGTCCTCAAACCTGTAATCATCTTGTCTCATCATTCTCAGCCTGGCACATACCTGTAATCCCAGTATTTGACAGGCTGAGACAGGAGGATTCACAGGTTCCAGAGCAGCCTCAGCAAGTAGTAAAACTCTTATCAACGTAGTGATACCCTATTTCAAAACAAAGAATATAAAACAGCCGGGAGTGTAGCTTGCAGGTAGAATGTCCCTGGGTTTAATCACACCCTCCACTCCAAACCCCCCCAAAAAAAAAACCCCAAGTGCCTCAAAATAAATAAAATGGGCAGGCGTGGTGACACACGCTTATAAGTCCAGCATTTGGGAGGCTTTGACAGGAGGATCGCAGTTTGCAGACAGCCTCAGCTACTTAGTGAGGCCCTTTGCAACTCAGTGAGACCATTTCAAAGTAAAGAATAAAAAGAGGGGAGGGGTTGTAGTTCGGAAGTAGAATGCCCTGGGTTCCATCCCCAGTATCCCTCCCCCCAAAAAAGGGGGCCCCAGGTGTCCCGCGCAGGAGCGCACCGGCCCCGCCCCTGCAGCGCCGCCCCGCCCTCCCGGCCCGCGGGCGCCCGCCCCGGGCCGCTTTGCGCCTGCGCGGCGCGGTCACGTGACGCCGAGGCCCCGCCCCGCCTGCGAGTGCGGCCTCGGCTTGCAGCGGCGGCAGGTCAGCTGTGGGCCCCGCGGACTGGGCGGCGGCGGGCGGCGGGAGCGCGGGCTGCGGGCCGGTGGCGCGGGGCGGCGGCCCGGGCTGTGCGCGGCCGGGCGCAACCCGAGGCCGGCCGGCGCCCGGGACCCAGCGGCCTGACGTGGCGGGGGCGCGGCGCGGGCGGGCCGGGGTCTGGGCCTCCGCGCGGCTGCAGCCGCCGGCCCCGGGCCCCCGGAGCGCGGCCTCGGCGTCGCCCCGCACGGCTGCCGCAGGCCGAGCCTCCGGGGCCGGGGGTGCTCCCGCGCCAGCCCGCCAGGCTTCCTAACAGACGCCGGACTGCCTTGCAGAATCACACGCCAGAAGCGGCGGCCTCCAGGCCTACGACTTTATTCTTTATTTATTTACTTACTCATTTATTGACTTGGTGGTCCCAGGGATTGAGCCCAGGGGCGTCCTGCCTTTGAGCCGGAACCCCCAGACCTTTTGTATCTTTGGTGTTTTTTTTTTTTTTTTTTTTTTTTTTAGCAGTACTGGGGATGGAGCCCAGGGGCATTCTACCTCTGAGCTACACCCCCAGCCTTATTTTTTGTTCTTTATTTGGAAACAGGATCTCACTGAGTTGCAAAGGGTCTTACTAAGTATTAGCTGAGGCTGCCCTTGAACCGCGCTCCTCCTGTCTCAGCCTCCCAAATGCCGGGATTACAAGTGTGCGCCACCACGCCCATCTATATCTTTGGCTTTGGAACGGGGGTCTCACTAGGTTGGCGTCTCACTAGGTTGCTAAAGCTGACCTGGCACCTGCAATTCTCCTGTTTCAGCCTCCCAAGTACAGGAATTAGAGGTGTGCACCCAGCTACGGCTCACTATTCTAGATCCTGGCCTGGTGGAATCGCTGTGCCACCCCCTTCTGTTCCTCTCCCGGGGCCCTCGAGCCCAGCCTTTGGGGCCCGGGCCTGGAGCTCAGAGGGAGAGTTCTGTCTGCACTCTAGAAAACTCATGCCAGAGTGCCAGGAAGCAGCCCTTGGGGAGGTTCCTCTGTTGAAATTAGGGCCCACTTCCTCCTCTGCTCTTCCCAAGCTGCCCCTTTTCCTTGGTTACAGTAAGACCTTGATTGTGTGGTACTCTGGAGGCCTGGGGGTTTTTGAGGGCTGACCCTGCTTGCTCCAGGGCACTGTGAAGATTGAAGATGTTTACTTAGTAAATGGTTTTCAGTTGTCCTTTAAAACGCTTGTGACATCTCATCATAAGTTCATAAAATTAATTCCATGTCCTCGAGTTTGTACCTGTTTGGATCATGAAACTTCCTTTCTGCTTGTCCCTAAATCTTTGAACAGCATAGAATGGAGGGACCCGGATTGTTAGAACTAGAACTAGGGGGGTGGATGTGGTGGCACACACTTGTAATCCCAGCATTTGGGAGGCTGAGACCGGAGGATTGCGGTTCGCGGACAGCCTCAGCTACTTAGTGAGGCCCTCCGCAACTCAGTGAGACCCTGTTTCAAAAAAGAATGAAAAATAGGACTAGGGGTGTACCTTGGAGGTAGAATGCCCCTGGGTTCAATCCCCAGTACTGCACCAAAAAAAAATGGGGGATGTGATGGAATTGAGGTGGAAGGGCTAATGAAAGGCGTCACGGCACACGCCTGCGATCCCAGTACCTGCAAGGCTGAGACAGGAGGATCGCTGTTCCTGGCCAGCCTCAGCAACTTAGTAAGGCTTTGTTGTTTTTGTGTTTTGGTTCACACTTGTAATCCCAGTACTTGGGAGACTGAGACGGATCACAGGTTTGAGGACGACTCAGCACGTAGTGAGACCCTCATCAGCTATGCAAGACCCTATTTTTTTTTTTTCTTTTTGTGGTGCTGGAGATTGACCCCGGGAGCATTCTATCTCTGTACTATACCCCCAGCCCGATTTTTTTATTTTTAATTTAATTAATTTATTCTTTATTTTGAAACAGGGTCTCATGAGTTGCAAAAGGCCTCACTAAGTAGCTGAAGCTGTCCTCGAACCGTGATCCTCTCGTCTTAGCCTCCCAAATGCTGGAATTACAAGCGTGTGCCACCATGCCTGGCTTATTCTTCTTTTTTTTTTTTTTAAACGGTACTGGGGATTGAGCCCAGGGACATTCTATCTCTGAGCTACACCTCCAGCTCTACTTTTTATTCTTTATTCTGAAAGAGTGACTCACTGCATTGCAAAAGGCCTCACTAAGTAGCTGAGGCTGTCCAGGAACAGCGATCCTTCTGTCTCAGACTCTCAAATGCTGGGATTACAAGTGTGGGCCACTATGCCTGGTTTATTCTTTATTTTGAAACAGTGTCTCACTAAGTAGCTGAGGCTGGCCACAAACCTAGATCCTCCTGTCTCAGCCTCCCAAGTAGCGAGACCTTATTTCAAAATAAACATGAAATAGGGCTGGGAGTGTAGCTCAGAGAAGGAAACGCAGATGTCCGATTTGGATTAGGACTGATTAAATAAAACGTGTTTGTCAGTGGACTGGGATGGTGTATGGCTGTGATCTCAGCTACTCTAGAGACTCGGCACAAGACTTCCAAGTTGAGGTCCTCCTGGCACCTTAGTGAGACCCCGTCTCCACCAGGCAGGGAGGGGCTGAAGATGGAGCTTGGGTAGATAGCTTGCCCAGCATGAGCAAGGCCTTCGGTTTCGTCCAGTACTGCAAAGACGTGTTTCTCCAGAGCGTGGATTATAACGGGGGTATAAAGTTCTGTGCCAAATAAAAAGAGGGGAGGAATGTTGCTTAACACAGTCACCTGAAATCCTACGTGTGTCTCTGGAAGGCTGTGGAGGAAAGTGAGTGGCCTCCGAGAGGATCTGGTTGGAACATAGATGGAAGGGTAGCTCCTTCTGTGGCAGGTGAACTTGACTTGTGTGAATTGTTACAAGTGGGGGATGGTGGTGCATACCTATAGCCCCAGTACTTAGCTGGCTGAGACGAGGTCGCAGGTTCGAGGACAGCCTTAGCAAGTGGTGCTACAATGTCAACCTAGTGAGGTTGTGTTTCAGAATTAAGGCTGGGGCTATAGTTCAGGATGCCCCTGGGTTCAGTCCCCAATACCACACACATACATGAGTTGCAAAAGGCCTCATTAAGTAGGTCACACACACACACACACACACACACACACACACACACTCATCTACACAAAAGACACATTTAATCCAGGCATGGTAGCGTACCTGTAATCCCATTACTTGGGAGGCTGAGACAGGAGGATGGCAGGTTTGAGGACAGCCTCAGCAACGTATTGACATTCTCAATAGCCTAGCCCTTTCTCTTTCCTGGTGATAATCAGGATTCTGACTTTAGCACTTCTCATTACTATAAATGTGTTTATATTGTTTTAAATGTGTTTATATTGTTTTATACCATCATATCTGTCTTAAGATAGTATTTTGAGGGAGGTACTGGGGATTGAACCCAGGGCATTCTACCTTGGAGCTATATCCCCAGCCCTATTTATTTATTTGTTGTGGTACTGAGGGAGGAACTCAGGGGCTATACTCCCAGACCTATTTTATACTTTATTTGGAAACAAGATCTCACTAAGTTGCCGAGAGCCTCACTAAGTAGCAGAGGCTGGCTTTGAACCTGTGCAATCCCCCTGCCCAAGCCTACCAAGCGCAGGGATTACAAGCTCGCGCCACCACGCCCGTCTAAGCCCTATTTTAATTTTTTGTTTTGAAACAGGGTCTTGCTCAATTGCTGAAGTGTCACTGCTTCCTGAGGCTGCCCTTGAACATCTTCCTGTCTCCGTCTCCCTAGTACTAGGATTCGCCTGTACCCCCACGCCCGCTGCCCTGGGTTTTAATTTGCCCATTTGAAGTGTTACCTGTGGCCGGCTGGACCCCTGTGCCTCCACACCATTATCCTGAGGGTGAGGCTGGGTGATGGCCAGTGCTTCCTTCGTACGTGTGGTCTTGAATGTTGGCTCAGTCAGGACTGGGCTCTTTCAGAGCAGGGAACTGTTTCTTTTGTCCCCACTCAGCAGCAGCTGAGTTCCTTTAGTTGTGCTTGATGCACACGCTCTGCTACCCACGGGAGCAGCCTTCCTGTCTTCTCTGCTCGTCCTTGGGGTGGGTGGTTAGGAGGTCCCTTCCCGAGAGAAGAGGTGGGCCACTGGGTCACAGCCGGGAGGCCTCCGTCTGGGCTTGACATCTGTTGAGGTGGTCAGCGCTCGGCCCAGAGGGGGAAGGCCTCAGCCCCATGGTGGTCAAGGTGGTGATAGCTTGAGGTTCGGAGAGAGGAGCCACGTGTCTGCCGTCTGGTTACCTAGTGTGGCCACGGGAGGCTGGAGGTGTGTGCGAGACACACCCCTCCCGGAGTAAGATACCTGACAGTGGTGGACGGAACACGCTCATCAAGCGCATGATGAGGTGTAGGGAGAGTCCGTGGCCAGTACAGGGCTGGGGGAGGCGGGCCTAGGGGGAGACTGAGGTGCTAAGAGGGTGGTAAGGTCCTTCAGTCTGAGGAACAGTGAGTGACCGCGGTCGGAGGGCCTGGAGGAGGGTTTTGGAGCCTGGTCACAGGAAGCCCGCACTTAAGAGTCCAGATGGTGCATTCACAGGAGCCTCTGGTCCACCACACCCAGGTTTCAAAATAAAAAGCCGGGCTGGGCGACACTTGTAATCCCAGCACCCAAGAGGCTGAGACAGGAGGATCGCAGGTTCTTGGACAGCCTCAGCTAATTAGTGAGGCCCTCACAAACTTAGTGAGACCCTGTTTCAAAATGAAGAATGAAAAATAGGTCTGGGGGGAGCCGAGTGTGGTGGTGCACACTTGTAATCCCCGCATTTGGGAGGCTGAGACCGGAGGATTGCAGTTCGCGGTCAGCCTCAGCTACTTAGCAAGGCCCTTTACAACTCATTGAGACCCTGTTTCAAAAATAAAAAGACCGAAAAAATAGGGCTGGGGGTGTAGCTCGAAGGTACAATCCCCCTGTGTTCCAGACCTAGTACTGCAAAAAAAAAAAAAAAAAAAAAAGGTCTGGGGATTTAGCTCAGAGGTAGAAAGCCCCTGGGTTTCATTCCCAGTACCAAAAAAAAAAAAAAAAAAAAAAAAATAAGAAAATAAAAAATAAAAAGGGCTGAGGGAACTAGGCGTGGTGACGCACACCTGTAATCCCAGTGCTGGGGAGGCTGAGACAGGAGGATTGCAGGTTTAAGACCAGCCTCAGCAACTTGTTTGAAAATAAGTAGGGGTGGGGTAGCTCGGGTAGAATGCCCTGGGTTCAATCCCAGTACCAAAAGAGAAAAAGAGGCAGGTCCTAGAATTGCTACCCTTGACCACCTCCAGGGGGCGGGTTCCAGCACTGGGCACTGCGCCCGGCCTCCTGGCCACCTCGGCCTGCGTGTGTGTCGCCGGGTCCAGGGCCTCACCCTGCTGGCCACGTGCGCCTCCGCTGAGCTGCACTTCTCTCTGCCGAGTGGGTTCCTTTACCTCCCCTTTTACAGTTGAGGAACCTGAGGCTCTGGTTAGCCGTGTCCAGCCCGGGTCCCCAAAACAACTCCCTTTCTCTGCGGTGCTGAAGGAGCCGCACAGGAAGGGAGCACCTTGGGGAGCACAGCGTCAGGAGAAGGCCGCGCTGCAGCGCAGGTGGGAGGAGCCAGGCAGCTGCCCCCTGCTCATTACCTCCCCTCTGTCTCTCCAGCCGCGCTGTCAGGATGGCGGAGGAGCAGGAGTTCACCCAGCTGTGCAAGTTGCCCTTGCAGCCATCCCACCCACACTGCATCAACAACACCTACCGCAGCTCGCAGCACTCGCAGGCCCTGCTGCGGGGGCTGCTGGCTCTCCGGGACAGCGGGATCCTCTTCGACGTGGTCTTGGTGGTGGAGGGGAGGCACATCGAGGCCCATCGCATCCTTTTGGCTGCATCCTGTGATTACTTCAGGTGAGGACCTATGTGTGTCTGCACAAGCACAGTGACTGCCGCTCCCCAGAGCAGGCGTGCCGGGCCTCCTGCTGTGGTCACAGCAGCCTTGCCCGCTGTAGAGACCCGGTCAGCAAGCACTTCTGCAGGTCTGGAATTTGAACCCAGAGGCTTTCTACCACCAAGCTATACCCCAGCCCTATTTTTTATTCTTTATTTTGAAACTAGGTCTCACTGAGTTGCAGAGGGCCTCACTGAGTAGCTAAGGCTGACCTTGAATCTGCTATCCTCCTGTCTCAGCCTCCCAAGTGCTGGGCGTACAAGCATGTGCCAGCACACCGGACTTCTGTCTGCTGTCTTATCTCTTGGGCGTGTCCTTTTTCTCAAGATAGTGCTGTCTGGTTTTATTGTAACATGGCATTTTATAAGACGGAGCTGCTTCCGGTATAATTATTGCAGACTCGAAGTAATTTAATGAGGCTTTTAGTGACTTAAACCCTATTTCCAAATAAAAAATAAATAGGTCTGGTGGTGTACCCTGGAGGTAAAAGGCCCTGGGTTTTCCCCAGTACAACAAAAATTTAAAAATTTTTTTTAAATCCCCAGTGTGAGCCGGGTGTGATGGCGCACACTGTAATCTCAGCGCTTGGGAGGCTGAGACAGGATGGCACAGGTTCCAAGCCAGCCTCAGCTACTGAATGAGGCTCTCAGCAACTTAGTGACACCTTGTTTCCAAATAAAGTATAAAATAGGGCTAGGAATATAGCCCAGAGGTAGAAAAGTCCCTGGGTTCCACCCGCAGTACCACCAAAAATATATATATATATAAATAAATAAATTCCCAGAGTGGTGGTGCACACCTGTAATCTGTGTACTTGGGAGGCTGAGATTGAAGGCTTGTAGGTTTAAGGACAGCCTCAGTAAGTAGTGAAACTTTTGGCAACCACCCTGTTTCCAAACCAGAAATAAAATCGGGCTGGGGATATAGCTCAAAAGTAGAATGCCTCTTGATTCAATCACCAGTACCCCCAAAAAGAAAAATAAGAAATAAAGACAAGAAGGGTTGGGGTAGCCAGATATGGTGGTGCAGGCCCGTAATCTGAGCACTTGGGAGGCTGAGGCAGGAGGGTCCCAGGTTTACAGCCAGCCTCAGCAACTTAGTGAGGCCCTGATTCAAAATAAGTCAAATTGGACTGGGGGTGTAGCCCTGGATTCAGTCCCCAGTACCACAGAAAGGGGGGCTAGAGGTATAGCTGGGAGGTAGAATACCTCTGAGTCTATCCCATTTCCAACCAACAATCAGAAAGCATATCCATATATGTGTTCATTTTTTCGTGAAATTTTTTTCCTATTCAATCTTCGTCTTGAAAGACGTTGACCCTGCAGAGCAGTCAAAAGATAGAGTGGACATCTGTGCCTTTGGCCTGGACTCATCAGCTAACCTTGCGTGTGATTTGAGAGACAGTGCAGGGCCTGGCATTCTGCCCCAGACACTTCAGTGTGCCTCTCTTTGGTGCCTGCTTGCCTCGTACTGGGGGGGCCAGGGGAGCTCACCTCCGGTCTACACCCCCAGCCAAATGTTCTTTCCTATTTCAGAACAGTCTCCCTATCAGGCGCGGTGGCGCACCCTTGTCATCCCAGCATTGGGAGGCTGAGACCGGAGGATCACGGTTCCGGACAGCCTCAGCTACTTAGTGAGGCCCTCTGCAACTCAGTGAGACCCTGTTTCAAAATAAGAATACAAAATAAGCCGGGCATGGTGGTACACTCTTGTAATCCCCTAGCATTTGGAAGGCTGAGACCTGAAGATCATGGTTTGCGGACAGCCTCAGCTACTTAGTGAGGCTCTCCGCAATTTAGACCCTGTTTCAGAATTTTAAAAAATGGGGCAAAGGGTGTTGCTCAGAGGTAGAATGCCCCTGGGTTTCATCCCCAGACCCGCCAAAAAAAAAATACTAAATACGGCTGGGGGGTGTAGCTCAGAGGTAGAATGCCCCTAGATTCCCCAGTACCACCAAAAAAAAGTCTTCCTAAGTGACTGCGTACTGGCCTCTGACCTGCAGTCCTTCTGTCTCACATCATGAATGTGCCTCCCACCCAGCTTTAGTGTGCTTTCTTTTTTCTTTCTTTACTTTCTTTTTTTTTTTTTTAATACTGGGATTTTCTATCGCTGAACTATCCCATAGAATGCCCCTGATTCAAGCCCTAGCACCATACAAACCTAAAACCTATACATACAGAAAAACCCCACAGAGACATCCAGCACAGTGGTGCCCTCATGTAATCCCAGCAACTTGGTAGGCTCAAGTGAAGGATTACAGGTAGAAGGCCGCCCCAGGTATTCAGTAAGACCTTGTCTCAACAAATCTTCAAGCCAGGCATGGTGGCACACACTTACAATCCCAGTACCTGGGAGGCCGAGACAGAAGGATCACAGGTTTACAGCCATCCTCAGCTACTTATTGAGGTCCTCCACAACTTAGTGAGACCCTGTTTCAAAATAAAGAATAGAAAATAACACCAGGTGTGGTAGCACACACTTGTAATCCCAGCATTCGGGAGGCTGAGACCAGAGGATCCCAGTTCATGGACAGCCTCAGCTACTTAGGCCCTTTGCAACTCAGTGAGACCCGGTTTCAAAATAAAGAATAAAAAATAGGGCAGGGAGTGTAACTTGGAGGTCAAATGCCCCTGGGTTCCATCCCCAAACCCGCAAAAAAAAAAAAAAAAAAAAAAAAAAAGAATAAAAAATAGAGCTGGGCAGCAGGCATGGTGGCCCATGCTAGTAATTCCAGAATTCAGGAGGCTGAGACAAGAAGATCACAGTTTGCAGACAGCCTCAGCCACTTAGGCCATCTGCAACTTAGTGAGACCTTGTTTCAAAATAAAGAATAAAGCATTTGGGAGGTGTATAGCACAGACAGCCTCAGCTACTTAGCCAGGCCCTTTGCAACTCAGTGAGACCCTGTTTCAAAAATAAAAAGACTAGGTTGGCCAGGTGTGGTGGCGCACGCTTGTAATACCAGCGCTTGGGAGGTTGAGACAAGAGAATCGCACAGGTTCAAAGCCAGATTCAGCTACTTAATGAGGCTCTCAGCAACTTAGTGAGACCCTGTTTTCAAATAAAATATAAAATAGGTCTGGGAGAAGCCGGGTGTGGTGGCGCATGCTTGTAATCACTGTGCTTGGGAGGCTGAGTCAGGAGGATCACATAGGTTCGAAGCCAGCCTCAGCAACTTAGGCTCTCAGCAACTTAATAAGAGTCTGTTTCCAAATAAAATATAAAATAGGTCTGGGAGTTTAGCCGGAGATAAAAAAAAAACCTCTCTGGGTCCCACCCCTAATACCATAAAAAAATAAAAAAAGTAGGTCTGGGAGTATAGCCTGTAGGTAGAAAAGCCCCAGGCTTCCACCCATTACCAAAAAAATTTAATAAATAAAAAAATAGACTAAAAACTAGGGCTGGGGGTGTAGCTCGGAGGTACAATGCCCCTGGGTTGTATCCTCGGTACCGAAAAAAAAAAAATAGGGGGTTTACCTCAGAGATAGACACACACACACACACACACACACACACACACACACACACACACACAAAGTGAATATATAAAGAAAGAAAGAAAATAAAAAATGGGGCTGGGCTGGAGACTGGTGGCGACACCTGCAACCCCAGTACCGGGAGGCTGAGACAGGAGGAGCACAGGTGTGAGGACAGATTCGGCACGTAGTGAGACTCATCAACCCAGTGAGACCCGTTTCAAAATGAATAAAATAGGGCTGGGGGAGGTAGAATACCCCTGAGTTCAAGCTCCAGTAACACACACACACACACACACACACACACACACACACACACACACGTCAGAAGATGGGAAAAGTTGAACTCATCTGCAAAAGACAGATTTCGAGTCTACTAGAAAATGGACAGATTCTGGCTGTTGATAGAAGCACTGGGCTTGGTCCCAGCCGTGTGGCGCGCGTCTCTGTCCCGTTCATAATCAGGTCTGCCTCGTGGCTGTAGAGTCAGCGCCGTGTCTCCCGGGCTGTGGGCTGGGCGGAGGCAGGAGTCGACGTGAGAAGAGCAGCTGCTCATGCTGTCAGCGTGCAGACATGCATCCAACAGCTGCTCTCGGAAAAATTGACCCTGGAATACACGGACAGGCCGCTGCGGGCCAGGGCTGTCGGTCAGGGGAGGTAACAGGTTAGGAGGCACCTAGCTGAGCCCTGGAGTGAGTGGTGACCGCCTGACAGGTGAGGCTCAGCCTCCAAGATGTAGATGCAGTTGAGTAAGAGGCCGAGTACAGCTGTCCTCAGGGAGGCGCCGGGGAAGGCACCCAGCCTCTATACTGAGGACCTCGAGCCTCTATACTGAGGACCTCGAGCCTTGGCGGTCGCCCTCTGCCGCCTCCAAGGCCTGTCATTGGAGCCTTCATCCCTAGGGTGGAGCCCTTGCCTAGCAATGCCGTGGGTTCTCGTGTTCTGTCCCCAGCACGTCTGCCCTGGCCCAGAACCGCTTACCTCCCAGCAGCCAGTCAACGCCCCCTCAGGCGGCTCGCCCACTCCAAGTATCCTAAACAGTTCCTCCTGCACTCGTCAGTACAGCTCCCACTGCCCTGCTGCGTCACCAGGAGAGGGCCAAGGACCCTGGGTCTTCCTGGAACCAGCCTCCCGGCAGAGGAGCCCTCCAGAGCCCTCAGCCACGCTGGGCCAGCACCGCCCACAGAGGCCTCTGGTTTTTTCCGGGGGAGGGGGTGTTTCTTGTGTGTGAGTAAGACAGAGGATTGAACCCAGGGGCATTAGCCCTGTTTTATTCATTTTAAAGCCAGTCTTATTAGCTGCCGAGAGCCTCACTAAGTTGCTGAGGCTGGCCTCAAACCTGCAGTCCTATTCTAGCTCATCCTCCCAAGTAATGGGATTACCAGTGTGCGCCACCATGCCGGTTGAGGGGTCTCTCCACCTCTCTGGCCCCTGCTGCTCCTCTGCATCAGACTGCTGTGAGCTGGCGCCTCTCTAGACCTCCCCGCAGCCTGGCTCGCTGTGCTTGGGGTTCAGTGCACGCTCAGCCCTGCCCCACCTGCCTGGCTCACTCCCTCCCACTCCTCCTCGGCCCCAGCTCTGTGCCCCTGCCTCTTCACTGAGCCCCTCCCCTGCTGGCCTGTGCTGTCTTGCTTCCCTGGAGGGGCCCATCCCTGCCCGTCCCGGGTCTCCAGGGAGGTCCTCGGGGTCAGATGCCCTCTCCAGGTCCTTCCAACATTTCTCAGTCCACAGTTTCTTTCCCCCATATATTGCTTGCTGGCCTTTACTCACATGTAAACTTACGTGCAGGGATCCCGCCGTTGTTGCTGGCGCTTCGTAAGAGGTACTTGGCATCTGGCAGGCACTCAACAAAGTGAGCTGAGTGCAGTGGCTTGTTTTGTTGTGGTGCTGGCGATTGAACCTAGGGGCATTCTGCCTCTGAGCTACACCCCCAGCCCTTTGTTGCAGTATGGGGGGTTCAGTCCAGAGGCATTCTGCCTCAGACCTATACTCAAGCCCCACTTTTTTTTTTTAAACAGGGCCTCACTAAGTTGCTGAGGCTGGCCTTGAACCTGTAATCTCCTGTCTCAGATTCTCAGGTACTGGGAATGGTGGGCCACCATGCCTGGCTTTGACTCTTGTTTTTGTTTCCCAGCAATTAACCGTTCTTTATATTTATTTATTTATTTATTTATTTATTTTGCAGTACCAGGGTTGGAACCCAGGGGCATTCTACCTCTGAGCTCTGAGCTCCACCTCTCCAGGCCTGTTTTTTATTCCTTTTTTTTTTTTTTTTTTTTTTTTTTGTGGACTGGAGATGGAACCCAGAGGCTTTCTACCTCCGGGCTATCCTCCCAGACCTATTTTATATTTTATTTGGAAATAGGGTCTCACCAAGTTGCTGAGAGCCTCACTAAGTAGCTGAGGCTGGCTTCAAACCTGTGTGATCCTCCTGTCTCAAGCCTCCCAAGCGAAGCGCGGGGATTACATGCGTGCGCCACCACACTTGGCTTTTATTCCATATTTTGAAGCAGAGTCTCACTCAGTTGCAGAGGGCCTCACTAAGCTGAGGTTGGCCATGAACTGGGATCCTCCTGTCTCAGCCTCTCCAATGCTGGGATTACAAGTGCGCCCACCACGCGTGGCGCGTGGCTGACACATTCTTTTCTTTTTTTTTTTTTTTTTTTTTTTAGGTACTGGGAATGGAACTCGGGCATTGCACCTCCAAGCTACACTTCCAGTCCTATTTTTTAGTCTTTTTACATTTTGAAACAGGGTCTCAGTTACGAAGGGTCTCACTAAGTAGTTGAGGCTGTCCATGAACTGTGATCCCTCATACTCCGTCTCCCAAATGCTGGGATTACAAATCTCCCAAATGCTGGGATTACAAGCGGCCCACCACGCCCGGCTGACACATTCTTTTCAAACACACTGTGGGGTCGCTGCTGCTCTGCCTGGGGCGCACTGGTCGACAAAGCAGAAAGTGCGCAGAGAGCCGGCCTGCCCTGTGAGGTGCACGCGGCTTCCGAAGCCCTGGGAAGGAGCCGGGAGGGGACAGGCCGCGTTTGGGGTGGCCGCGCTCTCGGGAGGCTGCTGCAGAGCCTGCTCCCGTGCACTTGCGGCTGCGCAGAGAAGTCAGCGCCGCGTCCTGGGCGGCCGCCCTGGCCGGTGTAACCCTACATCTTCACACGTGCAGGGGAATGTTTGCCGGAGGGTTGAAGGAGATGGAGCAGGAGGAGGTCCTGATCCACGGTGTGTCCTACAACGCCATGTGCCAGATCCTGCACTTCATCTACACCTCGGAGCTGGAGCTCAGCCTGAGCAATGTGCAGGAGACGCTGGTTGCCGCCTGCCAGCTCCAGGTGAGCCACCCGGGCAGGCTGACCCCGCCCGGACCCCGGCCCGGCCCGCGTCCACAGCGCCCCAGGACCTCTGCCCTTCCTCTTTTTTTTTTTTTTTTTTTTGTGACCCCAGGGGCTCTGCCTCTGAGCCCCTTTTATGTTTTTGTTTTTGTTTTTGGTGGTACTGGGGTTCCTGGAAACCCTTCTACCTCCGGGCTACACTCCCAGACCTATTTCATATTTTTATTTGGAAACAGGGTCTCTTAAGCCAGCGCTGCGAGGTCCTCCTGTCTCCGCCTCCCAAACGCAGGGATTACAAGCGTGCACCACCACGCCTGGCATCCCTTTTATGTTTTTGTTTAGAAACAGGGTCTGGCCTCCCTAGATTGCTAAGACCCTCGCTAGTTCTAAGGCTGGCCGGGAGCCTACGATCCTCCCATCTCAGCCTCCCAAGTGCTGGATGGCAGGCAAGCGCCTCACCCCGCTGCCCTCTGCCCTCTTGCTGCCTCCGCAGGCCTGGTCTCCCTGCCAGAAGGCCGGCCGGTTCTGAGGCTCGCCCAGGTGAGGCTTGCACTGCCATGCCTAGAGACGCCCCACATGCCCAGGCCGCAGCCCTCTGCTCACCCACTTTCGGGCTGTTCCAGTCTACCGCCCCCGCCCTCTCCTCGCCCGCTCTCTACTGGGGATGGAACCTAAAGGCATTCTACCTTCGAGCTACAACTCCAGCCCTTTTTATTCTTTATTTTGAATCAGAGTCTTACTACGTTGCGGAGAGTCTCACTAAGTAGCTGAGGCTGGCTGCAAACCTGCGATCCTCCTGTCTAACCCCCCCCCTCCTCCGTACTGGGATTGCAGGCGCGAGCCACCATGCCCAGCTTAGTTTTCTTTTCTTTTCTTTTTTTTTTTTTTTTGGTGGTACTGGGGTTCCTGGAAGCTCTTCTACCTCCAGGCTACACTCCCAGACCTATTTTTTTACATTTTTATTTGGAAACAGGGTCTCCTAAGCCAGCATGCACGGCTGGCTTCAAACCCGCGCGATCCTCCTGTCTCCACACCACGCCCGGCTTAGTTTTCATTTTTGAAATAGTCTAAGTTAACTGCACACTGGCATCAGACCCTCCTCTCTCAGCCTCCCAAGTACTGGGATTACAGGCTGACGCCATCCTGTTCAACTCACTCCTATCTTATAAAATTGCTTTTCCTTCAAATGCCTGTTTTCCTACAGGAGCCGCAGGTCTCCTGAAGCTTTGACGAAGACCTTAAGTTTCGGAGGGTTATGCTGAATCTTAGTATCTAGGGGACAGTGCACAGGGCGGAGACAGACATGCTCATCGGGCCGTCTAAGCCCAGTCTCAGCCGGGCGTGGAGGCGCACACTTGTAATCCAGTTCTTGGGAGGCGGAGACAGGAGGATCGCACGGGTTCAAAGCCAGCCTCAGGTACTTAGTAAGGCTCTCAGCAACTTAGTGAGACCCTGTTTCCAAATAAAGTATAAAATAGGTCGGGGAGGAGAGCCTGGAGGTAGAAAGCCCCTGGGTTCCACCCCCAGTACCACCAAAAAATTAAAAAAACATTGAGCCCAGTCACCTCCTCCCGTTCTTCTTGACAGTGAGATGAAGCGCCACACGGCCGGGGTTCTCGCCCTCTCACACGGGAACACACTGGGCGGGCGTGCTGGCGCGCTTGCAGCCCCAGTGTTCGAGAGGCTGAGGCAGGAAGCCTGCAGGCTGGAGGCCAGCCTCAGCGCTTTAGCAAGGCCTCCGCAACGTAGTGAAACCCTGTTCCCAAATAAAAAGTAAAGCAGGGCTGGGGTGTCGCTCAGAGGTAGAATCCCTCTGGGTTCTGTTCCCAGTCCAGAAAGGAAAACCTGCTGACGCATTTAAAACGCCAGCAAAATTCTATGTGTGGTGGTTGGCTTTTGTTTTTGCGGTGCTGGGGATGGAGCCCAGGGGCATTCTACGTCCGAGCTACACCCCCAGTCCTATTTTTTATTCTTTATTTTGAAACAGGTTCTCACTGAGTTGCAAAAGGGCCCCACTAAGTAGTAGCTGAGGTTGTCCGTGAACCATGATCCTCCCGTCTCAGCCTCCCAAATGCTGGGATTACAAGTATGCACCACCACACCTGGCTTGTATTCCTATTTTTAGAGAAACTCTGAAACTATATTTTCCTAAAGCATTTATCAGAGCCTGGCCTATTACTCCAGGCAGTCTTTCCTGGGGCACCTCCCTGTACCTGTCAGATCCCAGGGTGTCCTTGGATAGCCTGGGTGTGCCCGGCCCAGGGGCGGCATGGGGCCCACAGCTTCCACCAAGCTGCCTGTGGAGAAGAGCAGGCCGTCTTCAGTCCCAGCACCTTCGGAGAGGCCCAGGTGGGCTAGGCGGCGGTCCCCAGCCCCTCCACTACAGTGTGTGCCATGGTGACCGTCCGCCGCTTTCCGCTTCTCTGGAGAGCCAGCGCTGTGGCTCTAGCAGCCGCTGGCAGGGCTGGAGGGCAGCTCTGTGCGCTCACCCTCAATGCAGTCCTGTCCACTTTACCCATTCCCGTCTTCTAGATGGGAGGCTTAGAGAGGTTAAGGACGAGCCTGCCAGCCAGCGCCGCAGCCCGTCTCTGAAGTGTTGGCGCGGTGGGGCCCGCCAAGGGGCGCCGCGCAGAGCGTCCGTCTCCCACGCTGTAGGCCGCTCGAGTAGGTGTCTTTCTCTCTGCAGATCCCAGAGATCATCCACTTCTGCTGCGATTTCCTCATGTCGTGGGTGGACGAGGAGAACATCCTCGACGTGTACCGGCTGGCGGAGCTCTTTGACTTGAGCCACCTGACCGAGCAGCTGGACACCTACATCCTCAAACACTTTGTAGCCTTCTCACGGACTGACAAGTACCGCCAGCTGCCCCCGGAGAAGGTCTACGCCCTCCTCAGCAGCAACCGCCTGGAGGTGTCCTGCGAGACCGAGGTGTACGAGGGGGCCCTGCTCTATCATTACACCCCCGAGCAGGTGCGGGCCGGCCAGATCTCCCTGCACGAGCCCCCCAAGCTCCTTGAGACGGTGCGCTTCCCGCTGATGGAGGCGGACGTCCTCCAGCGGCTGCACGACAAGCTGGAGCCCAGCCCGCTGAGGGACACAGTGGCCAGCGCCCTCCTGTACCACCGCAACGAGAGCCTGCAGCCCAGCCTGCAGGGCCCGCAGACGGAGCTGCGCTCGGACTTCCAGTGCGTCGTGGGCTTCGGGGGCATTCACTCCACGCCGTCCACGGTCCTCAGCGACCAGGCCAAGTACCTGAATCCCCTGCAGGGCGAGTGGAAACACTTCACAGCCTCCCTGGCCCCCCGCATGTCCAACCAGGGCGTCGCAGTGCTCAGCAACTTCGTGTACTTGATCGGAGGGGACAACAACGTGCAGGGGTTCCGTGCCGAGTCCCGGTGCTGGAGGTAGGAAGGCCCGGTCAGCGCCATTATCTGCGGGCCCTGCAGCGCAGCAGCCTGCGCTGAGGGCTGCTCAGGGCCTGGCCACTAAATGAGTTCTGAGGCCGCGGGGTGCGGGGCGTGGTGCCGGAAGGGGAAAGGGCGCGAGGGGCACCGTCTCCCTCCACTGCTATCCTCAGAAGCCTGTGCGCCTGGGGGGGGGGGGCAGCCTGGGCGTGCTACCCTCTTGACGCAGCCCCTTCCTGGGCTGCCCTCTCTGCTCCAGTGACTGCCCGCTGAGTGGCTCTGGTGTGGCTCAGCCAGGGAGCAGGAAGAGCCGATGAGCTCCCAGAGCGGCCTGCAGGCTGCATCCAGCCACGGTCAGCGGGCTGTCGTCCCAGGCAGAGTGAGGGACAGCGGGCCCCGGCCCCATGGCCTCGGTGCAGGTAGAGGCTCTGCACCCTGCAGACTGAGGCGGCCGCATCGGGCCGCCTGAGCCAAATTGCGCTGTGTTCCCGCTGCGGGGCCTGATGGGAGGCGGCCATTCTGCTGCTGTCTCAGGAAGCGTCACTGCTGTTGGACCAATGTGAATTGAACCCTGCCAATGGCGTGTTGAGTTGAATGTGAGGAGCGGCAGCGTCCAGGAGAGATCACCACCTCCGCCCCCTCGTCCATCCCCTGGCCCCGCGTGGCCCTGGGGGTGGTTGGGAGCAGGTGGACGGGCGGGAGGGCTATGCTCAGGACAGCCGGCAGCCAGGTGGGCGGGCAGAGGCCTTTGCAGAGAGGAGTGGGGCAGGGCTGGAGGTGGCCGTCGCTGGCAGCTGGCCTGCAGGAGGGTGACAGCAGGGCTGTGCTGGGATGGCCGCGCCATCCGTGAAGGGAGGCCTGCAGCAGTGCAGGCCGCCCTCCTCCCTGCCACCCCTTCCCAGGCGGGCTGGGGACAGGAGAGCCGAGGGGTACGTCCGGGCACTGCGCTTGGTGCCCACGGGGCACTGCCACAGTCCACTTGAGGTTGGAGGTGGGCATAGGAGACGCCCCTGTGCGCACAGCTGGCGGAGGCCCATGCCGTGGGGGAGCCAGGGTATGTCCTCCAGGCCAAGCAGCAGCCAAGGGGGCGGGGCAGGAGTGGGCCGGGGAAGCTGCTCCTGGCCGGTGACCCGCTGGCCTGGCTCCTTAAAGGTACGACCCGCGGCACAACCGCTGGTTCCAGATCCAGTCCCTGCAGCAGGAGCGCGCTGACCTGTGCGTGTGTGTCGTGGGCAAGCACATCTATGCCGTGGCCGGCCGCGACTACCACAGCGACCTGAGTGCGGTGGAGCGCTACGACCCCGCCACCAACGCCTGGGCCTACGTGGCCCCGCTCAAGAAGGAGGTGAGGCAGCCCTCGGACAAGGGCCTGAGGCTCAGCAAGCCCCCAGGGCGAGGGCGCCAGGTCTCACTCACTCCTCAGACAAGTGGAGTGAGCCCCAGTCTCATGTGTTGCCTGGGCCCAAGCTGCTTTAACCCCCTAGTTTATGTGACAGAAACCTTCCCCTAATCTGGCCCCAGCCCAGCTACAGTGAACTGGAATATTCTTTTTTTTTTTTTTTTTTTTGGTGGTACCGGGGGTGGAACCCAGGGGCTTTTCTACCTCCGGGCTATACTCCCAGACCTATTTTATACTTTACTTGGAAACAGGGTCTCACTAAGTTGTTGAGAGCCTCACTAAGTAGCTGAGGTTGGCTTCAAACCTGTGTGATCCTCCTGTCTCAGCCTCCCAAGCGCTGGATTACAACCATGTGCCACCATGCCTGGCAAACTGGAATATTTATTTATTTTTTATTTTTTATTTTTTTTTTTGCAGGTCTGGGGGTGGAACCCAGGGGCATTCGACCTCCAAGCTACACCCCCTGCCCTATATTTTATTCTTTATTTTGAAACCGTGTCTCAGGGAGTTGCAGAGGGCCTCACTAGATAGCTGAGGCTGTCCACGAACCGCGATCCTCTGGTCTCAGTCTCCCGAATGCTGGGATTACAAGCATGTGCCACCACGCCCGGCTCCGAACTGGAATATTTCTAAAAGCGTCCGACAGGAGGCCCTGAGAGAGGAGGGCTCCCAGGAGGCTGGCTCGCAGACCTGCAGCAGGGCTTCCAGATGACCGGCACGTCTTGCGTGTGCAGCGCACCGCCGTGCATGGCTCTTCCTATTTGAAAACCTGCAGTTGTGCTCGCTGGCGGCGGTGCTGCTTCCTGAAGGACAACCTCTCTTGTCCTGTGGCTTTGGGGTGCTCAGATGTGGCCCCAGACCACCCCTGAGGAAGGGCTCACACTCGGCTAATCGCATTGCTGCTCATGAGCACCTGCAGCGGGCTGGGTGCGCCTCAGGGATCCCTGAGCATCCCAGGCAGAGAGCAGACAGCGCCGGCAAGCCTGGCACGCGCTCGCTCTGGAGGCCTTCCCACTGCCTGGCCTCCCTCTCCTCCCTGAGGCCGCGCCGCCCTGCCCACCTCCACACTGCGTCTGCAGCCTGCCCTTGTTCCTTAGCCTCTCTGGGGAAGGAAGCCTATTGGGAGGGGCAGGGCAGTCCCCACCTGGGCCTGGAGAAGGGAGCCGACTTTGCCAGGGAAAGCTCAGGCCCCGGGGACCTCCTGGAGGCAGGAGGCTGAGGGAGGAACCTGGGGAATCTTTCCTGGAGCGGCCGTCTCCTGCGTGGCCACCGGGGGGCAGTCGTGGCCTTCATGTAGCTGGCCGGGCGGCCAGTCCACTTCCCTTTCTGAGTAGGAGGATCGCCAGTGTGAAGCCAGAGCATGGTGACTTAGTGACAGCCTGTCTCAGAATGGAAAGTAAAAAGCACTGGCACCCCTGGCTCAATCCCGGCACCACACAAAAACCATGGTGTAGTGTGTGTTCCCACCCACAGCCATTAATACCCGTCACTGGAGCGGGAGCATCGTCTCTACAGCTTCCCTTGGTACCCAGAGAGGAGTGGCTCCAGGACCCTCAGAGGAGACCAGAGACCCCTGAGGCTCCCGTCCCTTGTACAAGTGGCAGCGCAGTCGCAGAGAACTGCCACTCCTCCTCTGGCATAATTGGCTTTGTTTTGCTTTTTGCAGTACTGGGGATGAAACCCAGGAGCATTCTACCTCCAAGCTACACCCCCAGCCCTATTTTTATTCTTTATTTTGACACAGGGTCTCACTAAGTTGTGAAGGGCCTCACCAAGTAGTCACTGAGGCTGTCAGCAAACCGCGATCCTCCCATCTTTTATCTTTTATGTATGTATTTTTGCAGTACTGGGGATTAGACTACCTCTGATCTACACCCCCAGCCCTGTTTTTCTTTTTCTCTTTTTTTTTTTTTTTTGTACTGGGGGTAGAACCCTGAGGCTTTCTGCCTCTGGGCTATATACTCCCAGACCTATTCCTATTTTATACTTTATTTGGAAACAGTCTCACTGAGTTGCTGAGAGCCTCACTCAGTAGCTGAGGCTGGCTTGGAACCTGTGCGATCCTCCTGTCTCAGCCTCCCAAGCGCTGGAATTACAAGCGTGCACCACCATGCTCGGCCCTTTATTCTTTATTTTGAAACAGGGTCTCCCCGAGTTCAGGAAGGCCTCACTAAGTAGCTGAAGCTGGCTCTGAACCTGTGATCCTCCTGTCTCAGCCTCCTGAGTCCGGGGACACCCCTTTTCTTGGAGACCCCTTTGATCTCTGGAGCGGTAGATGTGCCCCTCTTGGGCAGTGGGGCGAGGGAGGGTCTGGCTGCCTCCTCACCCCGCGTTCCGCCTGTCTTGGCGCCTTGGTGGCCCCACGCAGGTGTACGCTCACGCAGGCGCCACGCTGGAGGGGAAGATGTACATCACCTGCGGCCGCCGCGGGGAGGACTACCTGAGGGAGACGCACTGCTACGACCCGGGCAGCGACACCTGGCACGCCCTGGCCGACGGGCCCGTGCGGCGAGCCTGGCACGGCATGGCTGCCCTCCTCGACAAGCTGTACGTGATTGGGGGCAGCAACAACGACGCCGGCTACAGGAGGGACGTGCACCAGGTGAGCGCCAGAGCCCAGGTCGGCTCGCGGGAAGGCTCCAGGCTGCGTGCTCTGGTGTGCGATGACATGACTTCACTCCGAGAGAACCCTTCAGAGTCATTTGTTCTATTTTTAGTGGTGTTCTTTGTTTCTTTGCAGTACTGGAGATTGAACCCAGGGGCATTCTACCTCTGGGCTAAACCCCCAGTCCCCTTTTGTTGTGTGGTATTAAGGGTGGAACCCAGGGGCTTTGTATCTTCGGGCTACATCCCCAGACCTATTTTACATTTTATTTGGAAACAGGATCTCACTAAGTAGCTGAGGCTGGCTTCGAACCTGCATAGTCCTCCTGTCTCAGCCTCCCAAGTGCTGGGATTACAAGCGTGCCACTGCACCTGGCTGGTACAGAGTAGTTTGACTTGGGATTTTATTGCTCTAAAAGTCCATGGCCGGGCACAGTGGCATGTGCCTCTGCCCCCGGTACTTGGGAGGAGGATCCCTTGCTCTCAAGGAACACAATGAGAGCCTGTTTCAAGACAAAACCAACTCTCACTGTGAAGTTAGAGCCCAGCCAGGTGTGGTGGTGCACATCTGTAATCCTAGTACCTGAGAGGAGGAGTCAGGAGGATTGTAGGCTCAAGGACAGCCTCCGTAAGTAGTGAGACTCTCATCAACCTAGCAGGACCTGGATTCAAAATTAAAAATAAGGCTGGGCGTGGTGGTGCACATTTGTACTTTCTGGGAGACTGAGACAGGAGGGTTCCAGGTTCAAGGCCAGCCTCAGCTACTTAAGCCCTCTACAACTTAGTGAGACTCTGTGTCAAAATAAGTAATAAGAAGCCGGGTGTGGTGGTGCATGCTTGTAATCCCAGCATTCAGGAGGTGAAGACAGGAGGATCATGGTTTGCAGACAGCCTCAGCTACTTAGCGAGGCAGTTTAGACCCTGTTTCAAAACTAAAAAGACTAAAAATTAGGGCTGGGGGTGTAGCTCTAAGGTAGAATGCCCCTGGGTTCCATCCCCAGTACCCCCAGAAAAGTAAATAAATAAATAATAAGGCCAGGCATGATGGCACACACTTGTAATCCCAGTACTTGGGAGGCAGAGGCAGGAGGATCACAGTTCACATATAGCCTCAGCTAATACTTAGTGAGGCCCTATGCAACTTGGTGAGACCCTGTTTCAAAATAAAAAGAATAAAAAGGCTGAGTGTAGTGGTACATACTTGTAATCCTCGTGCTTGGGAGGCGGAGACAGGAGGATTGCTCAGGTTTGAAGCCAGTAAGAGACCCTGTTTCCAAATAAAAATATAAAAAAATAGAATGTAGCTTGGAGTGTAGCTTGGAGGTAGAAGGGTTTCCAGGAACCCCAGGACCACCAAAAAAACAAAAAGAATAAAAAGTAGGGCTGGGGGTCTAGCTCAGAGAAAGAATGACCATGAGTTTCAGCCCCAGTACCGCAAAAATAAATAAAATAAAAAACAGGGCTGGGAGCCGGGCGTGTTGGCACATGCTTATAATCCCAGCGCTTGGGAGGCTGAGACAGGAGGATCGCGCAGGTTCGAAGCCAGCCTCAGCTATTTAGTGAGACTCTCAACAACTTAGTGAGACCTTGTTTCCAAATAAAATATAAAATAGGTCTGGGAGTATAGCCCGGAGGTAGAAAAGCCCCTGGGTTCCACCACCAGTACCAAAAAAAAGAAAAAACCAGGGCTGGGGGTGTTGCTCAGAGGGTGGGTTCCGCCCCCAGTACCACACAAAAATTATAATAAATAAAAATAAAATGGGGCTTGGAGCTTTGATATAGAATGTCCCTGGGCGCAATCTCCACTGTCACAAAAATAAAAAATAAAGTTAGACCCTTGTAAAGGTAGCAAAGGGTGAGGGAGAAGCTCCTGCTGCTGTTGCCAGGGCGTCCCAGCGAGCCGCAGCCACGCGCCCACGGCTCATCTGCAAGAAGCCCGGGTGAGGCCCTGCCACTGGGCTCAGCGGCCCATGCTCCTTTGCAGTTGCTGAGGGTCAGGTGTCGCTGAGGCGTTCTCCATGGAGGCCCCAGAAGGGCCCCTCTCCTGGCTCCCGCGTGCCGCAGGCAAATCCGCTCTGTGGAGGAGGCAGGACTGAAGGGCCGCTGAGGCCTGTCTGCCCCCTTCCACCTTTGGGGCTCACGCAGTCACAGATCCTTCACATTTATGAGGCGGTACACCCCATAAACCCTTGGTATATGGAGAGGGTCCCAGGTCCAAAAGCATTTAATTGCTGGGTGTGGTGGCACACGCCTGTAATCCCAGTGCTTGCAAAGCTGAGACAGAAGAATTGCCAGCTTGAAGCCAACATCGGCAACTTAGCACAAGTTGGCTTCAGAATGGGAACTAAGGCTGGGGTGCGGCTTGGAGGTAGATGCCCGGGTCCATTGCCCAGCACCAACATGCAGATCTGTACATGTGCATTTCACCACCTCACCACCGGACGTCACAGTTTGGCAGCACGGTTGCTTGCAGACATGGCTAGAAGGGCTGCGGCCTGCTCCTGCCGGCCAGCCTCAGGAGAGTCGGGTCATGTGTCCCTACAACCCACGTCCAGGATGGTGGCTGTCATCCCGGTACTTGTGAGGCTGAGACAGGAGGATCACAGGTCTGAGGCCACACCCAGCAAGTCAGCAAGGCTCTCAGCGACCTGGTGAAACCGCATTAAAAACAAAGTAGAAGCCGCGTGATGCTGCACGCTTGTGACCCCAGTGCTTAGGAGGCTGAGACAGGAGGACCGCAGGCTCGAATCCAGCCTCAGCAATTTTGTGAGGCTCTTAGCAGCCTAGTGAGACTCTATTTCTGAATAAAAACTTTTAAAAATTTTGGGGTGGAGCTCAGAGAGAGAATGCCCCTGGTTCCATCCCCAGTACACAATAACAACAATAAAAAAAAAGTTCTGGGGTGCTGCTTGGAGGCGGAACAGCCCTGGGTCCCACCCTCAGGACGACCCAAAGCAAGAGGCCAGCCTGCCGAGGAGACCCCTGCCCACGGAGGCGGCCTGGAAGAAGGGAGGCTGGGCCTCGCGTGGCCGCAGGGGCAGTGCCGTCTTCCCCGGCAGGCAGAGCAGGCGCCGTGCTGACCCTCTGGCTTTCCAGGTGGCCTGCTACAGCTGCAGTTCGGGGCAGTGGTCGTCTGTCTGCCCGCTCCCGGCCGGGCACGGCGAGCCAGGCATCGCGGTGCTGGACAGCAAGATCTACGTGCTGGGTGGCCGCTCGCACAACCGCGGCAGCCGCACGGGCTACGTGCACGTCTACGACGCGGCGAAGGACCGCTGGGAAGAGGGGCCGCAGCTGGACAACTCCATCTCGGGGCTGGCGGCCTGTGTGCTCACGCTGCCGCGCACCCTGCTCCTCCAGCAGCCCCGCAGCTCCCCCGACCGCAGCCCGGCCGACCCCGACTTCGCCTCCGAGGTCATGAGCGTGTCGGACTGGGAGGAGTTCGACAACTCCAGCGAGGACTAGGAGCACGGCCCTCTCTCCTGCACGGTGGCCATGGCAGCCGGCCTCCCCCAGCCCTGGACGGCTGTGTCCCGGCGGCCTCCCCTCCTCAGGCCCGTCCTCCAGAGCCGGGCAGCTGGGTGAGGGGCCCGCGGCAGCGCCTCCGCGTCCCTGGTGTGAGCGGGCTGCAGCTGGGCGAGCTGCGGCCGCTGGTTCCATGGCGAGCCCCCCCCTCCCCCCCGCCGCCGGCCTTCTCTGCTCGTGTTGTTGTTGTTGAACAAAATAAAGCATTATACAAAAGGTGTTAACCGCCATCCCGCAGCCACGGCCTTGGCTTCTTTGCACAGTGTCCCAGCGACGTTCGGGGAAGAAGGACTTGCGGGGTCATTGCCGTCCTGGGGCAGCCGACAGCTGGCCCCACCTCCGGTGCAGAACATTATGAAGACAGAGCCCCTGGGAGGGGGGCTCGGAGGATCCCCACGCCCTCCCGGTCATGGGGCGAGGGTTGGGGTGACCAGCACGCAGGACGCGGTGGGGGAGAGCAGGGAGCCACGGCACATCACAGCCCCCGAGCCTCGCCTGCCCTTGGGGCCTGGGCCCCGCTTCTGGGCCTCTTCCTCTGCTCAAGCTGAGGCTGCCCAGCAGATGGACTGGCGCCCACTGAGGCCCCGGCCTCCTGAAGGGCCAGGGCGCTGGTGCCTGGCACAGACGGGAAAGGCTGGACGGTGGGGAAACGGCAGGCAACACATTCTTTTTTGGGGTGGGGTGTGTGAGAGAGAAAGAGACAGGATTGAACCCAGGAGCGGTCTACCTCTGAGCTATACTCCCAGCCCTATTTTATTTTATTTTGAAACCTGGTCTTGCAAAGTTGCCCAGACTGGCTTTGAACCTGCCAACCTCCTGTCTCAGCCTCCCATGTACTGGGATTACAGGCCTGCGCCCCGCCGCCCCACTGCTGACTGGTTACCGCAGTGTGTTACCCACCGCTCTGTCGCCGGGGCGTAGGTCCCGGGAGGAAATGACCTGGCGCCCAGACCTTGGAGTGGCCCAGTGCACAGGGTGCCGCTTCCTGTGGTCCTAGAACAGCTCACTGTGAACCCCACTCGGCCAGACGGCGCTCCCTGTGTGCCTCCCACCAGCCAGGGTCTCCAAAGAAGGACCAGAAGGGCCTGACCACTGTCCAGTACATCCCTCGCCTGGCACTGTCCCCGCTTTCCCAAGCCCTAGCTTTGCAGGAGCTTCTGGGGGGCCCCAAGCTCCTGCACTCCGCCTCCAGGTCCGCCTCCTCCAGAAGCACCTGGGAACGCAGCTTCATCCAGGTGTCCACCTGGTGACCGGCGGGGACAGTCACTTCACCCGGACTCCTTTGCTCCCACCATAAGGGCGGGCCTTGGCAGCTGACACACCCAAAGCCCCCGCCTCCCACGTACTGAGACGATGAGCTTGATGCCTCCCTGCCCTGGGCCTTCGACCTCCAAGCTACACCCCCAGCCCTATTTTTTATTCTTTATTTTTTTATTTATTTATTTTTGCAGGTCTGGGGATGGAACCCAGGGGCATTTGACCTGCGAGCTACACCCCCTACCCTATTTTTTTATTCTTTATTTTTTTTATTTTTGTTTTTGTTTTTGTTTTTGTTTTTTGTTGTTTTTTTTGTGTGTGTGGTACTGGGGTTCCTGGAAGCCCTTCTACCTCCGGGCTACACTCCCAGACACCTATTTGTATTTTTATTTGGAAACAGGGTCTCTTAAGCCAGCACACGCACCTGGCTTCGAACCTGCGCGATCCTCCTGTCTCTGCCTCCCAAGCGCGGGGATTACAAGCGTGCGCCACCACGCCCGGCTTTTATTCTTTATTTTGAAACAGGGTCTCACTAAGTTGCAGAGGGCCTCACTGAGTAGCTGAGGCTGTCTGCAAACTGCGATCCTCCTGTCTCTGCGATCCTCCTGTCTCAGCCTCCTGAATGCTGGGATTACACACGGTGATGGTGTGCTATGTCTGTGCTCTATCGTGGACGATGGTGACAGGTTTGGGCAGGGGAAGAAGCCGGTGGAGGTGCCTGTCCATGAACTTGGCCCAGCTGAAGTGAGTGTCCCTTCCTGCCCAGGGGCGCCAGGCCTGGACAGACACTGCAGCCCAGGGCCCCGGGCTGGCCTGGGCGGCAGGCCCAGCACGCTGTGAGGTCAGGGCCGTGCCCAGGCTCCGCTGCCCAGAGCAGCCGCCTGCTCACTTGCCCCCACTGCCTGCATTGCCTGCGTTCCTGGGCACCCTGGAGGGCGTCCCCTTGCCCTGGCAGCTTCCCTCCCATGGCCCCTCCAGCTGCCCACAGGCCAGGCAGAACAGCTGCTCCTCCTCCCCCCCTCCGCACCCTCCAGCCCCACCCTCCACACCTCGCCCTACCCTGCTCAGCCAGTCTCCATGGGCCACCAGAGAGGAAGCAGGTGCTATTTATTTATTTATTTTATTATTTATTTTATTATTTTATTTATTTATTTATTTATTTTGGTGGTACTGGGGATGGAACCCAGGAGCCTTCTACCTCCGGGCTACACTCCCAGACCTACTATGTATGTATGTATGTATGTATGTATGTATGTATGTATGTATATATATAATTTAAATTTAGAAACAGGGTCTCTTTAAGCCAGCGAGGCCAGCTTCGAACCTGCGCGATCCTCCTGTCTCAGCCTCTCAAGCGCAGGAATTACAAGTGTGCGCCACCGCGCCCGGCTTGTTTATTTATTTATTTTGTACTGGGAATGGAACCCAGATGCATTCCACCTCTAAGCTGTACCCTAGCCCTTTTTATTTTAAAATAATCTCGCTAGTTTGCTAGGGCTGGACTCGAACCCACAATCCTCTTGTCTCAGCCTTCCAAGTATTGTGACCGCAGGTGTACACTGCCATGTCCCATTTAGGTGTCCTATTTGTAGTGTGTGTGTGTGTGCGCGCACGCGCGTGTGTGCGCAAGCATGTGCACGTGTGTGTTACTGGGGATTGAACATTCAGGGTACTCTGCCTCCAAGCTACAACCCCAGCCCTATTTTATTTATGTATTATTATTTTTTTATTTGAAATAGGGTCTTGCTAGGTTGATGAGAGTCTCACCACTTGCTGAGGCTGTTCTTCAAATTTGCAATTCTCCTGTCTCTGCCTCCCAAATCCTGGGATTACAAGAATACGCCTCCAATCCCAGCATGTGGCCCAGCATCCCAGCATGTGCCCCAGGCTTGTAATCCCAGCATCCGGGAGGCTGAGACCAGAGGATCACAGGTTGTGGACAGCCTCCGCTACTTAGCAAGGCCCTTTGCAACTCTGTGAGACCCTGTTTCAAAACTGAAAAGACTAGCCGGGCGTGGTGGCGCACGCTCTAATCCCCGCGCTTGGGAGACAGGCAGGTTGGAAGCCAGCCTCAGCCACTTAGTGAGGCCCTTTGCAATTCAGTGAGACCCTGTTTCAAAATAAAGAATAAAAAATTGGGTAGGGGGTGTAGCTCGGAGGTCAAATGCCCCTGGGTTCCATCCCCAGACTCACACACACACACAAAAAAATAGAGCTGGGGTGTAGCTCCAGATAGAATGGCCCTCGGTTCCATTCCCAGACACGCCCAAAAAAAAAAAAAAAAGAAAAGAAGGAAAGACAAAAAAGGGTGCCCTGCCTCAGACTCCAAGGGCACGCCCTTCCTTGGGGACCTGGGTGCCACAGGACACTGGTGCCTTCCCACCCCGGGTCCGGGTCCTGGGGCTCTCCAAGCCCAGGGCTCCTGCTTCCTCCAGGCAGCTGGCCGGGGCCTCTCCACCTCCTCCACCCTCCTGCCTTTTTATTTATTTATTTATTTTTGGTACTGGGAAGTGAACCCAGGGGCATTCGACCCCCGAGCTACAGAGCTACACCCCCTGCCCTATTTTTTATTCTTTATTTTGAAACAGGGTCTCACTGAGTTGCAAAGGGCCTCACTAAGTAGCTGAGGCTGTCTGTGAACCAGGATCCTCTGGTCTCAGCCTCCCGAATGATGGGATTACAAGTGTTTACCATGCTGCAGCCTCCTCCTCCTCCTCCTCCCCTCCTCCTCCTCCTCCTCCTCCCCTCCTCCTTCTCCTCCTTCTCCTCCTCCTCCTCTTCTACCTCCTCCTCCTCCATCCTCCTCCTCCTCCTCCTCCTCCTCCTCCCCTCCTCCTCCTCCTCCTCCTCCTCCCCCCCTCCTCCTCCTCCCCTCCTCCTCCTCCTCCTCCTCCTCCTCCCCTCCTCCTCCTCCTTCTCCTCCTCCCCTCCTCCTTCTCCTCCCCTCCTCCTCCTCCCCTCCTCCTCCTCCTCCTCCCCTCCTCCTCCTCCTTCTCCTCCTCCTCCTCCCCTCCTCCCCTCCTCCTCCTCCTCCTCCTCCTCCTCCCCTCCTCCTCCTCCTTCTCCTCCTCCCCTCCTCCTTCTCCTCCCCTCCTCCTCCTCCCCTCCTCCTCCTCCTCCTCCCCTCCTCCTCCTCCTTCTCCTCCTCCTCCTCCCCTCCTCCCCTCCTCCTCCCCTCCTCCTCCTCCTCCTCCCCTCCTCCCCTCCTCCTCCTCCTCCTCCTCCTCCTCCTCCCCTCCTCCTCCTCCTCCTCCTCCTCCTCCTCCTCCTCCCCTCCTCCTCCTCCTCCTCCTCCTCCTCCTCCTCCCCTCCTCCTCCTCCTTCTCCTCCTCCTCCTCCCCTCCTCCCCTCCTCCTCCTCCTCCTCCTCCTCCTCCCCTCCTCCTCCTCCTTCTCCTCCTCCCCTCCTCCTTCTCCTCCCCTCCTCCTCCTCCCCTCCTCCTCCTCCTCCTCCCCTCCTCCTCCTCCTTCTCCTCCTCCTCCTCCCCTCCTCCCCTCCTCCTCCCCTCCTCCTCCTCCTCCTCCTCCCCTCCTCCCCTCCTCCTCCTCCTCCTCCTCCTCCTCCCCTCCTCCTCCTCCTCCTCCTCCTCCTCCTCCTCCTCCTCCCCTCCTCCTCCTCCTCCTCCCCTCCTCCTCCTCCTCCTCCCCTCCTCCTCCTCCTCCCCCTCCCCTCCTTCTCCTCCTCCTCCCCTCCTCCTCCTCCTCCCCTCCTCCTCCTCCTCCTCCTCCTCCTCCTCCTCCTCCTCCTTCTTCGTTTTGGGACAGGGTTTCCCTAAGTTGCTAAGGCTGGCCTCAGACTTCCATCCTCCTGCTTCAGCCTCTCGAGTACTGGGATGACAGGCGCTGCCATGCCTGGCTCTGGCTGGAGGCCATGTCTTGAGGTCAGGGCCATCCCTGGCTCCGGCGAACCTAAAGGAAGACTTCTTGTAACTGATGCAGGCGGCCTCCTCCGTCTCCCCCTTCTGCACGGTGCTGGGATGACCCTGCGCCTTCTACCTCCGGGCCCTGTTTGTTGCACCTGCTTCTGGGCACACTGGCGAGGCCCGGGCGGCCTCTACCCTTGTCCTCCGGCCCCGGCCTCCCGGGACGCGTCCAGGCGTGCCCCGGGCCGGGCAGTGTGGACGCGGTGGGCAGCCGGCCGGCCGGCCGCGAGGCGGCGGAGGGCGGGGTGGGACGGCGGGGGCGGGCGCTGCCGCCTGGCCGCCGCGGCTGGCCCGGGATCAGGGCGCCGATGTGGAATTTCCTGCCGCCCCCCGCCCGGCCTCGCACTCGGCTTCCGGCCGCCTGGCTGCCGCCGCGCATGGAGGGCGCAGGGCCCCGCGGGGCCGGGCCGCCGCGCTGGCTGCTGCTCGGGCCGCTGCTCTGGCTGCTGCCCGGGCCCGCGGCGTCGCAGGAGCTGAGCCCGCGCGGCCGCAACGTGTGCCGCGCGCCCGGGTAGGGCCGGGGCCGGGGAGGCGGGGAGGCCGGGGCGGCGGCATGTGCAAAGGCCCTGCGCCCGCGGAGGCGCGGGGCGGCGCGGGGCGGCATGTGCAAAGGCCCTGCGCCCCGGCGGCCTGAGCGCGGGGGGCGGCGCGGGCGCGGGTAGGGGCCACCGCGGGCCGGGGCGTGCGGCGACCGAGGGGCGGGGGCGGGGGCCGAGGCCCGGGCCCGTCGCCGGTGCCGGGAGGGCTCGCGGGGGAGCGCAGGCCGCGCCTCAGGGTCTCTGCCCAGCCGCGCCGGGGTCTTGGGGCCGCAGACCCTCCCCACTGCGCCCGGCCGGGCCTCCCCCGCCCAGGAATGCGGCCGGCGGGGCGGGGCGGGGCGGGGGAGGGCGCGCCCGCCGTCCTCCCGCGCAGACCCTCCTCCCCGCGGGGCCGGCCAGGGATGGCGAGCCGGGCCGGGCCTGGAGACCCCTGCGCCCCCACCGCCGGCCGGGGTTGCCCGGAGGACGGCTGCCTGCAACCACCAGCGGGCCTCGCGGGCCATCCCGGCCGGACCTGGGCAGCGCCTCCCCCTCCCTGGCCGTCTCCACCTCTGTGCTTGGTGATGGGCCCCCCACTCGGCGTGGAGGGGTGTCGCCCGCCGTGGTGGCGTGCTCTGAGCCCCTGGGGCTGCACCTCTCCTTGCTACCCTTGGAAGACCGGGAAGGGAGGGCGCCTTTAGCCAGGTTAAGCGGAGCACCGCCGGTAAGGTGGCCCAGGCCTGTAACCCAGGACCTGGGACGGAGACAAGGATTGCAGACTCCGGCCAGCCTTGGCCGCCTAGCATGACCCAGCTTCAAAATAAAATAACAAAGCCCGGCGTGGTGCGCTCGCTTGTAATCACAGCATTCCGGAGGCTGAGACAGGAGGGTGCGAGCAGCCGGAGACTCATCAGCGTAGTGAGACCTCTTTCTTCTCTGTCTTTCCTTCTTTCTCTTTCTCTCTTTCTCTCTTTCTTTCTTTCTTTCTTTCTTTCTTTCTTTCTTTCTTTCTCTCTTTCTTTCCCTTTCTTTCTTTCTTTCTTTCTCTTTCTCTCTGTGGTACTGGGGGTGGAATCCAAGGTCCCATCTGAGCCACATCCCCAGCCTTGTTTTTAAACATCCCACTAAGAGCTGGAGGGCCTCCCGCAGGCCGCAGACTTGGGTCCGCTGGTCTCAGCCTCCCGAGGGCCGTGTGTCCGCCCCAGCACACGCTGCCTTTGCGATGGCACGAGTGGGCGCTCGAAGCCCCCTGGCCTTGTGTGCCAGGCCGTCCAAGGAGCAAGGGTCTTGCTCTTGTTGGACCCACATGGGTCTGTGCTGGGTGACCGGCTGGACCCCAGCCCACTCCAGCATCCCCGGGGCCCCTGGAGCACACGCGGGCACCTCAGCCTGGCAGAGCGCTTGCCCGTGCCAGACGCCTCACGCATCTCGCTCTGTCCTGCCAAGCGCAGGCCCCGTCCCTCAGCGGAGGAGCCTGTGTTCGGGGAGGTTAAGCTCCCACCTGAGGTCACACAGCAAGTGGAAGGCCCGGGCATCAAGCCAGTGAGGTGTGGCCCTAAGACCAGGTGCAGAAGCCACAGGCCATGCGAGCCCAGGGCTTCTCGCAGCGGGGTAGCAAGGTTCCGAACCAGGAGGAACGGGGAGGACGCGGACCGGAGGCCTCGGGTCTCCCTGTGGAGGGCTCCCCGCGGCCCACGGCTGGAAAATTCAGGCCATTTGGGGGGTTTTGTTTTGTTTTAGTACTGGAGCTTAAACTCAAGGGTATTTCGCCTCTGAGCTCCACCCCCGCTCGATTTTTTTATTCTTTATAATAAAGTCAAGAGGATCATAGGTTTGAAGACAGGGAGATCCTGTTTCAAAATAAAAATAATAAAATAGGCTGGGCGTGGTGGCACACGCTTGTAACCCTGGTACTAGGGAGGCTGAGACAGGAGGATGGCAGGTTTGTGGCCAGCCTCAGCTACTTAGTGAGGCCCTCTGTAACTTAGTGAGACCCTGTTTCAAAATAAAGAATAATGTTTCAAAATAAAGAATAAAAAATAGGGCCAGGGGTGCAGCTGGGAAATAGAATGCCTCTGAGTTCAGTCCCCAGCAACACACACACACACACACACACACACACACACACACACACACACACACACAATAAAAAATAGGGCTGGTGAGGTGGTACACACTTGTAATGCCAGCATTCAGGATACTTAGTGAGGCCCTTTACAACTCATTGAGACCCTGTTTCAAAATAAAGAATAAAAAATAGAGCTGGGGGTGGAGCTCAGAGGTCAAATCCCCCTAGGCTCCATCCCCAGACCAAATAAATAAATAAATACACAAACAAACAAACAAAAATAGCCATGCGTGGTGGCGCACGCTTGTAATCCCAGCATTTGGGAGGCTGAGACTGGAGGATCACAGTTCGCAGACAGCTTCAGCCACTTACTGAGGCCCTCTGCAACTTAGTGAGACCCTGTTTCAAAACAACATTAAGCAGGGCTGGGGGTGTAGCCCGGAGGTCAAATGCCCCTGGGTTCCATCTCCACTACCTCAAAAAATAAAAAATAGGGCTGGAGGTGTACCTTGGAGGTACAATGCCCCTGGGTTCCATCCCCAGTACTGCAATAACTAAGTAAATAAATAAACAAATAAATAAAGTAAAAAAAACGGAGACAGCATCTTGGTAAATTGCAGAGGCTGGCGGGAGCGTGCGATCCTCTCACGTCGGCCTCCCAAGTAACGGGTTACAGGCTGGGCCGCCGTGCTCGGCTCAGGTTCTGGATGTTATGGGTCCCCAGTTTCCAACTTTGGCCCCGGGGAGAGCCGAGCTCTTGGTGGGAGGAGGCTCCCGTGGGCCCTGCGCCCTGTCCAGGTGTGCCAGCTATCTCGCGCTGGGCGTGATGGGGCGGCTCTGCGGGGGAACAGTGTGCAGGGCCTCCCTTCCTTCTGCCCCCGGCCAGGGCCAGGGGCTTCCCTCTCCTTCCAAGCCCTCCGGCCCTCCTTTTCTCTAAGGTGTGAATGGCTGCTGTGCCCCTGTAGGACTGAGGCTACGTCCTTCTGGGTCTGATGGCGCAGGGAGCTGCAGCCTGGGCGCTGTCCCTCTGCCCCAGCTTGGCCACACACCTGCGGAGTACGCAGATGTGCTCACTGGCTCCTGTCGGCCAGGGCCTCCATCCTGTGTGCCCAAGGGCCTTAGAGGCTGCTCCACCTTGAAGCACTCTGTTAGAAATGGCCTTCTGAGCCGGGCGTGGTGGCGCACGCTTGTAATCCCAGCATTCAGGACGCTGAGACAGGAGGATCACGGCTTGTGAACAGCCTCGGCTACTTAGTGAGGCCCTGTGCAATTTAGTGAGACCTTGTCTCAAAACAAAGAATAAAAAATAGGGCAGGGGGTATAGTTCGGAGGTCGAATGCCCCTGGGTTCCAGCCCCAGACCCGCAAAAAAAAAAAAAAAAAAAAAGGTTGGGGGTGTAGCTCAGAGATAGAATGCTAGAGTTCAATCTAAGAACGGAAGGAAAGATAAGAAAATAATAAAGGAGGGTTGGAAAGCCAGGCCTGGCGGCACCGGCCAGCTCCCCCAGTACGGAATCAAAGACAGAGGCCACCACACCTGGCCTCCACCCCAAACCCTGCCCGACAGCCCGGGGCCACCGCTGTCCGGCTCGGCCTCTAGCCACGGGGAGCCTTACCGCACTGCCCGCGCCCCTCTGCGTGGACCGTCTACACCCACTGCGCGGTCACGCAGGGAGCTCAGCCTGAGCGGGGCCCTCTGCGGGGCCTGGCCGCACACCTGCTCAGGACGAGCGTCCTCAGGGTGCCCCTCGCGGGTGCAGTGCGGGTGCGGGCCCGCGCTGGCCGCCCGGCCGGCGGCGGTGGGGAGGCCGCGGGAGGCGGCGCGGGGGAGGCCCGGCGGGTGCGGAGCTGGGGCGGCCGCGGCTCAGCGCCCTCTGCTCTCAGCTCCCAGGTGCCCACGTGCTGCGCGGGCTGGCGGCAGCAGGGGGACGAGTGCGGGATCGGTGAGTGCGGGGCCCGGCGGGCGGCGGGCGGCCGGCGGGAGGCGGGGGCGCGCCGCAGCTCGGCTGTCTCCCCGCAGCGGTGTGCGAAGGCAACTCCACGTGCTCGGACAACGAGGTGTGCGTGCGGCCGGGCGAGTGCCGCTGCCGCCACGGCTACTTCGGGGCCAACTGCGACACGAGTGAGCGCGGGCCGGCCCGGGTTGGGGGCGGGGCCGGGGCCGAGGTGGGCGGGGCCGGGTGTGGGTGGGTCCCCGATGGGCGGGGCCTGGTGGGCGGGGCCTGAGCCGAGGTGAGGGGTATCTGCGGTGGGTGAGGCCCTGGTGGGCGTGCCCCTAGCCCCAGGTGGATGGTGTTGGGGGGCGGTACCCGGGTGGGCGTGGTCTGGGCCGAGGTGGGCTGGTGGGGCCCCGTGGGCGTGGCCTGGGCCGAGATGGGCGGTGGCTGGGCTGGCGTGGGTGGGGCCCGGGTGGGCGGGGCCTCGTCGGAGGCGGGGCCCGCTGGAGCCTCGCTCCCCCTGGTCCCCGCAGAGTGCCCGCGCCAGTTCTGGGGCCCCGACTGCAAGGAGCGCTGCAGCTGCCACCCGCACGGGCAGTGTGAGGACGTGACGGGCCAGTGCACCTGCCACGCGCGGCGCTGGGGCGCGCGCTGCGAGCACGCGTGCCAGTGCCAGCACGGCGCGTGCCACCCGCGGAGCGGCGCGTGCCGCTGCGAGCCGGGCTGGTGGGGCGCGCAGTGTGCCAGCGCCTGCTACTGCAGCGCCACGTCGCGCTGCGACCCGCAGACGGGCGCCTGCCTGTGCCAGGCCGGCTGGTGGGGCCGCAGCTGCAACAACCAGTGCGCCTGCAACGCGTCGCCCTGCGAGCAGCAGAGCGGCCGCTGCCAGTGCCGCGAGCGCACGTTCGGCGCGCGCTGCGAGCGCTACTGCCAGTGCTTCCGCGGCCGCTGCCACCCGCTGGACGGCACGTGCGCCTGCGAGCCGGGCTACCGCGGCAAGTACTGCCGCGAGCCGTGCCCCGCCGGCTTCTACGGGCTGGGCTGCCGCCGCCGGTAAGCGCGGGGCGGGCGGGGGGGCGGGCGGCGCGCGGCGTGAGGGCAGCCGCTCCTGACCCTCCGCAGGTGCGGCCAGTGCAAGGGCCAGCAGCCGTGCACGGTGGCCGAGGGCCGCTGCCTGACCTGCGAGCCGGGCTGGAACGGGACCAAGTGCGACCAGCCGTGCGCGCCCGGCTTCTACGGCGAGGGCTGCGGCCAGCGCTGCCCGCCCTGCCGCGACGGCCACGCCTGCAACCACGTCACCGGCAAGTGCACGCGCTGCAACCCGGGCTGGATCGGCGACCGGTGAGGCTCCTCCGGGGCGGGCGGCCGGGCGGGCGGCGGGCGGGGGCGGGCCGCTGACGCCCCCCCCCGCCCCCAGGTGCGAGACCAAGTGCAGCAACGGCACGTACGGCGAGGACTGCGCCTTCGTGTGCGCCGACTGCGGCAGCGGCCACTGCGACTTCCAGTCGGGGCGCTGCGTGTGCAGCGCGGGCGTGCAGGGCCCCCAGTGAGTGGCGATGGGCGGGGGCCGCGAGCCCGGAGCGAAGTGCGAGGCGGGGGGGGGGGAGCCCGCAGGCCGGGCAGAAAGCAGGCCGTGGCCGGTGAAGGGCCCGCAGGTTGAAACGTTTTATGGAGCTATTTTTTGAGGGCAGGGAGTTGGGGGCCTTCCAGGAAGGTGGGTTGTTGTCCCCCCACCACTACCCTTTTCCGGTACTGGGGATGGAACCCAGGGGCATTCGACCTCCGAGCTACACCCACAGCCCTAACTTTTATTCTTTATTTTGAAACAGGGTCTCACTAAGTTGCAGAGGGCCTAAGTAGCTGAGGCTGTCTGCGAACCGCGATCCTGCGGTCTCAGTCTCCCAAATGTTGGGATTACAAGCGTGCGCCGCCACGCCCGGCTCAAGGCCCTGTTTAAAAAAATAAAAATTAGAGCTAGGGTGTAGATCAGTGTAGAATGCCCCTGGGTTCAATCCCCAGTACCAATAAAATAGGAGCGGGGCATGTCTGTAACCCCGTACGTGGGAGGCAGAGACGGGAGGATCTCCGGTTAGATGCCAGTCTTAGCGATTTTAGCAAGATCCGCAACAACTTAGTGAGATCCTGTTTCAAAGTAAGAAAAAAAAATAGGGCTGGGGTGCAGCTTGGAGGTAGAACACCAGTAATACGCGCGCGCACGTGAGAGAGGGAGGGAGGGAGAGGAGGAGAGGGAGGCGGTGGCAGGCAACCGCCGCGGCCCCGTGGCCGGCCTGACCCGACGCTCCCGCAGCTGTAACGAGACCTGCCCGCCCGGGCTCCACGGCGTGGACTGCGCCCAGGCCTGCAGCTGCCGCGAGGACTCGTGCGACCCGGTCACCGGCGCCTGCCGCCTGGGTGAGTGGGCAGGGCCGCGGGCTGGGGAGCGCGGAGGGTGCGGGCCTCGCTGACCCGGCGCCCCCCGCAGAGGCCAACCAGCGCAAGGGCGTGATGGGCGCGGGGGCGCTGCTCGCCCTGCTCCTCGGCCTGCTGCTCTCGCTGCTCGGCTGCTGCTGCGCCTGTCGCGGCCAGGACCCCGCCCGCAGGTGAGCCCCGCCGCGCCAGCCCCCGCCCACCCGAGCTTAGGCCCCGCCCGCTCTAACTCAGGCCCCGCCCCGCAGGGAGCTGTCCCTCGGAAGGAAGAAAGCCCCGCATCGCCTGTGCGGGCGCTTCAGCCGCATCAGCATGAAGCTGCCCCGCATCCCTCTCCGCAGACAGAAGCTGCCCAAGGTCGTAGGTGAGGACGGGGGCGGGGTCTCGGGGAACACCCGCGGGTGCCGGAGGATGTCGGGCAGCGGCTGTGAACCCCGGCTACCGCCTGATGTAGCCTGAGGAAGGCAGGGCTCTGGGTGTGCGGGGAGGCGGGTGGTCCTGCGAGCGAATTGGTCAGAGCTGCGCGGACCTCTGGGCCCGGTAGGCCCCTCCGGTGTAGACCACAGCCCGCCAGTGCGGGCCTACAGGGCGCCCGGCCCAGCCGAGGCCGGTCACCTCAGGACTTGGGAGGCTGGGACCGGGTGCGGCTTCAAGGGCAGCCTCCCAACTTAGAGGCCCTGTTGCAGAGTGAATTAGGGCTGGAGGTAGAAAGGCCGAGTTCACAGCTCTGCCCAAGGCGAGGGCCCCCCACTGTCTGGCTCCAGCAGTGTGCCCTGAGCCCTTCCTGATTACTGTCCCCAGACTCGTGTGTGAGCAGGACCCCACTGCCCCCCACCCCGCGCAGTGTGGTGCCTCCCCGAGGCCAGGCCTAGGCGGGCTGCGGAGGTGACCTGAGCCAAGGGCGGCCTGGCCACCTGGGCTCCCTCCACCCTCCGTGCCTCTGCACCCGCGTGCGCTGCACCCTTCTGCCCCTCTTTGTCCACCTCTCCCTCTGGGCACTTCCCAGCCCAGCTGCGTGTCGTGCTCACTTGCAGTGCATGCCAGCCTGGGCTGGGCTCTGTTCACATTTGGCAAACGAGGGCACAGGCTGGGGCGAGGCGAACCCTGCAGCTCCTGTCCGTCCCCCCTAGTGGCCCATCACGACCTGGACAACACCCTCAGCTGCAGCTTCCTGGAGCCGCCCTCGGGGCTGGAGCAGCCCTCACCCTCCTGGTCCTCCCGGGCCTCCTTCTCCTCCTTCGACACCACAGATGAAGGCCCCGTGTACTGCGTACCCCATGAGGGTGAGTAAGGTCTGCCTGGGCATCCTTTTAGACCAGTGCAGTGTGCCCGCCGTAAGATACCTATGCACACCTGCAAGCCCACTGGGGAGGCTGGAACAGGAGGATGGCAGGTTGGAAGCCAGCCTCCCGCAACTTAACAAGGCTCTGGGCAACTTAGCAAGACCGTTTCCCAATGAAAAAACAAAAGCTGGCTGAGAGCGTGGCTGGGAGGTAGAGCGCCCGGGTTCAGTCCCCAGTGGGCAGTGGCTAGCCCTACCTGTGCTGGAGGCACTGGACAGCGCCTGGAGCAAGGGCGTGGTCGTGCTGAGGGTGAGGTCAGAGCTGCAGAGCCACGGCTGGGCTGGGCTCGCTGTCACTAGTCAGGAGCAAAGCTCCTTTCTGGGGAAACGAGGCAAAGGAACGTTTCTCGGCCCGGGTAGTGAGTAGCGAGGAAAGGGCTGGGGCTCCACAGGGCTGGGGTGCGCCTGAGCCTGCAGTCCTGGGCCGCAGACAGCAGGAAGAGCCGACGAAGGCCCTGGTGACCTTGGGCAGGGGGCCCTGGTGACCTTGGGCAGGGGGCCGCGGCGCCTCCAAGGCTTTATTTCTTAAATAAACCCCCCTCGGAGATGTTGGAGGGTCAGATTTGATGCTGGGCACAGGCCAGGGCTGGGCTTCTGCCCCAAACGAGCCCCTCCCCGGCCGTCGGCCACGCGCGGAGCTCGGAACTGAGGCTGCACCGGCCCGGCCCCGGGGGAGGGGAGGGGGGTCCGGCGCCCGAGGCTGGAGCCGCCGCCCTTCCCTTGCCAGAAGCGGCAGCCCGCGGCCGGGACGCGGAGGCGCCCGCGCCTTCCCCGGCGTCCGCGGAGGAGGCGGCGCCCCTGGCCGCGTCCTCGGACAGCGAGCGGTCGGCGTGCAGCGTGGACGGGCCCGGCGGGGCGCTGTACGCGCGCGTGGCCCGGCCGGCCCGGGCCCGGGGCGAAGCTGGGGGCCCGTCGCCATCGCCCGAGCGCAGGAAGCCGCCGCCACCGGACCCGGCCACCAAGCCCAAGGTGTCCTGGATCCACGGCAAGCATGGCGCGCCCAGCCCCAGCCAGCGCAGACGGACACCCAGCGACGCGTCGGCGCGGCCCGCGCCCGCCGAGGAGGCCCCGGCGCCCGCCGCGCCCTCGCCGCCCCGGGCCCGGGCGCGGGGTCGGGGCCCCGCGGAGCCCACGGACGCGGGCGGGCCCCCGCGCAGCGCGCCCGAGGCCGCCTCCATGCTGGCGGCGGAGCTGCGCGGCAAGCCCCGCAGCCTGGGCCGCGCCGAGGGGCCGCCGGCCGCGCAGGGCCCGCGGGAGAGGCCGGCGCCGCCGCAGAAGGCCAAGCGCTCCGTGCCGCCCGCCTCGCCGGCCCGCGCGGCCCCGGCGCCCGAGGCGCCGCGGAAGAAGACCCCGATCCAGAAGCCGCCCCGCAAGAAGAGCCGCGAGGCGGCGGGCGCGCCCACCCTGTAGCCCGCGCCGCGCCCCCGGCTCCGCCTCGCTGCTGCTCGCCTCCCCGCCGCGCGGCCCTCGGCGTTTCCCGCGCGGCCTGGCACGGGGGCCTCCCATTGGCCGAGGCCCGAGTGGGGGGCTCTATCTGATTGGTCCGGGCTCTAGCAGCCGCTCCTCGATTGGAGGGTACGCTTCGGAATCCCCCCACTACTATTGATTGAGTTCTTAACGGGTGGTTCCTTCTCCATGGGTCGGACTATCCGACCAACTCGCGTCTTATTGGCCCAGACTAGGAGCTTTTGCTTAGAAACCGCCTCTTACTGGCCAAGAGTACACTTGGCTGGGGCTACTTTTTCATTGGCTGAGGCCAGAAGCACTTCTGCCCCGGCTCTTCTCATTGGCCAGGGCCTGGCGCCTCTGGCTGGAGGATTACCTGGCTTGGCAGTAGCTCCAGGCTACTCCCACTGGCTGGGCTTTAGGGCATCCAGTCGACCGAGCCTGGGGAGGAGGGCTGGTCTCTGCTCCTCAGGGGTCCCGCCCTTCTGGCCCCGGCCCAGCCGATCCCCCTTCCCCTGTGCTGGCCTCCCAGTCTTTGCCCCTCGGCTATCGAGCTGGTTTGGATGGCCTCCGGCCACCGCACACTGGGAACCCCAGGGGCGACTCCAGTGGCCTGCGGAGATGTATTTATAGGCCCCCCGGCAGGGCTGCTCCCGCCCCACCCTGGAGCCCCAGGACGGGCTCCTCCCAGCAGGGGCTTGGCCAAAGCTTTTAAATAAAGTGCCTTTTTTTTTTTTTTTTTTTTTCCCCTGCGTTTTGATTACTTTCTGTGTGCAGACCCAGGGCAAAGCGGCCCCCGTAAAGAAATCGCAAGCGGGGTCTGACCTCTCCTGGTGGACACGCACACCGGCGGGGCCCCTCCGCCTAAGCCGGCCTGGGAGCTGAGGTGTGGCCCCAGGGAGCTCGAGGAGAGGGGGCCTGCTCACCTTTGCACCGTTCATTCTCGCTGGGGTTCATGAGCCCCGCGGCTGGGCCTGCCGCTCCTGCGGGCAGCTGGGGGTGAGGGTGGCCTTGGCTGGGCGGGCTGCCTCTGATCAGTCTTTCCCACGCCAAGGCCTCTGTTGCACTTGGAGGTCAGAGCTGTTTGGGGTGGTCAGAGGCTGGGGCCAAGGGGCTAGCGGGCGCGCACGCAGTCTCCAGCCGGGCCTCCGCTGCCACAAACAGGACGGCCTGCGGCCACACAGAGGCCTGCTGTCCACCTCAATGGGCCCCTTGTCCTCAGCCGGAAACTCCTCACCCGCCTGCCCTACCCACCAGCGGAGGCCGGCAGGGGAGGGGAGCCGTCCAGAGCCCCGCCGGGCTCCATCTGGAGCCTTTGCCTCCGGCAACTTCCAGCTCCCGGCAGCCCCCCTCGTGGCCATCCCAAGCCACAGCCCTTACCTTTCTCTGGCTTCTACGTCTCTCCTTAAGTTCCAAACGTTGGTCTGTTCTGGCTCCCCCATCTCCCTGCCTGTCTAGAAGGCGGCTTCTCCTTCTCCTCCACCCCTCTTTCTTTTTTCCGTACTGGGGATAGAACTCTGGGGCATTCTACCTCCGAGCTACACTTCCAGTCCTACTTTATTTTTTATTATTTATTTTGAAGCCTGGTCTCACCGAGTTGCAAAGGGCCTAAGTAGCTGAGGCTGTCCGCGAACCGCGATCCTCCTGTCTCAGCCTCCCAAATGCTGGGATTACAAGCGTGCCCACCACGCCGGCCACCCTCTTCTACTGATGCCCACCTCCATCCACTGATTCTGCCCAAATCCTCCAGCAAGAGGCCCCGAATGACAGCGCACATCTGCCATCCTAGTACTTGGGAGGCGGAGGCAGGAGGATCATGAGTTCAGGACCAGCCCCAGCAACCTAGTGAGACCCTGTTTCAAAATAAAGAATAAAAACTAGGGCTGAGGGGTGTGGCTTGGAGGTAGAATGTCCCTGCGTTCCGTCCCCAGTACCGCAATAAAATAAAATGAAATAAAATAAAATAAAATAGTGCTGGGGGTGTAGCCCAGAGGTAGAACCCCTAGGTGTTCAATCCGCAGTACAACACAACAGAGACACACACATACACACGGTGGGGGAGCCAGGTGTGGGGGCACACGCTTGTAATTCCAGTAATTGGGAGGCTGAGACAGAAAAATCACAGGTTCAAAGTCACCCTGAGCAGCTTGAGGAACCAGCTCCCGGTGCACTGAAGCCGTGGCGGGAGCAGCACCGGACCCTGGATATGGCCACCGGTCTCACCTCCTGCTTCCTGTGTGTCCTCCTGCGGGCGGCTGGGTCCTGTCACGGCCGGAGAGCCACAAGAACCAAGAAGCGGAATGAAGGGGCAGCCTCGCGCCCGGGGCTGCGGGTCCTCTGCATCCCTGGCTACCTCCCCATCATGTTGGATCCCATCGCCACCTCTGCGATCATGACCTCTCCATCCATCGCCACCTCTGCAATCGTCTCCACGTCGCCATGGTGACATCTGGGACCACAGACAGGGGCCCTGTTCTGTGGAGCTTCCCTCATAAGAATAAAGTGTGTTAAACCCTGAAAAGACATTTTAAAAAAAGAAAGAAAACAAGCCTGGTGTGGTGGCACAGGCCTGAAAATGCCAGTACTTGGGAGGCTGAGACAGAAGGATCACAGGTTCGAAGCCAGCCTCAGCTACCTAGGGAGACCCTCTGCAACTTAGTGAGACCCTGTTCAAAATAAAGAATAAAAATAGGGCTAGGGGTGTAGCTCAGAATGCCCCTGGGTTCCATCCCCAGAACCACAAGAAAAACAAACAAACAAAGAGCCTCCAAACAGCTCCCTGACCCCCTGCAGCCCCAGACCAGCCGCTTGTGACTAACGCTGTAGCGGCTTGGGACAGCTCCCTGGCAGAACTTCGGCCCTTGGCTGGAGGCCATGTTGAGGTCATGCTGCTCACCCACGCAGGGCTAAGCCGCTGAACGGAGCTGGTCTCCAGCCACGAAGGACATGGGAGCCGCTGGCGGGCGCGCCGTCCTTGTGACTGGCCTGGTCAGGTGGAACGCAGCCCCACTCCTGTTGGTTTGGAACACGCGGCTGCCCTCGAGGCCCTGGCCGCCCTTCCAGCAGGCACCGGGCAGCTGCTGGCCTGGAGGATCCAGGCTCATGGGTGGTGGGGGTGGGGTGGGGTGGGTGGGTGGCCGGGCTGGTGCACCTCTGTGTTCCCAGTATTTGGGAAGGAGAGACAGGATCGCAGGTTTTCAAGGTCAGCCTCAGCAACTTAGGGAGACCCTGAATTAAAATAAAACTAAGCTGGGTGAGGTGGTGCACATCTGTAATCCCAATACTTCAGAGGCTGAGGCAGAAGGATCTCAGGTTCAAGGACAAGAACAGCCTTACCAGTTCAATGAGACTTTCCGCTAACTAGAGACAGCTTTTTTTTTTTTTTTTCCCCCAGTACTGGGGATGAAACCCAGGGACATTCTAACTCCAAGCTACACCCCCAGCCCTATTCTTTATTCTTTATTTTGAAACAGGGTCTCACTGAGTTTTAAAGAGCCTCACTAAGTAGCTGAGGCTGTCTGTGAACTGCAATCCTCCGGTCTCACCCTCCCAAATGCTGGGATTACATGTGTGCAACAACACACCCAGCTAGAGAAAGACCCTGTTTCAAAGCAAACATTAAAAAGGGCCCTGGCGCACGTTTGTAATCCCCGCGCTTGGGAGGCGGAGACAGGAGGATTGTGCAGGTTCGAAGCCAGCTGCGCTGGCTTAAGAGACCCTGTCTCCAAATAAAAATATATAAAATAGGTCTGGGAGTGTAGCCCGGAGTTAGAAGGGCTTCCAGGAACCCTAGTACCATCAAAAAACAAACAAACAAAAAAGAGCCAGGGGTAAGCCTAGCATGGAAGCATATGCCTGGTAATTCCAGGACTTGTGAAGCTGAGACAGGAGGATGACAGGTTTGAGGACAGCTGCAGCAAGGTCTGAGACTCATCAACCTAGCAAGACCATATGTGTGTGTGTGTGTGTGTGTGTGTGTGTGTGTGTGTGTATTTTTTTTTTTTGTGTGTGTGTGTGTGTGGTACTGGGGGTGGAACCCAGGGGCTTTTCTACCTCCAGGCTATACTCCCAGACCTTTTTTATATTTTATTTGGAAACAGGGCCTCACTAAGTTGCTGAGAGCCTCACTAAGTAGCTGAGGCTGGCTTCGAACCTGTGGGATCCTCCTGTCTCAGCCTCCTAAGCGCGGGGATTACAAGCCTGCGCCACCACGCCCAGCAGCAAGACCATATTTCAAAATAAAAATAAAATAGGGCTGGGGGTGTAGCTCAGAGGTAGAAGTCCCCTGGCTTCCACCCCCAGTACAAAAGAAAAAAAAAAAAAAAACAAGCTGAATGAGGACGTGCTCGCTTGTAATGAGGGCCAGGCTCAAGGACTGGGCCCACTCGGCAGCTTAGCGAGGCTTGCAGTAACTTAGTAAGACCCTATCTTCAAATAAAAAGCAAAATAGGGCTGGATGTGTAACACAAAGGTAGAATTGAACCGAGTTCAGTTTCCAGCACCACACACACGCACACAAATAATAATAATAATAAACAAAAGAGCTGAGGGTGTAGTTTGGTGGTAGAACGCCCTGGATTCAGTAGCAGCACCAAATAATAAAATGTTGGCCAAGAAGGGCAGCGCCCACGGGCTCCAAGCGCAGGACGGTGACCGTCGGGTGGGAGGGTTGCTGGGACGGAGGCTCAGGCCGCCCCCACTCAAGGCTGTACCCAACCCAAGCCCGGCACCAGTATGATTTAGGGAAATCAGGGATGTCCTAGGGCTAGATCTGGGGGACCCGCCCCTCCTCCTGTCCCAGCCACGCTCCCAGCCCCATTTGCCAGAGCCCGTCTGTGGGACCCCTTGCGGGGGCCCCCGAGAGGCCCCCTGCTGCCGCCACTGGCTCCTCCCCACCCTCTGCGCCAGCTGCAGTGCCAGCTCCCAGGGCAGGCGCCACACAAGGAACCGCGGCTGCTGGAACCTCCGTTGCCATGGGGACGGGGACCACAGGCCCCACATCTGGTAGCGATTGAGGAGGAAAAATTACGAGTCGTGGAAAATGCAAATATTTTTTGTAGCACAGAGCACAAAGGAATGTGGGGGCTGGAGAAGGGCCTAGGCCGGTCTGGCTTCCAGCAGGGCTGGAGCACGTTACCCAGAGGCCCTGGGCTCACCCGGGGGAACCAGGCCCCAGATTCCCTGTGGGCACAGCGCATGCACACACCCACGCGTGCACGCACACACACGGTCTGCTGCCCCTGGACCCACAGAAGAGCCACACGAGGGCTGGGCGTGGTGGTGCACGCCTGCCATCCCAGGACTTGGGAGGCTGAGACAGCAGGGTTACAGGTTCGAGACCAGCCTTGGCAATTTAGTGAGACTCTCGCAAATAAAATAAGGGGTGTAGTTTAGAGGTAGAAGGTCTCTAGGTTCAATCCTTAGAACCACAAAAATAAAATTAAATAGTGCTGAGGGTGTAGCTCAGAGGTTAAAATGGCCCTGGGTTCAATCACCAGTGCCACAGGGGGAAAAAGTATTTTGAAAAAGGATCTCTGTGCACACGGCACACGTCCAGCCAGCAATGCAGAGGACTACAAGACACACACAACTCACACACGGAAAAAGACACACCTCAATCACAGCACACGTACATACAGCAAGACGAGCTACAGCGTACACACACACACACACACACACACACACACACCATCACACGACAAGTGGTGCACACTTGTAATCCCATTGTTTGGGAGGTTGAGACAGGAGGATCCACACAGGTTTGAAGTAAGCCTCGGCTACTTGGTGAGGCTCTCAGCAACTTAGTGAGACCTTTTTTCCAAATAAATTATAAAATAGGGCTGGGGATGTAGCCCGGGGGTAGAAAAGCCCCATGGGTTCTATCCCCCGAGTACCACAATAAAATAAAATAAAATAAAATAAAATAAAATAAAATAAAATAAAAAGACTAAAAATAGGACTGGGAATGTAGCTCAGAGGTAGAATGCCCCTGGGTTCCATCCCCAGATCCACAAAATAAATAAATAAATAAAGAAATAAATAAATAAATAAATAAATAAATAAATAGGGCTGGGGGTATAATTCAGAAGTAGAATGCCCTTGGGTTCCATCCCCAGTGCTGCTAAAAAAAAAAAATTCTACTTTTATTTTGGTACTGGGGAATTGAACACAGAGGCTGTCTACCTCCAAGTTACAACCACAGCCCTGTTTTATATCTTATTTGAAACAGAGTCTTACTAGGTTGTTGAGAGCCTCACTAAGTTTCTGAGGCTAGCTTTGAACCTGTGATCCTGCTGTCTCAGCCTCCCAAGTACTGGGATTACAAGCGTGCACCACAAGCCCTGGCTTTCTTTCTACTTTGAAGCAGAGGCTGGTCTTGAACCTGGGATTACAGGTGTACATACCCGGCTCCTCTTTATTTATTATTTATTTATTTTCTGGTTTGGGGGATGAAACCCAGGGGCATTCTACCTCCAGGCTACACTCCCGGCCCTATTTTTATTCTTTATTTTGAAACAGGGTATTACCGAGTTGCGGAGGGCCTAAGTAGCTGAGGCAGTCCGGGAGCTATGATCCTCCTGTCTCCGCCTCCTGAATGCTGGAATTACAAGCGTGTGCCACCATGCCCGGCTCCATTAATTGATTGATTCATTGATTTCAAACTGAGGTTTGAACACATTCTGAGATACACCCCAATTCTTTCTTTCTTTTTTTTTTTTGAGGCAGAGTCTTAAAATCTCACTATATTGCTGAGGCTGACTTTGAACCTGCAATCCTCCTGTCTCAGCCTCCCAAGTACTGGGATTACAAGTGTGTGCCCCATGCCCATCTTATTTATTTATTTATTTATTTATTTATTTATTTATTTGCGGGTCTGGGGATAGAACCCAGGGGCATTCGAGCTCCGAGCTACACTCCCTGCCCTATTTTTTATTCTTTATTTTGAAACCGGGTCTCACCGAGTTGCGGGGGGGGGGGTCTCACTAAGTAGCTGAGGTTGTCCGCGAACCGCGATCCTCGTGTCTCAACCTCCCAAATGCTGGGATTGCAAGCGTGCGCCCCCACGCCCGGCTTACTTTCTATTTTGAGACAGCGCCTGGCTAAATTGTTCAGGCTGGCCATGGACTTGCTACCCTCCTGTCTTAGAGTCACTGTGATTATAGGCGTGCACCACTGTGCCTGTTCCAGTGGCTTTTCCTTACCGGCCTGAGTGGATTTTGAGGCCAGGTAGGGTATTTAGCAGATTCAGCAGAGCCGCTGCCAGCCCTCTGCTGCCCCCTGTGGTGGGATGCCCGCGTGACCTCCTTGAACACAGACCTTTGCCGGGGAGGCAGAAATGGGCTTGTGGCGCCATCTAGTGACTGTAGGTGGCACCCGAAAGTGGAACCGCTGGCCTGGAAGAGGCTCCCTTAGTACTGGCCGTGTCGCCAAGCAGGGATGTGGGGCCCCGGGCGCAGGTCAGTCCCCGAAGCAGGACAGCTCGACCGAAAAGCCAGGCGCCAGGGGTGGACTTGGCATGAAGTGGGCGTTGCAATATCAGCCAGTCGGTCCGACCGGCCTGGGTGTGGGTCGGGGCGCAGTGCTTGCTTGGGAGGATGTGTGTGTGTGTGTGTGTGTGTGTGTGTGTGTGTGTGTGTTACTGGGGATGGAACCCAGAGGCATTCTACCTCCGAGCTACACCCCCAGCCCTGATTTTTATTCTTTATTCGTTATTTTGAAACAGGGTCTCACTAAGTTGCTGAGAGCCTCGCTAAGTAGCTGAGGCTGGCTTTGAACCAGCGATCCTCCTGTCTCCGCCTCCCGAGCGCGGGGATTTCGAGCGTGCACCACCACGCCTGGCGGCTCTTTTCCTTTAAAGGTCCTAGGGAGGTGGCCGGGACCACGTACACTGGTATAGTGTCACGCACACACTGCAGACTCCAGGCAGGACGCGCAGGAGGCGGAGACCTAAAGCTCTGACCCCGCGCCTCTGAAGAACACGCACGGCACAGTGGCCGCCACAAACATCAGCCCGCCGGCGGCCACCGGGCAAGTGCGCCTGCGCGCGAGGGACGCGCGCTGCACGGTGCAGGCGTCGGACTCCACTTCCCAAAAGGCGCCGGCCCGAGCTGCCCGCGGGCCCGGATGGAGGCGGCCTTCTGGGAAATGTAGTCCAGGTGCTGACCGACCCAGCCAGAGAGGGCTCTGGATGTCTGATCGCAGGAGAAAGAGGGGGAGATCCGTGTCCAGAAACGTGGATTTGTCCTTTTTTTTTTTTTTTTTTTGGCACTGGGGTTGAAACCAGGTATCACCTCCGAGCTACACCCCCAGCACTATTTTATTTTTTTTATATTTATTTATTTATTTATTTATTTATTTATTTATTTATTTGCGGGTTTGGAGATGGAACCCAAAGGCATTTGACCTCCAAGATACACGCCTTGCCCTATTTTTGATTCTTTATTTTCTTTATTTTGAAACCAGGTCTCACTGAGTTGCAGGGGCCTCACTAAGTAGCTGAGGCTGTCCACAAACCACGATCCGCGATCCTCTGGTCTCAGCCTCCCAAATGCTGGGATTACAAGCGTGCACCACCACGCCAGGCACTATTTTATTTTTATTTTGAAACAGGATTTCACTAAATTGCTGAGGCAGACCTTGAACCTGTGATCCTCCTGTCTCAACCACCCAAATACTGGGATTACAGGCATGACCCACCACACCTGGCTTTCCAAACCCTTGTAATCGCAGTGCTTGAGAGGCTGAGACAGACGGATCGCAGGTTCGCAGCCAGCTTCAGAAATTTAGACCCTGTTTCAAAAAAAAAAAAAATAATAATAATAAAATAGGGCTGGAGGTGTAGCTCAGAGGCAGAACAGCCCTGGGTTTAACCCCAGTACCAATGAGTGAATGAATCTTTGCCTCTACACGCAGGTGCTGAAGTCACTTGTGTCACACAGTTGAGGACTAGCTGGTCCTCCCTCCGGGAACCCCCTCCATGGGAGGAGCTGGGCTGGCTGCTCCCAGACCCCGCTCCTGCTCCCCACCCGTGGACTTGAGCCTCCACCCAGCCGGCCCACCCACAGACCTCACTGCGCTGTAGTTCAGGGGTGCAGGGGACAGCGGCGGCCTCCTTGGGCTCAGCCCCTGGGGCCGCGGCCTGCCTCCCCTCGCAGGCATGCCGAAGGAGCCAGGACGCTCTCCGTGCAGCGTTTTAATGACGGGCTGGGGTGGGGCACAGCTAACGAGGCTCTAGGGATCCCGTGTCAGAAGCCGGAGGTCCCGGGGGACCAGAGCCGCCGAGCCAGGGCCAGCCCCTGTGCACCCTGAGGACGTCTCCAGCAGCTGTCTCCCCTCAGAGCCTTGATCCATGGGAAATTGCTGGGGGAGACCCCAGAGCACCTGGAGTCCTAACTAGCCCCTGGGGGTTCACTGAGAACAGCAGGAGCTGCTGCCCTCTAGGGGGCCCCACGGGGCCCCGCGGCAAGCGAAAACAGCAGGGCAGGTGCCAAGGCCCTGAGGTTGGGGAAGAACAGGCAAGAGTGCCGCCGGGGTAGGAAGGCCCCGGGAGTGGAACCTGGAGACCCAGATGCCAGGCTAAGGAGGCAAGGAGCTAAAGGCCGGGGCAAAAACCAGGCTGCCCAGCCTACATCCTCCATTATGGAACAGGCAGCTTCCGTGGATGTGCTCACCTGTAACCCCAGTACTTGGGAGGCTGAGACAGGAGGACTGAAGGTCTAAGGACAGCCTTAGCAAATAGTGAGACTCTCATCAACCCAGAGAGATTTTGTTTCAAAATAAAAGAATAAACCCGGGCATGGTGGCGCACGCTTGTCCTCCCAGCATTTGGGAGGCTGAGACAGGAGAATCGTGGTTCGTGGACAGCCTCAGCTACTTAGTGAGGCCCTTTGGAACTCAGTGAGGCGGGGTTTCAAATAAAGAATTAAAAAATAGGCTGGGCTGGGGTGTATTTCAGAGGTAGAATGCCCCTGGGTTCCATCCCCAGTACTGAAAAATAAATAAATAAATAAATAAATAAATAAATAAAACATAGGGCTGGGGATATAGATCAGAGGTAGAATGCCTCTGGGCTCAATCCACAGTACTGCAAAAATAATAAATAAATAATAGAAAGAAAGAATAAAATAGGGCTGGGGATGTAACTCAGAGGTAGAATGCCCTTGAGTTCAATCCCCCAGTATATATATAAAAATAAAAATTGCCAGGCGTGGTGGCGCATGCTTGTACTCCCAGCACTTGGGAGGCTGAGAAAGGAGGGTCACAGGTTCTTGGACAGTCTCTGCTACTTAGTGAGGCCCTCTGCAACTTAGACCCTGTTTGAAAATAAAGAATCAAAAGCTGGGCATGATGGCACGTGCTTGTCATCCCAGCATTTGGGAGGCTGCTCAGTGAGTCCCTGTTTCAAAATAAAGAATAAAAATAGGGCTGGGGGTGTAGTTCAGAGGTCGAATGCTGCTGGGTTCCATCTCCAGGACTGTAAGATAAAATAGTGCATGGAGTGACCTTGGCCTAATGCAACTAGGGAGGGGCCCCTCAGGGTGCCTGTCCATACACCTGGGGGCCTGAGTGACACTGCCTTACCCCAGCTCTGCCAACCTCAGGACCCGTTCCAGCACCCCACCCCACCCCAGACCCTCTCGGAGGGAGAAGGGGTCCCCACCTCCAACCTGTACTTTCTGTCGAATCCCCTGGTCAGACGGAAGGAGAAACGTCAGCACATCTTAGAGACACCACCTGTTACATGATTGCACACTTTATTGAAAATTCAAGCTGGGTAGACTACGAGGCCTGGTACATGCCTATAACCGCAGTATTAAAGAGGCTGAAACAGGAGGATGGCAGGTTCGAGGCCAGCGCGTGGTCACTTAGCAAAAGCCAGTTTAAAAATAAACAATAAAAAGGGCTGGGGTACAGCTTGGAGGTAGAGTGCCCTGGGGTTTGGTCCTCAGCACCACACACATACACAGAAGCATTCAAGCTGGGTGCGATAGGGGCCCTGTGCCCAGTTAGACAGTGACCCACGAGCTTCCCCGAGGCCGGGAGGTAACGGCGCTGCCGGTTCCGGATCTGCCGCAGGCTGGGCTGGGTCGCTGGGTCCTGATGACAGGTGACCATGACAGGCAGCCCGCCATGGCGAAGTCACTCCGGGGACGGGGCTGTGGCATCTGGGTGGAGGGAGACGCTGACGTCCGTGTGACAAGCGATGTCTTGGTGTCACCGTCCTGAGCGGGCTGAGCCCCGGGGAGGTGGCAGGCGAGCCTCTCTGTCCGGGTGAGGCCATCGGGAGGAGGGGCCCAGCCAGCCAAGGGCCAGGGCCGCACCCTCGCGGTGTGTCCTTGGCGGTGTGTGTTCTCCAGCGGCGCGGGGTCAGATCTTTCGGCCTCCTGCGCGTCCCGCCTGGGGCCTGCAGCGTGTGCGTGGCGCCCCCCCAGTGTACTGGTCCCGGCCACCTCCCTAGGGCCTTTAGAGGAAAAGAGCCGCCGGGCATGGGCGGCTCCGAATCCCCGCGCTCGGGGGGCGGAGGCAGGAGGAGGGCGCAGGCCGGCTTGGCCTAAGAGACCCTGTTTCCAAATGAAAAGTATGAAATAGGCCTGGGAGTGCAGCCCGGAGGTAAGGGTTCCGTCCCCCGCACCACCAAAGCCAAACCAAGCCAGAGAGCCCGGGGCAGTGCCCTCGGGGCGCGCATCAGCTCCGCGGGGGCGCGCATCAGCTCCGCGGGGGCGCCTTCGGCTCCGCGGGGGCGCCATCGGCTCCGCGGGGGCGCCATCAGCTCCGCGGGGGCGCGCCTTCAGCTCCGCGGGGGCGCGCATCAGCTCCGCGGGGGCGCCATCGGCTCCGCGGGGGCGCGCCTTCAGCTCCGCGGGGGCGCCATCAGCTCCGCGGGGGCGCCATCAGCTCCGCGGGGGCGCCATCAGCTCCGCGGGGGCGCGCCTTCAGCTCCGCGGGGGCGCCTTCAGCTCCGCGGGGGCGCGCCTTCAGCTCCGCGGGGGCGCGCATCAGCTCCGCGGGGGCGCCACCAGCTCCGCGGGGGCGCGCCTTCAGCTCCGCGGGGGCGCGCATCAGCTCCGCGGGGGCGCCATCAGCTCCGCGGGGGCGCGCATCGGCTCCGCGGGGGCGCCATCAGCTCCGCGGGGGCGCCATCAGCTCCGCGGGGGCGCGCCTTCAGCTCCGCGGGGGCGCGCATCAGCTCCGCGGGGGCGCCATCAGCTCCGCGGGGGCGCGCATCGGCTCCGCGGGGGCGCCATCAGCTCCGCGGGGGCGCCTTCAGCTCCGCGGGGGCGCGGCGGGCGCGGGTCCCGGCCGGCGGGGGCCCGGGGGCCGGCGGCGCGGGCGCGGGGGGCAGCAGCGCGCGCAGGGCGTCCAGCTCGGCCCGCAGCTCCGCGCGCAGCGCCTCGAGCCCCGCGCCCCGCCGCGCGCCCGGCTCCCCGCACACCGCGCAGGCCGGGCCGCCGCGCGCCGCCATCGCCGAGGCCCTCGCCGTCCAGGCGCCTCCGCCGCGCCGGGCTCCGCCTCCTGCCGGCGCCTCCTGTCAGCACTGGGGGGGAGCCCGAGGGCGGCCCACCTCCCGGCTAGCCCCGGCCCGGCTTCTACTTGGTGACACAGGGCCTCGCTAGGCAGACCCTCCTGCCTCGGCCTCCCAGGCGCTGGGATGACCAGCGCGCCTCCACACCGGGCCCCACTTTGTTTTGAAACAGGGTCTAGCTAGCCTCAAGCCTGCGATCCTCCTGCCTCAGTTTCCCGGGCACCGGGCTTGCGCCATCACGCCCGGCCCAGCCCTGCGTTGCTGCGAGGCAGGGTCTCACTGGGGGGCGGAGACGGGCCTGGACCTCGGGGTCGCGCGGCCACAGCCACCCGCGGCGCTGTCCGTGGTGCTGGCGGCCCCGGCTCCTTCCCAGGCCGGCCGGCACGAGTGGGGGCTTCCTGGGAGGACAGCCCAGGAGGACAGGGCCGCTGCCCGGCTCCGCAGAGGCCCAGCTGTGGGCTGTCGGGAACGGCTCCGGGAAGCTCGTGTTGAAAGCAAGGCCCCCGACGCAGGAAGCTCAGGGGCGGGCGCTGGGGACAGTGGTCTGTCACCACCCAAACCTTTTTTTTTTTTTTTTTTCCGGCACCGGGTATGGAACCCAGGGGCATTCTACCCCTAAGGTGCACCCCCAGCCCTATTTTTCATTCTTTGTCTTGAAACCGGGTCTCACTGAGTTGCAAAGGGCCTAAGTAGCTGAGGCTGTCCGCGAATCAGGATCCTCCGGTCTCAGCCTCGCAAATGCTAGGATTACAAGTGTGCGTCACCACGCTCGGCTCGTGTGTGTGTGTGTGTGTGTGTGTGTGTGTGTGTGAATGTGATAACCCAAGGCCAGGCGTGGTGGCGCACACTTGTAATCCCAGCATTTGGGAGGCTGAGACCGGAGGATCGCGGTTCGCAGACAGCTTCAGCTGCTTAGTGAGGCCCTCTGCAACTCAGTGAGACCCGGTTTTAAAATAAAGAATAAAAAATAGTGCTGGGGGTGTAGCTCGGAGGTGGAATGCCCCTGGGTTCCATCCCCAGACCCACACACGGAAAACCCTAACCCGAGTTATCAGTGTCTCTGCCACGCCCTGACACCGTCTGCTGTGGAGCCACACGATGGACTTGCACTGTGCACGGAGCCTCTGAAGCCACGAACCCAGGTAAACCTTTGCTGCCCCACACTGCTGCTTTATTTGGAAACAGGGTCTAGCTAAGTTGCTGAGGTCTCCACGAAGTTGCTGTGGCTGGCCTCAAAGCCACCTCAGCCTCCCACCTACTGGGGTGACAGGCGGCACCCTGACACTCAGCGCTGTCGTCCTCGCCAGATATTTTGGTCGAAGGGGTGAGAGACCTCAGCAAGATAGGCTGGGTCGAACCGGGCGTGGTGCACGCGCGCAGTCCCAGCATCGGGGAGGCTGAGACAGGAGGATCGTTTGCGGACAGCCTCAGCTACTTAGTGAGGCCCTCCGCAACTTAGGGACCCTGTTTCAAAATAGAGAATGAAAAATAGGGCAGGGGGTGTAGCTCAGTGGCCAAATGCCCCCAGGGTTCCATCCCCAGACCCCCAACATATGTGTGTGTGTGTGTGTGTGTGTATCCGGAGTCTTCCACTCCTCTGCAGGAGTGCTCCGCGGCCCGCCTCCTCCCTGGAGAGCTGGCAGCTCCGCAGAGGCCCACTCCCCAACTCTGCGAGCCAGCTTTTTTCCCTGGTGTTACGGGTTGAATTCAATGGGGCATCCTCCCGCCAAGGCATGCCCCTGGCCCTTTTGTGTCCTTTGGCACAGTCTTTAGGTTCCTCCTCTCGGCATAGGCCCTAGGGCCACAGGTGCGTCACCCGCCTGGCTCGGGAGCCACCTTCTTGCCAGCAGAGCTCCCCAGGCACCTGGCCAGAGCCCCACTGACTCACCCCAGTTCTTAGAAACATTATAGCTGGCGTGGCTAGCCTATAATCCTACTTAGGAGGCTGAGACAGAAGGATGGAAGTTTGAGGACAGCCTTGGCAAGTAGTGAGCCTCTCACTGACCTAGCAAGACCCTGTTTCAAACTAAAATAAAATAGGGCTGGGGTGTACCCCAGAGGTAGAATGCCTCTGGGTTCAATCCCCAGTACCACAGAAAAACAAAAAAGAGTCTGGCATGGTGGTTTATGTTTGTAACCCAGTCCTTGGGAGGCTGAGACAGGGGGATCTGGATTTGGGGCCAGCCTCAGCTACTTGGTGAGACTGTTTCAAAGTAAAGAGTAAAGAGCCAGGAGTGGTGGGCATGCTTGTCATCACCAGGAGGCTGAGACAGGGGGATCACAGTTCGCGGACAGCCTCAGCTACTTCGTGAGGCCCTCTGTACACTCAGTGAGACCCGGTTTCAAAATAAAGAATAAAAAATAGGGCTGGGGTATAGCTCTGAGGTAGAATGCCCCTGGGTTCCATCCCCAGACCCACAAAATAAATAAGTACTCAGGCTGGGTGTTTAACTGAGATAGAACGCCCACAGGCTCAATCTGGCTGGGGGTGCAGCCTGGAGGTAGAACGTACCTAGTACCACCAGAAACAATAACAACAAAGAACACCAGGCCCGACTGCACGGAGGAGCTGCGTCCCCAGCACACGCCAAAGACTAGGGGCTTCAAGGAGAGGGGCCGGGCCACATTTCAAGCCCTGGCCCCGGTGTCCAGGGCACCCTGCCTGGTCACAGAGGATGCAAGCAGCCCCGCTGTGTCCACACAGGCCCCACGTGAACCGCCTGCATTCCCAAAGCAGCAGCGATGCCCAGGGTGGCAGTGAGGTGCTCAGCAGAGCACAGGACCCCCGCCCTCAGCCCTGGACACCACGAGGGCTGCAAACCCAGAGCCCTGCCGGGACAGAAGCACACGGACCCCGCCTGGCCTGGTCAGGTCACACCGGGGACGGGCAGCGCCTGCTCCAGGACACATTTATTTGGCATTTGGGTGAAATGGTTCTCACAGCATCTTAGAAAAGGATTAGTGGCACCCCGACCAAAAGCACACCCAAACTAAAACCCTTAGTGAGGAAAACATGAAGACAGGCACGAGACAACACATAGGCCGAACCCACCTCTGCCGCTCGGCAGGGCTGCACAGGCAGTCCCGGGGAAGGGCTGCCCCTCGGGGCCAGCACGGGAAACGTCTCCTACAGCAGCCCAAGCCCCAGAGGGGCAGCCTCAGGACTCTTCCGGAATAGAAGTCCAACCAGGTCTTGCAGTGTGGTAGATGGGAACGGAGGCCAGTGAGGGCCGCTGGTGGACCTGGCTCAGCACCCAGAGCAGGCCCCACCCAGGAGCCAGGCCAGAGGCTCCCGGAATCCACTGCCCGGAGCCAGTGGGTAGTGGAGAGCCCCAGGCCAGCTGCCCTCAGCCCTTGGGTGCCCAGGGAAGCTTCCCGCCCTGCGCCTGCTGTCCCATCCACCTGGTTCCAGGCCTCCTGGCATAGCACGACTGAGCTCTGCTCTGCAGGTGGCTGCCCAGTGCCCAGCACATGCCGAGGGCGGATGTGTCCCTTGCCTGCTGCAGAGGTGGGTGTGGGGCCTGGTGGCCACATCCGGTTCCGAGGAGGCAGCAGCCCTTTGACGAGGGGCCCTAGGCTGCTCAGTGACAAACCCCACACTGCCAGGCAGTATGGGCACGGCCACCACAGGACACAGGCGGCCCCAGAGCCCCTAGCTGGGAGAAGAGGGCTCTGGCTAGCGTGGGAGCGTGCCTAGGGCTGGCTGAGCACTGTGCGGCCACCCGCCGGCCAGTCCTCTGTGGGGCCGACCCTCACATGCTGCTCCTCTTCCTGCAGCAGATGGGAGAGTGGAGCCCACCTGCCCCAGCGCCTGGAGCCACCTGGGAATATCTGGCCAGAGGGGCACAGACACACACGAACACGAAAGAAAAGATTCAGACGTCAATGTAGAGATACAGATGTGCTGAAATAGCACAGAGCCTGCTCTCAACCCAGCCGGGCCAGCACGTGTCCGGGAGAAGGCCCCGCCCAGGCGGCAACGCCACCAGACACTAGCGCGGCGCGTGGGGGTGCTTGCAGACGGACACAGCCCAGCTTGTGTTGGCTACTGCTTTCCGAATCACAAGCCTCATGGCGCGAACAGGGTCGGGGAGACCAGCCCAGGGGCCATTCCACAGGGGCAGGGCCCAGAGCTCCAGGGTGCGGCACACAGGAGCTGGCCCCAGGCCCTGGAACAGGTCCAGAGTGGCTTCGGGGGCCTGCGCAGTGGCCACAGAGAGAAGGCGGTACAAGCCTCGTTCAGCCAGAGGGCTGGCCCGGAGGCTCGTCTCCAGGGCAGTGCCTTCAGAGCCCGTTTCCTGGACGGTGACCCGCTGACAGTCCAGAGGCCCCTGCTGCCCTGAGCAGCAGCCAACAGGCAGTCCCTGCTCTCCATCTGCCCTGGGGCGAGTGTCCCACCCAGGACCTCTGGCTGGAGCAAGGCCCAGCACCTTCTGCTTCCTACCTTTGAAACGTGTAGTCTGAACCCATTTGTGTAATTCTGTCATTTAAAGAGACAGTGACCCAGAGCTACACATCCGTAGAGGCCCCCAGGAAGCAGCTCCGACACCCGCTCCCTGCATAGGGAGGAGCATGCGCACGGGCGGCGTGCAGCAATGGAGCGGAGCCCCTGCGAGTCTCCCAAGTTATGGGGGGGCCATGTCTTCTGGACAGTAAGCAGATGCTCCCAGCCCGTGGGCTGCAGAGGGAGCTGTCTACACCACGGTGCTGAGAGAGCCGCGGCCGTGGCAGCTGCCCCCTGGCGGTGCTTCTGCAGCCAGGGCACTCCCGCTCTGGGCAGGGTCTGGGGGCACCAGCAGGGCGCTGCTGCTGTCTGCGGAGTCCTCCAGGTCGGCTAGGGGTGCCCCCGCAGGGGGCAGAGGCTGCTCCAGGTGCCGGGGCAATGCACCTTCGCTGCTGCTGGCCCCTGGGCTTGGCGGGCCCGGCACAGCGGGCTCAAAGGCGTCGTCATCTGCAGGACAGACAGACAGGTGTAAGGGGCAAACAATTGCCTTCAATGCTCCCAAGACTGCTGGGTGGTGAGCAGATCCCAGGGGCCCCTTGGACCTGACTCACAGCCCGGGGGTGTGCACCACGCCTGCGGCTACATCGTGGGCACACTGAGGGCGCTGCCCACCACGTGTGGGGAGTCACAGGGAAGCCCCTAGGCCCGGCGGAGCCGGAGCCGGGCTGAGCGGGCAGTGGCCGCTGACCCGCTGCAGGGGAGCTACCAGGCCCTAAGGATGGACGTCCAGGTGGTGTCCGGCTGGGGCAGGGCATCTGTGGAAGCTGTTCCCAGGGACTTCATGGGAGGTGGTGTGGGCGCTACTGGGGACTGAACCCGGAGAGACGCCAACATCCAAGCCCTACTCCCAGCTCTATTCTATCTTGGAGCAAAGTCTCACTAGGTTGATTAAATACCTGCTGAGGCTGTCCTCAAACCTGTAATCCTGTCTCAGCCTCTCAAAGTACTGGGATTACAAGCATATGCCACCAGCCCAGCTTTTATTTTTAAAAATGTTAGATACTAATAATCAATCTTAGCTGGGCGTAGTGGTGCACTCTTGTGATCCCAGCATTCGGGAGACCGAGACCAGAGGATCGCGGTTCACGGACAGCCTCAGCTACTTAGTGAGGCCCTCTGCAACTTCAGTGAGACCCTGTTTCAAAATAAAGAATAAAAAACAGGGCAGGGGGTGTAGCTCAGAGGTAGAATGCTCCTGGGTTCCATCCCCAGACCCACAAAAATATCAATTTTAGTAATTAATAACTAATGCTAATATTAAAATATTAGCTACTTGTAAACAAGGCCCTCTGCAACTTAGTGAGACCTATTTCAAGTAAAAAAATAAAAAATAGGACTGAGAGAGCTGGGCATGGCAGCGCACGGTTGTAATCCCAGTACTTGGGAGGCTGAAACAGGAAGATCGGGTTTGTGACCACCCTCAGCTACTTAGTGAGGCTGTTTCCAAATATAAAACAGGTCTGGGAGTGTAGCCCGGAGGTAGAAAGCCCCTGGGTTCCACCTCCAGTAAAACAAAAAACAAACAAAACTCACTGCATTCTGGCCTTAAACCTGGGACCCTCCTGTCCCATCCTCGCACATCCTGAAATCATAAGCAGGCACCACTGCACCTGGCTCAGAGGTAGCCTGCCTGAGTTCCATCCCCGGTACCGAAAAGTCAAAAAACAAAACAAACAAAAAACCCACACCTCCAGCCTCATTTTATTTATTTTTCTTTTTGTGGCACTGAGGGTTGAACTCAGGGGCATTCTACCTCCAAGCTAAGCTATACCCCCAGCCTTAGTTTGTTTTTATTTATTAACTTTTTTTTTTTTTTTAACTGGGGATTGAACCCAGGGATAGTCTACCTCAGAGCTACATCCCTGGGCCTATTTTATTTTGAAATAGGATCTTGCTAGGTTGGTTAATCTCACTACTTGTTGAGGCTGTCCTTGAACCTGCAATCCTCTCATCTCAGCCTACCAGGCACTGGGATTACAGGCATGTACCACCATGCCTGACTCTTGTTTTTACTTTTTATTTATTTTTTTTTTTCAGTACTAGGGTTGGAGCCCAGGGCCACTCTACCTCCGAGCTACAGGTCCAGCCCTATTTATTTTGAAGCAGGGTCTCACTGAGTTGCAAAGGGCTTCACTAAGTAGTAGCCACGGATTACAAGTTGTCCACCACCACGCCTGGCTTGTTTTTACTTCTTCTTCTTCTTTTTTTTTTTGGTGGTACTGGGGTTCCTGGAAGCCCTTGAACCTCCGGGCTACACTCCCAGACCTATTTTATATTTTTATTTGGAAACAGGGTCTCCTAAGCCAGTGCGTGCGGCTGGCTTTGAACCTGCGCGATCCTCCTGTCTCTGCCTCCCAAGCGCAGGGATTACAAGTGTGCGCCACCACGCCCGGCTTGTTTTTACTTCTGATACAGGGTCTCGCTAGGTTGATGAGTCTCACTACTTGGTGAGGCTATCCTAGAACCTGTGATCCTCCTGTCCCAGCCTACCAAGTACTAGGATTAGAGGCATGCACCTCCATGCCCTGTTTATTTTTTATTTGAAAACAGGTCCTCACTAGGTTGCTGAGAGACTTGGTAAGTTGCCGAGACTGGCTTTGAACCTATGATTCTCCTGCAACAGCCTCTCAAGTACTGGGATTAAAAGTGTGCACCACCATTTTGGTTTTTTTTAATGGTACTAGAGACTGAATCCAAGGACATTTTCCCTCAGCTATACCCCTGGCCCTTTAAAATCATTTTATTTTTTTATTCTTTTTCCGGCACTGGGGATGGAACCCAGGGGCATTCTACTTCTGAGCTCCACCCCCTGCCCTATTTTTTATTCTTTATTTTGAAACAGGGTTCCACTGAGTTGCGAAGGGCCTCACTAAATAGCTGAGGCTGTCCTTGAACCTGGGTCCTCCTGTCTCAGTCTCCTGAATGCTGGGATTACAAGCGTGTGCCACCACGCCCGGCTCTTTATTTATTTTTTTGTGGTACTGGGGGTAAAATCCAGAGGTTTTCTACCTCCAGGTTATACTCCCAGGCCTATTTTTTAATATTTTATTTGAAAACAGGGTCTCACTAAGTTGCTAAGGGCCTAAGTAGCTAAGGCTGGCTTCGAACCTGTGCGATCCTCCTGTCTCAGCCTCCCAAGCACTGGGATTACAGTTGTGTGTCCCTGCCGTCGACTACACATGCATCTTTATAGCCAGGTGACTGGCGCCAGCCTCCCATGAGCACACTGCCTGGTCCCCACCCTGTCACAGAGCTGAACCGAGAGGCCCAGGTGCCCAGCTACCCAACAGGTGCTCATGAAAGGGAGGGAGAGAGGGCCAGCCTCTGCAGGCCCGCTGGGCGGCAGGTAACCAGGCCTCTCCACGGCAAGGGCCACCTAGGAGGCCCTGCGGGGAAGCCAAAGCAGCACCGAGAAGGCCGCAAGGGGTGCGGGGCTGTGGTCTCGGCCCAGCCGTCCTGGTGGCGGCACCTGCGGGGTCGTAGAACATGCTGTCCGGGTTGATGGAGGCCTCGTAGGGCGGCGGGGGGTCGTCGGGCTGGTCGATGTCTGGGTACTTGTATGCCGTGTAGGGCGGTGGAGGGTCGTGGAAGTGGAACGTCCCGCCTTCACCATCGTCGGAGAGATGCAGTGGCGTGAGGCCCGTGCCGAAGCCGTCTGGGCCGTAGTCGAAGCCGGGGATCCGCCGGCCGAGGTTGAAGTGGTGCACTGGGCCGTGGAAGGAGAGAGGCAGAGCCCCGTCACATGGTGCAGGCCGGCTGGCTCCTGGCACCCCACCCTGGTCGGGCCTGCCACCCGAGGGGCCCATTCTGTGACCAGCTGCCTGCCACCTGCCCACCACTTGTACTGCCAGAGCCTCCGGGCCCGTGAGAGCCAAGCCAGGGAGGGTCGGGGTTGCTCCCTCCCTCGCCCCGCGGGGCGGTCACACCTGTCGGCCCCTAGGCAGGCAGCCCAGCCACAGCTCAGGTCCCTGGCAAGGGGACAGCACGCTTCGAGTGGACGGACTCAGGCCACGGCGGGTGGAGAGCTGGCGGGGCGCGGGCTCAGGCACTCACGGTTCGCTCCAATCAGGGACTCAATGCGCTCGCGGCGCCTCTGGCGCAGCCGGTGGACCATGAAGAGCAGCAGCGAGAGGATGAGGAAGGAGGAGACGCAGCTGACCACCAGGCGCATCCCACTGGCCATCGAGTCAAACAGGCTGCTGCCATCTGACGGGGAGGAAGGAGACCTACGCTGAGAAGGGGCGTGCGGGCTGGCCTGTGCAGGGCCCCGGGATCGGTCCTGGGCTGGGGAGGTGCCTGCGCTGGAGACACTACCATACTCGACACCCTCGTAGGATGGGGCCGCACGGAGTGTGCGGCAGCACTCCATCAGAAGAGGGGCCTGGCCCAGGAGGACCGTCCCCACGGGTCCTCAGCACCCTGCCCCACCTCACCCTGGCCCCCCTTCCAAGCACTGCAGGCCTTGGTGGCTGCAGGGCTAGCAGGTCCCTCTGACTATCGCCGAGCACAGGCAGCTGGGTGCGCAGAGGCCGTGCCTCCCTACAGGGCCCTGGCCACCCTCCACCGGGTGCAGTGCCAACATGAGGGGCGTGGCCATGTTCAGTTATGCCCGGTACGCCCGACAGGGACGCCTGCTGGAGAACAGCGTTAGACCTGTTAGACCTCCCGGCAGAGGCCTCTGGGAGTCAGCAGCGTGGAGGCCCAGCCACTCGCCACGGAGGGCAGCCTCTCCGTCTGGTTGCTTCTACAGGACCGGGACCAGGCAGACTCTGGGAAGCAGCCAGGAGGCAGAGGTGGTGTGAAGGACAGCGCGGCTCCTGCGCGGAGCTGGCTGAAGACGGGGCTGTGGCAAGGCTTGCGGAGGGGCTGGCGCGGGCTCACCGGGGTCCAGACACGTGAACTTGCAGCACTCCCGGGGGTCCTTGCGGTACTGCTGGCAGCCCTGCGGCCGCTCGCACAGGGCAGCCACGCACATCTCAGGCTCCCCGCCGTGGCAGGCGCAGCTCAAGCACGGGTCGTCGCCCTTGGGGGTGAAGTAGAAGCCCTCGTCCACCACGTTGTCCTTGATGTCGACACACGTCTGACCTGCAGTGGGCACCCAGGTGTGCAGGAGGATTACCACACAGGGAGACTGACCACCCGACCGGGACCTGGGGAGTGGGGACCAGAGATCACTGGGGCCGCGGGCTGTGTCTCAGTCCTCCCAGGCTGCTGTCACATTTCATGGCCCAGGGAGAGTATGTGAGAGCAGGCACTGCAGGGCACACCTGGCCAGGGCTAATGCAGCCATGGAGCCCATGCCAGGGCAGAGGCCCTACCACAAAGGTCCTGGAGAACCACTGGCCTTTTGCGTATGTGTGGTAGTGGGGATTGAGGCCAGGGGCGCTTTACCTCTGAGCTGCCCTCCCAACCCTACTTTTTATTTTTGCAAAGGGGTCTCACTAAGTTGCAGAGGACCTCACTAAGTAGCTGAGGCTGGCCACGAACCTGCGATCCTCCTGTGTCAGCCTCCCAGGTCCTGGGATTGCAAGCGTGCGCCCCCACACCTGGCTACAGAATTGGCTTTTAAATTAACTGAATGGTTTATGAGATTCCCTCTATTCTAAGACGTAGCTGCTAATGAACACAACCACTGTACTTATGTTTCTTTCTTTTTTTTTTGTGGTACTGGGGTAGAACCCAGGGGCTTTCTACCTCTGGGCTATATTCCAGACCTAGGGTCTCACTAAGTTGCTGAGAGCCTCACTCAGTAGCTGAGACTGGCTTCAAACCTGTGTGATCCTCCTGTCTCAGCCTCCCAAGTGCGGGGATTACAAGCGTGCGCCACCACACCCGGCTTTTTCTTTTTTGTATGTATGGTACCAGGGATGGAACCCAGGGACACTCTACCTCCAACCTACCTCCCCAGCCCCATTTCTTATTCTTTATTTTGAAACCGGCTCTCACTAAGTTGCAGAGAGGCTCACTAAGTACCTGAGGCTGGCTGTGAATCCGGATCCTCCTGTCTCAGCCTCTCAAGTACAGGGATTACGAGCGTGCGCCACCATGCCAGGTACTTTTTATTTTATTATTTGGAAGCATGGTCTCACTTAATTGCCAAGAGCTGGCTTTGAATCTGCAATACTCTGGTCTCAGCCTGGAGTGCGGGGACTGCAGTGAACGCCAGCGCGCCTGCCTTGTACTTACACATGTATTTGGTACTGAGGACTGAACCCAAGGGCCTAGCTCTGAGCTCCGCCCGCCTCCTTTTAATTTTCTTTTGAGTGGGGCGCAGGCCCGAGGGTGGCCGGTGGCTGCGGCTGCAGCACTGGGTGGCTGGGAGCGCTGGACTTACTCCTTTTACACAGGAACGAGGACTTCTTGGAGCAGCTCTCGGCCAGCCAGCTGTGCAGGTCGCGGTGCTGCAGGGTCGGGAAGTGGAAGCACTGCAGCTGCGCGCAGAGCACCTGGTCACTCTCAGACGCGGCCAAGGTGGAGCTGGGGTCTGGAGGCAGGAACACCTCGGAGGAGCCTGGGAAGGGGGAGGACAGCGTAAGGTCTGCAGGCTCACCACCATCCTAAGGAACCACGGAATCAAACAACCCGACAATTCCCCCGCTAAAATGGCGCGGAACCTGCAGTCTTCCGGTCTCAGCCTCTCCAGGACTGGGTCACAGGCGTGTACCACTGTGCCCGGCCCGGCCACACCAGAGTCTCACTCCTATCTAACTTGGTACCCACTGGTCTACCTCCCCGCCTGCCCTGCCCTCCTCTCAGCCAAAGCCCCACTTTGTGTGATGCTCGGAATTGAACCCAGAGGCGTTCTGCCTGTGAACCACACCAGCATGTCTGTCTATTTACTGTGCTGGTGACTGAATCCAGGAGCTCTCTGACTCAGTTATACTCCCTAGCCTTATTTTGAATACATATATTTACACACACACATATGTGTTATGTATGTGATATATATACACATATATAATTTGCTGCGTGTGTGTGTGTGTGTGTGTGTGTGTGTGTGTGTGTGTGTGTGCTGCTGAGAAGTGAATCCAGATGCTGTCCACCTCTGACCTACACTCCAGCCCTATTTTTTTATTTGGGAATGGGATCTCAATAGTTGATGTGAGTGGAGTCTGGCTTGGAACCTCCTATCTCAGCTTACCAAGTACTGAGATTACAGGCATGCGCCAACATGCCCAGCCTACTCTATTTCTTATTTGGAAACAGGGCTCACTAAATTGCGGAGAGCCTTCCTGAGATGCTGAGGCTGGTCATGAACCTGTGATGCTCCCGTCTCGGCCTCCCAAGTAGAGATTAAGGTGTGTAGTACCACACCTATCTATCAAAGTCCTTCTCTTGATTGACTGATTGACTTTACTGGGGATTGAACGCAAGGGCATTCTACCTCCAAGCTATACCCCAGGCCCTATTTCATTTTTATTTGGAAACAGGGTCTCCCTAGGTAACTGAGAGTCTCACTACTTGCTGAGCCTGTCTTTGAACCTGGGATTCTCCTGTCTCAGCCTCCCAAGTACAGGGATTAGAGGCGTATGGCATGCGCCTGGCAGAGACATACCTTTGAAGGCCACCTCCCAGTGACCCAAGGAACGGTTCCGGCCTGTGATGACATACTGATAGCCAACCCACAGCCTGCAGGAGAGAGAAACAGATTTGAGCAGGAGGGGAAGCAGCCATTGACGACTGCATGTGTGGGTTTGCGTGTGCGGTACTGGGGACTGAGCCCTGGGGCTCTACATCTGAGGCGCACTCTTAGCCATGCTTTGCTCTGAATCAGGGTCTCACTAGCTTGCTCAAAGTCTTGCTTTGTTGCTGAAGCTGTCCTTAAACCTGCGATCCTCCAGTCTCAGCTGCCCCAATGCTGGGATTACCAGTGTGTGCCACCACGCTGGGCTTCTGTTTGCACTTTTTATTTTGAAACAGGTTTGTGCTAGTTTGCAGACACTGGCCTCAAGCCTCTGATCCGGTCTGAATCTCCCAAGTGCGGGGTTCCGGGCGTGTGCCACCCCGCCCAGCAGGTGGGGCCCTGCTTCCCTCACACGCAGGCCGGCCTCATCTGGACTCACTTGCGCTGGTCTTTCCAACCGAAGCTCCGCTCGGGCTGGCCCCACTCCTGGGCCAGGACGAAGCGCAGCTCCTGGTCGGTGGAGAAGGTGGCAAGGGAGCCGTTTGCGCGCTGGCAGGCCTGCGCGGCGTCCCAGTAGTTCTCTCCGCTCAGGTAGACGCGGTAGCAGCTGGCCGTGCCCTCGTAATGGTGCCAGCCTGTCGGGCACTTCCCTAAGAAACATGAAGGACAGGGGGAGCCCCCAAATTAGGATCACGACTCCAGGAACAAAATGTCCCGTGGTGTGTCAGGGACAGAAGCTGTCCTCGGGAGCAGAGGCGCAGGAGGACAAGTTCTTGCTGCTGCTGCTGCTGCTGCTACTGCTGCTTTTTGGTGGTGCTGGGGATCAAATCCAGGGGCGTTCTACCTCTGAGCTATATCCCCAGCCCTATTTTTTATTCTTTATTTTTGAAACAGGGTCTCACTGAGTTGGAGAGGGCCTTACTGAATAGCAAGGCTGGCCACAAACCACAATCCTCCTGTCTCAGCCTCCCAAATGCTGAGATTACAAACGTGCACCACCATGCCCGGCCCTATTTTATTTGGATTGGAAACAGGGTCTAAGTTTCTGAGAACCTAAGTTGCTGAGGCTGGTTTTAAACCTGTAATTCCTCCAAGTACTTGGGTTAGAGGTGTGCAGTACCATGCCTGTAACCCCAGTACTTTGGAGGCTGAAAAAGGAGGATCAAAGGTTTGCAGCCAGCCTCAGCAACCTTGTGAGGCCCTCCACAACTTAATGAAACCCTGTTTCCAAATAAAAAATAAAATACACCCAGGGGTATATCCCGGGGCTAGAAGGCCCCTGGGTTCTATCCACAGAACCACACTCAATACACACTCCAAAGGCAGCTGTGGTGTTGCACGGCTATAATCCCAGGTCCGAGCACAGCCTCAGCAGCACAGTGAGAATCCCAGCCACCCAGTGAGAGTTTCCAAACAAAAACTAAAGAGGCCTGGGGCGCAGGTCAGAGGAAGAATGCCTCCGGGCTTAGTCCCCAGTACCACAGAGAGAAACAGAAACCAGAGCCTTCTCAGCCAGCAGCTGCCCCTTTGCCATGACCCGGCCAGCGCCACCAGCCCCGGAGACACTGTCCTGCGGGAACAGCGTGCCGCGAAGCTTCCGCGCGTCGGGGCCTCGCAGCCCTGCGCCAGCCTCAAGGGCTGCGGCCGTCGGGGGCAGGCCTGCAACTTACTGCTGAAGCGGACAGGCTGCGCCACGTTCACGGTGTGGAAGTGTGTGAGGTCGCCTCCTCTGGCCCGGCCCAGCCACGGGTCCACAGCCTCCTTCCCATGGTGAGGACGTGCCTCCCCAGCTACTTCTGAAAGCAAAAGGAATTGGCCTGGAGCTGCACTCCCTACACACGGGGCTCTGCCATGGCTCTGGAGGGCGGTTCTGCCCTGGCTCCCCGAGGCTACAGTGCCACCTACCGAGGCTTCCTGCCTTTTTTTTGTGTGTGGTACTAGAGATGAAACCCAGGGGCATTCTACCTTCAAGCTATGCCCCCACTGCTGGGCGTGGTGGCGCACGCTTGTAATCCCCATACTTGGGAGGCTGAGACAGGAGGATCACACACCAGCCTCAGCTACTTAGTGAGGCTCTCAGCAACTTAGTGAGACCCTGTTTCCAAAAATAATATAAAAAAGCTCTGGGAGTATAGCCCGGAGATAGAAAGCCTCTGGGTTCCACCCCAAGTACCACCAAAAAAAAAAAAAAAAAAAAAAAAAAGCTACGCCCCCAGCCCTATTTTTTAGTCTTTTTATTTATTTTATTTTTGTCGGTCTGGGGATGGAACCCAGAGGCATTCGACCTCCGAGCTACACCCCCTGCCCTAGTTTTTATTCTTTATTTTGAAGCAGGGTCTCACTAAGCTGCAGAGGGCCTCACTAATTGACTGAGGCTGGCCATGAACCACGACCCTCCATCTCTGCCTCTGAGTGCTGGGATGACAGCGTGCCACCAGCCCGCTTCCTGCATTTTACACGTGCATCTTTAGTGGTACTGGGGCAGGACCCGGGGCACTCTACTACTGAGCTATACTCCCAGCCTTTTAATTTTGAAACCGGGTCTTGCTAAGTTGCTGAGGCTGACCTTGAACCTGGGGTCCTCGGGTCTCAACACCTGGCTTCCAAATGGGCTTCTGAATGGGGCTTTTAGTAGCTGGGCAGAATTCCCTGAGATTTAAGCACCACTGTGTTTTCTTTGCTGCCTTGCAAGACCACACAGACCACGTACTGACGTCCCGCTGTCCTTGGGGCCCGGCCAGTCCTGCGCCCTAGGAACCTGGCTCCTCACACGTGCTGAGCGTGCAGCTCCAGAGTTGCCACAGCCCTCTTCAGGCAGGTGATGGGGATGGCCTGCCAGCATCCTGGATCTTACTCTCCAGGTAAAGCCAGGCCCAGTGGCACATGCCCAAAGTCCTAGTACTTGAAAACTTGAGACAGGAGGATTGCAGGCAATTTATCCAGGTCCTCCAAAACTTAGTGATACTCTGTTTCAAGCAATAAAAAAGAGCCTTGCATGGTAGCACAGGCTTGTAATCCCAGGACTTGGGAGGCTGAGACAGGGGGATCGCAGGTTTGTGGACAGCCTCAGGATGGAGGCCCTCCCCAACTTAGTGAGACCCTATTTCAAAATGAAAGAATAAAACAGGGCTAGCTGGGCATGGTGGCACACGCCTGAATCCCAGTACTTGGGAGGCCAAGATGGAGGGTCGCAGGGCTTGGGAGGCCAAGATGGAGGGTCGCAGGTTCAAGGCCATCCTCAGCAACTTCAGTGAGGCTTTCAGTAACTCAGCTTCAAAATAAAAAATAAAAATAGGTCTGAGGTTCAGTCTGGAGGTAGAAGACCCTAGGTTTCATCCCCAGTACCACAAATAGGTAGGTAGGTAGGTAGGTAGATTGATAAATAGAACAGAATAGGGTTAGAAAAAATAGAATAAAATAGCTCAGAGGTAGAAGAATGCCTCAGGTTCAATTCTCAGTGCTACAGAAAACAGGAGGTGGGCAACAGGGCGGCAGGCAGCCCCAGATCCACCTAGCATCCGCCCGCCTCTCCCGCAAGCCAAGCCCAGCGCCTCATAACTGCTCCTGGAAAGACCAGCCGACCTAGGGCAGAGGTAGCAGAGAAGGAAAAGGTGGCGTGGACAGAGCTGCCTGGCGCATGGGCTGAGGCCCAGCCAAGCAGGGGCGGAGCGGCCCTCTGCAGCCATCAGGGCAGGCGGCCAGAGGCAGGGTGGTGGAGGGGGTCGTCGGCGCGGACCTGCTCCCTTCTCCACACACTCGCTTACTTAATTTTATGCTTGTGCGCTGGGGGCGGCACGCAGGGGCATGCAACCTCCATACTGCACCCCCCGCCTGTTTTATTCATTTTGTAAAGGGCCTCAGGAGGCTGATGAGAATCTCACTACTTGCGGGGCTGTCCTTCAACCTTCGGCCTGCGCTCCCCGTCTGTCCCCCAAGGGCTGCATCACAGGCCTGGCTCCCTCAGTCGCTTATTAAACGCCTGCCACAGCTGGGCGTGGTGACACACACCTGGACCCCAATACTTGGGATTCTGGGACAGGAAGACTGCAGGTTTACAGCCAACCTCAGCAATTGGATGAAACCCTGCTTCAAAATAAAAAATATGCCTGGCATGGTGGCAAACACCTGTCATCCCAGTTCTTGGGAGGCCGAAGACAGGAGGATGGTAGGTTTGAGGTCAGCCTCAGCAAGTAGTGAGACTCATCAACCAGTGAGACCCGGTTTCAAAATAAAAATGAAATAGGGGGTGTAGCTGAGAAGTAGAAGGTACAATCCCTGGTACCACAAAAAAAAACTCACAAAACCCTAACCATGAAAAAACAAAACACAAGACGAGATCACTGATCTCGGGTGCCAAAGCTATGGGTGCCCCGCCGCTCTGCCTGCAGCCTTGCGCCTGTATCTTTCCCAGGGCGCTTTCACTTAGCGCGACAAGAAACAGTCCACGCGCTCAGTCCAGCAGCTGACAGCAGCGTTTGGGAGCAATCTGATGAGAAGTGCTATGGCGTTTTCCATGGTTTTTCTTTTTCTTTTTTTTTTTTTTGGTGGTACTGGGGCTCCTGGAAGCCCTTCTAACTCCGGGCTACACTCCAGACCTATTTTATACTTTTTAAAATTTGGAAATACGGTCTCTTAAGCCAGTGCGGCTGGCTTTGAACCTGCACAATCCTCCTGTCTCTACCTCCCAAGCGCGAGGATTACAAGCGTGCGCCACCATGCCCGGCTCCGTGGTTTTCTTTTTTTTTTTTTTTTTCGGTACTGGGGATTGAACCCAGGGGCACTCTACCTCGGAGTGACACCCCAGCCCTTTTTTTCAAATTCTTTATTTTGTTTCTGGTTGTTTGTTTGGTACTGGGGACTGAACCCAGGGTAGTCAACCTCTGAGCCTCACCACCAGCCCCATTTTATTTACTTGGATAAAGGGTCTCACTAGGTTGCTGAGCCTCGAGTAGCAGCTGAGGCTGGCTCTGAACCTCCTCCTGTCTCAGCTCCAAGTACAAGCATGTGCCACCACACCTGGCCTTTTCTTTTTTTCCAAACAGGGTCTCACTAAGTTGTAGAGGGCCTCACCAAGTAGCTGAGACTGGCCGCAATCCTCCTGTCTCAGCCTCCCAAGTACAAGGATTACAAGTGTGCGCCACCACGCCCGCTTACTTGTTGCCGGGGTCTTGCTAAGTGGTCCTGCCCGGGTGCAGATGTGCCCGTAACCTCAGCTCCCGCCTCTCTTCAGGAGACAGCCTTCGGAGCCACACGCCGCAGGTTCCTAGCGGCTCGCGGCGGAGGAGTGGCAGTGTGGAAGCCAGCCTCGCACACGGTGCAGCTCTCGCCCTCCCGAGTGGCGAACTGACCCGCCCCGACCTGGAGCTGGGTGCGGGGAGGCCCAAGAGGGCAGAGTCCAGCCCTCCAGTGAGCTCGCTGCCAGGCCCAGCCCTGCTACCTCACAAGTCCTGGGCCTGGCTTTTAGAGACAGAGCCAGCGGGTGGGAGGCAGCTCACCCGGCTCGCGCTGGGCAGCCGCCCCCGCCCGCCACACGCACCTGGACAGTCGGCTTCGTCGCTCTTGTCCTCGCAGGTCGCCCATCCGTCACACTGCCAGGGGAGGGGGATGCACTGGATGGTGCCTCTGCGACAGGCGAACTGCCCTGGGGTACACCGCAGCTCTGCAGGACAAGGCAGGGCTGAGCAGGGCGGGACGGAGGCGGCCACCATGCAGCCTGGTGCCCCCTCGGTGCTCAGCCATCAGAGCGGGACGACAAGATTCTTTCCTCTTGGTGGTCCTGGAGATTGAATCTGGGGCATTCTACCTCCGGGCTACACACCCAGCCCTTTTTCTCTTTTGGTTTTGAAATAAGGCCTCACTAGGTTGTTGAGGCCGTCCTTGAAGCTGGAATGCTCTGGTCCTTAACCTCTCAAGTACTGGGCTCACAGGCCTGCGCCACCGTGCCCAATCCAAGACAATAAAGCCTATGCGTCACTGCAAACACACAGCCTGAATTCGGCTCCTCAATGGTTTGAATACCGAGCACCCCACCACGCGCTGGCCTAGGGTGGTGGTCCTGGGAGGTGCCGTGGGGCTCTGAGAAATCCCAACTCCTAGGAGGCTGAGACAGAGCTGCAGGCCAAGGTCAGCCTCCACCGTCCAACCTCGGGCTCAGGTCCACGGTGTGCACCGAGGCAGTCAGCACAGGAGCACTCAAACAGCGCATCCAGAGCTGGGTGTGGCAATGCACCCCGCTAATCCCAGTTTGGGGGGCTAAGATAGGAGGATGGCAGGTATGGGACCAGCGCCCAGTAACTTAGAGAGTTCCTGTTTCAAGACAAATAAAGTGGGGCTGGAGGTCCAGCTCGGGGTGGGCTGCTCTGGGTTCCATCCCCAGCAACATGGTTACTGGTACCGAGCGACCGCTTGACTGAGCACTCCGTGGAATATTATAGGGTGGCTAGGGTTGGCTCCAAATGTATGGGGCAGAATGGCAGAAGATGGTTGTAAACAAGCAAGCGTAGGCAAGCAGTTGGAAGAAAGCAAGCGACCAATCAGAAGAAAACAATCCAGCCACGATCACAAAGAAAACTCTCTGTAAAGGAGTAAGAGCCGGGCTGGCGGCACGCGCTTGTCAGTCCAGCATTCGGGAGGCTGAGACCAGAGGATCGCGGTTCGCGGACAGCCTCAGCTACTTAGTGAGGCCTCCGCAACTCAGTGAGACCCTGTTTCAAAAATAGAACGCCCCTGGGTTCCATCCCCACACCCGCAAAAAAAAAAAAAAAAAAAAAAAGGAGAGGAGGGGCAGCTAAACATGAGCCAGGCAAGCGGTGGCCGCCACGCTCCACTGAGCTCAGCCAGGGCGGAGCTCAGCCAGGGCGGGCCGCCTGAGACCTTAGCGCCAGCAGCGAGGCCCCTGGAGGCGCCAGGCTGCGCTCGGCGCTCTTGCTTTGCAGACTGGACTTCTGACTCGGACTCTGAGCTGACTGTGACGGAACTGTGTGAACGTGAAACGCTGTGACGCCCTGTTTGACCAAAGTCGGCAGGGACAGACTTGAGCACTGCGGTGACGCCCCGTGCTTTGTGATCAGTGAACCTGACTTGTGGAGACACAAAAGTTGTGTGTGTGCCTTCTCCTGAGACAGAGCGCCCGTCACACACGCACGCCAAGACACGAAAGGAGAAAATGATCGCCTGCCAAGGTCTGTGGAATACTCCCCCCGGTACTGGGGATGGAACCAGAGGCACGTCTACCTCGGAGCTGCACCTCAGCCCTAGTTTTTATTCTTTACTTTTGAAACAGGGTCACCTACATTACAGCGGGCCTCACTAAGTAGCTGAGGCTGCCCTGAACCTGTGATCCTGCCTCAGTCTCCCAAGTCCTGGTCTTTTTCATTTTTTGCCTTGAAACAGGGTCTCACTAGGTTGATGGGTCTCACTGCTTGTGGAGGTTGCCTTGAACTGAGACCCTCCTGTCTCAGCCTCCCAAATACTAGTATTACAGGCACATGTGATTATGCCCAGCTGGAATACTTTTTATGTTCTTTTCGTGATACTGAGGACGGAACCCAGGGGCACTGTACCTTCGAGGTATACCTGTTTCAAAATTCCTTATTTTGAAACAGAGTCTAGGTTGCTAAGAGCCTCACTAAGTAGCTGAGGCTGGCTGCAAACCTCTGATCCTCCTGTCTGGGATTTCCTGGGATTATAAACTTGGGCCACTATGCCTGGCTCTAATATAATCTATTTAAATATGAAAGGTTTCATCTGGGCGTGGTGGCGCACAATTGTAATCCCAGCATTTGGGAGGCCGAGGCAGGAGGATCCTGGTTCACAGACAGCCTCAGCTACTTAGTGAGGCCCTTTGCAACTCAGTAAGACCTTGTCTCAAAATAAAAAATAAAAAATAGGGCTGGGGGTGTAGCTCGAAGGTAGAATGCCCCTTGGTTCCATCCTCAAAAAAGAGCCGGGCGTGGTGGCGCACGCTTGTAATCCCAGCATTTGGGAGGCTGAGACCTGGAGGATCGTGGTTCGCGGACAGTCTCAGCTACTTAGTGAAGCCCTCTGCAACTCAGTGAGACCCGGTTTCAAAATAAAGGAAAAAAAAAATAGGGCAGGGGGTGTAGCTCGGAGGCCAATGCCCCTGGGTTCCATTCCCAGACCCGCGCAAAAAAAAAAAAAAAAAAAAAAAAAAAGGGTTGGGGTGCTGGGCATGATGGCACATGCTTGTAACCCCAGTGCTTGGGAGGCTGAGACAGGAGTATCGTGGTTCACGGACAGCCTCAGGTACTTAGTGAGGCCCTCTGGAACTCAGTGAGACCCTGTTTCAAAATAAAGAAAACAAAATTGAGCTGGGGGTGTAGCTCAGAAGTAGAATGCCTCTGGGTTCCATCCCCAGCACTAAAAAAAAAAAAGGGCTGAGGTAAGCTGGGCATGGTGGTGCATGCCTATAATCCCAGTACTTGGGAGGCTGAGACAGAAGGACTGGAGCTTTGAGGACAGCCTCAGCAAGTGGTGAGATGCTCATTGATGTACTGAGACCTTATTTCCAAGTAATAAATAAAATCAGGATGAGGATGTAATACTAAGGTAGAATGCTTCTGGGTTCCATCCCCAGTAATACAAAAAAAAAAAAAAAAAAAAAGGTTTAAGTACATGGCAGAGATAGAATGCCCCTGGGTTCAATAGCCAGTACCACGCACGCACGCACGCACGCACGCACGCACGCCTGCCTATAGGGAGGGCCCAGAAGGCGACAGGAGACAAGCAGGGACTAAGTTGGGTGCGCAGCCCGAGGGAACTGGAGCGACAGCTTTGGCAGAAGAGACAGGCCTCCAGAGTGGGCGAGAGCGGCCCGCAGGCCTCACCTGCCCCGCGGCACCTGCGGGCAGCCTGGCCAAGTCTCCGCGGGGTGGTCCTGCTCCAGCTTCCCACAGGCTTCCGGGGCCCTCTCTGGAACCCCCCAGGCGGAGAAGCTGGTCAGGCTCGGGGAGAAGCCTCATCTGGCTGGCTCAGCTCCAGGGAGCAGCCGCCCCGCCCGCCCGGCACACAGGTGCCCGGCCCGCCCGGCAGCTGCAAGGCCGATATGGAGGAGCTCTGCTCCCTGTGGCAGAACGTGAGTGGCCATTTGTGCACCTGTTCAATCGCTGACCTCTGAGGGCCGACTCTGTCTGACCGGGCCCAGGGCACACAGCAGGCAAGTGACAGAGCAAGTGTGTCAGTGAACAAGCGGCCGCTCTGGGCTCAGCAGCCACCGCTTCTCAGTGCCATGGGCACCATCGCGCCCAGCACGCCCGGAGAAAGCGGCGCGCCCTAATCCCAGTACTGAGACCCTGTGGACTGGCGATGCACTCCTGTGATCCCAGCACTCAGGAGGCTGAGACAGGAGGTTCAAGGCCAGCCTGGGCAACTTAGTATCCCTGTTCCAAAATGAAAAATAAAATAGGGCTGGGAGTGTAGCTCAGAGGTAGAATGCCCCTGGGCTCCATCCCTAGTACCTCATACACAAAAAAGGGACGGTGGTAGTAGATAACTCAAATACGGTAAGACGCTAACAGTTAAGTCTGAGTAAAGGCTATGCAATACTGTTGGCAGTATTTTTTTTTTTTTTTTGGTACTGTGGACAGAACTCAGGGGTCTACCTCCAAGCTATACCCCAGCCCTTTCTTATTTAATTTGGTGGTACTAGAGATTGAACTCAGAGGTGTTCTACCTGCAAGATACTCCCCAGCCTATTTTATTTTTATTTTAAAAGAGTCTCCGGAGGGCGCGGCAGCACACACTTGTAATTCCAGCATTCGGGAGGCTGACACTGGATCGTGGACAGCCTCAGTTACCCTTTGCAACAACACAGTGAGAACGTTTCAAAAATAAAGACTAAAAAATAGGACTGAGGATGTAGCTTGGAGGTACAATGCCCTTGGGTTCCATCCCCAGCACTACAAAAAAAAAAAAAAAAGTGATTTTCATCACTGGGTTGATGAAAATCTATTTGTTGAACCTCCTGTCTTGGCCTTCCAAGTGCTGGGATTACAGGAGTGCATCAACATGCCTGGCTTATTTATTGTTTTGAAACCAGGTCTCATTAAGTTGCTGAGGCTGGTCTTGAACTTGAGGTCCTCCTTTCTCAGCCTCCCAAATACTAGGATTACAGGCGTGTGCCACCATGTTCAGCTGGTATTAATTTTATTCTGGTATGTATGGATTTAGTGTGTGTGTAGGGTAATGGGGACTGAACCCATTATCCTGCCAAGCTATACCTCTAGGCACTTTTTTTTTTTTTTTTTTTGGTGGTCCTGGGGATGGAACCCAGGGGCCTCTACTGCAGGGCTATATCCCCAACCTATTTTATGTTTTATTTGGAAACAGGGTCTCACTAAGTTGCTGAGAGCCTCACTAAGTAGTTGAGGCTGGCTTTGAACCTGCGCGATCCTCCTGTCTCAGCCTCCCAAGGACTGGGGTTACAAGCATGGCCACCACGGCCAGCTCTCCAGGCACTTTTGTTTGTTGTTTGAAGCAGGGCCTCATTAAGTTGCTGAAAGCCTCACTAAGTAGCTGAGGCTGGCTTTGAACCTGCGCGATCCTCCTGTCTCAGCCTCCCAAGAGCGGGGATTACAGCGTGGCCACCGTGCCTGGCTCTCCAGGCACTTCTGTTTGTTGTTTTGAAGCAGGGCCTCATGAAGTTGCTGAAGCGGCCTCCACTCTGCAGCCGTCGGGTCTCAGCCTCACACACTGGCATCTCAGGTGTGCAGCACCATGCCCGGCTGGCTCGTTTACTTAGTTACTGGCTGGGAAGTGAAACCAGAGGCATTCTACCTCTTAGCTACACCCTTAACCCTCCCCACTTTTTGGAATCCAAGGGCAGAGAGACCAATTACAAGTGTGTACTACAAGTGTGTACTACGACGCCCAACCCTAAAGCTTCTTTTTCAAAAAGACAATTCATGAACTAGCAAAGCAGGAAAGCATGCCCATCACCCTCAAACAAAAAGAATGGAGCTGTTAATCAAAGGTCAGTCTGCCAGCGAGACACGTTTTGTGTTTGTGTGTCTGAGGATCAACCCGGAAGCTTTCTACCTTTCCCTCTGAGCTACACCCCCAGCCCTATTTTATTCTTTTATTTTGAAACAGGGTCCCGCTAAGTTTCAGTGGCCTTGCAAAGTTTCTGAGGCTGTCCCAGCCTCCCAGTACTGGGATTCCAAGCGTGTGCCATCACGCCCAGCTCAGCAGGACGGACTTTATGAAGTATTCCAGGTACCGGCTGCGGAGGAAAGCGCCCAAAGCTCGGCATCCAGCAAGGCCAGGGCAGGCTCCGCTTCCCAGCTACTTCTCAGCTTCCGCCCTCCGCAACCTTCAATTCACCCAGCCCTGTGCTGCTCCACGGAAGAGCTCTGGACCGCAGAGGCAAAGGACTCAGACCCAGGAGCCAGCAGTGCCGGTCACCAGCCACATGACCTTAAACAAGTAACCTGCCTCTTCCAACTAGATTTGCCAGACAGGTGAGTGGAATGCAGTTACATACACCTGCAATCCCAGTACTTGGGAGACTAAGACAAAAGGATCACAGGCTGGAGGCCTCAGTAACTTAGCAAGACGGTTAAAATAAAAAATTCTGTCGGGCATGATGGTGCACACTTGTAATCCCAGTATTTGGGAGGCTCAGGATTGGGAGGATCAGAGGTTTGAAGGACAGCCTCAACATGTAGTGAGACTCTCACCAACCTAATGAGACTCTGTTTCAAATTAAAAACAAAAGCACAGGTGCTGTAGCTCAAAGATAGAACGCCCCTGGTTCCACCTCAGAAGACCAGAGAAGCCCCTTCCTCTCACGAGCCCCAGCCAGACGAAGGACAGATGTAGGAAGAGAAACACACAGCAAAACCTCTGGCCTAGAGCGAGACCTGCCCTTGCTGCCCAGCTAAAATCAAGAGGCCAGTGGGAGCCCCCCAGGTTTGAGATGTCACCAGGCGCTGCTGCACAGTTCTGATCTGGATAGCCATGAAACTGGATACTCTGCTGAGCCAGGCATGGTGGGCACACCTGTAATTTCAGTATGTGAGAGGCCAAGACAGGAGGACTACAAGTTGGAGGCCAAGCTCAGCACCTTAGCAAGACCCCCAAAACCTTAGCGAGATCCAGGTAAAAAGGCTGGGAGTATAGCTCAGAGGTAGAATGCCCCTAGGTTAAATCCTCAGTACTGAAAATAAAAAAGAGGACCATAACTTTGTCCCCTTTACTGATGCCACCCCCACGCCCTCTCCCACTCGGAGCCCCTTTGCAGGGACACAGTGATGGCCACCTCTGCCATCTGCCTCTGAGCATCCACGTGCTCGGGGCACTCGACGCACAAGAGTACTGAGTGGCTTCCCGCAGCCTCTGCCCCCACATCGGGCCACCCCAACACCCCAGGCATGGGTGGGCACCGAGCACTCCAGCTATACTCTCTGAACCACACCTGGCCGCTGATGGCACAGTGAACAGGCTGGCAGGGAGAAAGGAGGCAAGCACATCAGCACCCTCTGTGATCCAGGCAGGAGAGGCAGCCCTGGGGGAGGCAGGCGGGCACCATGTGCATCTGCCAACCTTGAGCCCGGTGACCTCATCTGCAAACTGGGACCCAGGAACCAGAGCAGGACGAAGCTTCACCTCGCCACAGGTGTGGACATGTTCACAAGTCTAACCACACGAACCCACAAAGCCACGGCTCTAACCCCCAAGAGACTAAGCAAGACTGCCTCCTCCACGGGCACCTTTCCCTACAACTCCACAGCCAGCCTGCTGTGCAGGGAGCAGCCAGAAGCGGTGGCAACCAGGTGCGCTTGGCGCCCAGGGGAACAGCACAGTGTCCCCACCAGCGTGGGGCTGGCCTGGGGCTGGGCCAGCAGGTAAGCCAGGGAAGACGACAGACATTCCACGCTGGTAATAAAGGCACACCCGGGGGTGCAGCATGTCCAGGACAGGAGGCAGGGTGGGGCACCAGAGGAGCGCCATCTCCCACACTCTACCTGATGGCACTCTCCGTGGCCCCCGGGAACCTCTACCTCCACAGGACCCTTCTTCCGTTGAAAAGTAGTAAGAATGGGCCAAGAATGGTAACACACACCTGGGTCACCAACTACTGGAGAGACTGAGACAGGAGCATCACAAGTTCAAGGCATCCTGGGCAACCCGGTGAGACCGACCTGCCTGGCATGTGGAAGACCCTGGGGTGAACGCCCAGGACCACCAAGCGTAGTAATAATCAACACGCATACTTTTCACTACTTGGTATGTAAAGACTTGAGTCTTTAGTACATACTACAGCATTTTCTTTCACCTAAAAGTTCATCTTTTCCTCTGCTGATCGGCAAACGCTTTTGCAGGTCCCTAAAAGTACAGCGGGCCTGCAGCCCTGGTCTCCGGTACTTGGCGGATTAGTCAGCCCGGCCTGGGGCTTTACTTCGTGCGGCTTAGGGGTACCCCACACAGGTAGAAGAGGACCCTCTGGTCGCCCGGGTCCTGATTCCCACCGGACGCACACACAGGCTCCAAAGGGAGATCCAAACGATTTAATCTCATCACAGAGGTGGTCTCCGCCCCTGCCGGTGCCGGAGGGCTCCTAGCACCTGCCCCTGGCCGCGCGGTCTGGCTGAGAACTTCTCCGGGGTCACTGATGACCACAGGCCACCGGCCCCGCCGTCCAGGATTGCAAGGCCGGCCCCGACCCCGGCCCCGCCCCGCCCCGCGCCCCCGCGCCGCACACCTGGCCGCAGCGGCTCAGTGACGGTGAGCACGAGCAGGAAGAGCAGCAGGAAGGCGCCGCTGTCTGCCTTGGGCACCATTTATCCTCCGTTCATCGTCCCCGGGGCGGCCGCGTCACCCCGCGGGGAGGCCGGACCGGGCCGGGCCGGATGAGGGTCGGAGGGCCGGGCCGGAGCTGGGCGCGGAGGGGCGGCCGGGCGAGGTCCCGGCGGGGCGGGAGCGGGCCGAGCCACGGCGGGGCAGGACGGCAGGCTCGCGCGCGCTCTAGGCCGCAACCGGGGCTCGGACTCGGCTCCGTGCAAGATGGCGGCCGTCCTGCTCCGGCCCGCGCCGCCCCGCCTGCCGCCCGCGCCGGCCAATGAGCGTGGGGCAAGGGCGTGGCTGGCACTCTTCGGGCTGCGTGCAGGAGGGGCGGGGCTCAAGGGCGGAGCCTGCCGGCGGGGTGGCCGAGAGCGAGGCTGAGTGAGAGGGCGGGGCCACAAGCAATGAGGCGTGCCATTGGCTGAGCAGAGGGGTGGGTCTGGGAGGCGGAGCCTCAGTGGCCGGGCAGCTCCAGGGCCTAGGGCGGGGCGAGGGTGCGGAGCCGCGTTGATGGACAGCGAAGGGGGCGGAGTCCAGCTGGATGGAGTGAGCCTGCGGGACTGGGGGACCGGTGGGCGGGAGCGTAGCTAGGACTCCGGGAACCGAGAGTTCTTCATACCTGCGAGCCCAGGTCCAGTCCCGTGTGGTGCCCAACAGCTTGGCCTAACGTGGTGTAGTTTTGTTTTGCTTTCGTGTGTGTGGTACTGGGGATTGAACCCAGAGGCATTCTACCATCAAGCTACATTCCCAGCCCTACTTTTATTTATTGTGGTACTGGAGATAAGTTGCTGATGCTGGCTTCAAACCTGCAAGCCTCCTGTCTCCCAAGTGCTGAGATTAGAGTGTGCGACCACAGTGCCGGCTCTAAGTAGTCTTAAGGCTGGACCGCTGTGGAGGAGGCAAGAAGAAAACTGGAGGGCCAGAGGCTCAGAGGCAGGAAGGAAGGTCCATTCTGTAAGGCTGTAAGGAATAGGCAGGTGTGGCTTCACCGGCACACCAACCTAAAAACATCCCAACAGATAGGAAATGGCCCAAGGGAGCGTCATACAAGAAGGGTGACGAGGAAGTTCAGATCCCAGAGGCTGGAGCAGAGCTGGGCTCTGGAGGATGGCCTGCCCGTGCACTGGGAGGAGGGGAGGGCCACCTCGACTTGGAGGAGGGCGCTGCTCCCCTAGAGCAAAGCTCTGAGAGCTGACCTGTCACCGTGAAGCAGGGGGTGCAGGGAGGAGAGGAAGCACATGGCGCGTCCTCAGTGGGAAGGAGAAACAAACTGTCCAGGAAGGCCCGCCAGCAGAGCACACAGACCTGCGGTAGTGGTCAGGGCTGGAGGAGGCAAAGATAATGGGCCGTGTAAGGGGGACCTGCTGGTGGGCCCAGCCCAGCCTGACCCACCTCTGTCCCCCTTACCCCTGCATACCTTCCTGGGGGCTTAGGCTTGGGGTTGTGAGAGAAGGCAGCTCACTCCCTCTGGGTGGATGAGGCCAAGGTCACACACAAGGTTAAGCCAGACCTTCAGGGGCCCCTGTTCCCCCAGGACGGGCCAGGAGCCGATAGGGACCAAAAGCCTATTAACCTAGCAGAGGACGCGCTCCTGATGGAAGCCAAGGTCCTTGTCCCCAGAAGCAGCTCACCGGTGCTCAGTGTGGGATCCAGGCCCAGCCTTCTGCCATGTAGTCCCATATACGCCCTGGGCCACGAGGAGGCAGTTTACAGCCAAGAGCGGAATGCCTGCCAGGAGCTCCCCTGCAGAGAAGCGGGCCAGCAAAGGTTTGGAAGAGGAAGGAGAGGTGCAGGGCGCTGGGAAGTCCAATTGCACCCCGCGGGCAGAGTCCTGCTGAGCTGCAGCGCTGTCAAGCAGGAGTCGTACTTCCAGACCTACCCTCATCCTTGGCCCTACTCAGTGTCTCCGCAGGCTGCCTGTGTGGACGGCTTCAAACACTGAAGGAAGGGAAAAGAGGTCACGACGTGGCCCCTGGGCGGCCTACAGCCCGCTCTTGCCCTCCGTCAGAGGCTACCGACCCTCGCAAGGTGGACCTCTCTACTGCTCCTCCATTGTGGACCTCGTCCATGTGTGGCTGCCTTTGGGGACCCACGCCACCCTTACGGTTCCTCCATGCTCCGCACCCACACTTTGTCAACCATCCCTTCATTGCACCCTCTGTTTCTGACCCTAAACTGACCTTGCCTTCTGTATCCTCCGCTGCGACGGAGAGACGCCCCTGCCCTCTTACCTGCGATGCTCTGGGTGTCAGCCTCACCACTCTGCCAGCAGGACCGGCTCTGGGTTTGGAAACATGGATAACCTTTTGTGCCCCCGCACCCCCTCTTACCTCCGATCCCAGGCAAGCACACGGCCTCCTGGGTGGCCTCCAGCCACGGGCAGATCCTCCAGGGTTCCAAGTCCAAGTGGCTCAGGCCAGAGCCTCGTTCGCCTGGGGCACTGCCCCTTTGTGACTTCACCCACTGAAGTCACCTGGGAGACAGTGCTGAATGTTCCATCCTAGAGTCTTGGCCTCTTCGGAGGCCCGGCCAGCCCAGAGGACTCTCTGTCCACAGTGTCAATGAGGGCGCTGCTGGCCCGGGTCCCGCAGGGATGTAGAGGGCAGCCTCAGAGACACTGGGCGCTCCCGGCACCATGGACGACGCTGCCGTCCTCAAGCGACGAGGCTACATCATGGGGATAAACTTGGGAGAGGGTTCCTACGCCAAAGTCAAATCTGCTTACTCAGAGCGCCTCAAGTTCAACGTGGCGGTCAAGATCATCGACCGCAAGAAAGCTCCTACGGACTTCCTGGAGAAATTCCTTCCTCGGGAAATTGAGATCCTGGCCATGCTGAACCACCGCTCCATCGTCAAGACCTACGAGATCTTCGAGACGTCCGACGGCAAGGTCTACATCGTCATGGAGCTGGGGGTGCAGGGGGACCTCCTGGAATTCATCAAAACCCGGGGCGCCCTGCACGAGGAGGACGCACGTAAGAAGTTCCACCAGCTCTCCTCGGCCATCAAGTACTGCCACGACCTGGACGTCGTCCACAGAGACCTCAAGTGCGAGAACCTGCTCCTGGACAAGGACTTCAACATCAAGCTGTCCGACTTCGGCTTCTCCAAGCGCTGCCTGCGGGACGAGAGCGGCCGCCTGGTCCTCAGCAAGACCTTCTGCGGGTCCGCGGCGTACGCGGCCCCCGAGGTGCTGCAGGGCATCCCCTACCAGCCCAAGGTGTACGACATCTGGAGCCTGGGCGTGATCCTCTACATCATGGTGTGCGGCTCCATGCCCTACGACGACTCCAACATCAAGAAGATGCTGCGTATCCAGAAGGAGCACCGCGTCAACTTCCCCCGCTCCAAGCACCTGACGGGCGAGTGCAAGGACCTCATCTACCGCATGCTGCAGCCGGACGTCAGCCGCAGGCTGCACATCGACGAAATCCTCAGCCACTGCTGGGTGCAGCCCAAGGCGCGAGTACTGTCATCCGCAGCGGTCAACAAGGAGGGGGAGAGCTCCCGGGGCAGCGACACCCCCTGGACCCCCGAAGCCGCCTCTGACAAGAAGTCGGCCACTAAGCTGGAGCAACGGGAAGAGGTGCGACCTGAGGCCCGACCCGACAAAAAACCCGAGGAGGAGGATATAGTGCAGGTGTCCAGACAGTCAGAGACCCTGGGCTTCAGCAACGAGCAGCTGGCCCGGGAGGCAGAGGAAGGGCCCCCCAAGCAGCCTCCGGAGACACACTCCTAGTGGCCCTCCTGAGGCCCAGGGGGCCAGCAGGAACGAGGCAGAGCTCTGGCTTGACGCCTGAGCCCAGGGCACGTCAAGGGCCGAGCCAGGCAAGGAGGCGGTCCCGGATGAGCTGCTATTTTCGTCAGTTTCTTCTCCCTCCCTTTGAACTTGGTAACTCACAAGGCTAAAGAGGCAATAAATCACTATATTAGCGCAGACCCCGGGTCCTGTCTCTGCCCAGCTGCCTGCAGTCCTGGGCTTCCCACTCCGACTGGGAATCGCCACCCGAGGGAGATATGTCGGCGTCCAGTGGTCAGAGGCTAAGACGGTTGGGGGGCCCTGGAGGTGCTGGGGTCAGCAAGGTGCAGGATGAGGAAGATGCTGCTCTCCGAGGATGGAGACGACGAGGAGAGGACAGGCTGAGAGGGGCCGCACAGCTGCCTGCAGGGGAGGCAGGAGGCCAGGTCTCAGCTACTGGGAGGCTGGCTGTGTCTGCACTTGGGTCAAGGGTCTAGGCAGACATGCCCCATCACCCCCTGACCTCCAGCCCCACTAGCCTGCCAGGGGGCCTGGAGAGAGAAGGCAGGCTAGCCCCCCTGTTGCCTGTGTGTGGGGGGGTACTGGGGATTCACCCCAGGGGCATTCTACACTCCCAGCCTGATTTTATTTTTACTTTATTCTTGTAGTACTGAGGACAAAACCTAAAACATTCTACCTCCTCGCTACACCCCCAGCCCTATTTTATTTAATTAATTTTTATTATTTATTTTTGTGGTACTGGGGATGGAACCCAGGAGTGTTCTACCTCCAGCTACACCTCCAGCCCTATTTTTTATTTTTTATTTTTGAAATAGGGTCTCACTGAGTTGCAAAGGGCCTCACTAAATAGTGAGGCTGTCCATGAACTGTGATCCTCCTGTTTCAGCCTCCTGAATGCTCGGATTACAAGTGTGCACCAACACATTATTTATTCGTTTTTTGTTTTTGCTTTTGCTTTTGCTTTTGTTTTTGTTTTTTTTTTTTTTTTTGCGGTACTGGGGATAGAACCCAGAGGCATTCTACCGGAGCTCCACCCCCAGTCCTATTTTTAAAAATTTTTTTGGTGGTACTGGGGTTCCTGGAAACCCTTCTACCTCCAGGCTACACTCCCAGACCTAATATCCTAATATATATATATTAGGATATATATATATATATATAATCTCCTGGCTACACTCCCAGACCTATTTTGTATTTTTATTTGGAAACAGGGTCTCTTAAGCCAGCAAGGCTGGCTTCGAACCGGTGCAATTGTCCTGTCTCCATCTCCCGAGCGTGGGGATTACAAGAGGGCGCCACCACGCCTGGCATCCCAGCCCTATTTCACTGAGTAACCGAGGCTCTCCGGGAAGCTCCAACCTCCTGTCTCAACCTCCCAAGCCCCGGGATTCAAGTGTGTGCCACCACGCCTGGCTCTATTCTTTTATCTTTTCAACTGGTCTAAGTTGCAGAGGGCCTCACTAAGGAGCTGAGGTAGGCTGTGACCCAGCGCTCCTCCTGCCTCCGCTTCCCAAGTGCTGGCATTACGAGTGAACCGGCGTCACCATGCCTGGCCCCGCTGGGCAGCTGGTTTTGCCAGTTCTGTCCACCATGAGTCATGTTTGCCCCAGGTCTGAGGGCATCACCCTGTGGTCATTCTCCAGCCCAAGAGAAGTGAGGGGCTCGGCTGGACGGCCAGCATGCCCCACGGCCCTGCCCACGTCACGTTCCCTCCCCTCCCCGGTCTGTCCTCACCTGGCCATGAAGGCCCTTCTCCATCTCATTCTGGACAACCTTGTGGAGATTCAGGGCCTGTGCGTGTGTGGCATGCACGCACTCACACACACACACGCACGCGCACACATGCACACACGCACACACACACATTCACACACACACAGTCCATGTCTCCTCTACCTTTGGAAGAAACCAACCCCAGGTCCTAGGAGAAGCAGGAAGCATGTGGTCCTGGACCTGGCCTCCCTGCACACCCCTCCCTGGCTCCTCCCTTGCCCTGACGCCTGCCTCTCCCATCACCTCCACAGTGGCCAGAGCGCCCTCCTATGCCCAGTCTGGATCCTACACCCAAAGGAGGGGTGCCAGTGCTTGGTCTCGGGGCCCAAGGCCTGGGCTTCTCCACCTGTCCCTCCCTCTTCAGCTGGGGCACGAGGGCCTGGGACAACCTGCCACACGGCCTCGCCAGAAGGCAACCTGCTGTGACCGTTGTGTGTTTACAGGAGGGAGCAGCTCAGAGGGCCGGTGGCCTGCCTGCACGGTGTCCGCCTTCTCATCTGTGGGCTGCCGCTACCTCAGAAGCTGTAGGATCAGACCTCAAGGTGGCCCCCATGGCTGGCTCCTGCTGCAGCCCATGGAGACGCGTGCACCCTTACAGGCATCAGCCAGGAACAACCTCCTGCTCCTCCTCCTGCTCCTCCTCCTGCTCCTCCTCCTGCTCCTCCTCCTCCTCCTCCTCCTCCTCCTCCTCCTCCATGTCTGTGGCCCCGGGCCTTCCTGGGCTGCCGAACTCAACCCTGCCTCTGTCCTCACAGCTCTGCACACAGCCATTGCTCACGCACGCCCACACACAGGATGTGTGGTCAGCCCCGGCCTCTGGGCTCCAGGAGGGCGTGGCTCTCTCTAGGTCATGGGGTCCCTAGAACAGACCCCCCCGCCCAGTACTTGCAGGATGAACCCACTTTCTAGAGGAGAGCGAAGCTTGGCTGAGAGCGTCCCAGGCTGCGCGGCTACAACCGTGCTTGTAACCCTAGAGGCGTCCTTGGATCTGACTCCCTCGCTCCCTCCACCAGCTGCCCCGGCGTGTGCAATCCCTGGGGAGACCAAGAGCCAGAGAGAAGAGCTGCACACAGCCCTGCAGCCCCAGCCACCCGGGGGGCGGAGGCAGGAGGAAAAAGTTCAAAGCCAGGGCTGGAGAGAACTCAGCGGCGGAGCACTCGCCTCGCGTGTGAGGACCTGGGTTCCATCCCAGTAACTCAAAATAAATAGTCACCAAGGTCAAGGCCAGCCTGGGAACGCAGCACGATCTCGTGGCAAAAAAGTAAAAAGGGCCAGATGCCATGGCACAGGCCTGTAACCCCAGCACTCAGGAGGCTGAGACAGGAGGGTCGCAGGTTCAAGGCTAGCCTCTGCAACTTAGTAAGACCCTGTTTCAAAATAAACTAAACTATGCTTGGTGGCACACGCTTGTAATCCCAGTATTTGGGAGGCTGACATAAGAGGATCGCAGGTTCGAGACGAGCTTTAGCAAATAGTAAGACTTAACCTAGCAAGACCCTGTTCCAAATAAAAATAAAATCAGGCTAACTAAGAGTGTAGCTTGGAGGTAGAATGTCCCTGAGTTCAATCCCCAGTACCACAAAAAAAGAATTAAAAAAATAATAAAAAAGGGGCCAGGAATGGTGGTGCATGCTCATAATCCCAGTAATTGGGAGGCAAAGACCGGGAGGATCATAGCAGTTCACAAATAGCCTCAGCTATTTAGACAGGTCCTCTGCAACTTAATGAGACCTTGTTTCAAAATAAAAAAATACAAATATAGGGCTGGGAGCCAGCACTGGGGAGGCTGAGACAGGAGGACTGCAGTTCGTAGACAGCCTCAGCTACTTAGTGAGGCCCTTTGCAACTCAGTGAGACCCTGTTTCAAAATAAAGAATAAAAAATAGGGTAGGGGGTGTAGCTCGGAGGTCGAATGCCCCTGGGTTCCATCCCCAGACCCGCAAAAAAAAAGGACTGGGGGAGTGGGGGTACAGCTTTAAGATAGGATGGGTTCAATCCCAGTAGAAAAGAAGGAACGAAGGGAGTGAGGGGGAGGGAGGGAGGCAGGCTGGTGTGGCTGGGGACCTGGGTTAGTGGCAGAGCACTCACCTAACATGTGTGAGGCCCTGGGTTCAATCCCTATTATGAAAAAAAGAAAAGAAAAAGAAAAAGAAAAGAAAAGAAAAGAAGGCTGTGGGAGTAGGAGTAGCTTATTGGCAGACCACCACTTGCTTCAATCTCCAATGCCACAAAACAAATAATAAAATACAAAGGGCTAGGGCTGCTGGCCACAGCGATGCCCGTCATAATCCCAGTACTTGGGAAGCTGAGGCAGGAGGATCACAGTTCATGGCCAGCTTCAGCTACTTAGGGAGACTCTACAACTCAGTGAGACCGTTTCAAAGTAAAAACACAAAATAGGGTGGAGTGTAGCTTTAAGGTAGAACATCCCTGGCTCAGTCCCCAGTACTGCGCACATGCATGCACGCACGCACGCACGCACGCACGCACGCACACAAAAGGCAAAAGGAGCTGGGCGTGGTGATGCATGCTTAGAATCCCAGTACTTGAAAGACTGAAACAGGAGGATCGCAGGTTTGCAGCCAGCCTCAGCTACTTAGTGAGGACCTATTTCAAAAGTGAAAATAAAAAATAGGGCTGGGGGTGCCAGGTGTGGTGGCGCACGCTTGTAATCCCAGCATTCGGGAGGCTGAGACTGGAGGGTCACGGTTTACAGACAGGCTCAGCTACTTAGTGAGGCCCTTTGTAACTTAATGAGACCCTGTTTCAAAACAAAGAATAAAAAAATATAGGGCTGGGGATGCAGCTGAGAGGTAGAATGCCCCTGGGTTCAATCCCCAGGACCACACGCACACACAGAAAAAAGGTGCTAGGTAAACCGGGCATGGTGGTGCATGCTTGTAATCCCCGTTCTTGGGAGGCTGAGACAGGAGGATCACACAGGTTCGAAGCCAGCCTCAGCTACTTAGTGAGGCTCTTAGCAACTTAGTGAGACCCTGTTTCCAAATAAAATATAAAAAATAGGTCTACGAGTGTAGCCTGGAGGTAGAGAGCCTCTGGGTTCCACCCCCAGTACCACCACAAAAAAAAAAAAAAAAATAGGGCTGAGGGTGTAGCTTGAAGATAGAATGTCCCTGGGTTTAATACTCAGTACCACAAAAAAAGAAAAAGAGAGGGGGTAAGGAAGGGAGAAAAGAAGAAAGGAGAGAGAATAAAAGGCCCAGGGGTAGAGCTCAGAGGTAGAACACCCTGGGTTCAGTCCCCAGTACCACAATCAGTCAATCAACATGGCTGGGGGTATAGCTCAGAGATAGAATGCTCCTGGGTTCCATCCCCAGGACCACGAAAAAGCAAAAACAGAGCAGCTAAGGCGATGTGTAAAAGGTGTCATTTTCCCATGCCAGTACAGAGGCAGTGTGACAGCCTCCGCAAGTAGTGAGACACCTGTCAACCCAGCGAAACCATTTTCAAAATAAGAATAAAATTGGGCTAGCCAGGCGAGGTGGTGCATGCTTATAATCCCAGCATTTGGGAGGCTGAGACAAGAGGATGGCAGTTCATGGCTAGCCTCAGCTACTTAGTGAAGCCCTCTGCAACTCAGTGAGACCCTATTTCAAAATAAAGAATAAAAAATAGGGCTGGGGGTGTAGCTTGGAGGTAGAATGCCCCTGGGCTCCATCCCCAGTACTGCGGGGGGTGAGTATAAAATCAGGCTAGGGGGTATAACTCAGAGGTAGATGCCCCGGCTTCAATCCCTAGTACCAAAATAAGAAAAGGTAGTCTGAGACCCCAATGGTGGGTGAGGCCAGGGTTCTAGCAGGTGACTCCCGCCCGTCCTTGCAAATGCCAAGTGCTAGGATTCCGGCTGGACCCCTCCCCAGCCGAAGCTTACCCTGTGTGGGTGACGCTGCTGCTGCCAGCCCCAGGAGCACCCAGCACCAACGCGCCCAGGCCCGTCCACCTGCTGATCTGGTGGACCTTTCTCAGGCTCCCTGTGGCCCCCAGAAGCCTGTCCTGGCCCCGCTTGCCCAAGGCACTCACCTCCAAACTCCCCTGACAGCCAATTAGCTTTCTGTTGTTGTGGTCTGTTTGGGTTCTAGGGATTGAACCCAGCCAGGGTCATTCTCACTTCAAGCTACACCCCCACCCATTTTTCTTCTGAAACCAGATCTTGCTAAATTGCGGAGAGTCTTGCTAAATGGCCGAGGCTGGTCTTGAACTTGAGATCCTCCTGTCTCAGCCTCCCAAGGATTACTGGGATGACAAGCGTGCGCCACCACGCCGGGCCCTTTTGACTTTTTTATTTTGAAACAGGGTCTTGCACTTGCCAAGCGTGAGGACTACGGGCGAGCACCACTGTTCCCGGCTCAATTATCTTCTCTGTCCACCACTGGCCGTCTTAAAATGGGACTTGGATTTTGTATTCTGTGCTGGCTGACCATTACTTAGAACAAAAACAAACAAAAAAACCCACAAACCAACTAACCCTGGCATTGCCCGGCTCTTCCTTCCTGATTTGTCCTGCTCAGTGACTCTCAGAAGCGCCTCCTGCCTGGGCGCCCCCTCCCTCCACGTGGATGAAGCCCAAGCCAACCTCCAAGCCTCACACATGCACCTGCTTGGCCTGGACCCTGGGCCAGCCTGCGGGGCACCTGGTGCACACCTAAGCCCTGCACCCTCCTACCCCAGTCGCAAGCCCACTCACCGGAGCAGCTGCAGCCCAAGGAGCCTGCCGCCTCTTGCTCCTACACCTGTTTCTGTCCAGGAGGCTAGAAACCATGGCTGGCCTCGCGCACGGACCCCAAGGAGCTCTATTGGGGGGGGGGTCTTTCAGCCCCAAAAGAAGTGGCAGGAAACTGGCTGCAAAGAGAATGGATGCAGGTTCGGGGGAGGGAAGCAGGCACGGGGCTAGTGCCTGGTCCTCCAGGGCCGCACCTCCCCCCCCCCCCGCCCCTCATGAAAGGAGCGGGAGGATTACCACAGTATGGGTGCTGGCTTCCTTCCTGTGGGTGGGGACGGGGCCCTCCTTCCAGGCTGCCTGGCTTCTAGGGTTCCAGGGGCCCTGTCCCCCCAGCCCAGTCCCCACTCCCGGCAGCTTGGCTTTGTGACTTCACGCGCTGAAGTCACCCAGCCACAATGCTGAGCGTTCCACCCCAGCCCAGTCACACTCCCCACAGGGCAAAGGAGGACGATGCCCGCTGGCCCGCGTGGGGAGGGGATGTAGAGGGCGGCGGTGCCGGCCGCTCCGGGCACCATGGACGATGCCGCGGTCCTCAGGAAGAAAGGTTACATCGTTGGCATCAACCTGGGCAAGGGTTCCTACGCCAAAGTCAAATCGGCCTACTCTGAGCGCCTCAAGTTCAACGTGGCGGTCAAGATCATCGACCGCAAGAAGACGCCCACCGACTTCGTGGAGAGATTCCTGCCTCGGGAGATGGACATCCTGGCCACCGTCAACCACCGCTCCATCATCAAGACCTACGAGATCTTCGAGACGTCCGACGGGCGCATCTACATCGTCATGGAGCTGGGGGTGCAGGGGGACCTGCTCGAGTTCATCAAGTGCCGGGGCGCCCTACATGAGGACGTGGCCCGCAAGATGTTCCGCCAGCTCTCCTCGGCCGTCAAGTACTGCCACGACCTGGACGTCGTCCACAGAGACCTCAAGTGCGAGAACCTGCTCCTGGACAAGGACTTCAACATCAAGCTGTCCGACTTCGGCTTCTCCAAGCGCTGCCTGCGGGACGGGAGCGGCCGCCTGGTCCTCAGCAAGACCTTCTGCGGGTCCGCGGCGTACGCGGCCCCCGAGGTGCTGCAGGGCATCCCCTACCAGCCCAAGGTGTACGACATCTGGAGCCTGGGCGTGATCCTCTACATCATGGTGTGCGGCTCCATGCCCTACGACGACTCCGACATCAAGAAGATGCTGCGTATCCAGAAAGAGCACCGCGTGGACTTCCCCCGCTCCAAGCACCTGACGGGCGAGTGCAAGGACCTCATCTACCGCATGCTGCAGCCGGACGTCAGCCGCAGGCTGCACATCGACGAGATCCTCGGCCATTCGTGGCTGCAGCCCCCCAAGCCCAAAGCCATGTCTTCTGCCTCCTTCAAGAGGGAGGGGGAGGGCAAGTACCGGGCAGAGTGCAAACTGGAAACCCGGCCCGGCTCACGGCCTGAGCACCGGCCTGACCACAAGCTGGGGGCCAAAACCCAGCACCGGCTGCTGGTGGTGCCCGAGAACGAGGACAGGATGGAGGAACGGCTGGCCGAGACCTCCAGAGCCAAAGAGCATCACATCTCCGGAGCCGAGGTGGGGAAGGCGAGCACCTAGAGGTGCCGGGGCCCCGGGGTGGGGGCACAGCGTGCGGCTGGCGCTCCCGTAAAGCGAGTAGGCAGCTTGGAGCTGAAGAAGGCGCGGGGGCAAGGAACAAGTAAAATCCGTCAATTAAACCACTATTTTGATTACGTTCTATTAGCTTCTTCCACTTAGTAGCAGACATGACTGAGTACCAAATAAACCACAAAGTGTATGAAGCATCCAGCGCGCCCCGTGAGAAATCTTTGTGTCTAGGTCTGAGCCGGCGCAGGGGTCCCTAGCACGGGTGTCCAGGCACCGGCAGACTCGCGCTGAGGCCTGTGCCAGGGACGGGGCCTCGGTCCCTGTCCGCCTGCCAGGCCCGCGCTGGCGTGCCTGACCCGCCCCAGGTCTCCCTGCCTCCTGCCAGGCCCGCGCTGGCGTGCCTGACCCGCCCCAGGTCTCCCTGCCTCCTGCCAGGCCCGCGCTGGCGTGCCTGACCCGCCCCAGGTCTCCCTGCCTCCTGCCAGGCCCGCGCTGGCGTGCCTGACCCGCCCCAGGTCTCCCTGCCTCCTGCCAGGCCCGCGCTGGCGTGCCTGACCCGCCCCAGGTCTCCCTGCCTCCTGCCAGGCCCGCGCTGGCGTGCCTGACCCGCCCCAGGTCTCCCTGCCTCCTGCCAGGCCCGCGCTGGCGTGCCTGACCCGCCCCAGGTCTCCCTGCCTCCTGCCAGGCCCGCGCTGGCGTGCCTGACCCGCCCCAGGTCTCCCTGCCTCCTGCCAGGCCTCAGCCTCCCCTCCCTCCACATGCCGCGCCCACAGCCACCCACTCTGGCCTCTCACTCAAGGTTCCCCTCCAGTGCCCAGGGCCGCTTGAGAATGCTGACTCCATTACCACCCTTGCCACCCCCAGCTGTGCTCCCCACACACTGGGCACAGGCCCGAGAGCCTGCAGGCGCTCCTGCCCCGCTCCAGTCCCCCAGGCTCTCCTGCTCCTGATGCCCGCCTTCCTGAGCCCTAGGTGCCCAGCTCCAGCCCCTGGCGCTCCCCAGACACCTGCCCCAGTAGCCTGCAGGAACACACTGCGGGTGTAGGGGGAGCAGAGGCCCCAGGCAGGTGTCAAGGGGAAGTCAGCCTGGAGTGACCTCCAGAGCACCTCGGCCCTTGGCAAGAGGAAGACACAGGCGGTGTGGGAAAGGGCCTGTCAGATGGCTTGTGCAGGGCTTGGGTCTGGGGGAGTCAGGTGTAGCCCCCAGCCCCATCCTGCTCAGCACAAGCTCTGGATTACCCAGAGGGCATAGCCCGTGACCCCCGCTTGGGAGCCAGGCCGTGACCGCAGGCCCCGATGGCATCTCCCCAGCTCTGCGGGAAGCAGACACCCCGTGCTCCACCCCGTTTAATGCTGGCCTGTGGTGCAAATGTCTCCTGCAGGGAGACACATGAACTCAGCCTGTCTCTTGTTTTTGTTGATACTGGGGACTGAACCCAGGGGCATTCTACCTATGAACTGCACCCCAGCCTTTTTGATATTTTGAAACAGGGTTATGGTCTAAGTTGCTGAGGCTGGCCTTGAACCTGTGACCCCAGCCTGAGCCTCCCAAGTTCTGGGACTGTAAGTGTGCACCACCGTGCCTAGCCCATTTCTTTTTCACGCTGCGGCCCCAGCGGGGGTGAGGCTGGCGCTCAGTAGCAGGGAGAGCAGCGGGCAGGGAGGTGGATGGCAGGGAGGTGGATGCCAGGCGCAGGCAGCAGGCGGTGGCTGAGAGCCCCAGGTGACCGTGAGAGGGCGCGACGGCAGGGGGCGTGTGAGAGCCCTCAGCTCAGGAGCCCCTCCGCCGGGCCCTTCCACGTGGCTCAGGGCTGGCTGGGAGCAGCACAGAAGGCTAGGCCAGCCAGATGGCGCCAGGTGTGTTTTAATGACACTCGGGTGAGGGTTAAGTAGAAAACAGTCCCTCTAGGGCCACAGCAGGCGCCGCGCCCCAGGGAGCGGGTGTCCAGTGCTGCCTGCAGCTGTGGTCCCGCGGTGACAGCCGCCTCTGCCCGGGCCTGGCCGGGGCTGGAGTCCTCTGCTGGGGGGACAGCCACCCTGCAGGCTCCACAAGTCTCCTCGGTCCAGCCCGGGCCCAGCTCTAAAAGAAGTCGGAGGCCTTGCGCCGCCCGGGCAGCTGCAGTAAGTTGTCGGTGATGGAGGCGGGGTCCTGGGCGAGGGGCGTCTGCGCGGCAGAGCCAGGCGCTGGCGTGCTCGTGGGGGTCTGTGGCCCGCCGGCCGGGGTCTTGAGGTGGCTGGGGCGCGCCGGGGACGGTGTGTAGCTGGCCCGCAGAGCTCGGTCTGTGTACTTGCTGGCCGTCCTGCTGACCAGGCGCTGCAGGGCTGGTGACATGGCTGGGCTCAGGCCTCGGGGGGTGAGGCTGGTGCGGTGTTGGGGGAGAGGCAGGGTTAGGCGGGCCAGCTCTGCGAGCGGCAGGGCTCCCTCAGCTGCTCAGAAGGACCACTTGGAGTTGAGGCTGGTGCGCGCGCGGGGGGGGGGGGTCCTGGCACACAGTAGGCGCGCATCCAGCTGCACATGGCCAGCACGCAGCAGGCAGGCACACGGCAGATACACACACAGCACACAGGGCAGGCAGGCCCAACAAGAGGCCACACAGTGGGCTGCCTGGGTTGGGCCACCCCTGTACAGGGAGAGCAAGCGCTCGGACTACGACCCTGCCTGCGGGGCCTCTTAGGGACAGCTGTGAAGGAGCGCGCAGGGTGGGGCTCCGGACGCCCTACTCTGCCCTGCGGGCTGCACCCACATGGCGGCCCGGCAGTCTGTCTCACCTGGCCAGGTTCTCCGTCACTCTCCGCAGGGCCTCCTGCTTCTTGGCCCGGTTCTTGGCGGCAGCCTCGTTGGCCATCTTCAGGCCTAGCCGCTCCCTGCGGCCAGGCTCCAGGATCTGCAAGGCGGTGGGCACCCGTGTGGGCGGCCAGTGCGGGCTGCACAAGCCCTCGCCTGGAGAGCGGCTGTCAAAGGTGCCACCCCCAGTCCCCGCCATGGGTCGGTCCCCTCTCACCCACACAAGCGGTGCATGCCCAGCCCTGTCTTTAGATTTTAAAGCATGGCTAGGTTGCTGAGGGCCGGGGTCTGATGTCTGGCAGCATGGATCCCCCTGGCTATGCTTCACTCAGGTGTGTCTTTCTACATATGTGAATGGAGCCTCTTTTCCTAGCATAGTGCTTGTTTTTGTTTATTTAGTTACTTGTAAAAGCTTTACCCAGCCGGGCGCTTGTAATCCCAGTACTTGGGAGGCTGAGACGGGAGGATCAGAGGTTCAAAGCCAACCTCAGCAAGCAGTGAGGCTCTCAGCAACACAGTGAGACCGTTTCAAAACAAAAATGGGCTCGGGAGCAGGCATGATGGCGCACGCTAGTACCCCAACTTGGGAGGCTGAGATAGTAAGATCTCTAGTCTGTGGCCAACCTCAGCAATTTAGTGAGGCTCTCTCTAACTTAAAAGATAAGCCGGGCGTGGTGGCGCACGCTTCTAATCCCTGTGCTTGGGAGGCGGAGACAGGAGGATCGTGCAGGTTCGAAGCCAGACGCTCTGGCTTAAGAGACCCTGTTTCCAAAAAAAAATATAAAATAGGTCTGGGAGTGTAGCCCTGAGGCAGAAGGGTTTCCAGGAACCGCAGTACCACCAATAAAATAAAATAAAATAGAAGATGAGACAGAAGGAACACCTTTGGGTCCCATCCTTGTCCACACACACAGGCTCTGTCAAAGTGATCCCCACCATGTGACTCTACTTACTCGCTTGTCCTTATTTATCCAGTTATCTACTTCTCATGGGGATCAAAGCCGCGTGCTCGCTACAAACTCAATGACCTCGGAACCCCAAAGCTTGGGCCACACTTTGGCTGCGTAGTATGCCTGGGGACTCCGCTAGAGGACCAAAAGGCCAGCGGCTACCGGGGAGAGCCTGGCCAGGTGGCAGAGCTCTGCGGGAGGGGGCGCAGCCGTGGCTCGCTCTGCGGAGGCTGTGTGGCTCAGATGCCCGCACTTCTACTACTGAGCGGCGTCCCTCCTGCATTTCCCGCGATCCTGGCAGCACGGAGGGTGGGGCCTGGCCCAGAACCCTCCCAGCTGGCCGCCACACCAGATCTGGCTCCTGATGAGGACGTGACCTGCACCCTCGGCCCCCGCGGCAGCACAGCCCTCTGCCCCTGACCACTCGCACCCGAGTCAGCAGAGGCAGGGACCGTACCGTGGGTCATGCGTGCCCCACATGTGGGAACCCTTCTCCTTCCCTCTCCAAACACACCTGTCACTCCATCCGCAGGACAAACTCCCTGCAGACACCTTGCCTTCCCCGCGGCTCCCTGGCTCCGCTCCTCTGTGCCCCGGGGGCCACCCAGCTTCCACAGACCACCTGCCCTGGCTCCTGCCTGCCTGGCACTCAGGAGCCATGTCTGACCCCGCCTGGGAGCCTCCCTGGGTGCCCCTGGGAGGCCCTAACTGTGCTCTGTACCCAGAGGCTCACCACCCTCCTGAGACTGCAGGGCAGGCGGAGGTCCTCGTCCAACTCCATGACCGTCCCATCTCATCCGTGACCACCCCGCCTTCCAGGGCCGTGGCTCCTGCTGCCCCAAATCCCACGACAGACCCACCTGTGCCCACCTTCAGCCCTGGCATTCAGAGCGCCTCTGCTCTGTCCAGGTCAGTCCCAAGCAGCAGGGGCCACTGAGTCCATCCCCAGTGCCCCACACCACCACCCACCTTGAAGGCTGGCCCCGGCGTCCGGTCCACGTAAGGCGTCTCCGACCCTTCAACCCTCAGGGGTGTGTTCTCGACTTCCCCCCAGGTCATCAGCGGGGATTCGTTCACACCTGCAAAAGGGGAACCCAAGCCACTCAGGTGGGGCACAATGCTGGGCTCTCCCCACCTCCCAGAGCCAGCCCAGCTCACAGACTCTGGACCCCTGGCGCCCCCAGCCCCTGATGGGGCGTGCCAAGGTGGCCCGAGGAGAGCCAGGGGAGCTTCTTGTGTGGGAGCTGGGCCAAGGGGCAGCCAAGCCACCTCAGGACAAACCCAGGAGACCGCCCTGTGGCAGGCCTGCGCCACGGGGACTAGGCCGGGGGCCCAAAGCCGCCTCGCCCTAGAGCACGCTCTGGATTTAGGTTCGTGAGCAGCGTGGTACAACACCCCACTCGTGACACAATAGAAACCACACCCCAGAACGTCCCAGGCCGGTCTACCCCTTTCTCGCCCCATTCCTCACCAGGGGCAGGAGACGGGGTGGCGACAAAGCCAAAGCCGCCCACGCGGGGAGACTCCTGGGGGATGAGCTCCTTGCCGTCCGGGCCCACCTTGCCCTGCTTGTGCTGGAGTGAGAAGAGGAGAGAGGGTCACGGGCCCCGCGGAAGGCCGCCAGCACGAAAGGCCAGGTGCTGCCTCCTCGGGGTGACACTGGGCCCGGGGGGCCAGCCGCCCCTAAAGGTCTGAGGGTGCCGGGCCTCCACCCTCAGAGCACAGTGCCAACAAGCCCAGGCTCCTCCCTCCCTGGAGAACCTCCAGGTCTCCACCGCATGCCTCCTGTCCCGCTCCCAGGCCACCAGTCCTGGCAGGGAGCACCCCACCTGGCTCCCGGGCTCCACCCGGCTCTGCTCTGGCTCCTGCAAACCCTGGCTGCTGCAGCCTGTCCCTGGCCAGGCGCCCGCCTGCTCGCCCTCGGCTGGCTCCAAGATCTGGGCCCACAGCACGCGTCTGACCAAGACGGTGTCCCAGTGGCCCACGTGGCTGCCTGCCCCGCGCAGGCCCCACGCTCCCACCTCAAGGCCAGCAGCCCAAGGTGCCAGGATGGGGAGGCCATGCCTGCCCTGCCAGCCCGCCACCTGGGCCCCGCGGGCCACACAGCTCACCTGGGCGTTGAGGGCGGCCGCCTGCTGCAGCTGGGACCTACTCAGGGCCTGGCTGAAGGGGTCCCGCAGGAAGCGTGTGTTCTTGTGCACCACCTGCCGCGGCTTCCTGAACAGCTGCGCCTCGTCAGGGACCCCTGGGCAGTGAGGCAGACACGGCAGAGGGCTGGAGGTGGCCCTCGCTCCCCACGCACTGGAGCTCCGGGCGGGCACACCCCACGCCTGCGGGCCTGCGCCCCACCACCCTGTGCCATGCCAAGACAGTGCAGGCCGGCTCTGGCTGCAGCCCACCTTCTGGGTAGTACATGAGGGAATTCTTGGCCTTGTACTTCCAGGTTTCCACACCGGCCTGGCTGCTCTCGATGGCCTGGCGCTCGGCTGACGGCAGTTCTAGATTATCCTTCTGCCTCTGCAGTACAGGGACAGAGGGCTGGCACTGTGCTATGGCCGGGGACTCCCCACCACCCACGACCCAAGCCCCGGGGCCACCTTCTCAAATGCCTCCTCGGCCTGGTAGAGCCAGGCGTGGCGGGCCCGGCTCTTCTCCTCGGCCACCTCCATGATCTCCTGGAAGGAAGCGTTATCCTCACTTGTGTAGTGGCTCAGGAAGACGTCCAGGCTGGGCAGCGGCTCCTGCTCCTGCTCCTCCCCAGCCTCTCCTGGTACCGACGCAGGTGGAAGGGCACAGACAACCGTGTAGTCAGGGGGATCACACCACAGATTGGACACTCCTCTGGGCGGACGCACGCCACCCAACCGCCCCATGAGCCCTGGGTGCGGCCCTGCAGTCAAGGTGCAAGGCTCAGCCGACCAACGCAAGTGGGTGATCTGACCCAGTGCAGGCGAGGAGGGACACACCAGAATAAAGCAAAGCTTGCCAGCGCCACTGAGCAGGCCGCTGGCTGGGCGGGGGAGGGTTCTAAAGCAGATGGGCTGCGGCAAGGCCTAAAGCACCGCTCCACCTGCCTCTTAGACCAGTGCCCTCTGACCCCAGGCGTAATGCTCAGGGTTAGACGCCCCTGAGGGACAAGAGGTGACCTGCAGCCTCTGGAGACCAGGCACTCAGGGCACCATCCCCAGGCAGCCCTGCCATGTCCCCAAGGGGGCGCTCTCACCATCCTCCAGGGCGCGGCCCCGAGGCCTGGCCTTGCTGCCCAGCACTCCCGAGCCTGTGTGTACCTCAGGGGTCTCAAATGTGGCCGGAGTCACATCTGGGGGAGAGAAAAGAATGGGGAATCAAGCAACCCTGTGGCCACAGCGTGGAGGGCTGTACCCTCGGCCCCCGCGAGGTCCTCTTACAGGGTGGCGGAGGCTCCCGGGACATTTTGCCCAGGGCGGAGCCAAACTTTATGGCAATCTGGCGCATTCGTTCCAAATCGCCATTCTCTTCGGCCTCCAGGTACTCTTTCTGTGCCTGCAGCCTCTCCACATCTGGAAAGAAATCTCTTTGGATGACGGTCTGGAGGCCCTGTCAGGAGACAGCACGCAAGTAAGGCATGGCGGCACACGCCAAGATCCCAGCATCTGGGAGGCTGAGACAGAGGATCACATGTTCTTGGCGAGGCTCAGCAACTAAGCAAGACCCTGTTTCAAAGTAATAAAAAACCTGTGCATCCAGCTACCCATAATGCCACCGACAGTAATTTCTTTTTCTTTTCTTTTTTTTTTTTTTGCAGTATTGAGGATTGAACCCAGAGGCATTCTGACTCTCAGCTACACCCCTAGCCTGATTTTATTATTTGAAACAGGGTCTCACTAAGTTGCAGAGGACCTCATTAAATTGCCGAGGCTGGCTACGAACCCGTAATCCTCCTGTCTCAACTTCCCAAGTACTGAGATTACAAGTATGTGCCACCACACCCAGCTCACTCCAGCACCCCTTTCCGTGTGTGTGTGTGTGGGGGGGGGGGGTGTATTGGGAACCGAACTCAGGGGCAGTCTACCTCTGAGCTACATCCCTAGCTCTATTTTTAAATTTTTATTATTTATTTATTTATATATGTGTGTGTGTGGGTGCCTGGGATGAAATCCAGGGGCCTTCTACCTCCAGGCCACACGCTCAGACCTACTTTATATTTTATTTGGAAACAGGATCTCACTAAGTTGTGAGAGCCTCACTAAGTAGCTGAGGCTGGCTCAGAACCTGTGCGATCCTCCTGTCTCAGCCTCCCAAACCGGGGATTACAAATGTGCGCCACCACGCCCGGCTCTCTAATATTTTATTTTGCAACAGTGTCTCATTAGGTTCTCGAGAGTCTCATTACTTGTGCTGAAATTGTCCTTGAAACGTAGAATCCTTGGTCTCAACCTCCCGAGTACTGATTACAGGTGTGCACGCCCCCCCCCCCACACGCTACTCCAGCCTTACTTTTCATTTTGAAACAGGGACTTTCTAGGTTGTTGAGAGTCTCAGTACTGAGGCTGTCCTCGAACCTGCGATCCTCCTGGCTCAGCTTCCCAAGCCCTGGGGTGACAGGCGCGCGCCGCCACGCCCAGCCCTCGGGGCGGTCCACATCCCAGCGCAGGGGATCAGCTATTCCACCTCACGAGCGGCCGGACGGGAGTCCCAAACCTGAGCCAGGGGAGCCCAGAGGAGGCAGAGAAGGGGCGCCCCGGAGTGGCGGACGTGCGCGCTGCCGTAGTACCTCGATATACTCGTCCTCGTCCAGGACCCGCTGCTTGCCCCGCGCAGTCCCTTCCGCCCCCGCCGCGCGCTTCCTCGGTGGCCCCGACGCGGCGGGGAGCACCAAGGCCCGGGCCGAAGCGCCCGGCGTCTCCATCGCTATCCCAGCACCACTCTGATTGCGCAGGCGCGCCACAGCGCTGGGAGGGCGGGGCCTGTGGCGTTTGCGCATGCGCCGCCGCCGACCAGCCAATGGCAAAGCAGCGCCTTAACGTCACCGTCGCTCCGTGTGACGTCACGAGCGTCGCCGCCGCTCGCTCTCACGGGAGTTGTAGTCTTTTTCTGGCCCCACAGTGTTCCTGCTTTACCGAGCCGTGGACACCAGGGGCGCTGTGCTAAAGGGCCATCCGACGAGTTCATGCAACCGGGAGACATTTCAGCAGGGGATTGGGAGAGGGGAGGAGGGTTTCCCAAGGTTTTTGAATTCTCACAAATAATCACTGTAGGTGCTTCAGTATCATTAACTAAAACACACTCTTGAGAAAATTTGATTATGCACACGTTTCAAACTTTATGCATAAAAGAACCCTCAGACAATTCTTTCTCGGGTGTTCTCTAACACAGATAAATGAAGACAAAGAACAAGAGGGTACTCTAATAAAGGAGTCTCTGGTTTACAAATGCCAGGCTCTCTTTCCAGAAGAGAGCTGATTCTCACTGAAATGGAGTAGAAAATCGCCTTAGCATTTGTCAGGAATGTCTTCTCAAAGGATGGTTGTGAATTATGTCAAACAAGGACATTTTGCCCCAGCAGGACTTGGCACGAGCTTGCTTTTACAATATGCCACCATTCCTTCACCCTTGGTATTCCACCGTGAAGTTCCTGCTCTCATCCAGCTTACAGTCTAGTGTGAAGACAGACTCTAGTTAGATGCTTCCATGAACAGGGCGGCTGTAACAACACAGGACTTAGTACCTGGGAGACTTTTGACTTGATGAGGGAGGTCAGGGGAACTTTCCCCAGGCAGAAGGTGATTGCAGATCAAAAAAAAAAAAAACACAAATGAAGTCAGGTGTGATGGCTCATGCCTGTCATCCCAGGACTTGGGAGGTTGAGACAGGAGGACGCAGATTCCAGGCCAGCCTCAGAAATTTAGCGAGACCCTGTTTCAAAATAAAAATGAAAAAATAAAATAAAAAATAAAGGCCACCATGGTGGCGCACGCCTGTAATCATCCGAGTACTTAAGAGTTGGAGACGGGAGGATCACAGGTTCAAAGCCAACCTCAGCAACTTAGCAAGGCCCTCAGCAACCTAGTGAAACCCTGTTTCTAAATAAGAAATAAATTTGAGCTGGAGGTGTAGTTTGGAGGTAGAATGCCTCTGGGTTCAAAACCCAGTACCACAAAATAAGTAAATAATAAATAAATAAGGTTAAGGGTGTAGCTTAGAGGCAAAATGCCTGAGTTCAATCCACAGTCACACACACACACACACACACACACACACACACAACTGAGGGTGGTGGCACACGCCTATAATCCCATACATAGGAGGCTCAGCCAGGTGGGAGGCCAGCCTCGGCAACTTTGTGAGATCTTTAGCAACTTAGGGAAAGACACTGTTTAAACACACACACACACGCAGACACGCACGCACACACACGCACTGCGCGTGGTGGCGCGTACCTGTAACCTCAGTACCTGGGAGGCTGAGACAGGAGGACCACAGGTTTAAAGCAGCCTCAGCAACTCCCTGATGTTCTCAGCAACTCAGTCAGTCCCTGTTTCAAATAAATAACACAGGGCTGGGGGTGTACCTCTAGATAAATCCAGAAAATGATAAACCAAGAAGAGACTAGAGAGGCGGGCGTGGTGGGCACGCTAATCCCAGCATTCGAGAGGCTGAGGCAGGGGGATGGCAGTTTGAGGACAGCCTCAACTACTTAGGCCCTTTGCAACTCAGTGAGACCCTGTTTCAAAATAAAGAATAAAATTAGAGCAGGGGGCCCAGCTCGGAGGTCGAATGCCCCTGGGTTCCATCCCCAGGCCTGCAAAAAACAAAAACAAAACAAAAAACAACAAAATAAAGAATAAAAAAATAGGGCTGGAGGTATAGTCCAGAGGTTGAATGCCCCTGGGTTCCATCCCCAGTACCACACACACACCAAAAAAAAAAGAGAGAGAGAGAGAGAGAGAGAGAGAGAGAGAGAGAGAGAGAGAGAGAGAGAGAGAGGCAGGGAGGCCTGAGACTGAGCCTCAGATGCTGATGTTAAGGGCCAGCTTTGGGGGACTGCCAAGGAGCTGCTGGCGGTTAGGGGAGCTCTGATCGCGACCGCCCCACACGATGACAAATGGCCATTGAGCCCAGGAAGAGGCTCGCACCCAGAGCCAGAGACGGGGCCTGGCCTTAGGGGCGCCAACCCCAGCACAGAACTCGGGCCTGGGCTCAGGCTGCGGAGTCCTAGGGCACCTGAGAGCAGAGGGAGAGGCCTGGGGCAGGGCCGCCCACATCGCTACTTGTATTTCTTACAGGGATCCAACCCAGAGGCATTCTGCCTGCGAGCCACACCTCCAGCCCTAGTCTATTCTTATTTTAAAATCTGAAACAGGGTCTCACTGAGTTGCAAAGGGCCTCACTAAGTAGCTGAGGCTGTCCACAAACCGCGATCCTCCGGTCTCAGCCTCCAGAATGCTGGGATTATGGGAGTGAGCCACTGCACCATACTTAGCATGTCTTTCTTTCTTTCTTTCTTTCTTTCTTTCTTTCTTTCTTTCTTTCTTTCTTTCTTAGTGGTATTGGGGATCAAACCCAGAGTCATTCTACCACTAAGCTACACCCCAGCCCTATTTTTTTATTCTTTATTTTGAAATAAGATCTCACTGAGTTGCAAAGTATGTCACTAAGTAGCTGAGGCTGTCTGTAAACCAGATCCTCCTGTCTCAGCCTCCCGAATGCTGGAATTACAAGCATGCATCATCACACCTGGCTTATTTTTTATTTTTTTTGCAACAAGTTCTCACTAAATTGCAGAGGGCCTCACTAAGTTACAAACCTGTTATCCTCCTGTGTCAGCCTCCCAAAGACTGGGATTATAGGCTTGCACAACCACGCCCAGTTTGACCCTGTTTCAAAATAAAAAAATAAAAAAAATCTGAGAATGTAGCTCAGAGGTAGAAGGTCCCTGGGTTCCATCCCCAGTACTATAAAAAAAATAATAATAAGTACGGGTGAGCGGCTTATGGAAATGACCTTGGCACCTCATTCAACCTTTTTTTAGGGGAGTACTTGGGATGGAACCCAGGGGTGTTCTACCTCCAGGCTACACCCTATTTATGTATTTATTTAGGTGGTACTGGGGTTCCTGGAAGCCCTTCTACCTCCGGGCTACACTCCCAGACCTATTTTTATACTTTTTTATTTGGAAACAGGGTCTCTCAAGCCAGCGCGGCTGGCTTCGAACATGTGTGATCCTCCTGTCTCTGTCTCCCAAGTGCGCCACCACGCCCGGCTTCATCCAACCTTCTTAATCTCCAGGTCCAGACACCAAGACCAGCACAAGACCTTCAAGCTAGCAGCAACCCGGACTGTACAGACAGCAGCAGACTGCTCAGGAGAGAGGAGGGCGCCCCGGCCCGGGTCGGAGAGGCTCCACCCGGAGGATCTGGTCGCTGCTGGTGGGTGCAGGTCAGGTCCTGGTGGAGCTGGCGTCTCCCTGGGTGCGTCCTGGGAGCTGAAGAAGCTGGCCTGCTCCGTGCCCACTCAGTCCTCGAGGGAAGGTTCTTAGTTGCCACCAGGGAGAACAGGGAGAACGGCCCCTGGGTAATGCGCCCCCCTTCCAGGGGGTGAGGACACGGTGCCCAGGTACTTCCTCAGCAGGGAAGCTGTAGGGCCCAGAGGAGAGGCTGCTGTCTTTCCTCGCTATTTAAAGAGCTCTCTTTTACCCAGGGCGGTGGCACACGCTGGTAATCCCAGCATTTGGGAGGATAAATCAGGAGAATCAGATTGAAGGCCAGCCTCAGCAATTTTAGAGAGCCCCTCAGCAACTCAGTGAGACTCTGTTTCAAAATAAAAATAAAAGGGGATGGTGGTGTAGCTCAGGGGTAGAATGCCCCTGGGTTTAATACCCCGAATACCACCAAAAAATAAAATAAAATAAAATAAAAATAAAAGAGTAAATCCCTCTTCTCTCCAGCACCGCAGCTCAGCAGGCCTGCTTGGAAGGCTTCTTGGCCCCGGGCAGGAGCCTCGCAGACGCTGCCGCCGCGCGTTTCTGGTGCCTCCACTTGGCTCTGCGGTTCTTGAACCAGACCTGAGAAAGGGCAGGAGAGGGAGGGCTGCTCAGATGTGGGACCCGGACCCGCAGTGGGGACCCAGCTCCACCCCCGGGGGCGTCCCCAACACCCTTCTGCAGCTGTTTTATTTTGGACTTCTCAGAATCTGGGGCAAGAGTGAGACCTATCTTTTTTTTTTTTTTTTTTCTTTTTGGGTCTGGAGATGGAACCCAGGGGCATTCAACCTCTCAGCTACACCCCTGCCCGGCTTCTGGCTTGTTTTAAAATAAAAAATCCTAGAGCCGGGCGTGGTGGCGCACGCTTGTAATCCCCAGCCCTTGGGAGGCTGAAGCCGGAGGATCGCGGTTCGCGGACAGCCTCAGCTACTTGGTGAAGCCCTCTGCAACTCAGTGAGACCCGGTTTCAAAATCAAGACAAAAAATAGGGCAGGGAGGATAGCTCAGAAGTAGAATGCCCTGGGCTCCATCACCAGGCCCACATACAAAAATAAAACTCCTAGAGCAACTTAGGGAGACCCTGTTTCAAAATTTAAAAAAATTAAATGGAACTTGGGGTGTAGCTCAGAAGTAGAATGCCCCTGGGTTCAATCACGAGCATCACACAGAAAGAAAAAAAGAGGGAGAAAGGCAGGAGGGAGATGAAGAGGGAGGAGTGGACGAGTCCCTGGATTCAATCTCCAGCCCTAAAATAAAAAGGGCTGGGGGCATAACCCCTAGGTCCAATTCCCCACTCAAAACTGATTAAATGGAGCCGGCATGGGGGCACACGCTTGTAATCCCCGTGCTTGGGAGGCTGAGAAAGGAGGATTGCACAGGTTCGAAGCCAGCCTCAGCTACTTTAGTGAGACCCCGATTCCAAATAAAGTATAAAAAACAGGTCTGGGAGTATAGCCCGGAGGTAGAAACACCCCTGGTTTCCACCCCAGTGCCCCCCCCCCCCACAAACTGATTAAATAGGGCTGGAGGTCTAGTTCCTAGAGGAACCCTGGGTCCCATCTCCAGTACTGCTGAGGGAGGAGCAAAGAAACCCAGCATTTCTTCCCCGGGGGCCCCACCCGCGGCCTCTGGCCTCCCTCTCCCCTCGCCAGCCAGCCGGGTCCCACCGGGCACCCTCCTTCGGAGCTCAGGCTGCGGGGCCGCCTCGGGAAGAGAAGGCGCAAAGCCAAAGCTGGCTCCCACCCTGCGCCCGCCGCCCTGCGCCACCGCCGCTCCCCGTGCTGTACCCCACGCCTGCATCTCCAGGCGAGGGTGCCCTGCACATGAGATGCCCCACTAGGGGACACCCCACTAGAGGACACCCACTAGAGGATGCCCCACTATTGGATGCCCCACTAGGAGATGCCCCACTAGGAGACGCCCCACTATAGGACACCCACTAGAGGACGCCCCACTAGGAGACACCCCACTAGAGGATACCCCCCTCGGGGACACCCCCACTAGAGGACACCCACCTCGGGGACACTCCACTAGAGGATGCCCCACTAGGAGACACCCCACTAGAGGATACCCCCCTCGGGGACACCCCACTAGGGGATGCCCCACTAGAGGATGCCCCACTAGAAGACACCCCACTAGGAGATGCCCCATTAGAGGACACCCCCCTCAGGGACACCCCACTAGAGGATGCCCCACACGACTAGGAGACGCCCCACTAGGGGATGCCCCACTAGAGGATGCCCCACTAGAAGACACCGCACTAGAGGACGCCCCCCTCGGGGACACCCCACTAGGAGATGCCCCACTAGGAGACACCCCACTAGAGGACCCCCCCTCGGGGACGCCCCACTAGAGGACGCCCCACTAGGACACCCCTTCGGGGATGCCCCACTGGAGGACGCCCCCCTCGGGGACGCCCCACTAGAGAACACCCCCTGGGGACACCCCACGAGGACCCCCGTCGAAGCTGCCCCACTAGAGGACACCCCCCGCGGGGACACCCCACTAGAGGACACCCCCTGGGGACACCCCACTAGAGGACGCCCCACTAGGGGATGCCCCACTAGGACACCCCCCTCGGGAACGCCCCACAAGAGGACACCCCCCTCGGGGACACCCCACTAGAGGACTCCCCCCTCGGGGACACCCCACTAGGAGACGCCCCACTAGAGGACACCCCCCTCGGGGACACCCCACTAGAGGACGCCCCCTCGGGGACGCCCCACTAGGACACCCCCCTGGGGACACCCCACTAGGACACCCCCTCGGGGACACCCCACTAGAGGACGCCCCACTAGAGGACGCCTCACTAGGACTCCCCCTGGGGGCGCCCTACTAGGACTCCCCCTGGGGCGCCCCACTAGGACACCCCACTAGGACTCCCCCTGGGGACACCCCACTAGAGGACACCCCCTGGGGCGCCCCACTAGGACTCCCCCTGGGGACACCCCACTAGAGGACACCCCCTGGGGCGCCCCACTAGGACTCCCCTGGAGACGCCCCACTAGAGGACGCCCCACTAGGACACCCCACTAGGACTCCCCCTGGGGACACCCCACTAGAGGACACCCCCTGGGGCGCCCCACTAGGACTCCCCTGGAGACGCCCCACTAGAGGACGCCCCACTAGGACACCCCACTAGGACACCCCCTGGGGCGCCCCACTAGGACTCCCCCTGGAGACGCCCCACTAGAGGACGCCCCACTAGGACACCCCACTAGGACTCCCCCTGGGGACACCCCACTAGAGGACACCCCCTGGGGCGCCCCACTAGGACTCCCCCTGGGGACACCCCACTAGAGGACACCCCCTGGGGCGCCCCACTAGGACTCCCCTGGAGACGCCCCACTAGAGGACGCCCCACTAGGACACCCCACTAGGACTCCCCCTGGGGACACCCCACTAGAGGACACCCCCTGGGGCGCCCCACTAGGACTCCCCTGGAGACGCCCCACTAGAGGACGCCCCACTAGGACACCCCACTAGGACACCCCCTGGGGCGCCCCACTAGGACTCCCCCTGGAGACGCCCCACTAGAGGACGCCCCACTAGGACACCCCACTAGGACTCCCCCTGGGGACACCCCACTAGAGGACACCCCCTGGGGCGCCCCACGAGGACTCCCCCTGGGGCGCCCCAGTGGACCGCGGGGCCGCGCACCTCCACGCGCTCCTCGCGCAGGCGGAGGCGGCCGGCCAGGCGCTCGCGCGCGCGCACGTCGGGGTACTGGTTCTGCGCGAAGAGCGCCTCGAGCGCCCGCAGCTGCTCCTCGCTGAAGATGGTGCGGTGGCGCCGCGTGCGGCGCGGCGGGGGGCGCGGGCCGGGCCCGGGGGCGGCGGGCGAGGGGGCCCCCGCGGCCCAGGGCAGCGCCGGCCCGGCCGCCCAGGGCCCGCGCGCGGCCGGCTCGGGGGGCCCGCGGGGCGCGCGGCAGCAGCAGCAGGCGCAGGCGGGGGGCGCGGGGGGCGCGGGGGGCGCGGGGGGCGCGGGGCGCGGGGCCGGCGCGGGGCCGGGCGCGCTGGACAGGATGTGCTCGATGGAGAAGGCGCGGGGCCGCCCGCGCCCGGGGCTCGCCGCGCCCCCCGCCGAAGCCATGCCGCCGCGCCGGCCCGCGCCGCCGCAATATATACGTCGGGGGGCGGCGAGCCCCGCGCTAATCCCGCCGCCGCCCCCGCCGCTAATCCCCGCCCGGGCGGGGCCGCCAGCGCAGAGGGCGCGCAGCCCGCGGCTCCTGTCCGCGCGCCCAAAGGACCACAGGACCACAGGACCGACCGTCCAAAGGACCGCGCGCAGCCCCCGCGCCGCCCCGGGCTCGCGCCTGGGCAGGGCTGGCTCCACCCCGGGTGGGCGAGGTCCCGGGACCCCTGAGCTCCCGGAGAAACCCGCCCCAGCCCCGCCGGCGCGGGGCCTCTCACCTGGGGTGAGGGCGGTGCCCTGCGCAGGGTGGACCCCCTGCTACCCAGGGTAGTGAGGGCGGCCCCCTGCTACCCAGGGTGGACCCCCGGGGACTCAGCTTCAAGGAGGAATCCCGTTTGCCGGGGGGAATGGCATCTGTGCTGTGACCCCTCGACTGCTGTGACTGCCTTCTCCATCTTGTCCGGGAAACCGTCCTCAGCTCATTCTAGGTTTTTCCTGCCTGCCCTCCTGTTACAGAAGGACCCCACCCCCCCAACACACAGGACATCTGACACGCCAGCCCTCCCCAGCACATCAGTGTCCCTGCCTCCAGAGACACGGTGCCCACCGACCCTGGGGGCTGGACCCCCTGCCCCGCAGTCCCAGGCTTTCCGTCCCATCCCATGTTTATTGGGTGTGTGACCTGCACTTGATCACCCTGTTTCACCCTGCTGGGCGAGATGGTGCACACCTGTAATCCCAGTATTTGGGAGACTGAGACCAGAGGATCAAAGGTTCAAGGCCAGCTTCAATAATTTATAAGACCCTGATTGGTTTGGTTTGGTTGGTACAGAGGATTGAATCTAGGGGCATTCTCCAAGCTACACTCTCTCTCCACTCATTCCTATTTGTTGCTTTGAAAGAGGGTCTCATTAGGTTGTTGACAGTCTCACTACGTTGATGAGACTGGTCTCAAATCATCATCCTGTCTCCCGGCCTACCAAGTACTGGGATGACAAGCGTGCAGTGTCATGCCCAGCTTGCCCAGTGAGTCTGTTTGAAAATAGAAAATAAAATAGGTCTGGGAATAAGGTTCTCAAAGCTCAGGGAATTAAAGCAAGAATTAATAAATAGTTTGGCATTAACCTGAAAGTTTCTGTTCATCAAAGGAAACCATCAAAAGTCTAAAGAGAGAAGCCAGGGGTGAGCCGGGCGTGGTGGTGCACACTTGTAATCCCTGCGCTTGGGAGGCTGAGACAGGAGGATCGCACAGGTTCGAAGCCAGCCTCAGCTACTTAGTGAAGCTCTCAGCAACTTAGCGAGACCCTGTTTTCAAATAAAATACGAAATAGGTCTGGGAGTATAGCCCAGAGGTAGAAAGCCTCTGGGTTCCACCTCCAGTACCACCAAAAAAAAAAAAAAAAAAAAAAAAAGAAGCCGGGCGTGGTGGTGCACCCTTGTAATCCCGCGCTTGGGAGGCAGAGACAGGAGGATCGCGCAGGTTCGGAGCCAGCAGTGCTGGCTTAAAAGACCCTTTTTCCAAATAAAAATATAAAAAATAGGTCTGGGAGTGTAGCCTGGAGGTAGAAGGGTTTCCAGGAACCCCAGTACCACCAAAAAAAATAAATTAAAAAAAAAAAAAAAGGATAAGAAACAGGACTGGGAATGTAGCTCAGAGATAGAATGCTCCAGGGTTCCATCCCTGGTCTGTGTCTCCCTCTATCCCCCCCCCGCCCCCAAGAAAAAACCAAATAACTCAATCAAGAAATGGGCCATTGAACTAAACAGACACTTGAGTTGACAAAAGAAGAACTGCAAACGGGCCGTGAGTGAGAACACGCTCAGGTCATTAGCAGCCAGGGAGACGCAAACCAAAACCTCCCTGAGCCCACCCACCCGACTACTATGGTGACCCAGAAGTCAGACAACATAGTGCTGTGGGAGGGTGTGGGGAAGGAACTTTTTTTTTTTTTTTTCCAGGTCTGGGGATGGAACCCGGGGGCATTCGACCTCCGAGCTACACCCCCTGCCCTAATTTTTTATTCTTTATTTTGAAACCGGGTCTCACTGAGTCGCAGAGGGCCTAACTAAGTAGCTGAGTCTGTCCGGGAACCGCAATCCTCCAGTCTCAGCCTCCCGGGGAAGGAACTTCTGCACTCTGCACGGTTGGTGGGATTGCAAATCCAATCCGTGCAGCTGCTAGAGGTCAGTGTGCAGACTCCTTGGAGAGCTGGGAACGGACCCACCTACGATCCAGAGATACCTCTCCTGGGCATCTCCCAAAGGGACTGAGATCAGAATTAGCTGGGCGTGGTGGCCCATGCTGGTAATCCCAGCACTTGGGAGGCTGAGACAGGAGGCTTGCAGGTTCGGAGCCAGCCTCAGCAGCTTAGTGGAGCTCTCAGCAATTTAGTGAGATTCTGTTTCCAAACAAAATATAGGCCCAGGCTGTGGTGGCGCACACCTGTAATCCCAGCATTTGGGAGGCTGGTACAGGAGGGTGGAGGACAGCCTCGGCTACTTAGTGAGGCCCTCTATAACTTAGTGAGACCTTGTTTCAAATAAAAAATAAAAAATAGGGCTAGGGGTGTAGCTTGGAGGTAGAATGCCCCTGGGTTCCACCCCCAGTACCGCCAAGAAAAAAAAAAAAAAGATAGCCGGACGTGGTGGTGGCGCACGCTTGTCATCCCCGCGCTTGGGAGGTGGAGACAGGAGGATCGCGCTGTTTCGGAGGAGCCAGCCTCGCTGGCTTAAGAGACCCTGTTTCCACATAAAAATGTCAAAAAAATAGGTCTGGGAGTGTAGCTCGTGGGAGTGTATACCGGAGGTAGAATGGCTTCCAGGAACCCCAGTACCACCAAAAAAAAAAAAAAAAAAAAAAAAAAGAAGCAGGGGTTCAGGGGCAGCCTTGGAAATTTAACGAGACCCTATTTCTTTTCTTTTTTCTTTCTTTCTTTTTTTTTCTTTTTCTTTTCGGTATTGGGGATGGAACCCAGGGACATTCTTTCTACCTCTGAGCTACACTCCCAGCCCTATTTTCTTGGCGGGGGTGGTACTGGGGTTGGAACCCAGAGGCTTTCTACTTTCGGGCTATACTCCCAGACCTATTTTTTAATATTTTATTTGGAAACAGGGTCTCACTAAGTAGCTGAGGCTGGCTTTGAACCCACGCGATCCTCCTGTCTAGGCCTCTTAAGCGCGGGGATGACAAGCGCACGCCACCACGCCCGGCTCCAGCCCTAATTTATTTTTATTCTGAAACGGTCTCATTAGGTTAGTGAGAGTCTCACTACTTGCTGAGGCTGTCCTTGAACCTGTGATCCTCCTGTTTCAGCCTCCCAAGTACTGAGACTAGAGGTGTGTGCCACCAAGCTCACAATACTCTTGTTTCAAAGTAAAAAATAAAGTAGACTGCCCCTAGGTTCCACCCCCAGTACCACAAAAATTAAAAAATAAAAAAGAACTAAAAAACTAAAAAGGGCTGGGGGTGCAGCTCTGAGGTGGAGTGCCCCTGGGTGGGTTCAATCCCTGGCACTGAATATATAAATATATATATTAATACACATATATGTAATTTTAATATGAAAATGGGCAAAATTTTCAGTATTCTTAGACCTAAACCATGCTTGTTAGTCCCAAGACCACATAAAAGAAAGATCAGAAATGTGGCCTGGATGCCATGCTGGGAACTCACTCGCTTATGGAAACCTCCATCTGTTAATTATCCAACCTAGGAATAGCTGAGCGGGAGAGATATCTGTTGCTCAGAGGACAGAGGTCACAAAACAGAAGCTAATCTCAGCCGGGCGTGGCAGCGCACGCTATCATCCCGGTGCTCGGGAGGCTGAGACAGGAGGATCGCGGTTCACAGCCAGCCTGTGAGGCTTAGTGAGGCCCTCCACAACTCAGTGAGACCCTGTTTCAAGATAAAGAATAAAAGCCAGGCGTGGTGGGCACGCTTGTAATCCCAGCATTGGGGAGGCTGAGACAGGAGGTTTGTGGATTGTGGACAGCCTCAGCTACTTAGTGAGGCTCTCTGCAACTCAGTGAGACCCTGTTTCAAAGTAAAGAATAAAAAATTGGGCAGGGGGTGTAGCATGGAGGTCAAATGCCTCTGGGTTCCATCCCCCGACCCACAAGAAAAAAATAAATAAATAAAAAGAAAAATGAATGAAAAATTGGGCTGGGGGTGTAGCTCGGAGGTCAAATGCCTCTGGGCTCCATCCCCAGACCAGCAAAAAAAAAAAAAAAATAATAATAATAATAATAAACTAAAATAATAAAAATAAAGAATAAAAATTTAGGTTGGGGGTGTAGCTCAGAGGTAGAATGCCCTGGGTTCCATCTGTAGTATTGCAAAAAAAAAAAAAAAAAAAAAAATGTAGTCTCCTGGGGCACTGTTCGGTGTTGTTGGAGTCTAACCCGCACAGGTGCCTCTGAGACAGGGAGAGCCCCTTCAGGCCCCTGAAGACCCGTCAACCATCGTCAACCATCCGTGTCTTACACCTATGGGTGAGGCGTGCCTCCGCTATGTACCCGCCACAAACAGCTCCCATAAGAGGTGCTGAGCCGGGCGCGCTGGTGACGCCTGGAACCCCAGTACTTGGGGTCACCGGTTCGAGAACTACCAGTTCCAGAACAACACCAAAAAGGAACGAAAGAAAAGAAAAAGGCAATTGCGTAGCAGTGGTAAGGAGTGAAGACTGAGCCCAGGTCCACTCTACCTCCACGCTGCGCTCCCAGCCCTGCTTATTCGCTTATTTTTGTGGTCCCAGCTACAGCCCCCAACCCTACTTTTAAAAATTTGTTTTGCAGCAGGGTCCCGCTCAGTTGCTGAGGCCCTCGGTCCGGCTGAGGCTGTCCTGGACGCTGGGACCCTCCTGTCCCGGCCCCCGGGTGCTGGGGTTGCAGGGCGCACCCCCGCGCCGGTCGGCCACCCTTCCTTCTGCAGCAGGAGCTGCGCAGGTCTCCAGGCCTGGCCGAAAGCGGCCGGGGGCGCCAACCCGGGCCCGGGCCTGGGCCTGGGCGGGCGTCCGGGTGCGGGGGGGCGGCGGCCGGGCGGTGTCCAGACCCCGCGGGGGCGGGCGCCCGGCCAGCGCGGGCCCTCAGGGCGCCCTGATTGCTTCCTTTCATTCCGGCGCCGGCCAGGGCCTCCTTTATTATCACGGAATTAGGGGATTAGGGCGGCTCGCACAAAGGGCCCTCCGCCGAGGCCGTAATCGAAACGCCGATCGGCCGGCTCGGGCGGCCAGCGCCGCGGATTAGCGCGGCCCGGCCGGGGAGATGGCGGGGAGATGGCGGGGCAGATAGCATCGGCCGGCGGCGGAGAAAGGCCGGCTTAGCGCCCGGCGCGGGGATTGGGAAGCCATTAGGGGGATTAACACCCGCCTTAATCTGCTTTGGCCGTCCAATTGTCCTCGGCGAGCGCCGGCCGGCCGGGCGGAGAGCCGGCGCATCTGAAACCCGGCTCCCCGCCGACCCGCCCGCCTCGGTTTCCCCGGGCGGGCCAGAGGTCTGAAGATGGGCGCGTGCTGCCTTCTTGGATCAGGGGGCACAGGGCTGCCTGGCGGCTTCCTCCCTGGCTCAGGGCGTTCTATTTCTGAGCTAAGCCTTTGATTTTATATTTTGGAAACGCGGTCCCACTCGGTTCCCCAGGCTCCCTGAGGGGCTGAAGCTGGACTTGAACCTGCGTCCTCCCGGGCTCGGCCTGCCGGCCTGCCCCGGCGAGCCCGGCCTTTCCTGCAGAGTCATGCTGCAGCCGGGCTTCTGCCAGCCAGTCGGGCTCCTCGGCCAGGCGCCCGCCTCCCCACGCGCTGGCCAGGAATCGGCCACAGCGTGGGTGGACATCCGCGGAGAAGACCGGCCCGGGCAGCCCTGTCTCCCCGCCGTGGCCCCGCGCGGTGTTTGTTGACGACTCACTCTTAGGGCTGATGCCTTCTGCCCCAGCCCTCCTCTGAACCCCTTTCCACGCCAGAGCTCTCAGCTAGGGTCTTTGTTTCTGCCTGGGCTTGTTTTCTTTCTTTCTTTGATTGACCTCAAGGGCATTCTAGCTGAGCTACATTTCCCCTCAACGCCCCACCCCTGGCCGTATTGAAAGTCTTATTAAAGTTAATAAAGAGGGCCTCTCTAAATTGTTGAGGCTGTCCTCAAACTTGAGATCCTCCTATTGCAGCCCTCCAAGGCCTGGGATTACAGGTGTGTGTCACCCCCCTCCCCCGGTGTGTGTGTGTGTGTGTGTGGCGGGTAGGGGTGGGGGATTGAACCCAGAAGCATTCTACCTCCGGGTTCAGTCCCCAGTATGCAAAAAAAAAAAGAAAAAGAAAAGAAAAGAAAAAAAAAAGAAATGGCCTACCATCGGGAAGGAGTCACATGCTGTCTCAACCGCAGTGAATTAAAAGGTAAAGGTGGCGTGTAGGAGGAGAGTTAAAAAAAAAAAAGTGTTTCAAGGTTCCAGGGAGAGGAAGCCGCAGGGGCTGTGCAGAGAGCACACCACTTCGGGGGAAGTGTGGCTCGGGGAAACGAGGCAGCTCCAGGCCGGGAGGTGCGTGGCCTGCGGCCAGGAGTGTCCAGCCAGCTCCCTCGTGGCTCTGGGAAGGTGGCGGGCGCTGGCTGGGCCTCTGGGCGCTGGGGGCAGGGCCTCGCACCCGGCTTGGTGGAGCACGCCCGTCGCAGGAGGCCGCTGGCTGGAGAGCAGCCTCCAACTTAGCCAGGCCCTGTTTGAAAAAAAAAAAAAAAAAAAAAAAAAAGGGTGTGCTGGTGCGTGCCTGTAATTCCAGAACGTGGAAGGCCGAGACAGGAGGTTCGCACGTTCAAGGCCAGCCTCGGCAACTTAGAGAGGCTTTCAACAACCTCGGTGGGACCGTTTCCGGATAAGATAAAACCGGCTGGGGTGTAGCTTGGAGACAGAATGCTTTTGGGTTCAGTCCCCACCGCAAAAGCCCAGGAGCCTCGGCAGCGCAGCCCCCGGCCCGGCAGCGCGCACGCGCCGCCCCAGCGCCCCGCCCCCGCGTCACCGGCCCGTGACGTCACCGGCGCGCCGGCCGTGACGTCAGCAGCGCGCCGTCTCGTGCGCCCGGCGGGCGGCGCGGGGCAGCCGAGTGCTCCGCAGCGCGGCCCTTGCGCCCGCCCGCCCCGGCTCGCGACCGCGGCGTCCGTCTGTCCTCCCGACCCCAGCCGCGCCGAGGACGTGACTCGCCGGCCGTCTCGGGCCGCAGCTCGAGGAAAGTGCCCGGGTTCCCGCGAGCGTCCGGAGGCGGCGCGGCCGTGCCAGCCAGCGGCGGCCGCCACCGTAGGCTCGGACCCCCGCGGCTCGGGGTCCGGCCGGGCCGCCCGAGGAAGCGTCTGTGGGGTGTGGCCAGCCCGGCCAAGGACGCCGAGGACCCGCTGCGTGATGAGGCCGGGGGCCGGCGCCCACCGCCCGGGCGCCTTGGTTCCCTGGTTGACCATCGCCCTCCAGGACAGCCCTGCCTTGGGCCTGCGTCTCCTTCTCAAGACCCAGGCGTGCCGAGCCCCTGGCCCCAGGACGCCAGTCCTCACACCCCTTTTTCCTAAGACCCCTTCCAGGAAGTCTGTGAAAGCACCCAGGAAATAAAAGGCCGGTGAAGGAAATACTACTTGGATTCACAAGTAAGCCTGCGTGTTGTGTGTGCGTGGCACTGGAGATCGAACCCAGAGGCCATCTACCTCTGAGCTACACCCAGGCTTTTTATTTTAAAAGTCTAAATTATGGGGCTGGTCTCAATCTGTGATCCTCCCGTCTCAGGCTTCAAGGTACTGGGATGTACTATCGCGCACCAGCTGACAGATGAGGACATAAGTCACACAGTGGGTGGGGAGCCAGGGTCTGAGCCTAATTCCACTCATCAGCCCAGTGCTGTGCCCCCCCCCTTCAAACTTCTGAGGTCAAAGCTGTGGTCTGGGCTCCAGCCCTGGGACCTGCACGTGCCAGTGTGTGTGTGTGTGTACACGCATGGGGTCAGCTTGTTTAGGTCCTGTTGTTGTTTGCGACCCCTGCAAACAAAGCAGCCCAGTCCCGTGGTGTGGCTGAATGGCGCTGGCCCCAGACTCCCCAGCCTTGGCTTCCCCCACATGCCCGCTGCCCACAAGCACAGCCTCACTGCAGGGACGCAGAGTTGCTTGCAGGAGGCTGCAGGAAAGGCATTCTCCCCAGAAAGACAGCGAGCCTGTCTACAGGGAAGCTGGTGCTGCCAGGTGGTTCTGGGGCGGAGCCAAGTTCCTTCTTCCCCCTAGGGGGGCACCGAACAGGAGAGTGCTCCCTTCTGCCCCTCGGGACTGGTGCTACCAGCACCCGCTGACCCTGTCCTGTGCTTGGGAGTCCCCGGCTGGCTCGTGGCTGAGGGAGGGGCCTGGGATGAGGCTCTCAGCAGCCCCCCAGGCAGCTAACCCTTCCCACTGGTACAGCTCAGAGCTCAGGGTAGACGCCTCTGCCCTGGTAGTTCACAGCCTCCAGTACTTCCATGTGACCCCTCCCTGCAGGAAGCAGAAACTCCTGGAGAGGGTGGGGTGGGCCGCCACAGGCCAAGGGGCAGGGGCCTGCCACCAGGGTGTGGGCAAGGAGCGGCGGTGTCCTGAGAACATCTGGGCGCGCGGTCTCCTGGGACCAGCCCTGCACTGGACACTTGCGCAGCCTGCCAAGCCATTCCGGGGCCTCGTGCCCAGGCCTCAGGGCAGGCTGGGCTGCAGCCCACACTGTGGCTGCGGTGCCCAGGGTGGCTGGGCCCTCACTGCCCCAGCCAACATGTGGCCCTGGAGGGATGGACGCAGGCAAAGAGACTGCCACAGGATCCGGTTTATTCTGCCTTGGCAGGGTGGTCCTGAGAGTGGCGGCGCCACCCTGTCCCGGGCGGAGGGAGGCCCGAGGGCCAGTTAAGGCCAATGGAGGGAGAAGCGGGGGCACAGAGCCCCCTGGAATGCATGAAGCCAGGCCAAGGCCCGGAGGCAGCTGTGGTAGGCCAGGGTGGCAGGCACCAGGCTGGGACTGGCCTTGGACCCAGGCCATGGGCACCCGGGGAGCGGGGTGCAGGGTCACGTGACGACAGGAAACACAGGCACACGACTCACAAGTAAGCACATGGCGCGTGGCACAGTTCACAGGACAGGGACACGAGAGAGGCGTCACATACAGACGAGACAGCACTGTGGGGATGGCCACCGGAGGCCAGGCTGCGAGCGAGGGGCGGGCGACGGCCCTTTGGCACTACGCTGAGCCGTGAGGGCGGCGGCGCCGGGCTCAGTCGGTCTTCCACACCTTGTTCAGCATCTTCACCACCTCGTCGTAGATGATAAACACGATGGCCACGTCCAGGCAGACGCGGCCCAGCCGGGGGACGGTGCCCTTGTAGAAGCTGGAGGGGAGGTGGGGGTGAGCATGGGGCGGGGGAGAGCCCGGGCGGGGGAGAGCCCAGGCAGGCAGCCGGGCAGGGCCGTGCCTGCCTCCCTACTTACGCCTTGAGGCCCTCATTCCTCAGGATCTGCATGCCGCAGTCCCACGTGTTGCGGTATTTGTGTGCCTCCAGACCCTGCAGGACACGGTGGGCGCGTGCTCAGCAGCCAGCCCCCCACCGAGGGCCCCCCCCCCCATTGCCCTAGCTCCCCACCTGCATCCGGGTCTTGATTACGTCCAGAGGTGTGTTCCCGAAGACGCTGGCTGCGCCAGCAATGGCTCCGAAGGCCCCAGTGATGAGCGGGTTCATGGGCTTGTTGGGGTTGTCTCCTGGATGTGAGGGAGAAGGGCAGGCAGGGTGCTGGGAGGCCCAAGGGGCAGGCTCGGAGGGCAGGGAGGGCCCGAGCAGTCTAGCTGGCGGGGCCTGGAAACCTGGACGCAGACGCACCTCGGTACCAGTTCCGCAGGGAGGTCATAACGAAGAAGCGGATGGCTTGGTTTGAGCCCTGCTTCAGCACGGTGGCCGTAAGGCCCTGGTAGGTCCCCTTCAGCCCTGGGGGCAGGCAGGCAGGCAGGCAGGCGCTCATCCTGGCACCCCAGCCTCCAGCTGGGAGTCAGGAGAGCGCCCCGGGGATGCAGGGCAGGGCTGCAGGGGAAACCCGCCCTCTGCCACCCAGCCGACGTCCCTGGCCCTCCTCTCCCGCGGCTCACCTTGCTCCCGCACGATCTCTCTAACCCCGTGGAAGAATCCTCTGTACTTGGGGTTGGGGGACGTCTGGTCGTGAATGAACTTCACCTGAGAGCACGAGAGGGGCGGGGGAGCGTGGGCCTCCAGGGCCACCTCCTGAGGGGCAGCGGGCCTGGGGCCTGGCTGGCAGCCAAGCCCACCACACAGGTGGGGGCAGCTCTTCACCTTAGCCTCTCCCAGCACACCGGGGCCACCTGTGCCCCAGTCTGGTCAAGCCTGCTGGTCCCCACAGGTGGGGCAGCAGGCCTTTTACTGACTTGTAATTCAGTACTTAGGGAGGCCGACAGGAGGAAGGCAGGTTCAAGGCCAGCCTTGGCAACTTAGCAAGACCCTGCTTCAAAATAAAGAATAGAAAGAGCTGGGAGTATAGCTGAGAGACAGAAGTTACCAGTTCCTCAGGGAGGTCATAATGACCTCCCTGGTTTTAATCTCCAGTACCAAACCCCCCAGAAATTAAGTCTTTTACTTAAGACCTTAAGAATGCTCTTGCCCTGGGGCTGTGCAGCCTCCAGGGAGACCCTTCCTGCCCTCCTGGCTCAGCCTCCCGCCGTGAGCCCGCCAGCCCGCTTCCTGCCAGGTCCCCACCTTGATGGTCTCCATGGGACACACGACCACCACGGCCTCGGCCACGCCGGCGCCCAGGCCGCACAGCAGTCCGCGCGTGCTGTCCAGCCGGCCCTGGGCGTCCCGCATGTGATTGCTGAGGAACTCGAACATCCCGAACCTGCGGGCAGAGGCCGGTGAGCGCCGCCGCCGCCGCCCCCCGCCCCGCCCCGCCCCGGCGCGGCCCGGCCTCACCTGACGGCCGCCTTGGGGATGGAGCCGTAGAGCAGGGAGCTGAGGCCGCGGTACAGGCCCAGGACGCCATGGCTGCGCACCGTCTGCCGCACGCAGTCCCCTGCGGGAGGCGCCGTCAGACCCGGCCCCGCGCCGCCCCCCGCCGCCCGCCGCCCGCAGGCTCACCGATGCCCCGGTACCGCGGCGGGTGCGCGCGCTCGTCCAGCTGCAGCTGCGTCTTCACGTACTCGGTGGGGAACGTGATGCAGATCTCGATGCCGCCCGCCAGGCCGCCTGCGGGGAGCCGCACCGTCCGCCCCGCCGGCCTGCCCCCGCGGCCGCCGCCCCCGGCCCGCCCCCCGCCCCCGGCCCCGGCCCGCCGGCCTCCCCCCGGCCCGCCGGCCTCCCCCCGCGGCCCCCGCCCACGGCCACGGCCACGGCCACGGCCGACCCGGAAGCGGGCGGGGACTGGGGGCCGGGCCCACCCGGAAGCGCGGCGGCGGGGTCGGGGGCCCACCTGCCAGGATCGCCTTCCCGGGGTGCGTGAGCTTGGCCTTCCCGGGCGCGGGCGCGGCGGCCGCCAGGGCGCGGGGGGCGCGGGGCGCGGGCATGGCGGGGCGCCCGGCGGCGGCCGTGGTGCGAGCTGCGGCGGGGCGCGGGGCGCGACGGCGGCGGCCGGTTAAGTCCCGGGGGCGGCGGCGGCTCCCGGCCCCGCCCACGTGGCCTGAGCCCGGCCCCGCCCCTCCCCGCCCCGCCCCGCGCGGGCCGGGAAACTGAGGCCGGGCGGGGACTGGGGCGCAGCCAATGGCCGGGCAGGGGGCGTGGCGAGGGCGTGGCGTAGGTGTGGGCCGGGCCGGGGCGGGGCGGGGACTGGAGCGCAGCCAATGGCCGGGCCGGGGGCGGGGCGGGGCGCGGGCGGGGCCTGCGCGGGGTGGGCGTGGCCTCCGGGAGCCGGGGTCTGCGTCCGCACCCGGCGACCCCGCCCCGCCGCTCCTCGCGGGCGGTGAGGGCCGACCGGGAAGGCCCACCCATCGCGCGGCGGCTCCCTGAGCTCTGGCCCCGGGCCTGTCAGTGACCCCTGGCCCTCCTGCCCACACGCGCGTCACGCAGACCTTTGCCTCAATAAACCGACCTTAATATCCCTGCCGGGCGGGCGCCGCGGGCTCGCGCTGAGGCTGCAGTGTGGCCGCAGGTGGGGGCAGTGCCGCCCTTCCCAGGCGCCGCGTGGGGAATCCTTGCAGACCATAGTGTCCCGGCAATGCCAGAGGGCCCGGAGGCAGAAGTCCACCGTGCCACAGCTGCTGGCCAGGTCTTGGGCGGTGGGGCCATCCTGGCCTCCTGAGACTGGAGTGGCCATCATTGGGCTTCTGCAAAAATAATGCCCAGGTGTCCTGAAGTGTTTCTTGGAGACACTGGAGCTGGTGAAGGGGGTGTGGAGCCTATGCCCGCTACACATTGAAGCGGCTCACCTGAGACAAGGAGGCCTGGTGGAGACTGCAGGCAGCAGGAGCAGCAGAGCCCTGAGCTTAGGGGCTCCTGACAGCTGGGCCAGCCACGGCCTGCCGGGGGAGAGGCCTACAGTGAAGGTCCTCCTGACAGGCTGGGCGCTCTCTTCTGGCTGCCCCTGAGCTGCCAGGACCAGCCCTGGCCCCCCTAGCCGTAGCAGAAGCCTGGGGAGAGGGAAGGGCTGTTGAGGTGCTGGCTCGGGGCCAGGCAGGTGGGAGGCCAGCTGGTTCCCAGATGGGACGGTCACTTCACTCAGTCAGCTGGGTCTCATTCATGCCCATCAAGATCTAAAAATTCCAAGCCCGGCGTGGTGGCGCACACTTGTAATCCCAGCACTTGGGAGGCTGAGACAGAAGGATCGCGGTTCACAGGCAGCCTCAGCTACTTAGTGAGGCCCTCTACAACTCAGTGAGACCCTGTTTCAAAATAAAGAATAAAAAATAGGGCTGGGACTGTAGCTAGAGGTCGAATGCCCATGGGTTCCATCCCCAGACCTGTGGAAAAAAAAATTGACCCAAAGAATGGAAACCAAACTATCAGACTAACGCGTGTGTATCTGTGTTCATAGCCGCACAATTCACCATTGGCAAACGATGGGAACCAGCCAAGATGGCCATCAACAGATGAATGGATCACAAAACCATGGGGTACGTAGACAGTGGAATTTTACTCAGCCGCAAAGAAAAACACAAATACCTAATTCACAGGGAAAGGGATGGAACTGGAGGACATTATGCTAAGTGAGATTAGTCACAAAATGTAAGAGATTGGATGGTCTCCCTAATTTGTGGAGCTGGGGAGAAGATGGGTCACAGGAGGAGCTCTAGAAGGAGAAACCACAGAGGAGCAAATAAGGGCCCTGCCTGAGCGGATGGGGGGGAGGGAACCGCTAATGCAGGTGATGGACCTCAGCGACCTACCACTGTGGCCACCAGGCCCGCGGGGAGGGGCGGGAGCGGCGGGACTGGGTAAGGGCTAACTGGTGCCGTGTGCATGTATGTCTCCACCATCTTGTATGGTTACAACATGCACCAATACAAAATGGTATTTAGCCGGGCGTGGTGGCGCACACTTGCAATCCCCGCACTTGGGAGGCAGAGACAGGAGGATCGCGCAGGTTCGAAGCTAGCCGCGCTGGCCTAAGAGGCCCTGTTTCCAAATAAAAATATAAAATAGGTCTGGAAGTGTAGCCTGGAGGTAGAAGGGTTGCCAGGAACCCCAGTGCCACACACACACACACACACACACACACACACAAAGGAGCTGGCTGAACCATCCTCCTAGACACACAGACCCTTGGCCTCCTGGAAGCCGCTGGGGCGCTTACCCCCTTGTCCATCCCTGTCCAGAGCTGGGCCAGGACAGGGCTATGTGAATCCCCCCCAGGGTGCCACCTACCAAGCACCCGCGGGCCAGCTCCCCATGGGGTCCTCTTGGACTCGTGCACAGACTGAGGCTTCCGGCCAGCCACCTGCTGAAGGCCTCTGGGAGCTTGGCAGAGGGGCACAGGAGCCTGCAGGGGTCGGGCCGGGCCGGGACCTTCAGTGGCTGGCGGTTGGCTTCTGAGGGCCGCGTCCCCTTCTGGACACAGAAACATCCCTGCTTATGCACACACAGGCACACGCGCACACACACAGTCTGCTACCTTTTTGACAGGCTTGGCAGAGCTGGCCAGATACGCAGGGCTCAGTGTGACTCACGTCTGAAAAGAAGAAACCAACTGTCCAGGTGAGGCCCAGCCGGGCTCCGGCGCCAGCGCCAGCAGCAGGTCATTGCTGAGCAGGGGCTTGCAGTCCAGGTAGAACTGCTGGTGGGGGGGGGCACAGCCCAGGCGCAGGCCCCGCCCCTCCAGGCACCCCAGCCCCATTGCACCCCCTGCTGGCGTTGCTGGAGGGCCACTCTCCTAGAGAGGCCTGTCCCACAGCCCTGAGACCAGGCGGCCCTGACGGTGCCTCCCCTGCCTGACCGCCCTGTGCGCCTGTCTCTGGCCTTGCCCAAGACTGACACCAGTGTGGCGCAGGACCAACATGCACCCGGTAGCTGTGGGGTGCGGGCGCGAGGCTAAGAGCTGGGATAAACCCCAAGGCCAGGACGACAAGGTGTTTGGCCTCAGCTCCTCTCCCTGGCCTGTGAGCGCGTGGCAGCGCTCCAGCCGGATGCTGCACACCCCGGACCCCAGTGAGCCCCACAGCCCACCGGGGCCTGGCCGCTTTGCGCAAACCCTGCGCCTCCGGGAAGGCTGTCTCCTGGGCGGCGTCGGTCCGGCCAGGCTGCCGGCCAGGCTCCTCCCCCGCCAGTCTCTTGCTGTTCTCCTGGGTGCGTCACTTGGAGGCTTGCCAGCTGCAGCATGCGGTGTCCAGGGCCCTCACACGGCTCTGCTGCGCGGGGAGCGGGCACCCTGTCTCCAAGAGGACATCAGCCAGCCAGCCAGGCGGGCGTGTCCCCGTGCGTGTGAGCAGGAGTCTGGTGTGCGCTGGCGTGCGGCCTGGCCACAGGCAGACTGGGCCCAAGTGCCCTGCAGCTTCCTGGGGCCTGGGGCTGCGCAGCTGCGGCTGGAGGCGCCTCCGCTCCCCCCCCCCCCCATGGTTCACTGCCGGCTTCAGCCCCTAACACTCCTCTTCTGCTGGAACCCTTGCTGTCCCCGGGTTGCCATCCCGACCCCGCAGGGGTGGGCAGAGTCAAGGTCACTGCCCAGTCGCTAACCACAGGCCTCGCTGCCAACCAATGGCTCCTGGGGACAACCGTGGGCCAGGGCGCTCCCATCTGGCCAAGATGCTGGTGGCCGCCAGGGAGGAGGACGGCCAGACCCAGCTCTCGCCCTGTGGGCACGGAGTGGACCTCAGCCTCCTATGCAGCTGAGGCTAGCTTCAAACCTGTGCAATCTTCCTGTTTCAGCCTTCCAAGTGCAGGGATGACAAGCGTGCACCACCACGCTCGGCTTATTCATTTTTTGCAGTACAGGGGATGGAACCCAGTGGCATTCTACCTCCAAGCTACACCCCCAGCCCAATTATTTTGGGGGGGAGTCTGGGGATGGGACCCAGGGGCATTTGACCTCTGAGCTACATCCCCTGTCCTATTTTTTTTTCTTTATTTTGAAACCGGGTCTCACCAAGTTGCAGAGGCCTCACTCAGTAGCTGAGGCTGTCTGTGAATCGTGATCCTCTGGCCTCAGCCTCCCGAATGCTGGGATTAGAAGCGTGCGCCCCCACACCCGCCTCCAGCCCTATTTTTTATCCTTTAGTTTGAGACAGGGTCTCATTGAGCTGTAGAGGGCCTCACTAAGTAGCTGAGGCTGGCTGCAAACCTGTGATCCTGTCTCAGCCTCTCAAATGCTGGGATTAACACCTGTTAGTTTTGAAACTCTCGGGTAGGAATTGAAGGGAGCGTCCTGAGTCTGAGGAAGGGTGCCTGAGGACCTTCCCACACACTCCCCGGGCGGGGCCGGGCGGGGCCGGGCCGGGCTGCACACACACACCGCTCCTAACCAGTACTGCACCAAAGGCTTTGGTGAGGCCATTTCGGGAGGAGAAAACACAAGGGGTTTTGTTTCTACATCAGGAAGAAACAAAACTGTCCCAATTTGTGGGCAGCACAGTTGATTTAAAAACTCTCACAGGCTCGCCGGTTGTGGTGGTGCACGCTTGTCATCCCAGCACGTTTCTCACATTATAGACGTGGGAGGCTGAGGCAGGAGGGCTGCGGCTCACAGACAGCCTAGCTGCTTAGTGAGGCCCTTCGCAGCTCAGTGAGACCCTGCTGCAAAATAAAGACAGCACTGAGCTGGGGGTGCAGCTCAGAGGGAGAAGGAGCCCAGGCCCAATCCCCAGCAACACACACACACACACACACACACACACACACACAAAATAAAACCTCATAGAATCTATCAAAAAATCTAAAAATATATGAGCTTGGCAAGGTTTCTACATATGAGTACTATTTAACAATATACCATTCTAATTTTCAAAAACTCAAAACAAGCTGTAACAGCTTCAAAAATGCAAAATACAGGCTGAGTGTGGTGGCACATGGGTGATTCCAGTGCTTGTATCTCAGTACTTGGGAGGCTGAGACAGGAGGATTGCAGGTTCATGACAGCCTCAGCTACTTAGTGAGGCCCTCAACAACTTTGTAAGACCCTGCTTCAAAATAAAGAATTAAAATAGGACTAGGGGTATGGCTAGGTGGTAGAATTTCCCTGGGTTCAATTCCTAGTACTGCAAAAACAAAACAAAACAAAACAAAACCATACATACAGCTTGGCACAGTGGCACACACCTGTCATCCTAGCACTTGGGAGGCTGAGATAGGAGGATTGCAGGTTCGAGACCAGTCTCGACAATGCAGCGGGCTTCAGCAACGCTGAGAGGCCATGTTTCAGGACACAGTAGAAAGGGCCGGGGGCGGCACTCGGAGGTGAAAGCTCCTGGCTTCCATCATCCCAGGTCCGCGCACACAAGAAATAAAATTTTAAAAAATTCATAGGTTTAAAAAAATTTTTTTTGCGGGTCTAGGGATGGAACCCAGAGGCATTTGACTTCCAAGCTACACCCTCAGCCCTGTTTTTTATTCTTTATTTTGAAACCGGGTCTCACTGAGTTGCAGAGGCCTCACTAGGTAGCTGAGGCTGTCCTCGAACCGCGATCCTCCTGTCTCAGCCTCCCGAGTGCTGGGATGACGAGTGTGCCCACCACGCCCCGCTTCATAGGTTGTTTTAAGGACACAAAATCAGTTCCTACTTTCTGACTGAGCACTTTTTCTATCTGCAGCCCCCCCCCCCCCCCCCCCCGCGGCTGTCCCTGGCTCAGAGCCTGAGCCTGCCCCGCAGGAGGCGGCTGCAGGGATCGCAGCCCGCTTAATGGCCGCCCAGCAGCGCCAGACAGAAGCCGCCCGCAGGGGCCTCGCTGATGGCTGATTGCAGCTGAGCACGTGCGGAGCTGCCTTTCCCGGGGAGGAAACGATGGCACAGGGCACCCCGGGCCACCCCGAGGAGCCTGGACGAAGGCCCTGTGCCGTCTAGGTGGACTCTGCCCCAGGCTTTGCCGTTCAGTGTGTTCAGAATTTTATTTTACTTTTTTTTTTGTGTGTGTGTGTGTGTTGCTGGGGATGAAATCCAGGGATGTTCAACTTCTGAGCTAGGGTTTTTTGATTGTGTGTGTGTGTGTGTGTGTGTGTGTGTGGTCCTGGGGATGGAACCCAGAGGCTTTCTACCTCCGGGCTATGCCCCCGACCGATTTTTATATTTTATTTGGAAACAGGGTCTCACTAAGTGCTGAGAGCCTCACTAAGTAGCTGAGGCTGGCTTTGAACCTGTGTGATCCTCCTGTCTCAGCCTCCCAAGCGTGGGGATTACAAGCGTGCACCACCACGCCCGGCTTAGTTTTTGTTTTGAAACAGGGTTTTGCTAAATTGTGGAAGGTCCTAAGTTGCTGAGGCTGGCCTCAAACCTGCGATCCTCCTGTCTCAGTCTCACTCAGAGACTGGGATTATAGGTGTGTGTCACCTTGCTGGGCTGTGCTTAGGAAATTGGAATGAAGTGTATTAAATCTACAGGCAAATCTTCAAGATGGATAAGCTGCCATGAAAAAGATCCAAACCAACACAGAGGACGGGCGTGACGGTGCACTCCTGTAATTCCAGCACTGGGGAGGCTGAGGCAGGAGGATCGCAGGTTTGAGACCAGCCTCAGCCACTCAGTGAGACTCTTAGCAACCTAGTGAGACCTTGTTTCCAAATAAAAAATACAATGGGACTGGGTGTAGCTTGGAAGTAGAATGCCCCTGGGTTCCAGTCCCAGAAAAAAAGAATTAAAAAAAAGGGCTTTTATATATAAAGTTGCTGCGCCTTCTTCCCCGTCTAAAAACTGAGCACGGCTTGTTTCAGCAGGAACGCTGCATGGCAGACAGTCCCGGGAACAGGCGCGCGGCATCTCCTTCTGGGGAAGAGGATTAGGCGTGGGGGTTTGGGGACTTTTTGGAATTGGCCTTGTTACCAAAAAGATACCCGAGACTTATGTTATTAATGGCTTCAAATTGTTTAAAATAATTCAAGATTTACTCCCTGAAACTGTAACATTTATGTCTGAGTTGCTCCTAAATTTCCAAATGACCGATCTAACAAGAATCCTATAAAGACTCAGACGATAACAAGGAGAACAAGCCTTAAAGACCACCGATCCTCCCCAGGCTTTCCCCACGCAGTATTAACAATGCCCCGAAAACAGCCAAGACAAGTCGTTCCCACCGTCATGAGTTCTCAAGGGCCAGCATGTCTCCTGAGAGGCAGGCTGGGAGAGTGGCCACTGGCCCCAGGAACCCTCCCCCTTGGTTGTACACTGGGTGCGTGGACAGCAGCAGAAGAGACGGGCGCCAGGCACAGCCCTGGGACCTGGGAAGTATGAAACGTCCCTCTCCTCAGCGGCGCTTATTCATTAAAAACAGTGATGTACGTCAATCACAGAGTTAATGCTTAGCATGGGATATTATTTTGATATTATATTAGGAGTTAATAATAAACTTCTGCTCTTTCCATGGTTGCCTGTAAGAGGAAATGCTCCCTTGAAAAAGAACCTGGCCGTCTGTCGCCTTGCCTTGATGTATTAGTTCTTTGTATACTTATCGATGGATTAATTCTAGAAAAACCTGTAAGAGTAGAATGTAGCCAAAAAAGAAAGTATAAAATGCTTGCCAAAACCGAAAGTAGTAAGCTGGGCGTGGTGGGCACGCTTGTAATTCCCGCCCTTGGGAGGCTGAGACAGGAGGATCGCACAGGTTCGAGGCCAGCCTCAGCTACTTAGTGAGGCTCTCGCAACTTAGTGAGACCCAGTTTCCAAATCAAATATAAAATGGGTCTGGGAGTATAGCCCGGAGGTAGAAAGCCTCTGGGTTCCACCCCCAGTACCACACACACACACACACAAAAAAAAACCCCGAAAGTAGAGAGAGCAAAAATGTAAACTAAAGAGAGCAGCGTCGCCCTCCATTGCGTCTGTGGCTGTTTCTCCGCCGAACTTCACCGACTCCTCACCCCACCGCACGCGGACCCACGACTCCTGCCAGGGCTGGACCCCGGCGTAAAGTCTTAATTTATTTTTCATGGTGCTGGGGCTCTGGAGCCCCCGGGCTGTGTCGCTGGCACGTAGGTATCCCTGCAGAGGTGAAAACAAGTCTCTGCGCCTCCACCACGGGCCTTCCTCTCTTGATTTGCCGGTATAATTTTCTTTTCTCTTTTGGTAGTGGGGATTGAACCCAGGAGCATTTTACTTCTGAGTTATACCTCCAGATCTTTTTAATTTTTAATATACATTTATTTTGTGGGTTTGGGGATGGAACCCAGGGGCATTTGACCTCCAGGCTCTCAGCAATATAACAAGGCCCTATTTCCAGATGCAAAATACACCTCCTGACCTATTTTTTATTCTATGTTTTGAAACAGGGTCTCACTAAGTTGTGGAGGGCCTCATTAAGTAGCTAAGGCTGTCTGCGAACCATAATCCTTTGGTCACAACCTCCTGAATGCTGGAATTACAAGTGTGCGCCACCATGCCCACCCAGATCTTTTTTATTTTGAAACAGTCCCCCTAAGTTGCTGAGGCTGGTGTACACCACTGTGCCTGGCTTCAATTTGCTTGTATTAAAAAATAACTTGAAAGTCGGGCGTGGTGGGCACGCTTGTAATCCCCGCACTTGGGAGGCTGAGACGGGAGGATCGCACAGGTTCGAGGCCAGCCTCAGATACTTAGTGAGGCTCTTGCCAACTGAGTGAGACCTTGTTCCCAAATAAAGTATAAAATAGGTCTGGGAGTGTAGCCCGGAGGTAGAAAAGCTGCTGGGTTCCACCCCCAGTACCACACACACACACACACACACACACACACTTGATAATGGGATGCCACACTGACTTGATGGAGACAACATTTCTCCAAGAAGGAGAATTCCTTTACCTCCATCTGTAACTGTAGGAATGGTGGGTCTAGTTCTGGGGTGACTTCACATACAGGTCTCATTTCTTTTTTTTTGTTGTTGTTGTGGTACTGGGGTTCCTGGAAGCTGTTCTACCTCCGGGCTACACTCCCAGACCCATTTTTATATTTTTATTTGGAAACAGGGTCTCTTAAGCCAGCGTGGCTGTCTTCAAACCTGCGCGATCCTCCTGTCTCTGCCTCCCAAGTGCGGGGATTACAAGCGTGCGCCATCATGCCTGGCTTCCGGCTCTCATTTCTATCCTATAGGGCTGCAGAGAAAATTAGGCCTCTGACTTTGTTTTGTAGAAGTCAAGTTCTATCACAATTATTCTCTTTCTTTTTTTCTCCCTTTCTCTCTCTCTCTCTTTCTTTCTTTCGTACTGGGGATTGAACCAGGAGCATTCTACCTCTGAGCTATACTCTCAGCCCTATTTTTTTATTTTGCATCTGGAAATAGGGTCTTGTTATGTTGCTGAAAGCCTCACTAAGTTTCTGAGGCTGGCTTGGAACCTGTGATCTCCCCGAGTACCAGGATTGCAGATGTGTGTGCCTGGCTCACCACTATTCTAATTCAACACACTCCAAATATCAGATGAACATTAGAAATGTTTTGTTTTAAAGTCGGGCATGGTCGAGGGGTGAGGTCGGTGCCGGGGCCAGCAAGGCCAATCCTGGGGCCTGCTGTGAGGCAAGGCTGGTGCTGGGGCCTCCGAGGTCGGGATCGGAGCCAGCCGAGGGGTGAGGCCGATCCCAGGGCCAGCGAGTCCAGGATTGGAGCCTGCCATGAGGCAAGGCCGGTGCTGGGGCCTCTGAAGAAGGGATCAGAGCCTTCCAAGGGGTGAGGCTGGAGACAGGGTCCGCGGGGCAGGGATCTGGGCCTGCCACAAGGCAAGGCCGTTGCTGGAGGCAGCGAGGCCGGCATCAGAGTGCCAGTAGGCAAAGCCGGTGGCAGGGCCTTCAGGAGCAGGAATGGAACTTGCAATATGGCATACACAGAGAAACATCACAGAAAATAGAGCTAGTTGAAGAAAGGGCCCCATGGAAGAGCAATCAAGGTAACCAATCAGAGGGGATGGGATGGAGGAAGATGGAATCTCTTTAAAACGCATGATGTATGTAAACAAATGTATCAAAGTTAGTCACCAAATCAAGTTTGGGATGGAGGGAGGGGGAGGGAATGAGACAGGGACGGGATAAGGGCTAATTGGATGATATATGCTTGTATACCCTCACAAGTCTTGTATTCCACTGTGATGTTTGACTACAATGCACCAATAAAAATATATTAAAAAAATAAAGTCGGGCATGGTGGTACATATCTGCAATCCCAGTACTTGTTAGGCTGAGACAGGAGCATTGCAGGTTCAAGGCCAGCTTCAGCTACACAGCGAGACCATTTCAAAATAAAAAATAAAAAAGGGCTGGGGTGTACTTCAGAGGTAAATGTCCCTGGGTGCAATCCCAAGTAACAAACAACAAAAAAAGGACTTACTTACCCACCCTCGCGGTTGGTGCCTGAGGTGGTCAGCGTTTGTATTTCCTACCCTTGGTGCAGACACTGTACTTTGGCGGCTTCTGCACAGTTCCTCTGTGCAAGCACAACACGGAATTTCCTTGCACACAGCTCCTCTGCTCCAGCCAGAACTCTGAGCACACTGATGACACACTTCACAGTGTTGTCCTCAACAGACACACACACACACACACACACACACACACACACACACACACACAGCACTTGGAAGGAGCTGCCAGAGAGAGCGCTACACACAGTTGGCCACACGGGACAGCAGAGTCCCCGGAGGAGGCGCCGTGCCCAGAGTTGGCCATGGGAGGGCAGCAGCGTCCCGGGCTCACTTCCCTGCCTTGGGAGAAGGCGCTGTGCTCAGAGTCAGCCAGAGAGGGCCGCAGAGTGTCGGTTTCTCCCTTCCTATCCTGGGAGAAGGTGTCATGCCCAGAGTCGGCCATGGGAGGGCAGCAGAATCCTGGTTTCACCTTCCTGCCTTGGGAGAAGGCATCATGCCCAGAGTCGCCACGCGAGGGCAGCAGAGTTCCTGGGCTCACCTCCCTGCCTTGGGAGAAGGCGCCATACCTAGAGTCTACCACGCGAGGGCAGCAGAGTTCCTGGGCTCACCTCCCTGCCTTGGGAGAAGGCGCCATACCTAGAGTCTACCACGCGAGGGCAGCAGAGTTCCTGGGCTCACCTCCCTGCCTTGGGAGATGGCGCCTTTCCCAGAGTCACCACGCAAAGGCAGCCGAGTCCCTGAGCTCATCTCTCTGCCTTTTGAGAAGGCGCCGTGCCCAGTCAGCCACGCGAGGGCAGCAGAGTCCCAGGCTTGCAATCTGGAGAAGGCGCTTTGCCCAGATTTGGCCCTGCAAGAGCAGCTGAGGTCCTGGGCTCACGCCCATGGAGAAAGTGCCTTGCCCAGAGTCGGCCATGCAAGGGCAGTAGAGTTCCCGGGTTCACCTCCCTGCCTCTTAAGAAGGCGCTGTGCTGAGAGTTGACCCCGCGAGGGCAGCAGAGTTCTCAGGTTCATCTCCCTGACTTTCAAGAAGGCGCTGTACGCGGAGTCAGCCACGCGAGGGCAGCAGAGTTCCCGGGCTCACCTCCCTGCCTTGAGAGAGGCGCCGTGCCCAGAGTTGGCCACGCGAGGGCAGCAGAGTTCCGGGGCTCACTTCCCTGACTAGGGAGGAGGCGCCATGCTCAAATTCGGTCATGCAAAGGCAGCAGAGGCCTGGTTTCACTTCTGTCTTGGGAGAAGGCACCATGCCCAAGAAGGTGGCCTTGGAGTGCCTAATGGGTGAGGTCCAGGCAGTGCCCCGTAGCCTCCCCCAGTCCCCTGCGGCCACAGATACCACCCCCTGCCCACCGCCCTCTGCACAACAGGGTGGGCCTAGAGGGAGCAGGGCTCCCTGGGCTGGGCCCTCCTGCAACACAGCAGTGGCCTCCTCTGGACACCCCTTTCTTGCAGCCCCTGCCCCCTTTTCCTCCTTACGGCCTTTCCAGGCCTCCCAAGTACTGAGCTTACAGGCGCGTCCCCTTGCACCTTGATGGAAAAAGCAATTTTTTCTTTTTCTTTCGGTACTGGGGATGGAACCCAGGGGCATTCAACCTCTGAGCTACACCCCCAGCCCTATTTATTTTATTCTTTATTTTGAAACAGGGTCTTATTGAGTTGCAAAGAGCCTCACTAAGTAGCTGAGGCTATCCTCAAGCCATGGGCGACTCTCCTGTCTCAGCCTTCCATATACTGGGATTACAAGCATGTGCTACCACACTGGGCTGAGAAACAATTTTTTTTTTTTTTTTTTTTGCAGGTCTGGAGATAGACTCTAGGGGCATTCGACCTAGGAGCTACACTCCCTGCCCTATTTTTTATTTTTATTTTTAGTTTTTGTGGTGCTGAGGGTGGAACCCAGGGGTTGTTCTACCTCTGGGCTATTTTCTCAGACCTATTTTATACTTTATTTGGAAACAGGGTCTAAGTTGCGAAGGGCCTTAGTATCTGAGGCTGTCCTCCAACTGCGATCCTCCGGTCTCATCCTCCCAAATGCTGGAATTACAAGCATGTGCCACCAAACCTGGCTGAGAAACCTTTTTATTTTTTATTTTTTTTCGGGTCTGGGGATGGAAGCCAGGGGCATTCAACCTCCAAACTACACCCCCGTCCTATTTTTTTTTTTTTTATTGGTTATTTTGAAACAGGGGCTAAGTTGTGGAGGGCTTCACTAAGTAGCTGAGGCTGCCCACGAACCGCGATCCTCCGGTCTCAGCCTCCCAAATGCTGGGATTACAAGTGTGCGCCACCACACCCGGCTGAGAAACAATTCTTGATGTCACGCTGGAGCCCAGCCAGTCCCAACCCAGGCCTTCTCAGGCGATAGGCGGGTCAGTGGTGACGGGCCAGGGTGAAAAGCCAGCGGCCTGGCCCAGCCCTCGGGGTGGGGGGCAGTCACCATCACTGCATGAGGCAGATGCTCCAACGGACGAGGGAACGGCCTCAGTGATCGCAGGCGCCGCCTTTGTATTATGGCATAGACATTTATGTTTGGTTGGTTTTTATTCCTCAATTTATACATTTCTTTCTTCTCTGAGGCACTTTTTCTCTTAAACTTTTCACCTAAAAATATGTAATACTTGAAAATTACAGCCTACAGCCCTCAAAGCTCCCCTGGCTAGGTGTCCCCGGGTAAACACGGCCAGTCTCTTGCAGTGCGGGTTTTCCTGTTCCGTAGCATCTGTCTTTGAGCAGATGGTTAGCGCCGTCTTCATGTATTACGCGGCCCAGCCATTCTCGTTCAGCGTTCCCTCAGAGCTGAGCTAGGGGCTTTCCTGGGAGTTGGCAATGGTCTGAATTTAGAGATGCTTGTATTTGTGAGGAATAAATAATGTAAGATGATGTTTTTACAAGTTTTAGAATACTAGGCTGTGAGTGTGTGAGTGTGTGTGAGTGTGTGAGTGTGAGTGTGTTTGTGTGTGTGTGTGTTTGTGTGGTACTAGGAATTAAACCTAGGGCATTCTATTTCAAAGCTACACCCCCAGGTCTTTTTACTTTACTTTTTGTTTAATTTCCTTCCTTCCTTCCTTCCTTCCTTTCCTTTTTCTTTTTTTTTCTTTTTTCTTTCTTTTCTTGTGGTACTGGGGTTCCTGGTCTACCTCTGGGCTACACTCTCAGACCTATTTTATACTTTTTTTTTGAAACAGAGTCTCTTAAGCCAACAAGGCTGGCTTTGAACCTGCACGATCCTCCTGTCTCTGCCTCCCAAGCGCGGGGATTACAACCGTGCGCCACCACGCCCGGCCTATATTTTTTTTTTTTTTTGTGGAACTGGGTATCGAACCCAGGAGCATTCTACCTCCAAGCTATACCCCCAGCCCTATTTTTTTTTTTTTTTTGTGAGGTACTGGGGATTGAACTCAAAGATATTCTACCTCCAAGCTACAGCCCCAGCCCAATTTGGATTTTGTTTGTTTTAAAACAGGGTCTCACTAAGTTGCTGAGGCTGGTCTCAAACCTGAACCTGAAATCCTATCTCAGCCTCCCAGCACTGGGACTATAAGCGTGCGACACCATGTTTAGCTCCGGCCCTATTTTTTTTTTTTTTTTCTTTTTCTAAAGCTCTCGCTAAGTTGTGGACAGCCTCACTAAGTAGCTGAGGCAGGCCGCGAACCTCCGAGCCTTCTGTGTCGGCCTCCCAGGTACTGGGACTGCAGGCACATGCGTGACGTCTGGCTTACTCTCTTAATCTTGAAAGAGGGTCTTCTGTAAGCGCTGAGGGCTTCCCCAAGTTGTTGAGCCGGCCTGTCACAGCCTCCCGATACTGGGAGTACAGGCGTGTGCCACCACACTGGGTTGAATATTCGGCTTTTAAACGGACAATGCTGCCACCCGTAGAGCGGGGTTAATCTTGTGGAACCGGTGCCCTGCACCCTGGATGGACAGAGTGTGCCCACACAGGCACAGGCCGCGTTTGAAAACCGTGTATCTGCTTCCTTCGGGCCCGAGTCTGGGGAAGTTCAAGAGCTGCTTCCCGGCCGAGCAGGCCTCTGTCACAGAAGAACAATGGCCCGGGAATGTGGAATCAGGGCTGGACGAGTCTCTGAGCTGTGCCAAGCTGTGGCCCTAAGGCCGCGCCGTCCCAAGTATGGAGCCTGTGGGGCATTTGTACCGCACAGCCATGAAGGCGTCCAACGCTCCCCACGGAACATGCCCTGGCTCGACAACCCCGCTGCGGCTGAAGGGAGAGAGACGGAGATGAACGTACCTGGCTGGGGCTCCGAAGTAAAAGGGCCGGGTGGGAACGCAGACACGGGGCCTCAGTGCTGAGCTCTGAACTCGGCGGAGGGATCATTAGTCGCCGTCCAGGGAGTCCCATCGTCTGCACAGACGCCCAGAATCTGCGGAGCCCAGGGAAACCCTTCCCACACTGCACACTGGAACGTGGCGTCAGTGGCCACAACTCCAGGGCGGCTATTCCTGCACGCACGTCCTGGGTTAGCTTAGTCCTTATGGAGAAAGCACCATTTCAAAATAAAAATACATGGGGGTTGGGAGTGTAGGTCACAGGTACAATGCCCCTGGGTGCAATCCCCAGTACTAAAAAAAATAAACAGTTTATTTTATTTTATTTTTTTGCAGGTCTGGGGGTGGAACCCAAGGGGATTCGACCTCCGAGCTACACCTCCTGCCCTATTTTTTATTATTTTGAAACCAGGTCTCACTGAGTTGCAGAGGGCCTCACTAAGTAGCTGAGGCTGTCTGCGAACCGCGATCCTCTGGTCTCAGCCTCCCGAATGCTGGGATGACAAGCGTGCGTCACCACATCTGGCTGCTTAAACAGTTTTAAAAAGTCAATACATATAATCCACCTTTGGGGACCTGCGGAGCTTCAGAGTCCCGAGGGCTGTGAAGGAAGTCGTGGCGTTGTCCTGGGCCCCAGAAGGCTCTGGAGACGTGACAGGCCCCTGGTCATGGCGCCCTGAGAGTCCTGCAGACTCTGCCCACTGGGCGCCACTTGTCTCCGGGCCGTTGGAACCTGCGCAGCGCGGCCTGTCCCTCACTTCCTCCACCGCCCCGGCGCCGCCTCTTCCCATTAAGAAAGAGAGTCCAGCAGCAGCTCCGCCCCTCCGTCCAGGTGTCTGGTCCTTTGTCCATGCTCAGCAGGGCTCCCAGGTCATCAGTGGCAGCGCCCCAAGTGACCCGCCATTGTTCTGTGTCCTTCCGGTGTCCCCAGCCAGGGAGATTCAGAAGGGGAGAAGTAGGAGAAAACCGGGTGTCTTCAGCTGGGATCGCCTTTCTTTGTCTAAAGTACAAATGTTATATTTGTGGTGCTTTTAAAAAAAAACTAATATCAGACACAAAAATAAAAGTGATAGCGTCCATAACAGGCCTTACAGTGTGTACTGGGGAGGAGGAGGAGATGGAATCTTACCGGCTAATCCCTGATTCAAGGAGGAGGATGCAGTCGGCAGTGTCGCGTCGGACACCGTCTGCTGGGGCCTCTCCTGGAGTGAGCCTCTTCTTTAGGTTAAGACATTTGTAATCTTCACTTAGAAGCTGACTTGAGAGATATATCGTCCATGAAAAGCTTGTGTGTTTCCCACAGGTGTCCTGTACTCTTGCTTCTGGAACCTTCTATGGCTTGATATGATTTGAGTGTATTTCCCAAACGTTCAAGGGATGGACGCTTGCTACGCAGATGAGGCGGTGCTGAGGTGGTAGGAGGAGTAAGACAGGAGACCTGGGCACCTCCTCAGAAGGGGCTGGGGATGGTCTTGCAGAACGAGGTAGTCCTCACTCCTGGGCCCTTCTCCGCAGAGCTGGTTCCTTTCTGTTCCTCTGATACAGTGTGAAGCATCCAGGGAGGGAGGGAATCCTTACTGGGGGCCAAACAAATGGGGCTGCCTGATCATGGACTTTGGATCGGCAAAACTGTGATATGGGCTTCTTTTTAAAATAAAGTGCCCCATGCCAGTTATTTTGTGATAGCAACACAAAACAGATGAATCCAGGGCCGCCAGGGTCACGCTTTGTCATCATGGGTTACCCAGAGTCAGCAGGAGAACCAAAGATCTGCGCTCAGAAAACAGCCTGCTGTGGGCCTCAGGGTGTCCCTTTTCTCTAATTCTCCAGGAAATGGAGCAGTGGTACGTATTCAGGAATCGCCCGCTGTCTGAAGACACTACCAGAGGAGAGATGTGGAAAATGCCTGTGTTGACGAGTGCCTCCATGATCGGAGGCACCTGGGGGGGTGAGGATTGGGAGCTGGTGAACGGAAGTCATTTTCCAAGCAGCAAGCCCTGGCCACGTGTGTGCAGCACCCGGGATCAGCTGTGTCTTAGATGGCGTGCGCCTGTGTGCATCGGGGCATGTCTGCCTGTGTTTCCCCTAGAGGAATATCCTGACTGCCCAACACAATGTCCAGTGGCAACTGTAGCCATTAAACAACAGTACATACTTTGCCTACATTGACTGGGTCACACCGCATCACAGTCACGTGCGGTGGTTTGCTTAAACCTGTTTCCTAAACCTGTTCAGATCTGACCACACCAAGGCACAGAGATGAAGGGCCAAGCTCTCTAGCCACTCAGTGGAAGAGCCAAGGCGTGCCCTCTGAGGTGTGGTCCAAAGAGGAGGCTCTAAACGAGAACCTCTGACTGGCGCCGTCACGGGATCACAGCCGCTCTGCAAGAGTGCCAGCATCCCAGCATCTGCTGGACAACTCCTCCTCCTGGGATCCCACAGTATTCATCACATGATAGCCCCAGCGCTCACAATCCCAAGGCAGCATCTCTGAATCGGCTCACAGGCTTCTGGTCAGACCACAGGTTCGGACAGGAGACTGCACAGGACAGCCTCATGCATGGGTGTACGCCAAGGCCGGCTCTCTGCTCGACACATCCCTCGAATTCCGGTACAAATCGGTGAAGTTGCCGGGCGTGGTGGCGCACGCTTGTAATCCCCGCGCTTGGGAGGCGGAGACAGGAGGATCGCGCAGGTTCGAAGCCAGCCGTGCTGGCGTAAGAGACCCTGTTTCAAAAATATAAAATAGAGCCGGGCGTGGTGGCACACGCTTGTAATCCCAGCATTCGGGAGGCTGAGACCTGGAGGATCGCGGTTCGCGGACAGCCTCAGCTACTTAGTGAGGCCCTCTGCAACTCAGTGAGACCCGGTTTCAAAATAAAGAATAAAAAAAAAATAGGGCAGGGGGTGTAGCCCGGAGGTCAAATGCCCCTGGGTTCCATCCCCAGACCCGCAAAAAAAAAAAAAAAAAAAAAAAAATATATATATATATATAAAATAGGTCTAGGTCTGGAGTGTAGCCCGGAGGAAGGAGGGCTTCCAGGAACCCCAGTACCACCAAAAAAAAAAAAAAAAACAAAAAAAAAAAACAAATCGGTGAAGTGCCTTAGTATTTGGACCATTGTCCCACGGACCCCAACAGCTTCACATGGGGCTGGCGAGCGCCAAGCATGGCAGCTCCCCGGGTTCTTCTAAAGGCGAGTGGGAGGCTCTGCTCCATCAGGCCTCTTCTCCCTGGTGGGCCATCTCAGTACTGGCTGGTACGTGGGCGCAGGGAGCCAGCGCACCCACTGCCTTTGTACACGTGGCCTGGAAAAGCACGACTGGGTGCCACAGACGCTCCTGAGATCCACTCACCAAGCCCGCGGGGCCACAGGCACAGCCCAGTCAGCCACAGAGCACCAGCCCCGAGGCCATTTCCCAGCAGTTTCCATCGACAGCCTATCCGGGACTGGTGGGCTGAAGGGGGTCTCCTTGGGAAACCATCCTTGGGTTGGTTTAGAGTGATGGGGTCTGAGCCATCAAGAGACAGGCAGACACGTCTCTCCGTGAGGTCACTTGATCCTCACACACACTCAGGGGCTGCAGCTGACAGTGTGGAGTCAGGGTGGGGGCCACGCTTTGCGCTTCCCAGGAAAGCCTAGGAGGTCTGCCTTAGGAGGGGACTGTCGTATTTGGGGTCAGGGGTTAACAGGTGGAAAGACAGACCGGTGTAGGAGTTGGGACTGCCCCTTAGTGCGGGCATCTCCTCCAGACACCGCACTTTGTCCTCCCTGGGCCGTGGAGATGAAGGTCGAGAGAGTGAGGGGCTGCAGGAGCAGCTGCAGGACGTGGCAGGGGTCTCAGTGGCTCCGCGGGCTCTTCCCCAGGGAATCAGTTTATCACCTCCCCAATTTATCACCATTTTATGATGGTGCAAAGTCACCCACCATCTCTACACGCCAGTACTCTCAAGGGACAAAGAGGAGGACCTGCCCCTTACCTGCCCATCCACGGGAGGGCACCCTGTATCCTTCACCAGCTGTAAAACATGGTGGGCAGGCAAACTGAATATTTAAACATACACGCTCCACTGCCCCAGCCGTCCCGGCACCCTCTCTGGATCCCACCACTAGCAAGCGGCTGGCTCATTCCTCCGGTGTTTACTGAACGGCAGCAGCCCTCCAGAAGTAGCCTGGCGGGACGGCGTGGCCTTCTCCCGGCCCGTGGCTCTAAGTGGGATCGGGCAGGCTCAGGCGCCCGGGCTGGGTCACGCTGCTCTTCTGAGTCTCTGAACGGTCTCCTCTGCACCAAGGCGTCGCCCACACACCCCAGAGGGCAGGTGTGTGGGGTGCACAGCCAAGCCCGTGGTCGGCCCGAAGCCCCCACAGTGCAGGGGACCCTGCCTGGGAGCCAGGGAGGGGCCAGAAGTTTAGACTCAGAATAAGTCATCATAAAGTGTCACCTTCTGCCACTGAGCTAACTCTAGCACGGATGCTCTGCCCAGTGTACAGGCGCGTGAAGCGCTTCCGCAGGAGCCGCGCCAGGCCCCGAGCAGGAGAAAGGAAGGCCCACGCCCTCCCTTACGAGGGCGACCGCGGGCCATCTGGAGGCACCGTGGAAAGTCAGGTAATAATTGTAGCTTATTCCGTGTCCCACATGGCTCAGCAGTGTGTGAGCACTTGAATTGACCTGCAACTAAAGACTTAAACTGTGTATTTAAAAACCCAAGTTTCTCCAACATCAGACGTGGACCAGCTGTGCGGGCACGCCTTTTAAGGAATATTGATACAAAACCATCAGAGTTCAGCCCCAAACTTGCTGTATTAACACATTTCTGCGTAGGATCACATTTTAGTTTTTCCTAAAATAATCAAGGTCTGTTTGCCTAAAGAGTCTTGTTGCTTCTCTGTATTTTATTTGCTTTTGTCTTTTTAGTCAGTTGCATAACTGTCTAAGGAAACTATATTAATGGTATAGAATTATTCCCCGCCATGGCTGCCCACTCCGGTCTCCAGTGGTCAGCTAATGATGGGACTGTCTCCCCCAACACGCTGGTCTTGGCCATGGGGCTCTGTGAGCTGCAGAACGCCCTCGACACTCAACCTGAACACTGAGATTCGACCTCAGCCTCCACCTCCTCCCTAGAGAAGCCTCGGTACAACGGAGGTGAGAGATTAGGGCCACAGCAGGACTCTGGGTGCGTCCATGACCCTGGGTGTTTGGAGAGTCCTACACGTTACTGCGTCTTTTACATTCCCCAAACTATGGGGACTCTGTAAATCCCCTCTATCAACACCCACTTGTTCTTTTATGCTTTTTACTTAATATTTGCCCCAACCCTTGTCCCCGGCTTGGGGCAACCCCAGGGAAACCACTGCCTGTCACTCTTTGAACCAAGTCTGTAGGTCAAATGCCTCCCCCTCCCCTGCACCGAGCGAGGTCGGCGTCATTTCCTCCCAGAAGCAAAGAGCTCTCTGCAGGACAGATCCCACAGTGGTAATTCTCCTGGAAAGAGGCGTCCGGGGGCACCACGCAGTCCTGCTCACACACTCGTGCCCCACGTGAAGGAAAGCTTGGGTTAATCTCCAGCAGTCTGAAGCACCCACGAGCTATGGGAGGGTGGCAGGATTGGGGGCGTCCTTATTCTGCCCTGTTGTCCGTGTCGCTCCCTGCACATGGTCCCTTGCTCCGCTCAGGTATCATCCACGCAGCTCATCCCTGAGAGTGTCTATGAGAGCCACTCCCTCTAAGTACGGCTCCGGCTGCCCCCTGGGTTCAGAGCGATTCGCTGAGCTTCAGAGCAAGCGCCGTGTAGTGTAGGCTTGGTAAGCTCACTGAGTGCCCGTCCATTCTGCCCACATCACAGACGGCACACTTTTAAAAGCCCTATACAAGGTTAAATCTAAAAGAGAAATGCCCATGGCCCACCTCCAGAACTTTTAGTAAACTGGAGTTCTTTGGTATTTTTCATTCAATTGCCCCCCTGTGCCCATTTCTCTTGGGCACAGGGCTGTGACTCTCTGTATTTCTCTTTTAATAAATTTCTTTAAATCTTCAGCCACTGTCCAAGCTATGCATATTTATTCTTAGCTTAGGACAAGAATCCACGGTTCTTTTTTCTGGTTTTGGTTGATTTGGGTTTTGTTATGGGTTGGGGGTAAGTGTGTCCGGGACCCTAGCAGGGGTTCCCGGGGAACAGTTTCCCCAAACCATAGTCTCCCAATCCATAACATTTTTGGCGCCCAATGTGGGGCTAGCTTTGTTTTGGGTCATCCCACTCTGCCACTCTGTGGCGTGGTGCATCGCTCTAAGCTCTAGCGTTACCTCTTTCTAAGGGCGCCAAACCGCAACATTTTTGGCGCTCATACGAGACTTTTTAGCCAGTGGGTCAGTGGGCAGCAGCAGTTTTAGCTCCAGCTGGTGAGCTGTTGAGGTCTAAAACAGCTATAGAGCAGCCTTTGCATCATGGCATCTCTGAAAGTGACTTCCAGGGCATCTCGTCGATGGTCCTAGTACCACTGCACTCCAAAAGGTACGTACGTCCTGGGGCGATAAGGAGTTCCCCCAGAATGACCGTGATCGTCCGGCGAAATGACTTACTGCCTTCAGTCTAGAGAGCCCCGATCCTGGGTTGCTGCTGGGAAGGAGGACTGGGGTCTGGTGAGGGAAAGCGTTTTGCAATCTGGAACTGCAGCCCTGGAGGCTCTTGGGAAACTCTGTGACGCAGAGGAGAGGCGGCCGGTCCCCTGTGATCCCGGTGGCTGGCCCAGGTGCGGGGAGGGACAGGCGTGCCCTGACCTCTCTCCCGACGTCCCTCCAGTCGCCTACATCGAAGACGAGGAGGACTGGGTACTGGAGGGTGCCCGCCAGGAGGACGATGGAGAGCAGGCAGGCAGGCAGCGGCAGCCCAGGTCGGAGCCCAGGGCAGCGGGCCTGGAGCAGTCAGATGATGCCGTCTGCTTGGGAGGCTGAGGGAAGGGGGAAGAAATCAGAAAGAAAAAGGAAGCAGGTGTGGAGGCGGCTCGTGCTTTTCATGGTTTAATGGCGCGATGCTAAGAAGCGTGGAGACAGGCAACTCCGGCCCCCACTAGCATTCTCTTAGCTAAGGGGGGAGCACTACCCTCCACTGTTTTTACCCACTACTCCATGGCTGGCTCTCAAGAGCAAGGAACTTTACCAGAACACCAAAAGGAAAAATATCAAGTTTGAAGTCAGAACAAACTTCACAACCAGACTCAGCTGTGGCAGAGATTTGGGGATGGTCAGATGGAAATTTAGAATGACTGTGGTCACACCAGAGGCTCCAGTGGAGGAGGTGGGGACTGTGTGTTAGCAGAAGGAAACACAGTTTGCAGAGGCAGAGCAAGCCAAGAAGCAGGCTCAGACGTGGGAGCGATATTGGACTTCTGAGACCAGTAACTTAAATTATGATAAATACTTGGATGGGTCTAATGGAAAAGGTAGACAGAGACAGCAAGCAGAAACTGATAAAGCAGGAAGTAGACCCTCGAATAACAAAATGCTAGAAATAAAACAGCACTGACATGGAGAATGCCTGACATGGGTTCTTCACTCCACTGAAATTATTCTTCAAAGGTAAAGGAGACAGAAGGACTGCCTAAGACAAACGGACACAGAATTTGTTGCCCGGTAGACTTGCCTCACAAGAAATGTTAAGTTAAAAGTTCTTCAGAGAGAAGCCAAATGATTAAGATCAGAAAATTTGGTAGAGACGGAATATATAAAGATGAAATTAAATGCTACTTTTTTCTTAACTGATCTAAGAGATATAAGTTTGTTTAAAATAACAGAAAAAATGCATCTGGGGCCGAGAGCTTAGCTTAAGTGTGATGTCTGTTGGAAGGGACGGAGGGAGGCATGGGCACTCTCTCACGAGGCACCCGCGCTAATGTGGGGCCATATCCTGGTATCTGAACGGGAACTGAGGCTGCTCATAAATTCATGCTGTGAACACTGGGAAAAGCACTGAAAATAGTAAAAAAAATAATTTATATGCTCAAAGAAGAAAAGGGAATAAGATAAAATGCCCAATTACAACCAGAGAGAGCAAAAATAAAAGGAAAAGGGGGATATGTGTGAAAGACAAAAGAATAAGGGTAACAAATAGAAAACACTTTTTTAGTATGGTAAATACTAATCCACCTATAGCAATAGTGCCTTTTTTAAAACAATTTTTTTTGTGGTACTGGGGGTGGAACCCAGGGGCTTTCTACTTCTGAGCTATACTCCCAGACCTATTTTATATTTTATTTGAAAACAGGGTCTAAGTTGCCGAGAGCCTCACTAAATAGTTGAGGCTGACTTTGAGCATGTGCGATCCTCCTGTTTCAGCTTCCCAAGCGCAAGGATTACAAGCATGCACCACCACACCCAGCTTAATAGTCCCTTTTTTAAATAAAGTAGAATTGTATGAAGGAAATTAGGCATCAAATATCTGCCATTTCTAGGTTTATGTTGTTAGTCATGTATTACTATTACCTATTTATTTACACTTATATATTTATTTATTATTTTTGTGGTACTGGGGATTAAGTCCCTGCTACCTCTGAGCTATACCTCCAGTCCAATATTTTATTATTTTGAATCAGGGTCTCATTGAGTTGCTGAGGGCCTCACTAACTAGTTGAGGCTGTCCACAAACCGTGATCCTCCTGTCTCAGCTTCCCAAGTACTGGGATTCCAAGTGTGTGCCGCCATGCCTGGCACCCTTTTATACTTTGGAAGTCATAAAAGGCCACTTTTTCCTTCATGTGAAGTGGGGGCTTAGATTCCAAGATCCTTTCTAGTTCTTGGACTCTGTGTGTGAAAACCTTCAGAACACGGGTTCAGAACCAGCTTCCCTAAGCCGAGTCTCTTCCTAGCTTTGCATCATTCCCAGCCTGTCAGCGACACCTGTCAACGCTGCAGACACAGATCTTGCAGCTAATCTTGTGGTTGTTTATTTTGGCCGGTGGATGGTAAAGGACAGAACTGGGTGATGACAATCCCTTTAAATAAGAGTGGACTAAATAATGAGAAGACAAAGACTGTCTGGAGAGATTAAACAGCTGCAGCAGCAAGGCCCAGCATGTGTGAACAGAAAAGCCCACTTAAACATGAAAACGTAAGCTGTAGGGAGAGAGGCAGAGAAAGACGCGCCTGCCGTGCTAAGACAAATCAAAAGAAAGCTCGAGCGGGACTTCAGACTAGGCCGACTTCAGAATAAGGAGAATGATCAGGAGCAAGGGGGCCGTTCTATAATGTCAAAATAGCCAGTTCTCTAAGATAGCAATCTTAACCTGCATTGAAAAGCAGGCGAGGCAGAGACTGACAGAACTGCAGAGAGACGGACCAGCCCACTCTGCGTTCCGGGCCCCAAACACTGCTCTCTTAGAAACGGAAGACGCACGAGGGAGCAGAGCAGGAATACTGAGCGCAACCCCACCACCAAAGCAACGCTGCGGACTTCATTCAGCAACACATTCTTCTCAAGTCCACGTGGGACCCGGATGGACCACATTCTATGTTCGGGGAGTCCTCAAAAGGGCAGCCACATCTCAGCAAATTGAAAATAGCAGAAGCATACGAAGCAGGTCGCCGTACGAAAGCACACGTGCACGTTTGCCTGCTGGGACTGAACCTAGGGCCTCATGCATGCTAGGCTAGTGCTCTACCACTGAGCTCTGCTCCCAGCCGCCCAGCGGGCTTTACGGAGAGAACAAGATCAGAAAGAGGCTGTGTGTCTTAACGGGATCGGTTGCCCTCGAGTTGTCACGATTTCCCCCTGCGAAACCAACAGATGGGACTGCCCGTTTTGAAAACACCCCTCTACCTCCTGAAAACAAGCTTCTCGTCACGAGATTGCCTAGAAATCCCTAATCTCTAGAACACAGTCTCCCCAGGTGCTTGGCGGGAAGTCTTCTGTGAGCGGTCAATGTTAAGATGAGAGGTGTCAAGGCCCAGGGCTCTAGGAATAGAGACAGCTTCCAGTAGAGACCAAGAGGGAGGCCTTACAACCATCGTTCTCTGCCCTCTGCTCAGAGTAGAGGGTTCCCGGCCTCTACCCAGCTGGTCACGGTCCCTGCCGGGGAAAGGCCACGTCCTCCTCCTCGTCCTCCTTGTCCCGAGCTCGGCCCTAGGCAGCCATCTTGGTCCCAGCGAGTGCCCTGGGAGCACCCTCTTGCACTGGACCTCACTGGGCTGCGTCTTACCCTGCCCTGCCTGCCTGGTGGCCACAGAGCCGGGTACCCGTGTGGGCTCTGAGTCAGGGCAGGCTTCTGGGGCAGCGCTGCACCCCCGCCTCCCGCTGCGCCAATGGTGTCTAGACAGGTGTGCCAGGCCCTGCTTGTGCCCGTGTACACTTGGCCATGCTCGGAACCCCTCTGATCCCGTTTACACTTGGCCCCACAGGTGCGAGGCGGAATGGGCACTCCACTTCTCCTGACTCATGGGTCCAGTCTAGGTTTCTAAAGACGGCCCCTGTGGAGTAGCGGCTGAGCAGTCAGGCTGCGCCAGACGCTCTGGAGACTGAGGAAGCGGGTGTGAAGTCAAAGAGAAAGGATCCTCGTGTGAAGTCTGACGTGTTCTTGTTCTCATTTTCTGACAGCCCGCGAGTGAGGGGCGCCGGGCCCTGTGGGCACTGGGCCTGCCGCCACCTTTTCTTGCTCTGGTATTTAAAGATGACATTTCCCAGGAGGCCCAAACTCTCCCGCCTTTGCCACCAAATGGAGCAGGTCCAGGACAGATCGAGGCGGGCGACCAGGAGGCCACTGCCCCAGCCAGACAGCGCCCCGCTGTGTCCTCGCACTCCAGCCGCGGCCCCACTTGTTCCGTCCTCAGGCCTTCCAGGGCCGTCCTTCCCTGTCCACCCATGGCTGGATGCAAACCCTGGCGGGCCTCGTGTATGCCTGCGGCGCCAACTCCTTGCCTAACTTGGAAACTCAGGGGATTTGGACAAGCCTATTACCTTGCAACCTGTATTCATCTCTGAAGGTTCAGGAAATGTATGGGTTGCCCCAGAAGCCATTTCCCAGCCCCTAAGGTTGCCTAGGCATACAACAGCCACTGGGTATGGGGCTTGGCTGCCATTACCCCAGGGGCCCGGCCCAGCCCAGGCCTGGGGCAAGTGCTCCCATGGTAGGAAGGGTCTGGGCCTGGCTTGGCGTGGAGGGAGTCTATCTTTAATATCCCCTCCAGTTCCCACCGGGAGCTCGACATGACTGGTGGAGACTGCCAGGAGAAAGGGACTGTCTTCACTGGGGAGAGAGGCCAGCGGGAAGGCAGCGTGGTGCACAGGCCGTCCTGGGAAGCGGCCGCCTCTCAGAGGATGTGGGTGACCTGGTGTCCCTCCTGGTCAGGGTTCTGGAGCTGGAGGTTGGGGAAGGATGTCGATGGGAGACCCCTCCCTCATCGCAGGGAGAGGAGTGGAGATGAGGTCTTGAGGGGGCGCAGCGGGGACAGTGCTGGAGCGGCAGGGCCCAGTTCTCACCTCTCCCCTGCATCCCCGAAGCCGCACTTTGCACGTGCCATCTCCCAGTCTATCTCCTTTCGGCCTGCCTACCCTCACACCTGGGCTCCTCCACCTCTCCTCCATCCTGGCCCAGACCCCACCACTGACTTGTGCTCAGCGACCCTGCTCGGCCAGGCGGGAGCTGGGCCCCTCTCTCCTGGAGGGTCACCGAGCCTGGCTCTCCTAGCACCCACACTCAGGGCTTCTTCCACACTGGGTGACTCTGGACACGCACGGTCATTCTCTTCCTTCCCAGATGTCGAGAAATTCCCTTTGTGGGAGTCCACAGAGGCGAGAATCTCGGTGGCTCTGAAGAGGGAGGACGCTGTGAGCCCGGGCCTGGGGCCTGCCAGTGTGTGCAGCCTTGACGCTGGGCGAGCGGAGACTATTATGGGGTAGGCTTGAGCCCCTTCCTCAGGCTGCCTGGGAAGAGTGCAGGGTGGGGAGAGGCTCGGGGCCTCTTGCGCGGGTAGGAAGGCCTGCCTGAGCCGCACAGCAGCGCGGTGGCGTGTAGCGGGTCCTGGCACTGGGCAGGGGACACCGCAGGAACCAGGACGTGGGCCTTGCCCAGACCTGGGGCTTTCAGCTTCTGTGGGCTGTGTGCATTCCTGGGGTCACCTCATGGCATTGAGGCCAAGCTGAGTCTATAAAAGCCACAGTCCCCCGCAAGCAAAGGAAGTTCAATGCCATGCTAGCCCGGGGCACGTTAAGGGTAAGAGTCCAGCTTTCTCTTTTATTTCCCATTTTGGTCAATAGTGTTACTGCGTGTGTTGGGCTGGAAAGGGCCACGTGTCCGGTATCCTCTCCACAAGAGGACATGCTCAGCCTCGAAACCTACTTGGCATCTCTGCAGCAAGGCCCTGCTCTTCTGAAGGTTCAGGCAAGGTTTGGTGCCAGTAGAGAGGAGGGTTTTTGCAGAAAACAGAAAGAGCTCCAGGAAGCCGCCCCTATCTAAGGTGTGGTCTTGGGGTGGACCCAGGGGCAGGTCCTGGCTCCAGCTCCTCAGACCTCCTGCCGCTCGGGGGCACAGGCATGTGGCACTTTGCCTCTTCACCCAGGCTCCTAGGGACCCCTAGCCTCGTCTCAGGCTCATGTCCAGGGAATTGGCTCCCGGAGGACATCTGCAGGCACTCGTGCCCACAGGCAATGCCCTCCACAGAGCAGCAGACAGCCTCGGTGCCCCAGACCCCAGCCCTGGGGGGTGAGGGCCCAAGGTCACCTTCCAGGCCCGAGCGGCCGTCTGGTCCCGTATGCCACCCCCAAATCTGTGTGGCCCCACCGCTGCCTCTGTGTTGTAGAGTCCTATCAGGACAGCCGGGAGGACAGTGACCCGGGACCCTGGGCTCCCTCCGGGAGCTGGTCCAAGGCTTCAGCTAAGGACGGGAGGGAGCACTGCCTCGAAACTGCTCTCTTCTGAGTTGAGTCCAACGGGGCTCATTTTGAACGGTCGAGACTTTGTATGAGTTTCAGAAACGTGATCTCTATTTATTGTTGGGGAGCAATTCCCTACTGCTAGCTGGATTTCTGAAGCACTTTCACTTAAGATACAGCCCAGGCAGGGCGCCTGCTGAGCTCCGGGCGGCCGCTGCACCTGGGCAGCCGACAGGGAGAGAAGCAGGGCGAGGAGGGCCGGAGGGACCCCTGGTCCTTCAGGGCGCCTTTCAGGAGAACGCACAGCTGCTGATCAGGGACGCAGCGCGGAGGCAGGAGGACGGCCACTGCTGCCCTCGAGCGCCTCCCTCCCTGCAGGGACCTTGCAGTGAGAATATTGGGAAAAAGAGTAAGGGAAGCCCTTGGTTCAGGAGTCCAGAGCAGGAGCTAGGGACTCGGCTTCAGGGCTCTCTGTCCCCAGGAACCAACTCCATCTCCTGTCCTGGGCCCACCCCGTCCGTCCGTCGTCCGTGTGGCTCTAGCACAGACGTGCTAGCAGACAGTCGCCACGCACTGTAAGCTGCTCCCGGGAGGGCTGGAGAGCCACCTCCTCCCATCCTCCAGGGCTCCTCGCTGCCCGAGTTTCCTCGCTAGAGGCAACCAGCGCCCTGCGACCGCTACCCCTCCACGCGTTCAATACTGAACACCGCACCAGTCTTTTTCCTTCAGGTTTTATCGGTATTTGCTTATGTTAGGCTTTCAGACTAATAAGCAGGCCCTGTGAGCATTTCCACGTCACAGAACAGAGAACCAAGGACGAGGGGTAAAGTCTTTTCCCAGGCTCCCGTGACAGCTTCTAAGTGGGACCCGCGCCCAGGCTCCCGGCCACTGTCCTGCCTCCTCTCAGGGGGGCTGTGCCCACGGTCAGCCTCCGGGCACTTTATGTTCGCACCACACCCAGAGGACCCTCTTCCTAGGACTTTGATTCAGCTGGCTCCCAGGCAGCTGGGAACAAGAGAAGTGGGACCTGGAAGAGACTGATACTTCCAGGGCCTTCTCCCACCAGCGCGTGCAGCCAGCTCTGGTTTTAATGTGCTTCCCAGGACCGTGGCTCAAGGGGAGACGAGAGATCAGAAGATTTTCAACTCAGAACACACTGGGCAAAGGGCCCGGGTCCAGGACACACACTGGCCGTGCCCAGCAGAGGCTCTGCAGCATCGAAATGGGCATCTGGCCAAGCGCCAGGGGTCAGCTTTGAACTCCTCCCTCGGTGCCCACCGAGGTGCTGCAAGGGAGCCTGCAGTGGACGCCCGGCACTGACCGCGGCTGGCATGGTGGGGACTGGGGCTGGCGAGGAGGGTCCTGAGCAGGAAGGCACCGCTGCCCGCTCTCAGCCAACCCTCCGTCCCGGCCGCCCAGTCGGTGGGTCAGGTCTGTCATCACAGACACATGGGCTGGCGCTTTTCCTGACCCTCCAGGCAGCAGCCCAGCAGCCCTGCTCCCCGGTTCACCAGTCTCATCTGCTCAGCACCGGGCGTGGTCAGTTAAGGCCCAGCTGATTATTTATGCAACTGTCAGGTGGGCAGTTGGTTTGGAACCTTCTGGGTTCTGAGCTGGTTGGGAGTTAAACAGACGCTGGTTTCTCTTCTCACCTGACTGTGTCCTTCTGGCATAATGGAACTTAGAGATGTTTATGAAAATGGCCCAAATGCCCAGTCCCTCTAAGAGAGTGCCCCAACTCATTGCTGGAGGAGCCCACGGGGCAGGATTTGGGTCTGAGTTGCAAAGGACCTCACTAAGCAGCCAAGGCTTAGTGATCTTCCTGACTTAGCCTCCCAAATGGTGAGGTTATAAGTGTGCGCCACCACACCTGGCTCATGTGTCTTGTTTAATTCTTTTTGAGAACCACCACCTTTTGATTGATAAGTTTAGTACCTTACATTTTATTCCAAAGCCAGGCGTGGTGGCGCACGCTTGTAATCCCAGCACTTGGGAGGCGGAGACTGGAGGACCGTGGTTCGCGACCAGTCTCAGCTACTGAGGCCTTGTGCAACTCAGTGAGACCGGTTTCAAAATGAGGAATAAAAATTAGGGCTGAATGTGCAGCTCAGAGGCAGATGCCCTGGGTTACAGCCCCAGCACTGAAAAAAACCCTCCAGAGCCCAGTATGGTGGCGCTCACTTGTAATTTCAGTACTTAGGAAGCTGAGACAGGAGGATCAAAGTTCAAGGCCAGATTTGGCTACTTAGGCACTCCATAACTTAGTGAGACCCTGTTTCAAAAATAAATAAGCTGGGCGTGGTGGCGCACGCTTGTAATCCCCATGCTTGGGAGTCTGAGACAGGAGGATCACGCAGGTTCGAAGCCAGCCTCAGCTGGCTTAAGAGACCCTGTTTCCAAATAAAATATAAAATAGGTCTGGGAGTGTAGCCTGGAGGTAGAAGGCCCCTGGGTTCCATCCCCAGTACCACACGCATGCACACACACGCATACACACACACACACACCCCCCAAAAAAAAAAATTAAAAATAGGATTGGGGTTGTAGCTTGGAGGTAGAATGCTCCTGTGTTTAATCTCCAGTACTGAGAAAAAAAAAAAAAAAAAAAAAAAAGTAATTCCAGGTAAGAAAGGACTTAATTCTGCTACTTTGCTAGTTTTGTATTGTAACCTTTTTGTCCCTCATTTCCCCCATTCTGCCTTCTTTTGTGTTTGGTTGATTTTCTTTTTAATAGCAAAATATATATATATTTTTGATTTAGGTCTTCTAACATTTATTTATTTATTTATTTATTTATTTATTTATTTATTTATTTATGCAGGTCTGGGTATGGAACCCAAGGCCATTCGACCTCTGAGCTACACCCCCTGCCCTATTTTTTATTCTTGTTTTCTTTTTGTTTTTTCCGGGTCTGGGGATGGAACCCAGGGGCATTCGACCTCCGAGCTACACCCCTGGCCCTATATTTTATTCTTTATTTTGAAACAGGGTCTCACTATGTTGCGGAGGGCCTCACTAAGTAGCTGAGGGTATCTATGAACCACGATCCTCTGGTCTCAGCCTCCCAAATGCTGAGATTACAAGTATGTGTGACCACACCTGGCACTTTCCGCTATATAAAATCAATACCGCCGGGTGTGGTGGCGCATGTTTGTAATCCCAGCACTTGGGAGAGAGACAGGAGGATCGCAGGCTCTCTGCAATTTAGTGAGCCCTTGTTTCAAAATAAAGAATAAAAAGTAGGACTGGGGGTATAGCTCAGAGGTATAATGCCCCTGGGTTCAATCCCCAGTACTGCAAAAAAAAAAAAAACAAAACCCCCAAACCAAAAAAACAACCCAAAACCTAAATTAAAAACAAAACCAACAAATATTAAAAAGAACTTTCTAAAATGAGAATAAATTAGTATTAGCATATTTAGCATGCATATATTATACACAGCGGTCCTCACCAGGCAGACATGGTGGCGCACGCTTGTAACCCCAGTACTCGGGATGCTGAGATCACAGGGTTCGCCGCCAGTCTCAGCATTTGTGAGGCCCTCCACAACTCAGTGAGACCCTGCTTCAAAATAAAGAATAAAAAACAGGGCTGGGGATATAGCTTGGAGGTAGAACGCCCCTGGATTTCATCCCCAGTTCTGCAGAAACAACAACAAAAAACAGTAGGCCTCACTACCTCACTAAGTGGCTGAGGCTGGCCATGAACCCGTGAATCTCCTGTCTCAGCCTCCCAAGTGCTAGGATTGATTACAAGCCTGTGCCACCACAGCTGGCTCTATTTTTTTATTCTGTATTTTAAAACAGGGCCTCACTAAGTTTTGGAGGGCCTACATAGCTGAGGCTGTCCCCAAACCTGCAATCCTCCTGTCTCTCAGCCTCCCAAGTACTGGGATTACAAGTGTGTTACCACACCTGGCTTAGTATAGACTTATTAAAGAGATTTAACTAGTTTTTTTGTTCTGACATGAAAACTTTGTAAGACCCAGTATTTCCTATTCTCAAATTTAAGAATACCTACTTAGCTTTGCTGTTATGAAGCAAAGTATTAAGCACATAATTTACACTAAGTACATATTTAATTACAAGTACAAAAATCTAAAGTACATGTAAAAATCCCATAAAAGGTGATTTTTCTACTTCATAGAAATATGTGAAAATGATTAAGAAATAGGCAGGCATGGTGGTTTGGGCTGGGGGTGCAGCTCGAAGGTACAATTCCCCTGGGTTCCGTCCCCAGGACTGCGAAGCAGGTTTTTAAAGGACACGTAGCGGGGCGTGGTGGTGCATGCCTGTAATTTCAGCACTTGCAAGGATGAGACAGGAGGATCACAGGTTCGAGGACAATCTAAGAAAGCTAGTTGTGAGACACTCATCAATCTAGTGAGACCCTGTTTCAAAATAGAAATAAAATCCGGGCGTGGTGGTGCACGCTTGTCATCCCAGCACTTGGAAGGCTGAGGCAGGAGGATCGTGGTTTGCGGCCAGCCTCAGCTACTTAGTGAGGCCCTTTGCAACTCAGTGAGAGTGTTTCAAAATAAAGGATAAAAAATCAGGCTTGGGGCATAGCTCGAAGGTAGAATGCCCCTGGGTTCCATCCCCAATACCACCAAAACCAAATAACCATAAAACAAAACAAAACAAAACAAATCTTAGGCTCTCAGGAACCTAGCTAGACCCTGTTTCCAAACAAAAAATTAAAATAGAGCTGGGGGTGTAGCTTGGAGCTAGAATGCACCTTGGTTCATTTCCCAGTACCACCAAAATAAAAAACTAAATATAAAAAATAAAAATTTTAGGCTGGGCGTGGTGGCGCATGCTTGTAATCCCTGTGCTTGGGAGGCAGACAGGAGGATCGCGCAGGTTCAGAGCCAGCCTTGCTGGCTTAAGAGACCCTGTTTCCAAATTAAAAAAAAAAAAAAATTATATATATATATATATAGGTCTGGGAGTGTAGCCCGGAGGTAGAAGGGTTTCCAGGAACCCCAGTACCACAGAAAACAAAAAACAAAAACAATTTGAGGACTGGGGTTTACCTCAGCGGTCGAGTGCTTGCCTACAGTTACAGTACACATCTTTTCTGTCACCCCTTCCTCTTCTCCTTTGGGACCTCCAGTTCTTTGTATCTTGGGCTACTTGATGTCCACGGCTCTTTGATGTTTTCTTCTTTTAGATATTTTCTCTCTGTTCTGGAGGATTTCTGTTGCTATGCCTTCAAGTTCATGAATCTTTTCTCATGCAGTGTCTAAAGTGCCATAATTCTGTCCTGTTTTGGGATTTCAGGCATGTGCTACCATGCCTTGTGAGATCCTGTTTCAAACAAATTAAAAGGGCCCGGGGTGTGGCTCAGCAGTAGAATAATGGCACTGAGTTCAATCCCCACTGCGGGGTAGGGAAGAGAGAGGATGTGAACATAGCTGGGTGTGGTGGCACATACCTGAACTCCTAGTATTTGGGAGGCGGAGACAGAAGGAGCCTTGGTTTGAGGACAGCCTTAGCAAGTAGCAAGACTTTTAGGAACCTAGTGAAAGTATTTTAAAAATTGTATTTATTTATTTAGCGGGACTGGGGATGGAACCCAGAGGCATTTGATCTCTGAGCTATACCCCCTGCCCAATTTTTTATTCTTTATTTTGAAACAGGGTCTCATTGAGTTGCAGAGGGCCTCACTAAGTAGCTGAGGCTGTCCGCGAGCCGAGATCCTCCTGTCTCAGCCTCCCAAATGCTGCGATTACAAGGGTGCGCCACCACACCCGGCAAAAATTTAAAAATAGGTTTTAAGGTATAACTCAGAGGTAGAACACCCCTGGGTTCTACTAGAGAGAGGACAGAGAGAGGATGAGAGAGAGAGAGAGAGAGAGAGAAAGAGAGAGAGAGAGAGAGAGATAGGAGAGGAAAGGAGGGGCAGGAGAGGGAGAGATGGAGGAGAGAGGAGAGAGGGAGAGAGATCCCACTTGTGCACACCCTTGGCTGCGTCTATGTGCACACACTCTGGTAGTTGGCTTTCCCAGCATGTGTGTCCTGGGTCTAACCCAGCCACTGACACCAGACAAGCCAGGAAAGGAGGGGTGCGCAGGCAGGACACAGCCAGGAGTCGAGTCAGTCAGTGCAGCCTTCTGACCCAAGCCCAGGGCTTCTGACCTGTGCTCAGGACCACGCGCAGTGGGCAGGGTGCTGACGCAGAGTCCAGGACCAGGCTGTGAGTCTAACTCCTCTCCTGTGGATCATCAAAGAAAACTGCAGCTTTATTGATGGTTTTCCATCACGCAGCGGCCAAGCAGCTAGCTGCAGCCCTGGAGCAGGCGCGAGGAGGACTGGGTGGGACACATCTGGGCCGAGCCAAGGACCAGGTGCCTGCCTTGGAAGGCGGCCTGCTTGCCGGTCCTTGGTGCTGCACCATCCGAGGAGTGGCCCCCACACTGAGAAACAGGTTTCTGCATGGGGTCAGAAAAATGCGGAAGACCTCAGGCTCTGATGCTGTCATGGCCCACGGCAGGAGAGCCAGAGAGGAGGGAAAGTGGACATGGATGGAAAAGGCGGGAAGCCAGGCTGATTTGGTATCCAACGCGTATCCATTTATTTTACACTTACAAAAGAAATTGCCCTCCCCTCTGCCCCATCCCCCCCAAAATGTCTCTTTTTACAAACATTTAAAAATTAAACCAAATGAAGATAGACAAGTTAATTTCAGTACAATTCTTTTTCAGTGTAGCTGTCATAATTAGAGTTTAAATCTCCTACAAGTGACCAACGTCCAAGTTACTTATAGGGAAATCCTGATTATTGGCCAAAAGAGAAATTCCATATTCCAAGTTAGCAAATTCTAGTACAAAAATAGTCCGTGTCGGAACAGCTTTCCTTCCCATAGGTCCCGGTCACGCCGACGCTGCAGCGTGATGCCCGCGTTCCCAGACCCGCACTCACCAATGGCTCATTCGTTGCAGCTGAGGCAGCCGTGGCGGCAGGTTACCCACCTCGGGCGTGCGAGACGGCGGGGCCCCACAGCGTCTCACCGGCCCCAGCTCTGCAGGGGCCCTGGAGGAGAGACACGGCCTGTTCCGAGGTAACAACAGGCCCGGGGCGCAGGGCACGTCGAGGGAGCCTGGCTGGCGCCTGCGGTGCACAGTCCTGCTCTCGCGGCAGCCGGGCAGCCCAGGGCAGGCTACTTGTCCCTCAGGGTGTCGAGCTGCTCCTGACACTCAGTGAAGAGGCGCTGGAAGCGGAGGTTCTGCCCGATGACCGGCAGCAGCTCCTTCAGCAGCTCCCTCTTGCGCAGCCCCTGTGGACAGAGCGACTGATGTCAGGGAAGAGCCGGAGCCCGACGGCTCTCCTCCGGCCTGGGAGACCCTCATCTGCCCACTGGAGAAACCCAGAAGGGAAATTTCTCTGCACAGAATAAACCCAGGGAGCTGAGGGTGGTCAGCGGAGGGGGCGCCATGCCGCAGGACTCAGAAAGCAGACAGCTGAGCGGTCCTGCTTCTCTGCCCGACCCAGGTCCGCTGGCACGGCCCCCGCTGACCACAAGGCATCAGCAGGGCAGGGCCTGAGGACGTGGCTTGCTCCCAGGTGGGCTGGAGGTAGACACTGGGCTTTGGGTCAGGAGGTCGGTCCCCAGGAGTGCTGTCCTCCTGCTGAAGCTCTTCAGCTTCAAGGGCAAGCCGGGGTGAGGAGACCCGCGTGACAGCAACAGGCTTCGGTATCAGCCCTGGCACAGCGGTGCCACAGACAGCAACGTGCACCGCAACGTGGGCCCTGAGGAGCAGACCCCAAGCAGGACAGCTGCCTACAGGGAATCCAGCCGGCACAGAAGGCTGGGGCTGAAAACAAGCAGGACAGACAAGCCTGCCCCAGGACTGGAGATGGCGGGAGGAGCCCAGCAGACATTAGGCTCGGGCGCGGGGCGAGGCTATGCAGCAGCAGGGAGCTGCGGAAGCCGGGGCTGAGGGGAGCAGCCCACAGAGAGCTGTGCGGGAGACTGAAGGCGGCCGGCGGCCAGGGGCACAGGCGGAACACCTGGAGGCTTCGGGTGACTAGAAAGGTGAGCCACTGAGATTCAGAGGCTCCACCGAGCGCTGATCAAGAAAGACAGAACCAACACCTGGACATGAGAACGAAACAAACCCCAGGACATCAAGGACAGGAAAACTGGGATGTTTTCTAAATAAGAGCATATACCCTAGAAACGACACCAAGATTCATAATAAAATAAAACTTAATGTACTGAAAACATGATCTAGACTGTGTGCGTGCGCGTGTGTGCTGTGGTACTGGGGATTAAACCCAGGAGTATTTTACCTGTGAGACACACTCTCAGCTCCATTTTATTTTACTTTTTGGTGGTACTGGAGGTGGATCTACCTCCGGGCTATACTCCAGACCTATTTTATACTTTATTTGGAAACAGGGTCTCACTAAGTTGCAGAGAACCTTGCTCAGTAGCTGAGGCTACTTCTTTCACAGGCTTCGAACCTGTGAGATCCTCCTATCTCGGCCTCCCAAGCGCGTGGATTACAAGTGTGCACCACCATGCCCGGCTCCCATTTTATTTTTTAATCGAAACAGGAACTCTCTATGTTGTTAAGGGCCTCGCTAAGTTGCTGACACTGGCCTCGAACCCGTGATCCTCCTCTCCTGTCTTAGTCTCTTGGGTACTAGGATCACGGCACGTGCAACTGCGCTTGGCTTTGCGCTTGACTTGGTCGCCACGGCGGCCCGGTGTTCCACGGCAACTGTAGATGCTGAAGGAAGCTGTGGGCAGCCCTGGACCCAGTGGCTCTCAGCCCTCACCAACCTAGCACCCGCCTTTGCCCCCGGTCACCTAGGACCACTGCCGGGACGCCCTTGAAAACGACTCCAGGTCCTCAGGAGGCCTCGCAGCCTGCCTGTGCACCTCCTGCCTCGCCACTCCACTCCTGGCTCCCAGGGTGGTCACAGTGGCCTGGAGTGCCCCCCTCGCCACCTGCACTAGCACCTGCCAGTGCTGCCCCTCATTTGCGGTGCCACCAGAGTGTCCTGCCAATGCTCGTGGGTAGGCGCTCTGCCCACTGCCCTGCTCCTCCTCTTCCCACTCCCCTGGAGCTGCCCGCGGCTCCTGCAGGCCTCCCTGCTAGGCTGAGCCTCATTCTGCTCGGGTGGAGTGCTGGCTGCTGGCCTCTCAGCGTGGCTGGAGCTAGGGCGGCGAGTGCTGGGGCACACCGGCTGATGTGGGCTCCACCTTCAGGAAGGAAGGAGCACCTACCACCACTGTTGACTCCCACTGGCTTCCGCTGGAGGAGTGAACTGGGCCCAGCAAGTCCTTGCATATTTCTCGGAGTCGGTATTCAAACCCTGGTTATAGAAAACAAAACAGAAACACATTACAAAAAGAAACAAAAATCAAGAATACCATGAGCTGGGTGTGGGGGGCGTGCTTGTCATCCCGGCATTCGGGCGGCTGAGACTGGAGGATCGCGGCTCATGGCCAGCCTCAGCTACTTAGACCCTGTTTCAAAATAAAGAATTAAAAAATAGGGCAGGGGGTGTAGCTTGGAGGTCGAATCTCCCTGGGTTCCATCCCCAGACCCGCAAAAAAGAATATGCTAAGTTGCTGTGTCCATTAAAAGAGAACGAACCCCTCTTACTGCCTGCTATGGGCAGAGTCCTGTCTGCCCAGCTAGGAGCACCGAGCCCCACACTCTCAGATTCCCGCTCATCCCCACGTTCCCGACAATGCAGTGCGGTGTTCTGTGAGCTGGACCTCAGTTCTGGCCGGACTCCCTGGGATGGTGGGGAGCAGCGAAGCTAGGGGGGAGGGGTATGGGCTGCCGGGCCCTGCTGGGAACAAGCCTGGTGGCAGCTGTGTGAGCAGGTGAGAGGGAGGGGGAGTCAGGGCGCAACTCAGGGGCCTAAGGGTCTGCGCACTACCCTGAGGTGGAGCTGCCAGGAGGGCTGTGGAGGTGGAGGTCGAGGCAGCACATGCTTGTGATCCCAGTACTTGGGAGGCGGAGACAGGAGGATCGCAGGTTTACAGCCAGCCTCAATAGCAAGACCTGTTTCCAGGGTGCTCGTGGGCCAGCACATTTGCTCTGCGGAGATGCTGTGAGGCCAGTCCTGGCAGGCAGGCCTGGGCGAGGCTACTGGGGTTCACTAGGCAGGAGGGGCTCAGAGCAAGAGGACAAACGTTGCCAGAAAATGCCCTCCCTGGGGTTGCCAGCTTGCTGCTAGGGCAGGAGTCAGAACATGGAGCCGGCTCCTGCCAGGCGGGTCTGTGTCCTTGCATCCGTCCGTCCTCCCCACTGCCTACCCTCCTGCTCCTCTGATGGTCGCCCTCAGGCCCACCATATTCAGAGTCTAAGCCCATGAGGGGGCTGGTGTCTGCTGACCACAGCCCAGGCTGGCGGGTGGGGGCTGGCTGGGGCCTTGAGGAGTGGCTGGAGGGCCGAGAAGACAGAGAAGCAGAGGGCCACTGGGGTCCCGGAGACCTCACCTTCATTCACGAGGTACCGTGCATAGAGAAGGAGCCAATGGCGGTATTCGTGGCTGGACTGCAGGCTTAGGGCTGCTGCAACCTGGTTCTCTAGGTAGGCCAGCGTGGTTTCCTGCTGCACCACATGAGGCACGGAGAAGAGCCGGGCAGCCTGCCTTCCGGAGCTGCAGAGACCAACAGAGCAGGCCTGATGAGGCTGAGGGGCCAGTGCAGCACAGCGCAGCTGTGGGAGGGCCGGACCCTGTGGAGCTGGGGCCTCACAGCCCTCCAGGAGCACCCACCCCGAGACAACAAGCCAGCAGCCTCTCGCCTGCCCCCACAGGCACCTCGGCCACCCAGCCTGCCGTTACTCCCCGTGAACCAACAGTGCTCGGAGCCCTGGCCTGTGCCGAGCAGGACAAGGGCACAGGGGCCAGTCAGACAGCAGGCCTGGCCATCTCCCGGGGCAGCACGTGGACAGTGGCCTCAGCCCACTCACTTGGAGGTGCGGCCCTGGATTATGGCTAACGGTCCTGAGCACAGCATGGCGTCCTGGGAGGGCAGGCTGCTCCGAAAGTCTGCACACTGGGCCAGTGAGTCCTGCTTGTCAGAAACCAGGTTCCTGGGGAGGCAAAGATGGTATCAGAGGCCAGAAAAATCAGGAGACCTATCAGATGAGGCTGGCAAGAAGGCCACGGAGACGCAGGTCCCACCCAGGACACTGTGCTTTAGCACAGGTATCTGTCGCAGGAGGTTACCGAGTTGGGGTCTGACCCGGGACGGAGCCCAGGCACAAGCTGCTGACAAGCTCTTGATGTGGACCACGATCTGTGTGAAGCTCCATGGTCTGTTTGAAGCAGGCTCTCACTACGTTGCAGAGAGCCGCACTAAGTAGCTGAGGCTGGCCGCGAACCTGTAATCCTCTCTCATCCTCCCAAGTGCTGGGATGGGCTGACAAGTGTGCACCATTGTGCCTGGCGCCCATGTTTTTCTTTTTCTTTCTTTTTTTTTGTGGGCCTGGGGATGAAACCTAGGGGCATTTGGCCTCCAAGCTATACCCCCTGCCCTGTTTTTTTTTTTTCCCTTTATTTTGAAACAGGGTCTCACTAAGTTATGGAGTGCCTCACTAAATAGCTGAGGCTGTCTGCAAACCGTGATCCTCCAGTCTCAGCCTCCTAAATGCTGGGATTACAAGTGTGTGCCACCACGCCTGGCTTCCATGTTTTTCTCGAACTCAGGATCCTTCTACATTTATTTCCCAAGTTGTTGGGATTACTGGCCTGCGCCACCCTGCCCAGATTTCCATGTACTTTTAAAACAGCAAGGTGGTACCTTTGTGAATGAGTCAGAAAATACAAAGATGCCTATAAAGAGCCAACCTTCCTTTTCTTAAATAATTGACTTGTTTCCATTTTTATACAATCACACATAATATGCAACTCTCTGCAATCTGAGACAATACCTGGTTGCTGTTTTTTTAACTTTAGGACAAAAGTTTGGGCACCTCAGAAGGCCTAGAAGGCAGCAAACTCTGGGCAGGAAGGACCAAGGTGTGGGCAGGTAGAGTCTCTTGGAGCAATTGGCACACAATTTATATATTTCTTATGCCTGGATTAAGATCTGATATATAAGGAGCGTTTACAAAACCAGAAAGAGGCTCCAATTTCAAACCGAGCAGAGTGAGAGCATGAATCACCCTGCTGGAGTGATTGTGTGCACTGCACTAGTTCACCAAGTGAACTAAAGGGCAATCTTGTTCCTGCCAGCTCACAGGCTGACACTGGTGAAGCCTTGTGAGCCCATCTTCTGCGGTGTTGATGGCTACAGTGGCCAGCCTGTCAAGAACCACAAAACTTTAAATATCCTTTCTAGTAAAAGCTGGCTCCAGGGCTAGCATGCCTTGGGTTCAGTGCCCAGTGCTGAAAAGCCACAGAAAACAGTGCAGAACACAGCGGCCCTGGAGCACATGCCGCAGCCAGCAGCTGCCCACGAGGACGGCAGGGAGTGCCCGTCTGTCCTGGGCGGCGTCGCCACTGCCGGGAGAAGCAGGGCCGGGCAGCCTCTTACCACGTGGAGAGTGACGGATTAAAGCAGTATGCCTTCCCATCGGAGAGGTTCATCACCGGGATCCCATGCTGCGTCAGCAAGATCTGCGACACCGTCATGTCGCTTCCTGGGGGCAGCACAGGGTCAGTCTGGTGTGTTCTGACCAGCCGGTCAGTGCCCTCATTGAGGGGAACCGCTGCGCCCCACAGCAGGCCCCTACCCACAGACCTGTCCACCCGGGAAGGCCGTGCTCGGCACTGGCCTCTCTCACTGGTGCCAAGCAGGACCTGTCACCTCCAGCAACCCCTCCATCTCCAGCACAGGCCTGTCTCCCCACGATGTGAGCGTGCCCCTCTTTGCTAGGGGGCCCTCCGTGTCAGACGAGGACCTGGTCCCCAGGAATAGGGTGCCCGCTGCGGGGGTTACCTGCCAAGATGGAGTGTAGAGACTCTTCCTTCACCACAACCACCTGCTTGTGAACATCCCTGCGAGGGAGACAGGACCCGCTTACTTCCCCTGAGGTACACACCCTGGAGCGCATGTGGACACTCAGACACCCAGGGTCCTGCGTGGGCTCTCGCCCTCTGTCCATGTCTACGCAAGTCAGAGGGCGTAGGTCTCAGGTAGCGGAGCTATCGGGCCACTCCTAGCACCCAAGAGTGGCAGCCATGCCAGGGGTGTGGCCACCAGACCCAGCGCAGCTGAACCTGCCCAAGCAGCCTGAAGGCTCAGGAAGTGCTGCCTGTCAGCAGTTGGCCCCTGCCAGGCCAGCAGGGTGGGTTGTCTGCCTTGGTTCCCTCACACACCCCTGGGTCTCCGGCCACACAGGCAGCCAGCACTGCAGCATGTGAGGGCCTGCTGATCGAGCTCCGCCTCCTCCTGGGTGGCTGCGTCTCTGCTGCGTTCCCTGGCCCTGCCCAGCCCTGCCTGCCCACCAGGCGGCCTCTCACCAGACAGACAGCGTGGCCGCAGCAGTGAGCGCCATGACATAGGGGCCAGTGCAGTGCAAGGTGGAGACTGGGGACGGCAGCAGGATGGGAGGCAGGAGGCGGCGACCACAGGTGGAGAAGACCGATAGCATCCTCTTCTCACAGGCGACACACACCACGTCACTGTGGAGGCAGAGGAGCGGCGTCAGGCGCTGTGCAGAGGCCACGGCAATGGGCGATGCAGAGCCTTTCCTCAGCCTGGTCCGGACACCGCTTTGCTGAGCAGAGGATGCCACGTCCGAGGCCAGGAGAGAGCCGTGCAGAAGAGGCTGCCAGAGGGCTCCGCGTGAGGCTCCTCCTGCCCGCGGGCTGCCAGCGCTTCCCTCAGCTCACGCCGATGCCGGCCCAGGAGCGAGGGGATTTTGGAGCCACTGCTCCTGACAGTCCCCCAGGAAGCCTGCCTTGCTCACTAGCGGACACAGTGCCCATGTGACAAATCTTGGTCATGGCCAGACAGGGCAGTTCAGCCGAGGCCTCTGCTGAGGCATGCTGGGAGAGTGTGGGGACACCGTCCATGCCCTCGCTCCGCGTGAAGAACACCTCACAGGAGAATATGTGTCTGCACATGTACGACGCCTCCCGACTGCCCACCAGGCCCAGCAGCCGGCGTCTACCTTCCCAGGAAGGGATCTTGGAGGCTCAGCCACAGGAGCAGGCAAAGGCTGGCGTTGGGGACTGGGCAGAGGGAGGTATGCCGCCAGCATGGAGGCCCTGCCCCAGCAGACTGCCCAGAGCCCGGCTTTGTGACTTTGCCCCCTTGTACTGGGGATTAAAGCCAGGGGCATTCTACCTCTAATCTACTCTGGCCGTTTTTTATTTTTTGCTTGGAAATAGCATCTTGCTAGGTTGCTGAGAATCCTGCTAGATTGCTGAGGCTGGTCTGGAACCTGCAATCCTCCTGTTTCAGCCTGTCAAGTACTGGGATGCCAAGCATGCGCCACCACACCTGGCAACCCTTCATGCCTTCTATCCTGCTGAACCTATCCAGGCGTATGGTCTGCATGGATGAAGCCAGCCCTGCCCCCTGGACACAGACCGAGGAGGATAGCTAAGGAAAGCTCTGAGGCATGTTCCTGGCCTCTGAGAGATGAGAGGCTCATTCACAAACCATCTCTTTTGAAATTATAAGTCAGAGCCAACTCTGAACAGGACGGGGGAACAGGGCACTCTTTGTTGTTGTGACTGAATTCTGTCCACACGTCTCTGATGGTTGGGGCCTTCTTGAGTCCTGTGTGGGTAGGCCTGGCTAGCTGGCAGGCGCCCCAACACCTGCTGTGTTGCTATTGGGAGACTGCTAACTTTCCTGCCCCCCAGGTGGGGCACGCCTCTGTCTTGGGACCAGGGATGTAGAGGGGGAGTTCTCAAGAGCACCCAACACATGAGACACCTGGGCTTGGAGCTCAGTATGCTCCGGGAGGGCAGATGGCGGGCCCTCCAGGCTGCAGACCTGTGGCCACTGTCTAGAGGGATGTGTGACAGCAGTCATGCGCGACCTCTGACAGGTGATGGAGGCGTGACTGAACACTGACCAGCTGCCAAGTGTCCCGATAGGGTCCTGCATCTAGCACAAGGAAAACACCTTCCCTCCACGGAGCTCAGGACAGCAGAGCTCACATTCAGTGCCAGGGCGCTGTGCGAAGACCCTGGGTGACTAACCACCGAACTCACACCTTTCCCCAAAGTGCAAAATCTGGGGCATGCAGGGTGGGGGCTCTTGGGGGAGGGGCATGTGAGAAATCCTGTCCTGATCACCTGGTACCTGGTGTGAAATCTGCAGTCCAGGGCAAGCCCCTGCTCAGGTTAGGGAGAGCCAGGAAGGCCTCACTCTAGAACCCGAGACTTCAGGCATCTGGCCAGATATGGGAGCGAGGCCACCAGGGTGAGAGCGTGGTGTGACGGCCCTCCAGGGCTGGGGCCTCCATCTGATTCAGCACAGAGACAATGGCATAGACTCTGTCGGGTGTCATACAGCCCAGGATGACCAGTGCACACGCCTGGCTCAATCAAGGCCCATGAGCTTCTGCGGCAGCAGGCTGCCTTCTGCCACCTTACCAGCTGCCGGCGGCGGTGAGCACCCTGCTGGTGAGCACCGTCTCCCACTCCTTGCCCTCGCGGCTGCACTTGAGGCGGCTCAGCTTCATGCCCCCTGCCGTGGTCACGTCGTTCTCTACCTCGATGTACATGGAAGGGTCAGAGCTCACCTGGAGGGGGAAAAGCAACCACACGGCTTTTCGGGTGATGGCAGGCCTACCGCGCTCACGGGACAGGTGAGATGCTCGGGGCTCTGCAGCAGGGGAATGACAGGGCAGAGCAGGGCACCGTTCATCTCCCAGGAAGCACACTGGAAGGACTGCAGCCAGCCAGGGATGGAGCTGGGGTGAACCTGGTTTGCAAGCCTCCTACTTGAACAAGCTTCAAAGACTGCAGTATTTGGGTGAGAGCGGTAATGGTCCAGGGAAGAAAGTCCAGAAAGCCTCCAGGTGCTCTCCAGTCCCTGTGGTCACCAGCCTGTCTGCTCATGTGCGACCATGCTGGTGGGAAGGCCCGGCACAGCACGCATGCCAAGTGCCTAATTCAGCATCTGGCACCAGATGGGGCAGCTTTGGGGGTGTCTGGAAAACTGACCAAAAGCACGTGGTTGGAAATCCAGCAGAACGGCTGACTGCTTTGTGCTGTGTGGCCACCCAGGGCAGGGCTGGAGGAGCCAGAGAGGAGTCTGAGTGGGGCTGCTAGCAGTCCGGCCTCTGTGCACACACACCAGCAACAGGAACAAGCTCTGTGTCCTGCCCAGAGCTGCTCCTGTGCTCTGCCCCTCGGCCCAAAGGACCAGTGGCTGGGAAGGACTGACATCCCTCAGTGGCCGTGGAGTCCAGCCTGGGGAATTAACACGCACCCAGGCCCAAGGTCACCAGAGGACTCACATTGGGGCTGGGTCCGAAGGGTGTAGAGGGAGGCCACTGTGCATGCAGAGCTGCCGTGGAGGGACTGGCCGACACTGGTGCTGGGCCCAGTGGCCAGAGGGTGCTGGGCATGGGGATCATTTGCTCTAGAACTGTGTTGGAGTAAGCCCCAGCAGTCCCAGCAGCTCTGATGACCCTGGCCCGGCTGCGACTGCGCAGTCCATGGACGTAGAGGCTGCTGGGGTCAAGGGTGGAGACGCAGGAGGCTTCGAGGAGAAGGGATACTCAAGACCAGTCTTAAAGAGCTGGCTAGCCAGAGAATGTGACCGTAGGGCAACCCTAGAAGTTGGGCTTTCACTCTTGTTAAGACTTGGTAGGCTTCCAGGAGGAGATGGAGAGCGCCCCTGGAAACGGTCCCAAAGGCACTGACGAGGGCCAACGCCAGGAGTGAAAAGGTGCGCACCGGGGTAACCTGCGGCGCAACCTCCACTCACCTGGAGGGCGAAGGCTCGTTGGGGGCTGGGCACTGGCAGCTTCAGGGCGAGCGCAGGTGCAGATAGGCACATGGCCTCCTTTTCTGCGGTCAGGGCAGCTGGGGACTGGAAGAGGAAGGGTTCTGAGCCCACCCTGTGCTCCGGGGCAGCACAGGTAGGGCAGGTCACCCCAGCCACTCTGAAGGGAGAGCCCACCTCAGTGGAGGCGGCCGCGGGGGCTCACCTGGACAGACAGGGCCATGGGCAGCAGGCGCGAGTCCTTCCGAGGGCGCCCTTTCTTCTTCTTCTCCACCGTCTCCACCTCGAGCTCAAGCTTCCGCTTGGACAGCGAGGACGGCTTGGCCAGAGGCACCTTCTCGTCGCTGTCGCTGCTGCTCTCCAGGAGATCCCGCGGTCTCAGCTCTTTCACCAGGTTCTGTTCTTTCAACCTGCACAAACCATGCGTGACCTCCTCACACCTCTGCTACTTAGGAGACAAACAGCACTTGGGCCTTCTACTCCAAGACTCCACCTGCATGGCAGGGAGAAAGCTGGGCAACTGCGGAGTGACAGCTCTTCTCAGAGCCACCAGAGAACCAACCCTGAACATGGGGAGATGGACAGAGACAGAATGCCACAGCTGCCCTGGCCCGGAGCCAGCATGGGTCCTGGGGGACACAGCCGAGGCAGCCATCATGGTGCTAGAGGCAGTCTGGACAAGCTGGACAGTCACCACTCCTGGCGGTGGCAGAAGGGCACCCACACAGTTGCTGCTTTTCTTTTGCGGGTCTGGGGATGGAACCCAGGGGCATTTGACCTCTGAGCTACACCCCCTGCCCTACTTTTTATTCTTTATTTTGAAACCGGGTCTCACTGAGTTGCAGAGGGCCTCACTAAGTAGCTGAGGCTGTCCGCGAACCGCGGTCCTCCAGGTCTCAGCCTCCCGAATGCTGGGATGACAAGTGTGCACCACCACACCCGGCTTTTTTTATTTAAAAATTATTTATTTATTTTTTGGTGGTACTGGGAGTGGAACCATGGGCCTTCTACCCTCGGGCTACACTCCCAGACCTATTATTTTATTTGGAAACAGGGTTTCTTAAGCCAGCAAGGCTGGCTTCGAGCCTGCGCGATCCTCCGGTCTCTGCCTCCCAAGCGCGGGGATCACGAGCGTGCGCCCCCACGCCCGGCTCAGGTGCTGCTTTTGCTCCGAGGCTCCTCCGGGTTCTCAGTGTGAGGGTTTGGGCTGAAACATGGCCAGCCCGTTCACTGTACCAGGGCCCAGGGCCACATCTCACTTCACAGGCCTTGCGAGGGTGAGCTGTGCAGGCAGAGCTGGCAAGGGAGCGACCCCGACGGCACCGGGACCCAGACTTTGCAGTAGAAATCTGCCTTCAGCTGGGTGCTGTGTCCACGCCTGTATTCCCAGTCACTTGTGAGGCCAAGGTGGGAAGACTGCAGGTTGGAGGAAAGGCTGGGCAACCCTCACACTAAAATGAAGGGCTGTACTTGCCCAGCGTGTGTGAGGCCACAGACCAGCCCCCGGCACCAAAACCCCACTTGCCTCTGGTGGCCTGCCCCGGGAGGGCTGCCTCTGCTCTCCATCAGGACGTCTGTGACCTTAAGAGCTTGGAGGGGGACGCCTGGGCCAGATCAGGGGTCAGGCCAGGCAACCCCGAGGCAACTTTCTCCAGGAGCACAGGGCTCGCAATTGGAGCTCCGCTGTCTTCTCAGGGGCATTTATCTGCACTCACTCTGTTCTGAACCTGCCACATTTGCAAAAGCAGCTTCCATCACCTTCCAGCGTGTCTGCGACCTCCCTCTTGCCAAGCGTCGGGGGCAAGTCCTCAAAGGGCACCTTCAGATTAAATGCTCTCTTGAACACCTACTGACTTTCTAATGGAAGTAATGGCATAGACTTAATGTTATTTTTCTTTTCTAGAAGTAGTTTTTGAGCTGGGCAAGCCTGTAATCTCAGTATTTGGGAGGCTGAGACAGGAAGATTGCAGGTTTGAGACCAGATTCAGCACACTTTAGCAAGGCCCTCTGCAACTTAGTGAGACCCTGTTTCAAAATAAAATAGAGTTGGTGGCTTAGTTCAGAGGTAGAATGCTGCGGGGTGCCAGTGCCACACACGCCTATATATTTTGCCTTCATTTCAAAATCTGTCTGGTCTTTTCTGATGGTGTATTTCTTATTAAGACATAATACATGTGTCATAGAATCATTATTTTTTTTTTTGGCAGTACTGGAAATTGAATCCAGGGACATTCTACCTCTGAGCTACAACCCCAAACCAATTCTTTATTCTTTATTTTATTTTATTTTATTTTGTGGGTCTAGGAATGAAACCTAGGGGCATTTGACCTCTGAGCTATACCCCCTGACCTTTTTTTTTATTCTTTATTTTGAAACAGGGTCTCACTAAGTTGTGGAGGGCCTCACTAAAATAGCTGAGGCTGTCTGCAAATCGCGATCCTCCAGTCTCAGCCTCCCGAATGCTGGGATTACAAGCTTGCGCCACACCCGGCTTTTTCTTTATTTTGAACAGGGTCTCACTAAGTTGTGGAGGACCTCACTAAGTAGCTGAGGCTAACTGTGAACCTGCGATCCTCCTGTCTCAGCCTCCCAAGAACTGGGATTACAAGCGTGCGCCACCATGCTCAGCTCACAAAATTCTTTATAAAGTATAGAATTTAGCCGGGCGTGGTGGCACACGCTTGTAATCCCAGTACTTGGGAGGCTGAGACAGGAGGATAACACAGGTTTGAAGCCAGACTCAGCTGGCTTAAGAGAGCCTGTTTCCAAATAAAATATAAAATAGGTCTGGGAGTGTAGCCCGGAGGTAGAAAGCCCCTGGTTCTACCCTCAGTACCACCAAAAAATAAGATAAAGTATAGAATTCAGTTTTTAGAACATTCATAAAGTTTTGCAGCCATCACCACTGTTGAATTAAGGGGCATTTTTCCTAATTCCAGAAGAAAATTGTATCCACCAGCATCCCCTCACGCTTCCCTTCCCCACACTGGCACCACGGTCTCGTGTCTCCGGACGCTCCGTCTAAACAGAACACTGCACGGGTGCCGCCACTGGCTTCTTCAGTCAGCTGAGCATTCACGGCCTGCTCCTGCGCAGCACACACGAGCGCTCCTTGCCTTCCTCTTCTGGGTGGCACCGAGGAGTGAACCCAGGGCAACCTACCGCTGAGCTCTGCCCCTGCCCGTCTCTGGTTTTGAAACAGGCTCTGCTAGGTTGCCGATGCTGTCCCTGAACCTCCGCCTCTGGCCAGCGGCTCGCATCGTGCAGCCTGTCTTGCGCACTCATCTCTCCCTCTCTTCTGGGCAGCCGAGCTCCAGTGGAGATGGCAGCACTCGGCGGGCCGCACGGACCAGCCTTGTGCCTCTGCCCTTGCTTTTCTTTTGCCTACAGTATGTCTCCCCCACCGCTCTGCGGAGCCTCCTGGCCTTACGCAGCGCCCTTCCTCCTGAGTGCTGGTGGCTCGCAGGGCCTCTACACTCTCGGCCCCCTGCACGCAACCCTACCTTTCAACTGCGGTCGGAGCCATGCTGGTCAGGGCGGGAGCGCCTGGCGTGGCTTTGGAGCGCTCTGTGAAGCGGGAATCAAATGCCTTCATGGGCTCGATCTTGGACGGGGTTGTTAACACTGAGGGCGACAGCGTGGCAGGAGTAGAGGTAGCATTCATACTGGGGAGAAGAAGACGAGGGAGACGTCAAGTAAAGCCTCTAAGGACCGAACGCTAGAACTTACTACTTGAAGCCTACAAAAAGGGGTACAAACATCAAACTCCTATGACCAAAAACACCGCAGCATGTAACCTATCATTTCTGCTTCTTTCCCTTTGTGGTAGTCTGAGAGTTTTGGGGTCGGGGGCTGATCCCACAACCTGACCAGCCCAAACCCCTTGCCGTTGCTACTTCCACACACACTGGATGAGAAAAGTTGCTGCCTGGGTTCCGAAGCCAGGCCACTGCCTGGCTGCTCCTCAGCCAGCAGCGGTGATGAGTGTTCACCGCCGAGTGCTCACCCCAGGACCCTTGCCTCTGACTCCACAGTGCAAGCAAAGGCCCGGCAGGAGCCTGTCCAGGCGGGCCTCCTGCCATGCCTACCCACACTCCTGGGCCTTGCTGACCTTGTGCAGGCTCACTCTCACTGCACGGGTTCTGTTTCGCCCAGCGCCTGCAGGCATCCTGGGCGGCATGTGGTCCTGGAGGATCCTCTGCTCTGGCGCCCTCTGTTGTTCTGTGACCAGCCCTGCGAGGATCCTCTGTTCTGGCACGCTCTGCCCTTCCTGTGGGGCCAGCCTTGGGAGGACCCTCTGCTCTGGCGTCCTCTGTCTTTCGCTGAGGCCAGCCCTGGGCTGACCGTCCACCCTGGCGCTTTGTTCATTCTGAAACCCTTCCTCTCTGGAGGCTTGGCTTCCCACACGGCTTCCTCTGTGAACCTGCCCTCACTCAAGGCCGGTGCGCCCAGGCCCGACACAGAGTAGAAGGCTGTGCACTCAAAAGCCCCCGAGCCGACCGACGGAGACTCACTCCCAGAGGGTCATTCCGTGTGCCGCGGCTGGTCACACTTTGGCACCAGTGCTTATTGAAACCATCTTCCTGGAATGCGTGTCCCAAAGCCGTGTCTCCACCGTGGGCAGAGCCCAGACTGTCTGGCTGAGCAGAGGATCCTGGCCTTTCTCTTCTTCCCTTTCCTCAGGAATTAGCATTCTGCTTCTGCCATCTCCCCACGCCCCTCCCTGAGACCGATGCTACCACCCTGGGCGGTCTCATCACGAGCCTGCACATGCCTAGAGGTCCAGGCCCCCCAGTCAGTCCCATGCGGATGCCCAGTTTCTGCGTGGTGTGCAGGCTGGAGCAGATGTGGGCAGGGGTTCTCACCTGGCTCTTATTCATGCTTGCCTGGACCTTTCTGACTTCTAACCTGGTCTTCAGGGAATGCTCAGTGACGCCACGGGCTCTCTGAGTGATCTGGTTCTGAGTGTGAGGTGCTGTGAGCTCGCACACGCACACCTTGCTTGGGGTGAACGGTGCGCGAGGCTCACAGCACAGCATGGCAGGGCAGACCCGCCACAGGTGGGGAGGACCCTGTGGCAAGCGGCAGCTCACTGGCAAGTCCCCACATTTGTAGCCTGCTCCCGGGCTGGCTGTGACACCATCTCTGTGAAGGTCCTGGCGGCACCATGCCTTCCCTCCAAGTGGGCCCTCATCTGACATCGAGCCTGCCTGCCTGACTTCCTTCCTTTTACTCTGAATGAAATTCTCATCCCTGGAGCCATGTCCACACCTGAATTTCCCCAGGGACAGTGGCCTTGGTGCCCACTAACCTGTCCTTACTGACAGACTCGCCTGCAGGCCTGGCGCCGGTGGTTGCCGCCGGCTCTGTGCAAGGCTTCGAGACGCCGAAGGAGTTGGGAGCAGTGGGGTCCAGCGGCAGGAGCTGCTGGCTACTGTGGGAGGAGAGCATGGTGCCTGCCAGTGAGCCCGAGAGTGGGATGCTGTTGAAGAAGGCCGTGGAGAAGTCCCTGTTGCCAAGCAAGAACCAGAGTTAGCACAGAAACCGGACACCATGTCAAACGCTTTCTACCTGCTAAGCAGCATGACCCTGGGGCTAGAGGCAAGAAATCTTCATGGCAGGTAAACTGGAAAGTAACGGAAAATCCAAAGAAAATCAAAAGCACTTAATATGCAACACTTAGCCAATTCTAAGACGCACTAGTACTGTGCGCAGCCCAGAGAGACAGCAATGCTGCTCCCACTGACAGACGCCATGGCCTGCACGACGTGGCTTGGTCGCAGAGGCAGAAAGGTGACAGGTGTCTCAGGAGGAGGACTTCTCTTTCTTAATGTTAAGGCGTGGGCCTTCCCATTGGGTGGATGCATCTAATTTACCAGCCCGCTGCCTCTATGACACCACTGTGACAGGAGGGTTGACACTGCTGTCAAGATGGCGGGCCTGGGGCCAGACCAGCCAGGCTGACTCCTCTGCTGTCCACAGGCTCCTGACCTTGTGCACACCAATCACTTCCTTTTTGTGTGTGTGGTACTGGGAACTGAATTTGGGCCATTCTACCTCCAAGCTATAACCCTAGCCCTTTTTATTATTTTATTAAATTTTGAAACAGGGTCTTGCTAGGTTGCTGAGGCTGTCTTTGAACCTGTGATCCTCCTATCTCAGCCTCCCAAGTACTGGGATTACAGATGTGCGCTATTATACCATTTGATTTTTCTTCTTTTTTATTTTTGTGAATACTTTGTTTAGATCCATTTATTATCCTTTTTGATTACTGGTTATCATTGTTGATTTGTAAAACGTAAATATTTTCGTAAAAGCCCACCATTTCTTATATGCGCAGAAAACCTTTCCCCAAGATATATTATATCCTAACTTTTCACCCCCACCCCCTTATGAGTATTGGAGAGTGAATCCAGGAGCACTCTATCACTGAACTATATTCCCGGCTCTTTTCTTAAAAAAAAAAAAAATTTTTTTTTTTCCAGTATTGGGGATGGAACCCAGGGGCATTATATCTCCGAGCTACACCCCCAGCCCTATTTATTTAGTCTTTAAAAAAAATTTTTTTTTAAACAATCTCACTGAGTTACAAAGGCCCTCGCTAAGTAGCTGAGGCTGTCCAAAAACTGTGATGCTCCATCTCCACCTCCCAGTGCTGGGATTACAAGTGTGTGCCACCACGCCCGACCTCCCAGATCTTTTTGACAAAGCATCTAAGTTGCCCAGGCTGGCCTTGAACTTGCAATCCCCTGCCTCAGCCTCTCCAGTGGCTGAGATTACAGGCACATACCTCTGTACTTGGCCAGGAGACACTCTGCCTGGTCAAAAAGATGATAATTTTAAGTAAGGTCTAAATTTTATGTCATTGGCAGAAAAGTTTTTTTTTTTTTTTTTTTTTTTTTTTTGTGGTACTGGGGTGGAACCCGGGGCTTTCTATGGACTGTACTCACAGACCTATTTTATATCTTATTTGGAAATAGGGTCTCACTGCAGATGCCGAGAGGGCGTAGCTGTAGCATCTCACTAAGTTGCTGAGGCTGGCTTTGAACCCGTCCAATCCTCCTGTCTCAGCCTCCCAAGCGTGGGGATTACAAGCGTGGGCCACCATGCCCAGCTTGGCAGAAAAGGTTTTTACCCCTGAGATTTAAAAATATTTTCCTATGGAATTTTCTAAAGCTTTAAAATTTACTTTAAACAACAACAACAACAAAAAAAGTAAACAGGAGAAAATAACCAACCAATCTCTGAGCTGTCAATAGTATGCTCATAGATTTAAATTGTGAGGTCAGTATCTAAAATGGTTTGTGGAGTGGCAGGTAGGCTTGTTCTCTTTGGGTCTTATTCTGGAAATTCCGTTACATTCCACGACTCACGGGTTGGAACCTCAGTTAAAGTCTTCATTTCTGGTGGTGCTTGTCTTCCCTGATTACAGTTTTTCTTTTGTGGTGCTGGGGACTGAATCCAGGGCATTCTATCTCTGAGCTACACCTCCAGTCCTTTTTATTTTCTGCTTTGAAACGTGGTCTCACTAGGGTGCTTAGAGTCTTGCTAAGTTGCGGAGGCTGGTCCTCCTACCTCGGCCTCTTAAGTACTGGGATTATAGGCAAGCACCACCATGCTAGGATCTGATTAGTCTTTTTATTCAGAAACATTTCAGCCGCCGGGCATGGTGGCGTACACTTTTAATCCCAGTACTAGAGAGGCTGAGATAGAAGGATCGGGGCTCATGACCAGCCTCAGCTACTTAGTGAGGGCCACCAAAACTTAGTGAGACCCTGTTCCAAAAAAAAGAATAAGCCAGGCGTGGTGGCGCACGCTTGTAATCCCAGCATTCAGGAGGCTGAGACTGGAGGATCGCAGTTCGCAGACAGCCTCAGCTACTTAGTGAGGCCCTCTGTGACTCAGTTAGACCCGGTTTAAAAATAAAGAATAAAAAATAGGGCAGGGGGTGTACCTTGGAGATCGAATGCCCCTGGGTACCATCCCCAGACCCCCCCCCCACAAAAAAAAAACCCCAAACAAAATACAGAATAAAAAAAAAAAATAGGGCTGGGGGTGTAGCTCAGAGGTAGAATGCCCCTGGGTTCAATTTCCACTATGGCAAAAATAAAATAAAATAAAAATAAATAAAGGAAACATTACAGCCCTTCCTATTTGGTTTTGCACATAAAGTCAGAATCCCCTTGTCTGAGTCTGAAACCTCCTCTGATCACTGGTACTCGTTCACGTCAAAGTCACAGGCTGAGAGAACTAACTGGCCTCGTTGTGATGCCGAGTCATCTTAGCTCATCATGAGCGTGCATCTCCAGCTTGATTTCCTTCGAGTTTTCCTTTAGGTCTCTTAGGAGGTTTCAAGTTCTTCTTTGTAAGGACTCACACTTCTTAGCTGTGCAACGTACTTGCGAATCTGCAGTAGCAGACTGCCGGAGTTTCAGGCCAGCCTAGAGAGTACAGCAAGATGCTGTCCCAAAAGCCACGCGCTGCCTCCCCTCCCTCCGACACATCTTGCCGCTCCGATGCCTCATTTGTGAGTGATATCTCCCTTCGTATCTTTGAAAGGAGGCTGGTGCTTCTTGATCTCATGTTGTTTGTATCCAACTACTTCTTTTCTTTCTTTTTTTTTTTTTGTGGTACTGGGGATGGAACCCAAGGGCCTTCTACCTCTGGGCTACACTCCCAGACCTATTTTATATTTTTTATTTGGAAACGGGGTCTCATAAGCCAACTGAAGCTGGCTTCGAACCTGCGTGATCCTCCTGTCTCCGCCTGCCAAGCGCGGGGATTACAAACATGCGCCACCACACCTGGCTACTTGTTTTGTTTTCTATGGCAGTTTTTCCAGTTAATTCTTACAGATTATAACTTCCTTAAATAATGATATATTTCGTATTCTTCTTTCCAATTTATTTTTTTGATACTAGGGATCAAACCCAGGGCTTGCAAGCGCTTTGCCACTGAGCTACATCCCAGCCTTCTTTGGTTCTTGCTAAGTGCACGGGCTAGAGCCTCCAGAACAATGTTAGTCACCAGAATAAAAACTTTAGTTCCTAAACTTGGTTTGAAATGAGAGTCCGAGTTAAGGATTTAGCTGAATTTTAAATCAGAACAATGTTCAATTTTGTAAAGATGCCTCTTAAGCACCTATTGGAAATAAGCATATTTACTACTTCTTTTTTTTTTTTTTTTTTTTTTTGGTGGTGCTAGGGACTGAATCCAGGCGCTTTCTACCCCTGAACTACATCCCCAGCCTGATTTTATTTTTATTTGGAAGCAGGATTTCACTAAGTTGCTGAGACTGGCTTAGAACCTCCCAGCCTCTTGTATTCGTCTCCCAAGTACTAGACTACAGGCGTGTGCCACCACTCCTGGACACTTGCTCTTTTGATCAAATGACAGGGAGACTTAGTAATTCCTCCAAACCTGAACATCCCTGTGACCCTGAAGAAAAATCTTGCTTGGTCATGAGTATTAGCTTCTCAATGGGCTGAAAGGTTCTACTTGCTATTATTTAGAACTTTGCCCTAACATTCAGAAATGAGATAGACTGTAACCTTTGTTATTTATTTTTTCTTCTTTGAAATAGGGTCTCATTACACAGTACCCACTCTCGGGCTCAAGTGATCCTCCTGCCTCTGCTTGGCTATTTTTGTTAAATTTTGATGTAAATGTTAAGCCCCTCCCCTTAATTTTAGGTACTGAGTTGGAACCCAGGGGCTTTCTATCTCCCAGGTACATTCCCAGTCCTTTTTATTTTTAAAAATTTTTTATTTTTATTTTTTTTGTGTGTGGTACTAGGGTTGGAACCCAGGGGCTTTCCACCTCCGGGCTATACTCCCAGCCCTATTTTTAATTCTTTATTTTGAAACCGGGTCTCACTGAGTTGCAGAGGGCCTCACTAAGTAGCTGAGGCTGTCCGCAAACCGCGATCCTCCCGTCTCAGCCTCCCGAATGCTGGATTACAAGCGTGCATCACCATGCCTGGCTAGCACTAGGATTATAGGCATGCACCAATGTGCCTGTAACTGGGAGGGGTTATTGTTTGACAGCACTTTCTATTTCTATAGTAATTCTCCAGTTCCAACTTTATTTTCTCCAAAATCATTCACTTTCAGACTTATTTGCACATCAGTCAGCACAGAAATTTCCTATCCTTTTGATTTATTCGTTATAATCATTTCCCACTTATAACCACTATGAATATCTGTGATTCTTCCTCTTTTTCTTGAGTAGAAAAGCAAATAATTATACCTTTGGCTATTTGTTTGAACAAGGGAATCAGGAGTGTGGAATCAAGTTTTGGTGCCAGAAATCCTTATCCAGTGGCAGAGAGCTAGCTGAAGGCCAGCGAGGAAGCCCTCACTCCTCTGCTTCCTTCCTGCGTTCTGGAAGGAGCCACAGAACGAAAGGACCACCATGGCCTCCCTCACTGCCAGAGCCTAGTGGAGTTCAGAGACACTCACACTGCTCTTGCTTGATCCTAATGAAAACCAGGCAGGCAGCCTGCTGGTCTACAGAGGAGAAGGCTCAGTCAGAGGGAACTGCTGATCTAGGAGAAGCAGGAGACCTGGTTCTGGCCAGACCTCTGCCCTTGGGCCTCAGTGCTCATGTACCTACCAGGAGAGGTTAGGTCAGCACATCAAAGAATTGGAGGTCTCTTTAGCTCTCAGGGAAGATCTGGAACAGCCCACGGATGAAAAACTGCAGAGTGCAGAGGACTTCCTCAGACCCGAGCAGACTGCTCTGCCTGCACACAGAACCCAGAGCGTGGCGCCTTGACAGCGGAGTCTATTTCTCTCAAAGAGGGCCCTATCATCCTTGAAATCAACACCAGTCATTCCTAGAGAGCAACCAGGACAACAGCAATCTGACTACAGAAAGCGAGGGGACAGCAAGTGGGGAGGACGCCCACACTCCTCCTCTCTGCCTCTCAGGGCAGTGGCTCAGAGCCCAACCTCGCAGCTCCACTCTGAGGAATCGCTCCAGGACAGAGCCACAGGCATACGCAAAGATTCACTCACAGCCACAGAAACCGAACACAAACTACGAGTCCACAGCTGGGGAGGAGGCTCAGAGGCTGTGGCACATTCACGACGGGAACCTGCAGTCAGTGAGCGAGTGCTTCTGAGGACTATTTATTAACATGGACGAAAGGTCAGGAGACACTAACAGTGGGGAAAAGACTGGAAATACAGTTATCAGAATATTAACAGGGATTATATCTGAGACTGGGTTATAGATGACTTCTTTGAGCTTTTACTATTTTCTAAAATTCCAAAAATGTGAATATATATCTTTCATAACCAGAAAAAGATTATAAAAGAAAAAAAAAAGAAAGAACACAGCTCAGTCTGACTTCCTTCCCTGTGTCCTCACCAACAGTGAAGAGAGGCAGACACATCAGCAGGCCGCCGGCCCGCAGGCCATCTTTGCCCAGATTCCGCAAGAAGCAAGCACAGGAGCCTGCAGAGGGCGCGGGGCGGAGGCTGGCGAGGGCTGTGCCTGCCTCTCCTGCGTCCACATTCAAGGACTCGCGCTGGCTCAAGAGTCCGTCAAGACCCTGACTCTGAAACTGGTGAAGGGAGAGCGGAGGTCTCCCCAGCTAAGGTCAGGGAAGCCGCGAGGGAGCGAGTACCCGGTGTCCAGCTGTGCTATGCAGAGAGGCGTGATTCTTCTCCGACCGTCCGCCGTCCGAGTCTCCACTTGTTTCTTCAGAAGATTCTGGCAAAGCAGAGTAACATAAATAAAGGAAAAAGTTTCTGCCGGCTAGCTCCAAATGTGAAAACTAAAGCTGCTGGTTTCTTCTTCTGCGGTAAGAACACTCAGCGTACACTCTAGCCTTAGCGTAAACGTGCGCTGTGGGACTGTGAGCTGCCGGCAGTGTATGGGCGCACAGCAGCACTCTGGCCTGAGTGACCGGCGCTGGCACCCTGATCCACGCGGCCCACCCGTCCTCATCCTCGTGGTGGGACTAGTCCAGATGCCCCTGTAAATGGTACCCAGGAGCATCTGTCCTGTGTCTGGCTTGTTGCTGAGTTGTGAACATTAAATACGTATAGCTTTTTGTGTGTGTGTGTGTGGTACTGGGGGTGGAACCCAGGGGCTTTTTACCTCCAGGCTATACTCCCAGACCTATTTTATATCTACTTTATTTGGAAACAGGGTCTCACTAAGTTGCTGAGAGCCTCACTAAGTAGCTGAGGCTGGCTTTGAACCTGTGTGATCGATCCTCCTGTCTCAGCCTCCCAGCACTGGGAAGGACACCACATTCTAACTTTCCTTTCTACAGATTTTTTGGTACAATAAAACTAAGCCAGCTAATCATGGCACAAGTGTGTACACACACACACACACACACACACACACACACACACACACACACACCCCACACTTTTGTAGTAAGGATTGAGCCCATGGGTGTTCTGACTCCAGTCTACAGCCTCAGCCCTTTTTATTTTTTATGTTGAAATAGGGTCTCATTAAGTTGTTGAGGCTGGTCTCAAACCTGTGACCCTCCCGTCTTAGTCTCCCAAGTACTGGGATTACAGGTGTGTACCACTGTGCCAGCTGTAGTACAAGTATTTTTATTAGAGTATGTGCTTGGCTTCCTGCACAGTGAAGACACAAAGACAGAAAGCCCAGCTGAACCAGCTCCACGTGGCTTCCTCTCTGTCATCAGTACCACAGAGGTGGCTAGATTCCCAGGCTGGGATCACCTGCCAAGCTGGCCGGCACCATCCGACAAGGACTTGGACCTGCATGTGTGCGCCACACTCTTGTCCCTATGCTAGTGATTTTCTTTTCTTTTTTTTTTTTTTTGCGGTACTGGGGATGGAACCCAGATGCAGTCTACCTCCGAGCTATATTCTCCGCCTTATTTTTTATTCTTTATTTTGAAACAGGGTCTCACTGAATTGCAGAGGGCCTCACTAAGTAGCTGAGGCTGGTTGTGAACCCGGATCCTCCCATCTCAGCCTCCTAAATGTTGGGATGAGAAGCGTGCGCCACCACACCCAGCAATTTTCAAATTGACTTTCACCACAGGGCCCTTCATTCCATGAAAGGCTGGTAACCGCTGGGAGTGCTGGCCCATGCCTGTAATACCTTCGCTTGGGAGCCTGAGACAGGAGGAAAACAGGTTCATGGCCAGCCTCAGCAGCTTAAAGAGACCATTTCAAAATACAAAATAAAAAGGGCAGGGGATGGAGCTCAAAGGCATATCACCTCTGGGGTCAGTCTTTAGTACTTAGGTTCCTAGTCACAAGCTGCTTGAACCAACAACCAGCAAAGCTCCTAGAAGGCTGGTGCCCTTCAGGAGAATTCGACAGGTTCTGTTCTGCTCTGGCCCACTTCCAATGCTCTGACCCCAAACAGACAAACATTTCCAGAGGAAGAGGACCTGCAGAAGCCTCTTATGGGCAGAGCCTGAAATGCACTCTTCTCAGCATCTAGAATTGCCTAGAAACATAAGGAGTTGCTGGGCGTGGTGGTGCGTGTCTGGATTCCTAGTACCTGGGAGGATGGGAAAGGAGGACCACAGGTTAGAGAACAACCTAAGCAACTTAGTGAGGCTCTCAGCAACTTAGCAAGACCCTGTTTCCAAAAATAAAATGAAAAAGGGCTAGGGGTGAAGTCTGGAGGTAGAATGTCCCTGGTTCAATCCTCAGTGTCTCTGTGTGTCTCTCTCTCACACACACACACACACACACACACACACACACACACACACACACACACCACACACACAGGAGGGAGGCCAAGTCTGGCAGTTCCTCCGAGAGATGGCCTCCTCAAAGGCTCCTGGGACAAGAAGGCCTTTGATAAAGGTGCTTCGGGTCCCATGAGGGCCTCATGCGGTGGCAGGTAAGGGGACCGCTGCCCAGCTGGCAGGCCACAGGTCCTGCAGGAGGCTCAGCACCCTCTTTTCACTAGCATGTGAGCCTGTGGCCACATCTTTGAGCCCTGTCAATGCTCCTGGGCACGTGCCACATCCCCGGTCCAGGCCCTCACCTTCCTGATATCTTCTAGACTCTCCCCATTGACGACGCCTGTGACTGAGGAGGCCGAGCCTGTCTCTCTGGCGGTGCCACTCTTCTGGTCCAGCTGCTGCTGCTGCTGCCTCCGCTGGTACTTGAGCATCTCGGGGTTCTCAATGACAGCTGTGGAGAGCTGGGCCTCCGTCATGATGGCCAGGCTCTTGCCATAGGTGGACTGGTGGATGCGGCTCTGTGGGAAGATGTTCGACATGAGGGCCCATCACCATGGCCAAGCTGCCCACCAGCAGTGCACTGCAGAGTGTGAGTTCCTGGCAGAGGGCAGAAAGGCTAGAGGCCAGCTCTCCACCGCTCCCTCCCTGTCCCTGGCAACACAGTTCTGCTGAAGTCTCATCCCTCAGTAGATGTCGATGCCCACTTGGTATCTACCGTTGGGGCTGATGCTCTGCTGCAGAGGAAATGGCAGTCAATGTGGCCTCAAATGGAATGCAGATGCCCAGACCCTGACCTGAGGCTCGTAGGTTGACCCCTGCAAGGACCAAGACACTCCCTAGAGACTGGATATCAAAAGCAGAAGGCTGCATTACAAGTTCCTGCTGGCAGATGTTAGCCACCACGATGTGGAGGGCCCCACAAGACCAGAAGTCTCTAAAATCCAAGGAAGCTTGGCACAGCAGACCCCAGAGGACCCTTCTCTGCACCCTGTGGTCCTGCCTAACATGTCCTGATCCTTCTGAACAGGTTAGTTCAACACCATAACAAGCTGGACAGGAAACCCTAAGAGAGCAGGGACAGTGCCTCTGGCAAACCTAAGGGCCGAGTTCTCAGTAAAACACAAAGAGCAAATTAACCCAAGGGGGTGCAAATGATGGGAGCTATAGCCCACGCAGGAAGAGAGATGGTGGCGAATGGGTGTCAGTCTCACACCAGAAGATGCTGGGTGGGGGAGGCAGCTTTCCAGGAGAGGGGTCAGGCCTGGATATGGCCAGCAACCTCTGCTTTGGTCACTCTGGCCCCTGCCCTATCTCTTCTGAACTCACAAGCCAGAAGTCAGTTTGGCCCAAGTCACCTGCAGAATGCCAGGGCTGTTCTAGGTTCAGTGCATGAGGCAGAGCTCTGCGCCGAGACGACTTTGACTGTTTTTTTGTTTGTTTTTTGCAGGTCTGCGGGAGTAACCCAGAGGCATTCTACCTCTGAGCTACATGCCCACCCCTATTTTTTATTCTTTACGTTGAAAAAGGGTCTCACTGAGTTGCAAAGGGCCTCATTAGTAGCTGAGGCTGGCCGCGAGCTGAGATCCTCCTTTCTCAGCCTCCCGAATGCTGGGATTACAAGTGTGCGCCACCATGTCCAGCTTCACTTTGACACCTTAATGGGTGGGGCTGGGGGGTCACACCAGTGGTTTAGAGGGGGCTCTCCCCAGTATAACATCACTAAAGCAGAGCCACTCCCCCTCTCTGAGCTGTCACAGAGCTCTGACCAGACAAATACACACCACTAGGTATTGGCCTAAGCCTGCTGACAGAAACCACAGGCACCCAAGTCAAGGGCAGGGAAAGTGAGCCTTTCTCGAAGCCCCTGCAGAGAACACAGCCCCACACCAGGCAAAGCACAGAGGAGACGAGGCCGCGCTGGAAGGCAGTGGGCCTCAGCCTGCTCTGTCCCATGCCCATGGGCCGCACATGGCCCTGACAAGAACCCTGCCTTTTCTGAGGTGTAGCGACCTCACTGATGAGGCAGATGAGCCCCACCTTGAAGAACTTTGTGTAAATAAAATACAGGCACAGCACGTGGCCCAGAGCCTGGCATACGGTGAAAGCTAAGAACTGACCAACGTAGCTGACATAGTCACTGCCATGACAGAACCAGATGATGGAATGGGGGAGTAGGGACCTCTGGGGAGTCACCCTAGGTCTTTCTCAAGATGGAAAAATCCCAGTTGGTGGCCTGTTATCAGCTCAAGCAGACATGCCCCAAAACAGTCTTACACTTTTTTATGGTGCTGGGGATGGATACAAGGGTGTTCTATTTCTGAGATACACCCATAACCCTATTTCATTTTTTATTTTTATTATTTTTGGTACTGAGGACTGAACCCAGGATTACTCTACCTTAGAGTTATGCTCTCAGCCCTAATTTATTATTCGTTTATTGAAACAAAGCCTCACTAATTTGCAGAGGGTCTTCACTATGTCGCTGAGGCTGGCTGTGAATCTGCAATCCTCCTGTCTCAGCCTCCCAAGTACTGGGATTACAAGAATACACCATCACACCCAGCTCATATTTTATTTTGAAAAAGGGTCTCACTAAATCACAGAGGGCCTTGCTAAGTTGCTGAGGCTGGCCTCAAACCTATGATCTTCCTGTCTTGGCCTCCTAAGTATTGGGATTACAGGTGTATGCCACCACATCTGGCCCCAAATAGTGTTTTTTTTTTTTTTTTTTTTTTGGTGTTTGTGGTACTGGGGGTGGAACCTAGAGGCTTTCTACCTCTGGGCTACACTCCCAGACCCATTTAATATTTTATTTGGAAACAGGGTCTCACTAAGTTGCTGAGAGCCTCACTAAGTAGCTGAGGCTGGCTTTGAATCCGTGTGATCTTCCTGTCTCAGCCTCCCAAGCGCAGGGATTACAAGCGTGTGCCACCATGTCTGGCTCCAAACAGTGTTAATTTCAGGACTCGTTTTTTACATGAAGAGACTTATTATTCATCTATTTTGCAAAGCAGGTAAGAATTACAATATATAAAGATAAACACTGTATAATAAAACAATGTGTCTGTGTATCCCACAAGAAGAGAGTCTAATCAAAGCACTTTTCCATAATGACTAATCCTGTTGCCACAAAGCGTGTGGCAACACACAGGCCACCAGCCTACCTTCTCCTCCTCACTGAGGGGGTCTCCAAGCTCATCCTGGGAGAAGTCAAGGAATGCTACAGAGCCGTCCATGGAGCACACCAAGATGCCCAGCCCGTTCAGAGTCCTGGAAGAGACAGCCATTAGCAGCCGGGCAGGTGCCTGGGAAGCAATGCCCATGCCACAGTGGCTGGCCCGAGCAGACAGGCCCCAGTGCTTGCTGGACACCCTGGCTCCCTTTGAGGCTGGATGGCAGGGGCAGCAGCAACTGCACCCCAGAGGGCCTGGCTCATGTACAAAGTCTCTCTTACCATAGGTTTTTATTTTTTTTTTTTTGTTTTTTTTTTTTTTGCGGGTCTGGGGATGGAACCCAGGGGCATTCGACCTCCGAGCTACACCCCCTGCCCTATTTTTTATTCTTTATTTTGAAACCGGGTCTCACTGAGTTGCAGAGGGCCTCACTAAGTAGCTGAGGCTGTCCGCGAACCGCGATCCTCTGGGTCTCAGCCTCCCGAATGCTGGGATTACAAGCGTGCGCCACCACGCCCGGCTACCATAGGTTTTTAAAGTTTCAACTTTCTTTTATTTTGAAACCTTTTAAAATAGACCTTGAGGAAGTGTGGGTCCCAGTTTGTCTGAGAAGAACTTCTTGGGGTCAGCCCACCATTGGGCAGGACATTCTCACTACAGTGGGTATAAAGCTGCCAGTTCCTGAATCATGTACAAACAGGACTTTGGGGTCTGTGCTGGCTACCAGGCCCTAATAGTATCCAGGAGGCCTCATGGCTTTTTGTGAACCCCGCACCACAAGAATCTACCTTACCAGGAAATATCCATGATCGATTTGTCAAATAGCTCATGGATGACAACCAGAGGCCGTTTCAGACACGTGAGCTACGAAACAAGAAGTCGCAAAAATTAATGGAATTACTGGGAACCCCTTTTGCAAATTCAGCTCGGGCAGCACTTGGTCAGAGTTTCTGCTGATGTACAGCATACACTTGACTCGCTCCAAACAGCCACTGCTCAGACCCGAAAAGTGGAACCCAAAGCCTGCGAGAAATAAGCACACTGGAGTGGCTCCCGTCAAGCCTGCTGGGGTTCAGCAGAGAGACAGCTTCATGCACAGTAGGGGAGGCAGAGTGGACAGGTCTGCGGGGCTAGGACCCAAGCAGGGCCTAAGGGAGCGCAGGGAGCACTATGGAGCAGGCGAGCACCAGCTCACGTTCCCTGGGCCCAAGGAGCTCTGGTACACATTACCAAGGCATGGCACAGCCACTCACATGAGCTCAACAGGCTTCCTCTGCAGTGTGTGGATAGTTCTCAAACACAAGAACAGCACAAATGGCCCTTGATTCAACCCAACCTAAATACTACTAACATTTCTATGACCTATTTTCTTCTGGCTACCTTTTGTATTTTACTCTTTCAAGTAAGGCTACTCGTGCCTGCTTTCTCACTGGGAACACAGTGTGTGACACCGTGGACTCACTGCTGGGTGCCTAAGGCATTCACACGTGCCTGTTTGCCAGCTACCCCTTCCTGCACGACAGCCAGGCACAGGGCAGAAGCACGCCGAGCACCTACTGAGCCCTGAAGAGCAGCAGGCCTTTCCTCCCTCAGGCCTCTGGGGCTAGCCACCTCGCCACCCCACCCCTCCCGCCCCAAGAGCTGGAGTGGCTGCTCACCCAGACGGAGAGCGAGCGGTCCTTGCTGCCAACGGCACAGCAGCAGTACGGGCAGCTGGGCTTCGCAGAGCTCCCGTTCTTCTGCTTCTTTTTGAAGATTTTTGGGTTGAATTTCTAAAACCAAGTAACAAATATTAAAAAAAAAAAAAAAAAAAAGTCACCAAGCACTGAGCACACATCCCATGATTAAACATCGGAACACACCACCCAAGTCCCACACCACCCAAGTCCCGGGCCACTAGAGGGATCCCTCACAGAGCCTCTGAGCCCTGGAGGAGTTAGTTCATCTTCAAAACTACCTCTGAGGCACTTTGCGGATAATGCAATGGAGGCTCAGGGAGGTCAGGAAATGCTCACGGAGGAAGTGGGGGAATGAGGATTCCAAGCTGGTGCTCCCAAACATCCCGCTTCTGGAGCCAGCAGCCAGGTCTAGGGCCTGGGAGATGCTGGAATGGCCCTGCCTTCAGACTGCAGGGTCCCTATCCTAGCACCCAGGGAGACGGCAAGCCTGTGAGGGGCTGGTGCGCCAGGCCTCATTCACTCGCATCTCCTGAGGAGGCCCAGGACCGGCAGGAGAGAGCCTGTCTCTATCTCCTGAGGAGGCCCAGGACCGGCAGGAGAGAGCCTGTCTCCATCTCCTGAGGAGGCCAAGGACCGGCAGGAGAGAGCCTGTCTCCATCTCCTGAGGAGGCCAAGGACCGGCAGGAGAGAGCCTGTCTCCATCTCCTGAGGAGGCCAAGGACCGGCAGGAGAGAGCCTGTCTGCGTAACGTCTTCTCCATCATCATCTACTGTTCACAGCCCTCACTCCCTAGCAGAGATCTGCTCAGCCCAAGAAGCTAACTAACCCCCTTTTGGAAAGGCTGGAAGCACATGCTACCAGCCTTCTTGGATTGAGAGGGGGCGGGAGCTCCTCGAATTCTAAGGCAGAACGTCTAAGGGCAGGGGAAGAGTGGCTCCTCAGAGCCTAATGTCAGATGGCCTAGAGGGGTTTCACTCTGGGGCCTGGCAGGAAATGGCTAGGGCTGCACAGAGACCAGAGAATATGGAACCCCAGACTTGCGTTTCGGCTACCACCGAGCAGGCACAAAACCCAACTTAGACTCCAACACATGCACAAAAAGAAACAAGATTTCATTCCTAAAATATTTATATCCTAAAGTACAAAATAAGTTGGTCGTGGTGGCGCATACTTGTAATCCCTGCGCTTGGGAGGCTGAGACAAGAGGATCACATAGGTTTGAAGCCAGCCTCAGCTACTTAGTGAGGCTCTCAGCAACTTAGTGAGACCCTGTTTCCAAATAAAATATAAAAAATAGGTCTGGGAGTATAGCCCAGAGGCAGAAAGCTCCTGGGTTCCATCCCTAGTACCACCAATAGAAAGAAAGAAAGAAAGAAAGAAAGAAAGAAAGAAAGAAAGAAAGAAAGAAAGAAAGATTATTTATTACAAGCAGCGATGAGGTCGTTTTGCTCAAGGTCCTGGATGACCTTTCTCTCCCCTCAATCACGGCACATCAATCTTTCTGTTTTGTTTGGTTGTGCAGCGCTGAGAAACCCATGGTCCCCGCAGGTTATCTGTCACTACGTCACAGCCTGACTTGGGCCTCGACATTCGTAGTTACCCAGCGTGGCAGACACGGTCTCGGGCCTCCAGGTTCAATAGCGGCTCTCTGGCTCTGCACCTCTACGTGGGCAGCACTGAGCGGCCAGCAACCACAAGCACAAGTTGGAAGCTGCAAGCTCTGCTCAGGCAGGTGTGAGACATGCTGCTCTGCTGGGGTGCTCAGGACTGCTCTGCCTGCCCTGGGGCTAGCGGAGGGCGCCCTGCACTGCAGTGCCTGTTAGAGCCCTAAGTATGCAGAGGTGGGCATGGAGCCACAAGGCTCCCGACAGAAGACGGAGGTGGTGATGTACGCCGTTGAAGTCTGCCCAAACACATGCAGGTATTCCGCTTTGTAAAACCAGCTTGAAGATATTTAAACAGATGTATTTAAAATAAAATCATGCTGACTTTGCACCCACAGCCGCGGCTCCCCGCGTGAGCCAGTCTTGGGGCACACTGAGACTGAGCACTACCCAGGTCCAAGCAGGGCAGGGCAGGGCACACTCACCACGACAGTCACAGCTTTCCGGTGGCCCACAAAGTCCATGTTGGTCTTCCAGCCCTCCCTTTCGATGATTTGGGCAGTGGGGCCAGAGTTGTTCATGGCGTGGGCAGACACGAGGTAATGCCCATCAGGTGACCAGCTGAGCCGCAGCACATGGGTCGTGCCCCCACACTGAAAGAAACACCCGTGCGTGAAAGGCGTCCAGACCGGCCTGTGACCCACATCTGCTCCGAGGGTGAAGTGCCACTGTGATTTACAAATGCGGTGGGTGTACACCCCAAGGTTCTGGATACACGACTGCTACCACTGCAATCTGTCCCGGTGGCACGACAAGAAGGGCTCTCTATCAGATGAGCAGGGGAATAGGTACCTCCCACCCCCGGGAATGAGCACACAGTGTGGATTCTGAGGGGTCTGGAGGAAGGCATCTGAATTGTCAGCTCTGCATGGCCTGCCACTTCTACACAGTCCTGTTAACCCAGCACTGTCTAAGAGCACTCTCAAGAAGCGCTGCTCCAGGGAGAGTGCCCTGTGGGCACCCCGGAGCCAAAAGGAGCCTGTACAAGGTGTAACAGAAAGGCATTGTCCCTTGACCTGGTGTGAAGGTGGAAGGAAAGTGTCCTTCCGCGTAACACCTTCTGCAGAGGGAGACCATAGGAGTCCTAGCAAAGCCGAGCTCAAAGTCAGCCCAGGTCATCCTCAAGACCTGGAGGTTAAGATCTTGAGCTCAGGGCCTGAGCGCCGCGGTGTCACCTGCCTACAGTCTCCAGGAAGGCTGGATCCCCCAGCAGAGGCTGAAGAGCACCGCCAGGTCCCTGCAGCCTCCCAGTAGCCCCGCGGCCTGGCAGCATAGCCTCGAGGCGCTCTGAATGGTGCGGGGGTCACCTCACCTGCACCAAGAAGCGGAAGGTAAGGAGGGCGGCACTGAGGAAGGCAAAGTCGGGGGCTCAGTCTCAGCTGTGTAGCTGGGGTTGGTCCAGGACCTCACTTTCTCCTGCAGCCACTCCTGACCAGCAGGCAAGTGCTTGCTCTTCCTGCAAACCCACACCCTGCATGCCTGCTCTGAGAGCCTTTCCCACACAGTCACTGTGAGGCTGCACCACAATGTCACCATAACTGCAACCCACGAGTGTTGTTCCACCACAGCGCTACAAGCACCCAGGGGAGACCCCATCTCAGCCCACTCTGGTTTCCCCACACCTACTCCCACCTCACATGCAGAAGGCACTGAGGAAAGGCCTCGAGCTCTGATTCCACATGAAATCAAAATGAAAACAGAGGAGGAGCTAGTAAGATACTGAGAAGCCACTGGGCCTCACCCCACAGGACCTGCCGGCGCACTGCTAATTCTCCTCAGGAGGAAGCCAACGGGCCTACAGAGCAGACGCCAAGGAGCAGAGCTGCCAGCCCAGCCACCAGCACACACAAGTCTCCATGACCCCTTCCCAGCAACAAGGCCCTCTGCGGGACGGCTCGGTGTAAACTTTTTTTTGGTATTGGGGATTGAACCCAGTGGCATTCTACCTCTGAGCTACATCCCAGCCCTACTTTTTTCTTTATTCTGAAACAGTCTCAGTAAGTTGAGAAGAGCCTCCCGAAGTTGCTGAGGCTGGTCTTTCTATCTCAGCCTCCCAAGCACTGGGGTTCCAAGCGTGCGCCACCACGCCCGCTCCAGTGTAAACTTTCCAGAAAAGGTTTATGCTATGGCGACAGTTCTAAGTTCTCTTCAGCTGTAAAACCTATAAATCTTTTCACTTCAAAGCTGGCCATTTCACATCTTCTCAGAAAGGCAAGAGTTTTTCCACCCAAGTCTTAGGGTGAGTGCCCATCCCCAGAGAAAGCCGAGTGGGCCACTCAGCCTCACACTCTGCCCTTGCCCGTGGTCACTTCCTCTCTGGACACAGGGTCAGCGGGGGCTGGGCCACGTTAGGCCTTCTCCAGTTACCTCGTCAAAAGGCTTGGTGATGCTGGTCTCCAACTGCCAGTCCAGTGTCCTCCACACCTTCAGGCTGCGGTCATCAGCTTGAGAGGCGATGTATTTACCCACAGGGTCCCAAGTTAACCCTTTCACCAAGCCAGAGTGACCTCTAAGAGTAGCAAGAATTTCTGTGAAGAAAAATACTCACTCAGTCCCTCCAGATGGCACACATGGACCAAACGGTAACTCCAAGCACACGAGCCACAGTGGTCCTGGAGCAGTACCCTGGCCAGCCTCCACCGAGCACAAGCAGAAGGGCCTCCTAGGTGGATCTCCACCAAAGCTACAGGAGGAATGCCCGCAGCAGGAGGGAGGCTCCCGGGCCTCCTTCAGCTGCTGCTGACCACCAAGGTCGCACATGCCCCACAGGACAGGGCGCTGAGGCCTGAGCACAGCTGCCGTATGTGCCCCACATCTGCCTGCAGCTGCCCTCACGGACAGAAGGCTGTGCCAACCGGGCCATGACCTCACGATGTGGACGAGCTACTCAGCAGCTACCTGGTAGGCAGCAGGTCTCACGGCTCCAAGGGCCGTCACCACGCGGAGTCTTTTGTGAGTCAGTACTGAAGACAAAGAAGTACCCAAAGCACGGTATACAGATGTGCAATTCAAACATGACACAGATAACTAAGACGGCCCCCCTGCAGCCAGAATGGAAGGCCCACTCATGCTGGCGGCGGCTGTCAAAGGTAACTAAAGTGACTGAGATCGCCCCGTTACTTGGGGGGCTGAGATGAGGACTGCAAACAGCCTCAGCAACTCAGAGAGACCCTGCTTCAAAATAAAAGAGCAAAGTAGGGCTGGGGTGTAGCGTGGAGGCAGAATGGCCTGGGTAAGCCACGGACGGCACATTTCTGGCTCATGAGGAAATGCGCTCCCGAGGCTCAGCGGGAGTGTGAGGAGCAGCTGTGAGCTGAGCACCGCAGCTCTAGGCCAGCTTAGGACTTTAAAACGCAAGGCGTAATAGAACCTTTGGCAAACTGGGTTGGTATTAGCTGGCACCTGCTCAAGGGTGTCAGAGATGACGACTGAAGAAAAAGCAAAAGTGGGTTACTGTCAAGACACACACCTGGGCCACTGAGATACTTGCTGACACCAAGATTAAGAAGACAGTGCCAGACTTCCCCTCAGTCCCCAGCAGGGAAGACCCCTTACCTGGGAACTTCACAGCATTCCAGATGACCACAGTATTGTCCACACTGCACGAGGCCAGCCAGGCATCATGGGGGGACCACGCTACATCCATGACATCTGGGAGAAGACAGAGGAGGGGGTGAGACCTCCCGCTGCGGCAGGTTCGGGTGGACACTCACAGCAGCCTTGGGGTCTCATCTCAGGACGCGACCATGACCATCGTCATGATGAGTAGACCACGGCCTGATAACTCTTCTGGGCTGTGGCCTTGGGCCTGCCCCCTCAGCTAACTGGCCTTCCTCAGAGAGCCTCGGCAAGGAGAGACTTATCAACCTAGCAAGACCCTGTTTCATGATAAAAATAAGAACTAGGATTAGGACATAACTCAGGGATAGAATGCTCCTGGATTCAATCCCCAATACGGCAAAAAACAAAGCAAAAAACTATGGGGCATGGTGGAGCATGCCTGTAATCCAAATACTTAGGAGGCTGAGACAAGACCTTAGGTTCTAAGAAGGCCACCTTCAGCAACTCAGAGAAACTCTCAGCAACCTAGGGAGACCCTGTTTCAAAACAAAAAATAAAAGAAGGCTGGGGGTATAGCTTGGAGATAGAATGCTTGGAGTCAATCCTAGTCACACACACACACACACACACACACACACACACACACACACACCTTTGAGCAGGGTGTGGTGGTGCATGCCTATAATCCCAGTACTTGGGAATCTGAGGCAGGAGGATCTCAAGTTCAAGGCCAGCCTCAGCAACTTAGAGACTACTTCAAAATAACAAGGGCCAAGGGTATAGCTCAGAGCTATAATGCACCCTAGGTTCGATCCCTAGTACCAAAAACCCAAACGCAGAAAGTGGGTGTAGCCCAGTGGCGGAATGTTTGCCTAGAAGACACAAGGCTCTAAGCTCAGTCCTTAGCACTCCAAGAAAGTTAAGTTGCTGAGGCTGGCTGTGAACCTGTGATCCTCCTGTCTCAGCCTCCCAAGTACTGGCATTGCAGGCATGTGCCACCATGCCCGGCTAGGATTGTCTTTTTTAGAAGAATAAGCCAAACACCCAAAATTTCCACCGCCCTCTTTCCCTAGTTTTCCAAGGTCTCCAGGGACGGTTGCGAAGGGCTTGGAGGATGGTGCTGTGACGCACTGATGCTTCATTTCATGTTCAGACCACCTCTGAGAGGTTCAAGGCTCCTGCTCTACTCCACTTTCTAGACTGCCGAGAGGACCCATCACCACGAACAGTGCCAAGCTGACGCGGACACTAAGGGCTTCTGTCTCTCATGCACATGTGTCCTGTGCAACCCTCCACACTGCAGATGATTTCTTTGAGACTGATATCCCAAAGAGGAACTGTTGGGCAGAGACCTGGACATCTTCACCGGCTGCATTCTCATAACACTGAAGACAGCTTTTCAAAGGCCTCTGTGCCTTTCCACGTGCAGTGCCAACTTCGGGACTTCCTTTTTCCTTCTACCTTCTTTTGTGGTGCAGATTGAACCAGGGGTGTTCTACCTGAGTCACATTCACAGGCACCCCCTTTCTACCCCACACCTTTCTGTGACGCTGGGGATAGTATCCAGGGTGTTCTACCTCCAATCTATTCCTATAGCCCTTTCCTTTAATTTTATTTTTTGTTTTGAAACAAGGTCTCACCAGGCTGTTGAGAGTCTCACTATGTTGCTGAGGCCATCCTCGAATCTGCCATCTTCCTGACTCAGAATGACTGGGATTATAGGTATACATCTCCATGCCCAGCTCCTAGCCCTTTTTATTTATTGTGAAAGAGGATCTCACTACATTACCACAAGCTGGACTCAAACCTGCCATCCTCCTGCCTCAGCCTTCCAAGTGCTGAGATGACAGGAGTTGCAGTCATGCCCAGTTTCCTGTTAGTTAATTGACTTTCTGTGTTTTCACTTTGATCTGCTCATCAGCGAGGTGAGGCTTCGTGTCTATCGGCTCCTCTCTTGTGACTAGTGCGCGGTATGAGCTTTATGTAGGATGGCGACAACACAGTAGGCGCGAAGCAAGGTGCTCGGAACTCGCAGGGCAGGCACAGACACGAGTCGCGGCGCGGGGCCGCGTCGTAGCCCGGCACTTGGGAGACTGACGCAAGAGAGCCGCGACAATTTAGCAAGGCCTTGGGTTTTCTTTTTTTTTAATTTTTGTGGTACTGGGGATGGAACCCAGGGGCTTTCTACCTCCGAGCTATACCCTCAGCCCTATTTTTTATTCTTTATTTGGAAACCGGGTCTCACTGAGTTGCCGAGGGCTGTCTGCGAACTGAGATTCTCTTCTCTCAACCTTCCCAATGCTGGGATCACAAGCCTGTGCCACCATGCCCGGCTTAGACCCTGTTTCCAAATAAAAAATCAAATAGAGCCGGGCATGGTGGTGCACACTTGTAATCCCAGTACCTGGGAGGCCGAGATGGGAGGATCACGTAGGTTCAAAGCCAGCCTCAGCTACTTAGTGAAGCTCTCGGGAACTTAGTGAGACCCTGCTTCCAAATAAAATATAAAATAGGTCTGGGAGTTTAGCCCGAAGGTAGAAAGACCCTGGGTTCCACCCCCCAGTACCACAAATAAAATAAAATACAAAAAGGGGATTGGGGACATAGCCCAGAGGTAGAAATCCCCTGGATTTCTACTCCTAGTATCACAATAAAATAAAATAAAGACCAGAATTTCACTGTAGTACCACGTTTCATAGCAGAGAAAGATGTGGTCAGATAGGACCCCAAAATGAGGCATGGTTTTCTTAGCAACTTCCAGACTTACTTATAGTATAGACATTGGCTGCAAACCCCACCAAGTCACCTACCTATAAGGCACTTTAGATATAGAACTCTGTGATTTCTTCTATACCTGTTAACCTTCAAAAATGTTCTCTTTAAGCCGGGCATGGTGGTGCACACTTGTAATCCCAGTACTTGGGAGGCTAAGACAGTAGGATTGTAGATTTACAGCCAGCCTCAGCTACTTAGTAAGGCCCTGTGCAAACTCAGTGAGACCCTGTTTCAAAATAAAGAATAAAAATAGGGCTAGGGGGCGTAACTCAGAGGTAGAATGCCCCTGGATTCAATCCCCAGTACTGGGAAAAAGAATAAAAAAAAACACAAAAAAAACAACCTTGCTTGAAATCTGATAAATATTCAATTATATTTCCCCCTGATTTATTTATTTAATATTTATTTAATTTATTTGCAGTATTGGGGATGAGACCCCAGGGGCATGCTACTACCAAGCGGAAACCCCCAGCCCTATTTTTTATTCTTTATTTTGAAGCTGAGGCTGGCTTCAAACCTAGGCGATCCTCCTGTCTCAGCCTCCCAAATGCTGGGATTACAAGCGTGCGCCACCACGCCCGGCTCTGATTTAATTATTTAGTGTTTATTTCTTTAACATCTTAGATTTAATTGGTGTATGTTGTGTTTAGTAGGGATCTAAGTGTATTTCTCTTTACCCACATACTGTTTAAGGATGTCGTGTGGGGAGAAACCAATCCCCTTTTGGTAAGCGACTGAGGCCTCTCCATGGCAATACATCTACATATTTGGCACATGTAGCCCTCTTTGTGGTAGTAGTTTTATCCCAAACCCACCACGTTTCAATTACAGGAACTTTGAATGTTTTGTTCTGAAGGCTACTTGTCCACGCAGCCGCCCTTTGAGATCAGTGCCTGCTGCTCCAGGAACCCACCATGCAGCAGCTCTTTCTCTGACATGCAGGTTTGGAGCTTGTCTTCAAAGTGTATGTGCAATCCCCTTTTCTCCTTCTTTTTTTTTTTTTTTTTTTGGTGGTACTTGGGATTGAACCCAGGGTGTTCTACTCTCTGAACTACCCTCTTCCCTGTCCTTTTTATTTGGAAACAGGGTCTAAGTTGCTGAGGGCCTCACTAAATTTTTGAGGCTGTCCTGGAACCTGCGTCCTCCTGTCTCAGCCTCCCAAGTACTGGGACTACGTACAGGCATGTGCCACCATGCCTGGCCCCTTTTCTTCCTATTGTGTACTAATACAAAGCCAAGACCCTCCCGCACTTGATCTCCATTTCTGATCAGGTTCTTGCCATCATTCTTGGTGACTCCCCGAGGATGGATCTCTAAGACCAAGGCTGTGGGTTCCTCACCCTTCTTGTTCTCCTTTGGCGACCTTGGCTTCTAAGTTAATTCTCACCGCAGGCTGGCCCAGAGGCCACCCCTCCCTGTCTCATCCCTAACCCTCCGCACTCCGGCCGTGGCCTCGCTCACCCTCAACCCCTCCACCAGCCTCAGCGTTAAGGGCGCACTCCCCCAGTCTGCCACCCCCTGTTCGTGTGCTCACTTCTCTTCCAACTGAGATCCCTCGGTCCCATTCTCTTCCTCTGGCTCCTGACAAAACCCAGCTCCGTTCAGTTCTGATATCTTTTCCCCAGTATTTCTGGAGCACCCTCCACGAGGCTCTGACCCATCCACACCAGTGCAAACTTCACTTGCCAAGGCCATCCAGGGGCTCACGTTGCCCAGCGCACTGGCCAGCCCTCGGCCTGACCTCCCCTCCGTGCACATGTCACTCATCCCTTTTTCCTTCCAGTGCTCTTCACTGTCTCAACTTACCTCTCCTGCGACTCCCATAGCTCCAAACCTGGCTCTACCACTGGACTGTTTCTACTCAGGGCCTCTCTCTACTCAAAGAAGCCTATCTCCACCTGCCTATGTAGATGTCCACGTACACTGGAAAACTGAATGTCAGCTGGGCGTGGTCAGGCATGCTTGTAATCCCATCGCTTAGGAGGCTGAGACAGGAGGATCCCACAGGTTCGAAGCCAGCCTCAGTTACTGAGTGAGGCTGCGACTTAGTGAGACACTGTTTCCAAATAAAGTATAAAATAGGTCTGGGAGTATAGCCTGGAGGTAGAAAAGGCCCTGGGCTCCACCCTCAGAACCACAAAACATAAACAAAAACAAAAACAAAACAAGCCAGGCATGGTGGCGCACGCTTGTAATCCCAGCATCTGGAAGGCTGAGACTGGAGGATCACGGTTCGTGGACAGCCTCAGCTACTTAGTGAGGCTCTCTGCAACTCAGCGAGACCCTGTTTCAAAATAAAGAATAAAAAATAGGGCAGGGGGTGTAGCTTGGAGGTCGAATGCCCCTGGGTTCCATCCCCAGACCCACAGAAAACAAACAAACAAAAAACCCCACAAAAAACAGCCGGGCGTTGTGGCGCACGCTTGTAATCCCCGCACTTGGGAGGCTGAGACAGGAGGATTGTGCAGGTTCGAAGCCAGCCTCCGCTGGTTTGAGAGACCCTGTTTCCAAATAAAAAATATAAAATAGGTCTGGGAGTGTAGCCCGGAAGTAGAAGGCCCCTGGGTTCCATCCCCAGTACCACCAAAACAAACAAACAAACAAACAAACAAACAACCCCCCCCCGAATATCTGCATTCGAAGTCCAAAACATAAGTAGATGTGGCAAGGTGATGCAAGCCCAGTCCTTGGAAAGCTAAGATGGAACTGCAAGTTCACAGAGAGCCTCAGCAACCTAACCTAGTGAGATCTCAGCAATCTAGTGAGACCCTATTTCAAAAGAAAAAATAAAAAGAAAGGGTTGGGGGTATAGCCTGGAAAGAGAATGCTCCTCAGTACTACTGCCTCCCCAAAACAGAGAGGGAGGTTTGTTCACCTTAAGCTGTCTACAGAGTGCTTGCTGAAGATAAAGCGCTCGTGGGTTCAGCTGATGCCTCCCAACCACCTGCTCCTGTCCTGTCTTCCTATGTCCTAGACATTCCCCCAATCCTCAGGCCTAAGCTGGTGTCTGTTCCCATATGCCTGCTGCCCTGCAGTCTCAGTACTGGACCCTCTGGCGATGCAGGCACCAGTGTGGACTTGCCATCATCGCCCCATGCCCTGTCCTTCCTTCTTCTCTCTAACCCAAAGGGCAGGGCTGCTCAGGCCCTTGCAGCTTTACAGAAACAGCCTTCTTTTCCCTGGGAGCAGCCACAACAGTGCCCTGTGTCTTGCAGATCCTTACACCTCTCCCCTCTGTGCCTGATGAGTGACCCCTCACCAACATGTCATGACTTGGCCCCGCACACGGGGCCCGCCTAACTCTGCGCTGCTCTTGCTCATGTGACGATCAAGCCGCGCTAAAACGCCGCCTGCGTACCACTCACACCTAGCCTCCATCATCGCTGCCCCTGCCTGGGCTGGACCACAGGCTTCCAGGACAAGTAGGAATTATGTTTATTTGGCACCCTGGTACCTAAAGTGCAATGGCCTTTAGAGTGTTAAAGACTGCCCTTACTCCTCTTCAGCCTAAACCTATACAACGCACCTCTTCCATTTGCAAACCTAGGCAGGCGGAGCTGAGAAGATTTCTACTGGGAACCTGTGGGCTGGTTTCTAGGGAATAGATAAATTATGCTTACAGACTCAATGATCCCCTGATGAAGGTACTGATTCAGTTCAGCAGGATAAACAGCAGAACGCGGAAAGTTCTACATCAAAGACATAAATGTACAGCCCAGGAGGGTTGGAGTGGGGGACTGCATATGGCCGGCAGCAGACTATAGAGAAAGTGACTGCACAGGCCTTGACAAGTAGGTGACGTGGAGGCACTGCCAGGGACCAGCCCAACCCCACAGGCGGCCCCACTCACCGCCCGAGTGACTCCGGAGGATGGAGACACACCGCCACTGTTCCACGTTGGCAAGCTTACCACTGGAGCCGAACACAGTACTGGGCCCAATGTACCTGTGTAAAAGAGGAGTCAGACAGGAACTCTTGGAGTCCTCGGGCCCTGAACAGAGATATTCCCTGCAGCGTGGCTTAGCGTGGCAGACAGAACAAAGCAAAATACACAATGGCTGCAAAGGGCTAGGTTTTCAACAAAGGGGCTGATTAGGTAACTTATGATCCATGCACTTGATGAAATAACACACAAACCTCGCACAGGAAAAAGTTCACATTCTACTAAGTGAAAAAAGTAGGCCACAGGACATCATATACAAAATGATACCACCTAACACACACAACATGGCTATCATCCATACATGGAAAAGTAAGGGATACACATTAAAAAAAAAACCCAAATATTGAACATGGTTATTAGAGTAGTGAGAGGGTTTTCTTTTTTTATACTTTTTTACTTTTCTCAGCTGTATACTAAATGTTATTTATGTGGGCTAAAGTAGCAAAATCGACAGAATTTTAAAATCCCCTGGTAATGAATCAAATGGCCCTGCCTTAACCCCCAAGGCACCGAGACCAGGTGAGCCTAGGGCAGCGATGCTTTCCGGAGGAGCAGCCCAGCAGGCCTGGTGAAGGCGGTATGCGCTTTCGGTCACCCTTGGCTCTCAGAAAGCTCTGCTTAGCTGGGCGTGGTGGTGCACACTCGTGATCCCAGTGCTTGGGAGGCTGAGAGTGGAGGATCACAGGTTCAAAGACAGCCTCAGTCACTCAGTGAGGCCCTTCATAACCTAGGGAGACCTTGTTTCAAAATAAAAAACAAAATGGGGCTCTGGGTGTAGCCCAGAGGTAGAATGCCACTGAGCTCGATCCCCGGCGCCAAAAGGCCACAGCCATAGAAAGGCTAGCCGGGCCCTGTGGCTGACGCCGGCACACCGTTTACTGCTCCAAGCAACTGGCCCAGTCGCCTGGGAGCCTCCTGTGGGGCTCATCTTGAGACTGTTGGCCAAGCAGTAAAGAAAAATCCCGCTTTCCAGATGATGCTTAGCTCATTTTGGGTGCAGGGCAAGGGGCCGCCCAGGTTGAGGCTGCCAGAGACTGAAGCAACTGGCAGAGAGGACAGGCTCTGGATCCCACCCGGATTCCATCTCGGAACCGCAACTTCTAGAGGGTTTTGTATGTTAGGTTTCCATGTGAAATTTCGCGTGAGGAACAAAACCAACACGGGCACCATGTCAGCACCAGAAGGGATCGCCCTTCCTTTCTCGGGTGGCAGCCCTGCGGCCCTGCCAGTGGTGGCTGGCCAGTCAGCAGGCGGGCTGGTGGCCTCCCGGCCGCGCCACCTGCCCCTGATTTATGCGCGCTTCCTGCTCCTTATGAAGTCAGTCCTCTGTGGACTGCAGCACCAGGGTGGGAAAGGCGACTTTGATAAAGACCAGCAAAGCAGCTTCTAAAAGTTAAATGTGAAGAAAGGAAAATGATGCTTACGTAGCCCGTTTCCACACCATAATCAGTTTGTCATCTCCCCCAGAAGCTAAATACATCCCACTGTTTGACCACCGCACACAGTTCACACATGCTGGGAAGAAAAAAAAAATAGGGTGATGAAAATCCAATAGTATGCCTGCTTGCTTTATGCAGAATTTGGCAAGATGTAAGGGGTTTATAAAATCTAAGCTATCGAATCTATTTAAGGAATTAAGGCATCTACTGTGTGAGGACCCCAGAAAAACAATTCAGTCAGAGCACTACCCCGCTTATCCCATAACAAATCACCGAGCTGTGTGTAGGGGTATCATCATCTGAGAACTGCTGGTGTTGAGCAGAAGAGACAAGAACTTATTCCCATGAAAAGTGACAAACTTCATTATTCAAAGGGCCACCTACTGCTGAGATGCGTTTCTGAATAGGGATTATTCTCAGAATGAAAGCCTCTGCCAAAATGGCCAAGATGCCTTCTCTGGAACTTTTAGGGGAATAACTTGGCAGGGTATAAAAACTGTGACTCTGACTTAATCCTACTTGTCAGAGCCAGTCCTTTCCAGTTTGGATTTCCCAAACCTGTCAGCACTGCATATTTACTGATTCTGCACTTATAAAGTAAGAGCAGCAGAAATCCTCCGGGCCTCTGCGGAGGCAGAGCCTCCAGAAACAAGGACTTCAGCCTTTGGGAGACATGGGATGTGATGGACACTAACCAAGCTGCAGCTAGCACACAGCCTGCGAGTAACGTGTGCTCCAGGTGCGAGGACACTGAGGCGTGTGGGGCAAGCACACGGAGCAGAGGAAGAGGCTGCCAGCCAAGGCCAGCAACACTGATGGAGGACCTCGGGTGGGACACTAAGGCACAACAGCAGGAACGGAAACCACAGCCCTGTCCAAAAGCCCAAAGGGTCCTGGCAGAGCCTTGGAGAGACACAGTGCCAATCTCTAACATTCTGGTGAGTGGTCTCTTATGCACCCTTTCCTAGAACCCTACTGTGTCCGGTTGCTGGCCCCAAAGCCCCATGGAATCAGGCAGTAACGACTCATGAGCAGGAAATCACCAGAGGTACCTGCAGACTGTCCAAAGATGGTTCTGTGGGCGGGCCGAGTCTTCTGCCGAATAACTCACCCAGGTGTGCAGCCAACATCTGTGCCTTCAGACAGCAGGCCGAGGGGAGTTACCGCCGCACGGGGCCTTATCTTTCTAATTACAAACACATGTGCTAACCTTGGGCACTCTGCCAACACGCAAAGCCTGCAAAGGGCCACTCTGTAATACCTAAGTGATTGTCCATCTGGCAAAGCATCTTGGGAATGTTTTCATCCTTCTCGTCATCCTCCTGGAGGACTGGAGACATATTCCAGATCACAACCTTCCCAGAATCCTGCCCTGGAACGAAGAGCCAGAAATAGCTTAATGTGCCAAGAGTCCAACTCAATGTTGGTGTGCAATATTAATTATGGGAAGTCCTCAGTTAAGAGTCCATAAATTATAACTGACTAGATCTAAGGAGACAGAGCTTGCATTGCTAATGCAAACTGCAGGACCCAAGAGAATTTGTACTCAGCTATTGCTGAGCGCAGCCTGACTTTATGGGCAGGAAATGAAGAGGGGATTGAGTTCCGGTCTAGCTTCCAGTCTGCTGTGACACCCCCAGAAGACCCCCACTTTGGCCAGGACACTGGCTCCTCATGCGCAAGCCGAAGAGAATGGAAGTAGATGTCCTCAGGACACTTTCAGGCGTGTGTCTGCACCCTAGAAGGCGAGGAGAAAGCACAGTCTCTCCCAAGGTTCCCTCTCCTTCACATCACTGCCTGGAATCCATGGCCGTTCCAGAGCTGATGGGCTGCTTTGAGACCCAAGTTTGAAATGTGCCCTGAACACAGGAAAAGGACTCATGACCTTCTTCTCTCCCTTTGCAGTCAGCTATAAACGGGAGACCAAGCAAAGAGGGGACTTGGGGTTCCTATGGTCATAGGTGATGTATTTCTCTGCTGAGGCTGAGGCTGTCCTGGGGCCTGGGATCCTCCTATCTCAGCCTTCCAAAGTTGTGGGGTTACAGGCATGCGCCACCGTACCAGCTGCCATGGGCATCTTTACTCTCCACAGCAAATTCCTTCGACCAGAAAATGTGTCTAATGATTACATGACTAACTTAGTAGTCTCATCATCCCTTCCCTTTCCCACTGGGAAAAATGGCTGACAGAGTCCTTGTCCTGGGGATTGCCTGCCACTGTCTATGCTCAAAAGCCTGGTGCAGGGATGCATATTCATTCTAAATTTAACTCAACAAATAGGAATGACAAAGATACCTGGCTGGGTGCGGTGGAGCACGCCTGTATTCCTAGCACCTGGAGGCTGAAGCAGGGGATGATAGGATTGAGAACCGCCTCAGCAACTTGGTGAGACTCTCAGTAATTTAGCAAGAACCTGTATCAAAATAAAAAGGGCTAGGGGTGTAACTGGAGATAGAATGCCCCTGGGTTTAATCCTAAGAGCAACAACAACAACAACAAAAAAAACAAAAAACAAAAAGAGTTTTGATTTAACTCGTTCAGAATTAAAATTGCACATTTGAAGGCTGAGCACGACGGCACACCCCAGTAATCCCAGTATTTGGGAGGCCGAGAAAAAAGGATGGCAGGTTCCAAGCCAGCGGTAGAAACCTAGCAAGACTCAGCAACCTAGTGAGGCCCTTTTGAAAACAAAAAAGAAAAAGAAACTGGGTTTTAGCTCGAAGATAAATCGCCAGTACCCCCAAAAGTACATTTTTACCAGGTACAGTGGTGCATGACTATAACTGCAGTTACTAGGGAGACTGAGGCAGTAGGATTTCAAGTTCAAGGCCAGCATTAGGAATTTAGCAAAACTCTGTATCAAAATAAAAGCAGGCATTGGTGGCTCACGCCTGTAACCTGGAAGGGTGAGACAGAAGGATTACAGGTTCAAAGCCAGCCTCAGCAACCTAGTAAGACCCTGTTTCCAAATAAAAAATAAAAGGGCTAGGGGTGTAGATCGGAAGTAGAATGCCCCAGAGTTCAGTCCTGAGCACCACAATTTTTTTTAAAGTAAATAAAATAAAGGGCTGAGGATGTAGCTCAGTGGTAGCGCCCACCATGTTCACTTTAAACTGAGCCTTCTCTTGGCAGCTGGCCGCGGACAGCAGGAGAAGTAGAGCAGGGGCAGGGCCGCAGCGCTCTCCCCCGTGCACTCTGCAAACATACCTTGTCCTCCAGTTGCGAACTTGGTCCCGTCAGGGTGAATATCAACTGAAAAAATCGGCTTGCCTGGAAACAAAGGAGAAAAACACATCTAACTTGGTTGATAATGCACTGGAGAAGAACAACAGACTTAGAATTTTTAAAATATTGAGTATTCAAGTAGTATCTTTACTTGCTGCACCTAGGACAAAATTAACAGGCTACAGATAAACTACCCATCATACGGATGGAGCGATCTAACAGTTTCTGTGAACGTCTGAACTTGCTGGAAGAAAGCTCCACGAAACATTAGCCAGCCCAACATAGAGAGTGACAAATGTTCATCACTGAGCCCGCAGGGTGCGGGGTTCTCATCTGCCACCTTTTGGGTCCTGTGTTTGCAGAGCTGCTTGTGAGAAAAGCTCTGACCCACAGGTAAAAAACAAACAAACAAACAAACAAACAAACAAACAAACAAACAAACAAACCTCTTTTGGCACAAAGCTCTTTTAAAGATACAAGCTCTCAGCAATGCGTGGTGGCGCATGCTTGTAATCCCAGCATTTGGGAGGCTGAGACAGGAGGATCACGGTTCGCAGACAGCCTCAGCTACTTAATGAAGCTCTTTGCAACTCAGTGAGACCCTGTTTCAAAAATAAATAAATAAAAATAAAAAAACAGGACAGGGCTGAGGGTATAGCTCAAAGGTAGAATGTCCCTGGGTTCCATCCCCAGGACCAAAAAAAAAAAAAAAAAAAAAAAGAAAAAAGACACAAGCTCTTCCTGGGCTTTTTGACTGGCCATCTGAAGCTGAACAGGGACAAGACTTGCTACTCACAGGGGCCTCACTTCCACCATCAGGCTCAGGCCCCAAAAGCTTTCCTGGGTGTCTGTGCTGTACCAAAAGCCACAGCGGTCCGCTCCTGAGCATCTTGGTGTTGAAGTGGAAGTCCAGCTGCTGAGGGAAAGGGCTGTGGCTAGTTTTCAGGAGCCCACAGGGCTTGTGGAAGGCACCCACAGCTAGCAGGGTGGGTCAGACTGGTGAAGTGCTGTGAGAACTTGAAACCAAGCAGACTGTGGGGGTTATCAAGGGCCCTGGTGGGCATCTGTCCAACTCCTAGGCTAAGGGTCTAAAGTTGCAAGGGGCTGGGCATGGTGGCACACACTTGTTATCCCAGTACTTGGAAGGCTGAGACAGGAGGATTGCAGGTTTGAAGATAGCCTAGTAGTGAGACTCTCATCAACCCAGAATGACCCTGTTTCAAAAAAAAAAAAAAAATAGGAGACTGGGGGAATAACTCAAAGTAGAATACCTGTGAGTTCAATCCTTAGGACTATACACGAGATGGGGGCCACCAGCTCTAGAACCATACAGCAAGCAGGTGGGTGGCGCCCCAGGCCCCACACGTGGAAAGTCAGTGCTGGTCCCAGGCGATGCCCAGCACTCCGCTCACTGCCCTCCAGAGGCCACGAGTGAGCAGGCAAAAACACGAGCACCCTGTTTTGTCCTGAGGAGCCAGCAGAGACCCCGGAAAGGTTGGGAATCTCATCTCTGGTACCCCTGGAATTCCAGAACAACCAAAGCTACCACGTAGGTAACCAAAGCAGGGCCGTCTTCATGCTGGCAGCCCGACCTGGTCCTGAGGCCCTCATGAGTTCAGGCCTACACCAAGACCAGGCCCTCTACAGACTGGTCCAGTCCAGCCAAAGCTCAAGGCCTTCCTGCAGCACAGGACTTGAAATCGCAGGCTGCCTCCTGGAGTAGCTACTTCTGACAGTCTTGTTCTGTGCACATGGAAGAGGAAACCGAGGCACAGAGAGGCTCTGCAAATCCCTTTACTGTATGTCTGTCTAGCCCATCTGCCAAGTAAGCCCAGGAGCTCAGTGATTTTTGTCGTTTATTCACGGATTCATCTCCAAGCCCCTGAGCCTGTGGTGTGGCACATATTAACCCCTCAACAATCACTGTGAATAAAACGCCACAGAAGTGTTGAATTCCACCTCCCTTCAGGGTCACAGGCACTCTGCCCCTGAGGCCTTGCAGTGGGGCTCAGATTTCACCAACCCCTGCAGGTGGGGAGCATCCTGGCTGCTCCCAGAACTGCCTACGGCTTCCCCATGCCTCCAACCACAGACCTCTCTGCCTTCCCCATCAAGGTCCACACAGTGACATCTAGTGTCAGGTGGCCAGGAGACTGAAAACACAGCAGGAAAGGAAACTGTAGCCACCATCAAGCTGTTTTGGTCATTTCCCTCCATTAAAGTGAAGGAAGTAACATGTACATCATTCAGATGCAACACTGGCCAACACTTAAAACTTTTGGTAACAGTCCTTGTTTCTTCATCCCCTTTCCTGATAATTTTTGGAGGGCTTTTGGTTTTGGTACTGGGGACTGAACCCAGTGGTGTTCTATCTCCACACTACACCACCAGCCTTTTTTATTTTTGTGTTTTCAAACAGGGTCCCGCTAAGTTGCTCTGGCCTCAAACCTGCACTCTTCCTGTCTCAGCCATCCAGGTACTGAGATTATATGTATGTGCCACCTTGCCTGGCGTTTTCTTTCTCCTTCTTTTTTTTCTTTTTTTAATTGGAAACAGGGTCTAAGTTGCTAAAAGCCTCACTATATTGCTAAGGCTGTCCTTGTACCTGTTATCTTCCTGTCTCAGCTTCCCAGCTATTGAAATGACAGGCATGCACCACCACACCTGGCTTCCCTCTAAAGAGATAGTCCTTTAAAATTATCTGCAATGCCGGGCGTGGTGGCGCACGCTTGTAATCCCACGCTTGGGAGGTGGAGACAGGAGGATCGTGCAAGTTCGAAGCCAGCTGTGCTGGCTTAAGAGACCCTGTTTACAAAAAAAAAAAGTATAAAAAATAGGTCAGGAGTGTAGCCCAGAGGTAGAAGGGTTTCCAGGAACACCAGTACCATAAAAATTATCGCAAAATGAATTTCTATAAATCTACTCTCTTCTTCCTACCTCCATTAGAAAATTAATAACTATGCTCCCTTAGGGTGGAGGGTATTAACAACCACAATTAAGAAACAACAATGCCTGGTGTGGTGGTGCATACATGTCATCCCAGCATTCTGGAGGCTGAGACCAGAGGATCCAAGTTAGTGGACAAGCTCAGCTACTTAGTGAGGACCTCTGCAACTTGGTGAGACTTTGTTTCAAAATAAAGAATTAAAAATTAGGGCTAGCTCTGAGGTCAAATGCCCCTGGGTTCCATCCCCAGACCTGCAAAGGATAAAAAAAGGGAGAAAGAAAGAAAACGACAAGCCAGGGAGGGTGGTGCACATCTATAATCCCGATACTTAGGAGGCTGGGACTGGAGGATTGCAGGTGTGAGGACAGCCTCAGCAAGTAGTCAGGCTCTCAGCAACCCAGTGAGACCCTGTTTCAAAATAAAAGAGGGGGGACTGGGAGTGTAGTAGCTTAGGGGTAGAAGGCCCCTGGGTTCAATCTTCAGCATCACAAAACAAAGAAACCAGCAAAAACAAAACAAAACAAAACAAAACAAAAACCCAAAGTAGTAAGTGAAAAAATGCTATATGTACAATCATGGTCTATGAGGGAGGATAACGAGAAAACTGGCTTTGCTATGGCAACTGAGGGAGAGATCTGGTTAAGGTCTTAGAAAATTCAGACACTCATAATGTGGTATGTATACTAAAAAAAAAAAGTATTTTTAAAAAGAACCAAGTCGGGTGTATTCATTCGAGTCACCCCTCCATGCCAGTCTGGTATGGAGCTGTACCTATCCTCTGTATTTCTATCTTTTAATAAACTTCTTTAAATAAAGAACCAAGTTAAAAAAAAAAAAAAAAGAAAAGAAAAAGAACCAAGTCATCTAGCCAGGCATGGCACATGCTTGTAAGCCCAGTACTTGGGAGGCTGAGGCCGGAGGATGACAGCTTCTCAGCCAGCCTCAGCTATTTAGTAAGGCCCTCCACATCTTAGTGAGACCCTGTTTCAAAATAAAGAATAACAAATAGGGCAGGGGGTGTAGCTCAGAGGTCGAATGCCCCTAGGTTCCATCCCCAGACCCGCCAAAAAAAAGAAAAGAAAAAGCACGGAGTCATCGAATGCTTCATTGTCGACCCCACGCCCGCACCTGAGTAGAGCCCCAGGATGCTCATACCTGGCAGCTGTCACCAGTGAGCACTGAGTCATCTGTCCTGCTTCTTAACAACAGCATCAGAATGAAGCTCTGGCGTCTTCACAAGGAAGGAAGGAGGCCACATTTGTGGAAAGGCGGCTGGGAAGGCCTGTGCAGCAGCCCCTGCCTGAAGCCGGGTCCACGCGCTTCCTTTCAGATGGCTCTTTTCTGTTTTACCAGCTCACCTGACGCTCCCTTCTCAGAAGCCAGCCACTCTTCTATCCTCTCTTGCCAACTCTCCACCTGCAGACCCTACCTCCTAGTATATTCATAACCCAAAATTTCCGGGGAGAGGAAAACGTTCTTTACCTTGATCAAGAACTATGTCAGGAAGTGTATTCACTTGTCAAAGCTCACTAAGTATACACTTACGTAAGGTCTGCCATTTCATCATGTAAATTATACCTAAAAAGAATACTGCACATGCATGTACAGGTAAATATAGAATGTATCATGTATTATACTGATATTGTTTCAGGTATGTAATATTTGGAAGGGTGGCAGGGACTAAATCCAGGGGATCCTACCTCCAAACCATACCCCCAGCCCTTTTTTTCAAACAGTCTAGCTAGTTTGCTGCAAGTCTTGCTAATCTGCTGAGACTGGTCTTGAAGCCACAATCCTCCTGTCTCAGCCTCCCAGGTCCTGCAAATGGACCACCACACCCGGCTCAGGTATACAATATTCTATACATTATACACACTCTAGCATGCAATATACAAACATGTTATGTATAAAATAAATAAGGTGTGATACTGGTTGAATATCTTTTATGCACAATGTTTGTGGCCAGAAGTATTTCAAATCTCAGGAATGCAAGTCAAAATGCAAAATTTATTTTTCACATGTGTACCACACACGTGGCCTTTTATACATGAAATGAGTTTCATGGTGTAGAACCTCCCACTTGTCACATCATGTTGCACTCAAAAGTTTTGGACTTGGGAGCATTACAGACTCTGGGTTCGGGATGCTCAACCTGTACATATAAACACAGCCAGGACACAGTGCAACCGCGTGTCACGATCATGACCACTGCCACCCTGGTCAAGCCAGATCCGCTTCGTAACTGGTCTCTCAGTTCTCTCCCTTGCTCCCAGACTAGGCTCAGTGCAGCAGCCAGAGGGCCTCAGGTCCCAAGTCCGGCACGGGGGAGTCCTCTGCTCCCGGCGCAGTGGGAAGAGACCTCCAGCAGCACACTGGGCACACCCAGCTCCTGCCCGCCCGAGTGCCCTTGGCCTTGCTCACAACAGGGCGACATCCTGCTGTTGCGCAAGCCTCCCGGTGCCTCCCTCCAGTGGCACCTTCCTCCCACCTGTCAGGCCTGTGGTGGATGCTGCGAGACCACGGCCAGGTCCCCGCCACCCAAGGACTAACGCGCACTCCTCAGTCACACAGGTGGCAGCTACAGCCAGCTCCCAGCAGTCTTTTCTGGACCGGCTCTGCCCTCTACAGAACTGCTTCGACCAACATGAGGCCCCCTTCCCTGGACAGCCTACATCCAGAGACTGGAAGCAGGTGCACGAAGGCCTGGGCGCCTCCCTCTAGTTCAGGACATCTAAGAAGGGCTCTCCCAGCTCCAGAGCTCCACACGGGCAGCTGTGGCTTTGCTCCGCCTGCGCCGCAGCCCACCTGCGCCGCTGTCCGTCCTGCTTCCCTCACTCATACCAGGTATGGCTCCCAACAGTGCTCCCTGATGGTCCCCCTGCGTGGAAATCCTGCAGCCCAGAGCAGACTCCTGCGACAAGGCTTTCCTAAAGCATCCTGTTTAGGATTCTGCACCCCACCCCACCTCAGCACTCCTAACCCCTCCGCCTGTGGTCTCTCCCCACACTCACCTGCTTAGCACTTTCCAGTGGCTCTTTGGGACGTCAGCTGTGTTTCCTCAGTAGGCTCCCCTCCTACTTCCTACTTCCTCTGTTGCCTGCCGGCCTTCCTTTCTTCCTTTCTTGTACTGGGAATGGAACCCAGGGACATTCTACCCCTGAGCTCCATTCCCAGACCTGTATTATTCTTTTATTTTGAGACAGGGTCTCACCAGAGGGCCTTGCTAAATTGCTGAGGCTGCCTGCGAACCCGGATCCTCCTGTCTCAGCCTCCCAGGTACTGGGATCAAACATGAAGCACCCTGTTCGGCGACACCTCCTCTTCTATACACATGGACAGCAGCTGCCCAGCCCAGGCTGACAGGGAGGCTGTAGCTCGTGCTGCTGCTCGACAGAGCCTGGCACACTGTTTGGTTTACTGCTTTTCCCGCTTGCAGCCCAAATCCCCGGCACATCTCCGCTCAACATTTGTTAGATGGGTGAATATACTGAAGGTGCTTTCTGTGTGGGGCCTTCATTGAGTACTGCCCAGAGTCTGCACCAGCAAAGGTCTATCCTTGGTCCTCAAAGGAGGCTTGCTGACCCTGTCCATCCCTCACCAGGGTGGCTTTGCGGAGGAAGCCTCCTGTGTCCTGGCCTCCTAGGCTGGTTAATGCGTTAACATGGATATTGTTTTTTGTTTTGGTGGTACTGGAGATGGAACCCTTCTACCTCTGAGGTACACTCCAAGACCTATTTTATATTTTATTTGGAAACAGGGTTTCTTAAGCCAGCAAGGCTAGCTTCAAACCTGCGCGATCCTCCTGTCTCTGCCTCCCAAGTGCGGGGATTACAAGCGTGCGCCACCATGCCCAGCTGGATATTGCTTTTAAGAGCAAGAATTTTTTTATCCAGCCGGGAGTGGTGGCGCACGCTTGTAATCCCAATACTTGGGAGGCTGAGACAGGAGGATCGGACAGGTTCGAAGCCAGCCTCAGCTACTTAGTGAGGTTCTCAACAACTTAGTGAGACCCTGTTTAAAAAAAAATTATATACATATAATAGGTCTGGGAGTGTAGCTGGGAAGTAGAAAGCCCCTGGGTTCCTTCCCCAAACGCCCCCCCTAATTTTTTTTTTTACCTAAATGGGGTTTCTTTTTGCCAGGAGTATGTTAAACTATTCACTATCTGTTCTGTTTCATCTATACTCCCCCTTCCTAAAATGGAAAGTTCCAAACAATGCAATCATTTAAATAAACTCCTTAGGAAGAGGCTTGGGCAGAGCACACCCCCTCATTACTAGAATCCCCAATGGATTCCATCAGAAAGTCTGTTCTAGGAAAGCACCAGCTAGGATGAACAAGAAGTTTTTTGAAGCAAATCAATTCTACCAAAAAGGGCAGAGACGCTCCTGCCACCTGCCCGCCCCCAGCCACCCAGCCACCTCCCACCGCCTTCCTCAGCACTCAACACATCCAAGGGAGTAACTACTGAGCAGCACTGCCCATGCTCCAGGCACCGACCTGGGCCCCTGGACAGCGTATGAGCCAGCCAAGCCCTGCCCTCTGGGAGCTGGCTTTCCATGGGGACCTCTCTGGTAGGATCCTAGCTTTGCTCAGGTGTCTCTCCCCTCCAACATGCCTGCAAGCCAGCAGGCCACCGCGACTGGTACCAGGGAAGGCACATGACCCAGCTGAGCCAATCAGACCCGCAGGAGGACCTAGGGCTCAAAGCCGGGCACAGGCCCCTGCCTCCCGCTGCACAGGAGAGGGCTCTCAAAAACCAATGCCAGAAGTTTGCCAAGCACCTCAAGAGAAATCTAGCTGGGAGGCGGTTTCCCAGGTTTGGGTGAGAGGTGCTGAGAGAGGCAGCGGTCAATGCTGGCAGAAAGAGTGGGGAGGCACTGAAGACAGGGTACATACAGGTAGTTACGGGGATCGGCCACTACAGACAGATAATTCAGGTCACTGTGAGTTTAGAGCCAGGTCACCTCCTGAGTTTATTTCCTGAGTGTGCTGGCGAAAGTATGGATGAGGGCTAGGCAGCGGGGTTTTCTTACACCCTGATTTTAACCTAAGGAATGGGCACTTGATAAGAAAAGTGAGTTACACAGTGGGGGGACTCTGGGTGACTCCAGGGCCTTCCTAAGACACAAGGTGGATGTTTCATTGGATTCCTCAGAAGCCCCAATGTTCTCTTCCTATGTGGGCAGAGGAAGGCCGAACCTCGGACAGGTGTTCACGGCTGCCTTCTCCCCATCCGCCCTTTCCCTCTTCAGCCTCAGCTTTGGAACACTCTCTGCCTCCTAGGTGCTCTTGCCCTCCAGGTCTCTGTCCTGTCGTCCAAGAGCCGCAGCGCCTTCGCCCCCATCGCCATCATGCTGGTGCCAAGGCTCAGCCCAAGGACACGTTCACAAACCTGACCACCCGGAGGCCACTCGCCCCTCCCTGGGACTACTATGGCCTACACCCACACTTTGGCTTCTGGTCACCCTGCTTCTAGAATGAGGCAGGCATCAATCTCTCCTACCTTCCAAGCAGCTTTCCAAATACAGAAAGCCTTGCTAACTCTGGATCCCCCAGAGCGTCTCACCAGAAAGGTTCAATGTCTGGCGTGTAAACCAGTGCAAGGTCTATACACACGTTTTGTTTTGTTTGTGGTACTGGGGATGGAACACAGAGGCATTCTACCTCCAGGCTACACCCCCAGCCCTATTTTATAATTTATTTGGAAACAGGGTCTTACTAAGTTGCTGAAAGCCTAAGTAGCTGAAAGGCTGGCTTTGAACCTGTGCGATCCCCCTGTCTCAGCCTCCCAAGTGCTGGGATTATAGGTGTGCACCACCACGCCCGGCAGACATGCACATTATCCAAAGCAAAACCCCACTGCATCTTCCAAACCCTCTTCAGATGTTTTCTGTTATCTTCCTAAGTCAATCCTATCATCTTCAGGCTTAGGTCAGCAAGAGACACTAGCGAGAACCCGAATTTCCTGAGCCCTCACAAGGGCAGGTGAGGTATGTTTCATGGCTACATTGAACAAGACCAGAAGACAGATGGAGAAAACCTCCCATGTCAAATAAGCAGCAGACTTACTTGATCTGATCCCAAAACAAAAGATAAAATTCTTACCTTCAGGAGGTTGTCTAGCTGGAGCAGTGAGGTAAGTACAAGGCAGCAGCAGTAACAACAAATACCTTCCTTATCCAGCGTGAGGTTTCTCACCCTCAGCAGAACGAACACGGGCTGGAGAGCCTCCTGGACGGGCCCTCTGTATTCTGTGCTATGCTCAGCTGCAGGCCAGGGGCACTCCATCCCCGTATCTGTAAAACTGCAAGTGTCTCCAGACACTGTCCTGTTTGAGCTCTCTGATCTAGAGCCACTGCCAAGCTTATCTCCCCAGCACTGCAATCACCTATCACCCTTCGATTCCCGGCCAGCCCAGGACGGCAGTGCCACCAGCAGCGGGCCAGCCCTCACATTGCTCCTGCCCAGCTGCGCTGCCCGGTAAGCTGACTTATCTCTCTAAGTTGTCTTAAAATCCTTTTTGGGATGAGACTGGATGGGAGAAAAAAATATGTACCATAAAACAATGTTATTAACTGGCAAATTATCCTATTATTGGAAACTTACCAAATACTTAAAAAAAACTCCCATGAAACTATGAACCAGAGGCCAAGAGTTGGATAAGAGTTCGTTTAGTCCCGGCCCTCTTGGTTAGAAAAGGCTTCGCTGAAGTTAAGCAAAAGCACAGACTGCCCATGAGCAAGAATTTCAGAAAAAAAACTTTTAGAAGCAAAGGCCCAGGAAAAGAACAGCCATAAATTTCAATGAAATTTTCTAAATATAAAAACTACTTTTTTCAGCCAGACATGGTGGCGCACACGTGTAATCCTAGTACTTGGGAGGCTGAGACAGGAGGATCCAGGTTTACAGACAGCCTCAACTACTTAGTGAGGCCTTCTACAACTTAGTGAGACCCTGTTTCAAAAATAAAGAATAAAAAATTGGGCTGGGGGTGCAAATCGGAGGTAGAATGCCCTTGGGTTCAATCCCCAGCATCACACACATTAAAGACAAAAAAACTACTTTTTTCTACAAATCTTAAAACCAAAATCTCATGGCTTCCACTTTCTGACCAATATATGATACCAACCAACTTAGAAATGAAGCTTACTTCAGATGAGCCTAAAGTTCAGAATTCTATATCCAAGAACAACATAAAATATGTGCTCGGATGAGTAGTGCCTGGCACACAACTTCTATATGAATGATCAATAATATTAGCTATCATTGATATCTTAAGGCAATCTTATTTTGGCGGGTCTGGGGATGGAACCCAGGGGCATTCTACCTCCGAACTAAATCCCCAGCCCTATTTTTTATTCTTTATTTTGAAACCGGGGCTCACTGAGTTGCAAAGGGCCTTACTAAGTAGCCAAGGCTGTCCGTGAACCGCCATCCTCCAGTCTCAGTCTCCCAAATGCTGGGATTACAAGAGTGCGCCACACGCCCAGCAAGACAATCTTTTACATTTGTGTACAGGGTGAAATTATTATTATTTATTTATTTTATTATTTATTTTTTTGTGGTACTGGGGTTCCTAGAAGCCCTTCTACCTCCGGGCTACACTCCCAGACCTATTTTATACTTTTTATTTCAAAACAGGGTCTCTTAAGCCAGCGTGGCTGACTCTGCGCGATCCTCCTGTCTCCGCCTCCCAAGTGCGGGGATTGCAAGTGTGCGCCACCATGCCCGGCTACAGGGTGAAATTAAAGAGAAGAAAGCCAGGCATGGTGGCACAAACTTGTAATCCTAGTACTTGGCAGGCTGAGACTGGAGGATTGCAGGTTCAAATCCAGCACTGACAACTTAGCAAGGCCCTCCGCAATTTAGTTAGACCGTGTTTTAAAATAAGAAATAAAATAGGGCTGGAGGTTTAGCTCAGAGGTAAATGCCTCTGGGTTCAATCCCCCATGCCAAAATCATCATCATCATCATCATCATCATCATCATCATCATCATCCAATTTTATAAAGGCCTAGGAGTAGAGTCACAAGCCCAAGAAACCATAACTAGCAAATGATGACTTTTTATTTATTTAATTATTCATTTATTTTTGGACAGGAGAGGTCTTGCCTAATTGCTAAGACTGGCTTTGAACCCATGATCCTGTCTTAGCCTCCCAAGTACTAGGATTACAGGTGTGCTGTGCCACCATGCTCGGCAACAACGATACCCAGTTTGATCTCACAACCGAGATTAGTTTCTCTGCAATAAGACAACATCAAGATTTATTAACATACTGATACCCTAGACCAGAATGTCCTAGTGGGTATAATGTTGCCTACCTGTCTAGAGATGTCTAGAGATATTTTTTGTCTATCTATAGACAATAGGGCAATGTCTAGAGATATTTTTGGCTATCACAAATGGGTGGTGGGGGTGGGTTCTCCTGGCATCTAGTGGACAGAGGTCAGGGATGTTGCCCTGCATGGCACAAGGACAGTCCCCACAAAAGTTATATGGCCCCAAAATGTCAACAGTGTTGCAGTTGAGAAACTCTACCTTAGAGGTTTCTCTATTATCAGCCAGGAAAATGAAGACTAAAGTATACCTACACTCTGGCAAACACTTCTCCCTCTGCTTTTAGCCTCCCCCTTTCTAGCTCACTTTTGTCTGAATGGAGCCTCTGCAATCCCAGGGGAAAATACTGGGCTCTTTTTCTTTTGCCTTTAGACTTTCAGACAAGAGAAGAAAGTGTGTCCACACTGCATAATGAGACAGGAAACACAACGAAAGTGCGATGATGTGCTCTCCAAAGCAACAGGACCTTTTCATCCAAGGAGGTGCGATGCTGCCGGCCGCTGCCCAGCACTGTGTTCTGGATGGGAACAGCAGCGCCGCCACTCACCACCGTACTTAAGGGCCAATGTCATCTCCTCCACGTGTGGTAATTTACTCCCAACAGTCCTCCTGACTACTCCATGAGGTTGATTTTAGGAGACCGTAAAAGAAAGGAAAATTGACAAAGGACACGATCAAAACAAGTTAAATCTCATCTAGCCTAAGTCTTGCTGTCTTTATTATTTCTTGTGTGGCACTGGGGATTTAACCCAGGGGTGTTCTACCTCTACGCTACCCCTAGTCCTTTTAATTCATTATTTTTATTTGATATTAGATTCAATCCAGGGGCATTCTTCTACTTCTTTTTTTTTTTTTTTTTTTTTGGCAGTACAGAGGATGGAACCCAGGGGCATTCTACCTCCCAGTGACACCCCCAGCCCTAGTTTTTTATTCTTTATTTTGAAACAGGGTCTTACTGAGTTGCAAAGGGCCTCACTAAGTAGCTGAAGCTGTCTGCGAGCCCCCCGCCCCGACTTAGCTTCTGAAATGCTGCGACCACACCCGGCTTGACATTCTACTTTTTACCTATACTCCCTAGCACTATTTTTTTATTTTGAGACAGTGTCTCGCTAAGTTGCAGAGGGCCTTGCTAAGTTGCTAAGATTGGCCTCGAATCTGTGATTCTCCTGTCTCAGCCTCCCAATTACTGGGATTACAGGCATGCACCCCTATACCTGACTCTTGACGCCTCTTATTACTAATCATAATTTCTTAGACTTCTAAATCATTTTATGGTCTAGGAAGAGATTCTGCGTCTCTGTTCCCAGCTCAACTGCACAATCATTCCAGGGCTTCAGGCTTCGACCCACTGCTCTGCTCTGCCAGGCTGGCTATCTGGCTGCTAATCTGGTTGCAGACTCATTCATTTGTACCTAGTAAGTGTTTACGCCTCTTGACACACTTATGCTTACAAAGCATAAAAGTTCTATCCTACAACGGAGCTTTACAAAAGGAAGAAATTACACGGTAGGCGGACGGGAGGTTGGAGAAGGCAGGCTATACATATGAGTTTAGGCAAAGCATCTGTTGTCTTGGGTGCTGGGGATTGACCCAGGGGTACTCTGCCTCCAAGCTACACCCCCATTTCTTTTTATTTTTTATTTTGAAACACTGTCTCACTGTGTTGCTGAGGTTGGCCTCCAACTTGCAATCCTCCTGTTTCAGCCTCCCAGGTACTGGGATTACAGGCATGCACCACCACACTGTTTAGGCAAAACATTTTAAAATAAAAACTTCAGATGGACCTTCACTTACACACGAACTAGTTCCTAACAAAATGTTTCCTTGCCTGATCCCAAGCATTATACTTTAAATTATCAACATATGCCCAGTTGTCCAGGGAAAGACCTGCACCCTACACACCAGGAAATGCTCTTGGAGATCAACAAGGGAAGTGAAAGTACGGCTTGAGGCATTTGCTCTCAAGCACAGTACACCAGTAGCATCTTTGTAAGTTATGGAAACCTATGTGTTTACCATTCCACGCCCATTACGTGGAAGGTTTTGCTGAGTTCCCCAGGGAGCGAGGCAGTCCTTGCCTCAGGGCTGTGGAAAGTACAACTACAATTTCCATGCAAGACAAAGCGCAGGGCTAGGGACACATCACACCTAGAGGAATAGGGGACCTCCCCTTGGCCCTGAATGGAGAAGAACTCATACAAGAGGATGAAAGGAGAGACACTTCTGACAGATAACGTAGGAGCGATGCTGGGCTCGGTCTGGTTGCAGGAGTGGAGCTATGCATAGAACAGAAGCACCTATTCTCGCTCCCAAAGAAAACAGTAGCTCCCTCTAGACGCACTGCAAAGTGGAAATAAGGAACAAGACAGCATCAGGGTGACCTTTTGCCGCCTGCAGAGGAGTGGGGGTGACCCTTCGCCTGGCGGTGCCTCCCTAGGACTCCAGGACTGTCAGCAGGGAGAACGGGCTCTCGCACTCTTCCTCTCCCTGGGGAACAAACACTAGGTCCTGGTGGCACTGGGACAAAACTGCTGGTTGCCGTGGGCCTTTCTGAACCACACAGTCGGGTCTCAACCAGGGCGGATGAGTTCCTCTCCCCAAGGGGTGCTTTGGGGTCACTAGCCGGCACTGTGCTGGGGAGGCCTCCGAACACACACACCTGTGTCCTGCAGGCCCCAATTCTATGCACACGGATGCCCCAGATGAGCGTGAAGGCAGCTCCTGGGAGACTCTCCTGGGCCCTCAGCCTGATCAGGACCGCAGCCCCCGAGCGGGGCACTGTCAGAGGCTCCAGGCGCTGGCTCGGGCAGTAGGTACCAGCTCCCCACAGCTCCTTCTGCAGATGCTGGATCTTCGCCCGCCCCCAGAGGCCGCCAGGGGAGCCTGCCAGGTCTCGGCTCGGGACCGGCAGAGCACACGCCGGCCGGCGCCAGGCCGCGGCCCGGGGCGGACGCCGGCGCACGTGCCGCCTCCCGCGCCGCCGACCACGTCCGCTCCGGCCGGCTCGGCCCCGCGCCCGCCCGCGGCCCCGCGCGCTCACCATTGTGGTTGACCCAGGTCGGCTTCAGGAGCTTCATTGTTCGGCCGCCGCCGGGCTGAGGCGAGAGCCGCGTCCCTCAGCGCGCGCGGGCCATGGAGCCGCCGCCGCCGCCGCCCTCAGCGCCGCCGCGCCCTCGCCGGCCCGCGCCCCGCGCCGCCGCCCGCGCCCGGCCGCCGCCGCCGCCGCCACAGCCGCATCCCCCGCGCCGCTCCTCCTCGGCGGCTCCGGGCAACGCCGGAAGTCGCGGCGCGCACCTGCCAAAGCGCCCCGGCGGGAAACCGCGCCGCGCGCCGACCGGCCCGCCCGCCCGCCCGCCGCCCGCGCCGGCGGCCGTCCCGCGGGGAGCGGCGCGTCCACCCGGGGGCCGGCCGCGCGGGCGCTCGGAGCCGCGGCGCGGACGCCCCCGAGCCCGGCCGGGGCGCCGAGGCCGGAACGCGGGAGCGCGGCTCGGCTCGCGCCCGGACCCGCACCCCGCGCGCCGGCCGGACCGCGAGGCGCGTGCGCCCGGAAGCCGCGCGGAGGAGGCCATGGCGGCCGCGGCGCTGCGCTCGGCCGCGCGGGCGCTGCGCGCTCCCAGCCGGTGAGGGGGGCGGCCCGGGGCTGGACGGAGGGTTAGGACGGAGGCGCGCGGGCGCGGGCGGTGGGCGCGGGCCTCGGCCGCGAAGCGGGGCGACTCCTGTCCCTCTCTCCCCTGCAGGCCGCCCGGGACGGGGCTCCGGCAGACCCGAGGCGCGCACCAGCGAGCGTCGCTCCTGTCCTTCTGGGAGCTCGTTCCCACCAGGTGAGCCGGCCCGGCCTCGGCGGCGGGCCCAGCCCGCGCGAGCAGGGCCAGGCGAGACGACCTGCCGCGCCTAGCTCCCCGCCCCCGCCCGCAGACCTCCGCCGCGCGTGTGGCGGCGAGGACGGAGCCCCGGGCGTCTGCCCCCGAGCCGCACCCTCAGCCCCATTTCGTTCTTTTATTTTGAAACAGGGTCTCACTGTGTTGCGGCGGTCCTCACCAGCAGCAGAGGCTGGCCGTGAACCTGCATCCTCCTGTCTCAGCCTCCCAGGTGCTGGGATTACAAGCACGTGCCACCAGCCTGGTTTATAGCTAAATTTAGACAGAGGCTTTTCTGCCCTTTCAAAGTTCTTTGTACCATATATTGCTGTTTCTAATGAAAAATTAAATGTAAATATGATAATTAAATATGATACTAGGGATTAAACCTTAAAGAATTCTATCAGCTACACCCACAGCCCTACTGTTTTTAGTTTTTATTTATTCATTTATTGGTACTGGGGATTGAACCCAGGGGCGTTCTGCCTCCAAGCCATACCCCAGCTCTTTTATTATTGTTACTATTTTCAAACAGGGTCTTGCTAAGTTACTGATTATTATATTTTTTGGTACTGAGATTTGAATCGAGGGATATTTTACCTTCGAGATGCACCTCCGGCCCTTTTTTATTTTGAAGATGGGACCCAGTTGCCTTCTACCTCCAGGCTATACTCCTAGACCTATTTTATTTGGAAACAAGGACTCATTAAGTTTACTGAGAGCCTCACTTAGTTGCTGAGGCTAGCCGAGAACCTGCAATCCTTCTGTCTCACCCTCCCAAATACTGGGATTACAAGTGTGCACCCCCAAGTCCAGCTCCGGCTGCTGAATATTTTGAAACAAGTACTGTTCACTGGCCCTAAACTTGCAAACCTCTCGTCTCAGCCTCCCAAATACTGTGATTACAGCTGTGCACCATTTCATCTGGCTATAAAACTAGTATATTTTTTTAATCTCTTGGTACTAGAGATTGAACCCAGGGCATTCTACCCTGATATACACTCCCGGCCTTTTTTATTTTTTATTTGGAAACAGGGTCTCCCTAAATTGCCGAAGCTGGCCCTTGAGCCTGCGATCCTCCTGTTTCAGCTTCTCAGGTACTCTGATTATAGGCATGCACCATCACACCCAGCTTCTAAAAGTAGTTTAAATAGAGCCGGGTGTGGTGGCGCACGCTTGTAATCCCTGCACTTGGGAGGCTGAGACAGGAGGATCGCGCAGGTTCGAAGCCAGCCTCTGCTGGCTTAAGAGACCCTGTTTCCAAATAAAAAATATAAAATAGGTCTGGGAGTGTAGCCTGGAGGTAGAAGTCCCCTGGGTTCCATCCCCAGTACCACCAAAAAATAAAAGTAGTTTAAATAAATATCTGTGCTTTAGAGGGAGTCTTGGGTGTTTTAACGGGCCTTCCTCTTCACTGCTTATTCTGACTACCTGGGTTGGGGGAGGTTCGAGGACTAGAAGTATTTCCATCTGGAACTCTTAACTTTCCAGGGCAGGACCCTGCTTCGATCCATTTTAATGCCAAATAATTTGGTTATTCTCTTTTCTTTTTTTTCAGTACTGGCTATTGAATCCAGGGCCTCTACATGCTAAGTCAAGTGCTCTACCACTTAGTCACATTTCCAGCCCTTTTTTTTTTTTTTAATTTAATTTTTCCCAGCCCTTTTTAAAATATTTTAAGACAGGGCTCACTAAGTTGTCCAGGTTGACCTCCAGTTCCCAATACACTTGCCTCAGTCTCCTGAGTAGCTGAGGTTACAGGTGTGCACCACTGTACCTACCTCGGATTTAGTTATTTCTAATAGTAAATTTGAACTGGGAAATGTATTCCTGAGAGTAAAGTGGGCTTCTGCCAGAGCTCTAAGATGGGGACGTTAAGGAAATCCTGACAAGTAAATGTAGATGTGCCAGTCACTTTCACTATGCTGTCTTTTAGTCTTAACGGCATTTTAATAAATCACAAATCCATTTAAACTGAATTATGAGCTTTTAATCCATCTGTTTTGTATTCTCCATTTTCTAAAGACACACTGGCACCGATGAATACTCCCCCACATGCTTTTGTGCCCCTTCCTGGAATTGAAGGCACCGCGATAGCTCTCACAAGGATGCAGGGTGGAAGTTGTCTCCCTGCTGCACTGAGCTCATGGGCTCAGAACCATGCACAGCCTCTTCCCAGTGGTGCAGTACAGGGCACGGCGTGCACACCATGGTTCTCCTGAGACTGAAGAGGAGATACCTAATGCTTGCTTTTAATCTACTAGAGCAGAACCTCTGCGGAAGAAGAAGAAGGTAGATCCTAAAAAAGACCAAGCAGCAAAAGACCGCTTGAAAAAGAGGATCCGAAAACTGGAAAAGGCTAGCCAGGAGCTAGTTCCCATTGAAGATTTCATTACCCCTGTGAAGTTCTTGGATAAGTCAAGGTAGGCGCTTTCCTCCACAGGGCAAAGGAGTTCCGTTAACCTCAGGCAGTTCCTCCTGGGGTTCACGTCTGCACGTCTGATGTCTGATTGGCCTTTTGGCTTGGGTTGACTTGGCTCTGGTGTGAGTCCTTTTCTCCTTGATTGTCCTTTTGGGGTTTGGACGCTTTTCTGATTGATGCCTTTGAGTGGCTGAAGGTGGGGGAAAAACTTAGACCAGTTGTCAGATGAATTTGGGCCAGGTGCTCAAGGGAGTTTGGATCAGCACTGTCTTGAGGTTCACGCTGTTTTCCCTGAACTGTTGTCACGCGGGCCTGTTGCAGCCCGTGCCCCCATTCCCACAGTGTGTGCTGCAGTGTGTGTGCAGGGGCCTCACCAAGGATAGTGTGCCAGGGCAGAGGAAGTGGCACCAGTTTGCTCAGAACATGTTTCATTTTCCTGGTGGGATGCAAAAGATTTCGGCTCCCAGCATCAAAAGATTTCGGCTCCCAGCATCAGTTTGTGGCTATTGCCACATTCAACATTCCATTATGTTCCTTTTTTTTCTTTTCTTGGTACTGGGGATTGAACCCAGCAGCGTTCTACCTCCGAGCTACACCCCCGGCTCTATTTTTTATACTTTATTTTGAAACATGGTCTCACTAAGTTGCAGAGGGCCTTACTAAGTAGCCAAGGCTGGCTGCAAACCTGTGATCCTCCTGTCTCAGCCTCCCAAATGCTGGGATTACAAACATGCGCCACCAGGCCCTGCTGGGTCACCAGGGATTGAAACCAGGCATATTCTATCTCCAAACTACACTCTACCCCTTTTTGGAACAGTCTCGCCAGGTCGCTGAGGTTGGTCTGGAACCCACGATTCTCCTGTCTTGGCCTCCCAAGTAGCAGGGTTGCAGGTGTGCGCCATCACACCTGGCTCACTGCTTTCCTAACTTGTCTGCATGGCAGTGGGGATGGTCAGCGCACATGGTCTTTAGGCTCCCTCCAGTGCAGCCAGCACTCCCAGGCTCATGCCTTTGGACGTGTGTGTTCCCAGGCAGCGGCCCCAGGTGGAGCTCCCCTTCGAGGAGAACGAGCGCAGAGCCTTGCTTCTGAAGAGGTGGTCCCTGTACAAGCAGCAGGAGCACGAGGTGGAGAAGGATGCCATCAGGGCCATGCTGCACGCCCAGCAGGAAGCTCTGCAGGAACTGAGACTTGAGTCCCCCGAGCTCTACGATGAGGCCATCAAGCGGGACCCCAGCCTGTTCCCCTTTGAGAGGGAAGGCCCAAATCACACACCACCGGTCACTAACTACCAGCCCCCCGAAGGCAGGTACAGTGACATTACCAAGGTGTACGAACAGGTGGAATTCAAGAGGTAGAGCCAGGTTTCCTCCGAACACACTGCCCCTAGTAGTCGGAGTGACAGGGCTGAGGTCAGCATGCTGGGAATAAAGTTTAATCAGAAGCCTTCATCTTGTGTTACATTCAAAGCTAATTCACCTAAGGATGGGTGGGGACGGGATGCCTCTCCTCAGCCAGGTACTGGGAAGAAGACAAGGAAGACGTCAGTCTCTGCACTACAGGGTTCACGCAGGTGAAAAGGAGGGTTCCATTGTGTAGTGACGATGCGTCTTGCAGGAGGCAGAGCAACTGTTAGACTGGAGAGGACACGTGCGGGATCTTGCCGTCTGGGAAGGCGTGCCAGAGTGGGGCTTCCTGGAGCGACAGACCCTGGGGTTGTAAGCAGGGCAGGGAGGCTGGAGAGCAGAGCAAGCCAGGGACACCTTAGCCAAGGCCGCTGTCCTCAGGGCGGCCTCTTTCACTCATTGCCCTTGGTCTGGAATGGTGCACCTTAGTCCTCCTGGGTGGTGTGACTCCCAGCTTGGGGGCCTGGGGTCCCAGCACCAAGGTATTGGCACGTGGGTTTATCTTGGCGCCCCTCTGGCTCGCAAGTGGCCGCCTTCTCCCAGTGTCCTCCCAGGACTGCCCCTCCACCTGTGGCTTAAAGCCTGCGCCCTGAATTGGGGCTACTCTAATGACACTTCAACAATTATGTCTTTAAGGACTCACGGTCTAAGGTACTGATGTTAGGACTTGACAGTAGGAACCTTGGAGATACAATTCAGCCGTCACGGTAAAGGTGCAGCTTAATGGCACCGTTCCTCCTAGTGACTTGGGCATCAGCCTTAGGAAAGCTTTGGTGTCTGAACTGCCGTAGTGCAGACAGCTAAGGAGACGTTTCATCTGGGTAAGAAGTTCAGGCTGGAGATGCAGCTCCTGGAGGCGCAGGAGGCAGTGGGGTCCGGCTCCAGCATCACGGTTTTCTTGACACATCATTCATTTCCGCATCATCTTTATTTTAGTGCTGGGGCCTCCCAGGAGCATTCGGTGAACCGTGCTGGCCAGGACTGGAGCCCCGCGTGCTTGGCGAGCTCCACCTGCATGGGCGTTGCACAAGCGAGCTCCGTGCTCAGTTGTCAGGGCTGCAGGACACCCAAGTCACCAGGCCTGGGACGGTGGCTGGCGGCTCTTCTCCCAAGGACAGGGAGAGCCCTGCAGCAACAAAGTGGCTTAGCCTCCTCATTCCGCCCCACCCACATGTCCAAGAAGGTCAGGCCGCTTGGGTTTACCTGGGAGTCCCATAGCTCAGTGTCACTCCTGGGGTGAGCCCGAGCCAGCCTGCCTGACACGTCTGGCTTCCCACGGGCTGGGCAGCAGGTCAGATCACTACAGTGACGGGGTGACCTGACGCAGCAGAGGGGTGGCAAGTAAGGCCGGAGATGCCCTGCCCTGTGCTCCGGGTCGGCAGGAGCTAGCAGGGCCCACAAGACTGGGCTGGTCACAGTCCTGGGGCTACACTCAAAACAGACAAGGAGGAGCCTACACAGGCCAAGAGCTAGGCACCTGTCACTCGTCCTTCTCCTGCGGTGGTGGCAGAGGGAGGTGCCAGTCGGCAGGGGGGCTCTGCCTCAGGACCCACACCAGGGGGTTCTTCCGTGCAGCCTGGACGCGTGCCCGCTCACTCTCACAAAGGGATCGCTGTGCAAATGAGACTCTGGTCACTGCACTTTCTGCCTCGTGGATGTCCCATGGGCCTGCACTGCTCCTCACACCCTGAGCAGAGCGGCCCTGTTCTTCCACCTGGCCTCCACCCCGGCTGCGCTCATGATCTCTGCGTTAGCACGTGACCTGGATCACTCTTCCCCACGACTGGAAAATGCTGTGCCACTCATCATGCCTCAAAGAATGTTATAAACTTCCCAAGTCCTTTTTGGTGCTAGGGATTGAACCCAGGCATGCGTTAACACTGAGGAGCCCCAACTCCAACTTTTTTTATTTTGAGATGGTCTCACTAACTTGTCCAGGGCTAGCCTCAAATTTGCCATCTGCCTGCCCAGTGATCTTGTTTTGTGTTTTCTGAGATGGGTGTCTGTTGCCCAGGCCAGCCTTAAACTGTCTGCTTTCTCATTCAGAGCAGCTGGCATCACAGACATGCACCACCATGCCTGCCTCCATGAGGCTTTTTTTTTTTTCTTTCTGGCAGTGTGGCCCAAACCCAGGAGCATTCTACCTCTGCGCTATACTGCCAACTTTTTACATTTTGATTTCAATCAGGTCTCACTAAGCTGCTGAGGCTGGCCTAGAACCTGTGATCATCCTATTGTACCCTCCCGTCGAGGGGTTACCACCACACCAGGGTTTTCCATATTGGTATTTATCTTTGCCATAGAAACTGCAGGCACTTACTATTTTACTTCCATTTATGGACTTGCCCTCCTTTCTCTCTTTCCTACGAGAGTTTGAAGCCAGGGGCGTATGGCCTCCGAACCTCAGACTTTTTTTATTGTGAAAGAGGCTGACCCCGAACCTGCGATCTTCCTGTCTCAGCCTTCCCAGTCCTGGGGCCAGAGGCTTGGGCCACCAGGCCCTCCTCTCCAAGCTGTCTACTGGCCTTTGTCCCCTCCTCCCCCCCTCGTTCCTGAGGCCCCCTGGATCCCGCGGCCGGCGGGCAGCCAGCAGCGGGGGCTGGGCTCGCCGCGGGCCGCGCACCTGGGCCTCGGCGCTCCGGCGCTCCTCCCACTCGCGGCAGCTGGCCAGGTCGCGCAGCCACTGCTGGCAGGCCGGGCGCTCGCCGTGGACGTAGTAGTGGTGCAGCAGGTGCCAGGCGCTGCGGCAGAGCTGCCACTCGGCGCGGTAGGTCTCGCAGGGCCGCGGCGGCTGGCGGGAGAAGGATACTGAGGGCGGCCCCATGCCCGCCCGCCCCGCAGAGGGCCCCGCTCGGCCGCCCCCGGACACCCGCCGACCCTCGGCGCCCACCGCCTTTACCCGCCAAGAACCGCCGTCCGCCATGTCCAGACCGCCACGCCCCGCCTCCAGCTCGGCAGCCAATGAAAACGGAGGAAAGCAGCTTGCGAAATTGGCACCGTCAAGAACTAACGAATAACGAGATGCCACGCCCGCATTCCCGCCCACCTGGAGAAATGCCTCTGAGCAGGACTCTTGGGCTGAGCGGCCAATAGTGGCCGGAGGCGGCACGGCGGAGGCGTGCCCGGAAGTGCAAGTCCAAGCAGGCCAAGGGAGGACATTGGCCTTCCACCTGGGGCCTGGCGGGCTTACCAGGCTGCGAAGCCACGTGGCTAGCTGTCCCCAAAGCCCCAGGGTTCAGGCCAGTTTTTCCCAGTAAGTTTTCTATTGAAAAATCTCCAATATTGGGTTGATTTTTGCAAGTACATACTAAGCATCACCTCCCAGCTGCAGGTCTGCGCCTACAGGGGATCTTGCTCAACTCAGGAAGTCAAGTCAAAATGCAATTGGGACTGGTTGGGTGTGAGGTGCTGAGGGAGGGGGACTCCTTGGTTATCAGTTCCAATCCTCCCAGGAACCCAAGCTGGAAGTGAGGCCAAGAGGGGAGCATTCTCAGCATGGAGAGGTGATAAGAGGCCCAAAGGGTCTTCTAGTAGGTCATGGCTGTGCTTCATGCCTTCCAAAACCGCGTCCCGTGCCACAGGGCCGAGCCCTGAACATCCTGACACTCAGAAATGTTCTCATGGACATGTGGGTAGGTCCTGGGGTTACCAACCTGGAGAAGGCATGCATGCGTCCACCCACCCATCATCCCAACCTCTCTTTCTCCCTGTCCCCTTTTGTAGTACTGGGGATTAAACCCAGAGGTGTTCTATCACTGAACTACGACCCAACCCTTTTTATTTTCAAACAAGAGTCTCGCTACGTTTCTGCATCCTGGACTTGATCTTGTGATCCTCATGTCTCAGCCTCTCAACTACTGGGATTTCAGGTCTGCACCAGTGCACCAAGCCAGTACTATTTTTTTTTTTTAAACTGAGGATTGAACCTAGGGGCATTCTACCTCTGAGATACACTCCTAGCCCTTTTTTTTTAAATTTTGAAACAGGATCCTGACAAATTGCCAAGGCTGACCTCAAACCTACAATCCTCCTGTCTTAGCCTCCTGAGTACTGGGATTACAGGTATGTGCCAACTTTGCCTGGCTCCTCTCCTCTCCTGAGTGAAGAGGACCTCTGCCCAAAGTGGCCCTTTCCTGTCTACAAGAAGAGTCCTGGCTGGGTGTGGTGGCATACACTTGCAACCCTGGCAGGAAAGCTGAGACAGAAGGATCACAGGCTCGTGGCCAGCCTCAGCAGCTCAGTGAGGCTTTCCGCAACTTTGCCAGACCTTATTTCCAAATTAAAAATAAAATAGCACTCAAGTGTAGCTCAGAGACAGAATGTCTTGTTTGTCCCCATATTCTCTGGGACAAGCACCAGAGAAGAACTTTCTAGCAGCAGGATGGAACATGGGGCCCCTGCAGTTGGGCACCAACTTCTGCTTAGTGGCCCAACCACCAATCCATGCACCTAAGCAAAGCCTAGAGGGCATCAATGTTTTATTTTATTATTTTTTTATTAATTTATTTTTTAAATTGGTGCATTGTAGTCATATATCAATCACATTGGAGTACAAGACTTGAGAGGATATACAAGCACACATCATCCAATTAGCCCTCCTCCAGCCCCCATCCCATTCCCTGCCCCTCCCTCCATCCCATGCTTCTTTGGTGATTTACTTTGATACATTTGTTTATGTACCTCCTGCGTTTTAAAGAGGCTCCTTCCTCCAGTATTACATACTCTCTGATTGGTCACATTAGTTGCTTCACTATAGGGCCCTTTCTATAGCTCAACCTCTTCCTGTTGCCCTTTTCCTCCTAGTTATTGCTGATTAAGAGAAGCGTCTGATTTATATTTTCTGCGATATTTCTCTGTGCATGCTGCGTTGCAAGTACCGATCCCACTCTTGATGGTCCCAGTAGTGGCCTGGCTACTCAGTGGACTGATCCAGACCTCGCTGGCTCAAGCAGCGGCCTTGCCTCATGGGAGGCCCCAGTTCTGGTCTCGCTGGCCCCTGCACCGGTCTAACCCCTAAGCTGGCTTTGGTCCCGGCCTTGGAGGCCGCAGGAGTGAACTTGCCTCACGCCAGGCTCCGATGCTGGCCACTGGCCCCTGCACCGGCCTAACCCCTTGGCAGGATTCCAATCCCGGCCTCGTTGGCCCCAGCACCGGCCTAACCCCTCGGCAGGTTCTGTTCCCGGGTTAGGAGGCCCCAGCACTGGCCATGTCTCACGGCAGGCTCCGATGCTGGCCTCGCCTCACGGCAGGCTCCGATGCCGGCCTTGCTGGCCCCAGCACCGGTCTAGCCCTTCGGCAGGTTGTTATCCTGACCTCAGAGGCCCCAGTACCCGCCTTGCCTCACGCAGGCTCCTGGCATCAGTGTTTTAATCTGTGTATGTAAGTTTCACTGAATACACAGCAGATACTGTGTAGCAAAGTCTGCAAACTTTTTATAACAGAAAAGTTTTAAAGAGAAAACTTCACTTAAAATACTCAATTTCGAATTATTCCCAAAAAACAAACTTAAAATGGTTGCATTAGCATGTCAAGCAAGAGATCTCACGTAGAAAATGAAAATCTGAGGCCAAATTCAACCAGATAATTGGGACCAGGGTGCAGCTAGTGGTAGAGTTCAGTGTTCATGAGGCTCTGGGTTCAATCCCAGCACCAAAAACAAAGCAAAACAAACTGTTAAACAGACAAAACTGTGGCCAGCAGAACCTGGGAGAATTTAATAATTAAAATGGCAATGTTGGGGGTAGAGAAGGAGAAATGAACATACCTTCAGAGTTTATTCATTCTAACATTTTCATCTGGCTTCATCATGGAATTGTTTTATTATAGGTTTACTAATGAGCCAGTTATTTCCATATGAAATAAAAAAAAAGTATGAGCTCATACAGATAAGGTTTTCTTTCTGAGTAGTAATACTTTTGGAAAAAATCAGCATGTCAAATAAAAAGAGAAACACCCTTTCTTGAATACTTATAAAAGCAGCCAGGTAGCAGGATAGGCACTATTTTTAGAGCACACATCTATTTAAACCACTTTTTTCTAGGTCAAAGACAACGCCTATGTGACTGACCGGGGATAAAGAAAAATGACAAAGAGAAAGAACACGGTCAGCGCGAGCAGCTTGATCCCCCGCTGGCGTTGTGGGAAGCGAGGGGGCGCGAGGAAGGCCGCACGCTGAGTGCGAACCCCAGGGGCAGCGCCTTCTCTCCCCAGACCCAGCACTCAACCACCAACCCCCGCTGCACCGCGCCCTGGCCAAGCCTGGTAATTCTCAGTAACTAAACAAAGCTTACGGGACAGGGCACTCTCTGATGGGAGTCTATCCTCGTCAGAGCCAGTGACTGAAAGCCAGTGTGTTGCAATTGATTCTTTATTTTCCGATCAGCCAACGGTCCCAACTTAAGGCTTTCGTCCCTTTTTACGCAATGACTGTCCTTCTCCAGAGAAAGCGACGAATCTGCCTCCAGCTTCATCCTAGGTGTGAAGATACCATTTTCAGAAATCTTCCTGGAGGTTCACAATAAATGGCTTATCCTGTGGAGTTATGTACTATCCACTCATTTTCTTTACTTTCACATTATTTGCAATAAAAAAAATGTCTCAAATATAAATACAAGCTGGACGTGGAGGCACATCCCTGTGACTGCAGGTTCAAAGGAAGCTCGGCCGTACAGCAAGGCCCTCAGCAACTGAGTGAGAGCCTGTGTCCATGTAAAACTACGGAAATAGGACTGAGGATACAGCCCAGAGGTAGAAGGCCCAGTACCCCCAACACACACACACTAGAAATACAAATCATAATTTATTACACTGAATCACAAATAGGAGCCTGCCACTGAAGTCCTTTGCAGGTTGAACGTACAAACACTCCTTGACTTAATGGAAGGCTTATCTCCTGAAACACCCACTGTAAGTTGAAACACTGTTAAGCTGAAAATACTGAAAATGCATTTCTCTTTTTCTGTTACTGGGGATGGAATCCAGGGACATCCTACCTCTGAGCTACACTCCCAGCCCTATTTCACTTATATTTTGAAACAGTTTCACTAGGTTGATGAGAGTCTCACTACTTGTTAAGGCTGGCCTCAAACCGTGATCCTCCTGTCTCAGGGTCCCAAACTGCTGGGATTACAGGCATGCGCCACCACTCCTGCCTTAATCAAACACTTCTTAAACTATTTATGAATGAAACAGATCTGAGCCAAGTGCTGTAGTGCACACCTGTAATCTCAGTACTTGGAGGTAAGAGACAGGAAGATTGCAGGCTCAAAGCCAGCCTCAGCAACTTAGTGAGACCCTTTCAAAATAAAAAAATAAGAGGCAGACGCCCCTGGGTTCCCCCACAGCGCCCAGCAAGTCCAGCTGTGCCTGCCTTCTATAGAGCTAGTTACGCACAGCCCGCCTGGAGGGCAACGTGCTAGGCCGCAGCTCTGCGCCGGCAGGATGCTAGGCCTGCTTTGGCGCCACGTTTGCTTCCCAACACCGTGCTAACTCGAGGAATCTCAGGCCAGGCACGCCAGTGAGCAGACTGCAGCATGGGGACAAGCCCACCGCGACACACCGAAGGCTGCTCTGCAGCAAGCCAGCCCACCCGCCTCCAAGCACTCCCGTCTGTAGGGTGTTCCGCCCTCTCCTTCCCATCCCACGGTCATCCAGCTCAGCTGGAAGGTGTCCAGACTGGAAGCTCCAGGTCTCTACCAAAAGGAAGCAAAATGAGACGTGCACCTGGGCCCCTGGTGCCCGGCTCTCTGGGGGCAGAACCTGGAGCTGCCCTGACGGCCCAGGCCCAGCCTATAAGCCCCAGAAGCCTCAGAAGCAACAGGCTGTCAAGATGTGGCCCGGCTAGGGGAAAACAGGGCAGAAAGGCCTCATTCAGAACGGTGAGAACCTGTCAGCAGCAGTGAGTAAAACTTCCCATTTCCAGCAGGGCAGACTCACCTCTTCAACCTTCTTGACCAGCGGACGCGAATTCCTGATGAAAGTTATCTTACCAAGTTTAAATTCGTAATTGGGAATTCCTCTGAAGAGGAGACACAAGGAGAAACATTAGTTCCAGGGAGAAAAGGACTAGCACTTGCTTTTGACAGCAGAGGGTGAGCAGGAGACTGAGCGTCAGCTCGGGTCCTTCCAGCAAGGGTCCAGGAGGCAGGTGGTCTCCTGGCTCAGCACCAGCACTGGGTGGCAACCCAAATCTGCTTCTGGCCCGTGGCGAAGGGCCATCCTGAGCCACAGCCCCTAGGCTCCTCTCGCTTGTTCCTAAGAGGCTGGGAATTCTGCACACACATGTCTCGTAGACAGCTGACTCATGCAGCCAGAGGAGACCCACACCTCCCTCTGGGGGAGGAGTCCCTCCTGCCGACCGCAGCACACCCACCTCTTAATGTCTCCAGGCTTGATTGGGGAGGGACTGGGCTCTACCCCTTTCTTCTTCCCGTCCAGTCTGTTCCCGGAGCCGGAGAATGCCTAGGCAGGTGAGAGGAGGACTGTTGGCGAAACCTCAAGGCCGAGGTGCATCCTCTGCGCACACGCTGCCGCGGGGTGCGCAACCCAGACTCCTCAGGACCCAGACCCTCGCTCGCTACTGCTGCATCCACCCGTCAGGAGTGCCGGGCCCGAGAGCGGCCACTGATGGGCGAAGGGCCTGGGCCCGGCCTTGCGGGGCGCACCAGCACCAGCTGGGTCCTGGCGAGCCCTGTGCCAAGGCACCCCGTGCTGCACACGAGCTACGCGCCTGTCTCCAGGAAGCCTGGCCAGGAGCCGTGCGAGGGTTGCATCTGCAGCTTACTTTCAGATGGTGTGGTCTGAGAAAACGGCATGATTTCAGAAGAGGATAACGCAAACGTGGGAACTGCTAACCTAAGAGGCGGACCGTGTGCCTGTTACACGGCTCTGACTTTATGGTTTTTTTTTTTTTTTTGGTGGTATTGGGGTTCCTGGAAACCCTTCTAACTCTGGGCTACACTCCCAGACCTATTTTATATTTTTATTTGGAAACAGGCTCTCTTAAGCCAGCAAGGGTGGCTTCGAACCTGCGCAATCCTCCTGTCTCTGCCACCCGAGCACGGGGATTACAAGCGTGCGCCACCACGCACAGCGGCTCTGACTTTCTGGTAGGGAAACTGCACGCACATGCGTGTTAGATACACACCTACACACACGCTGGGGATGGAACCTCCAAGCTACATCCCCAGCCCTATCTTATTTACATTTATTTCTTCTTTGTGGTGCTGGGGACTGAACCCAGAGGTATTCTATTGAGCTACACCCCAGCCCTATTTTATTTTTTGGAACTGGTCTAAGTTGTGGAAAACCTCACTAAGTTCCTGAGGCTGGCCTCAAACTTGTGATCTTTCTGTCTCAGCCTCTTTTTTTTTTTTTTGGTGGTACTGGAGGTGGAACCCAGAGACTTTCTACCTCCGGGCTATACTCCCACACCTATTTTATATTTTATTTGGAAACAGGGTCTCACTAAGTTGTTGAGAGCCTCACTAAGTAGCTGAGGCTGTCTTCAAACCTGTGCGATCCTCCTGTCTCAGCCTCCCAAGCGCAGGGATTACAAACATGCGCCACCACGCCCAGCCTCTGTCTCAGCCTCTTGAGTACTGGGATTATAGGCATATGCCACTGGACCCAGCTTATTTTTAAATTTTGAAGCAGAGTCTAAGTTACTACACACTGCCTTCTAACCTGCAATCTTCTAAGCTCAGCTTCCCAAATACTGGCATTAAAGGTATTTGCCACGGCACCTGGCACAGGTGGAAATGTTTTAAAAAGAATAAGACAGCTCAGCCGGGCATGGTGGCGCACGCCTGTCATCCCCGCGCTTGGGAGGAAGAGACAGGAGGATCACACAGGTTCGAAGCCAGCCGTGCTGGCTTAAGACACCCTGTTTCCAAATAAAAATGTATAAAAAAAAAATAGGTCTGGGAGTGTAGCCCAGAGGTAGAAGGGCTTCCAGGAACCCCAGTACCACCAAAATAAAAATAAAAATAAAAATAAAAAGAATAAGATAGCTCAGTACTATGTGTACGGTGGCACACATTTGTAATCCAGTATTTGGGAGACTGAGACAGGAAGATGACAGGTTTGAAGCCAGCTTCAGCTACTTAGTGAGGCCCTGTACAACCTGGCAGGACCCTGTTTCATATAAAGAATAAAAACAGGGCTGGGGGTGTAGCTCAGAGGTAGAATATCCCTGGGGTTCAATCTCCAGTACTGGAGAAAAGAAAAGAACACGACAAAGCTGTGGTTGCCTTCCAGGCTTGTTAGGAATCGGGGAGCAAGTAACTGTGTAAAAGGCCCGGAGCCGAGCAAGGGCCTGATCTGTGTGTGCACAGGTACCAGAGCTCACCCCTCACCAACACGGGCGTTGGTGGGATCAGAGAGCAGCTTGCGCTGAGCGCCCTGGCCCAGAGGCGCCCGGGCGGACGTTGGTTGTACTCACTCGGAAGCCCAGCTCTCCAGCATAGCCGCTGTGGTCAGCTTCGCCTTCCTGCAGGGAGATAAAGCAGAGGCTGAGCTTCTGGGCAGGGCTGCCCAGTGCTGCCCCAGTGCAAGCCGCTCCACCCCAAAGCAAGGACACACTGTCTCCCAAGAAGGATGGCTGTCGGCGCAGCCCCACGCGAAGCAGCACCGGTGCGAGGAGGCACGGGCGGTGGGCTGGGACGGGGCCCCGGAGGGCCACTCACAGGCGATTCCTCGTGCTGTGCTTGTCTTTCCGGCTCCTTGTAGCCCAGGGGGGCGTCGAAGTCCACCTGTGTGTCCAAGATGAAGGGCAGAAGTCTGAGACAGGCCATGCTCAGATTCCTTACCTGTTTTGTTAAATTGCGGCTACAACGCCTGGTGCACTCTGCCCAGTTACAGCAGCTCACACGCCAGGCCAGCACCGCTGCCAGCACATCGATGGTGGCAAACTCTGCGCCTCCACACAGAACGGCTCTCGCCACGGAGGTCTAGGTATCCAGAGGAATTCTGCCACTGAGCACATTTCCTCCCTGAGACAAGGTGTTCTCACTAAGTTCCCCGGGCTGGCCCCAGGCTTTGTGTCCTCTGCCTCAGCCTCCAAGGAACGCCTGGCTCCCGCCACCGTTCTCAAGGTCTTGACCCCCAGTACCATAGGGATCCCGTGTCCCTGCAAAGCCCGTCTTCCCTGTTCTGTTGTTCTGATGCCTTAAGAACGTCACGTCAATGATGACAGACAACACGCGACCCTCCGTGGGCCGTTCCCTGCGTCCTCCGGAGGGCGTGGGGATCGGCTGCTCCTCCTCAGGAGGCTGAGGCACCCTTAGCTAAGAACACGCACTCCTCGGCAGGTGTGCGCTGACCGGGACACTGCGCCCCCACCCTGGCTCGCTCCCTGGTGAAAGGCCTCCTCAGAGCGTCTGGCAGTATCTCCTTCCTGTTCACCAAACAGTGGAGGCCACACATGCCCCTCCCGGGGCCCTCGTCTGAACTCAGCGAAGCGAGGAAAAGCACTCACGTTCATGTCGCACTCTATGATGGACACGGCCTTGTCAGGCTTGGTCTCCATCACGCGCAGCTCGTAGATCTGCAGGGAGAACACAGGGCCAGCTGGGCTCGGAGGCCGCACTGAGGGCTGTGGCCGGCGCCTGGCACTCGACCAGGCTCCTGTGGCACAGCCTTCACGCCCATGACCCATGCCGGCCACACCACTCCCTCAGGCAGTGCTGCTGGGGAGGCGCCACTGCTCCCCACGGGAGGGTCCACCAGACAGGGCAGTTAGCATCCCACTGCCCAACATGCTCACCACCTCGCCAGACACCCACAGAAAATGCAACAGCATTCTCACCTGTAAACACGTCGATTCTACAAAGGCAGCTGTTGAATCAGGGCTCACAATAAGAGCTCAAGGAAGAGTTGAAAAAGCAAACAGCGGGCCATGCTGGGTGGGAAGACCCAGCACATGCAGCTTTTAAAAAGCCCCATTCACACACCAGAATGGACCACGCAGCCAGCTCCTGCTGGCACGCCTATGCCCAGCCAGGCTCACCCACCTTCTCATTGTAGTTGATGGCAATCACATCCCCGGTGGTCAGACAGGCAAAGTTTCTCAGCGCATTTTCCAATCTGCAGGCACAGACTGTCAAGGCAACGTGGTAAAATGTACGTTCTCATCTACGAGAAGTGTCTGCGCAACTGGGTGATTCCCATGCTGTCCCTGATGGGCCCCACGCTGAGACCAAAAACGCAGTGGGGTACTTGACCTGCACACACCAGTCTCTAGGTTTGATACCTGGCACCATTAAACAAAACAATACCCCTCCATGCAGCTTAACTAGGCATGGTGGTGCACGCCTGTCAACCTCAGCTACCGGGGAGAGGCAGAGGCAGGATTACAAGGCCGAGGTCAGCCTGGGCAACTGAGTGAGACCCTGTCTAAAAATCCAAAAAAATTTGAAGGGCCACGTGCCTGTAATCCTAGTATGTGGGAGGCCAAGACAGGAGGATCTAGCCAGCCTCAGCAACTTAGGCCCTCCACAACATAGACCCTGTTTCAAAACACAAGAATAAATTGGGCTGGGAGTGTATCTTGGAAGAAGAATGCCTCTGGGTTCTATCCCCAGTACCACTAAAAAAGAAACACACAGGCCTGGCTTCAGTTTAGAGATGAACATTTAAAAGAAAAGTGAAAAACAAAAACCACTGGGCCCTAAAGCCTGTCTTTCTGCTTCTGAGAGAGCCTGGTGCAGTGCGGCTGCCTGGCTGGGAACGTAGGGGTCCACGGAGCGGCCGAGAGTGCAGGATGATGGGTCGTCACCTCCTTGGGTGGGACAGGTGAGCCGAAACCCATTCCCGCGGTGGCCTCTAGGAAACGTCTGCAAAGTGAGCAGAGGCGGCCGCGGGACAGTCAGCCCACTCGCCAGGCCAGGTGCCAGGCGGACTGGTTGGCTGAACGCTATTATTCTTTTTTGGGGGGAGGGTATTAGGGGTTAAACCCAGACCCAGGGGCATTCACCTTGAGCTAAACCCCCAGCCCTATTTTATTCATTTTGGGCCAGGATCTTGCTAAATTGCCAAGACTGTCCTTGAACCTGTGATCCTCCTGTTTTAGCCTCCCAAGAACTGGGATTACAGGCATGCACCATGTCCAGCTGCATTCTCAAACCACAAGTTCAGTCACAGATGGCGGGCGCCAATGCAGGAAGGCTGAACAAGGCGCCCGTCGTGCAGAGGGGCCGGTGCCCGCCTCCACCTGGAGGAGCATCTCCAAAGGATACACTGCTTTGGGGTTGGTGATGTCCAGGAAGTCTGGGCTCTGAGGCTGGAATTTGGAGTACGTGGCCACTTGCAGGTTGACGCTCTCCACCTGAACCAGGCCTCCTTCCTCCAACAGCAAATTCTGCATCATCTACAAGGAAGGAGGCTGCATAAAGCTTGAGACAAGGAGGTGGTTGCCGGGAACAGGCCAGGCACGTGTGGTTCCCCGAAGAAGGTGGAGACAAGGACCAGAGAACAGGTCATTTCTTCGTGAAGCAACGCCAGGAAGGAGGGAGGTCAAGTGAGGGAAACGCATGGAAGGAAGATGGCCACGGAAGGGTGCTACCGAGGCCGCTGTGGCCCCAGTGTGCTGCCACCAACTCCAGGCCTCCGGGGCACCCACCTCCTGGGGATGCTCACCTCCTGGGCACATGGCCTGCGCTTAAGTGCCAGCAGGAGGCAAGGCAAACCTCTTTGGAGCACCAGAGGAGGAGGCCCCAGAGATACCAGACACCCCACACCTCCATTAAACCACCCAGCTGGGCAGACGATGGCGGAAAACAAAGGCAGGAAACCTGGCGTGTGAGAAGCTGGGGCACTGCAGTGCAGCGAGCCTCGGGCCAGAGACAAGGAGACCAGGCTGAAGGAGGAATCCCGCAGGTCCCGGCATGGGTCTCTAGCCAGTGGGTGGGGCCCAGCTCCTAGAAGGCAGGCCAGCTCTCACCCAGCCCAGCCAATCGTTGAGGGATACTGCTGGTCACACGCCCTCTGCTGCCCATGCCAGGAGCTGGCGGACCAGCACAGGGAGAGGCAGGCAGGCCCCCAGCCTCACGCCAGGAGGCCTCCTGGGGACCTCAAGGAAGGGGCTCAGTCTGCTCGCTCACTGTGCTCAAAGAACTTAGACAGTGGACCCAAACCAAGTCTGTGCTGGAAGAGAACCTTCAAGCTGCCCCTCGCCCTGTGTCCGCACCCCCTCTTTAGCCCGTGGGTGAGCAGAGGGGTTTCGCGAGACAGAAGGGCAGGGCTGCTGGCACGCCAGCCTCCCAGAGCTCGGGGGCCATGACTGCACACACCGCAAGGACAGGAGGGGCCGAGTGCTCAGGCTGGCACGGAGGAAGCAAGACGGGTCTGGGTTCTGAGGTCTAAGTAAGAGCCCCGCTGCTCTCAGGCCTAGTCAGCCTGGACAAGAAAGCAGCTCAGGAGAAGCCCGGCAGCAGGAGGCACGGGCGCGGCGCTCCTGAGTGAGAAGCTGGCCAGCGCTGCACTTGTGAAGGGCCCTGGGCCCTTGTTGAAGAGGACGGTCGTCCTCACCGTGGCAGGCACGGTTGTCCCTGTAGGAGGGATGGGCTCAGCACCTGCATCTACACTCGGACTCAGGGGTCAAAGTCACTCACCCAGTGTGGAAGGTAGCAGATGCCCTCGTCGGCCACAAACTCCAGCACCCCGCAGTGCGTCATGCGGTCTGAATTCTTATTGGTCAGCTTGAACAGCATGGGATAGGTGATGTTAAGTCGGCCTAAGAAAGGTTAAGAGGCATGGGTCAGATAGGTACCTGTGGAGAGAGAAGCCCTGTTCACCCAGTGGACGCCACTGGCTTAAGGCTGAGGACTCAGCCACAGAGGCCGACTGGAGCTTGTGAGGCTGGACTAACGGCAACAGAAGTCCACGCAGCACTTGGGAGGTAAAGCGGGCTCCCTTGGCCTCCCCAGTCCCAACCAGACAAAGCCTGTGCAGAGCACGGGCGAGGCCTGGAAGCGGCACTGAGCCAAGGCGCAGCGAGGATGGCCGCCTCAATCACAAGTGACTGCTCTGGCAGCCAGGAGCCCAGGCCCAGGGCCCGGCCCCTCCCCAGGCACCTCCCACTGCAGAGGAGTCACAGCTGGCCAAGGGGGACCTGGATCAGGCTCCAGCCAAGGGCCCAAGGCTACTGATTCCCAAATGTATTTTTTTTTTTTCTTCTGGTTCTGGGGATTAAACCCAGGGGCATTCTATTTCTGAGATATACTCTCAGACCTTTTTGTTTTTGAAACAGGGTCTTACTAAGTAGCTGAGGCTGGCTGCCAACCTGCGACCCTCCTGTCTCAGCCTCCCAAGTCCTGGGATTACAAATACGTGCCATCACACCCAGCATTAGCTATGACGTAGAGAAGTGTCTGAGCCCCAACCTCTGTGCCCCTGATCTTTTCCACCAGAGCAGTGGCCCTGCGTCTTGTAATTTCGGATTCCCTGTGTGACTGGGGTGGGCAAACATCAACTCAGCATCAGGAGGGAAAGCGGGCTCCCCCTGAAATCCTAATAAAGCAAGGTCAGTGACGAATGGGCAGAAGCCCTGGCGAGGTCCGGAAGCAGCACCGGAGCCGCGAGGATGGCCGCCCCTCCTATTACAGGGTGACGCTCAGGGCCAGGAGAGGACCCCTTCAGAGGGCAATGGGGAGCCCACAGCTGGTCACCACCACACGCGGCTCCCCCGGCCAGCAGGCACCGCCGGGGACAACTCCTGACTAGGCACTGGCGAGGTCACCTGCGTCTGGATGCACCCCAGAGCCCGTGCTGACCCCAGTCATCCCTGTTGCGTGATCTACGTTCTCAAGTCACTCAGAAAGTACTTACTGAGCTGATCAAGGGCCGAGGGCGGCATAATTACTGTGGAAGGAATATTTAAGAATATTAAGAAAATTAAAACAAAAATAGACCAAAGGCAAGATGCAGTTTCTGTTACATCTAAAAGAAGTTTGAAATGGCATTTTCAGGGTAGCAGAGTTCCCCAAGGATCTTTCATGAAGAATCTCCCTGGATGTCACTTACTGGGGGACCAAATGGCTTCTGGGCATATGTCCAATAAATGTACTCATAACGAGCACACCCAACCCACTTGGCAAGCCCGGGACCAGCGACACTGCTGTAACTAGCTTCTGGCGCCCACATGCAAAGCAAGCTAGGGAAGGCTCCACGCTCCGCAGACCGAGGGCAGGAAAGGTTACTATTCAAAGAAAAACAAGCACATACTCTTCCCTCCTTTCTCCACATCTGACCTGTCATTAGGCCCCGCTAGCATGGACACGGAGAAGCAGCGGTACTGTGTGGAGAAGCGGTTCTGGAAGACCCGTGGGATCGGGTGGTCGAACATGTTGAACGAGAACTGGAAGGAGGAAAGTGGGGCTGGCATTAGAGCAGAACAAAGGCACGCTTCTTTTTTCTCTTTTGAGATGGGATCTCGCTATTGTCCTCAAGCGCTGGCTTCAAACCTCTAGGCTCAAGTGTGTATTCAGGACCACAGGCATGTGCACCTGCCAGCTTACAGGTACGTGTCTTTACCCCGAAAGCCAAGACACACCAGGTTTGTTTTTGCTTTCTCTGCAGTATTGGTGACTGAACTCTCTACCACTGTGCTATATCCCCAGCTCTTCAAACTTTTTACTTCGATAGCCTCACTTGCTGAGGCTGGCCTCACATTTGCAATCCTCCTGAGTAGCTTGAGAATATAGGTGTGCACCACCACAGCCAGAACACCAGGGCCACTAATGATGCTAAAGGCAGCTGAAGAGACCGAGACCACGATGTAGGGAATCTCGCCTAGCCAGCGTTCTGCCGGCCTGGGCAGCACAGCCCACACCGTTCTGTCCCTGCGCTGGCCTCCACCTGCAGACAGTGGGGTCTTAGGACAAACTGGCCACGCCGAGCCTGCGCTTCCGGTCTTTCAGGGCTGTCCCCCTCCCCACTTCTACTGGCAGGATGGAGGCGGGGCCTCTGGCACATGCTGGGCACACCTCTGAGACTTACAGACAGGCCCAGGCTCCGCACTTGTCACGCGCCTGCCTCTGCTAGTTCTTCCACTGACAATTCTGCCTATTTATTTACTTATTCTGGTATTAGGATAAAATCTAACAATTACTCCTTGCTTTTCTTTTTCTCTTTGCTCATCATTTACTTATTTATTGGTACTGGGGACTGAACCTGGGGTATTCTACCTCCAATTTTTACACTGGCCCTTTTTATTTCTTATATCTAAGCACTGAAAGCTGAACCCAGAACCTAGAAGCATTCTACCCCTGAGCCCTGAGCTACACTCCCAGCCTTTTAATTTTTTTCCCATGGTACTAGGCATTGAACTCAGGGGCATTGTACCTCCAAGCTACATCTTCCAGCCCAATATTTTATTTTGTTTTGAAACACAGTCTCCTAGGTTGCTGAGTCTCACCACTTGCTGAGGCTGTCCTCAACCCTCTGATCCTCCTGTCTCAGTCTCCCAAGCGCTGGGGGTTACGAGCGTGCTCCACCATGCACGGCACAAGTCTCTGTTTTTAATAAGAAGGTGACACTGAGGTGCTGCTATATACTGTGGCAGTGAGTCAGCTCTGCAGCCAGACTTGGCTTCAAACCTCCATGCCTCGCTTTTGCCACCTCAAGGAAACAATTTCTATAAACCTCTGTTTGCTCATGGTTAAAAGATATCATCCTTGTCTCCAAGGGGATGACAGGGATTAAAGGAGACAGCAAAGAAAAACTGTGTAAAGAAAAACCGCCCGGCCTGCAATCCCAGGAGTTGGGAAGCTGAGACAAGGGACCCTAGGTTTGTAGACAACCTCAGCAATCTAGCGCGACTCTGTTCCAAAAATAAAAAACAAAAACAAGTGCCGGCTATGCAGCTCAGACGGAGAATGCCCCTGGGGTCCATACCCAGGACTCCCACCCCACCTCAGCCAGAACAGCTACTATTGTTACCTTTCCTGAAAGCGGCCAGTTTATAAACGAAGGCACTTTGAAAATGCATACAGCTGGAGGAACAGGCAAAGAGCTGGAGCTCCCAGGCCGGGGTGCCCATGACCTCGGGTTCTCCCTGGGGAGCCTGATCCCCTCCGACATCTTTCCCTGTGTGTGTGTGTGGGGGGGGGGGGCTGGGGGCTGAACGCAGGGGCATTCTACCTCTGACCCACAGACACCCTGAGCCTTATTCTGAACCACGGTCGCGCTAACTTGCTGTCAGCCTAGGTCCTCGGCTGACTGCGAACCTGCGATCCCCCTGCCTCAGCCTCCCAAACACTGGGATTACGAGCGTCCGCCATGGCCCGGCTTCCAACGAACTCCGAGTTGACGGAAACCTGGGGCGCGTCGAGCGCTCGCGGGGCCGGGGGTGGGCGCCCGCGCGTCGGTTCCCTTCTCAAGGGGCTCAGGTCGCGCCGAGACGGAGTGCGCGCCCCGCACCGGCCGCCCGGGACGCGCCGGGGGCTCGCAGCCCGGGTCCGCCAGCGCCCGGCCGGCCCGGCCTCAGGCCGGTGACTCGGCAGCTCGGCCGCCGGCCACGGCTGCGCCCCGCCTGGGCCCCGCTTCCACCCGGCCTCGGCCCCGCGCCCCACCCGCTCCCCGGCCGCGCTCACCATGATGGACACCGGCTTCGCAGACGCCGCTTCTCCAGGGGCAGCTACGACCGAGGCGCTCGGGAGACTGAGCCGCCGCCGCCGCCGCCGCCGCAATGAAGCCGGACCCGCGGGCGGCTCACCGGAAGTGGGCGGCCCGAGACGGGGGGCGTCGAGGCCGGGCGGCGGCTGCGAAAGAAAAGAGAGAAATCTAAAAACTTACTCGAATCTAAAACTTACCGGCAAAGGCTCTAAAAGCACCTTTTAGTGACTTATTTTTCAGCCTAGAGATGATTTAAAAGTTATATCAAATTATATCTTGACGGTGCTCCTCTCCAAGCGGAGTTGGTACGGTCCATTCCCCTTCTCGACTACACTACCCAGAATGCATCTGGGACCTGCCCCGGTTTCCTTCCGCCATCTTGGACTCGGGCGGAAGTCACTTCCCATCGACCTTCGAACTGGACCAGATACCTACTGAAAATGCAACTCGCTTTGTTTTGAGGGGGATACCGGGGACCGGACCCAGGGACGTCCTACCTCAGCTCCACTCTCAGCCCTGTTTCACGGTTTACTTTGAAACGGAGTCTCACTAAATCGTTGAGGGCCTCACTAAGTTGCGACTGGCCTCCAACCCGCGGTTTTCCTGTCCCAGCTCCCCCTTCAATCCGTGTATAATTGAATGTCATTCATAGCGAGACGTGTCTCTTCCCTGGGCCTCCCAGTGTGAGGTCGGCAGCGTCTCGTCCCAAAGTAAAGATGTCCACCGCGCGTGCGGGTTTCTGGGTAAACAGGAGTCAAAGTTGAAGTTGTTTGCGTCCTGCCTCAGAAATAATACTTCTTTGGGAGGCGGGCAGGACTTTGCCAACCGCCAATGGCCTTGCGCTGTGGCCCGTTTCCCTCACTCACACCAAAGTGGTCCAATCGGAAAGGAGGAAAGGGAAGCCTGACGCTATTGGTTGGTGGCCCGGGCCAATGAGAAGCGCCGGGGTTTGGCGGGAAGTCGGGGCTGCGCCCGGAGCGCTCGGAGTCCGCCGCCGCGCCGGTGGCAGGTCGCCGTGGCTATGTTCGTGTCCGATTTCCGCAGGGAGTTCTACGAGCTCGTCCAGACCCAGGTGACTCCCAGCCCAGGAGCCCAGCCCCGATCGCGGCCGCGTCTGGGGAGGAGGGGGCCGGGCCGGGGGCGCCGGGGCGGGCGCCGCGCTCAGCCCACCCGCTCTCCCGCACAGAGGGTCCTTCTCTTCGTGGCCTCGGACGTGGACGCCCTGTGCGCGTGCAAGATCCTTCAGGTGAGCCGTGGGCCGGCGGAGGGCGGGGAGCCGGGAGCAGACCGGCCGCCTGGGGTCACCTCCCTGTCCGGGCAGTGTTGGGGTTCCAGAGGCTGAGCCCAGCGCAGTCGCTCCGTGGGCTTGTTGTTGCTGGGTTATGTTTTGTTTTGCTTTGTTTTGAGGGGGATCCCGGGCACCGGACCCAGGGACGTCCTACCTCAGCTCCACTCTCAGCCCTGTTTCACGGTTTACTTTGAAACGGAGTCTCACTAAATCGTTGAGGGCCTCACTAAGTTGTGCGACTGGCCTCCAGCCTGTGGTTTTCCTGTCCCAGCCTCCCACGTCCTGGGATTACAGGTGTGCCCCGCCATACCAGGCAAGTCGTTTTTTGTTTTATAGGAACTTGGCAGAAAATGGGTTCACGTAGAAACCTTTGGACCTGTAGTGGACCCTCAAGTGTGGCGTTTGAGAGAGAAATCCGTGTCAGATGACTGCTTGGCTTTGTTTTTGTGATACTGGAGATTGAATCCAGGGGCCACACCTTCAGCCCTTTGTAGTCTAATTTAACTTTTAATTTTTTTTTCTATGTGGGAGGCTAAGACAGGAAGATCACGGGTTCACAGCCAGCCTCAGCAACTTAGTGAGACTGTGTTTCTAGATTTTACAAAAAGGGCTGGGAGTGTAGCTCCGTGTGGAAAACCCCCGGGTTCAATCCCCAGCAACACTGAGCTGCATCTCCAGCCCCATTTTATTTTTTGTTTTGAAACAAGGTCTCACTGAGTTGGTGAGGCTCTTGCTAAGTTGTTGAGTCTGGCTTTGAACCTGAGAGCATCTCATCTCAGTTTCCCAAGAATACAAGCACATGCCACCACACCTGGCTTATTTTTTATTTTGAAGCAAGGTCTCCCTAAGTTGGCAAGGGTCTGCCTAAGTTGCAGAGACTGGCCTCAAACCTGCCATCCTCTTGTCCACTGAGATTACAGCCAAGTACCACTGTGCCTGGCACAACTGAGGGTTTAATGGTGCCATGAATAGTGGTGGAAATACAGGAGCACTTGGTCTGTTAGGGAAGGTCGCTAGTTTATAGAGTTTTGGGGGTTTTGTTCGGTGGTATTGGGGATTGAGCCCAGGGGCATTCCACCTCTGAGCTGTACCCCCCAGCCCTTTTTTATTTTTTGTTTTGAAGCAGGGTCTTACTAGGTTAATACAAGTCTCACTATGTTACTGAGGCTGTGCTTGAACCTGTGATCTCCTGCCTCATACTGAGATTACAGGTGTGCGCCACCATGCCTAGCTACTAGATCAGTTTTGAATATGGTACAGGTTTCCCACCGAGCTTGGGTCAAGCCCTTGAGTCAGGAACTCTTCAGAATATATGGAATTAAGATCAGCATGTCTCTCGATGGTTTACTTTGGTGATTTTTGCAAATTCAGCCAAAGTGACAGAACTGTACCTTGAACGCTCACATTCCTACCGGCTTTCCCCATCCTGTTCCTGTTTGACTAAATTTAGCTTATCACATGTCTGTGGTCTCTCAACCCAGCCAGCTTTTATTTCTAGTGTTATTTCCATGTAAGCTGTGGCCGTCCTAAATAAGATAGGCTTTGAAGACGCTGTCTCCCCAGGCCCTGTTCCAGTGTGACCACGTGCAGTACACACTGGTCCCAGTCTCCGGGTGGCAAGAGCTGGAAGCTGCATTTCTTGAACATAAAGAACAGGTACGAGAGAACATTCTAGAATACTTGCTCTCTTTTGCTCAGTTGGAAGTCGTAATACTCAGCATTCTTTGTAGTTCTGCAGTAAATTGTGTGTGTGTGTGTTTTCTTTTTTTGCAGGGCTGGGATCAAACCCAGGGTTTTGTGCATGCTAGACAAGTACCCTCCCACTAAGCTAGGCCCCCAGCTGGCAAATGTACACTTAATTTTTATTAGGCAATACAGAAGACAAAAACACACCGTGTATACCCGTGACGTACTCTCAGTTTACAGAAACAGAATTGACAACAAGATGCTGAGCGTGGAAAACACCCAACTATAAGCTTATTTCGTAGAAACTTGATTGTGAGATGCTTGGAATTGAGCAGTTTTTTAATAGAACTGCATTGCATTAAAATTCTTTTAGGATACATTATGCCGGGCGTGGTGGCCACGCTTGTAATCCCCGCGCTTGGGAGGCTGAGACAGGAGGATCGCACAGGTTCAAAGCCAGCCTCAGCTACTGAGTGAGGCTCTCAGCAACTTAGTGACCCTGTTTCCAAATAAAATATAAAAAAGGTCTGGGAGTATAGCCCGGAGGTAGAAAGCCTCTGGGTTCCACCAAAAAAAAAATTGGGCAAGGGGGTGTGGCTCGGAGGTCAAATGCCTCTGGGTTCCATCCTAAGACCCGCAAAAAAAAAAAAAAAAAAATTATTTTAGGATACATTATTATCTTATGTTCTTTCTTCAAGAAAATGCATCCAGTTTCCACCTTGAAATCTAGGAGCACATACTGTCCTTTTGGAATTTTAAACAGTAGAAGCCAGGGCTGCTCCTGCTCCTGCACGGGACCAAATGAGAAATGGGACAGTGAGCCGCACCAGGAGGGGCTGGGGCATGAAGAAGGTCTGGGAATTCCTGGCACTTCTAGGACTGGTTTGTTGGTTGGTTGATGGTACCAGGGATTGGACCCAGGGGTGTTCTACTTCTGACCTATACCTCTGGCCCTATTTTAGTTTTTATTTTGAAACAGGGTCTCATTAAGTTGCAAAGGGCCTCACTGTGTTGCTGAGGCTGGCCATAAACCAGTGATCCTCCCGTCTCCACTTCCCAAGTACTAACATTACAAGTGTGCGCCTCTATGCCTGGCTTTTAGGACTCTGACTTAAATCCTCCCTTGGAGTTTTGTTCATAATCTGATGGCCCTGTGTCCGTTGGGTATTTACGAGTAAAGGTTTTGCTGTAGTGATAGAATATGCTAAAGGACTTAATATTTAGGAGCCGGGCGTGGTGACGCACGCTTGTAATTCCAGTATTTGGAAGGCTGGGACAGGAAGATCCAGGTTCGCGGCCAGCCTCAGCTACTTAGTGAGGCCCTCTGCAACTTAATGAGACCTGTTTCAAAATAAAGAATAAAAAAAATCAGGCTGGGGGTGTAGCTTGGAGGTAAATGCCCCTAAGTTCAATCTCCAGCACCACAAAAAAATACGCGAGTGAAGGAATTAATATAGAGAGGCCCGTGAATTGAGAACTACCCAAAATTGGCCAAAAACCTATACGAGTCTATTAGCATGAAGAGCCTGCATGGTATAGCATTTCAAGATCTGGAAAGCCAGGCGTGGTGGCGCACACTTGTAACCCTAGTACTTGGGAGGCCGAGACAGGAGGATCGCAGGTTCAAGGCCAGCCTCTGCTATTTAGGCCCTCCACAACTTAGTGAGACCCTGTTTCAAAGGAAAAAATAGAAGCCAGGCGTGGTGGCGCACGCTTGTAATCTCAGCATTTGGGAGGCAGAGACTGGAGGATCATGGTTTATGGACAGCCTCAGCTACTTAGTGAGGCCCTCTGCAACTCAGTGAGACTCTGTTTCAAAATAAAGAATAAAAAATAGGGCTGGGGGTGTAGCTTAGAAGTAGAATGCCCCTGCGTTCCATCCCCCGTACCACAACAAAAATAAATAAATATAAAAAATTGGGCTGGCAGTGTAGTTTCTTGGTGGGGAGAAATACTGGGGATTGAACCCAGGGCTCTCTACCTCGGAGCTACACCCTCAGTTCTCTTTTATCCTTTATTTTGAAACAGGGCCTTGCTAGTTGCCGAGGCCGCCCTTGAGCCCGCAGTCCTCTTGTCTCGCCTCGTTAGTGCTGAGATTCTAGCCGCACCACCATGCCAGGCTCCCCTTACACGTGTGAAGTCTTGTTCTGCTCCTCCTTACTCTCTTGCTCCTCCTCCTCCTCCTCCTCCTCCTCCTCCTCCTCCTCCTCCTCCTGTCCTTCTCTTCCTTCTGCAGTACCTGGGGTTAAACCCCGGGCTTTGCGCATGCCCGGCGAGTGCTCTGCCACGGCTCTACGTCCCTAGCTGTTTTTCTTCTCTTTTCTGTTTTTGGTGCTGGGGATTGAACCCAGAGGCATTCGACCCTTGAGTTGTACCCTTAGATCCCCCTCTTTAAACAGAATCTTGCTAAGTTTGTGCACGCTGACCTCAAACCTGTGATGCCCCTGTCTTAGCTTTTTATTATATTTTGAGATGAGGTCTTGCTAAGTTGCCCAGGCTGGCCGCAACCTCCAACCCTCCTGCCTCAGCCTCCCGAATAGCTGCGACCACAGGCGTGCGCCACTGCGCCCAGCTCCTCATTGGCTTCTTGACCTGGCGCACAAGGCTTGGGTTGGCTGACCTTAGTGCGCTGCTCAGAAAGCGGGAAGAGCCCCAGAGCCTACCTCGCACTGTTGTCCTGGAAACAACCAACCTACAGGGCGTGTTACGGCGCTCAGCGCAAGCCAGCCACGGCCGCTTGAAGCCCTTGCCATTCCGCCTCGGCCGCACTACGTGTCTAGGTGTGACGTGTCGCCGCAGAAGGCTCAGGCCCGGTGTGATAGAGGGGAAGGAGCCCCGTCAGCGCTTTGCTTTACAACGTCTCCCTCCTCTTCTCAGTCCCGTTACTTTATTCTCATTAACTGTGGAGCGAATGTCGACCTCCTGGATATTCTGCAGCCCGATGAAGACACCGTGTTCTTTGTGTGTGATACCCACAGGCCGGTCAACGTCGTGAACGTGTATAACGACACCCAGGTACCAGGCCCGCGGGGCCCCCTTGTGTGCTGTCTCCTCCCTGGCCCTCTTTGTGCCACGGCCACTGTTGCGCCTGGCCTTGGCGAGGCGTGTGTCCACTCTCCCTGTGAGACTGGGAGTCACTTGAGTACCAGAACCTGTTTGTGTTCACTTCCTGTGTGCGGCACTGGGGGTGGAACCCAGGGACTTCTACCTTCAAGCTACACCCCCAGCCCTTTTTACTTTTTGTTTTGAAACAAGGTCTCACTAGGTGGCTGGGAGTCTCGCTATGTTGCTGAGGCTGTCTTTGAACCTGGAGTCCTCCAGTCTCAGACTCTCAAGTACTGGGATTACGGGCATGCACCACCACGCCCGGCTCCCGTTCATCTTTGATGAAACTTGGTACCTCGTCCCTGGGTGTGTGCAGAATGTATTTGTGGGATTTGTTTCACCTAGGAGGTGAAAGGACCAAAACTTGGTAGGCTGTGGTCGCTGTACTGTGCTTATTGTTGGAACCTCTGGTGTCGAGAACACAGCCTGGCCGTCTCGGGTGTCATCTTCTCCTGCGCACGGGTGTCAGAATCCCCAGATCTCACAAGAGGAACTTTCCAAGAGAAACCAACCTGAAATTGCTTCTAGTGATAGCAGCATGCACTTAAGGGTTCACATCTGTCTTAGTCTGTTTTGTGTTGTCATCAGAAGATACCTGAGGCTAGGTACTTTATAAAGGAAAGCGGTTTATTTAGCTCGCAGTTCTGGAGGTTCCAGAGCACAGTGCTTGCAGCTGCTTGGTGAGTAGCTCTTGGTGGGTGGCATCACATAGCAGGAGAGAGTGAGAGAGAGAGACGGGAAGGGCAAGAGTTGGGATGGGGTGATCACCTGGCAAGACCGGAAACGAGAAAGCAAGCTAGAGGAGCTTTGCATCTGCCACACGCGCAGGGACTCATCCTCTCCTGCGAGACCAGGCCTGCCCGTTTTTGTGTGGAGAGGGAATATTCGGGATTGAATGTAGGGGCATTGTACCTCTGAGCTGCACCCCCAGCACTTTTTGTTTTTTATTGTGAAACAGGATCTCGCTAAGTTGCCGAGGCTTGGCTGCCAACCTGCGATCCTCCTGTCTCGGCCTCTCAAGTACTGGGATTACGAGCGTGCGCCACCACGCCCGGCTGGGTCCCATCTCTTAATGGTTCCACCGCCACCCTGGACCCAGCCTTCCAGCAGATGACCATTCGGAGCAAACCCTCTCCAGATCAACCTCTTCGCCTCTCAATGAAAGGCCAAGTTGTGGGCCTTTCCTCTGTTGATGTGTGACGCAAGAGGGAGTTGCTTTTCTCAACTTAAGTACACTGTAGATGGTTTTCGTAAAATCGTTTTCAGAGCTAGGCGTGGCGGCGCACACTTGTAATCCTGGTACTTGGGAGGCTGAGACAGGAGGATCTGGGTTTGCAGACAGCCTCAGTTACTTAGGGTCTCTGCAACTCAGTGAGACCTTGTTCCAAAATAAAGAATGAAAAATAGGGCTGGGGTGTAGCTCAGGGGTAGAATGCCCCTGGGTTCCATCCCCGGCACCGCAAGAAAATCATTTTCAGGTTCTTATGATTTCTGCATATCCTGTGGTGCGATGCCAGGGTCCTGAGACATCTGGGCCTCTCCTCTAGAGGACACTTGTATGTAGGGAAAACTTACCAGTCAGCTGATGAGGAGATAGTACGATTTCACAAGAGAGAAGCACGTCGCAGTGAATGATGTCCTGTCGAGGGAGCTGATTGCTTCTTGTCCTGAACTTAGATCAGACTACTCATCAAACAAGACGACGATCTTGAAGTTCCTGCCTACGATGACATCTTCAGGGACGGAGACGAGGATGAGGAGCATTCAGGGGACGACAGCGACGGGTCAGAGCCTGCTGAGAAGCGAACACGGTTAGAAGAGGTGTGTTTGGGCCTCTCGGCATTCTGGGGGATCCGCCTTCCCAGAGTTCAGAGGTCAGCCCCAGAGCCTGCCAGGCCTAGGCCTAACTGGGGACAGCAGAATTTTTTCAGTGTGTATGGTCCGGGGGGATTTTGACCAGTGAGCTGCACCCCCAGCCCTTTTTATTTTTTATTTTGAAACGGGGTCCTTCTGTCTCAGCCCAATTACTGAGATTTCAGGCATGCACCAGTTTGCCGGGCTAAGGACCATGGCTTTTTTTTTTTTTTTTGGTGGTACTGGGGTTCCTGGAAGCCCTTCTACCTCCGGCTACACTCCCAGACCTAATTTTATACTTTTTTATTTGGAAATAGGGTCTCTTAAGCCAGCGCGGCTGGCTTCAAACCTGTGCGATCCTCCTGTCTCTGCCTCCCAAGCCGTGGGGATTACAAGCGTGCGCCACCACGCCCGGCAGGACCATGGCTTTTTAAAACCACCACACTAGAGCTGGGCGTGGTGGCGAGTGCTTGTAATCCCAGCGCTTAGGAGGCTGAGACAGGAGGATTGCACAGGTTTGAAGCCAGCCTCAGCTACTTAGTGAGGCTCTCAGCAACTTAGACCTTGTTTCCAAATAATATAGAAAATAGGTCTGGGAGTATGGCCCAGAGGTTAAAAAGCCCCTGGGTTCTACACCCAGTACCACATACACCAAAAAAAACAAAAAAAACCACCCACCGCACTACCGCCATGTCTTTGTGGGGTAGATGAAATGAGATTGTAAAGTGAGAGTCATTGCCGGCCCTGGGGGAAGGTAAGAAACACGCACTGTGGTAAGTCCTTGGGGAACCCCGGTACGGGCTGGCGGCTACCCTGAGCCCCGGGCACTGTAGGGTGTGGGCAGCTGGGTGGTCAGCATGGAGTGCTGTGTGGAGGAGGCTCTCAGAACGCCCCTGCCTTCTGTCCACGCTGTTCTCAGGGCCAAGAACAGCACGTGGGGCATGGAGAAGCCCCTGCCCTCCCCCGGGGCCCTAAGCCAGGGCTTCTGCCAGATGAAACCCTCTCTGGCTCTAGGGAGACACTCCATGCTTGCTCTGCTCAGCCTTCCTTCTCTTTGTCCCTGTCTCAGGAGATCGTGGAGCAAACCATGAAGAGGAGGCAGCGGAGAGAGTGGGAGGCCCGGAGGTGAGCGTGCGGCGGCCGAGCCCGTCCTCCCTGGTCCCCTGCGTTGTCCGCGCCCCCTCCCTTCATTTTAGGATAAGAAGGCCACTCCAGGAGAAAGCCCTGTGGCCACGTGTACTACACATGACCTTGGGTCGTCTTTTTTTTTCTCTCTCGGTACTGGGGATGGAACCCAGGAACATTCTATCTCCAAGCTACACCCCAGCCCTATTTTTTATTCTTTATTTTGAGACAGGGTCTCACTGAGCTACAAGGGCCTCACTAAGTAGCTGAGGCTGGCCGCGAACCGCGATCCTCGAGTCTCAGACTCCCAAATGCTGGGATTACAAGGGTACGCCACCACGCCTGGCTTGCTCCAGACCTTTTTATTTGTGTATATGTGCTTATTTTTACTTTTGCTTTGCTTTTTTTTGTGTGTGTGTGTGGTGCTGGGGATGGAACCCAGGGGCATTTTACCTTGAGCTACACCCCAACCCTATTTTATTTTTATTTTGAAACAGGGCCTCACTAGGTTGGTGGGAGCCCCACTACTTGCTAAGGCTGGCATGAAACCTGAGATCCTCTTGTCTCAGCCTTCCAGGTACTGGGTTTACCAATCTGCACCGCCACCCCGGCTTCTTTTCATTGCGTTTTGAACTATATGTCACTCCCAGTGTTTTACCATCCCAAGTCGGGCCACAGTGAATAATGTTGTGCACATAGTATGTTGTCTCTTCCTTGTTCCTTTGAATTGTTTCAGGATAAGTCCTCAGAAGTGGGATTCTGGGACCATGTCATTTTACAGTGTACATTGCCACAAGCGATTTGTACCCATTTACCTGCCTTCCCAGTGTGCATGTATCCATTTTACTTAAGAGTAAACAGGGAGCCAGGCGTGTTGGTGCACACCTGTAATCCTAGTACTTGGGAGCCCGAGATAGGAGGATCGCAGGGTCAAGGACAGCCTCAGCAAGTAGTGAGACTCTCATCAACTTAGCAAGACCCTGTTTCAAAATAAAATTTAAAAATTGGGCTGGGAAGCCGGGTGTGGTGGCACACGCTCGTGATCCCAGCATTTGGGAGGCTGAGACAGGAGGGTCGCAGTTCAAGGACAGCCTCAGCTACTACTTAATGAGGCCCTTTTCAACTCAGTGAAACCCTGTTTTAAAATAAAGAATAAGAAATAGGGCTGGGGGTGTAGCTTGGAGGTAGAATGCCCCTGAGTTCCAGCCCCAGTACCACAAAAGAAAATAAAAAGAAGAGAAAAAGGCTGGGGGCGTGGCTCAATGGTAGAATGTCCCTAGGTTCAATCCCCAGCACCACAAAAATAAATAAATAAATAGTCAATAAAGGGAATCAGCTGAGCCCAGTGGTGCACTCCTATAATCCTCATTCTTGGGAGCCTGAGACAGAAAGGATCACAGATTCGAGGCCAGGGCCCGGCGACTTAGCAAGACCCTGTTTTAAAATTAAAAGTAAAAAGGGCAGAGGTGCAATATAGAGGTAGAACGCCTCTGGGTTCAGTCCCCAGTACCGCACCCACAAAAGGTGAAAACAATTGATCCCGTCATTTCATTTGCAACTCTTTTCTGTCCCGTTACTCCCCGTTAAAGACCCCGTTTTCTGTCATTGCAGAAGAGACATCCTCTTTGACTACGAGCAGTATGAATATCATGGGACGTCGGTAAGTAGGAATTGGTGGAGCTCCCCGGGAAGTTCTGGCTCTCTGGGAGAGTCCTGATCCGTTCGAAGGAAACGTGAGGAAGGAGCGAGGGTGTTAGCGCCACAGCCACGTGGTTCAGATCTGAGTTCCGCGGCTTCCGCTCTCCTTAGGCAAACGCCACAGGAGCTCCTGTGGGCCTCATACTTCTCTGTAAAAGAGGGAGAACAGGATGATTCCCAAGCTGGGTTTTTGTGGTTTTTTTTCAGTACTGGGGATGGAACCCAGAGCCTTCTACCTCCGAGCTTCACCCCCAGCCCTATTTTTTATTCTTTATTTTGAAACAAGGTCTCACTGAGTTGCAAAGGGCCTCACTCAGTAGCTGAGGCTGGCTTCAAACCTGCATAATCTTCCTGTCTCAGCCTCCCAAGTGCTGGGATTACAAGTGTGAGCCACTATGCCCAGCTTAACTTCATGATGTTTTGACTTTATTTTTGGTACAAAGGATTGAGCCCAGAGGCATTCTCCCTCTGAGCTACACCCCCAGCCTGGTTTATTTTTATTTTGAAACAGGATCTTTTTAGGTTGATGAAAGTCTATTTCCTGAGGCTGTCCTCAAACCTGTGATGCTCCAGTTCAGCCTCCCAAGTACTCAGATTATAGACATCCACCACCACATGTAGCTTTTTTTTTTTTTTTTTGGTGGTCCTGGGGATGGAACCCAGCGCCCTTCTACCTCCGGGCTACACTCCCAGACCTATTTTATACTTTTTTATTTAGAAACAGGGTCTCGTAAGCCAGCGAGGCTGGCTTAGAACCTGCGTGATCTTCCTGTCTCCGCCTCCCAAGTGCGGGGATTACAAGCGTGCGCCACCACGCCCAGCGACACATTCAGTTTTTTTGACTTTGCAGTGTGAAAGCCATATGCTTTCAGCATTCAGTAGAGATCATGCTTTGAATTATTTTAATAAATGAGCTCTTTCCAGGCATGGTGGCGCACACTTGTAATTCCAGTACTTAGGAGACTGAGACAGGAAGATCAGATTCTTGGCCAGCTTCAGCTACTTAGCGAGGCCTTCCTCAGTTTAGTGAGACCCTGTGTCAAAATAAAGAATAAAAAATAGGGCTGGGGGTGTAGCTCGGAGGTAAGATGCCCCTGGCTCCAATCCTAAGTACCACAAAGGAAGGAAGGGAGGGAGGGAGGGAGGGAGGGAAATGAGGTCTTGCACTGGATGTGGTGACACACACCTGTAATCCCAGTACTTGGGAGACTGAGACAGGAGGATTGCAGGTTCTAAGCCAGCCTCGGCAATATGGTGAGACCCTCTACAACTTGGTGAGACCCTGCTTCAAAATAAAGAAATAAAATAGAGCTGGGCTGTAGCTCAGAGGTAGACTGCCCCAGGGTTCGACCCCCCAGTACCACAAAAATGAGAGAGAGAGAGAGAGAGAGAGAGAGAGAGAGAGAGAGAAGATGACTGTCGACTGTGTTTCCCAGCCTTGCCTTGAACTCAAGTGCCCCTCCTGCCTCAGCCCCCAGGTCTCATGATTATGGGTACACCCGTCATATCTGGCAACATTTTTCAAAGATCATAATTGGCTTATTTCTAATTCTAAAGTCAGGCAACACTTCATCTATAAAGTAGAATAAGAGTTCCCCATACTTCAGATTTTGGGTTTCCATCTGTTCCCAGGCAGATGATATTCTTTGGCGCTGCTGTGCAGAGGCAGCAAGCCAAGTCCTGCTTAGCCTTGGGATAGGCAACAGAGCTCTGTTTGCAAAGACAGATGTTAGAAAACATCTGATGTTAGGTAGGTTAGGTTATATTTTGTACGTTGTTTTATTAGTAGTATTATTATTAGCAAAACATCTATCTCTCGTGTTGGGTAAGTTAGGTATACTCAATACGTTTTCTTACTGTTATTCTTATATTTTACTTATTTATTGAACCCCCACAGAAAAAGGAAAGATAACCTACCGTGCTCACTGTGTTAACCATTGATCAGAGCGCATGGCCTTTAGTATAAATAGCCCTAGAAAATGTGTTTTCAGTGCAACATCCTGTATATAGTCTTAGAAATTGACCCTTGGACCTTGAACTCTGAGCACTGTTTCCCATGCCCCTTTCCTTGTCAAAGTCCCATTGTCCTGTGAAGGGTCATCCTTCAAAGGCCTTTCTACTCTGCCCCTGCAAATGGAAAGTTTTAAGCAGGCGCATAGGAAGGATGCTGACACTCAGAAGAGGCGTTTCCCTCCATCTAAGTGGGTGCTTCCCTTGGGAATCCTCTCTGGAGGAGACAGCCGTGTCCGTGAGCAAGCAGCCTGGTTGGAGAGAGCCTCCTCGTGGGGCGTCCTCAGGTTCCCCCCTCTTTAATATCCAAGTAACTGGAACCAGGGCCCTGCCCGGCCTGGCCTTCTGGGATCAGGTGAGGCTGCCAGTCTAGCAGACAGCGCGCAGGCAGCGGGCTCTCCTGGCCTCCAGGGATTGGTGGAGGCTGGAAGATGGATGGAGGTCCCTGCCCGGTGTTATACCCGCGCTGTCCCCCAGGTGGCGCTCCCTTCCCGTTCTTACTGCACAACAAAGCGCACAGTAAGACCTCAGGTAGCAGAGGAAAGGTAGGTGAGCTCAAAGGCTCTCAGTCTTCTCTCCCTAGATTCCGTGCGGTCTTGTTCGTCACAGCGGGCTGGGATCTGCCCAGCGCCCTGGTCTGCGGGGGCTCTGCTGGCCCCGCTGTGTGGCCCCTCAAGCTCAGCAGCCTTGGCCTCAGACTTTCTGCTCTCTTGCAGTCGGCTATGGTGATGTTCGACCTGGCGTGGATGATGTCCAAGGACCTGAACGACATGCTGTGGTACGTAGTCCCCTGTGGCGTCCGTGTAGGGAGCCCTCCCGCCGGCCAAGGTCAGTGCTGTGTGGGCTTCCCCGGCCTGCCCCGGGAATGGCTGACGCCGCTCCCGTCTGGAATCGCAGTTTGCGGACAGCCTCAGCTACTTAGTGAGGCCTTCTGCAACTTAAATAAAGAATAAAAAAATAGGGCCGGGGATGTAGCTCAGAGGTAGAATGCCCCTGGGTTCCATCTCCAGTACCCCAAAAAATAAGAATAAATAAAGATTCTTACTTACGTGGGCAGGGAAGTGTGAGTGGGGAGGCCATTGCTGGCAGGATGCCCCTGGGGTGTCCCTGGGCTCCCCATTCTGTTGCCTGGCCCCACACAATAGACCCCGCCCATCCCAGGCCAGTGGCAGCCCCCCACCTCCTCCTCTGCTTCCAGGTGGGCCATCGTTGGACTGACAGACCAGTGGGTACAAGACAAGATCGCCCAGTAAGGATGCCCGCCTGCCCTCCCCTGCCCCTGCACCTTGGAGACAGGGCAGCATCGGGTCCCTGGAGAAGGGGGGCCCTCCTCCTGGGGGCCTCCTCCCCAGGGAGGAGCTTGGTGGCTGGCCCCCCTTGCCAGTCATCACTGGAGGAGCCCACTAGGTGGAGCCATCCGCAGGAGGAGGCTCAGTCTCTTCTGGTGCCGGACCTAGAGGCAGGTGCTGCTGAGAAGCCAGCCGTGGTGGTGCGGGGGAGACATGGCACAGGCAGGGGAGCAGGCGAGGGCCTTGGTCCTGCCAGGGAGCGTGGGCTGAAGGGCCTGGCTCCAGAGAAGTTTCAAGGAGGGCGGAGCCAGGCGCAGTGCGGACTCCTGTAACCCCCATTCTTGGGAGGCTGGAACAGGACGATTGCAGGTCAGAGGCCAGCTTTAGCATCATTTGTCTGTTTGTGTTTGTGGTGCTGGTGATTGAACCCAGAGGCACTCCACCTCCGAGCTGCATCCCCAGACCTGTTTCATTTATTTGGAAACAAGGTCTCTGGGTTGCTCAGCCCCATTAAATTGCTGAGGCTGTCCTTGACTTTGTGCTCCTCCAGTCTCAGCCTCCCAAGCACTGGAATGATGAGCGTGCATCTCTGGCCCAGCTGCCCTGCCTGTCGGTCTCTGGCTGCTTGGTTTCTAGGCAGGGAGTGGCCGGGCTTCCTCAGCCCTTGGCCAGGAACCTCCCGCGTGGTGGGCAGGCCCTTGAGTGCAGGAAGGAGCCGCCCGGCCTGTGCTGTGTACTTCCCAGAACCAAGTACGTGATGGATGTGGGCCTCCTGCAGCGCCACGTGTCCCGGCACAACCACCGAAATGAGGACGAGGAGAACACCCTCTCCGTGGACTGTACGCGGATCTCCTTCGAATATGAGTACCCTGGCGGGCACCGCCTCTGGTCTGCTCGCCTTGGTTTCCTTGGTCGCTATGTGCGCCCTTACCACGTCCCGTGGCGGCGTGCTCAGGGCGTGTTTGTTGCCACAGAGTTGGCTGGCTGCTTGGGCGGGGAGCCCCTGAGAGTGGAGGTAGAGAGGCTGGCGGCCCCGGAGCCCAGGCCCTGGCGGGATTGGGGGCGCAAACAGGTGGGGCATCCAGGAAGTAGGCCACACTGTGTCATCAGACGAAGCAGTCAGGGCCAGCCATGAAGGACTCTCCTCTCCGCTCATGTCTCTGGCCCACAAGCGACACAGGCGAACTCCAGGGAGGGTGAGGGTGGAGCCCAGTGCAGGGTCCAAGAAAATATGGGCGCTGGGTGAGCTGCGCTGGGTGGGGCTGGGAAGGCAGGCCAGGACGCCAACTCTGTGTCACCCACTCCTCTGTGTGACCGCAGCACAGAGCTTGGTAGAATCCTGCGTCTCCGTCTCTCCCTGTCAAAGGGGATAGTAGACCAGATGTGGCGGCACCCACATCTGTAACCCCGGTACTGGGAAGGCTGAAGGTCACAGGTTCGTGGCAGCCTCAGCAACTTAGCAAAGCCCTATTTCAAAACTTAAAAAATGTGGCTTGGGGTGTAGCTCGAAGATAGAACATCCCTGGGTTCAATCCCGAGTACCACACACAAAAAAAAGAGAGAAAGGAAAAAAGGGAGGGATAGTAGAGTGTGCCGCCGCCTCACAGGTCCTCCACAGTGGAAGTACTGCAGGTCACCTTTTCCAGGGACGGTGGAGGACTGCTGGAGGGTGGGAGGATGATAGGGGGTGGGAAGATCTCCAGGGTCGGTGGGAGGGGTCATGGGTTGCGCTCCTTGACCTGAGACCCAGCCTCCGCCTGGCGCTCTACCAGCACTGGTCCCTTCACGACAGCCTGTGCAACACCAGCTACACCGCGGCCAGGTTCAAGCTGTGGTCCGTGCACGGGCAGAAGCGGCTCCAAGAATTCCTTGCGGACATGGGGTAAGTGGGCGCCACAGAGCTCAGCCCTGCCCGCCCCGAGGAGCCTTTCCCCGAGAAGCGGGTGCTAAGATGCCCCTGTGGTGACCCCGTGTGGGCCTCTGTCCCGCTGTGTCCCCCATGACGTGGCCGGCTCTTTCCAGACTTCCCCTCAAACAGGTGAAGCAGAAGTTCCACTCCATGGACATCTCCCTGAAGGAGAACTTGCGGGAGATGATTGAGGAGTCTGCGAGTAAATTTGGGTAAACACTCTTTTCCGGATTAAACTTCTTTAAAGTTAGGGTTTCTGTTTTAACCATATTTCTAAAATAGTGCAAGAGTAAATAAATAAATAGCCCCAAGAATGTACAAATAAGCATTACCTGGATCTGGCCTTTTCAATTTTTTGGTACTGGTATTGAACCCAGGGCATATTCCCCCTCTGAGGTACACCACCCGCTAAATCCAGTCATTCTCTTCTGTTTTCTTTCTGTGTTGAAACACAACACAGAAAGTTCAATCTGGAGATTGAACTCAAGGGTGTTCTACCTTTGAACTACACTCCAGTTCTATTTTATTGTGTTTTTTCGAAACAGGGTCTCACTAAGTTGTGGAGAGCCTAGTGTTGCTGAGGCTGGCCGTGGACCTGGGATCCTCCTGTCTCAGCCTCCCAGGTACTGGGATTACAAGTGTATGCCAGCACGCCTAGCTGAATCCAGTCATTCTTGAAGTGTTCAATTCTCTTTGGGTTAAAATTAGACCTGACCAGGTGTGGTGGTGCTTGTCCATAATCCCACATAACCCTCCCTACTTGGGAGGCTAAGACAGGAGGATCACAAGTTTGAGACCAGCCTGGTCAACCTAGTGAGACCCTTGTCTCAACATAAAAAGGGCTAGGGGTGTAGGTCAGCAATGGAGCACCCCTGAGTTCAATCCTCTGTGCCACAAGTTAAGTAAGTAAACCTTATCCAGGCACAGTGGCACATACCCATGATCCCAGTACTTGGGAGACTGAGACAGGAAGATCGCAGGTCCGAGGCCAGCTTGAGTAACACAAGGCCCTTTGCAACTGAGCAAGGCCCTCAGCAACTCAGTGGGACCCTGTTTCAAAATTAAAAAATAAAACGGAAGGGCTAGGAGTGTAGGTCCATGGGACAGTACTTGACCTGCAATCACAAGGCCATGAGTTCAATCCCCAGCACTTAAAAAATAAAGGGGACTGGGGGTATAGCTCAGTGGTAGAACACCCCGAGGTTCAACCTCAGTACCCCCACAAAATAAACCTTGTTCAGGACGCTTCTATCCTGGGGGTCACTGTGGGCCCGAGATGGACCTGGCCCCCTCCTCCCTGGAGACGGGAAGCAGCGATATTCAGGTGGTCTCTGCCTGCTCTGCCCTGGCCAGCTGGCTAGCATGCCGGGAGGGCGTCTGACTTGCGGTGACAAGCGCCTCTTCGTCCCGGGGCAGGATGAAGGACATGCGTGTGCAGACTTTCAGCATCCATTTTGGCTTCAAGCACAAGTTCCTGGCCAGCGACGTGGTCTTTGCCGCCATGTCTCTGATGGAGAGCCCCGAGAAGGACAGCTCGGGGACGGAGCCCTTCATCCAGGCCCTGGACAGCCTCTCCAGGTAACAGGGTGGCGGGGCCGCCCGCGCGCAGCCTCCCCTGCACAGGAGGCCATTGCAGGGCCCGCGTGCAGCATGTCCTGAGGACGTGCGGGAGACGGGGCCGCGGCTGCGGGGGCGGTGTGCCTGGCTCCGCAGCCTTCCCCAGCCCTGTTCAGCTCTTCCTGCTAAAGCTTTTCTCTTTCTCGCCTTTGAGTCCCGTGAGGCGTCATTGGTTATGTGTACTGGTGTTTATGTCCTCCGAGTGCAGTGCTCCTGCCTCGGTTCCTGTTCTATCTCTAGTGCTGCCCCCAGTGTCCTGCAGCGGTTCCCCGGGTCTTTAGCATCCTGCCAGTCGGAAGCAGCCGGTCTCCTGCGGCCGGGAGGGATGTTGCTCCGCCTCCTAGTCTCCTTTCTAGTAGTGGCCCTAAGGGGACCTGACCCTTGGTGCTTCTCTGTCTTTGTGAATTTCATTCGCCTGGTTTTTTAGGAAGAGGCGTGATTCACGCAACTTTCCCAGCTTCACAGAGCTGCTGTGGTTTTGTGTAACAGAAAAAATGTGTATAGGGAAGCCGAGCGTGGTGGCGCACGCTTGTAACCCCAGCATTCGGGAGGCTGAGACAGGAGGATCGTGGTTTGCAGACAGCCTCAGCTACTTAGTGAGGCCCTTTGCAACTAACTCAGTGAGACCCTGTTTCAAAATAAAGAATAAAAAATAGGGTGTAGGGTGTAGCTTGGAGGTAGAATGCCCATGGGTACCATCTCTAGTACTGCAAAAAGTATACATATAATTTGTGTTACATTTATAATATATAATAACATATTACATATATTTTACATGTATTTCATATATGCATATATGGGGGCCTACTTTCTGGGATTTACTGGTTTTCCCTGGTGCAGTTTTGGGTGTTTTATTTTGTTTTGTTTGAGGTATTGGGAATAGAACCCCAGGGGCATTCTACAGCCCTATTTTTTATCCTTTAATTTGAAACAGGGTCTCACTGAGTTGTAAAGGCCTTACTAGGTAGTAGCTTGAGGCTGTCCGTGAACCGCAGTCCTCCTGTCTCAGCCTCCTGAATGCTGGGATGACAAGCGTGCGCCCCCACGCCCAGCATTTTGATTTGTTTTACATGGCCTTATTGAGATATCATTCACATCCCATACAGTGAACCCATGTAGAGTATACAGTGTGCCAGGCGTGGTGGGCACGCTTGTCATCCCAGTACTTGGGATGCTGAGACAGGAGGATCTCAGGTTTGCACCCAACCTCAGCTACTTAGTGAGACTCTAACATAAAGCTGGGCACGGTGGCTCACGCTTGTAATCCTAGCATCTGCGCAGTTGAGACAGGAGGATCGCGGTTCAAACGCAGACAGCCTCAGCTACTTAGTGAGGCCCTTTGTAACTCAGTGAGACCCTGTTTCAAAATAAAAGGCTAAAAAATAGGGCTGGGGGTATTGCTTGGAGGTAGAGTGCCCCTGGATTCCATCCCCAGTACTGCAAAAAATAATAATAATAATAAGTAACATACAATGGAGTTGCTTTTAATATATTTACAAGGTTTTATAACCATTACCACTATCTAATTTTAGAGCATTTTCGTTACCCCCAAAAGGAACCCTGCACCCCCCCAGCCACAGCTGGACATGATTCCTTATCGGAGAGGAACTGACGGTTTGTGAGTCAGCGTCAGGGGACCTCTTTTTTTAACCAAATTTAAGCAACGAGAAGTTTTAGAAGGATCAGTTCTTGGGCGAGCTTATTTAGAGATGCATTGTTAGGGTTTTACAGGCCAGAGAAGGACAGACGTTAGTGAGAGCCAAGCAATCCAGTCGGTCTAAGAGATGTGAACTAATAAACATAATCTCTTTAGCACTACCGATTTTATCTAATCAAAGAAAACCAACTTGCTTGTAAAAGTAGTTCTGTCCAAGATTTGCAGTAAAGATTGCAGGTTCCCGGGCGGGGCGGCACACTACTGCTCTCCCAGGACTTGGGAGGCGGACACTGGAGGATCACAGGTTGGAGCCGCCTGAGCAGCTGGCAAGGCCCTCAGCATCTTAGCGATAATCTGATTCAAAATCAAACTAAGAAGCCAGGCATGGGCGGCCATGCTTGTAATCCCAGTACTTGGGAGGCTGAGAAAGAAGGATCGCAGGTTTCAAACCAGCCTCAACAACTTAGACCCTGTTTCTAAATAAGAAAAAAAAGCCAGGTGTGGTGGCGCACGCTTGTAATCCCAGCATTCGGGAGGCTGAGATGGGAGGATTGCGGTTCATGGACAGCCTCAGCTACTTAGTGAGGCCCTATGCAACTCAGTGAGACCCTGTTTCAAAATAAAGAATGAAAACTTGGGCTGGGAATATAGCTCGGAGGTAAAATGCCCCTGGGTTCCATCCCCAGTACCACAAAATGAAATAAAATTGGGTTGGAGGTATAACTCAGAGGTAGAATGCCTCTGGGTTCAACCCCCAGTACCACAAAAATAAACAAAAAATAAAATACGCGCCTACACTCAGGGCGTGGTGGCACACACTTATAATCCCAGCATTTGGGAGGCTGAGAGAGGAGGATTGTGGTTCACAGACAGCCTCAGCTTCTTAGTGAGGCCTTTTGCAGCTCAGTCAGACCTGTTTCAAAAATAGAGACTAAAACCGGTGTGGTGGTGCACGCTTGTAATCTCAGTACTTGGGAGGCTGAGACAGGAGGATAGTGCAGGTTCGAAGCCAGCCTTAGCTACTTAGTGAGGCTCTCAGCAACTTACTGAGACCCTTTTTCCAAATAAAGTATAAAATAGGTCTGGGTGTGTAGCCCAGATGTAGAAAGCCCCTGGGTTCCACCCCCAGTACCACAAAATAATAATAATAATAATAATAATAATAATAATAATAATAATGCATGACCAGTGCTGGGGCCTCCAAATCCGGGATCGGAGCCTGCCAAGGGGTTAGGCCGGTGCTGGGGCCAGCGAGGCCGGCATCGGAGCCTGCCTTGAGGCAAGGCCAGTACTGGGGCCTCCGAGGCCAGGATAAGAGCCTGCCGAGGGGTTAGGCCGGTGCTGGGGCCAGCGAGGCCGGCATCGGAGCCTGCCGTGAGGCATGACCAGTGCTGGGGTCTCCGAGGCCGGGATCGGAGCCTGCCGAGGGGTTAGGCCGGTGCTGGGGCCAGCGAGGCCGGCATCGGAGCCTGCCTTGATGTATGACCAGGGCTGAGGCCTCCAAATCCGGGATCGGAGCCTGCCAAGGGGTTAGGCCGGTGCTGGGGCCAGCGAGGCCGGCATCGGAGCCTGCCTTGAGGCAAGGCCAGTACTGGGGCCTCTGAGGCCAGGATAAGAGCCTGCCGAGGGGTTAGGCCGGTGCTGGGGCCAGCGAGGCCGGCATCGGAGCCTGCCGTGAGGCAAGGCCGGTACTGGGGCCTCCGAGGCCAGGATAAGAGCCTGCCGAGGGGTTAGGCCGGTGCTGGGGCCAGCGAGGCCGGCATCGGAGCCTGCCTGGATGCATGACCAGTGCTGGGGCCTCCAAATCCGGGATCGGAGCCTGCCAAGGGGTTAGGCCGGTGCTGGGGCCAGCGAGGCCGGCATCGGAACCTGCCATGAGGCTAGGCCGGTGCTGGGGCCTCTGAGGCCAGGATAAGAGCCTGCCGAGGGGTTAGGCCGGTGCTGGGGCCAGCGAGGCCGGCATCGGAGCCTGCCGTGAGGCATGACCAGTGTTGGGGCCTCTGAGGCCGGGATCGGACCCTGCCGAGGGGTTAGGCCGGTGCTGGGGCCAGCGAGGCCGGCATAGGAGCCTGCCGTGAGGCAAAGCCGGTACTGGGGCCTCCGAGGCCAGGATAAGAGCCTGCCGAGGGGTTAGGCCGGTGCTGGGGCCAGCGAGGCTGGCATCGGAGCCTGCCGTGAGGCAAGGCCGGTACTGGGGCCTCCGAGGCCAGGATAAGAGCCTGCCGAGGGGTTAGGCCGGTGCTGGGGCCAGCGAGGCCGGCATCGGAGCCTGCCGTGAGGCAAGGCCGGTACTGGGGCCTCCTAGGCCAGGATAAGAGCCTGCCGAGGGGTTAGGCCGGTGCTGGTGTGTGTGTGTGTGTGTGTGTGTGTGTGTGTGTGTGTGTGTGTGGTACTGGGGGGTGGAACCCAGAGGCTTTCTACCTCTGGGCTATACTCCCAGACCTATTTTATACTTTATTTGGAAACTCACTAAGTTGCTGAGAGCCTCACTAAGTAGCTGAGGCTGGCTTCGAACCTGTGCGATCCTCCTGTCTCAGCCTCCCAAGCACAGGGATTCCAAGCGTGCGCCACCACGCCGGCCATACACACAGGAAATTTTCATGTTGTTTTGTTACAGATGTTGAGAAAGCGCTTTCGTTTTTCTTTTTTTTTGCAGTAGCATCCTGTTCTTGGTTTAGGACTATGGTAGTTGCCCAAATCTCTTTGAAAATACAAAATTTCGTTTTAAGTTTCATTTGCTCGCCACATGATGACTTTACTCCGGGGTTGGCCTTTTAGGCCACAGTTGTTTCTCAAATGACCTAATGTCCTTCGTATCTTGGAAGGATGCTGTGCGCACTTGGCTGAGCCCTGGTGACGGGCACGGCTACTGGCTAGAAGACATCTCCTCACCCTGACTGACGCTTTGGGACTCCCAAGTGCTGGGTGCAAGAGCTTTGCTTGAGGGGCCTCACTTCTCCACGGAGGGTTCATCTCTTGCGTTCAGAAGGGACTCCTCCCATCCCTCGCCCAGGCCTCTTTCTGTCGGAGCCGTGCAGCACCCTCCTGGGCCTCCTCTGTGGCACGTCAGCCCTGTGTTCTGGGACCAGCACCCTTTCCCAGCCCTTCCCACCTCTTACTTCCACTGCTGTGGCTTTCTGCTTTTATTTCTTCCTTTCACATGCAGGGGAACTCAGGAGGGAAAAAAGATAAGCCCTTATCTCTAAACCCCTTCCTGAACCAGGAACCGAGCCATCTATTCCTGACTCTGGTATTGTACCAAGCCGTTCCCAACCAGCAGCGCCCAGGCTGAGTGTCCGCCCTGTTGCAGGAGCAATCTGGACAAGCTGTACCTGGGCCTGGACCTCGCCAAGAAGCAGCTGCGAGCCACCCAGCAGACCATCGCCAGCTGCCTGTGCACCAACCTCGTCATCTCCCAGGGGCCTTTCCTCTACTGCTCCCTCATGGAGGTCAGTCTCCCCGGTGCACAGGTGCTGCCAGTCCTGCTGGCGGCCTCCTCTGACCGTCCTGTCCCCCTCCAGGGAACGCCGGACGTCCTGCTCTTCTCCAAGCCCGCGTCTCTGAGCCTGCTCAGCAGGCACCTGCTCAAGTCCTTCGTGTGTTCGGTGAGGAGCGGGCGGGGTGAGCAGAGATCCGGCAAGCCCCTGCACCAGGTGCCAGATGGCTGCCCACCAGCTAGGCGCGGGTCTGCCCCTTGCTTTTCCTGAGCTGGGCTTCCCCCAGCTGACCTCCAGGCACTGGACAGTTTCCACAAGCTCTGATCTCATCTCTCGCTGTTCATGTGGCCTGGACGGGTGGGTGACTACACAGAGGCGGGGCCGGAGAAGAGGCAGTTGCTTCCCAGGGAAGCCTTGTCTTCCAGGCCCACTGTCAGTGTGGGAGTCTGTTTTCCCTGTGGCCTAACGTGGCTGTGCCCTGCAACACGCTCCCAACTCAGCTGGTATCTGGGCCGGGATCCCGGGGCAGCTGGCATCTGGCATCTCCCAGGCGGCACTGTAGAGAGGTTGAGCCCTCCAGCCAGGCACGGTGGCGCACACCTGTGAGCCGCTGGGGTTCCTTGGGAGGCTGAGATAAGAGGATTAGAGGTGCAAGGTCAACCTAACAACTTAGCAGGATACTCAGCAACTTAGCAAGGCCCTGTTTCAAAATACAGAAGCTCGGGAGTGTAGCTCACAGGTCGAATGCCCCGGTTCAACCCCTTACGATGAACGAGCGGATGAAGGGCACGGTGGTCCCCACGTGCCAGGACTGGGAGTCTTGCTCTACTCCAGGATGAGGGTGCCTGCTGCTGGGAGCTGTGGTGAACCAAATGTGTAGCAGGAAGTTAAAATTTGCTCCTGCTACTGAACTGACCCACAGAGATATCCAAATGCTCTGTGGAGACAGAAGGCGCAGTTAGCTGCGAGTATCCGCGGATTCTGTCTTCTTGAATTCAAACAACCTTGGATCAAGATTTTTTATTTTTATTTTTATTTATTTTTATTTTTTTGCGGGTCTGGGGATGGAACCCAGGGACATTCAACCTCTGAGCTATACCGCTGCCCTGTTTTTTATTCTTTATTTTATTTTTTATTCTTTATTTTGAAACTAAGTTGCATAGGACCTCACCAAGTAGCTGAGGCTGTCTGTGAACCACGGTCCTCCGGTCTCCGCCTCCCGAATGCTGGGATGACAAGCGTGCACAACCGCACCCGGCTGGATCAAGAATATTTTGAAAAGATAGGGGTGGAGCTCAGTGGCACGCTGCTTCCCTGTGCGTGCCTGAGTGCGTGTGTAAATATTCTAGAAAATTTCAAAAAGCAAAATTTGAATTTATTGTGTACAGAACACTACGCTGAATCTGAGTAAGGTACAGTGTTGTGTGAGCATAAGTAGTCTAGGTGTGAGTAAGATCTATGAGGGAGCCGGGCATGGTGGGCATACTTGTCATCCCCGCGCTTGGGAGGCGGAGACAGGAGGATCGCGCGGGTTCCAAGGCAGCTGTGCGCGCTGGCTTAGGAGACCCTGTTTCCAAATAAAAATGTAAAAATACACCGGGCGTGGTGGCGCACGCTTGTAATCCCCGCGCTTGGGAGGCGGAGACAGGAGGATCGCGCAGGTTCGAAGCCAGCCGCGCGCACTGGCTTAGGAGACCCTGTTTCCAAAAATGAAAATGTAAAAATAGGTCTGGGAGTGTAGCCCGGAGGTAGAAGGGCTTCCAGGAACCCCAGTACCACCAAAAAAAAAAGTAAAAATAGGTCTGGGAGTGTAGCCCGGAGGTAGAAGGGCTTCCAGGAACCCCAGAACCCAGGAACCCAGAACCCCAGTACCACACACAAAAAAAAAAATCCATGAGGGAGCCGGGCGTGGTGGCGCATGCTTGTAACCCCAGCACTCGGGAGGCAGAGACCGGAGGGTCGCGGTTCACGGACAGCCTCAGCTACTTAGTAAGGCTCTCTGCAGCTCAGTGAGACCCAGTTTCAAAATAAAGAATTTTAAAAATAGGGCAAGGGGTATAGCTCGGAGGTCGAATGCCCCTAGGTTCCATCTCCAGACCCGCAAAAAAAAAAAAAGATCCATGAGAGGCCGGCCATGGTGGTGCACGCCTATTATCCCAGCACTGGGGAGTCTGAGACAAAGAGGATCACAGGTTCGAAGCCAGCCTCAGCAACTTAGTGAGGCTCTTGGCAACTTAGTGAGGCTCTTGTTTCCAAATAAAAAATAAAATAGGGCTGGGGGTATAGCTTGGAGATAGAAGGCCCCTGGGGTCAATCCCTAGTATCAAAAATAAGTAAGTAGGTAAATAGAGCACACGAGAGGCCAGGCCGGGGAGCACCCCTGCAATCTAGGAAGGCTGAGACAGGAAGCTCATGAGTTCAAGGGCAGCCTGAGCAACTTAAGTGAGACCCTGTCTCAAATTTTAAAAATTAAGAGGGCTGAATCTCTCGCCCGGTGGGGGAGCACCCCTGGGTTTCATCCCCTGTACTGCAAAAACAATAAGGAAATAAAGTACAGGAGAAGATGTGCACAGGTTCCATGTAAAAATTATACTCTTCTGTGTGTGTGTGTGTGTGTGTGTGTGTGCGCGCGCGCGCGTTGTGGTACTGGGGATTGAACCCAAGGGCTTTCTGCCTCTGAGCTACATTCCAGCCCTTTTGGGTTTTTATTTTGAAATGGTCTCTCAGTAAGTTGCTGAGGCTGGTCTTGAACCTAGAGTTCCCCTGTCTTAGCCTCCCAAGTGTTGTGATTAGGGATTTCAGAAATGGAACGACCACACCATTTTATGAGACCTGGACTTCCTCAGAGTTTGGTATCCACGGGGGGGGGGGGGGGCGGGGGGGCATGGAACAATCCCCTGGGAAAAGATGGACTAGGAGCCTGGGCGTGGTGGGCACGCTTGTAATCCCAGCATTCGGGAGGCCGAGACAGGAGGAACGCGGTTCGTGGCCAGCCTCAGCTACTTAGGCCCTCTGCAACTCAGACCCTGTTTCAAAATAAAGAGTGAAAAATGGGCTGGGTTGTAGCTCAGAGATAGAATGCCCCTGGGTTCCATCCCCAGTAACACACAAAAAAAAGAAAAAGCTGAGCTAGGGACAAAGGCCGAGCTCCAGGTCCTCTCCTTAGTTCCATCTCCCGCTATCCGCTTACAATCCCGAGATGCCCCTGCGTCCTGCGCAGACCGGGGCGAGTCGCCTTGGTCGAGGGCTGCAGGCAGCATGGGGCTGAGTGGATATGCAGTTCAGGTCCGGGAACTTGCCACAGAGGACGGGGCAGGGCAAGCCGGCCGTGGGGTTGGGGGCTCTTAGAGACGGTCACCGCCACAGCAAGACCCGAAGGGGAGGAGGCCCCAGGAACAGCCGGGCATGGTGGGGCCGGGATGGGGCAGAGCCTCACACGTGGGGATGCCAGCGTCCTCTGTTGACAGGTCCCTGGAGGCTTTGGGGAGCGACCTGGCACTGCCGGTGCTCCTGAGCGCGGCATCCTGGCTCCGACGTGACCCAGGGTGCCGTGTCTCTGCAGACCAAGAACCGGCGCTGCAAGCTGCTGCCCCTCGTGATGGCCGCCCCGCTGAGCGTGGAGCAGGGCACGGTGACCGTGGTGGGCGTCCCCCCGGAGACCGACGGCTCCGACAGGAAGAAGTGAGCGCTCCCACTTGCCTGGGGTGGGGCGGGGGGGCTTGGGTGTCGGCATATTGCCCGTCGGCCCCGCCGAGTCCAGTGACAGGTGCCTGTCCCCCACGCGTTGGTCCCGTGTCCACAGCTTTTTTGGACGGGCGTTTGAGAAGGCAGCAGAGAGTACCAGCTCCCGGACGCTGCACAACCACTTCGACCTCTCAGGTGAGAGCCTGGCATATGCCCCCCACCCCGTGCCATCTGAACCTTCAAGTCAGCACAGGCCCCAGAATGAGGCGTGAGAGCCATACCAGAAGCTGCTGGCCACTGGCCCCGGGCAGAGCTCCTCCCAGCGCCCCAGGAGCTCGGGCTGCGGCCCCACCCAGCCCTCGTCCTAGAGTACTGGCCACCTCGTCCTTCAGTCGCCTTCCGCCGTGTGAGCGAGAACACATCAGAGACCCAGGGCGCCGCCACCACTAGGCTAGAGGCCACGTCGCCAGGGTCCTGCCAGCTCCCAGCTACACCCCAGCCCTTTTGAAATGGGCTAGCTAGGTTGCTGAGAATCTGGCCTTGAACTTGCAATCCTTCTGTCTTGGCCTCCCAGATCCTGGGATTATAGGCATGTGCCACCATGCCTGGCTCTTTATCTCTGTTCACAGATTTTAAAGGCCAACAGATTGATGAGTCTGGTTTGCTGGGATGTCCTGAGGCACCACAGACCAGGTGGTGTGCTTAGCTGGTGTTCAATTAGTCCTAGAGGTTAGAAGTCTGCAATGGAGGTGTGGGCAGCATTGGTTCCTTCTGAGGCCTTTCTCCTGGGTGAGGTGGTATCTTCTCCCCGTAACCTCCACAGGGTCTTCTTTTAGAGAGAAAGGCCAGGTGTGGTGGTGCACGCTTGTGATCCCAGCATTTGAGAGGCTGAGATAGGAGGATCACGATTGGTGGACAGCCTCTGCTACTAAGTGAGGCCCTTTGCAACTCAGTGAGCCCCTGTTTCAAAATAAAGAATAAAAAATAGGGCTGGAAGCCAGGCGTGGTGGCACAGGCTTGTAATCCCAGCATTCAGGAGGCTGAGACAGGAGGATTGCAGTTCGCGGACAGCCTCAGCTACTTAGTGAGGCCCTCTGCAACTCAGACCCTGTTTCAAAATAAAGAATAAAAAAATTGGAGCCGGGCGTGGTAGCACACGCTTGTAATCCCAGCATTTGGGAGACTGAGACCTGGAGGATCGCGGTTCGCGGACAGCCTCAGCTACTTAGTGAGGCCCTCTGCAACTCAGTGAGACCCGGTTTCAAAATAAAGAATAAAAAATAGGGCAGGGGGTGTAGCTCGGAGGTCAAATGCTCCTGGGTTCCATTCCCAGACCCACAAAAAAAAAAAAAAAAAAAAAAAAAAATTGGGCAGGGGGTGTAGCTCAGAGGTAGAATGCCCCTGGGTTCCATCTCCATTACTGGGGAAAAGAAACCAGTCCTCACATTGAATTAGAGCCCTCCTGATGGCCTGATCTGATCTTACTGGGGCCTGCTTCTGCTCTCTGACGAGGGTCCTTGTGTTTGGCCGGGCTGGGTGGCCCCTCAGGATACAGGCAGTTAGCATCCTGTCCCCTCCCACAGAACAGGACGCTAGAAACCACACTGGGCAGAGCAGGGCTGAAGCAGCCTCCTTTCGCCTCTTCAAAGGCCGTCTCCAGAGACAGTCGGTGCTGGGGACTAAGGTCTTAGCATAGGAAACTGGGGGGACACAGATCAACCCATAACACTTCCAGCACTCTGTCTTGGGTTTCCGCCTCAGGTTCCCATACCGCCGCCCCCATCCCTCCGCAGTGGCCGTCCCTGAGCCCTGGTCTGTATTCGCGTTGCTTCTGCTGGTGCCAGGGCAGTCAGGGTTGTGGTGCTGTGTGGTGTCTATCGGTCCAGTTGCGTAGCAGCCTGAGCCTCCTGTTCCGTGCCCATGGTAGGGGCTCACTCCTCCGGCCTGCACAGACCCACCCCACTTCCACAGGAAGCATTTGGCCTGGCAGCTGCTGGTTTCCTCTGGAGAGCCAGCACCTGCCTGGAGGCCTGGGCCTGGCCGGCAGTGCGGGCAGTTCCCAAGACCAGGCCAGCCCTGTTCTAGGGCCAGGTTTTGCTGTTTGATCGGGATCCACGTGTTCAGATGAGCCTGATGGCCCCTTTGAGATGCAGGCAGTTAGCCGGGCATGGTGACGCACTCCTGTGATCCCAGTACTTGGGAGGCTGCGACAGGAGACTGGCAGGTTTCAAGTCAGCCTTGGCAACTCAGTGAAACCCTGTTGCAGAATAAAAGATAAGTCAGCCATGGTGGAGTGCACCTGTGCTTGAGAGACTGAGACAGGAGGATTGCAGGTTCAAGGACAGGTTCAGCAAATAGTGAGACTCTCATCAACCTAGCGAGAGTTAGTTTCAAAATAAGACTAAAATAATAGGGTTGGGAGTGTAGCTCAGAAGTAGAATGTTCCTGGGTTTAATCCCTGTTACCATAAAAAAATAGAAACTTAGGGTTGGGCAGCTTAGCAAGACCCTATTAATATAGGGCTGGGGGTGTAGCTGGAAGGTAGAATGCCCTTGGGTTCCATCCCCAGTACTGCAAAATAAATAAATAAAATAGGACTGGGAGTTTAGCTCAAAGGGAGAATGCCCTTGGGTTCAATCCCCACTGCCACAAAATGGCGGGGGCGGGGGGGGCTTGAAGTGTATATCAGCTACTGTAGAAAGTCCCTGGGTTCAATTTCCAGTATGAAAAAAGAAATGGGGGAAAAAAAAAAGATGTAGGCCTTGCCAGGCGTGGTGGCGCACGCTTGTAATCCCCGCGCTTGGGAGGCTGAGACAGGAGGATCTCACAGGTCCAAAGCCTGCCTCATCTACTTAGTGAGGCTCTCAGCAACTTAGTGAGACTGTTTCCAAATAAAATATTTAAAAAAATAGGTCTGGGAGTATAGCCCGGAGGTAGAAAGCCTCTGGGTTCCACCCCCAGCACCACACACACACACAAAGATGCAGGCCTCTTCAGAGAGGACTCTGAGGCTGAGACCCCGCGGAGCCAGCCTGACTTGGCCTCATGCCCTCTGCAGTCGCCTGGGCAGCCTCCTGTGACAGGCACCTATCCAGGCCCGTAGCTCTGTGAGCTGACATCCCTGCGTGCCATGCCGTGCCGGCCCAGACTGCCTACCAGGGCCCCACACACCTCTCACTGCCCCATAGATCTGTAGATTCGAGAAGGAAAAAGGGGCCGGGATGGAGCCCGCAGCCTGGAATGTGGCGGCTGGCTCAGGCCTGCAAGTGTCCGGAAGAGGGAGTCCACGCTCCCTCTCTCCTGCTCATTCCTCCCGCTCACCAGATGTTTTTCTTTCATTACTTCAGTAATTGAGCTGAAGGCTGAGGATCGCAGCAAGTTCCTGGACGCCCTGGTCTCCCTGCTGTCCTGAGGGTGAGCTGGGCATCGGCAGGGGCGGGGCCGCACCTCATCGCAGTCCCCAGCTTGGGCTTTGTCCGCCCTTGACCGAGGCTTCTCCTTGGGCTCCAGATCAGAGCAGGGTTCCTGAGGTCGGGGCCAACGTATTTTTCCCAAGAATGTCTGTCCTCAGGTGGCCAGCAGGGCAACAATGGGCCATTTCTGAGGAGGCTAATTTCATTAAGCTGCCTTAATTGCTTCAGAAAGGCCTGGCATCTGCCCTGGGCCAGCCACACAGTGGGGCTGGGTATAGTGTGTGCCACACATGTGACACGCAGATGCCCTGGCACTGCCCTCAGAGCCCCCGGGGCCCCAGGGCTGTCATGCCAGGCCAGTGCTGGAGCCCAGAGCTGGCTGCCCAGGCGTTTATGTGCCTGACCCTTGAGAAGACAAAGAGCTGTTTGGCAGCTGCTCCGCTGCCAATACAAAATGTCAGCTCTGCTGCCCGACACCACCCCGCTCTAGGTCCCCTTGGGGAATGGATGGGGTTTTCCTTGTGTGTGACCACCCCCCAGCCCCGGCTCCCACAGCAGAGGCCCTTCCGCCATCCCTCAGCCCTATTTCATTTATTTATTTTGAAACAGGGTATTTTAATCTCAGCATTTGGGAGGCTGAGACAGGACCGTGATTCTTGGCCAGCCTCAGTTACTTTGTGAGACCCTCTGTAACTCAGTGAGACCCTGTTTCAAAATAAAGAAAAGAAAATAGGGCTGGAGGTGTAGCTCAGAGTTAGAATGTTCCCGGGCTTAATCTCCAGTACCACAAAAATAATAATAAAAATAAAAATGGGATTGTAGCCAGGCATGGTGGCACATGCCTGCAATCCCAGTACTTGGGAAACTGAAACAGGAGGATCTCAGCTTTGATCCAGCCTCAGCACCTTAGCCCCAGTACTTGGGAGGCTGAGACAAGAGAATGTCGGGTTCAATGCCAGCTTCCGCAAGTTAGCAAGATCGTGTTTCAAAAAATAAATCAGGCTGGGATTGTTGCTCAGAGGTAGAATGCCACTGGGTTCATCCCAGTACTACCAAAAGGCGGGGGGCTGACACCCTCCTTAGACAGTGAGTGGGTTGCCAAGCCATGTTTCTTCAGGTGGGCAGAGGTGTAAGCTGGTGCCTGGGGCTGTCCGCAGAGCTCTGTGGGGGGCAGACTGGGCAGCTCCCCCCTTGTAGCCTGATGCCAACACTGCTGTGGCCTCCTGCCCTCTCCCCGTGCCGTGTGCGGGGGGGTGGAGGCAAGGGCGTCACGGGGCCCAGGCCAGAGAAGTGGCCGGCTGGGTCCTCCAGGTGAGAAGCTGCAGGGGCCCCAAGGACATCAGGGCTCCCAGGTGGGCAGTGCAGAAGGCAGGGGCACCCCAGGGGTCTGGGTTGGTCCCGGGGCCTTGGCCCCTGGGGACCAGCATCCCAGTGTTCCAGAGGGAGGCCTGTGTGTTTGTTATATGCACAGAGACATAAGAATTGTTTTGAAACTTTGTTGTTGTTTTTTTTTCCCAGAGCTTGATTTCTTCAGAAATGGCCTCCTCTTTATTTATATTAACTGCTTTTATTAAAATTGTAAGTTATGGACATGGTTTGAGAAGCTGGGACAGTGATTTTTTAAGCAAATAAAAGGCTTGTTTTAGGTTCCGTTCTCTGTCTTGGGACGAGCACTTGGGTGTGCCCTGAGCTTTCCTTGGGTCCCGGGGACCTTGGTCCTTTGTCCTGGCGTCCTGCACACAGAGGCACAGGCACGTAGCAACAGGACCAGGTCTTCCCGTCCTGGTCCCCAGGCGACCCCGTGGCAGGTGGGGTCCCTCATGGCCCAGGTGTGGGTCCGGGCCTGGCCTGGCTCTGTCTCCCTGCCCACCACTTCCTCCTGCCTGCCTGGCCCTGGCCACACCGCACGTCTGCCTTTTCAACGCCACTGGGCATCGGCCAGGGAGGTCAATCGCTACCATGAGCATCCTGCGGCCTGCAGCACAGCAGGGCTTCCCATCGGGCCCTGGGCCGGCCTTCCTGCCCTCCCGGACACCCCAGACACGGGCAGCCCTGAGGGGCAAGAAGATGAGGCCGGTGGTCCCTGTGGTTCCTGCCTTCCGGTGGGGAGTTGATCACGCTGCTGGGGATACACCCACCTGTGGGGCACCTGGCTGCCGGCACCCCGCGTTGGGCAGTCCTGGGAGGCAGGGATGGTTTGGGCACTTTGTAAGTCAGTGGAGAGTCCCAGTGGCTTGGAAGGAAGGCCGCCAGCGGGTGGGTCTGCCCCTGAGAAGGCCAGGCTCAGAACTCTATCAGCCGCCCCACCCTCATCTCTAGGGGTGCCGCCGATCACGCATCTGAGCTCCCACCTGCCTTTCCTGGGGCGCAGGCAGCTGAGTTGGCTCCCTGTGGCCCTTCAGCCGCCCACCCTGGGGGCGCACACCTATAATCCCAGTACTTGGAAGGCTGAGACAGGAACAGTGTGTACAAATAGTGAGACTCATCGACCTAGCTTCATTTAAAAAAAAAAAAAAAAAAAAAAAAGACCGGGCGTGGTGGCGCACGCTTGTAATCCCCGTGCTTGGGAGGCTGAGACAGGAGGATCACAGATTCAAGAACAGCCTCAGCAAATAAGAGTCTCATCAACCTAGGGAGACCCTGTTTCAAAATTTAAAAGAAAATTAAGGCTGGGGGTGCAGCTCGGCTTCAATCCTAGTACCACACAAAAAAATTCAACCTCCCCCAAAGACCCTAGAATTTGCCTTGTGCCCACATCCCTAGGGCTTTTCCCTGATAGGCACCTGGCCAGGCCTGGAGACTCCCTGGCACTGGATGTGGTCCAGGCATTTTCAGCCGGCACCCAACATGACGCCCAGTTTGGGGGCGAGCCTGCGCCTTCCATGGCTGCTCTCCCACACCTAGACTTCTGGCAAGAGGCTAGAAATGTACTCAAAGTGCCCAGCACCAGGCTGGGGGCAATGAGCTCCCCATGGCTACAACACATAGCTGCCCTGCCCTCCCCTGGGACGCCCCATACCACCACAACCACACAGCTGGGAGGTACACGGTGTCCCCAGTAGCAGCCAGCACGAGTGCTGATGGTCTGTACTAGACTGGGCTGGCTGCCCATGCAGCAGTGTGGGCAGAGCCCACACAGTGCCCTGCTGTGCCCGTGGAGCCTGGGCCAAGGGCCCGGGCTGAGCTGAGTCTGGACAATGGGCCCTCCTCCCCATAGCAACCTGCAGCCACCTGCTGCATCCCGGGGCCACTTGGTGCTCAGAGCTAGGTGGCCCTGGGAGGGCAGGGGTAAGCACTTCCTAAGCCAAGTCCCCACTTGGTCCTCTGCCAGGGGTCCAACCTTCCCAGTGCCTCCCACCTGGTGGAAGGTGACTGGCAGGGCGGACGGGCTCCAGGGCTTTTGTGGAGAAGCCGGTGGGCAGGTGAGTGGGGTGCCGGGCACAGGAGCGGCTGGACAGAGGACAAGACACGGGCGGAGTGGACAAAACCATTTACTAAGCGAATTCTTCGACTCCCCGCCCCCACCCAGCCGCGCGGAGGCAGCGCCTCAGTCCTGGTACCCACGAGCCCGGTACCCACGAGCCGGGCCGGGGGAGTCCGGCCACGTCTCTTGTCCTTGGGGCTCAGGCCGGGCTCGGGGCGGAACGGCCGCTGTGCACATCCTCCTGCGGTCCGGGCTCTCCGTCCGCCCCTCCGAGCAGCGCCAAGACCCCGGGGTCGGGAGGATGCATCCGTCTGGAGGATGGGCAAGACCCCGGGGTCGGGGGGATGCGTCCGCGTCTGGAGATGGGCAAGACCCCGGGGTCGGGAGGGTGCATCCGTCTGGAGATGGGCAAGACCCCGGGGCCGCGGGGGTGCATCCGTCTGGAGGATGGGCAAGACCCCGGGGCCGCGGGGGTGCATCCGTCTGGAGGATGGGCAAGACCCCGGGGTCGGGAGGTGCATCCGTCTGGAGATGGGCAAGACCCCGGTCGGGAGGCCGGGTCCGCTCCGCCGCGCCGCGCGCTCACACGTAGTTCTTCTTGTCGTAGTCGCCGGCCGGCGGCCGCCGCGGCGCCGAGTACTTGACCGGGAAGCCCAGGTCGGGGCGGCCGGCGCACACCCAGGCGCCGCAGCACACCAGCCCGCCGCCGCACATGAGCAGCGCCGAGGCCGCCCAGCCGATGTAGAGCGCCGCGCCCAGCTCGTGCTTCTGCGACACGGGCACCGCGGGGTCGTAGAACTCGCGCACCACGATGTTGGCGAACCAGCAGAGCGGCACGAGCGCCAGCAGCCCGCACAGCGCGTACAGCGCGCCGCCGCTCAGCGCCACGCGCGCCTTGGCCGGCCCCGCCGCCACGCACGTGGTGCACTGCGCGCCCGCCAGGGTCAGCGCCAGCGCCAGCAGCGCCAGCAGCACGGCGCCCACCGTGAGCGCGCGCGCCGCCTGCACCTCGGCGCTCAGCGCCAGCACCGACTCGTACACCTTGCACTGCATGTGGCCGGTGCTCTGCACCACGCACGACATCCACAGCCCCTTCCAGGTGGTCTGCGCCGTCACGATGTTGTGGTCCAGGAAGGCGGTCACCTGCCACATGGGCAGCCCGCACGCCAGGATCAGGCCCACCCAGCCCACCAGGCACAGCACCAGGCCCAGGATCTCCAGCGCCGCCGACCCCATGGCTGGAGCGCGCGCCGCGCCCCGCGATGCCGCGCTGTCCCACCGCGGCGGAGGTCTGCGGGCGGCGCGCCCAGGGCTCCTCTCTAGAAGCCTCGGGGGCGGGGCGGCCCCCGGGCCCCGCCCCCCGGGCCGCAGCGGCCAATCCCTGAGCCGGCCCTGGGCGCGCCGCCCACGGTGGGGCCGCGGGCGCCCGAGTTAGGAAAACATCTCCGCGTGGGAGTAGCCCACCGGTGGTCGCCCCCGGCCCCGCGCGCCTGGGCCGGCCACCTCCGCGTGTGCCCGCGCTGCCGCCGCGGGGGCGGCCTGGCCCAGCTCGCACGGCGCTCCCCGCCTTCTCCTCCCGGATCCTGAAGGGCCCTCCCACCGAGGACCGGGTCCCGCGCTCCCCAGGTCTGCAGGCCCCCCTGCACGCCGACACCGCGGAGAAGCCCGCCTGGGGGGTTCTCGCAGCCCCTTCTCCCACAGGAGACGAGCGCCCCGGTCCCTCCTCCAGAAAGCCCGCCCAGGACCCCAAGCCAGGCCGGGTCTCCCAGCTTCCACTCCCAGCGCCATCCCAAGCCAGACGGTCCAAGCCCAGGATGCCCCTCTGAGCCAAGGACCTGCTGCCACCACACCTACGCCCTTCACCGCCTCCCGGCCTCAGGGGCCTGCCCCGGGCCCTGCGGGGTGCGGTGGGCTTTCCGGCCCTGGCTGACCCCTAAAGAAGTCTCTGATGCTCCCCAGCGACCAGGTACACGGCCTGTGCTCCCCGGCAGCCCCGGGCCCAGGCCCGGCACCTACACGAGAGACAGAGACACACGGGGGCACGCGGGGCTGCGCCCTGCCCGGTCCCCAGTGTGAGCAGGGCTCTGCACCCAGCCCCCAGCCGGCCCTCCGGAAGCCCACTTGGAGTTTCCTGGCCAGGAGGAAGAGCCCCCATCCTCGCTGGAGGAGGGAGGCGCGGGATTTCCGGGCATTCTTCTGCACAATGGCCCAGCCATTTCTTGAAAGGTCTGCTGGGGTGGACGCTCTGGGCTCCCGCAGGCTCAGGTGGGGGCACCAGGCCCATGGCTCGCAAGCCCGCGGGGGGCACCAGCCCCTTTCCAGGTCCCTCCCAGTTCCCTGACTGCTCCTTTGTTTCCAGCAAAAGTCTGGATTCCCTGCCCTGGACTGAGACTTCTGGAAGCTTCCTCCCTCCTCCCCCTGGGGCCAAAGTATTCGCTTTGATAGAGTTCTCCCTCTGGGCCCCAAATTTCTTCTTTTAAGATGGATTGAGTCTGATGAATGAGATAAGGTCAGGGCCAGGAGAGTGACTGGGCCTGGGAATGTGCCAGAGGCGAGCTTGCCGGACCCTGGCCGGGGAGGGAGGGAAGCCTAACTTTCCTCATTCCTGCCCACCCAGCCTTCCCCCCACCCAGCAGGATGCCCCCGCCCAGTCTGCAGTCACTTTCTTGGTTCAGCAACCTGAGGACCACTTCCTTCTCTCCCGCAGGCCCTCGGGGATGAGCCCACACTTGCAATCTCACTTGTCTCTGGTTCCAGGCCGGGAGCCTGCTCCCACCCAGCACCACCCTGGGACAACTGCTGCAGCCCCCTCGGGCCCCCAGGCTCCACCCTGGCTCATCACCCTGGCAAGGTGCTCTGCTGGGTAGACTTGTTCCTGCATGTGCTGGGACCTGGCCGGTCCAGCTGCTGGGCTCAGCGTGGCCCTGAGCACATGCCGGGCTCCATCTCCCGCCCTGGGTCTCTTCTGTCTGCAGTCCAAGTTCCTCTGTGCTCACCACTAGTTTGCATTGCTGGGCTCTCCCCGGGACACCTCTCTGCCCCCAAGCCTGAGCATGGCTCCCAGAGGTCCATGCCAGAGCGGCCCACGCCTGTCCCCAGCACAGGCTAGGATGAGCGCCTCGGCGCATCTGGGCCAGCCTGGGGCTGCCACCAGCCAAGGCTCTCCTGCTTACCCATCCTGGTGGCCCTGGGGAGCTCAGGCCTCTTTGGCAGTTCGGGGAGCTGGAGTCGAGGCAGAGGGGTCTAGAGAGGGCAGCCAGGGCTGGCGCTGCCCCCAGGTGGAGGAAGCTTCCAACCCAGCGCCAGGCGCACCTGCCCTGCCGTCTGCTCATGGAGGGCCTGACCCCACCCCCCGTCCTGTGGGCCCGGCCTCCCTGTCTGCCAGAGCACACAGCGCACCGTCACCCGGTATCCCCGAAGGCTCTCTGAAGAGGCCACTTCAGCAGGGTCCAGGGAAAGCGGCCAGTGGAGGAACCCAGCGGTGCCCACGGTTATGTTGGGGTCAGGGTGTCGTTCAACGGTAGAGCACACACCCGGCATGCACGAGGCCCTGGGGTTGATCCCAACATACTCACCTCCCCCAAATCTAGCCGTGAAATGGGGCTCTGTGTAAGGGGGGCACAGAAAGAGGCCAGTGTGGTCAGAACCCACAAGCTAATATCATTTATTTATGTGTGTGTGTGTGTGTGTGTGTGTGTGTGTGTGTGTGTTACTGGGGGTGGAACCCAGAGGCTTTCTACCTCCAGGCTATACTCCCAGCTCTATTTTATATTTCATTTGGAAACAGGGTCTCACTAAGTTGCTGAGAGCCTCACTAAGTAGCTGAGGCTGGCTTCGAACCTGCACAATCCTGTCTCAATCTCCCACATGCTGGGATTGCAAGTGTGCGCCACCACTCCTGGCTCATTTATTTATTTAGGTACCAAGGATGGAACCCAGGGGTATTCTACCCCCGAGCTACACCACCAGCCTTACTTTTTATTCTTTATTTTAAAACAGGGTCTCGCTGAGTTGCAAATGGCCTCACTAAGTAGCTGGGGCTGTCCTCAAACCGAGATTCCCCTGTCTCAGCCTTTCAAATGCTGGAATTACAAGTGTGTGCTACCACGCCCAGCTTTATTTCTTTATTAGGTAACAGTGTCTCACTAGGTTGCTCAGGCTGGCCTCGAACCTGCAATCCTCGGTCTCAGCCTCCCAGGCTCTGGGAACTGCAGGGGCACACCAGCACGCCCGCTCCCCAGGCCTGGATCAGAGGGTGTCTGGGGCTGCGCGGGGACAGGATCAGGAGCTGGGCTTGGAAGGCCGCCTGGCCAAGGCCACCTGCTCAGCAGCTATTGTTGTGTTCTCCCAGGGGAAGTGCAGCAGGATCTCATTAATTGTGTGGCAGAAAGGCCTGAGCCGGCAGAAAAGCCACGTTTATCTAGAGCAGCTGCAGGCTGACCCTGCCCCGGGATCCGCCGGCCTACCAGGGGCGTCTAAATTTAGGCTCCAGGTTCTTGGGGTTTGGAGTTGGGGAAGCGCCGAGTTCACAGGTCTCCTTTCGGGAGAAGAGACAGACCAATGCTCCTTCTGTCCAGTTCTGCAGAGGTTGATGGACTCTGCCTTGCAGAGGCTCGTGGCCCCTGCAGGCCTGAGGACAGAGGCCCAGGACCTCCTGTGGCTGGGTTGCATGGGAGGGCCCGGGCACCTGCCAAGTGACCAGGACCCGGGTGGCACCAGCCTCGCCTGGCACTGCCTGCCTCGTGGTCTTTTTTTTTTTTTTTTTTTTTTTTTTTTTTTTTTTTTTACTGGGAATTGAACTCGAGATCATTCTACCTCTTTGGCCCTTTTTATTTTATTTTATTTATTTTTGCGGTATTGAGGATTGAACCCAGGGACATTCTACCTCCAAGCTACACCCCCAGCCTTATTTTTTATTCTTTATTTTGAAACAGGGTCTCACTGAGTAGCTGAGGAGGGCCACAAACCTTGATCCTCCTGTCTTAGCTTCCCCAAGTACTGAGATTACAGACATGTGCCACCATGCCCGGGTTTTTTTATTTTTTAACTTTTTTTATTTCTACTTTATTTTATTTATTTATTTTTGTGGTCCTGGAGATTGAACCCAGGGACATTCTAATCCCCACTGAACTACACCTCAAGTCCAGCTACACCTCAAGTCCTATTGATTGTTTATTTTAGTGTGTGTGTGTGTGTGTGTGTGTGTGTGTGTGTGTGTGTGTTACTGGGGATTTAACCCAGAGGCATTCTATCTCTGAGCTACACCCCCCAGTCCTATTTTATTTTTAATTTTTAACAGGGTGTTACCAGGTTAAGAGTCTTACTACTTGCTGAGGTTGTCTTTGAACCTGCAATCCTCCTCTCTCAGCCTCCCAAGAACTGGAATTACAAGCATGCACCACCACGCCTGGCTTATTTTTTATTTTGAAATAAGGTCTCGCTCGGTTGCCGAAAGTCTTGCCAAATTGCTGAGGCTGGCTTTGAACCTAGGATCCCCCTGACTCAGCCTCCTGAACACTGGGATTACAGGTATATGTCATTGCACCTGACTTATAAGTGATAATTTTTCTATTATAAATAATACTTTTATGAGTATCATTATTCATAAGCCTTGGTATTGATGATTTCCTTAGGAAAAATTCCTGGAAGTAGAAATTCTGGCTCACACCCAGGAGGTTGTATCACTAAAACACCCTTTTTCTGGTTGTTGTTGTTGCTGGGGATGGAACCCAGGGGCATTCGACCTCCAAGCTACATCCCCTGCCCTATTTTTTATTCTTTATTTTGAAACAGGGTCTCACTAAATTGCAGAAGCCCTCCCTAAGTAGCTGAGGCTGGCTTTGAACCCGAGATCCTCCTGTCTCAAGCGTGTACCACCGTGCCCAGCTCAGTCATGTCAATTAACACAAAAGAGGTAGGTAGTAATAATTCACCACCTGTTCACATAACAGCTCTTTGTAAGTAGGAGAGACACTCCTTCAGCCTGAGAAAGGGCATCTACACAAACCTACAGCTGACGGTGGACTTACCGTTTAAAGACTGGATCCTTTCTCCCAGGGGCGCGGCCGAGGCCAGGATGCCGCTTCCACGGCTCTTCCTCGGCCCCGTGCTGGACGTTCGAGTCATTGCAAAGAGGCAAGAAAAAGACTCACGAGAGATACCGGCCAGGAAGGAAGAGCTCAAGCCGTCCTGTTTGCAGATGGCGTCACTGGGAAGGCAGCATTTCCTACAAAATCTCTCCCTTCTTGTAGTGCTGGGGATTAACCTGAGCGGCAGCCCTTTTTATTTTTTCATTTTGAGATGGGGTCTTGCTGAATTGCTGAGGCTGGTGTCAAACTCATGCCCCTGCCTCCACCTCCCGGGTAGCTGAGATTTCAGGTGTGTGCCACCATACTGGCTTGAAATCGTTTGTTTGGTGTGTGAACGGGTAGTGGGGATGGAACCCAAGGGCGTTGTCCCTCCAAGCCACGCCCCCAGCCCTGTTTTATTTTTTATTCTGAAACGTGGTCTCACTAAATTGTTGAAGGCCTCACTGAATTGCTGAAACTGACCTCCAACCTGCAATCCTCCTGTCTCAGCCTCCCCAGTAGTGGAATTACAAGCCAGCGCCACCAGGACCGGCTGCGTGTGTCTTTAGCTTCTTCCCTGACCCCCTCCCACTTTCTTAGCCATTGCGTGTGTGTGCGTGTGTGTGTGTGTGTGTGTGTGTGTGTGTTACTGGGAATGGAACCCAGAGGCATTCTACCTCCAAGCTATAACCTCAGCACTATTTTTTATTCTTTATTTTGAAACAGGGTCTCACTGAGTTGCAGAGGGCCTCACTAAGCAGCTGAGGCTGTCGGTGAGCCCGGATCCTCCGGTCTCAGCCTCCCGAGTGCTGGGATCACAAGCGTGCCTGCACCCGGCTTGGCCATTGCATTTTCTGCAACGATTTCAGTGGTCGCTAAAATTAGTGATGCCCAAAATTAGTACCTTTCCCTCTTCCCGCTCAGTCCTAAAACCTTTGGCCCTTTTAGCCCCATACCTGCTGCTGCTCCCATCCAGGCAGGCGAGGCCTGGGGAGCAGAGTCGCCCCAGGGGTCCAGGAGAGGATGTCCCCACCTCCTCACCCCCTCAGCCTGCGGCCGCGCCCAGCTTGCCAGACGGAGAGCCAGGAGCAGGAAGCGGGTGTAAACAGGGCGGGCACCCACAAGGCTCCCAGAAGCTGGTCCTCAGATGCTATCGGCCTCTCCCCTGCCTTTGTGCAGGCCTTGGGACTTGGCATCTGAGCCCGGCCACGGCCAGCCTTTGTCCAAAAAAGGAACAAGCCAAAGTCGAACTGGACGTGGTGGCACACGCCTGAAAGCCCAGAACTTTGGAGACGGATGAAGGAGGATTGCAGACTTGAGACCAGACCCGGCAACTTAGTGAGGCCCTCGGTAACTTAGCAATAATATCCTGTTTCAAAGCAAAACAAAAGGGGCTGGGGTGTAGCTCAGAGGCAGCACGTCCCTGCCTCTGCCTGCTGGGTAGCTGGGATTACAGCTGTGTCCCACCGTACCCAGCTTGGACCCTTTTTTATCCCCCCCCCTCCTCTCTTCCTCCTCCTCCCCCTCCCCCCTCCTCTTCCTTCTCTTCTTCCTCCTCCTCCTCCTCTTCTTTCTCCTCTTCCTCCTCCTCCCCCTCCTCCTCCTTCTTGTGTGTGTGTGGTACTAGGGATCGAATCCAGGCATTCTACCTCCAAGCCACACCCCTAGCCCTCTTTTATTATTTTGAAACACAGCAACGTGGTCTTACTAAGTTTTTAAAGCTGTGCGGTCCTCCTGTCTGAGCCTCCCGAGTGCTGGGATTACGAGCCTGCACCATCACACCTGCTCCTTTTTATTATTTTATGAAGACACAGAGTCCCACTGAGTTGCTGAGGCTGGATGTGAACCTGCAGTCCTCCTATCTCAGCTTCCCGAGTACTGGGCGGAGGATGTGTCCCACTCCCTCCCCTCCCCACCCCTGCCAGCTGCTACTTCTAGTGGCTGGCTATGACTTGGATGCTACCGGCCCCCGAATGCCTGTGTGTTCAAGGCTTGGTCCCCAGGGTGGTGCCGTGAGGAGGAGACAGACGCTTTAGGAGGCGGGGCCTCGCAGGAGGCTTTTGGTGATTGGGGATGCGTCCTGAAGGGGATGTGGGACCCTGGTGTCTGTCTCCCTCTCCGTCTCGGTTCCATTCCAGATGTGACTCTTTGCTCCACGCACACTCTAACCAAGATGCCATCCACCGCCTTCACCAGAAGCCAAACCAACTTGACCTTCCAAACTTGAAGCCAAGTAAACCTTTTCTCTTTATAAAGTCAATTGCCTCGGGCGTTTCATTGCAGCAACACGAAGCAGGTTAATACAGGGCTCATATGATTCCATGTGCTCATCCAGATGAGCCAGGGAGGTTTCTCTAATTTATAGTCAGCATAACCTTTGTGCCATAAGCAGTGTCCTGTCACAGCAGTGCTGAGATTAGTGTTCAGGTTAGTGAGATTAGTGACTAACCAGGGGACGGGGTCTTGTGGGGGACACCTTTAGGCTTCTTCCTCCTATTTATTTATTTATTTATTCATTTATTTATTGGCACTGGGGTGGAACCCAGGGGCTTTCTACCTCCGGGCTATACTCCCAGACCTATTTTATATTTTATTTGGAAACAGGGCCTCACTAAGTTGCTGAGAGCCTCACTAAGTAGCTGAGGCTGGCTTCGAACCTGTGCGATCCTCCTGTCTCAGCCTCCCAAGCGTGGGGATGACAAGCTTGCGCCACCACGCCTGGCTCTTTTTTTTTTTTTCTTTTCGTGGTGCTGAGGATGGAACCCAGGGGCATTCTACCTCTGAGCTACACCCCCGCTCTATTTTTCATTCTTTATTTTGAAACAGGGTCTCACTAAGCTGCAGAGGCCTCTCTAAGTAGCTGAGGCTGTTTGCGAACCTGCAAAACTCCTGTCTCAGCCTCCCAAGTACTGGGATTACAAGCCTGTACCGCCATGCCTGGCTACCCAGCCCTATTTTATTTTTATTTTGAAATAAGATCTCACGAGGTTTATGAGAGTCTCACTAGTTGCTGAGGCTGTCTGTGAACCTCTGATCCTCCTGTCTCGGCCTCCCAAGGACTGGTTTTATAGCCCTGTGTTACCATGCCTGGCTCAGCTTTATTTATTTTTTATTTTTTGTGGTACTGGGGGTGGAACCCAGGGGCTTTCTACCTCCGGGCTACACTCCCAGACCTATTTTTTTGTATTTTATTTGGAAACAGGGTCTCACTCAGTAGCTGAGGCTGGCTTTGAACCTGTGCGATCCTCCCGTCTCGGCCTCCCAAGCGCGGGGATGACAAGCGTGGCCACCACGCCCGGCTCTGGCTCAGCTTTAGATTTCTACCAACCACTGTAGATTTTTTGGAAAACTGAGCCTAAAGAATCCCACACACAAACAAAGGAAAAAGGTGACAAAACTAAGTAACGTAGATAGAGCTGTCAGCCATAAACTGTTCCTGCCCACTCAGAAAGGAAGCCCAGCGCTGGCCCAAACGCTGGTGTTTCATAGCCAAGGGGAGTGCGCAGGGCGCTGCTGGGGCGCCTGTGACCAGAGTGAGGGGCCGCGCGGCACAGTCTCCGGGGCTGGGAGGACGGCGAAGGACCAGCATCACATCGGGAGAAGCTTCGTGGAGAAGCTCTCCAGAAAATCTGTTTAGGTGAGCGCTTTTCTGGGAAACGAGTAAGGAAAATGGAAGGCCAAACATATATTTATTTATTTAATTATTTATTTATTTATTTATTTAGTGTACTGGGGGTTGAACCCAGAGGCATTCTACCTCTGAGCTACACCCTCAGCCCTGTTTTTGATTCTTTATTTTGAAACAGGGTCTCACTAAGTTGCAGAGGGCCTTGCAAGTTGCTGAGGCTGGCCTCGAACCCATGATTCTTCTGTCTTGAGTACTCCTCAGGATTATAAGCATGCACCAATATGCGCAGCTCATATTTTGTTTTAATCTTGAAGCAGGCTCTCTCTAGGTTGATGGGAGCCTCACTCCTTGCTGAGGCTGCCCTCCACCCTGTGATCCTCGTGTCTCAGCCTCCCAGGTACTGTGATTCCAAGCATGGGCTGCCACGCCCAGGGGGACTGCCCATGGGACTGACGGTGGGGCAGTCGCTACTTCTCTCCTAAGGGCAGGCCCTCCTCCTCCATCACAGGGAGGTCGCTGGAGAACTGTCCCTGGCACCAAAGAGGCGCCAGCTTGACACAGCTCGATTTCCATTCTGAGAACTGTCCCCTGGCACCAAAGAGGAGCCATCTTGAGACAGCCCGATTTCCACTATGGGCCAGGCCAGGCCTGCTGTCCTGGACACCGAGAACCGCACCTCCGCTTCCCCTGCAAGCTCGCTCCGGCCCGACCGTGGCCGCCTTCCTTTCTGACATCCTGGCTCTGGGGAGCCATCACCGTGTGGCTTCCTGCTGGGAGCCGAGGTCCCGGGGTGCCCGGTCTCTGCCCTGGCCCTTGGCGCCATTCCCACGCCCATGGCTGCCGCTCGGGGTGGAGGCAGCGCCGCAGCAGCAGAAGGCATGTTTAGAGGGCTGGTGCCGGGCGTGGTGGTGCACACTTGTAATCCCAGCACTTGGGAGGATGAGACAGAAGGATCGCAGGTTTGGGGCCAGCCTCAGCAATTTAGTGAGGCTCTCTGCAACCTAGCAAGACCGTTTCCAAATAAGAAATAAAACCAGTCTGGAGGTGTAGCTCAGAGGCTGAATGCCTCTGGATTCAGTCCCCTGGACAACCAATCAAATAATCAACCAACCAATAAAACCAGGTGTGATGGTGCACGCCTGTCATCTCAGTGCTTGGGAGGCTGAGACAGGAGGATTGCCATATTCAAGACCAGATTCAAGCCGGGCGTGGGGGCGCACGCTTGTATTCCCCGCGCTTGGGAGGTGGAGACAGGAGGATCGCGCAGGTTCGAAGCCAGCTGCGCGGGGGTAAGAGACCCTGTTTCAAAAATATAAAATTGGTCTGAGAGTGTAGCCCGAAGGTAGAAGGGCTTCCAGGAACCCCAGTACCACCAAAAATAAAAATAAAATAAAATAAAATAAAAAAAAGACCAGATTCAGCAACTTAGTTTAGCAAAACCCTGTTTCAAAATAAAATAGGGTCATGGCTGTGGCTCAAAGATAGAGTGTTCCTGGGTTCAATTCCTAGTATCACAGGGAGAGAGAGAGAGAGAGAGAGAGAGAGAGAAAGAGAGAGACAGACGCCCAGGACATGGTGGTACATCCTGTAATCCTGGTACCGGGGAGACTGAGACCTGAGGATTGCAAGTTCAAGGTCAGCCTCAGCAATTTAGGGAGATCTTGTTTTCAAGTAAAAAATAAAAAGGACTGGGTGTGTAGTTCTGTGGTAGAATGCCCAAAGGGGCTCAACCCCCCAAAAAAATAAAATAAAAGAGGGCTGAGGTGAAGCTTGGAGGTAGGATGCCCCTGGGTTCAATCCCTAGTACCACAAAAGAAAGACAGAGACAGACAGACCGACCTTGCGCTTCGCTAGGACATAGGACGGTAGGCGTGCGTGTACACACCCAGGGCCTGTTGAACTCCGGAGCCCAAAACCATGGGCGCTTTGTTCACAGCTTCTCTTCCTGCTCTTTTCTCTTCTCGTTTTGGTACTGGGGCTGTTATGGTGGACAAGCTCGTCCCCTGACCGCGTGCTCCTGTTCAGAGCTGATGTGATTACGCCACCAGGGCTGTAATATCCCTTTAATGGGCCGGCTGGGTGGTTACCTAGTGAGAGGTGAGTGGCTGGAGAAGGCGGCGGGTGGCGCGGGGTTTAGGGTCTGTGCCTCCGAGTCCGCTTGGGGTTTGCTCTGTCTGCTTCTGGCCTCTCTCCGCCTCTGACCACCACCTCCTGCGTTCTGCCCTTTCGTGTGTGTGTGTGTGTGTGTGTGTGTGTGTGTGTGTGTGTGTGTGTGTGTGTGGATTGAACCCAGGGGGGTTCTACCTCCCAGCTGCACCCCTATTTTTTATTTTTTATTTTGAAACAGGATCTCACTAAACTGCTAGGGCCTCACTAAGTAGCTGAGGCTGCCGGGAACCTGCAAGCCTCCCATCTCAGCCTCCTAAGTGCTGGGATTACAAGCATGCGCCACCACGCCCGGCTTGCCCTTTCTATTTTGAACCCGTCTTGGTATGTACGTAGGGATCTGACACTGGAGAGTCGTAGCAATGATACGCATGTGTGCTGCAGCCCCCGCCCAGGGGTCTCCTGAAATTGCTAGACGTAGCAGTTTACAATGACAGGTCTGAGCAGGCAGCAAGTTACACGGTTCCTGCCAAACCCAAGCAAGGAACCAGGCGCCAGCCCCTCTTTGTTAGGCACCCGAATTCGTTCTGGTGGCCGGGCGTGGGGCGCACGCTTGTAATCCCAGCATTCGGGAGGCTGAGACAGGAGGATCGCGGTTTGCAGACACCTTCAGCTACTTAGTGAGGCTCAAAAGTAAAGAATAAAGAATTGGGTTGGGGGTGTAGCTCAGAGGTAGAATGCCCCTGGGTTCCAACCCCAGTACCGCAAAATAAATAAATAAATACATTCGTCCTGGTAATCCTCTTGGAGCTAGACTCTGCTGGCTTCGGTACAGCAAAGCACCCTCCTATTCTGTACCTAAAAGGCCATTGAAGGAATCGCCTATTAGTTTCTCCTGCCCAAGCCGGCCTCATCTGCAATTCTTTTTTTTTTTTTTTTGGTGGTACTGGGGGTAGAACCCAGAGGCTTTCTACCTCCGGGCTATCCTCCCAGACCCATTTTATATTTTATTTGGAAACAGGGTCTCACTAGGTTGCTGAGAGCCTCACAAAGTAGCTGAGGCTGGCTTCAAACCCGTGCGATCCTCCTGTCTCAGCCTCCCAAGCGCGGGGATTCCAAGCGTGCGCCACCACGCCCGGCATCCCATCTGCAATTCTGCAGTTAAGAGTGGTGGCGCTGCACGCGGGACGGCTCGCAGCCCTGCCTCTGAGTCCTGGGTGCTTCTGTATTGCAGATTCTCTCTGCAGCGTGGGACTCTAAATGGCTCTGGGTCCTCACCCATGTGCCCTGACTCACGAGTTCCAGGGCAACAGGAAAAGGCCCATTAAACACTCCGTTACATGCCGCGCTAATAAAAACAGCAATAATAACACCAGAGCCCCTCCCCGGTGCTCAGCAGCCCCCCCCCCCACTCCACTCGGCATCGCAGCTCTCTTCCTAATGGTCCACCCCATGGAGTAGACGGCTCAACCCTCCCAGCCAGGGAGCCGGAGCACAGAGAGGGAAGACTGCCCAAGCTCGGACGAAGCTGCCCGGCGCCGCCGTGCAGTGCGGGCAGCTCTGCTGGAGCCCACGATGCCGGAGCCAGGGCTGCAGCCCTCCACGGGGAACAGGCAGAGGATGGTACCACCCTGGGCACCACGTTGGCTGCAAACTTAGTCGACACGAAACGAGAATGACTAAGTCAATGGTCGGTACAGAGGTGCAAGTCCTGCATCCCGGCCAGGCTGTGGTGGTACATGCTGGTAATCCCAGTACTTGGGAGGCTGAGATAGGAGGATCGCAGATCCAAGGACAGCCTCAGCAAGCGGTGAGACTCTCTCTTATCAACCTAGTGAGACCCTGTTTCAAAATAAAAATAAAATAGGGCCGAGCTGGGCATGGCGGCGCACACTTGTAACCCCAGCATTCGGGAGGCTGACACTGGAGAATCGCGGTTCGCGGACAGCCTCAGCTACTTAGTGAGGCCCTTCGCAACTCAGTGAGACCCTGCTTCAAAATGAAGAATAAAAAATAGGGCTGGGGGTGCAGCTCAGAGGTAGAATGCCCTTGGGCTCAAGTCCTAGTAACACACACACACACGCACGCACACGCACGCGTGCACACACGCACTCGCGCACGCGCACACACACACACACACACACACACACACACACACACACCTTGCTTCTCCATCTTTGTGCCTTAGGTTGAGGAGCCCACACATCCTGCCCCTCCCCCCAGCACCCTTCTGCAAGCCCTGCGGGGACACGGTTGCAGTTCACTGGGGGGTTGCCCAGCTGCGGGGAGGAGAGGGTGATCCCCCACTTTCACCTGTTCCCAGGGGAGCCGCTGGGTTTTCCGCACACCTGCACCTGCCCGCTGGAAGCCAGCTTCCTCCCATCAGCAGTGGGACAAGAGAAAGGGTCAGCTGGTGGGGGAGAGAAGGAGGCTGTCCACTTGGAAATAGGAGGAGGCTGTCCACTCAGGGGAGAGGAGGAGGCTGTCCACTTCAAGGACGACCGAGCCTGCAGCCAGCGCCCCAGCTGCACTGCGACCCGGGCCAGGCTCCGCGCGGCTGCAGGCCAGGGCGTCTCTTTCCCCATGTTCAGGGAGGAGGGTGCCGACGTGTTGAGCGCGGCAAAGTATTAAATTCAAGGAAGCAGGTGTCCGCTTGAGTGACTCGTAGCACGCGTTGGTGCTGGGCACTGCAGCCGGTGCCAGGGCTGGGGAAAGGGCGCCGGGTCTGCTGAGAGGTGGAGAGGACGGTGGTGCAGGGTGGCCAGGGGCACCTGCTTCACGAGGGCGGCAACCGTTGGGCTGGGGAGTGGGGGAGATTGAATCCAGGGACCTACCACTGAGCCACACCCCAGCCCTTTTTTTTTTTTTTTTTTTTTTGCAGTGCTGGGGATGGAACCCAGGGGTGTTCTACCTCCGCGCTATACCCAGCCCTATTTTATTTTTTTTTTATTCTTTTTAAATTTATTTTGTTTTATTTTTTGGTGGTACTGGGGATGGAATCCAGAGGCTTTCTACCTCCAGGATATACTCCCAGACCTATTTTTTTACATTTTATTTGGAAACAGGGTCTCACTAAGTTGCTGAGAGCCTCACTAAGTAGCTGAGGCTGGCTTCGAACCTGTGCAATCCTCATGTCTCAGCCTCCCAAGCGCGGGGATTACAATGTGTCCCACCACGCCCGGCTTATTTTTTTTTAAACAGGGTCTCACTGCATTGCAAAGGGGCTCACTAAGTAGTAGCTGAGGCTGTCCTCGAACCAACATCCTCCTGTCTCAGCCTCCCACATGCCCCAGCCCTTTTGATTTTGAGCCAAGATCCCGCCAAGCCGCCCGTGCTGTCCTGGAACTTGCCACCCCTCTGTCTCCGCCTCCTGGGCACAGGGCTTGCAGCAGAGCGCCACCGGCCTGGCTGAACCGGATTCGGGGGAGCGCGGGGACCCCGAAAGCCCCTTCACCTGCAGACCAAGGCGGCCTCCTTTGTAGGCGGTGTTTAGGACCTCACACGAGATGTGAGCAGCGGTCACCCTGGCAGGAACCAGGCAGGATTTGTAACTGTACCAGGGAATGCTGGAGGAAGGAAGTTAATCTCACGGTCCTGGGGAAGAATGGGGGCCGCAGTCTGGGGTGCCGCGGGGATTCCAGCGAGGTTGAGAGATGGTCATCGACAGGCTTTCTTGGCACCCTCCCCTTAACGTGGAGCTTGGTGACCCCTGGTCTGGACAGTGGGCTGCCGGGGGCCGTGCGTGCTGTGCTGCGGAGACACAGGACCGCCACCGCCTGAATGTCCTCAGCAGTCACTAGGACGTTTGTTTTTATTTATTTGCAGTACTGTGGATGGACCCCAGGGGTGTTCTACCTTCGAGCTGCACCCCCAGCCCTATCTTTTATTCTGAAACAGGGTCTCACTGTGTTGCAGAGGGCCGATCAAGTTTCAAAATAAAAAATAAAATAAGGCTGGGAGTATAGCTCAGAGGTAGAACGCCCCTGAGTTCAATCCCTAGTACCAAAATAAATAAATACAAAAGAGGGTCCTATCATTGCTCCCAGAAAAAAAAGAAGATAATTACTGAGTAAGCCAGAATCCCATGGCGGCAGGAAAAGACGGACAGGCCGTATGCCTGGAGTGTTTTGGCCAGAGATGGGAGTTTGCTTCAGATTGAACCCCAGGGGCACTCTACCTCCAGGCTACACCCCCCCCCCAGCCCAATTTTATTTCTTATTTGGAAACAGGGTTTCATTAGGTTGCCGGGAGCCTTGAGAAATTGCTGAGGCTGACTGAACCTGCAATCCTCCTACCTCAGCCTCCCAAGTACTGGGTTATAACCGCGTGCCGCCACGCCTCGCTAATTTTTTAAGTGTCTTGGCGCGGTGTGGTGGTGCATGCTCGTAATCCCGGACGCTGAGATAAAAGGGTCAGGTCCTGGGGTCACAGGCGTGCGCCCCCACGCCCAGCTAAATCCCATTATTTTGTATAATTGCAGTGAGGAATACAAAAACATCACGTCCCTTCACCCCCCTGCCCCTGGAGATGCGGAGCCTCGGCCCGTCCCGGTTGTGTCAGAGGTGACGGTAGCACCGCGCGAGCCCCGCGGAGCAGAGGCTGCCAAGGACAGCAGCTGGGAAAACGTTTGCGGAGGCGCCCAGGGCCAGCACGTCTGTCCCTGGGCGTGTGGTGACCCATATTCTCATTTGCACTTTCCTCTCAATACCGTAGTTCACGGTTTCAAAGGGGACACAGAAAAAGTGCCATCAAGGCTGGGCGTGGGGGCGCACGCCTGTGATCCCAGTACTGGGAGGCTGAGACGGGAGGATCGCAGGTCCACAGCCAGACTCAGCTACTTGGTGAGACCCTGTTTCAAAATAAAGAATTAAAAGTTGGGCTGGGGCCGTAGCTCAGCGGTAGAATGCCCCTGGGTTCCATCCCCAGTACTAAGAAGAGGAGGGGGGGGGAGGAGGCAGGGGGAGGGAAGGGCTTGCAGCTGGGCACTGTGTCTCAGTACTTGGGAGGCTGAGACTGGAGGGTTGCAGGTTCAAGGACAGCCTCAGCAAGCTGGGCCGTGGTGGCGCACATTTGCAGCCAGCCTCAGCTACTAAGTGAGGCCCTCCACAACTCAGTGAGACCCTATTTCAAAATAAAGAATAGCCGGGTGTGGTGGCACACACTCGTAATCCCAGCATTCCGGAGGCTGAGACAGGGGGATTGTGGTTCATAGACAGCCTCAGCTACTACTTAGTGAACTCAGTGAGATCCTGTTTCAAAGTAAAGAATAAAAAATAGGGCAGGGGTGTAGCTCGGAGGTCAAATGCCCTTGGGTTCCATCCTTAGACCCCCCCCCACACAAAATTAAAGACTACAAATTAGACCTGGGGGCTTAGCTCAGGGGTAGAGCGCCCCTGGGTTCCATTCCCAGTGCTGCAAAAAAAAAAAAAAAAAAAAAAAAAAGACAGCCTCACAAGTAGTGTGACTCTCATCAACCCAGCAAGACCCTGTTTCAAAATAAAAATAGGATCCGGGCGTGGTGCCACATGCTTATATGCCCAGCATTTGGGAGGCTGAGATAGGAGGATCGCTGTTTGAGGACATCCTCAGCTACTACCTAGTGAAGTCCTTTGCAACTCAGTGAGCCCCTAAAATAAAATAATAAAAAATAGGACTAGGGGTGTAGCTTGGAGGTAGAATGCCCCTGGTTTCTATCCCCAGTACTGCAAAAAAATAAAAATAAAAATAAATGTGCCACCAGTTTATGAGACTCTTCTCTCGATGGGACCGAGGGGCCGGGGCTCCCAGGCCCGGGCTCCTGGGACTTTCCTGTTTGTCGTGCTGGGTGTGTGTAGCACGCGGTAGGAAAGCTCACTTCCGGGAGGAAGCTCCCGAGGAGGTCAGCAGGTGCGCGGTTCAGCCAAGTAGGTGACTCCAGGCAGCGCATCTCTTTGTGTGGCGCAGCCGGGAAGGCGACGGCCGGCTGCTGGAAGGCTCGGCTGCTGTCCAAATAACTTCACCACCTGACGATGATGAGGTAGTTCCTCCTCGGGGCCATTCCAGCGGGCCGCGAGCGCGTCAGCAGCTCGGCAGGCCGCCCGCGATGGCCACTCAACGATGTCCAGCCCGCGGGTTTCCGCACCCTCTGGGCTCTGGGCTCGGTTACTTGTGAGGAATTCCTCCTTCAAAGGGCACGTGTTGTTTTCCTGGTACTGGGGCTCGAACCCACAGGCATTCTGCCGGCGGAGATAACACTCTCAGCCTCACTTTATTTATTTATTTATTTATTTATTTATTTATTTATTTATTTATTGCAGTACTGGGGATGGAACCCAGGGGCATTTTACCTCTGAGTTACACCCCCAGCCCTATTTTTTTTATTTTTTATTTTTTGGTGGTACTGGGTGGGGGTGGAACCCTGAGGCTTTCTACCCCCGGGCTATACTCCCAGACCCCCCCCCCCTTTTTTTGTGTGGTCCTGGGGTTCCTGGAAGCCCTTCTACCTCCGGGCTACACTCCCAGACCTATTTTATATTTTTGAAACAGGGTCTTTTAAGCCAGCGCTGGCTTCAAACCCGTGTAATCTTCCTGTCTCAGCCTCCCAAGCGCGGGGATTACAAGCGTGCGTCACCACGCCCGGCTCCAGCCCTATTTTTTAAATTAGTTTATTTTTGAAACAGAGTCTCACTGAGTTGCAAAGGGCCTCACTAAGTAGCTGAGGCTGTCCGCGAACTGCGATCCTCTTGTCTCAGCCTCCCGAATGCTGGGATTACAAGCGTGTGCCACCACGCCTGGCTTAGCCCTATTTTATTTTTGTTATTGTTTTAGATCCGGAAACAGGGTCTCACTAAGTCGCAGAGGGCCTTGCTGAGTAGCTGAAGCTGGCCAGGAACCTGGATCCTCCTGTCTCAGCCTCCCAAGTACTGGGATTACAAGCGTTCTGAGGTGACCCTAAAATAGCCCCAGAGTTTGATGCTGCAGTTGGTATCAGCCAGGAAGCCCCCGGGCTGTAGCCGAGGATCATCGCAGGGTCCCAAGCCCGCCCCGGCTGTTTCCCAGGTGGCCACAGGAAGAGCCTCCGCTGCTACCGGGGACTTCTGCGGCACCTCCCGACATCCTGGGAGGATGGAATGTGAAGCCTGAGGGCTCAGAGGTGCGAGTCCTGTTAGAAGGCTCCCAGCCAGCTGCTCTCTTCTCTCCCAGCTGCATCTGCTTGCTTCAGTTTGTTTTTATTATTTTTTGGGGGGGTCTGAGGATACAGCCCAGGGGCATTCTACCTCCGAGCTCCACCCCACCTCTCTTTTTGATTTTTTTTTTTTTTTGGTGGTACTGGGGGTGGAACCCAGGGGCTTTCTACCTCCAGGATATACTCCCAGACCTTTTTTTTTATATTTTATTTGGAAACAGGGTCTCACTAAATTTCTGAAAGCCTCACTAAGTAGCTGAGGCTGGCTTCGAACCCGTGTGATCCTCCTGTCTCAGCCTCCCAAGTGCAGGGATTATAAGCGTGCGCCACCATGCCTGGCCCTTTTTGATTCTTTATTTTGAAACAGGGTCTCATGGCCAGGAGTGGTGGCGCATGCTTGTAATCCCCGCGCTTGGGAGGCTGAGACAGGAGGATCACACGGGTTAGAAGCCAGCCTCAGCTACTTAATGAGGCTCTTAGCAACTTAGTGAGACCCTGTTTTCAAAATAAAATATAAATGGGTCTGGGAGTATAGCCCGGAGGTAGAAAGCCTCTGGGTTCCACCCCCAGTACTACCAAAACAACAACAACAACAACAAAAAAAAAACAAATAAAATATAAAATGGGTCTGGGAGTATAGCCCAGAAGTAGAAAACTTCTGGGTTCCACACCCAGTACCACCAAAAAAAAAAAAAAGAAAGAAACAGGGTCTCACTAAGTTGCAGAGGCCTCACTAAGTAGCTGAGGTGGCCACAAACCACGATCCCGTCTCAGCCTCCCGGGTACTGGGGTCATGGCCGTGCACCACCACGCCCTGCTCCTCTTCTTTGTCTGTTTCATTGGTTTTCTGGAAGCTTCACTGAGACACAGTCCACATGCTCCACAATTCACCCACTACCAGCTCAGCCGTTGTTAGTACACCAGAGTTCTGTGCTTCTTATAACAATCAATTTTAGGAGATTGGCATCACCCCAAAAGAGACCTCGGACCCATGCGGCAGCCCCGCCCGCGCCCAGCCGCCAGGCCGCCCACTATTGTGCGTTCTGTGTCTGTGACTGCGCCTCCTCTGCCTGTCTCACCCACTGGCATCAGTCCATCTGTGTCCGTTTGTCTCATCTGCGATAAGGAGGGGCCAGGCCGCTTCTTGTCACAGCCGGGAGGTCTGGGCCGCAGGTCGGCTTAGTCAGGGTTTGGCTGGGTTGGTGGGGCCCTGGAGCTGCGATGCCCCAGGGCTGAGTCCCTGGGGCCAAGGACCTGGGTCACAACCTCTCCTGGTGGCTCTGATGGTCGCGCCGCCGTGGGCCAGGGGAGCCGGGCCTGGATCCAGGGGAACTGGGGAGGCCGGCGGCTCTGCAGACCCTCTGGGCGGGGCACTCGAGGGAGCCAGAACTCAGCCCTCTAGTCTGTGCTGCTTGGGTCCTGAGCCCCATCCAGACACAGTCTGGATGCTAGAGACAGTCTGAAATGCACCCTGCTGGGAAAGCCACTACTCTCCTTTTTTTTTTTTTTGCAGTACTGGGGATGGAACCTGGGGGCATTCTACCTCTGAGCTACACCCCCAGCCCTAGTTTTTATTCTTTATTTTGAAACAGGGTCTCTCTAGTTGCAGAGAACCTCATTAAATAGCTAAGGCTGGCTGCAAACCTGTGATCCTCCTGCTCAGTCTCCCAAGTACTGGGGTTACAGGCCTGGGTCACCATACCAGGCTTTTAATTATTATTTTGAGACAGGATCTTGCTAAATTGTCTAGGCTGGCTATGAACTTTCAGTCCTTCTGTCTCAGCTTCCTGAATTGCTGGGTCTTTTATTTTCTTTAGAAGCCATATTAAAATTTGGTGTTATCTGAGCATGGTGGCCCATGCATGTAATCCCAATACTTGGGAGGCTGAAACAGGAGGATTGCAGGTTTGAGGACAGCCTCAGCAAGTAGTGAAACTCTCATTAAACCAGCAAGACCTTGTTTCAAAATAAAAATAAAATAGGGCTATGAGTGTAGCTCAGAAATAGAATGCCCTTGGGTTTAATCTCCAGTGCCATAAAAACAAACAAAAGATTTGGTATTGTTACCAAGTATGGCAGCTCATGCCTGTAATCCCAGTGCTTGGGAGGCTGAGACAGGAGGATCGCAGGTTCAAAACCAGCCTCAGAAAATGGTGAGACTGAGCCGGGCGTGGTGGCGCACGCTTGTAATCCCCGCGCTTGGGAGGCGGAGACAGGAGGATCGCACAGGTTTGAAGCCAGCCTCTGGCTTTAGAGACCCTGTTTCCAAAAATAAAATAGGTCTGGGAGTGTAACCCGGAGGTAGAAGGGCTTCCAGGAACCCCAGTACCACCAAAAAAAAGAACGAACGAACGAAAGAAAGAAAGAAAGAAAGAAAATGGTGAGACTTTCATCAATTAGCAAGATCCTGTTTCAAAAATAAAAATAAAATAGGTCTGGGAGTGTGGCTCGGAGGTTGAATGCCCCTGGGTTCCATCCTCAGTACTGAAAATAAAATAAAATAAAATCCAAATGGTACAAGGACATCCCCTTCCCTCCGTTACCCCCAGCCGAACAGATCACACCTCTTGTTTCTTCCAGCCCCAGCCCTGTTAATTAGAAAGGAGCCCAGACATCCCATCGTGCGCCTGTGACCCAGTTTGTACCCAGGAGGAGGGCGGGTGCTCAGCAGTTCCCGTCCTGTCCTCCTGACGTCCGCGCCCCTGAACAGGTGCCCTGCGCTCATTTCCTTCCGGAGCGGCCGGCTCGGTCACAGACTGCACCGCGGTGGCGTCCCTGGCTCCACTTCCCGTCACTGTTTTGAGCGGCGAGGAAGAGGGGGTCCTGCGTCTGGGAGCGTATTTACTGTCAAAGCTGACGTCATGGGGCGTAAGGAAGTTCAGCTCCGGTGAGCTCAAGAATACTGATCTTTTGAGGAAAGCCAACAGGTAAACATGAATCAGGCCAGTTCTTGGAAAAGATCAACAGAAGCTTGTGGTGGCCACGCCTGTAACCCCAGTGTTTGGGAGGCCGAGACGGGAGGATCGAGGTTCGAGGCCAGCCTCAGCTACTTAGTGAGGCCCTTTTTCAAAATAAAGAATAAAAAATAGGGCTGGGAGTGTAGCTTAGAGGTAGGATGCCCCTGGATTCCATCCCCAGAACCAAAAATAAAAATAGAAAATAGGGCGGGGGGTGTGGCTGAGAGGTGGAACGCCCCTGGGTTCCATCCCCAGTCCCATTAAAGGGAAAAAAAAGTCATGCGACTGCCAACGTTTGTCTGCGTCCAAGCCCTTCCACGGCCTTCGCTAGTTTAATGACTACTTCAGAGGATGAACACGTTGGGATTCGGATCTTTTGGCTTTTTCAAATCAAATTTATCGGAAGACAACCCGCATATAATCAAACCCAGTCACTTTTCCATAAGTGTCTGCGACCACCGCTGCCTTCAAACCCTGGAGCCCTGCTGAGCGAGCGAGGCCTCCCGCCCTCTCCATCGCCCCACTCACAGCCCCAGGAAAACTCACAGCCCCAGGAAAACCGGCCAGACTCTGCCAGAGAGAACCGGACTCATCTTTATCGGCTTCCGAGAAACAGGGGCGTTCACTACGTGCTGCTTCTTTTTTTAAATTTTTTTTTTGGGGGGATACTTCAAGCTCCACCCCCAGCCCTATTTTTTATTCTTTATTTTGAAACAGGGTCTCACTGAGTTGCAGAGGGCCTCGCTAAGTAGCTGAGGCTGTCCGCGAACCGTGATCCTCCGGTCTTAGCCTCCCGAATGCTGGGATGACAAGCGTGCCCACCACGCCCGGCCCAAACCCTATTTTTTGTTTGTTTGTTTAGAAATAGGGTCTTGGTGGGTTTCTGAGAGTCTTGCTGCATCGCAGAGGCTGGCCTCTAACCTGCAAATCCTCCTGTCTCAGCCGGGCGTGGTGGGCACGCTTGTCATCCCCGCGCTTGGGAGGCTGAGGCAGGAGGATCGCACAGGTTCAAAGCCAGCCTCAGCTACGGAGTGAGGCTCTCAGGAACTTAGTGAGACCCTGTTTCCAAATAAAATATAAAATAGGTCTGGGAGCACAGCCCGGAGGTAGAAAAAAGCCCGTGGGTTCCACCCCCAGTACCACACACACAAAAAAAATCCTCCCGTCTCAACCTCCCAAGGACCAGGATGGCAGGCATGTGACAGCACAGCCAGCAGTCATGGAGTTAAAATGAGCAAATGCCGGCCGTGGCACTGCAGGCAGTGATCCCAGATCACTGCCAACCAGGAGGATCGCAGGTCCCAGGACAGCCGCAGCAAGTGCTGAGGCTCCGTTAACCTTGTGAGACCCTGCTTCCAAATGAAAATAAAATAGGGCTGGGGTGTCATTTGAAAGTAGAATGTCCCTGGGTTCAATTCCCATTTCCCATTCTCTCTCTCTCTCAACACACACACACACACACACACACACACACACACACACTCACTCACTCACTCACTCACATATATTATAAGGTAAAATAAGTTGAAGTCATAAAATATAATGGTGCAGGATGACTGAAGCGCTCTGTGCCGCCATCATTAGGGTGAAGGTTAAGATTGGGGTTGGAGTTACAGTTGGGTGAGGGCTGGTTTGGGGTTGGGGTTGGGTTTGGGGTTAGGGCTGGGTCTGGGGTTAGGATTGGGGTCAGAGTTGGGTTTGGGGTTAGGGTTAGGGTTAAGATTTAGGTTGGGGTTAGGGTTTGGGGTTGGGGTTGGGGTTGGGTCTGGGGTTAGGATTGGGGTCAGAGTTGGGTTTGGGGTTAGGGTTAAGATTTAGGTTGGGGTTAGGGTTGGGTTTGGGGTTAGGGCTGGGTCTGGGGTTAGGATTGGGGTCAGAGTTGGGTTTGGGGTTAGGGTTAGGGTTAAGATTTAGGTTGGGGTTAGGGTTTGGGGTTGGGGTTGGGGTTGGGTCTGGGGTCAGAGTTGGGTTTGGGGTTAGGGTTAAGATTTAGGCTGGGGTTGGGTTGGGGTTACGGTTGGGTTCGGGTTAGGGCTCCCATGGCGCCCGTCTTTTCCGCCACGGGTCCCAAAACAGGATCAGAATTGGTTTCGCAGTTTCCTCTTGGGAGCTCCAGCAGGTCGCCTCTTGATCTTTTCAGGTTATTTTTGTTTTTTCAGTCTGAAAAGTGCTGAGTGCTCGCATGAGGTGGTTTCCCAAGACTTGTTTTGTGATTATGAAAGGTTTATTTTCCACCAACTTTTGGAATACCTAGAAAAGAATACTGCTCACCCCCCTGGCTTTGAGAACCTTTTTCTTGTTCCCACAGACCCTGCCAGCCTCCTTTGCTGGCAAACATTTCACACGGTTGCCAATTTGGACAATTCAGGACGCCTCGGCTCAGCCCTGCTGGAAATATCTTTTATTTGCGTCGCCCGTGAGTCCCGCGCTGAGCAGCGCGCTTCACTGTGGTGGAGGCCGGCAGGAGGAAGGCTTCGCTGGACGTCCTAGGGAGCATCAAAGGCAAGCACAAAAGCAAGGGCATGCCGATGGGAGAGGAGAGGCTGAGACAGGAGGCTTGCAGGGTTGAGGCCAGCACGCGCTAACTTAGGGAGGCCCCTAATCAAAGTAAAAATTAGAGCCAGGTGTGATGGCGCGCGTGATGGCGATCCCGGTACCTGGGAGGCTGAGATGGGAGGATCACAGGTTCACAGCCAGCCTCAGCAACTTAGTGAGGTCCTCTACAACTCAGTGAGATCCTGTTTCAAGTTAAAAAGTAAAGAGCCAGGTGTGGTGGTGCACGCTTGTAATCCCCGCTCTTGGGAGGCTGAGACAGGAGGATCGCGCAGGTTCAAAGCCAGCCTCAGCTCCTTAGTGAGGCTCTCAGCAACTTAGTGAGACCCTGTTTCCAAATAAACTATAAAATAGGTCTGGGAGTATAGCCTGGAGGTAGAAAGCCCCTGGGTTCCACCCCCAGTACCACCAAAAAAAAAAAAATAATAATAATAATAATTAAAAAAAAAAAAGAGCAAAGAGCCGGGCGTGGTGGCGCGTGCTGAAATACCAGCATTTGTGAGGCCGAGACGAGGGAGGGCTGCTCACAGCCTCAGCTACTTGGTGAGGCTCTGCAGCTTGGACCCTGTTTCAAAATAGATGGCTGGGGGTGGAGCTGGGAGGTAGAATGTCCCTGGGTTCCATCCACAGTACTGCAAAAGAAATGATAAAGAAATAAAAAGGAATAAAAACAGGGCTGGGGTGGAGCTCAGAGGTGGAGCACCCTTGGGTTCCATCCCCAGTACCGCAAACGCAAAAAATCAATATAATAGGGCTGGGGGTAGAGGCCAAAGTTAGACTTCTCCGGGTCAATTTCCAGCACTACACACAATAAAATAAAAGGAAGAAAGGAAGGGAGGGAAGAAGGAAGGAGGAAAAAGGAGACAAGATAATACAGTCTCACAAAGTTACCATGCCATGGCCTCCAACCTGCCGTCCCCCCCCCCTGCACAGCTCACATCACGTGGGGTGTGTGTGTGTTACTAGGGACGGAACTTGGGGGCATTCTAGCTCCCGAGCTGCACCCCAGTCCTATCTTATTTATTTATTTTGGAACAGGCTCTCACAGAGCTGCCGGGGGCCTCGCTAAACTGCTGAGGCTGGCCTGGAACCTGCGACCCTCCCGTCCCAGCCTGCCCAGCCCTGCGAGGCCAGGCCGGCCACCACGCCCAGCTCCCAGCCACCTGATATCTTTGGTCCTCTGTACCTTTTGTAATTTCTCCTGAATAAGAGGAAATATAGTTGCCAGTTATGTTTAATGTAGTTTAAACAAATCAAAGCTCAGATTTCTCCTTCCTGCCTGCGTGATGGAGGCCTCAGGCGCTTCAAAGGGCAGGGAGGCTGGGCGGAGGCCGCTGTGCCTGGCTCTGCGTCGTCTTATAAACAGTTCAAAGGTCCGCATTGTCCAGCAGCGGGCGGGAAGACAGAAAGCCCCGGCTCCGAGCAGCGCAAGACGGCTTGTCATTGGCCCTGCGCGAGTTCGTAGATTAAATTTAGTTGTTCATAGACTATATATTTATGTAAAGCCTCGGACTTTATTTTTCCTGTTTTTCTCTGGTGCTGCTGAACTTGTTGACCGTGCCAAGCGGTGAGAGGAGGCGGGCTCTATCGAGACAGCCACCGTACGACCCGAGGGCTTCTGAGCTGGGGTCAGGACCCCGCCTAGGATAACAGTGTGTGTGTGTGTGTGTGTGTGTGTGTGTGTGTGTGTGTGTTACCGGGGATTGAACCCAGAGGCAATTCTGTCTTTGAGCTACACCCTCGGTCTATTTTTTATTTATTTATTTATTTATTATTTATTTATTATTTATTTATTATTTATTGCGGTACTGGGGATGGAACCCAGGGACATTCTACCTCAGAGCTACTATTTTTCATTCTTTACTTTGGAACAGAGTCTCACTGAGTTGCAGACGGCCTCACTGAGTAGCTGAAGCTGGCCACCAGCCCGTGATCCTCCTGCCTCAGCCTCCCAAGTACTGGGGTTACAAGCGCGTGCCACCACGCCTGGTTTTTATTTTCATTTTGAAACAGGGTCTTGCTAGGTTGTTGAGAGTCTCACTACTTGCTGAGGATGTCCTTGAACCTGGGATCCTCCTGTTGCCGCCCCCCGAGCACTGGGATTACAAGTGTGTACCTCCATACCCGGCTATTATTATTGTTAATATTATTATTTTATTTATTTATCTTTTGCCCTACTGGGGTGGAACCCAGGGGCACTCTACCTCCAAGTTACACCCCAGCCCTATTTTTCATTCTTTTGTTTTGAAGCAAGGGCTCACTGGGTTGCAGAGGGCCTCGCTAAGTAGCTGAGGCTGGCTGTGAACCGAGATCCTCCCGTCTCAGCCTCCCAAGTCCTGGGATTACAAGCGGGCAGCACCATGCCCAGCTATAATTTTCTTTTAAGACAGGGTCTCACTAATTCACCCAGGCTGGCCTCGAACTTGTGGTCCTGCTGTGTCAGCCTCCAAGCGCTGGGATGACAGGCGCGCACCAGCAGCCAGCTGTGAACAGCCCTCTCCCAGAGGCCTTCCTGTTTGTGGGCGGTGGCAGGCTTCCGAGTCGGATGCTCCCACGGCAGATGTTAGGGTGCCTGGATTCCCGAGCCAACGTTGTTTGCTCTGGGTGGGTGCTGAGCCCCTCCGCCGCTGTGGAGCTCGGTATCTGCCGCTCGGCACCGTGTCCGGACGCCGAACCCACGGACGGGGCGAGTTCTGTGTGTAGCACCGCGTGGTCCTGTCCTGCTGCTGCGGGGACTTGAAGGACAAGGAGCTCCCAGCTTGGCTAGGAAGGGCATTGTGCGGCCGGGGGACAGGGATCGAGCAGGACGGACCCTCGGCAGCACCCAGGGCACGCAAGGGCGGCCGGGCTCGGTGCGGCCAGCCGGGGCCGCAGGACGCGCACATGGTGGCCCTGGGCTGCTCGTGGGCCGAGGAGAAGTCCAGCGGGTGGCCTTCCGGTCGGGGTCTCCCACCAGCCAGTGTGAAAGGCTGGGCTCGCGGGGCTGCCATGTGACCGGGGCGTCACCACCTCCGCTGCCCCACAGTGCCCGGGCACCAGCCCCTGGGGCGGGAGGCGGGCGGGCGGGGCTCTGTAATCTTTGGCCCATCTTCGCCCACTTGCCGTGAGAGTTCCAGCTCTCTGTTCCCACTGCTTTGGAAGTGCTGATAAGAGGGGAACAGAATAAATCTGACCAAGAGCACGCTTCCTGGCTTCAGAAGCACAAGCTCCCGACGACCTTGGAAGTGCCCCCAGACTTTTATTTCCCCCCCTCCCTCCAAAGTGATTTTTCTTTCCTTTAAAAAATAAAATCGAGCCAGATGTGGTGGCACACATCTGTAATTCCCGTCCTTGGGAGACAGGAAGATCACAGGTTCAAGAACAACTTCAAGCCGGGCGTGGTGGGCACGCCTGTAATCCCCGCGCTTGGGAGGCTGAGACAGGAGGATCGCACGGCTCGAAGGCGACATCAGCTACTGAGTGAGGCTCTCAGCAACTTAGTGAGACCTGTTTCCAAATAAAATATAAAATAGGTCTGGGAGTATAGCCTGGAGGTAGAAAAGCCCCTGGGTTCCACTCCTAGTACCACCAAAAAAAAAAAGAACAGCTTCAGCAGCCTGGCATGGTGGCACAAACCTGTAATCCCAGGACTTGGGAGGCTGAGACGGGAGGATCGGGCAGGTTCAAAGCCAGCCTCAGCTACTTACTGAGGACCTCCTCCGCAATTTAGTGAGACCTGTTTCAAAATATAAACTAAAATAGGGCTGGGGAGTAGCTCAGAGGTAGAATGCTCCTGGATTCAATCTCGAGTTGCACCAATAAATAAATAAATAAATAGGCTGGGGAGGTAGGGACCTTGGCTTCCATCTTCTGTCCTAAAAGTTGGCAAGTAAGTAAATAAATATATAAATATATCGTGGTAGCCAGGTGCAGTGGTGCATGACTGTAATCACAGCATTTGGGAGGCTGAGATGGGGGGTCGCAGGTTGGAGGTCAGCCTCAGCAATTTAGTGAGATCGTCAGCAACTTGTTTTGAAACCGTGTTTTAAAATAAAAAGGACTGGGGGTATAACTCAGAGATAGAATGCTCCTGGGTTCAGTCCCCAGTACCACATTTTTTTTTACTTTTTTTTTTTTTTGAAACAGGGTCTCACTGAGTTGCTGAGAGCCTCACTCAGTAGCTGAGGCTGGCTTTGAACCTGCGCCATCCTCCTGTCTCAGCCTCCCAAGCAGGGGATTACAAGCGTGAGCCACCACATTTAAAAAGAAATTTTTTTCAGCACTACAGATAGAACCCAGGGCCTCATGCATGCTGAACAAGCACTCTACCACTAATCTACACCCCAGGGCCTCAACCTTTATGTATTTAGTTAGTTAGTTAATTAGTTAGTTAGTTAGTTAGTTTGGGTGCTGAAGATTGAATCCAGGGGGCATTCTACCTCTAAGTTACAACCTCAGCACTATTTTTTTTTTTTTTTTCATTATTTTGAAACAGGGTCTTGCTTGGTTGCTGAGTCTCACTACTTGCTGAGACTGACCTCAAACCTGCAATCCTCCTGTGTCAGCCTCCCCAGTACTGGGATCACAGGTGCACCCCTGAGCCTGTCGCCAGCCCTGTTTTAGTTTTAGATTTTGTTTTTTAACAGAGTCTCACTCGTTGCTGAGGCTGTCCTGGAGCCTGCGATCCTCCGTCCAGGCCTCCCAGTATTGGGATGACAGGCGTGCTCTGGGGCTGCCCCACCTTTCGAGGGCCACCGACCGTGCCCACAGTGGCCGGGCCTCCTCACCTTCCTCCAGCACCCGCTCCGGCTCCCGGTGGCCCAGGCCTGTCTGTCCCTGTCTGCAGTGCTGACAGTGGCGACCCTGCCTGTTTGCCATGTGTGGCCCGTTTCCCGCGAGGTGTTTTGACAGATGGCCCACCTGCGTCCCTGTGCTCTGAAAAGTCTCTCTGCCCTAGGCCGCCAGCCCCGCCGGCCTCCCGGTTCCTGCCCCACCTGGCTCCCCGCGGGCTGCGCCCCAGCCCTGCCTGTTGCTCTTGGAGGCCGGGCACAGGATGCTCCTCCACTCGCCGCCGGCCAGGGACAGCAGGCCAGGTGCTTCCCGGGGCTGCCCGGCAGCGGTGGGAGGCCCCAAGGAGGGGGTGTTCACACTGCCTCCCCACACACGACCCCTTTTCTTTCTGTTTTTGTTTTATTTTTTTCAGTACTAGGGATGGAACCCAGGGGCGTTCTGCCTCTGAGCTACACCCCCAGCCCTAATTTTTATTCTTTATTTGGAAACAGGGTCTCACTGAGTTGCAGAGGGCCTCACTAAGTAGCTGAGGTTGTCTGCGAACCACCATCTTCCTGTCTCAGCCTCCCAAGTACTGGGATTACAATCATACACCACTATGCCCGGCTTCTTATTTTTTATGTTTTTATTTTATTTTATTTTATTTTGCAGTACTGGGCATGGAACCCAGGGGCATTCTACCTCCGAGCTACACTCCCAGCCTATTTTTTATTCTTTTTTTTTAAAACAGGGTCTCACTGAGTTGCAAAGGGCCTCACTAAGTACCTGATCCTCCTGTCTCAACCTCCCAAATGCTGGGATTACAAGTGTGTGCCACCACGACCAGATTCATTTTTTATTTTGAAACAGTCTCACTCAGTTCCTGAGGCTGTCTTCGTCTCAGATCCCCCATCTCAGCCTCCCGAGGACTGAGATTATAGGTGTGTGCCACCACGCCCGGCTAAGCACCAGGTTGTTGAAAAGCTGGGTCCCCACATCTGAGCCGAGCCAGAGGAGCTCAGCCTTGCCATCAGGAGGGAGGACCCTGCTCCCCATAAGAGGGGGGGGTGTGTGGGCGAGGCTAGGCGAATGAGAACAGGATGCGTGAACAGCCACCCGCGTGCAGGCGGGTGTGCCCAGGCTGGGGCGGTGAGCGTCCCTCTGAGGAGCCACACCAGGGGAAGGTGGGGTTTAGCTGGAGACCAAGCGGAGGCATCGAGGGTCTCAGCGCAGTCAGGATGGGATCTGTCTCCATGGAGACCCGTGAAAGAGGCTCCGCCAGCCCTGCCCAGACAGCTCCCCCTAGCCCAGGAAAGAGTTCAGCTTCAGCTGCTAGAGACAATGACCCAGCGACCGGCTGGACAGTGACATGGCCGTCCCTGAGAGGGCAACAGGGCCCACAGCCCTCAAGTGTGTCCTTAGGCCTCGGCAGCTCTGATTCCAGAGGCTTCCATGACTCGGGCAAGGAGAGATAGAAGTTTATTTATTTATTTGTTTGCAGTACTGGGGATTGAATCCAGGGGCATTCTACCTCTGAGTTACACCCCCAGCCCTATTATTTTTTTTTTTATTCTTTATTTGAAACAGGATCTCACTAAGTTATGGAGGGCCTCAGTAAGTAGCTGAGGCTGTTTGCAAACCTGCAATCCTCCTGTCTCAGCCTCCCAAATACTGGGATTACAAGTGTGTACCACAAGCCAGGAGTGGTGGCACACGCTTGTAATCCCCGCGCTTGGGAGGCAGAGACAGGAGGATCGCGCAGGTTCGAAGCCAGCCGTGCTGGCTTAAGAGACCCTGTTTCCAAATAAAAAACTGTGTACCACCACACCTGGCCAGAAATGTATATTTCAACTCTGTCCCTAAAATCAAATTTTCTGTACTTTTTTTTTTGTGTGTGTGGTACTGAGGACTGAACCCAGAGGCATTCTACCTCCAAGCTACACCCCAGCCCAGCCCAATTTTATTTCTTATTTGAAAACAGGTTTCACTGGGCTGCTGAGCCTGAGGTGCAGAGGCTGGCTCTGGAGATTCCATCCTCCCGTCTCAGCCTCCCAAGCGCTGGGATTACAAGTATGCGCCACTGCGCCCCGCTCGTCTGTACTTTCTGTTTTGTTTTGGGGTTTTGTGAAGGGGTATTATTTGGTTGGTTTGGTTTTAGTTTTTTTTGTACCTGGGATTGAACTCAGGGGCATTCTACCTCCCAGCTACACCATTAGTTTGTTTGTTTGTTTGTTTATTTATTTATTTATTTATTTAGGTGGTATTGGGGATGGAACCCAAGGGCATTCTACCTGCAAGCTCCCGAGCTATACCCCCAGACTTACTTTATTCTTTTATTTGGAAACAGGATCTCACTAAGTAGCTGAGGAACCTGTGATCCTCCTGACTCAGACTCTGAAGTAAGAGGTTTCAAGGGTGCGCCACCACACTCGGTTTATTCAGTTCCTTCCTTCCTTCCTTCCTTCCTTCTTTCCTTCCTTCCTTCCTTCCTTCCTTCCGTCTTTCTTCACTTCCTTCTTTCTTTCTTTTTGAAGCAGGGTTTTGCTAGGTTGCCGAGACTCTCATATCGTTGCTGCGGCTGTCCTCGCAGCCTCACAAAAAATACCTACTCTTGAAGCCACCCAGACTGACACTTCAGGATGGCAGCTCCGGGGAGCTAACACCCCCGCCCATGGGACGCCTCGCTCCCAGCCGAGCGGAGTCCTGACGAGCGAGCGCCGAGGACTCGCTCGGTCCTGTTGGCAAGTGGTCCAGGGCCCCAGCCCTGCATCCTGTCATAAAACTGACGGTCCTTATTGAGAAGCCGCTCACGGCCGTCTTCTTCCCAGCGCCCTTGGCCACGGCCCAGCTCTACTGTTCAAAGAGGAAGAGAAGGGCACTGGGCCGAAGACGCGCCTCCGTGGGCGTCATCTTGATTTCTGTCAGCGATGGCCGGCCGTTCACCTGAGCGTGCGGGAGGCCGTGAACCACACACATCCATCTCCATTGTAATGACACCAATTTGTACCCGCCGGCCTTCCAAGTCCTGAGACGTGTTATGTTGTTCCAAGACGGCCTCTGCGCCTTCAGTGCTTGTGTCAAGTGGTTCCAACAACCCAGCCTGTGTATTTTCTCTAGGGACATTCTTGTATATTATTTCAGCTCAAAACATTTCTCGCACACAATGAGTAATCAAGGATTAAAAAAAAAAAAAAGAAAGAAAAAAACCAGGATTTGTTTCCCCAGCTGGGCTGTTTTAAGATGGGCCTCCTCCTGCCTCCCAGCCCCAGGGAGGTGGTGCTTCTCCAGGCTGCAAGAAGGAGCCCAACGGCGCCATTCCTGCTATGTCTCGCTGGAATTCAAAGGTCTCTTCCTCCTCCTCCTCCTCCTCTTCCCCTCCTCCTCCTCCTCTTCTTCTCTTTCTCCTTCTCCTTCTTCTCCCTCTCTTCCTTCTCTTCCTCCTCCTCTTCCTCCTCCTCCTCCTCCTCCTCCTTCTCCTCCTCCTCCTCCTTCTTATTTTATTTGCAGTACTGGGATGGAACCCAGGGGCATTCTGCCTCCGAGCTACACCCCCTGCTCTATTTTTTATTCTTTATTTTGAAACAGGGTTTCCCTGAGTTGCAGAGGGCCTCACTAAGTAGCTGAGGCTGGCTATGAACCTGCGATCCTACTGTCTTAGCCTCCCAAGTACTGGGATTATAAGCGTGCGCCACCACACCCGGCTTCCAGACCTATTTTTATTATTTATTTATTTATTTATTTTCGTTTTGGTGTACTGAGAATGGAATCAGGGGCATTCTACCTGTGAGCTACACCCCCATTCCTATTTTTTATACTTTATTTTGAACAGGGTCTCCCTGAGGTGCCGAAGGCCTCGCTAAGTAGCTGAGGCTGCCCTGGACTGGATCTTCCTGCCTCAGCCTCCCAAATGCTGGGATGACAAGCGTGTGTCAAAAATGCCCAGCTCCTATTTTTGTTTTTATTTGTTTTATAATTATTTTAATTCTGGACTCAGGGGAGTTCTATTTCTGAGCCACACTCCCACCCTATTCTATTTTTTTAGTTTGAAATAGGGTCTCACAAGCTTGCTGGGTCTCTCTATGTTGTCAAGGCTACCCTTACATTTTCATACCTCCTGTCTCAGCCTCCCAAGTACTGGGATTACAAGCGGGCACCACCATGCCCAGCCCGGCTTATTGTTTAGTTTGCAACAGGGTCTCGCTAGGTTGCTGAGGCTGGCTTCCAACTTGCCATCCTCCTCTCTCGGCCTCCCAGGCGCTGGGATGACAGGCGGGCGCTCACACACCCGGCCGAGGTGATTTCTGGGCCTCGGCCCCTGCGTGAGTCCAGACACCGCTGCTCCTCACAAGAGGAGAGGGCCGCCGTCTGCCCTCCGCCCGGCGCCCGGCGCGCTCCTGGCGAGCAGCAGCCCTCCCGGCCACTGCTGCACTGCTGAGTGAGAGCAGTTTGTTTTTCTTGCGTGTCTCTTCCCCTCAGGAAAGCTGTGGGTCGAGAGCCCTGCTGGGCCGCTCCGCACCCTGGCTCCAGCTTCCCGCCTTTGTCTGGGCCTTTCCAATCCCCAGGATCTCTGACGAGCTGCAGGAGGCTCTTGTTCCGCGGCTGGGTCCGCTTTCTGAGGACGGGCACAGTTCTCAGGAACCTCTTTGTTTTGTGGGGGAGACTGAGGATCGAACCCCAGCCCTATTTTATTTTGAAACAAGGTCTCAGTAAGTTGCAAAAGGCCTAAGTTGCTGAGGCTAGCCATGAACCTGTGAGCCTCCTTTTTCAGCCTCCCAAGGACTGGGATTACAAGCGTGAGCCACCACGCCCGGCTATTTATTTACTTTTGTATGCTTTTATTGGTGCATTTATGGTCTTAGAGTCTCACGTCAAAATAGAGTAAATAATAATAGAGACACACTTGTACACGGCAATTTTTGTTTTTCTCTTTGAAATAGGGTCTCTCCAAGTTGCTGGGACTGGCCTTGAACCTGCGATCTTCTTGAGTACTGGGGCTTCAGGTGTGCAAAACCCCACCCGGGTGTTATCAACCTTTGATGTGGATAAACAAGTCGTTTTTATTATTTTATTTTGAGCCAGGTGTGGTGGCACACACTTGAAATCCCTGCATTGGGGAGGCTGAGACAGGAGGATTGCGGTTTGTGGCCAGCCTCAGCTACTTAGTGAGGACCTCTGCAACTCAGGGAGACCCTGTTTCTAAATAAAGAATAAAAAATAAGGCTGGGGGTGTAGCTCGGAGGCAGAATGCCTCTGGCTTCCATCCCTAGTACCTCAAAAAAAAAAAAATCTTTTTTAAATAGAACAAGGTCTCTCTAAATTGCCAAGGCTGGCCTTGAACCTGCAACCCTCCTGTCTCTGCCTCCCAGAGCATTTCAGGCTTTGAAATGCTTTTCTGTGCATGGTGGCAATTAGATATGTGGTGATCTCAGGCCAGGTGATTTCAGACAGAGGGGATGTTTAGGCACAAAGTGAAGGCTGGGCCTGGTGGCACACACCTGTAATCCCAGTACTTGGAAGGCTGAGACAGGAGGATCACAGGTTCAAGGCCAGCCTCAGCAACTTAAGTGAGACCTTGTTTCAAAATTAAAACAAGCCGGGTGTGGTGGTGCATGCTTGTAATCCCTGTGCTTGGGAGGTGGAGACAGGAGGATCGCGCAAGTTCGAAGCCAGCCTCAGCTACTTAGTGAGGCTCTCAGCAACTTAGTGAGACCCTGTTTCCAAATAAAATATAAAATAGGTCTGGGAGTATAGGTCGGAGGTAGGAAGCCTCTGGGTTCCACCCCCAGTACCACACACACACACACAAAATAGAGCGGGGGTGTAGCTCAGAGGTAGAATGCCCCTGGGTTCCACCCCCAGTACATCAATCAATCAGTCAATCAATAAAACAAGAATAAGCCGGGCGTGGTGGTGCACGCTTGTAATCCCAGTACTTGGGAAACTGAGACAGGAGGATTACAGGTTCTTGGCCAGCCTCAGCTGCTTAGTGAGGCCCTCTACAACTCAGTGAGACCCTGTCTCAAAAATAAAGAATAAAGCCGGGCATGGTGGCTCACGCTTGTAATCCCCGCACTTGGGAAACGGAGACAGGAGGATCGCGCAGGTTCGAAGCCCAGGTCACAGCACTTGGGGGAGACAACAAGAGCGCACACTTGTAATCCCAGCATTCGGGAGGCTGAGACAGGAGGACTGGGGTCCAAGGACAGCCTCAGCTACTTAGTGAGGCCCTTCACAACTCAGTGAGACCCTGTTTCAAAATAAAGAATAAAAAATAGGGCAGGGGTGTAGCTCGGAGGTAGAATGCCCCTGGGTTCCATCCCCAGTCCCGCAAAACAAAACAAAACAAAACAGAACTGGGGGTGTAGCTCGGAGGTAGAGTGTCCCTGGGTCCAATCTCCAGTACCGTAGTAGTAGTACTAATAAGAATAGTTGTAATATAAAAAAAAAAAAACAGGCTGGGCAGTCTGACACACGCCTGTAATCCCAGTACTTGGGAGGCTGAGACAGGAGGGTCACAGATCCGAGGACAGCCTCAGCAAGTAGTGAGACTCTCATCAACCTAGCGAGATCCTGTTTCAAAACAAAAAATAAAATGGGGCTGAGGGTGTAGCTTGTAGTTAGAATGTCCCTGAGCTTAATACCCCAGAAAGAAGGGAGGGAGGGAGAGAAGGAAGGAAGAAAGGAAAGAGAGAGGAAGGGAAGAGAAGAAATGGAGCCCTGGGTTGGAGCCCAGGCAGGGGCAGGTGGGCGTGGTCCAGGAGCTGGGAGGAGCAGCTGGGAGGAGGGGGAGCAGCCTCTAGCCCGTCCCGGTGCTTCGCCAGCACCGCACCCTGGGAATCGTCCTAGAAGCGTCCTGCGCTGGGTGCCGGCGGCTGCGCGGGGCTGCACACAGCAGGCGCCCCACACGGAGGAGGCCTGGGGTGCTCCCTCCGAGGAGCCGCGGCCCCGTCCTGGCGACGCTGGGCGAGCGCTGCCCTCTAGCGGACAGTCGGCGAGTAGCCGCGGGCCGAGCTGTCCCCAGAGCTGCAGCTTTAGGGACTGGGCATTCAGGGGCCGCACCCCGCCTTTTACTTACTCACCCTTTTTATAGAACTGGAGGTGGAACCCAGGGGCATTCTACCTCCGAGATAAACCCCCAGACCTATTTTTCCCCCCGGCACTGGGGATGGAACCCTGGGGCATTGTACTTCCAAGCTACACCCCCAGCCTTATTTTTTATTCTTTATTTTGAAACGGGGCCTCACTGAGTTGCAAAGGGCCTCGCTAAGTAGCTGAGGCTGGCCGCCAACCCAAGCACTAGGATTACAATCGTGCATCACCATGCCTGGTTACTTATTTATTTGAAATTTATTTTTTGTTGGTATTGGGGATTGAGCCCAGGGGCATTCTACCTCTTAGCGACACCCCCTGCAATTTATATTTATTTTACTTTGTTAATTTATGTTTTGTTGGTATTGGCCTCTGACTTATATCTTCAGCCCTAATTTTTATTTGAAACAGGGTCTCAGTAGGTTGGTAAGGGTCTCACTCCTTGCTGAGGCTGCCCTCAAACCTATGATCGTCCTGTCTCAACCTCTCGAGTACTGGGATTACAAGCGTGCGCCACCACGCCCAGTGCCCACCCTGCCCTTTTTATTTATCTATTTTTAATTTTTAAAACAGGGTCTTCCAAGGTTGCTGAGGGCATTGTTAAATTTCCAAAGCTGGCTTCAAACCTGCGTGATCCTCCTGTCTCCGCCTCTCAAGCGCGGGGATTACAAGCGTGCGCCACCACACCCGGCTTATATCAAAATTCTAATAAATGCCACTTAAAAATGTAAAGGTAAGCCGGGTGTGGTCGTGCACGCTTGTAATCCCAGCATTTGGGAGGCAGAGACAGGGGGATCGCAGTTCTCAGCCAGCCGCAGCTACTTAGTGAGGCCCTTTGCAACTCAGTGAGACCCTGTTTCAAAATAAAGAATAAAAAATAGGGCTGGAGATGTTGCTCGGAGGTAGAATGCCCCTGGGTTCCATCCTGAGTACAATAAATAAATAAATAAATAAATAAATAAATAAATAAATAAATGTAAAGGTACAGTTGGATGTGGTGACACCTGCCTGTCATTCCGGTACTTGGGAGGCGGAGACAGGAGGATCACAGGTTCAAAACTAGCCTCAGCAACTTAGCAAGACCCTGTTTCAAAATAAAAAATAAAATAGGGCTGAGGGTGTAGCTGAGAGGTAGAACATCAGTGGGTACCATAAATAAATAAATGCAGCCAGGCGTGGTGGCGCATGCTTGTAATCCCAGTATTTGAGAGCCTGAGACGGGAGGATCACAGTTTCCAGGAAACCTCAGCAAATGGTGAGACTCTCATTAACCTAGCGAGACCCAGTTTCAAAATAAAGATAAGAGCCGGGCGTGGTGGCGCACGCTTGTAATCCCCGCATTCGGGAGGCTGAGACCGGAGGATCGCAGTTCGAGGACAGCCTCAGCTACTTAGTGAGGCCCTACGCAATTCAGTGAGACCCTGTTTCAAAATAAAGAATAAAAAATTGGGTAGTGGGTGTAGCTCGGAGGTCAAACGCCTCTGAGTTCCATCCCCAGACCTGCAAAATAAATAAATTAATTAATTAAATAAAATAAAATTGGGCTGGGGTGTAGCTTGGAGGTAGAATGCCCCTGGGTTCAATCCCCAGTCCCACAATAAAATAATAAAAATAAAATAACATCACACACGTGAGGGCAGAGGTGGCTGGCTGCCGCAGGCCCCAGGCACAGGGGAGTGCGGAGCTGGGGAGCAGGCGTCCCCTCCCCCTGCAGGGACACTGCACCTGCGCTCCTGTGACCCGCAGACAGCCAGGCATGGGGCCCTGAGAGTCACGGGGTCGCTCGTAGATGCGCCCTGGCCTGCGGCTGGGGGTCGTGGACAGCGGCTCTGGCTCCAAAGCCCTTTGGAAGCCCAGAGCTGCACAGGCCCCGAGCTGCTGCGGGAGGCGGGCGGGGGCCTGCGCGGTGGCCATGGCCAGGCGCACTCGGTTCTGTTTTGCACATGCCAGCCTGTTTGATGTGTGTGTGTGTGTGTGTGTGTGTGTGTGTGTGTGGTACTGGGGGTGGAACCCAGGGGCTTTCTCTTCTAGGTCTACACTCCCAGACCTATTTTATACTTTATTTGGAGACAGGGTCTCACTAAGTAGCTGAGGCTGGCTTCGAACCTGCGCGATCCTCCTGTCTCAGCCTCCCAAGCGCGGGGATTACAAGCGTGCGCCATCACATACTGCTTATTTTTTGTTTTGAAATAGGGTCTTTCTTCTAACTGGTCCTGTGGTACAAGCTTGTAATCCCAGGATTTGGGAGGCAGAGACAGGAGGGTCACAGGTTGAAGACCCATGGGGTAATTTAGCGAGACACTGCTACAAAATAAAAATTTTTCCTCCTGTGTGTGTGTGTGTGTGTGTGTGTGTGTGTGTGTTACTGTGGATGGAACCCAGGCAGCTTTCTACCCCTGGGCTACACTTCCAGACCTATTTTATATTTTATTTGGAAACAGGGTCTCACTAAGTTGCTGAGAGCCTCACTAAGTGGCTGAGGCTGGCTTCGAACCTGCGCCATCCTCCTGTCTCAGCCTCCCAAGCGCAGGAATTATAAGCGTGCGCCACCTTGCCTGGCTAAAGTAAAATTTCTAAAAGCGCTGGGGAGCCGGGCATGGTGGCTCACGCTTGTAATCCCAGCATTCGGGAGGGACTGTAGTTCACAGACAGCCTCAGCTACCTAGTGAGGCCCTTTGGAACTCAGTGAGACCCTGTTTCAAAATAAAGAAAAAAGCCGGGCATGGTGGCGCACGCTTGTAATCCCCGCGCTTGGGAGGCGGAGACAGGAGGATCGCGCAGGTTCGAAGCCAGCCACGCTGGCGTAAGAGACCCTGTTTCAAAAATATAAAATAGGTCTGGGAGTGTAGCCCGGAGGTAGAACCCCAGTACCACCAAAAAAAAAAAAAGAAAAAGAAAAAAAAAAGAAAAAAAAGAAAAAAAAGAAAAAAAAAGAGTTGGGGGAGCCGGGCATGGCGGAGCCCGGAGGTAGAACCCCAGTACCACCAAAAAAAAAAAAAGAAAAAAAAGAAAAAAAAAAGAAAAAAAAAAGAAAAAAAAAGTTGGAGGAGCCGGGCTTGGCGGCACACACCTGTAATCCCAGGACATGGGAGACTGAGACTGGAGGATCGCAGGTTCAAGGCCAGCCTCAGCAAGTAGTGAGGCGCTCATCAGACTAGGGAGACCCTGTTTCAAAATAAAAGTGAAATTGGGCTGGGGGACGTAGCTCCGTGGTAGAAGACCCTGGGTTCAATCCCCAGCACCACACACACACACACACACACACACACACACACACAGAGAGGAAATAGAGGGTTTGGGCAGGAGTTGGGGGCGCAGGGCCTGGAGGCAGCCGCGCCTGTCTTCCCCGGAGGTGCTGCCCGGCTGCCTGGTACGAAGGCGGCGCCCTGGCGCGGGTGCCAGCCTGGCATGTGGGGGCAGCTGCACGCTTCTCTTCCTAGTGGAATCCCTCTCTTTCAGCCGCACATTGTGTGTGACTGGGGCGTGTTTTTCTTGGCTCTGGAGAACAGGATTAGTTGCACGCTTTGTAATTTTTGGTATTGAAGGTATTTTTAACAAACGCAGTCAGTATCGTGGGAACATCCTGGAGGTTTCTGGCGTGTCTGTGCTCTCCAGCCCGTTCCCACCCCGGCCTTCCTCCCCCAGACAGTCGCGTGATGGATGTCCACTTTGGTTCATTTCGGTTTTCAGTTGGAAAGTGGGTAGAGCTGAGGGAGTCGGGGCTCCCCATGCCTGGTTGTCGTGTCTCGGCCCTGATCTGCAAAGGAGAGTGAAGAGGGCTGGGAGCAGAGGCTTCCCGGGGAGACAGAGACCCTGCCGCGCCAGCAGGGGCCCATCTTCTCCCTGCACTCGCCAGGGGGAGGGAAGGGGGACTGGGAAGGGCCAAGAAGTGAGGAGTGCGTGTGTGCCTCTGCCATCTTGTACCCCGTTAAGTTGTAGGACCACAGCTGGGCGTGGTGGGCGCGCTTGTCATCCCAGCACATGGGAGGCTGAGACAGGAGGATCGCGGTTCACGGCCAGTCTCAGCTACTTAGTGAGGCCCTCTGCAACTCAGTGAGACTCTGTTTCAAAATAAAGAATAAAAAATAGGGCTGGGGGTGTAGCTCAGAGGTAGAACACTCCTGGGTTCCATCCCCAGTACCGCAAAAAAAAAAAAAATAAATAAATAAAATAAAAATAAAAAAAGCATGACTACAGTGCACCGATAAAACAATAAAAAAATAATAAAGCTGGGCGTGGTGGTGCACGCTTGTCATCCCAGCATTCGGGAGGCTGAGACGGAAGGATCTGGGTTCGTGGTCAGCCTCAGCTACTTAGTGAGGCCCTCCACAACTCAGTGAGACCCTGTTTCAAAATAAAGAATTGAAGCCGGGCGTGGTGGCGCACGCTTGTAATCCCCGTGCTTGGGAGGCAGAGACAGGAGGATCGCGCAGGTTCGAAGCCAGTCGCGCGCGCTGGCTTAGGAGACCCTGTTTCCAAATAAAAATGTAAAAATAGGTCTGGGAGTGTAGCCCGGAGGTAGAAGGGCTTCCAGGAACCACAGTACCACCAAAAATAAATAAATAAATAAATAAATAAATAAATAATTGAAAAATAGGGCTGGGGGTGTAACTCGGAGGTAGAATACCCCTGGATTTCATCCCCAGTACCACAAAAATAAATAAGTAAACAAGTAAATAAATAAATAAATAAATATAAATAAGAAAGAGCTGGGTATGGTGCTGCGTGCTTGTGATCCCAGTACTTGGAAGGCTGAGACCGGAGGATTGCCCAGGTTCAAAGCCAGCCTCAGCAACTTAGTGAGACCCTGTTGTTTGTTGTTTTTTTGTTTTTGGTGGTACTGGGGTTCCTGGGAGCCCTTCTACCTCCTCTGGGCTACACTCCCAGACCTATTTTTATATTTTTTTATTTGGAAGTAGGGTCTCTTAAGACAGCGAGGCTGGCTTCAAACCTGTGCGATCCTCCCAAGCGCAGGGATGACAAGCATGCGCCACCATGCCCGGCTGAGACCCTGTTTCCAAATAAAATATAAAATAGGTCTGGGAGTGTAGCCCATAGGTAGAAAGCCCCTGGGTTACACCCCCAGTGCCATCAAAAATAAAATATAATAAAAAATTAAATAAACGAGAAACAAAGAAATTCCCGGGACGCTCGCGCCTGGCCAGGACGCCTGCTGCGGCCGGCTTCCTCGCTGGCTTTCACTTTTATTGGCGTGCTGTATTTTCACGGCGACACGCATGCGCATTGCCCCGGGCGTGGAGATGGGCACTGGTACCCTCACACGTGTGCACAGTAGGGATGGGCGTGCTTCCTGTCTGGCTCCTCCCCTAGACCACCTGCCTGGCTCCACTGAGGTCCTCCTGCATCCCCCAAGCGCCTCTAGTGTCCCAGCTAGGCCTGGCCCCACCTTCTGCGAGGGCGAATCTCACTGAAGCCTCCCGTCCTCCAGGCCCTCCACCCGCTGCAAATGACACCATTTTGTTCTTCCCGGTCGCTGAGTCGAATTCCGTCGCGCAGCGTCTCTCCCGTGGCTTTGCGATGCGTTCACCTGTGGACGGACACCGGGGCTGGTTCCTGACTGCTGCTGTGGACACAGATACCACCATTACTGTCGCCCTCGATGTCAGCCCCTCGGGAAGCCCCAGGATGGGCGAGCTGGATGCCTGCCGAGCTCGCACCTAGCCATCCTCCAAGGCCCCATGCGTTCGAGGCTGGTCACCAGCCTGCGGTGCCAGCAGAAGGTGGGGCAGCCGGGCCTGGTGATGCCCACACCTGTGATCCGGATACCTAGGAGGTAGAGACAGAAGATCGCAGGTTCAAGGCCAGCCTCAGCTACTTAGCGAGGCCTTATTCCAAAATAAAAACTTAAAAAGGGCTGAGACTGTAGCCTGGAGACAGAACATCCCCGGGTTCGATCCCTATAACACACACACCCTCAGATACACAGGTAGTGGGATCTTTGGGGGTGGGGCCTACTGAGAAGAAGTTGGTTCTCTGGGGGGGCATGTCCTTGATGGGGATATGGGGACACTGCCCCCCCCCCGCGGTACTGGGGATTGAACCCAGGAGAACTCTACCACCAAGTTACATCCCAGCCTTTTTTTGGGGGGGTACTGAGGATAGAACTCCGGGGCATTCTACCTCTGAGCGACACCCCCAACCCTATTTTTTTTTTTTCTTTCTTTCTTTCTTTCTTTCTTTCTTTCTTTCTTTCTTTCTTTTTTTAATTTTTGGTGGTACTGGGGTTCCTGGAAGCCCTTCTACCTCCGGGCTACACTCCCAGACCTATTTTATAATAGGGCTGGGGGGTAGCTCAGAGGTAGAATGCCCTGGGTTCAATCCCCAATACCAAAAAAAGAAAAACCCTAAAACTGAAATAATAACACTAACACCCCACCACCACCAAAAAAAAAACTTGGCGTCTCTGTCTTTATTTCGTATCCATCTTCTTTATTCCTTGTTACCATAAACTCGGGCAGATTCCTGCTCAGCTCTGCACATAGGTATGTTAATAATTTAGGAAGTGTTTATGTAAACCTGGTAATCCTCCTTCAAGGCTAAAGACACCCAGACAGGAATAACTAAGGTGTTTGACGGCATAATTAACAGGCTACCAACTGTTTCCTTTCCGGGGTCCAGTCCAGACACCCAAAGCAGAGGCTGGAGCCTCCAGTCCCTCCCTAAACCCACAGAAACTGTGGACCTTGCAGGCAGCTCTCCCGTGAGCAGGAGACTACCCAGGGGGAAGTCACCCTGCGGCAGGACAGGACGCGAGGCCGCAGGAGCCGCCATCTCCTGGAACCGAACTGCCCCAGATTCCCCAGAGTCCAGTGCAGGACGGGCTGAGATAAGGATCAGCCAGCCTCAGCCGCACACCTCCCATTCTCCTTAAACCTGAAGTTCACCTGGGCGTGGTGGCGCAGCATGCTGGTAAGCTTGGGAGGCTGAGACAGGAGGGGCACAGGTTGAAGGCCAGCCTCAGCTATTTAATGGCACCCTGTTTCAAAATTAAAAAAGACTGGGGGTGTAACTCAGAGGCAGAATACCCCTGGGCTCAATCCCTAGTACCAATAAATAAGTAAACAAACAAATAAATAAATACATAGGGCTGGAGGTGTAGCTCAGAAGTAGAATGTCCCTGAATTCAATCCTCAACACGAAAAGAAAGAAAGAAAGAATGAAAACTGTTCTTTCCACAAGGTGTGGTGGCGCATACCTGTAATGTCAGTCCTTGGGAGGCCGATCCAGGAGGCGGCAGCCTTGAAGACCACGTCAGCCAGGTAGTGAGGCTCTCTGCAACTTAGGGAGACCCTGCTTCCAAATAGAAGACCAAAAAATGGGGTTGAGGGTGCAGTGCAGACGTAGAATGCCCCTGGGGCCCCAGTACCACAAAATAAATAAATAGACAAATTTAAAATGGGCCCCTAGTACCTGCAGCAGAGGAGCCTGACCCTTTGGTACCTGGACCAGGACCCCAGCCTGCGCCTACTCACGCTCTGCCACCAGGGGGCGCTGTGGCCCACATGTGGCTTTTGGGGAGCAGATTCCATCCCCAAATACCAAAGCTGCCGAAGACACCCTAGGTCTGGAAACAATTCCCCGTGGTCCCAGTCACTCAAGAGACCAGGGCGCTCAAGTGTGTAGACAGGAAGGAGGCCAGTGCAGGCCTGGCTTCGATTCCCAAGCAACGCACGCAGCTTTGCGGTGCTGGGGCCAGGGGCCAGAAGTCACCCAGGGAGAGGGCGTTTTGTTTTTGTTTTATTTTTATTTTTTGTGGCATTAGGGATTGAACTCAGGGGCAGCACCTCAGAGCTACATCCTCAGCCCTATTTCATTTTAACTTGACACAGGATCTCACTAGGTTGAAGAAAGTCTTACTATATGCTAAGGCTGGCCTGGAACCTGCAATCCTCCTGTCTCAATCTCCCAAGTACTGGGGTTATGATCATGAGCCACCACACCCAGCTTGTGGTTTGTTTGTTTGTTTGTTTGTTTTGTGGCACTGGGAATTGAACCCCAGGGGTATTTTATCTGGGCCGGGCATGGCAGCACATGCTTGTAATCCTAATATTTGGGAGGTTAAAACTGGAGGATTGCAGGTTTGAGATCAGCCTCGGCAACTTGTGAGGCCCTCCACAACTTAGTGTGACCCTGTTTCAAAAATATAAAGAATAACGCCAGGCGTGGTGGCACAGGCTTGTAATCCCTGTGCTTGGGAGGCGGAGACAGGAGGATCACACAGGTTTGAAGCCAGCCTCGCTGGCTTAAGAGACCTGTTTCCAAATGCAAATATAAAAAATAGGTCTGGGAGTGTAGCCCAGAAGTAGAAGGGTTTCCAGGAGCCCCCTGGAAACCACCCCCCCCCAAAAAATATATATATATAAAGAATATATATATTCTTTTTATATATAGAATTATATATATATATTATATATATATAGAATTATATATATTCTTTATATATATAGAATATATATATAAAGAATATATATATATATTGGGGGGGTGAAGGGTACCACCCCCCCAAAAAAAATATATATATATATATAAAGAATAAGCCAGGCGTGGTGGCACATGCTTGTAATCCTAGCATTTGGGAGGCTGAGACAGGAGGATCATGGTTCTCATGAGGCCCTTAGTGAGGCCCTTTGCAACTCAGTGAGACCCTGTTTCAAAATAAAGAATAAAAAATAGGGCTGGGGGGTATAGACTGGAGGTAGAATGCCCCTGGGCTCCATCCCCAGTACCGCAAAATAATAATAATAATAATAATAATAATAATAATAATAATAATAATAATAATGAGAGAGAATAAAATAAAATAGAATAAAATACAGCTGGGGTATAGCTTGAAGTTAGAATGTCCCTGGGTTTAATCACCAGTACAAAAAAAAAACCTAAAAAATATTGCCTGGGCACACACCTGTAATCCCAGTACTTGGGAGGCGGAGACAGGAGGATCGCAGCAAGTAGTGAGACTCATCAATCTTTGGAGTCCCTGTTTCCAAATAAAATCGGGCTGGGGGTGTAGTTCAAAGGTAGAATGCCTTTGGGTTAAATCCCAGGTGCCACAAAAAGAAAGAGAAAAGGAGAGAAAGGGAGAAAGATGGAAGGGAGGGAGGGAGGGAAAGACACGGGCCTGGCTTGGAGGTAGGACGCCCTGGGTTCAATCTCCAGTACAAAGAGCCCCTTCTGAGCCCCTGAGGAAGCAGGTCTGCGCGGGGCTGGCCTCTCCCCCCCTCTAGTCGCGTCCCCAGGCCCTGCAGTCTTCTGCCCTGAGCTCCCAGGCCCCTGCCCGCCTGCCGGCTGCCCACTGCCCTCCCTGGCGGAGAGCCCCCCCTAAGGCCCCTGCCGCCCTCCTCGCCGCCTCTCTCCGGTGGCCCTTGCCAAAGAGCTGAATTGCCACACAGTCCTGCCTGTTTCCACACCCGCGGGGGAAGCGGGCGGCGGCTCCGAGAAACGGCCTGTCCGGGCCGTCTAGAATCTGCAGCTGGCCAGCGGGCTCTGGGCATCCTGGAGCTGGGCGCACAGGGCGTGCCCGGAGAGGCCCGGTGAGCGGGGTGCGGGGTCAGAGCTGCGGCAGAGCCAGAAGGAGGATTGTGCCCAGTCAGGGTCATTCTACCTCTGAGTTACACCCCCAGCTCTATTTTATTTATTTATTTATTTATTTATTTATTTATTTATTTATATTTTTTTGCAGTACTGGGGCTTCAACCCAGGTGCATTCTACCACCAAGCTACACCCCCTGCCCTATTTTTTATTCTTTATTTTGAAACAGGTTCTCACTGAGTTGCAGAGGGCCTCACTAAGTAGCTGAGGCTGTCCACAAATGCGATCCTCCTGTCTCAGCCTCCCGAATGCCGGGCTATTTATTTATTTTGAAATGGGGTCTCTCTAAGTTGCTGGAGCCGGTCTACCTTCTAGCCACACCCTCAGCCCTATTGTACATTTTCCTTTGAAACAGGGTCTCGCTAAATGAGCGGGTGCTGGCCTCCAACTTGCCGCCCTCCGGCCTCACCCTCCGAGAGCTGGGCTCACAAGGCATCGTGCCCGTGCCCGGCTGTGCAATCTGGTTTTGATGCGTGTCCATAAGCGTTAGGGTGGAGACCCGCCTGGACGGTTGCTGGAGTTGCTCCAAGCTGTGTGCTCGCCCTGCGCCCGCTTCCTTCCTTCCGTCTTCCCTCCCTGGGCTCACTGTCCCTAATGCCCCTTCAGCAGCCCCTCGGGCCCTGCTCTTCTATCTGCAGCGCCCTGGGTAACACTGGCTCCCGTGGCCCCCTGGGCACTGACTGTCACCACAGCATCCTCCCAACGTCGCAGGAGTGACTGCACTGCTGTGATCCCCAGAGCCACCCTGGTAGCCAGGCACATGCCTGTCATCCCAGTACCCGGGAGGCTGAGATCGGAGGCTCATGGGTTCGAGGGCCAGCACCTGCTAATTTTTTTTTTTTTTTTTTTTGGGCGGTATTGGGAATGGAACCCAGGGGCATTCTACCTCCAAGCTACACCCCCAGCCCCTATTTTTTATTCTTTATTTTGAAACAGGGTCTCACTGAGTTGCAGAGGGCCTCACTAAGTAGCTGAGGCTGTCCACGAACCACGATCCTCCGGTCTCAGCCTCCCAAATGCTGAGATTACAAGCCTGGGCCACCACACTCGGGTTAGCATCTGCTAATTTAGTGAGACCCTGTTTCAAAAATATATATATATAACAGGCTGAGGGTGTGACTTGGAGGTAGAAAGCCCCTGGGTTGAAGCCCCAGAACCACAAAGAAGTAAGATATAGCCGGGCGTGATGGCGCACGCTTGTAATCCCCGCACTTGGGAGGCGGAGACAGGAGGATCACGCTGGTAACGGAGCCAGCCTCGCTGGCTTAAGAGACCCTGTTTCCAAATAAAAAAAATATAAAATAGGTCTGGGAGTGTAGCCCAGAGGTAGAAGGGCTTCCAGGAACCCCAGTACCACCAAAAAAAAAAAAAAAAAGTAAGATATAAGATAGACGTGTAGACGTGGTGGCTCACGCCTATGATGAGAGGCTGATACACAAAAATCACAGGGTCAAGGCCAGCCTCGGTAACTTAGTGAGGCGCTCTACAACTTAGTGAGACCCCGTTTCTAAATAAAATAAGAAGCTGAGTGTGCTGGCACATACTTGTAATCCCAGTACTAGGGAGTCTGAGACAGGAGGATTGCAGGTTCATGGCCAGCCTCAGCTACTTACTGAGGCCTCTGCAACTCAGTGAGTCCCTGTTTCAAAATAAAGACAAAAGAACATGGCTGGGGGTGTAGCTTGGAGGTAGAATGTTTTATTGGTCTTGGTTCAATCTGCAATACCGACAGAAAACTGCCCTGGTCTCTCTTCCCAAAGGTATATAAGAGGACCTTCAGCACGTGCCCTGCCACCCCCAAACCCTGCCCGAGGTTCCTGCCATACTTTAAAATCCCCACCAAGCAGGGCGCGGTGGCACATGCCTGTAATCACAGTCCTTGCGAGGCTAAGATTTTTATTTCCAAATAAGAAATAAAATTGGGCTGGGGGTGTAGCTCAAAGATAGAATGCTTCTGGGTTCAATCCTCAGTACTACAAAATTAAAAAAAAAACCTATGAATTATTATTTTTATTATCATTATTATTATTACTACATTTTTATACTGGGGATTGAACCCGGGGCATTCTACCTCTGAGCCACACCTCAGCCCTATTTTGGTTTTTGAATTTGGAAACAGAGTCTCTGTAAGTTGCAGAGGGCCTCACTAAGTAGCTGAGGCTGGCCATGAGCCCGCAATCCTCCTGTCTCAGCCTCCCAAGGACTGGATTACAAGTGTGCGCCTCCACGCCCGGCTAGAGGGCTGCTTTCCGGCCACTTCCCCGGTCTAGCTGCCTGCACCCCTGACTCTTCCTACCTCCCCTGCCAATGTCCCACAGAGTCCCTGAGCTGGGCGTGCCAGGCCAGTGACATGCTGAGTCCCTCTCACGCCCGGGACACTCCTGAGCCCCAGTGGCGTCTGCAGGCGTGTCCACCCCTGCCATCCTGTCATCCGTAGAGAGCCAGGGCAACCCAGGGCTGAGTCAGGATCTTTGCCAGGGCCTTTCCTCGGGGCCTGGTGAGTAGGCTGCCCGCAGCTGTTGGGGATGACACCCTCCCGGCCCTCCTCTTCCACACCGAGCAGAGCGGCGGCCCTGATGCCCAGTGGCATTCCCAGTACTTGAGAGACAGACAGGAGGACTGCAGGTTTGCAGCTAGCCTGAGCTACTTAGTAAGGCTCTCTGCAACTTAATGAAACCCTGCTTCAAAAAAAGAATAAAAAATAGGGAGCTGAGCATGATGGCACAGACTTGTAATCCCAGTACTTGGGAGGCAGAGACAGGAAGATTTCAGGTTCCAGGGCCTCAGCAACTTAGTGAGACCCTGTTCCCAAAAATAAAAAATAAAAAGGGCTGGGGGTGTAGGTCGGAGGTAGAACGCCCCTGGGTTCCATCCCCAGCGCGCGCGCGCACACACACACACACACACACACACACACACACTTTTGTTCCAAGGTTGGCCACGTGGTACGCGTTAGAACCTCATCTCTAGCTGGGCCTGCAGAGTCCCAGGCGCTCAGTAGCCCGGGGGGCTCCTGGCCGCCTGAGGACAAGTGTGGGATGCCCTTCCTCCCTCTGCCCAGTGTCGGGGGCTGGCACGGACCTGTGGGGCAATTGCCAGAGCTGCAGGGGGCCAGGGTCCCACAGGGCGCTGGTGCCCTTCCCCAGGGGACCCCGACTTTACTGAAGCATGCGCCTCTCCCTCCCTCTCCAGAGGCTGCCTCGCAGCAGCAGCAGCAGCAGCAGCTCTGGCCTCTTCCCAAGAAAGCACAAGGAATTTCCATTTCTTTGGAAATTTGATCTAGGAAAATTGGTCCTTCTCCGTCTTGCTAACAGAAGCCTGTTCATCTGGCAGACTCTGAGTGACTCCTACTTGGACGAGCGGATTTTCCTCTGCCTCCCAACACTCCAACTGGCTTGCGCAGTAACGTCCTTTCGAAATGTTCTGAAAGGTAAAAATAAAAGCAGGAGGAAGGGCGGGGTGTGGTGGCGGGCGCCTGTGGTCTCCGTACTTGGGAGGCTGAGATGGGAGGGTCACAGGTTCTAGGCCAGCCTCAGCAACTTAGCAAGACCCTGTTTCAAAATAAAATAAATAAATAAATAAAAAGGGCCGGGGGTTGTAGCTTCAAGGCAGAATGCCCCTGAATTCAACCCCTAATACAAAAAAGAAAAACCTAGGAGGAAGGGCCATACCTCACCCTGCTTTGGGAAAACCCACCTTCCTGGGCCGCAGGGATGTGAATTCTGAGTCAGGCCTCTTTTCCTCCCTCCCTCTCTTCGTTGAACCCAAGGGCACTCTACTCCCAGCTACCACAGCCCTTTGTATTTTGAAAATCTGAAAAGCAGTCTGGCTAGATTGCTGAGGGCCTCACTAAGTAGCTGAGGCTGGCCTTGAACCCACAATCCTCCCGTCTCAGCCTCCCAAGTACTGGGATTACAAGCGTGTGCCACCACTCCGGGCTTCAGTTTTTTTTTTTTTTTTTTGGTGGTACTGGGGTTCCTGGAAGCCCTTCTATCTCCGGGCTACACTCCCAGACCTATTTTTACATTTTTATTTGGAAACAGGGTCTCCTAAGCCAGCGCGCGCGGCTGGTTTCGAACCTGCGCGATCCTCCTGTCTCTGCCTCCCAAGCGCGGGGATTACAAGCGTGCGCCACCGCGCCCAGCTAGTTTTTCTTTTTAATATTTGGGGTTGGCGCTAACATTCTGGGCTCCAGCTGGGTTGATGGTTGGCATTGCTGGGGACCTGGCCTCTGCTGCTCATTCCCTTCTCTCTTTCCCTGGTGGCTGGTCCTTTGTTTGGGGCCGGGGCTTTGTGCTTTGGGCGCGATCCTGGCTCCTGGGATTCCCTGGTCCTTCGAATTCCAAATTGGCTTGGTCGAGCTGACCACACACTGCTGGACTCTTCCACGGAAGCTGCTGGAAGCTGCGTGAGCCCGAGAAGGGCACAAAGCACAGTGGCCTCCTTCCTGGCTGACCTGGACACACGGGGCGCTGGTCCGTTCCTCAGAACAGGAGGTCGGGTTTGCCGGGCAGGGCAGGGCAGGGCAGGGCCGCTGCATTTGCCTACGAAGCCGGTTTTTGCTGTGGGACAGGCTGAGGTGGGGCGGGCTCCTCCCAAGCCTTCGGCTTCCTCCCCTCAGCCGGGCCTCCTGCAACGACTTGGTGTTTTTAAACTTTCTCCAAGAAGTAATAGAATCCCAGTTTGCAAAGTTCCAGGACATGAAAGCATTGGAGAGTGGAGAATCCTGCCCGCCGCCTGCCCGCCGCCTGCCCGCAGCTCCCCGCGCCCTGCAAGGGTGCTGTCTGTAAGTGTGTGCACACGTGTGCATGCACGGGACACAGACACTGCAGAAACTCTCTCTCTCTTCTTTTAGTTAAGGGGGTTGGACTCAGGGGCATTCTACCCTTGAGCTGCACCCCCAGCCACCCCCTTTTTTGTGGTACTGGGGATCGAGCTTGGGAGGTTATAACTCTGAGCCACCTCCTGCCCTTTCTGTTTATTTAATTTTTTTGTGGCACTAGGGATCAAACCCCGGGGCCATTCTACTTCCGAGCTACACCTCCAGCCCTTTTTTTTTTTTTTTTTTTTTGCGGGTCTGGGGATGGAACCCAGGGGCATTTATTTGACCTCTGAGCTACACCCCCTGCTCTATTTTTTATTTTTTATTTTGAAACTGGGTCTCACTGAGTTGCAGAGGGCCTCACTAAGTACCTGAGGCTGTCCGCGAACCACGATCCTCCAGTCTCAGCCTCCTGAATGCTGGGATGACGAGCGTACGTCACCACGCCCGGCTCTTATCTCTATTTTGAAGCAGGATCTTGCTAGGTTGATGAAAGCATCACTATTTTTTGAAGCTGTCCTCAAACCTGCGATCCTCCTGTCTCAGCCCCCCACGTACTGGGATTACAGGTGTGCGCCACTATGCCCGGCTCTCCCAGCTCTTTTTTATTTTAAAATAGGGTCTCAGTGGGTGTAGTGGTACACTCCTGTAATCCCCGTACTTGGAAGGCTGAGCCAGGAGGATCACAAATTTGAAACTAGTCTCAGCAATTTAGCAAGATTGTCAGCAACCTAGAGAGATTCTGTTTCAAAACAAAACAAAACAAACTGGGCATGGTTTGAAGACAGCCTCAGCAACATAGTAAGACCCTATTTCTATATTTTTTTTCCTTTCTTTTCTGTTCCTTTGGTACTGAGGACTGAACCCAGAGGCATTCTACTTCTGAGTTATACCCAAGCCCTATTTTATTATTTATTTCAAAACAGGGTCTTGCTAGGTTGATGAGAGCCTCAGTACTTGCTGAGGCTGGCCCTTGAGCCTGTGACCCTCCTGTCTCAGCCTCCCAAGTGCCCGCTGACTCTATTTCAAAATAAAAAGGGCCGGGGGTGTAGCTGAGAGGTAGAATGGTCTTGGGTTCAACCCGCAGTGGTGCTGGAGGCTGGGGGCCTGCACAGGGGTCTGCAGCCACGCTTCTGGAAGGCAGACAAGCTTGAGCACAGGCCCTGGAGGGGGGGGGGCGGGAAGGCAGATACCCTGGAGATGGCCACTGCGGGAGCCCTGAAGGTGAGCACTTGGGGTGTCCCTGCCTGGCCGGCTTCCCACTGCTGGATGGATGCAGCCACCCTGGGCCGGGTGGCAGCCCTGTGTCCCGTCCCAGTGGGTTCTTTGGGATCCTCGGATCCTCCCCGGGCTGGTGGGGGGTTGTCTGCACAGTAAAGAGGCTGAGGTCAGCTTGGCCCCTGGGTGTCGCCGCCTTGCTGTGAGCAGGCCAAGCACAACACGGGCCGGGCGCCCCCTCCTTGGCCAGGGAGGCAATGCCAGGCCCGGCTGCCACCACGGAATGCGCCCTCTCACTCCGTGGGCCTGCAGCCCGAGAAGGCTCCATTCAGCTCCAAATGCCCACCTGGGGCACCAGCCAACCCAAACACCCCTGTTTGTGCAGGGCTTTCATTCCTGGCCAGAGAGGGCGTGGGTTGCAGCAGGGCCTTCCCAGCCATCCCGCAGTCCCCGAGGCCCCCATGGGCCTCCAGCGGCCTCCCTGCCCCTCTGTCTCAGACGCAGGTTGGGGTCATGGGCCAAGGGACGCGGTGGCCCCCTCTCCCAGCCAGCGGGCTGTCACCTCCTCTCCCCAGCCCGCATCTCCCACAGCACAGGTGTGACCAGCCCCTCCTGGGATGGTCCCTGCCCTCCTCCCAGCTTCCCCTGGGGCGGCCCAGCCCTGCCCGGTCCACTGAGCCCACACTGCCATCCAGAGATGAGCCACACAGGCTGTCCAGTCTGCCCAAGAAGAAATCAGCCTCTCCTGCCTGGCGTGGTGGCGCACACTTGGAGTCCCAGAATCTGGGAGGCCGAGACAGGAGGATGCGGTTGGCGGATGGCCTCAGCTACTTAGTAGCTTTGCAACTCAGTGAGACCCTGCTTCAAAATAAAGAATAAAAGCTGGGTGTGGTGCGCATGATTGTAATCTCAGCATTTGGGAGGCTGAGACCGGAGGATCGCGGTTCGCGGACAGCCTCAGCTACTTAGTGAGGCCCTCTGCAACTCAGTGAGACCAGGTTTCAAAATAAAGAATAAAAAATAGGGCAGGGGGTGTAGCTCCGAGGTCAAATGCCCCTGGGTTCTATCCCCAAACACCCACCCCACAAAAAAGGTAAAAAAAAAAAAAAAAGAATAAAAAAAATAGGGCTGGGGTCGCTAAGAGGTAGAATGCCACCAGGTTCCATCCCCAGTACCACACACACACAAAAAAAATCAGCCCCCACCACGTGGCACTGGGGATTTAACCCAGGGTTATTCTAATTCTTTTTCTTTCTCTTTTTTTTTGCGGGTCTGGGGATGGAACCCAGGGGCATTCACCTGAGCTACAGCCCCTGCTCTATTTTTTATTCTTTACTTTGAAACCGGGTCTCACTGAGCTGCAGAGGGCCTCGCTAAGTAGCGGAGGCTGTCCGCAAACCGCGATCCTCCAGTCTCAGCCTCCCGAGTGCTGGGATGACAAGCGTGCCCACCATGCCCGGCGCACAAAGTGAGCTTTCTAAATGCACCTCATTTTCAGAGCAGCTAGTGTCCTGGCATTATGGCCAGTGCGAGCCGGCGTGAAGGATGGCATCTGTCGGAGAGAGAGGGCAGAGCCGGTCAGAACTCTGGGCAGGGACGCCGGGCAGACTCGGCTGCCGATGGCCGCAGGGATGGCTCCGGCAGCAGCCTCAGCTGCAGCGCAGAGCCGAGTTACCCGGCTCCTGCCTTTTGTTTTTTCCTTCTGGAGAGTTGTTGGGAGCCTGCCACAACCCTCCCTGTGGGTGGAGCTCCCACGCACCTGCTAGGCTTGAGCCTCTTGTAGCCCAGTGTGGTGGTGCACGCTCGACACCCCAGTACTTGGGAACCTGAGGATCGTAGGTTCAAGGCCAGCCTCAGCAACTTAGCAGGCCTCTCAGCAAATTAGTGAGACCATGTTTCAAAATAAAACAAAAAGATCGGGTGGTGGCACACGCTTGTAATCTCAGCATTTGGGAGGCTGAGACCGGAGGATCGTGGTTTGAGGGCAGCCTCAGGTTCTCAGTGAAGCCCTCTGCAACTCAGTGAGACCTGGTTTCAAAATAAAGAATAAAAAATAGGGCTGGGGATGTAGCTTGGAGGTAGAATGCCCCTGGGTTCCATCCCCAGTACCTCAATAAATAAATAATAAAAATAAAAAATAAAAAGGGCTGGGGGGTGTCACTTGAAGGTAAAATGCTCCTGGGTCCAATCCCCATAACCAATAACATTAATAATAATAAACTATAAATAAATACAGAAATAATAAGCCAGAGCCGGGCGTAGTGGCGCACGCTTGTCATCCCCACGCTTGGGAGGCAGAGACAGGAGGATCGCGCAGGTTCGAAGCCAGGCGCGTGCGCTGGCTTAAGAGACCCTGTTTCCAAATAAAAATACAAAATAGGTGTCTGGGAGTGGAGCCCGGAGGTAGAAGGGCTTCCAGGAACCCCAGTACCACCAAATAAATAAATAAATAAATAAATAAATTAAAAAAAAAGTAATCCCCACGCTTGGGAGGCGGAGACGGGAGGATCACACAGGTTCAAAGCCAGCCTCAGCTACTTAGTGAGGCTCTCAGCAACTTAGTGAGACCCTGTTTCCAAATAAAATGTAAAATAGGTCTGGGGGTTTAGCCCAGAGGTAGAAAGCATCACACACACACACACACACACACACACACACACACACACACGCACATGCACACGATTTCTTTTAAATTACTTGTAAAAAGCCGGGTGTGGTGGTGCACGCTTGTAATCCCAGTGCTTAGGAGGCTGACAGGAGGATCGCAGGTTCGAGGACAGCCTCAGCAAGTAGAGGGACTCAGCAACCTAGACAGACCTCGTTTCAAAGTAAAAATGAAAGAGGGGGCGTATCTCAGAGAGAATGGCCCTGGGTCCCATCCCTAGTACCACAAAAGAAAAAAAAGAAGCTTTCTTCCTTCTTCCTCCAGAGGGGCCCTGCCCGTGTCTTGGGGCGAGGGCTGCACAGAGGCCTGGGAGAGTCTGAGCAGACAGGCGACTTGGGTGTGCCACCAGTCTATTTTAGCATTCGATATGCAAGGAGCTCGTCAGACCTAAAAGGACTTGCTTCGGAGCCGCCGGGCGGCCTCCAGCCAGCATGGAAGCTCCGCCTCCGCCCAGGCCTGGCGCGGCTCTCCATCTGGAATAGCCTGTATGGCAAACTGCTCGACAGACGTGTGTTTCCCTGCGATCTGTGAGCCCCGATCAAACCCATGAAACTCAAGAAGGGGCTTGTGGGAGACCCCGTCTCTAGCCAGGAGGTCTGCAGCTCAGGAAGAAACAGCCTACCCGGAGGGGGTAGTCTCAGGGACCAAGCCCTCGCTCTGGGGGAGCTGAGGCTGTGTGAGGATCAAATGAGAGGACACCCAGCAGTGTGTGCTGCACAATTGCTTGTCTTGGGAGGCTGAGGCAGGAGGATCACTGGTTCAAGGCCAGCCTCTGCAACTTGGAGACCGTCAGCAATTTAGCAAGACCCCATTTCAAAAGAAAAAATAAATAGTCGGGCATGGTGGCGCTACTCAGCTACTTAGGCCCTCTGCAACTCAGTGAGACCCTGTTTCAAAATAAAGAATAAAAAAAATAGGGCAGGGGTGTAGCTCGGAGGTAGAATGCCCCTGGGTTCAACCCCTAGGATCCCAAGAAAAAGGAGGAGGAGGAGGAGGAGCAGGAGGAGGAGAAACAATTCCCAGAATCACACACAAAAAATAAATAAATAGTAAAAATAGATAACTTCAAGGGGACAGATGAGGACATGCTGGGCCTCTGGCGCACGCTGAGACAGGAGCGGGCCCTGTGGGTTGTGGCCTTGGGGGGCTCAGGGTCCTCTGGCCGGAGCCCGTCACGGTCTCTGAGTGTCATGGACCGAGGTGCTGCAGGCGGCCGGGCAGCGCCAGGTTCTCTTGGCAGCGAGGCCCAGAGCCCGCTAGTTTAATGGCGTGCTGGCCCCGCTCCTGGCAGCCCTGCATCCAGGAAGCCAGCAGATGCCCCGCTCACCAGCCCTGACGGTGCATGTTGGCCTGGATTCCACAGCCCCCACTTCCCTGGGGCCCCTATGGCCGCTGCCTGCCCACAGCCTCTTCCCTCTCTATGCCGCCCCCTGGGTCCGAGGGTCTACCTCTGAGCGACACTCCCAGCCCTATTTTTTATTCTGTATTTAAAAACAGAGTCTCACTGAGTAGAAAAGGCCCAAGTAGCTGAGGCTGGCTGCGAACCGCGATCCTCCTGTCTCGGCCTCCCAAGTGCTGGGATTACAAGCGTGCGCCACCACGCCCCGCTTTCCCCCAGCCCTTTCTATTCTTTTTTTTTTTGGCAGTGGGGATTGAACCCAGGGGCATTCTACCACCTCCAAGCCCCCGTGGCCCCACAATAATAAGGGAGCACTGTGGAGGCCAAGCTGAGACCCCCAAGGCCAGGTCCTCACCGGGTATGGCCAGTCCCCTGAGACCTTGGAAGCCAGGCCTGGGCATCGCCCAGGGCCCTGTGGCGCCTCCCCCAGGAGCACGGCGGTGTGCCGTATCATTTGCACGCAGCGCCACCGCCAGCCACACCCTGGCAGGGTGGTGCCGGGAACCCGGGAAGCCTGAAGCCTGCACCTCGCTGTCTCGGACGCCAGGGCCACTGTGGGATTTGGCCGTGTGACCCTGACCGCGGGAATGGGAGCGCTCTCCACATCCTGCTTTACTCCTGAGGGATTTTCAGGTCTGTCCCCGGGCAGGTGCTCACAGGACCAGTCTGGGTCTGGGACCCAATGTGGAGCCAGCCCTGGGAACCCGGCACAGGGCGGGCCGATGGCGGCGGCACTCGCTGTCACTGGCGGCCTCGGGATTTAGGTCACGGCGTTCTGGCCCCTGAGCTGCCTTTTGCAAGCCTGAGTTCCATGTGGTTTTGTAACACTTCGGTGCCTGCGGGAGAATCTCCCGTTGGTGCTGTGGCCTATCTCCTCCTTCATCTGGTCTCCACTCAGAGCGAGCGAGCCTGGCCTACGTGCAGTGTTGCACGCCTGTACTCCCCGGTACTTGGGAGGCCGAGACCGGAGGATCGCAGGTTCACTGCTGGCCTCAGCAATTTAGCGAGGCTCTGGGCCACTTAAGCAAGACCCTGTTTCAAAATAAAAATATAAGGCACATCGTGGCACACATCTGTAATCTCAGGACTTTGAAGGCTGACGCAGGAGGATCACAGATTCATGGCCGGTCTCGGAAATTTAGCAAGACCCTGTTATGTGGCGCACGCTTGTCATCCCAGCATTCGGGAGGCTGAGACAGGAGGACTGCAGGTTTGTGGACAGCCTCAGCTACTTAGTGAGGCCCTCTGCAACTCAGTGAGAGCCTGTTTCAAAATAAAGATTAAAAATTAGGGCTCTGGGTGTAGCTCAGAGGTAGAATGCCCCTGGGTTCCATCCCTAGTACTGCAAAATAAATAAATAAATAAATAAATAAATAAATAAATACATAAATACATAAAATGTGAAGGGCTGGGGGTGTAACTCAGAGGTAGAATGCCCCTGGGTTCCATCCCTAGTGCCAAAACCCCACATAAAACAAAGTAAAAAATAAAAATAGCTGGGAGTGTGGCTCCCACCTGTAGGACTAAAGGAGCCAGCCTCAGCAATTTAGCGAGCGCCTGTTTCCCAATAAATAAATACAAAGGGCTGGGGTGTAGTTTGGAGATACAGCGACCCTGGGTTCCACCCCCAGGACAGAAGAAATGAACCAAATCACAGGAGCCCTCGGGGCAGGTCCTGCCCGGCTCTGAGCAGTCCTCCCTGTGGCCAGCATCCCAGCAAAGGGGGCCCTTCCTGGGGGCGCAGTGCCACCCAGCTCTTCCGGCAAAGCCACCTGCCCCCACGTCTCTGCCCTGGACCGCTCTCACCACCCCACAACCCCGCCCGGGACCCCACAAGCTCATCAGCTGGGGCGGAGGCCGTACCACCCCTAACAGAGACTCTGGCTGCTCTGGGCCCCCAGGCAGGCTCTCTGCCACCAAGCACAGGCCCTCTTTGTCCACTTGCTCCAGCTGCCCAGTGAATTGGGGGGCTCGGTGTGGACCCCCTCGGAGCTGGGCTCTGTCCACCCGCACAGTACACAGGCGGCTTTAACCGGGGCCAGGCCGCTCGCTCTTGGCCAGGGCAGCTGCTGTGGACTCTGTGTCCTGCGAATTGGTCTGTCTTTGACGGGTGATGAGGACTCGTTTGTGCAGTGGCCCCTTACATCTATCTTTCTTTCTCTACTGGGCATTGAACCCTATTTTACTTTTATTTTGAAACAAGGTCTCCATAAGTGGCTGAGACTGGCTACACGCCTAGCCCAATTTTTTTTTCTTTTTTTGCAGTACTGGGGATGGAACCCAGGGGCATTCTACCTCCAAGCTATACCCCCCAGCCCTATTTTTTCTTCTTCTTTTTTTTTTGGTGGTACTGGGGGTGGAACCCAGAGGCTTTCTACCTCCGGGCTATACTCCCAGACCTTTTTTTATATTTTATTTGGAAACAGGGTCTCACTAAGTTGCTGAAAGCCTCACTGAGTAACTGAGGCTGGCTTCAAACCTGTGCAATCCTCCTGTCTCAGCCTCCCAAGCGTGGGGATTACAAGCGTGCGCCACCACGCCCAGCTTCTATTTTTTATTCTTTATTTTGAAGCAGGGTCTCACTGAGTTGCAGAGGGCCTAAGTAGCTGAGGCTGGCCACGGCCGCAATCCTCCTGCCTCAGCCTCCCGAGTGCTGGGATGCCAAGCGTGCGCCACCATGCCCGGCTCTTGTTTTGCCGTTTTTCTGAAAAGCATTGAGCTATTTGTGGCCCGAGTTAGTAGAACAGATTGGTCTTGGTGTTGCTTGATTTTTTCACTCATTAACTTCTTTTCCTTATGAATTAGAAGCGGTGATATCCTACCACGCTGTGTTTACTTCTGTCTGTAGTACCGCCTTGCTCTTCTCCGTGGCGGAAACAGACGCAGACACCACCCACAGGAGCGGCTTTCCTCCCGCCCCACAGCCTCCCACAGGTGCACAGGGCCTGCCTGGCTGCCGCAGGGCTGCTCCCCGCCTCTCACCTCCAGAGTCCCGGGTTTGTGATTTGGCATGCACACAGCCTTGTAAGAGTTTTGGGGAGCCATATGGCTGTTTGGGTCGGAGTCTAAGACCTTACGAAGCCAGAGACCTGTCCTCCAAACCCCCATGCCTTCCGGGCCCATTTTTCTGATTTCAAAACTGTCCATTGAGGAAGCCCCGTATAGTGGCCCACACTTGTAATCCCAGCTTTTGGGAGGCTGAGACAGGAGAATTCCAGGTTTGAGGCCGGCCTTAGCAACTTAGTGAGACCCTTAGCAATTCAGTGAGACCCTGTTTCAAAATAAAAATAAGCCAGGTGTGGTGGCACATGTCTGTAATCCCAGCATTCAGACGGCTGAGACCAGAGGTTTGTGGCCAGCCTCAGCTACTTAGTGAGGCCCTTTGAGACTCAGTGAGACCCTGTTTCAAAATAAAGAATAAGAGCTGGGCTTGGTGGTGCACGTTTGTAATCTGGGCATGGTGGCGCACGCTTGTCATCCCAGCATTCGAGAGGCTGAGACAGGAGGATCGTGGTTCGCAGACAGCCTCAGCTACTTAGTGAGGCCCTCCGCAACTCAGTGAGACCCTGTTTCAAAATAAAGACTAAAACGCCGGGCGTGGTGGCGCACGCTTGTAATCCCCGCGCTTGGGAGGCGGAGACAGGAGGATCGCGCAGGTTCGAAGCCAGCCGCGCTGGCGTAAGAGACCCTGTTTCAAAAATATAAAATAGGTCTGGGAGTGTAGCCCGGAGGTAGAAGGGCTTCCAGGAACCCCAGTACCACCAAAAAAAAAAAAATAATAATAATAAATAAATAAAATAAAATAAAAAAATAAAAAATAAAGACTAAAAAATAGGGCAGGGAGTGTAGCTTGGAGGTCAAATGCCCCTGGGTTCCATCCCCAGATCCACACACACAAAAAAAAAAGAATAAAAAATAGGGCTAGGCTGGGGGTATCACTTAGAGGAGGAACCCCTCTGGGTTCCATCCCCAGTACTACAAAACAAAACAAAAGAATAAAAAATAGGGCTGGGGGTTTAGCTCGGAGGTAGAATGCCCCTGGGTTCCATCCCAGTACTGCAATAAATAAATAAATAAGTAAGGCAGGGCTTGGAGTGTAGCTCAGAAGCAGGACGCCCTGGTTCAGTCCCCAGGAGCCCCAATGTCGCTGGTGGACACTCTGTACCGAGCCACGGTGCTGCCCCAGTGTGGCTCCCAGTGGGCCCTGGACTCTGACCAGAGACCTCGGTCCCTCCCACGCTGGGGCTCCTGGGTCCGGGCCCAGGACACCCGCACTGCGCCCTCCCAAGGGGGGATCCCCGGTCTTCCTTTTGACAGCTGGCTCTGCCTTAGCCACGGCTCTCTGCAGCCCCATCTCTGTAAGTAACCTTTCTGCTTCTGTTTGGTGGTGGCTTTGAACCCGGGGCATTTTACCCCCAAGCTAAAACCCCAGCGCTTTTGGGTGTGTGGTGCTGGGGTGGAGCCCAGGGCTGTCCTACCTCTGAGCTACATCCCAAGCCCTGTTTTATTTTATTTTTTATTTTTTTATTTTTTACAGGTCTGGGGATAGAACCCAGAGGCATTTGACCTCCGAACTACACCCCCTGCCCTACTATTTTTTTATTCTTTTTTTTTTTTTTTGGTGGTGGTACTGGAGTTCCTGGAAACCCTCTACCTCTGGGCTATACTCTCAGACCTATTTTTATATTTTTATTTGGAAACAGGGTCTCTTAAGCCAGCACGGCTGGCTTTGAACCCTTGCGATCCTCCTGCCTCCGCCTCCCAAGCGCAGGGATTACAAGCCTGTGCCACCACGCCTGGCTTTATTCTTTATTTTGAAACAGGGTCTCACTGAGCTGGGGAGGGCCTCACTAAGTAGCTGAGGCTGTCCGCGAACCCCGATCCTCCAGTCTCAGCCTTCTGAGTGCTGGGATTCCAAGCGTGTGCCACCACGCCCGGCTTGTTTTATTTTGAAGCAGGGTCTAAGTTGACGACAGGCTCTCTGCTTGCTGAGGCTGTCCATGAGCCTCCTGTGTCAGCCTCCCAAGTACTGGGATTCCAGGCGCATGCTGCCACGCCCGGCCTTTCTTTTTTCTCAGGGTCAAAATTGTATTCTTTTGTTTGGAAACAGGTCTCAGTAAGTTGCCTGGGTAAGTAGTTGAGGCTGGCCACAAACCTGTGATCCTCCTATCTCAGCCTCCCAAGTCCTGGGAATACAGGCGTGTGCCACCACGCCCGGCCTTTTTTTTTTTTTTTTTTTTATCATTTTGAAACACGGAGCTCGCTAAGTTGAAGGCCTTGCTAAGTTCCTAGGACTGGCCTCGATCTTGTGATCCTTCTGTCTCAGCCTCCTAAGTATTGGGATTACTTGGGATTACAGGCCGGAGCCACCACACTCAGGCTTTTTTTGTTTTTAATTGTGGAAAAGCTGTGTGCGGGGTGTGAGTGATTCCGAGCAAGAGCAGCCTAGCGGCAGCCGACCCCCACACAGGAACGCACCCAGGAGCCCAGGATGACCCTCTGGCTGTGGAGGGTGCTGCCTGGACTGGGGTCCCCTCTCCCGGAGGGCCGAAGCCTGAGGAGGTGCTTACCACAGGCCTGTTAGTGCCTCTGAGGGACCCTGGACGCAGAGGACGGAAGGCACTCCTGCCGCGGCCACTGAGGCCCAGGACCTGCTGACAGTCTGGGGCCTGACCCCATGGCTACCGGGTGCAGGCGGTCCTGCCTTCGCAGTGCCCTTTCTCCCACAAGCCTCTCTTGGGGTGGTCGGCCTGGTGCATAAACACACACACACACACACACACACACACACACACACACACACACACACACGCAGCCTGAAGGTCTGCCGGGCTCTGTGAGCTTCGCAAATAAGACCATTTTACAGTCCGGTGAAAAAGCAAACGGGCCACGGCCTCCCAAGGTATTCGCCACTGGCTCCAAATACCAGCGCGTCCAGCCCAGGCCGCGCGGCCCGCAGGAGGGGCCGGGACGCGGACTTCTGCCCGGTGGCCGCAGCCCTGGCCAGGTCCACGTGATGGGGCGAGGAGGGGGCGTCCAGCGTGAGCGCAGGGCGGAGGATGCAGGCAGAGTCCCGGACGGCCTTTACACAAAGCTTACAGGGATGGGCCACCAAAAGCCAGGCCCAGCGGGCGCGGTGGTGATGTCTGCCAACCCAGACAGGCGGATCACAGGTTCGAGGCCAGCCCCAGCAACCGAGGGGGTCCCTGTTTCAAAATTTAAAATAAAAAAAAAGGTCTGGGGTCTGGGGTGGGGGGTGTAGCTCAGATGTAGAATGCCCTCGGGTTCAATTCCCAGCACCAAAAATAAACAAATAAATAAATAAAAGCCACGGCCCCGTAACAAGCAGAGGGAGGGCACCCAGCGGCGGCCAGCAGCCCCGCGAGCCCCGGGCCAGGGCGGCGCCCGGGCGGGCCGGGGGCTCGGGCCTCAGTCCCCGCCCCGCGGCCGCGGGGGGCGCGGCGGGCGCCGATTGGCTGCGGCGCGCGGGGCGGGGGCGGGGGGCGGTCACGGCGGCCGCGGCCTCCCCGCTCCGCGCCGCGTCCCCGCCGGCGGCCACCATGAGCACCGGCCTGCGCTACAAGAGCAAGCTGGCGACCCCAGGTGAGCCGCCGCCCGCGCCCGCGCCCCCCCCGCCCGCGCCCGCTCTCACCGTGTCTCCCCATCTCTCCCCCCGCCGCGCCCGGACCCGACCCCGGCCCGCAGAGGACAAGCAGGTACGTGCGGCGCCGCGGCCGTCACCTATGGGCGCCGCGACCCCGCCCCCGCCGGCGCCCCGGCGACCCCCATTGTCTGTCGGGGCAGTGCCGCCGCCCCGAGCCGCGGAGGGAGGAGGGGGCTCCGCGCCGGCTCCCCGACCCGCGCTGCAGGGCACGGGCCTCTCCCCGCGATGGGAGGGGGACCAGTGGACCGGTCTCCCACGGGTCCAGTACCAGCATCCTTGGTGACCTGGCCGGGAGGCCATGTACCAGGGGTCGGGGAGGCCGCGAGCCGGAGGGGAGGGTCTCTGGGTCCACCAGCCCGCCCGCACACCGTCCCTGAGCCCCACGGGGGGGGGGGGTCCGGGCACCCCGCCCGGCGCTGCACCTCTGCGCCCCATCCCCACACCCAGACTCGTGCCCACTCGTCGGTAGCCCGGCTTCTCTCAGCCAGAGCCTTCAGGGCCTGGTCTGAGTCATCCCGGGGCTCCGGAGGGGTGCTCCCATCCCATGGGTACAGACAGGCCGTGACCTTCTGGAGGGGCTGGCCTGGGCCCCCTCTGGGGATGCCAGACCCAGTGGGGGGATAGCAGGGCGGGGGCAACCCCAGTGGCCAGCCATGTTGGCAGGAGGGCCGGGTTCGGGCTCTCCGATATAGGGGTGCACACATGACCAAAGCAGGGCGTGAACCCTGGAGCCCCAGCCAGGGAGCAGCTGGCAGGGCAGGAATGGCGGGCTGGCTGGCAGGTGGGGTGGAGCTGGACCAGCTGCTTGGGGCGTCTCTGGGCAAAGATGTCCCCCTCCCAGGGTCCACTGAGGGTCCAGGAGGGATCCCCCAGGGAGCCTGGGTGGAGAGCTGCCCCCTCCACCTCAGCGGGTCAGACAAAGCCCTGGATGCACAGACAGGGACCACGGGCTTTGTTTAAGTGACAGGGACAACCCGGGCTGCGTGCTTGGCCGGAGGGCACTCTGAGTCATCAGGCGCGAGTACCTGCCGCCCCACACCGACCGGGTTCCCTGCCCCTTGCTCCTAGGTGGGGGCCCCTCCTGCCCAGGCTGGGTCTGCCCATCTTTTGAGGTCATCTGGGAGCCAGCCTCCCCTACCCCCTGCCTCCAGGTCCCAAGAGCCCTTGAAGGCAGAGGCTGGGACTCCCAGGAGCAGGGCCTGGCTGTAGGGTGGGTGTGGGCGTGGGAGGGGGAGCGGACCTGCAGTGGCTTCCGGTTGTTATTAACCCAGAACTCCCTTTTACCGTGCACGGGGGGCTCAGAGAGCAGGGGGCGGGCTCGTGGCTCCTCTAGGCCCCCTGCTCTGTCTTGGGCAGTGCTGGGGGCTCTGTGGTGACTTCCAGAGCTGACTGTGGATTCTAAGAACGAATGCCTGGATAGCGTCAGGCACCGGACAGAGGTGGGCGCAGCTGTCAGCGGCTCTGGAAACCCCAGGAATACTTCTTGTGCCTCCTAGGGGCCGGCTGAGGGGTGGCAGGCAGGGCCCCTCCCTTGCCCCCGCCCCCAAATGCTCAGGCTCCAACCGGGCAACCTGGTGAGGTGCTTGACCTCCTGACCCCGGCCTCTCCAGGGGCTGTGCCTTTTCAGCGGGGAAACTGAGGCAATCTGCCACCAACAAGCCCTGTTAAACATCGGTGTGAGGCTGCCTCCAGGCCTGGGGCCCAGGCCAGGTTTTCTGGGTTCCTAGACATGGAGGAGGGGGACCCAAGATGCCAGCCTCCCAGGTGGTTGCTGGGGGGGGGGGCGGAGGTTGGGTGGGGCTCTGCTCCGAGGCGACCACAGGGGTCTGGAGCCGGGAGGAGGCCTGCGGGAAGCCAGAACTAGAGGGGAGGGGGGGGAGAAGACTGGGGAGGGGGCTGCGCCCTGCCCTGGGATGAAAGGCTCTCCTGTTCCCAGCTGCGGGTCCTCCCTTCTCCCCAGGTGCCAGCGGCTCCAGACCCACAGCAGGAGCGGGGCCTGGACAGGGCTGGGGGACCCTCCACCAGGGGAGCCCGGAAGGGAGGCCGGGTGGGGGAGGGGTGGGCCTGCAGGGGGAGGGGCCCTTCCCAGTCCGGCGCTGCACACTGGCCAGAACCCTTTCCAGCCATCCTGGCCCTTCCCGGGCTCCTTTACCTGCCCCTCCCGGGCGCGCGGGCTGTTTTGATTCTGGGGGGATCCCGGAGGTGGGGGCTAAGGAAGGGTTGGGTGGCTCACAAAGGATGCTCTCGGCTCCCAGACCCCTGCAGTTCCTGGAGTGGCCACACGGGGGCGAAGGCCTGGCCAGCCTAAGCTCTCCATTCCCCAATCGCCCAGTCCCCTGGGTCAGAACTCGGCGGGGAAGGGAGGGTCGCGGGGGCCGGTGGGGAGGGACCCCGCGCCATCCCCCGCACCCACGCCGCTCGGAGGGCGAGGGCCACCTGGGCATTGGCGGCGGCGGGAGTCGTGGAAAGCGTGCGGTGGAGGAGCAGCCTGGCTGCAAGTTTGGAGGGAAGGGGGAGGGCCTGCTCCCTGGCCGCCTCGCCCCTCGCCCGCCCCAAGCCTCTGCGGCAGTGCGGGGCCGGGCTTCCGAGGGAGGTGGGCGGGGTCCCCTGCGGGCCCCCACGTGTACCGGGGCAGGACCCCCAGGCGGTCGGGGGGCGCGGTCGGGAGCATCCCGGCGCCCTCTGGCGGGACGCGCGGCAGCCGTGGTCCAGGCCCGGCCCTCCGCAGCCGGCTCCCGCGGCCCCGCCCGCCGCGGCCCCATTTCCAGGCGACGGTTTCCCGGCGACGGCGGGCGGGGCCGCCCCTCCCGCGAGCGCCCTGGAAGCCCCGCCTCGGGTGCGGTGCGGGCGCGGGGCTGCCGGCTGCGAGCCCCAGAGCTGCGGGCCGGCCGGCAGAGGCAGGGGGATGGCTCGGAAGGCCTCTCTGGGGTCAGCGGCTGCCCCGGGTAGGCGACGTCCCCTGCTGGGGCCTCGGTGTCTGCAAAACGGGGGCGAGAACAGGGCCTGAGGTTGGGCCCCACGCGTAAGCCCCTCGCGAGCGCCTGGCTCGGTTGGCCTGGCGGGTCTGGGGGCCCAACGTGGCGGGCAGGCTCGCGAGGGTCGCCGCGATGAACTCGCTGGCGGCGCCCCGGGACCGCCTGGTGGAGCAGTTGCTGTCACCGCGGACACAGGCCCAGAGGCGGCTCAAGGTGTGTGTGCGCGCGTGCAGAAGGGACAGCATGTGTCCGTGTGTGCGAGCTTGCGTGGCCACGACCCCCGGGAGCTCCAGGACAGGGTAGGGGCCGCGCACCGGCTGCATTGGGGGCTGGGTGTGCTTGGGGACCCTGCGGCGGGGGCAGGCTGGCTGCTGTGTCTATTAATAGCCCAGCTCTGCAGCCTCCACCCCCAGGACTGGATCTGGGCCAGGCGGCCTCCCACCAGTGCTCTGGGGCCGGAGTGTTGGGCCTGGGCGCCTTCGGCTTAAGAGGGACCTGTGTCTGCAGAGGTCTCAGCCCATGGGTTAACAAGAAAACCCCACGGCCCTGCCTGCGAGGCCTGACACCCCCTCCCCCAGTCTTGAGCCGCAGAAGCTCCTGGCCGAGGCTGGCTCCGCTCACCTGCCACCTCACCTTAGGCCTCCATCCCAACCCTCTTCCCCATTTTTTGACAATGAAATGCCCCGGGGAGTGTTCCGTCTGCCGTCTCTTCATCCTGAGCCGAGCAGGGAGCAGGGCCAGGGCCAGGGCATCGGACAGCCCTGGAGGAACTCCAGAGCACCCTGACCTGCCCACCTGTCCCCAGGACATCGACAAGCAGTACGTGGGCTTTGCCACACTGCCCAACCAGGTACACCGGAAGTCGGTGAAGAAGGGCTTCGACTTCACCCTCATGGTGGCCGGTGAGTGGGCGCGGGCGCGGGCGCGGGCGGAGTGGCCGCCCGGCCGTGGGGCCCCTCCTAACTCATCCCCTTCGCTGTCCCCCGTGGCCAGGTGAGTCCGGCCTGGGGAAGTCCACGCTGGTGCACAGCCTCTTCCTGACCGACCTGTACAAGGACAGGAAGCTGCTCAGTGCCGAGGGTGAGTGGAGCCCCTGCCGGCGGTCACCCTCGAAGGCGCCTTGGCCACCTGCTCAGGGTCCCCAGATCCTGGCCGCCCGCGGCGGGGCGGGGGTCACGGCGCCCCACTATCTCCCGGCAGAGCGCATCGGCCAGACGGTGGAGATCCTGAAGCACACGGTGGACATCGAGGAGAAGGGGGTCAAGCTGAAGCTGACCATCGTGGACACGCCGGGCTTCGGGGACGCCGTCAACAACACGGAGTGGTGAGGAGGCCCCGCCCCGCGCCCCCGCCCCGCCCGCGCGGGCCTCACGCCGCCCCTTGCCGTCCGCAGCTGGAAGCCGGTCACCGACTACGTGGACCAGCAGTTTGAGCAGTACTTCCGCGACGAGAGCGGCCTGAACCGCAAGAACATCCAGGACAACCGCGTGCACTGCTGCCTCTACTTCATTTCGCCCTTCGGGCACGGGTGCGGGCCGCGGGGCTGCGCGGGGCGGGCTGCGTGCGGGACTGGGCTGCGCGGGGGGCGGGCTGCGCGGGGCGGGCTGCGTGCAGGGGCTGCGCTGGGGGACGGCCTGCGTGCTGGGCGCTCTGCCCCCGTGCCCATGGCCCCCGCTGCTCTCTGCAGGCTGCGGCCGGTGGACGTGGGCTTCATGAAGGCTTTGCACGAGAAGGTGAACATCGTGCCCCTCATCGCCAAAGCGGACTGCCTGGTCCCCAGTGAGATCCGGAAGCTGAAGGAGCGGGTGAGCCTGGGGGTGGGGTGGGGCAGGCTGTTCTGGGTGAGCCTGGGGGGGGCAAGCTGTTCTGGGTGAGCCTGGAGGGGGCAGGCTGTTCTGGGTGGGCGGTGGGCCACCTGGCCAGCCCCCAGCCCGGCCTCCTGCCGCCGCAGATCCGGGAGGAGATCGACAAGTTCTGCATTCACGTGTACCAGTTCCCCGAGTGCGACTCGGATGAGGACGAGGACTTCAAGCAGCAGGACCGGGAGCTGAAGGTGGCAGCGGCTGGGGCAGGGATGGGGGTGCGGGAGGGCGGGAGGCCGCACTGGGCCCAAGCCAGTGAGCGCAGGAGTCGCCGTTTGACCCGCACCCCTCTGTCTGGGTCTGGAGAGTGAGGGCCACCCGCATCCCAGCCTGGCCTTCGATGCCATGGGGCATCTGGGCCCCTCCCAGGTGATCGCCCTGACCTGCCTCGCACGGCCAACAGGGCTGGCCCCGTCTCCAGAGTCCTGACGGCCATAGAGGCGTGGGCTACAGGGATGATACCCCACTTGGTTAGGAGCAGAGCGCGGGCGCCGGGACCTCTCCGAGGGGAGGCGGAGGTTGGAGACTAGCAAGGCCGCCCCCGTTGCTAAGCAACCCCTGCGGCCGCGTTGCGTGCACACGGGACGGGAGTGAGAGCCCTGCCCTTCCCCAGGAGAGCGTGCCCTTCGCCGTCATCGGCAGCAACACGGTGGTGGAAGCCAAGGGGCAGCGGGTCCGCGGCCGACTGTACCCCTGGGGCATCGTGGAGGGTGAGTCGAGGGCGGGGCGGGGGGGGGCGGCGGGGCGGGCGCCGACTGTACCCCTGGGGCATCGTGGAGGGTGAGTCGAGGGCGGGCGGGCGCCGACTGTACCCCTGGGGCATCGTGGAGGGTGAGTCGAGGGCGGGGCCGGCGCCCGGGCCGCCCACTGCCGCCTCTGCCGCCCCCAGTGGAGAACCAGGCGCACTGCGACTTCGTGAAGCTGCGCAACATGCTGATCCGCACGCACATGCACGACCTCAAGGACGTGACGTGCGACGTGCACTACGAGAACTACCGCGCGCACTGCATCCAGCAGATGACCAGGTGCGCCGCCCCGCCCGGCACCCCCGACGGCCCGCCCCGCCCAGCACCCAGGGGCGGCCGGCCGCGTCCTCGGCTCGCCACCCGAGCTCCCAGCAGCTTTTTTCTACCCCATAGCAAACTGACCCAGGACAGCCGCATGGATAGCCCCATCCCCATTCTGCCCCTGCCCACCCCGGACGTGGAGACGGAGAAGCTTATCAGGATGAAGGACGAGGAGGTTGGTGGGGCCGGCAGAGGGGGGGGGCGGCAGAGCCAGGGGGCCGGCAGAGCGGGGGGGGGGGGGCGGCCAGGGGGGGGCCGGCAGAGCCAGGGGGACCAGCAGAGCGGGGGGGGGGGGCGGGCGCGGGCGGCGGGCTCTCACGCCTCCCTGCCCCCCAGCTGAGGCGGATGCAGGAGATGCTGCAGAAGATGAAGCAGCAGATGCAGGACCAGTGAGCCCGCCGCGGACAGACCGCCCGCCCGGGCTGGCCCCTCCCACCCGGCCCCAGACCGGCCTGGACGCCGCCCGGATCCCCCGGATCTGCAGGGCCTGGACCAGCCCTGAGCCCAGCGTGGCCGATCCCGACCCCAGACGCGGAGCCAGCCCCACGTGACCCTAATTTATTCTCAGCCCCGCCCCGCCCCGTCGTTGTGTGTACTTCCGAGGGTCCCGACTGCAGGCCCCTCCGGCCGGCCCACCCGGGCCTCTGCGGAGCAGGAGTCCAGTTCTCCTCCCCCACGGCGGTCCGGCGCCGTCCCCAGGCGCCGCTCAGGCCTGCGGGGTAAACCGAGGCCGAGGAGGGGGAGGGGTCTCCAGGATCCTGTGCGGCTGCCCAGCCGCCCGCTGGGGTGCGCGTTCTCCCTGACCCCTCCCGCACTGGGCCCGGCCTTTGGGCTCCGTGGGTGGGGCATCCTCGGCGAGCCCGCGGCTGGAGGTCGGCTCCCCGCACTGCCGGCTGGGGTCCGGCCCGGCTCTCCACCCGCATGACCCCTCCCCGCGCCCGCGGCGCGCTGTGTCAGTTGTGATGCCGCCCTGTCCTGGTGGCCGGGCAACAGTGTTGAACGTGGCCGCGGCGTCCGAGTGGTCCTTGGCCGGGGCGGAAGCCGGCGCCGCGATAGCGCTATCGGCAGCCGGCCTGGGGTTATTTCTGGCGCGGGCGGCCGCGGCGCGGTCGTCCAGAGCACGCCGGGCGCCGTCCTCTCGCCATGGGCTCTCGTGAGTCTGGGGTCGGGCTCCAGCTCGCGGGCAGGCAGGCTGGGAGGCTCTGGGCCTGTTGGCCGCAGTGGGGAGGACTGGCTCTGCCGGAGACCCCGCGATGCCAGCACTTGGGCGGCTGAGCCAGGAGGCGCGCAGGTTCGAGGCCAGCCTCAGCAGAGCCCAGTTCCAAATAGAAAACAGCCTGCCCCGTTACAGAATTTAAGGGGGGGGTGGCGGGCTTGGGCGCGGAGGTCCAGGGAGACCCCCCCCCCGGGCGCCATCCTCGGCACCAACAACCTAAAACGAAAGCCCCCGGTGCGGCCGCGGAGCTGGACAGCGGCCGCGGCGCCTTCTCTTGCAGGGCCGCCGAGCCTGCTGCTGCTGCCGCTGCTGCTGCCGCCGCTGCTGCGGGGGGCGGCCGCCTGCCCCGCGCCCTGCCGCTGCTCGCGCACGCTCGTGGACTGCGGGCACCGCGGGCTCACGGCCGCCACGCTGCCGGCCGCCTTCCCGCCGGACACCACGGAGCTCGTGCTGACCGGCAACAACCTGACGGCGCTGCGGCCCGGGCTGCTGGACGCGCTGCCCGCGCTGCGCGTGGCGCACCTGGCCGCCAACCCCTGGCGCTGCGACTGCCGCCTGGTGCCGCTGCGCGCCTGGCTGGCCGGCCAGCCCGAGCGCCGGCCCTACGGCGGGCTGCGCTGCGCCGCGCCCCCCGCGCTGCGCGGCCGCCGGCTGGCCTACCTGGCCGAGGCCGAGCTGCGCGCCGCCTGCCCCGCGCCCTGCCCCGCCGCCCTGGGGCTGCAGCTGGCGCTGCTCGGCCTCGGGCTGCTGCACGCGCTGCTGCTGGCGCTGCTGCTGGGCCGCCTGCGGGGCCTGCGCGCCCGGGCCCTGTGCGCGCTGGCCGCCCCGCTGGTGGCCGGGCCCGACGGGGCGGCCGCGTCCTGAGAGCGGCCGCCGCGCCCAGACTCCCGCGCCCCGGCCCGCCCGCCCGGGACGCACCTGCCGCACGCACCGCCCGGGGAGGCCACCCCGCGCCCGGTGCCCAGCTGCAGCGCCTCGCCTTCCCCGCCCCGTGCACGACCCTTCCGCAGCCCATGACTGAGACCGGTACATGGCTGCACCCAGCCGGCTGAGACAGAAGGATGGCAGGTCCGAGGCCGGCCTCTTCAGCAAGGCCCCCCGGCGACTCAGGGAGACCCTGTTTCAAAATAAAACGGGCTCGGGGAGTGGTAGCTCGGAGGTAGAATGGCCCTGCAGTTCATCCTCAATCATCCCCCCCTCCCAATAAATAAATAAACCCTTCTTGTGATCTGGCCGGGTCTCCGCACCCCATGACCCGAATCTCTCCGTCAAACCCCAGTAAAAGCCCCCACGGGCAGTTGAAGAGGACGTAATGACATCTCCACACAGCCAAACCGGCCTGGGAATCCGGGGGTGGGGGAGATTCTCCTGCCATCATCAGTGAAGATCACTGTGGGTACCAAGGATGCTGCTGACAGTGAGGACAGGACAGGCGGCCCTCCGTGGGCGGACACCGATGGACCCACAGGCTGAGCATGCCCAGGAGCGGCTGCCAGGAGGCCGGTGCGGTGGCCCACTCCTGCAATCCCAGTAGTTGAGAGGCTGAGATAGGAATTTGGGGAGGCCCTCAGCACCTTAGCAAGTTCTGTTTCAAAAAAAAAAAAAAAATAGGGCTGGGAGTGTAGCTTAGAGGTAGAGCTCCTGGGTTCCATCCACAGTGCCCCCCCACACACACACACAAAGAATGTTTGGAGGATTCAGGCTTGCTGGCCCACACCTAAAACCCCAGTACTTGAGAGGCAGAGACAGGAGGATCACAAGTTTGAGGCCAGCCTTGGCAATTTGGTGAGAGGCTCAGCAACTTAGACCCTGTTTCAAAATAAAAAATAAGCAGGGCATGGCGGCTCATGCCTGTAATCCCACTGCTTGGGAGGCTGAGACAGTGTGAGGACAGCCTCAGCTACTTAGGCCCTTTGCAACTCAGTGAGACCCTATTTCACAATAAAGAGTAAAAAAATAGGGCTGGGGGTGTAGCTCGGAGGTAGAAATGCTCCTGGCATTCTAGTCCCGCAAAAAAAATAAAAATAAATAAGCCGGACGTGGCGGCGCATGCTGAGTCAGGAAGATGGCTGGTTTGCGGCCAGCCTCAGCAACTTGTGAGGCCCTCCGCAACCTAGTGAGATCCTGTTTCCAAATAAAGAATAAAAGAGAGCTGGGGGTTGTAGCGCAGAGGCAGAACACCCGAAAGAAGGAGGGGGAGAAGTTGTTAAATAGCTCCGACCAGCGCTGCTGCTGCGCAGAAAGTTCTCTAAGCGGTTGGGAATGGGTCGAGGCCCGGGGTGTGTTACGGCCAGCTCTGTGGTCCATCTGGGGCTCCCGGGCTGGTGAGGGGTTGGCCTCTGCACAACTGACAGGGTGACTGGGGCCATGGGCAATGGGGGCCACCGAATACCCTGCAAGTGAGAGAGAGGAGGGGGGTCTCCGAAGTCACCGCGCCCTGGAGTGAGCTGGGCTCCCATCCCTCGGTCCCCCCCCCCCGGGCCCCTCCAGGCGTGACCCAAACATCCTTCTTCCGATCCCATAGCAGCCTCAGCCCCTTTCTGCTGTGGCCAAGAACGCCACACCGCAGCCTGCCTCCTGCAGGACCCTCACCTCAGTACCACTTCCTCAGATCGCCCAGATCAGCAAGGGCCCCTCTGGTCTCTGGTTTCCCATTGTGCTGCTTCTGCTAATAGAGCAGGTTCTTGGAGCCCTCTCTGGGTGCCCAGCATGGCACAGGCTGCTAACACGGTGGCAAACGCCTGTACTCCCAGTCCTTGGGAGGCTGAGACAGGAGGATTGCAGGTTTGAGGCCAGCCTCGGCAACTTAGCAAGAGTCTCAGTAAGTTAGAGAGACCCTCCGTTTCAAAATAAAATAATAAAAAGGGCTAAGAGTGTAGCTTGGAGGTAGAACACCCCTGGGTTCAGTCCCCAATTAAAAAAAAAAAAGCCAGGCGTGGTGGTGCACACTTGTAATCCCAGGATTCGAGAGGCAGAGACAGGACGATTGCAGCCAGCCTTAGTGAGGCCCTGTTTCAAAATATAAAGAATAATAAGCCGGGCGTGGTGGTGCACACTTGTGATCCCAGCATTCGGGAGGCTGAGACGGGAGGATCACGGTTCGCGGACAGCCTCAGCTACTTAGTGAGGCCCTCTGCAACTCAGTGAGACCTGTTTCAAAATAAAGAATTAAAAAAAAATAGGGCTGGGGGCGCAGCTCGGAGGTGGAAGGTCCCTGGGTTCACTCCCCAGCACCACCAACCCAAACAGAAAGCACAGGTTCCCCGTGAGGGCTGCACTTCCTCACTGCGGGGCCGGGGGCCCGGGCCGGGGGCCCCTCCTGCCCTCGGCCTGGCTGGGGCTGCTCCCAGCCCCGAGGACCCAGTCAGGAGCCCGGAGGAGCCTGGGGTCCAGCGCAGGAAGGCCCCCGCCCCTCTGCCAGCGCTGACCAGGTCGGGGAGGCTGCCGCTGACACGGCCTTTGTCCTGGCTTTTGTGGGACAAGACAGATGGCCCTCGGAGGGGCTGATGCTATCTCTAGGCAGGGGCCGGATGGGAGCCGAGGGCCACCCCCTCTTGGTGGGCAGGTGCGCGGCATCCGGCGCATTGTCAGCTGCGGCGGGCTGTCCGGTTGTCCGGCGGCCTTATCAGCGCATCAGGGACAGAGGCCCCTTCTACAAAGAACGGCCCACCTTGCCCCCAGGCCCGCCCGGCCGGCACCCCAGAACCCCTGCCGAGGTCAGAGGTAACAGTCAGAACACCCGCAAGGGCTTAATCTGCACGCGGAGGGGTTGGCTTGGCTTCCAGGGGGAGAAAACCGCGTCGCAGAGAGGGGCTGCCCGTGCTCCCCGGGCCTCCTCCGTGGCCTCCCCAGGAGGCCAGCTCGGACAGGCCCCCTACCCCGACTGTCCTCACCAGAGCCTTCAGGAGGCAACCGCTGGGCCTCGGAGGAAAGGGCTGGGGTCCTAGGTGGCCCCAAGCTACGAGAAGGGGTCCCCCCGGGCTGTGGACCCCAACAGGAGCTGTGGGAAGGAGCCAGGTCACTCTGCCACCCAGGTGCTGGGGCTCGGGGACCAGCGCCTTGCGTCGGGGTGCACACCAGGCCCTCTCACGGGAGCAAGGCTGAAGTGACACTGTGGCCAGCCAGAGGCCTTCCTGCTCACCGGGCACCCTGGCAGCTGACCTGGGGTTCTTCTTCCTGTCTCCAGCACCCTCCCTGCCAGCCCACTTTTTTTTTTTTTTTTTTTTTTTTGCGGGTCTGGGGATGGAACCCAGGGGCTTTCGACCTCCGAACTACACCCCCTCCCCTATTTTTTATTCTTTATTTTGAAACAGGTCTCATTGAGTTGCAGAGGGCCTCACTAAGTAGCTGAGGCTGTCCGTGAACCACGATCCTCCAGGTCTCAGCCTCCCAAATCCTGAGATTACAAGTGTGCGACACCACGCCCGGCCCCTGCCCTATGTTTCCTCCTCCTCCTCCTCCTCCTCTTCTTCCTCCTCCTCCTCCTCCTCCTCCTCCTCTTCCTCCTCCTCCTCTTCCTCCTCCTCTTCTTCCTCCTCCTCCTCCTCCTCCTCCTCTTTCTTTTGCAGTACTTAGGATTGAACCCAGGCATTCTCCCCCCAAGCTACACCTCCAGCCCTAATTTTTTAGTCTTTATTTTGAAACAGGATCTCACTGAGTTGCAAACGGCCTCCCTAAGTATCTGAGGCTGGCTGTGAACCTGCGATCTCCTGTCTCAGCCTCCCAAGTACTGGGATTACAAGTGTGCGCCACCACGCCTGACTTCAAACCCAGACTTTTAATTTTTTTTTCTTTTTTGCAGTACTGGGGGTGCTGGACCCGGCTGGCTGACCTCCTCCAGGGACTGGGATCCCCCATCCTAACTCCTGACCCTGAGCTGACCCTCCACGGCTGACCCTCCACGGCTGACCCGGTGACCTCAGCCTGCAGGGTACTTGGAGGTAGAAGGTCCCGGCTCAGTGGCCCTGAATGGCCCTGGGAGGAAGGAGGTCCCTGTTCCCTGCGCGGTCCTCCACTTCAGGACAGCAGTCTAACCCACTCTTCCCCGCAGGCCAGCTGGCGGCCTTTGTGGTCTCAGACTCTGCCCTCAGCTAGGGTGGTGCCTGGCCCCGCAGGACCTCTGAGCACACCCTCTGCCCAGCCTGCCCTCTCTCCCGCCCTAGCAGGACCCCTCATGGAGTCCAGCCCTGTCCCTCCAGCCTACGGCCTGGACACAGCCTAGGCTGCTGTGCTCAGGAGCCCTGAGCCTCGGAGCCGGCACCAGAGGGCGCTCGCGGGCTGCAGACAGCGCCGGCCCAGGGCTTGGGCGGGCTGGGCGGGAGCCTGGGTCCGCGGGGGAAACTGAGTCAGCGAGCGGCGGCCCCTCCCGGGCGAGTGGCGGCCCCCCACCCGCCGCGAGCTAAGGGACGGTCCTCAGCGCCTCCCCGCCCTGGTTGCTCGCAAGCACCCCTCCGGCCCCTGCCGGGTGCCCTGCGGCCGGGCTGAGTCCGCAGCCTCCGCCTGGGACGCCAGGTTGGGGGGTGTTTGGGGAGAGAGGATTCTGGAAGCTTGGGGGAGCTCGGGGTTCGGCTGACTCGCCCCCCAGCAAGGAGGCCCCGGCAAGTTCTGGGGGGCCCAGGCCCCGGCCACGTGGGGAGGAGGGCCGCCCAGACAGAGCAACAACATCGGGTGGGTGGCGGGGGCCCTGGGGGCCCATAGCTCAGCGCACCGTCTGCGCCCACCCCCGGCGTTTCCGAAGAGAGACAGGCTGGGAGTGATTAATCAGCGCCCGCCGCCCACCGTGGGGAGAGGGGCTGCGGGCCAGGCGGAGGCCGGGCCGCGCCCCCACCGGGTGCCCCCCCAAACCCATCTGGAACCCGCCAGAGACCCCACCCCCGCGGAGGAGGAGGGGGCGGCCGCCCGGGCAGCCAATTCCAGAGGCTCCCCCGGAGGACCATAAATCAGCAGGGGCGATGGGGGGCGCCCCCCAGGCAGAGTGAGGTCTTCAGGGTCACCGGTCCTGGCGAGAGTCTGGCCTTGGCCCTGTCCTTCCCTCTTGAACAGCCCTTGGGGATCCCCCAAAGCCCCCCACCTCTCTTTTTCTCCAGCACAGCCAAACTGGCCTAGAGCTGTCTACGCTGGGAGGGGGGAGGTCCACCCTGGAAACATTCGCTGGCCGCTTCTCTCTCAGCAGACAGAAGAAGTCAGCAGAGAGCCTGCGTCCTCACTGGGAGATGCCTGGTGGGCGCAGGGTCCCTGGTCCACAGGACCCGTGGACAGCGGGTCCTCTCCCCTCCTGCCTCCCATGCACCTCCCCCAGGGTGCTGAGGGCTCCCTAGATAAAGGGTGAGCAGGCGGGAGCCCCAGGTGTGAGGAGATAGATGATGATAGATGATAGATAGACAGACAGACAGATAGGCAGGCACACCTATGATGCACACCTGTGCCTGGGAGGCTGAGGCAGGAGGATCACGTGGGTTCAAAGCCAGCCTCATCTGGATTAAGAGACTCTGTTTCCAAATAAAAAATATAAAATAGGTCTGGGAGTGTAGCCCGGAGGTAGAAGGCCCCTGGATTCCATCCCCATTACCACATAAATAATAAATAAATAAATAAATAAATAAATAGGACTGGGGTTTAGCTCAGAAGTAGAATGCTAGGGGTAGTGTGCCTGTGGGTTCGATCCCGTGTGTGTGTGTGTGTGTGTGTGTGTGTGTGACATATATATCCCGGTGTCATGATGTACACCTATAATCCCACCACTTGGGAGGCTGAGACAGGAGGATCACAGGTTCACGGTCAGCCTCAGCAACCTTGTGAGGCCCTCTGCAACTCAGTGAGACCCTATTTCCAAATAAAAATACAAAGTAGGGCTGGGGGTGTTGCCCAGAGGTAGAATGCCCCCGGGTTCCATCTCCAGTGCTGCAAAAATAAATAAATAAGTGCTGGGTATGGTGGTGCACGCTTGTCATCCCAGTACTTGGGAGGCTGAGATAGGAGTGTTGCAGGTTCAAAGCCAGCCTCGGCAACTTAGCAAGGCTCTCAGCAACCTAGTGAGGATCTGTTTCCTAAGAAATAAAACCGGGCTAGGGGTGTAGTTTGGGTGTAGTTTGAGGTAGAATCCCTCTGGTTCAATGTCAATAAATAAATAAATAAATAAATAAATAAATAAGAGAAGGAGGAGGAGGTGGAGGAGGACGACGACGACGAGGAGAAGGATGAAGGAGGAGGAGGAGGTGGAAGAGGAAGATGAAGGAGGAGGAGGACGAGGAGGAGGATGGAAGAGGAGGAGGAGGAGGAGGTGGAGGAGGAGGTGGAGGAGGAGGATGAAGGAGGAGGAGGAGGTGGTGGAGGAGGAGGATGAACAAGGAGGAGGATGAAGGAGAAGGAGGAGGAGGAGAAGGAGGTGGAGGAGGAGGTGGAGGAGGAGGAGGAGGAGGAGGAGAAGGAGGAGGAGGAGGAAGAGGAGAATGAAGGAGGTGGAGGAGGAGGAGGATGGAGGAGGAGGTAGAAGAGGAGGAGGAGGAGGAGAATGAAGGAGGAGGAGGAGGATGAAGGAGGAGGAGGAAGAGGATGGAGGAGGAGGAGGAGGTGGAGGAGGAGAAGAAGGAGGAGGAGGAGGAGGAGGAGGAGGAGGAGAAGGAGGAGGAGGAGGAAGAGGAGAATGAAGGAGGTGGAGGAGGAGGAGGATGGAGGAGGAGGAGGTAGAAGAGGAGGAGGAGGAGAATGAAGGAGGAGGAGGAGGAGGATGAAGGAGGAGGAGGAGGAAGAGGAGGAGGTGGAGGAGGAGGAGGAGAAGGAGGAGGAGGAGGAAGAGGAGAATGAAGGAGGTGGAGGAGGAGGAGGATGGAGGAGGAGGAGGTAGAAGAGGAGGAGGAGGAGAATGAAGGAGGAGGAGGAGGATGAAGGAGGAGGAGGAAGAGGATGGAGGAGGAGGAGGAGGAGGAGAATGAAGGAGGAGGAGGTTGAGGAGGAGGAGGAGGAGAATGAAGGAGGAGGAGGAGGATGGAGGAGGAGGAGGAGGAGGAGGAAGGAGGCGGCGGCGGGAAGGCGGGCAGCCACACATTCAGGATTGTGTGCCCGAGACGAGTGTCTCGTGGGCCGCCCTCAAGTCACAGCCTTCAGTTGGGCGCTGGAGACATCCCTGGGGAGGGTCCAGAAAAGGCAGGGAGTGGGGGCTCTGCTCCCAGTGGAGACCCTGTCCTCCCCTGCAGGTCTCCTGAGGGTCCCTCCCTGCCCTCCCACTGGGATGTCCCCGCGGGGGCTCGAGGGGCTTGCCTAGCCCTGTTTGCTTAAGTAAATGCATCAGAGGGGCGGGGGGGGGGTCTGCAAAGACATCTTTGGCAGGTGCCAGCCTGCCCGGCCTCCCCAGAAGTGGACCCTGGGCCAGCCCCACAAGCCCGGCCACCCCCAGTGGGGCTGAGCGGGGCCCTGCAGCGTCTGAAGACTCCTGCGGAGCGGGGCTGAGGCTGGTGGCTTTTCTGCCTGTGTACGACCTCCCCCCCCCCCAGCAGAAGGCCAGGAAGCCGGGTGGGGTCCCTGGCGGCATCCGCCTTGGCTGTTCAGGGTGCCCGGCTCTGGGTGGGGACCCCCGGGCCGAGGAGGGGCTCCAGGGAGGCCGGGCCCTGCCCTGGTGTCTGTCTGGAGGCCTGTTGCGATGGGATCTGTACTGGGGTCTGCTTTTCTCTGGGCTTTGTTTACTTAAAGATGCTCTAGAAGAATTCCAGGCGTTCTCTGCAGTTGGAGAGGGAGCCTTCCGCCTGTGCGGCCGGGAGGCAGCGCTGCCGGCGCCTGTCCCAGCACGCCCACCTCGCCCTCCCCTCCCGGCTCCCGCCGCTGTCCAGGGTGGACGCGGGAGCCGAGAGGGGAGGAGGAGCCCAGGACACTAATTTTGGTTTTGTCTCTTTCTTCTCCTCTTCTTCCTCTCCTTCCTTCCTTTCTTTCTTTCTTTCTTTCTTTCTTTCTTTCTTTCTTTCTTTCTTTCTTCCTTTTTCTCTTTCTCTCTTTTTCTTTTTGGTACCAGAGATAGAACCCAGGAGCATTCTACCTCTTAGCTACACTCCCAGCCCTTTTCATTTATTTATTTTTGTGGTACTGAGGATTTTACCTCCAAGCTACATATGCAGCTCATTTTTTTATTTTGAAAGAGGGCCTCACTAAGTCGCAAAGGGCCTCACAAGTTTGCTAAGGCTAGCTACAACCGAAGATTCTCCTGCCTCAGCCTCCCAAGTACTGGAATTTCCCGTGTGTGCCACCAAGCCCGACTCCCTCCCTATTTATTTGTTTGTTTATACTGAGGATTGAAACCAAGGGCATTCTACCTCCAAGCTATACCCCCAGTCCTATTTTTAATTTTAATTTTGAAACAGCCTCAATAGGTGGATAACAGTCCCACTACTTGCTGAGGCTGTCCTTGAACCTACCATCCTCCTGTCTCAGCCTCCCAAGTACTGCAATGACGGGAGTGTGCCGCCATGTCAGGATCTTTTTTTTTTTTTTTTTTTTGGGACTGGCATTCTACCTCTGAGCTACACCCTCAGCCCTATTTTTTATTCTTTATTTTTGAAACAGGGTCCCACTGAGTTGCAAAGGGCCTCGCTAAGTAGAACCACAATCCTGCCTCACCCTCCCAAATGCTGGGATTACAAGCCTGTGCCACTGTGCCTGGCTTATTTTTCTTTGAAACAGGGTCTCGCTAAGTTGCTGAGGCTGGCCTCCAACCTGAGCTTGCCCGCTCTCAGCCTCCCAAGTCCTGGGATGCAGGTGTGGGCCTCTCGTCCATCCTCCCTCCTGGGTACCGCAGGTCTGGGCTGCTACACCTGGATCGGTTTCAGTATGTCGTGGGCGCGCCTGGCATGCCCCCGTCCCGCGCTAGACCTGCAGAGGGCCTGAGGCAGTCTTGCTACCCAGCTTCGCCAGGGCGAGGACCAAGTCAAGCCTCGAAGCAGGTAGGACCCCAAACAGGGCTGAGGTGTCCCATACACCCCATCTCCTGACGCTCTCCCCGCACCCTCCTGGACGTCTCAGGTGAGTGCCGGGTCCTCTCCCCCGCCACCCTCCTGCAGGCTGCCCAGAGTATATGAAGACCTGCACACATGTTTGTCCACACACCAGCAGCAGGAGAGTCACCATCCCTGTCTCCCCTTGACCGGGAGAAATCACACTCAAGGGTGGTTGGCCATTGCGCTGGCCACTTGTGACCTGGGTGACCGACCCCATGGGTGACCAGCGCCTGCAGGAGCACTGCTCACCTGAGCGTGTGTGCACATGCGCGTGTGCATGCCCCTCCCAGGCTTCCTCCAGCAGCAGCCCGGCCCCGACGCTGTGTGTACACAGGGGCTTGTTTTCTCTGCCTCGTGGGCCAGGGGTGCGCTCGTAAATCGTGCACCCGATGACACATTTATCCCGCGGGCGGCTGGCGGTGTGAATTTATGGCTCTGCCGCCCTCCCGGCTGCAGGACCGAGACAGCTCGAGGGCAGGCACCTCCCGGCCACCGCTGGGCTGCTGGGGCCACGGGGTGGGGAGCAGGGCTGGCCCAGGAGGGGAGCTGTCCCCCAGGCCTCACCTTGCATTCTGAAGCTAAATTCTGGGTGCAGCAGGCAGACCTCCTCGGGGGGCCTGAGGAGCCAGCTGCTGTTCCCACATTGCTCCTGTCTCCCCACCTGTGAAGTGGATGCGCCAGTAGGAGTGGGCATGGGGTCTGCTCTCCTGTGGCGCCAGTCAGCCAACCCACTGCCACGGGGCCTATGGGAAAGAGGAGGTTTGGGGAGGACGGAGGGAAATGGGGTGAGGATCTAGAGGGCAGCTGGGCTGGGTTTTTTTTTTTTTTTTTTTTTTTTGTACTGAGGATTAAACCCAGGACATTCTACCTCCAAGCTACACCCTAGTCCTATTTATTTATTTATTTATTTATTTATTTATTTATTTATTTATTTTGAAACAGGGGTCTCCCTAAGCTGCTGAGGTTGTCATCGATCCTGCGATCCTCCTGTCTCAGCCTCCCAAGTACTGGGATAACAGATGTGGGTCACCATGCCCGTCCTGGGGCTCTTTATTTATTTATTTATTTATTTATTTGGTTGGGGGGGGGAGAACCCAGGGACATCCTACCTCTAAGCTACACTCCCAGCCCTATTTCATTCTTCTAATTTTGAAACAGGGTCTCACTAAGTAGCCGAGGCCGGCCAGGAACCTGTGACCCTCCAGTCCCAGCCTCCCAGGTACCGGGATTACAAGTGTGCGTCGCCACGCCCGGCTCTGGGACTATTTATAGGAGGAAGGAGAGGTGCTGGTGTACCTACAGGGTTAGGGCAGGTAAGACCTCTCAGTGTGCCCCTCCTTCCTACTTTCCCTCTAAATATGGGAAGTCTGAGGCCCAGGGAAAGGCAGAAGTCTGAGGCCATATAGACCAGGGCTGAGGGCCTCCCGCCTCCCAGACTGCAGCGCGGGGGTCCCAGGCCTGCCCCCACTGCCTCCTTTGTCCTGCCACGTCTGGGGTGGGGCCTGGGGCTCCAGGGTTGGGCTGGGAGATGCTGGGGCCACAGCGGGAGGTCAGGGCACCCGGCACCTCTCTGTCTGTCTGTCCTTCTGCGTGGGGTCGGCTCTCCAGGGGACTCTGGGCTCGCAAGCTGCCCCACTCTGGTCCCGCTGTCAGGATGAGCGATGGCCATGCCCCTCCCCAGCCCGCGGCCCCAGGCCCGGTTCCCGCTCATTAGCCGCTGACGCTGTTTGCTTTCCCGCCCTGGACGCACACCCCGTCACAGGCCATTTCTCCCGGCGCCCCCCACCTCCCTGAGGGCCTACCCAGGGGTCCAGGGTGCCGGGCCACAGAGGATGCCAGCTGGGGGCAGAGCCGGAATTTTATTTTTCTCTTCTTCTGGGGGATACTGAAGATTGAACCCAGGGGCATTCTATCTCTGAGCCATTTCCCAGCCCTGTTTTATTTCATTTTTTAAAAATTTATATTTTTGTGGTACTGAGGATGGAAACCAGGAGCATTCTAACTCCGAGCAGTGCTGGGGATGAAACCAGGGACATTCTACCTCCGAGCCACACCCCCAGCCCTATTTTATTTTATTTTACTTTATTTTGAACAGGGTTCTTGCTAAATTACCATGAGCTGGCCTCAAACCTGCAACCCCCCGACTCAGCTTCCTAAGCACTGAGAATGCCCACGTGTGCCGCTGTGCCTGGTTCATGGTTTCTACCCGTCTCTCTCCATCACAGTCTCTGACTCCCTCTGTGCCCATCCCCATCCCAGGAATGACTCCAAGCCACCAGATCCAGGCAGAAGACGCACCTCCATGCCCAGAGCCCCCCAGCACCACCACCCCCGAAGCCCCCACACACAGCCTGGGCTGCCGACCACAGCTGGGCGGCATCATGGCCCGCGGGCCGGTGGCAGCCGGCAGTCCTTCACTTAAAAATGTGTTTGTGATTTCAGCGGCGGGGCAGATAACGGTGACGAATGGCCGTCCTGCCCCACGGGGCCCCCAGCCCATCTGGTTTGACTTTGGCCTGCAGGCGGTTGCCCTTGGGCCCCCACCCCTGCCCTCGGGCAGCACCCCCAGAGCGAGGCTGGGCGCCAGCACAGCGGCCCCACAAACTCCTGGCCTCTGCTCTGCCGGACGCCGGCGAGCTGTGCCCGCTGACACGGGCCCCCCAAGCCGCGCAACCCGGGCGGCCCCAAGCGCTGAGCACCATACCCTGCTGGGTGGGATATGAGAGAGGATGGCCCTGGGCTCCCATGCGGAACGGTGTCGTGAGTGCCCACCTCGGGCCCCAGGAGCCAGGCGGTGACGGAGGCCTGGCTGGAGGGAGGGCGGGACCCCTCCCCTGCGGTCATCCTCAGGAGGAATTTCTGACAGGGCCCCGGACCCTCCCAGACCATCCATTATCCAGCAGGAGGGGTGGCTTCCGGGTCCAGCTCGGGGGGTCAGCGAGGTCAAGCCCACGTGCTTAACCTCCTCCTGCAGCCTCTCTGGGGTCCCCAAGGTGGGCAGAGGGCTCTGGGGCCATCTAGACGTGGGGTGGCCCGGTGCCCCCCGGGTCGCTGCTCCTGCCCACAGTGCCCCAGGGACCACGTGGACTAGGGTCAGCCCAAGAAGGAGGAGGAAATGGAACTGCCCCTTGGGGCATGACCAAGCGTGAACCTCCGGACGGGCCGCAGGTCCTCAGCAAATCCCACTGGGCCTGGTGTGGTGCCGCACGCCTGGGATCCCAGGGCTTTGGAGCCTGAGACAGGAGGGTCAGCCGCTGTGAGGCCAGCGTGCAGCAGCGACTTAGCAAGCACCCTGTTTCATAAAAAGGGCTGGGGTGTGGCTCAGAGGTAGAGTGCCCGTAGGTGAGAGAGAGAGGCAGACAGACAGACAGAGACAGACGGACAGAGACACAGAGAGGGGAGGAGGGAAACAATGGCCTGACACAAAGTCAAGAGCGCTTGGGAGGCTGACGCAGGAGGACGCAGGTTCACAGCCAGCCTCAGACACCTTCTGAGCTCCTCTGCAACCCAGTGAGACCCTGTTTCCAAATAGGAATAAAATAAGGCTGGGGTGTAGCTTGGAGGTAGAATGCCCCTGGGATCCGTGCCTGGTACCGCAATAAAATAAAATAAAATAAAATAGGCCCGGGGGTAGCTCGAAGGTCCCCAATACCCCCCCCCACACACACACACAGCAAAAACTAAAAAGGGCTGGGGTATAGCTCAGAGGTAAAATTCCCTGGATCCAGTCTCTGGTTTCTCTCTCCCTCTCTCCCTCTCCCTGAGCCCTCCCAGGGTAGGATGAGGGAAGTGGGGGTACTCACAGGTCCCCAGGCCTTTCTCAGGAGGAGAGTCTGGGAGGGGCTCTGCTCTGGGTGGGCCAGGGCCTAGAGGCCTCAGGCCTGGGGGTGTGCCCCCCCCCCCGGTGGGACAGCTGTAGGGGGAGGAAAGGGGCAGAAACATGTCAGGACCCCCACCCCACCCCCTTCCCCAGATCAGGAAAATCCCCTGCCGCAGTATCACATTGTTGAGAATTAGCTTTGTTGAAATAAAAATTGGTCTTGGTATTAACTGGGACTCCAGGATTTTCCCTGGGATCCCGGAGGCCACAGAGGGGTCAGACGCCCCTTCCCAGAGCCGACTGCCAGCTCAGGTTTCGGGGTGCCAATGATCTCCTAATCCCCGCCAAGCTATGACTCTCCCCATGGGACCCAGGGAGTTGCTCCTGGTCCTGGGCGGCCATCAGGGGTCCGTCCCGGCCCTCCCCCTGACACCGATGAGCATGCTCCACGACCCCTCTGGGCCTCCGTCCCCACCTGCAAGATGGGGCATCGTGTCAGCGTGCCAAGCAGAGGGGAACTGTGGGTGGCCAGAGCCTCAGAGGCGCTGGGAAGGGGGCAGCAGAAAAAACAGAAATGCCCGCTAAGTGAAGGCACAAGCCGGGCGTGGCACGCACCTGTGATGCCAGGGCTTGGGAGGTCCAGACAGGAGGACTGCAGAACCAGCTAGCAACTCAGTGCGGCTCTCGGCAGCTAGCAAGACCCCACTTCAAAAGAAAAAAATAAGCCGGGCGTGGGGGCGCACGCTTGGGAGGCGGAGACAGGAGGATGGCGCAGGTCAAAGCCAGCCTCAGCTGCTTAGTGAGACCCTGTTTCCAAATAAATTATAAAATAGGTCAGAGATGTAGCCCAGAAGTAGAAAGCCCCTGGGTTTCATCCCCAGTACCACACGCACAAAATAAATATAAAAACTAAAAACGGCTAGGGCGGTGTGTTCAGCCCTAGTGCCCCTGGGTCCAAACCCTGGTCATATGTGTCTTTATTAACATGCTCACTGGCGTGCGTCTATCAGAATGCACACCAATACACGCATGTGTTAATATGCACACGAGCAAGCAATGTGAACAATAGCTGCACCTCTTGATATACATGCTAATATGTGGGTTTATTAATATGCACTCAATACACTTACCAGCACACACGCTAGTATACGCAGTCATCAGTATGCATTCATCGATATGCAAACAAATGCATGCGTTATCAGCATGCCTGCTAATATATGCACTTACTACTATGCATGCCCCTCCCCAGCTCCCCAGCGTGGCTAGAGGGTTCTGGGGTATCTCTTAGCATGGGGCGGCCCCAGTCAGCGGAGCTGGGTGTCTGTGCCCACTGTTATCTCTAGGGGACAGACAGACATCAGGGGGCGCAGGGGCCCTGGCAGCCCACAAAAAGCCTTACTGGATATAGCCAGAAATTGGGGTTTCCAGCCGGGCGTGGCGGAGCACGCTTGTCATCCCAGCATTTGGGAGGCTGAGACAGGAGAATGGTGGTTCGAGGACAGCCTCAGCTATTAGGCCCTTTGCAACTCAGTGAGACCCTGTTTCCAAATAAAGAATAAAAAATAGGGCTGGGGGTGTAGCTCGGAGGTAGAATACCCCTGGGTTCCATCCCTAGAACTGCAAAAAAATGGGGGTTTCTTTTTTTTTGGTGGTACTGGGGTTCCTGGAAACCCTTCTACCCCCGGGTTACACTCCCAGACCTATTTTTGTATTTTTTAATTTGGAAACAGGGTCTCTTAAGCCAGCGAGGCTGGCTTCGAACCAGCGCGATCCTCCTGTCTCCGCCTCCCAAGCGCGGGGATTACAAGTGTGCGCCACACGCCCGGCAAAATTGGGGTTTCTAACTATCAGCCACGGAGCCAGGAACACCCAGCCACTGACCCGAGACCAGCTTACAGAGAAACAAGCAAGGTGCCACCAAAGAGGACCGCGGCTGCCACGCTTATGCGTGTTGTCCTTTGGTGTCGCGGGGTATTGAGTCCAGAGCCCCCACCCTAGGAGACCAAACCCAAGGACGCCCAAGTCCCTTATATGGAACCGCATAGAGCCTACGCGCAAGGCCTCAGACACCTTAAATCATTTCTAGAGCCCTGACAGAGGCCACACTCAGCAAGTTAGGCCCCGTTTCCAAATAAAAACATAAAATAGGTCTGGGGATATAGCCTGCAGGTAGAAGGCCCATGGGTTCTATCTCTAGTACAAAAAATAATAAACAAACAAACAAACAAATAAATAAATAAATGTATTGTTTAGGGAATCATGAGGGAGAAAAGTCCATGTATTTACTTCAGACACAACTTTTAAAAATTTCAATCTGTATACTTTTTTTTTTTTTTTTTTTTTTTGCAGTACTGGAAACGGAACCCAGGGGCATTCTACCTCCAAACTACACCCCCTGCCCTATTTTTTATTATTCATTTTGAAACAGGGTCTCACTGAGTTGCCGAGGGCCTCACTAAGTAGCTGAGGCTGTCCCAGAACCGCGATCCTCCGGTCTCAGCCTCCTGAATGCTGGGATGACAAGCGTGTGCCACCACGCCCGGCTTTTATATTAGAAAAGAAAAAGAATCAATTGCAATCTGGGAGCCAGGTGTAGGTGGCACACGCCTTTTAGACTTGTTTCCAAATAAAAAATAAAATAGGTGTGGGTATTTGTCTGAGAGGGAGAATGCCCCTGGGTTCAATCCCCAGGATCACAAACATAAATGTGCCTTCTTAGTCTGGGGCTAGTTGTAGCACAGCTTTGGAAGCTGGGGCTTGAACCCAGGGGCATTCTCCCTGACTACTTCTGTGCAGGCTCAGGCCAGGGGGTTCCCACTGCTGGGGTTCTTCCACCCCCGCCGAGGGCCCTGGTCTGGGGACTCACCCTGAGGGAGACTGTGCCCGGGCAGCCAGTGGGGCGGGTCACGTGGGCGGCCTCCCTCCTGTCTGCAGGAGGGAGAGACCCCATCCTGCTGGCCCCCCGGGCCCCTGACAGCCGCATCCGACCGCATCCCGACACCGTGTTTTGGGGGGTGGGCTGCAGCCTGGGAATGGGCTGTGCTGGGGGCCTGGGAACCAGGCGCTGGCCCCCGGGGGTGTTGGAGCAGGTCCAGCTGTTGAGGCCCGGCTCCAATTCCGCTCTGCGCGGAGGCGGGTCCCTGGGGCCGAAGCCGGTGGTCTGCCTGGGAGGAGGGCGCCTGCCCCGTAGCAGTCCTTGGGCAGCAGGGAAGGAGGGAGGCAGCCACCTTTGCTGAAGGACAGGGCCGGCCACCACGGAGGGGCTGTCTCTCCCGCCCTGTATGTGCAGGTCCTGCGGGTGGCCCCGAGCACCAGGTCTCCGAGAGCCTCTGACCCTCACCTGGCACCTGGGCTGGAGGAAGGGCACCCTGCCCATCTGCCCCCCGGGCCTGCCTCCTATGGCACCAGCAAGTCCCCTATGGACTGGGGCTGGAACTTGCCCCCACCAGGACCATCCTAAAACTCCTACACACCTTCAGAACCCTGGCCAAACCGGGCCTAGCACTTAGGAGGCTGAGGCAGGAGGATCGCAGGCTGGAGCTCAGTCTCAGCAGCTTAGTGAGACCCTTAGCAACTTAGCAAGACCTTGTTTAAATAAATAAATAAATAAATAGTAAATAAATAAATGCTGGGTGCAGTGGCACACGCTTGTAATCCCAGTCCTTGGGAGGATGAGATGGTAGGATCCGGGTTCGAGGCCAGCCTCAGCTACTACTTAGTGAGGCCCTCCACAGTCAGACCCTGTTTCAAAATAAAGAATAAAGCCGGGCGTGGTGGCGCACGCTTGTCATCCCCGCACTTGGGAGGCCGAGACAGGAGGATCGCACAGGTTCGAAGCCAGCCTCAGCTACTTAGTGAGGCTCTCAGCAACTTAGTGAGACCCTGTTTCCAAATAAAAAATAAAAAAGGTCTGGGAGTATAGCCCGGAGGTAGAAAGCCCCTGGGTTCCACCCCCAGTACCACACACACACAAAAAAAGAAAGAATAAAAAAATAAAAAATAAAAGCCGGGTGTGGTATAGGGCTGGGGGCGTAGCTCCAAGGTAAAATGCCCCTGGGTTCCATCCCTAGCACCACAAAAAATTACTTAATAAAAAAATTAAGGCCGGGCGTGGTGGCGCACGCTTGTCATCCCCGCGCTTGGGAGGCAGAGACGGGAGGATCGCGCAGGTTCGAAGCCAGCCGCGCGCGCTGGCTTAGGAGACCCTGTTTCCAAATAAAAATGTAAAAATAGGTCTGGGAGTGTAGCCTGGAGGTAGAAGGGCTTCCAGGAACCCCAGTACCACCAAAAAAAAAAAAAAAAAAAATTAAGAGGGCAGGGGGCAGGGCGCGTCTTTGGGTCCTTAGGAAGCCACCCCGAATTCTGGGCCTGCCCCAGACTGGTGTGGCTGGCTCCTGAGGCCCTTCGTCCTGCCCAGCGGCTGGCACGAGGCTGCACATGGGGGTACACAGTTCCTCAGCGTGAGCCAGGGGCTCCCCCCTTAGTGGCGCTTGGCCTCCGGTCCCCCTCACCATCGAGGGCCACAGCTAGCCGTGGCCCTGCGGGACCCGGCTGGGCTCTGGAGCGAGGCCGAGGCCGCTGGGGTCTGGCCTCGGGTTCTGGGCAGGGTGGCGGGACCTTGAAGACGCAGGTGTGGCGCGGTCAGAGCAGAGGGCCCGGCCAGCGGCCGCCGCCTTGCACACTGGCTGCCCGAGGGAGGCCCGGGCAGAGCCAGAGCCGCGGGCTGGGGGCTGGGGCCGGGCCAGGGTCTTCTTACTTCTAAAATCTCTCCCGCCTGCCTGCGGCCCCCAGGGAAGGCTGGGGATGGGCAACCTGATATTTTAAGACTTAAAGCAAATGTTTCTGGGGCCCCTGGGCTGCTCAGAGGCACCGCCCGGGCCTGTGGGGGCAGGGCCAGAGTAGAAAAGACTTCTCTGCCCCTCCTGTGAACGCCCAGCCTCCCTGGGCTGCTTCTTCTGAGTGCCGAGGGGGCTGGAGCCCCCTGAGCCTGAGGTGCTGAGGGAGGCTGGGGTTTTTTGTTTTGTTTTTAGCACTGGGGATGGACCGAACGCAGGGCAATCTACCTCCCAGCTACACCCAGCCTATTTTATTTTTATTTTGAAACAGGGTCTCGCTAGGTTGATGAGAGTCTCACTACTTGCCAAGGCTGTCCTCGAACCTGCAATCCTCCTGTCTCAGCCTCCAAGTATAGGTGCGTTTCACCGTGCCTGGCTAGGGGGGCTGGCGTCTGCCCCCCACTCTACCATCCCTCTCTCTGTCTCCAGCACCAGATGAGACTCATCGCAAGCCCTGCAATAGCAGGGCACCGGGCACACCTCTGCACTCCCAGCACCTGGAGGCAGAGACAGGAGGATTGCAGGTTTGAAGCCAGTCTCAGCAACTTAGCAAGGCTGTCAGCAACTTAGGCCCTGGGTTTTTTATTTTTTATTTTTTTGGTACTAGGGATGGAACCCAGGGGCATTCTTCCTCCAAGCAATACCCCAGCCCTGTTTTTTATTCTTTATTTTGAAACAGGGTCTCACTGAGTTACAAAGGGCCTCACTAAGTGGCTGAAACTGGCCACAAACCGCGATCCACCTGTCTCAGCCTCCCGAATGCCAGGATTACAAACATGTGCCACTATACCCAGCTAAGAGACCCTGTTTTCAAACAGACAAAAAATAGGGCTGAGGGTATAGCTCAGAGGTAGAACACCCCTAGATTCCATCTCCAGAATCACAAAAATAAACAAATATAAATAAATACATTAGTTAATTAATACATTTAAAAAGTGAAAGCCTGGCTGAGCATGGTGGCACACACTTGTAATCCCAGTACTTGGGAGGATCGCAGGTTCAAAGCCAGCCTCATCAACTTAGTGAGGCTCTCAATAACTTAGTGAGACTGTTTCCAAATTTAAAAAAAAATAGGGCTGAGGGTGTAGCTCGGAGGTAGAATGCCCCTGAGGTCCACCCCCAGTACTGAAAAAAAAAAAAAAAGAGCTGGGTGCTGGCACACATCTATAATCTCATACTTGAGAGACTGAGACAAGAGGATCACAGATTTGAGGCCGGTCTCAGAAACCTAGCGAGGCCCTCAGCAATTTAGGGAGACTGTTTCAAAATAAAGGCTTCGGGTACAGCTCAGAGGTAGAATGCCTCTGGGTTCTATCCTCAGTACCACAATAAAAATAAGTAACCCAGAGGCGTTCTTTCTCTGAGCTACACCCCCAGCCCTTTTTAATTTTTTTACTTTTTATTTATTCATTCTGGATCTGAGAATTGAAGCCAGGGGAGGTTCGAAGCCAGCCGCGCTGGCGTAAGAGACCCTGTTTCAAAAATATAAATTAGGTCTGGGAGTGTAGCCCGGAGGTAGAAAGGCTTCCAGGAACCCCAGTACCACCAAAACAAAAACAGAATTGAAGCCAGAGGTATTCTATCTCCCGGCTATCTGCCCAGCACATTTTATATTTTATTTTGTGCCGGGGTGGGCTGAGGGTCTTCTGATCAATTTGAAGTCACAGAGGCCGGCCTTCTGTCTCAGCCTCCCAAGTATTAGGATTCGAGGTGTACACCACCACGCCCGGCTTTGAAATTCATTTTTTAAGTCTTGTATTGGCTCATTGCGATTGTAAGTCATAGATTCATAGAGTGATGCGCTCATCTCCGTCCCCAAACCGCCGCTTCCTCCTGTGCTTCCTCCCGACCAAACCCCGACTCCACTGGTCCTCTCCCGGTTTTCATGAGGCCCCTGAACTATTCCTCTGTCCCTCCCTCCCTCGCTGTCGCCCCATTCTCTCCTCCCTCCCCCTCTGTCTGTCTGTCTGTCTGTCTGTCTCTCTCTCTCCTTTCTTTCTTTCATTACTAGGGGTTGAACCCGGGCACTCTGCCTCTGAGCTGCAGCCCAGACCGACTTTATCTTCTATTTTGAAGTAGGATTCACTAAATCACAGCACCCTGGCCTCGAACCCGAGACCCTCCGGTCTCCGGCTCCCCCGCCTCCCCAGCCTCAAGCGTGTGCCTCCTAGCCTGGCCTTTGTTTTCTCTTCGGCTTCCACACGGGAGACAAAACACACGGCCCTTCTGAGCTGCTGCACCCCAATCACAAAATGCTTTCCATTCATGCCTTTTAAAAACATGTTTCTTTTGAGACGGGGTCGCACTAAGTGGCCCCGGCTGCCTGGGAACTTGCCCTCCCGCCTCGGCCTCGGGACTGCCCGGAAGTACAGGTGTGCGCCACTACACCTGGCTCTTTTCTGCTTACATCAGGTCTCACTGGGTTGCTGAGGCTGTCCTCTAACCTGGATCCTCCTATCTCAGCCTCCCAAGTACTGGGATTACAGGTGTGCCCAGCCATGCCTGAAGCTATTTTTGAACCTGACATTTCCCATTGGGCAGGGTAGGTGATCTGGGATCTGCTGGCCAGGCCTGCCTGGGATTCCGGCGTGAGAGTGGGTGCTTGGGTGTTGGAGTCTGCTCCCTGGAGACAGAAAAGCAGCGAGTCAGGGTTTCTCACCTCGGAATCCAAAGGACCGCTCATAGCCGGGCGCGGTGGTGCACGCCCATGGCACAAGTCCTCGGAGGCTGAGACAGGAGGACCACAGGTTGGAGACCAGCCTCAGCACCACAGCATGAACCTCAGAACCCTGTTTCAAAATAAAAATCAAGCCGGGAGGCTGAGACAGGAGGATGGCAGGTTCGCGGCCAGCCTCAGCTACTTAGGCCCTCCGCGACTTAGCGAGAGCCTGTTTGAAAATAAAGAATAAAAAAAAATAAGGCTGGGGCTGTAGCTCAGAGGTAGATGCCCTGGGCTCAACCCCCAGCGGAAGGCGGGCAGGCGGCCATCTCCTGGGGAGAGGAGCCCTGCTCAGCCAGCAGCTCGGCGGGTGGGTGGGTGCGGGAGGAGGCTGGGCTGGCGGGCAAGGCAGGATCAAGGCCTAATCTCTCAAATATGTTTCAGAGGCCAGGCCAGCGCGCACTCAGCTGGGAATGCTGGGGGCGGAGGGAGCGGAGACGTCCGCCATTCTTCGGGGTGGGCCTCCCACCAGCCCGGCCGGCCGGCTCCCGGCCCCAAACCCAGCGCCAGCCCTGCCCGGTCTGCCCGCCCGCCTCGGGACCTCTGCGCCACTGTGTTTCCTTAGTTACGGGGAGCAGGGGTTCTGGGGACTGAACCCCGGGCTTTCTGCCTCCAAGTCACACCTCAGCCCCGCTTACTCTTTGTTTTTTTGTTTGTTTTTTTTGTGTGTGTAGTAGTGGGGATTGAACCCTGGGTCAGTCTGCCTCTGAGCTACACCTTTTAGCAACATTTGTGTGTGTGTGTACATGTGTGTGTACGTGTGTGTGTGCGTGTGTGTGTGTGTGTGCTGCTGGGGATGGAACTCAGGGACATTCTACCTCCAAACTATACCCCTAGTCCTATTTTATTTTGTAACAGGGCCTCACTAATTTGCTGAGGCTGGTCTCAAACATGTGCTCCTCCTGTCTAAGTCTCTCAGGTACTGGGATTTACAAGTGTGTGCCACCATGCTGGGATGTGGCTAATTTATTTTTTAATTAAAAAAATATTTTTTTGGTGGTACTGGGCTTCCTGGAAGCCCTTCTACTTCCAGGCTACACTCCCACACCTATTTTTACATTTTTATTTGGAAACAGGGTCTCCTAAGCCAGCGCGCACGGCTGGCTTCGAACCTGCGCCATCCTCCTGTCTCCGCCTCCCAAGCGCGCGGGGATTACAAGCGTGCCCACCACGCCCGGCTTTTTTTTTTAATTTTGAAACAGCGCCTTGCTAAATTGCTTAGGCTGTCCTCAGATTATAACCCTTCAGTCTCAGTCTCCCAAGAACTGGGATTACAGGTGTGTGCCACCACACCTTCCTATATTGATTGATTGATTGATTGATTGATGCTGGGAATTGAACCCAGGGGCATTCTACCTCCAAGCTACACCCCAGCCCTATTTTTAGTTTTTATTTTGAAACAGAGTCTTGCTAAGTTGCAAAGGGCCTCCTCACTAAGTAGCTGAGGCTGGCCACGAACCTGTGATCCTCCTGTCTCAGCCTCCCAAGTACTGAATTTTAAGCGTGTGCCACCACGCCCGCCTTGTTTTTTATTTCAAACCAGGGTCTCGCTAAATTGCCAAAGCTGGCCTTGAACCTATGATCCTCTTATCTCAGCCTCTCAAGCACTGGGGTTGCAGGCCTGTGGTCCCGGACCAGGCTTATCTTTACCTTTTACAGATGGGAAACTGAGGCCTGGACAGAGAGGACAGCCCTTCTAGGGTCACGCCCCGCCAACAGCCAGCCCCAGGAGGCCTCAGCCCTCTCCTACTCTGCCGCCGCCCTGCAGCGTGTGGAGGGATGGAGCTGTGCACGGCTGGGCTGGGGCCTTGGTGACTATCAGAGCCTGACCTTCGTCTGCTCGTCTCCCCGGGTCCCGCCCTGGCCCTGCCGCTTCCCTCCCATGACAGGCCACTCGGGCTGCCTTGGTTTCTCCAGGGCTGAACCGATCTTGTCACTGTCAGCTGGGTGTCGAGCCTTGGGTGCAGGTGGCGAGTGGAGAGCTGGGGTCAGCACCACGCGGACCCTGCGGCCTCACCATCCACGCCAGGGCCACGTGTCCACAGGACACGCCCAGCCAGCTGCCCGAAGTCCCACCTCTGGCCAGGCCCTGCCGTCTGCGGGCAGCCATGACTGAGGGTCCTGCCAGGCCAGGGGCTGCCCAGAGCAGACCATGGTGACGGCAGCACCACCCTCTCTGAATTGCTTCCGTTCCCTGGGCGTTAGTTTCTCCACCAGAATTGTGTGTGTGGAGAGCCGGGCGTGGTGGTGCACACTTGTCATCCCAGCTTTCAGGAGGCTGAGACAGGAGGATGGAGGTTCAAGGACAGCCTCAGATCCTTAGTAAAGCCCTTGACAACTCAGTGAGACCCTGTTTCAAAATAAAGAATTAAGCCTCCGAGGCCGGGATCGGAGCCTGCCGAGGGGTTAGGCTGGTGCCGGGACCAGCGGCCTGCATTGGAGCCTGCTGCGAGGCAAGGCCGGTGCCGGGGCCTCTGAGGCCGGGATTGGAGTCTGCCGAGGGGTTAGGCCAGTGCCAGGACCAGCGGCTGGCATCGGAGCCTTCTGTGAGGCAAGGCCGCTATTGAGGTCTCCGAGGCTGGGATCGGAGCCTGCCGAGGGGTTAGGCCGGTGCTGGGGCCAGGGAGGCCCAGATCGGAGCCTGCCGCGAGGCAAGGCCGGTGTTGGGGCCTCCGAGGCCGGGATCAGAGCCTGCTGAGGGGTTAGGCCGGTGCCGGGGCCACTGGCCGGCATCAGAGTCTTCTGTGAGGCAAGGCTGCTATTGAGGCCTCTGAGGCCGGGATAGGAGCCTGCCGAGGGGTTAGGCCAATGCCGGGGCCATCGGCTAGCATCAGAGCCTGCCATGAGAAAGGCCAGTTCTGGGGCCTCCGAGGCCGGGATCAGAGCCAGCTGAGGGGTTAGGCCAGTGTCGGGGCCAGCGAGATCAGAACCGGGGCCTCCTATTAGGCAAGGCCGCTGCTTGAGCCAGCGAGGTCTGGATCAGTCCACCGGGTAGCCAGGCCACAACTGGGGCCGTCAAGAGTGGGATCGGTATTTGCAACGCGGCATGCACAGAGAAATATCGCAGAAAATTAAAACCAGATGCTTCCCCTAATCAGCAATAACTAGGAGGAAACAGGCAACAGGAAGTGGTCGAGCTATAGAAAGGGCCCTATAGTGAAGCAACTGAGGTGACCAATCAGAGGGTTTGGAATAGGGGAGGAGGATGGAGCCTCTTTGAAAGGCAGGAGGTACATAAACATAGGTATTAAAGTTAATCACCAAACAAGCATGGGATCGAGGGAGGGAAAGGGAATGGGATGGGGCCTGGATGAGGGCTAATTGGATGATGTGTGCTTGTATATCCTCTCAGGTCTTGTATTCCAATGTGATGTATAATTACAATGCACCAATAAAAATAAATTAAAAAAATAAAGAATTAAAAAGTAGGGCAGGGGGTGTCACTCAAAGGTAGAAGTCCCTGGGTTCCACCCCCAGTACAGCAAAAGAAAAAAAAAAAAGAAAAAAAAAAGAAAAAAAGAAAAAGAAAAAATAAAGAAAAAGAAAAGAATCGTGTGTGTGTGTGTGTGTGTGTGTGTGTGTGTGTGTGTGTGTGTGTAACTGAACCCAGGGCCCTCTACCTCTGAGCTATACCTCCAGCCCTATTTTATTTCTGAAACAAGGTCTAGAAAAATTACTTAGGGCTTTGCTATGCTGCTGAGGCTGGCCTCGAACCTGCTGTCCTCCTGCCTCAGCCTCCCAAGTACTGGGATTACCAGTGTGCACCACCGCCTGGGTGGGGGGACACAGACAAGCACAGTGGTGGTGGGGGCTGGCAGAGCGAGGGCGGGGCGGCGGGCAGGGCTGGAGATGGTCCTCACATCCGCTCCGCAGTCCCTGCACCGAGCTGGCGGCCTGTCCCTCGCGGGGCGCAGGCCTGAGCCGGCCAGACGGCCAGGGCCACCCTGTCCCCAGGCTCCGCCACACTGGAGTCCTGGCCGGCGGCCCTCCCTGGACACCAGAAGCGGCCTGGGACCCGGAACACGCAGAGGGCAGGGTTGGGGGCTGCTCTAAGCAGGCCAGGCCGGGGACCCGGCTGTCCTGCCAGGACACAGCGCCCTGCGCTCGGGCCAGGCCACCGGACACTCACATGCCCCAGGCCTGGCTGCCTGCCTGGCGGCCCCCATGCCAGTCGCTGACCTTCCTCCCGCTAGCACCTGCTGGGGGCTGACAGAGGTCTCTATTCCCGGCCGGCCGCCTGCTCAGGTTATATTTAGGCCGTGGTGTTGGGGGCGGGGGCACTGGGCTGCTGACCCCTCCCGGGGCCCGGAACAGGGGCAGCTGGGGCTGGGCGTGTGCCCAGGCGGCCTGCTGGCTCGGGCTGCTGCCTGCCGCTCCTGGCCATCTCACGACCAGCGACTGCAGGCTGGGGACCATGTTCATAGGGGAAACTGAGGCTGGACCTGAGGCCTGAGCTCCGGGTCACAGGAGGATGGAACTGCCCGGGGGGAGGCCCAGGGGCCTGGGTAGGGCAGGGGACCTAGGGTCGCCCTCCTGCTCTGAGTCCTGCCCTCGGGGAGCTCCAGAGCCCTGCCCCGGGGACGCTGAGGCCCGCGGCTTCCTGCCCCGCTGGGGATGGAGCCCCCTTCCCTGCTGCTCTCCCGACAGGATGTTCCCAGGGAGGAAATGGCCCCTCCGAGCCACTCCACCACCGCTGGAGTCCACGGTCACTTCCGTCCTGTGTGGCCTCGGGTCTGTGCCCCGCCCCAGCCCAGGCCGGGCCCCAGGTTCCCTGTCCCCACAGCGTGCAGAGGCGGGCATCCAGCCGGCGGGTCCGTCAGTTGCTAATATTCTAATATTTGTGTGTGTGTGTGTGATGGAGACTGAACCCAGGGGTGTTCTACCTCTGAGCCACACTCCAGCCCTATCTCTATGTAATTATTTATATATTAATTTGTGTGTGTATGTATGTATGTATGTATGTATGCATTTATGGTGGTACTGGGGATTGAACGGAGAAGACTTCTAACTCTGAGCTATACCCCAGATTTTTTTTATTTCTTATTTGGAAACAATAACAATAAATAGCCTTGCCCCAGATGTGGTGGCCACGCTTGTCATCCCAGCATTTGGGAGGCCGAGACAGGCGGTTCTCATCCAGCCTCAGCTCCTTAGTGAGGCCCTTTGCAACTCAGTGAGGCCTTGTTTCCAAATAAAGAATAAAAAATAGGGCTGGGGGTATAGCTCGGAGGGAGACTGCCCCTGGGCTCCACCCCCAGACCCGCAAAAATAAATAAATGATAAATAAAAGCCTCACTAAATTGCTGAGGCTGGTGTGAACCTGCGATTCTCTTGTCTCAGCTTCCCAAGTACTGAGCTGACAGGTGCGCGCCACCACGCCCAGCTTATATTTCATTTTGAAATGGAGTCTCACAGCCGGGCATGGAGGCACACGCCAGTAATCCCAGTCAGTACCTGGGAGGCGGAGACAAGAGAATCGCAGGTTTGAGGACAGCCCCAACAAGCAGTGAGACTGTCATCAACCTAGTGAGACCCTGTTTCCAAAATAAAACAGGCCGGGGTGGAGCTCAGACATAGAATGCCCTGGGTTCAATCCCCAGTGCCACAAAAAAAAAAAAAAAAAATGGGGCCCCAACTTTTGCTAAGTAGCTGCGCCTGACCTCAAACCTGCGATCCTCCTGTCTCAGCCTCCAAAGTACTGGGATTACAGGCGTGCGCCACCACGCCCATTTTGGCAGTTTCCATCAGAACGCAGAGGCTCGCTGCCCCCCACCCCTGGGCCTGTGCCCAGGGCCACACGGCTGCTTCTTCAGACAGCCCTGCTCTGTGTCCCCTGCTCCAGGGCCCATCTCAGGGTGGGCTGAGGGGCCCAGTCTGGGAGCCAGAGGGTTCCTCAGCAAGTCCCCTGGCTGCAGCCACACGGCTGGCCTTGACCCGGGGGCCGTCCTGCAGTAATGGTCCTGTGTGCAGGGGTCGCCCCCGCCACAGTGAAGGCCTGCTCAGCCAGCCCTTGCCCCCGGCTTCCTGTCCCGCCGACCCCAGATGTGGGTTAAGTCTCTGGGTCACTCCCCTGGGCTCTCCCGGAGACCCCCACCGCCCCGGCACCAGGAAACGTATCTCTGGGGTGGGGGCTGCGGGGCCACAGAAGGGGACGGAGGAGCTGAGGGCAGGCCGGGCCCTGGACGGAAGTGGCGGCCGCAGCCCACTCTGAGGCTCAGGAAGCAGGGGTCTTCCAGGTTTCCTTCCCAGCGAGACCTGTTCTCAGTGGGACCGGGCAGCCAGGGGGTCAGAGGCCTGGCCGCAGCTGCCCCTTCCTCTCTGGCCAACCACTAGCTGGGTGGCCCCTCTCGCCGTAGCCTCTAGCTGGGAGCAAGCCGTCCCTCAGGCCCCGCAGTGGCCGGGCAGGCCCAGAAGGCGCTGGCCAGTCTGATCTGGAGGCCGTGTGGGCCGTGAGATGGCCAGAGCAGAGTCCCCACAGCTGGGCCAGGCCTGAGCCTTAACATATGCTTGTAACCCCAGCATTCGGGAGGCTGAGACAGGAGGGTCTAGGATCGCGGCCAGCCTCAGCTACTTAGTGAGGCCCTCCGCAACTCAGCGAGACCCTGTTTAAAAAAAAAAAAAAAAAAAAAAGAGCTGGGCGTGGTGGCACACACTTGTAATCCCAGCACTTGGGAGGCTGAGACAGGAGGATTACAAAGGTTTGAAGCCAAGCCTCAGCTACTTAGTGAGGCTCTCAGCAATTTAGAGAGACCCTGTTTCAAAATAAAGTATAAAATAGGTCTGGGAGTATAGCCTGGAGGTAGAAAAGCCCCTGGGTTCCACCCCAGTACCACTAAAAAAAAAAAAAAAGAAAGAAAGAAAAAAAATAGGGCTGGGGGTATAGCTTGGAGATAGAATGCCCCTGGGTTCTATCCCCAGTACCTATAAATAAATAAATAAATAAATAAATAAATAAATAAATAAATTTTAAAAAATTAAATTAAAACAAAATAGGCCTGGAGCTGTAGCTCAGAAGTAGAACGCCTCTAGGGTTAATTCCCAGAACTAAAACCTAAGAAGATCCCGGGAGTGGGTGAGCCCGGTCCTCGGTCCCTGGCCGCCCAGCCCAGCCCACACATGACGAGTTGTCCGTCAGCACAGCCAGCCCCTCTGGCCGTCCATCACCGGCCAAGGCCACGGGGGACGAGCTGTTTGCTTAGCCAGCTCCGTGTCACTCCCCGGGGTGGGGGCCAGAGGAAGTGGCCATTTTCTGCCTGGGCGGGCGAGTGGCCTTGGAGGGCCATGGGGCAGCAACCGGCAGCTCGTCCAACACCCCCGGCCAGGCCGGGGCTCGGTCTCCCCTCTGGCACCCGGGTGAGTGACAGGAAGAGTTGCTGACCGCTCCCATGGCGGCCCTCTCCAGCCGGGTCACTCACCTCTGCCCCGCTGCTGGGGAGGGCGGGCTCAGGTGTCAGCCACCACCAGGTAGGGGCTTCCCCCCCTGAAATCCAAGACGCTTGATCCTGCGGCACACGCTGGGGACACGCTGGGGCTCCGTCCCAGCCCGAGACGAGCTGTTGTGCAGATTGCCAAGGGCCTGGGTACGAATTTAGAGACAGCCAGCCTGGAGACGGAGCCAGGGACCCTTGCGCGCAGCTCAGCAGTAGCACTGCCCCGGCGTGGTAGCGCACGCCTGCGATCCCAGTACTTGGGAGGCGGAGGCAGGATGATGGCAGGTTCAAGGCCAGCCTTGGCAACTCAGTGAGGCCCCCAGAAACCTACTGAGACTCTGCTTCCAAATAAAAAACAAAATAAGGCTGGGGGTGGAGCGTGAATGCAGAATCCCCCTGGGTTCCATCCCCAGTACCACTAAATAAATGAATAATCAAAGAGGTAACCCAGGTGAACGGAGGCCGTCGCCCTCAGCACAGGCTGGCGTCCACGCCCCACAGTATTTTGGCAACCGCACTAACACCGGCTGCTTCATGGGAGGATAGTTCTCATTATGTGAAGGTTCAACTGTGTGTGCACGCGCGCACACACACACACACACACACACACACACACACACACACTGGGGTATTGGGAACTGGACCCAGGGGTGTTCTACCTCCAAGCTATATCCCCAGCACTTTTTTGTTTTATTTACTTTTTATTTTGGTGCTGGGATTAAACACAGGGACATTCTACCTCTGAGCTCCACCTCCAGCCCTAATGTTTTTCTTTATTTTGAAACAAGTTCTCACTAAGTTGCAGAGGGCCTCACTAAGTAGCTGAGGCTGTCCTGGAACCATGATCCTCCTGTCTCAGCCTCCAAGTACTGGGGTTTCAGGTGTGTGCCACCATGCCCAGCTTATTTATTTATTTATTATTTATTTATTTATTTATTTATTTATTCCACTGTACTGGGGATGGAACCCAGGGGCATTCTACCTCTGAGCTACACCCCCAGCCCTATTTTTTTATTCTTTTTTTTTTGTGTGTGTGGTACTGGGGTTCCTGGAAGCCCTTCTACCTCCAGGCTATACTCCCAGACCTATTTTATATTTTTATTTGGAAACAGGGTCTCTTAAGACAGCGAGGCTGGCTTCAAACCTGCGCAATCCTCCTGTCTCCGCCTCCCAAGCGCGGGGATTATAAGCGTGCGCCACCATGCCCGGTTTATTCTTTATTTTGAAACAGGGTCTCAATGAGTTGCAGAGGGCCCCACTCAGTAGCTGAGGCTGTCCTCAAACCCTGATCCTCTGGTCTCAGCCTCCCGAATGCTGGGATTACTAGCGTGCGCCACCACGCCCAGTTTATGATTTATTTTGAATAAAACAGGGTCTCACTAAGTTGCAGATGGTCTTGCTGAGGCTGGCGGCAAACCTGCAATCCTCTCTCAGCCTCCCAAGTATTGGGATTACACGCCGGCTCCCGTAGCCCGAATCATGTGCTTGTTACTCTTCGCAATAATTAGTGAGCCACATAGGACACACGTACTTTATATATTTGTGTATGTATATACATATATATATTTTCCCCCCATGAGAATGGTGTCTCTAAGCCGCCCAGGGCTGGTCTTGAACTCCTGGGCTCCAGTGATCCTCTCCCCTCCGCCCTCCAAGTAGCTGGGATACAGGGACCCCACGACGCACTGCCAGGCTGCCCAGGCTGCGCCTTGGACCGCAGCTCTCTGCCCCTTGCCTGACCTTCTAATGGTCGATGCTCCCCAACTTTGGGCCACCTAAGATGGACACTCTGCGGGCGAGGACCCCAGACACCAAGGCCTTAGCGTCGCGGCCGGGCCGCTGCCCCTGCGCAGACAGCAGGGGGACAAACCCCCCTCCCGGCATCCAGAGGACCTCGTCCCCAGGAGGCAGAGCCCAGAGCCTGTGAAACGCCCTCCCCAGGGCACCCCGAACTTGCTCACCCCCAGGAATGTAAACAAGCCCTTCGCAGAGCTTTCCTCCCTGGGCTGCTGTCTGCTCAGAGGCTCCCAGATCCACCCGTCCTGCCTGCCTGCAGGTGAGACTGTCAGAAGCCCAGGCAGCAAGACTGACGCCGGCCCACCCAGCAGAGGCGGAAGGCCAGACAGGAGGAGCCGAGGAGCGCCCAGGACCGCCAACCAAGGAAGCAAGGATCCATGGAAGCTGGCCGAAAGGCGCCAATGGGCATTGCACAATAAACGACCTAAGTCGGGTGCGGTGGCACACGCCTGTCGCCTCAGTATCTGGGAGGCTGAGATAGGAGGGGCACAGGTTCAAGGCCAGCCTCAGCAACTTAACGAGACCCTGTTTCAAAACAAAAAAAAAATAAGGCTGGAGGGTGTAGGTCAGAGGTAGGATGTTCCTGGATTTAACTTCAGCATCACACACAAATATAATGATTAATAATAATAATAATAATAATAATAATAATAATAGCTGGGCGTGGTGGCACACGCTTGTAATCCCAGCGATTGGGAGGCTGAGACAGGAGGATTGCACAGGTTTGAAGCCAGCCTCAGCTACTTAGTGAGACCGTTTCCAAATAAAATAGGTCTGGGAGTGTAGCCTGGGGGTAGAGAGCCCCTGGGTTCCACCCCCAGTACCACAGAAATGATAATAATAATAATGATAATAAATAAAATAGGGCTGGGGGTTATAACTCAGATATAGAACTCCCCAAATGGGTTCAATCCCTAATACTGCAATAAAATTAAATACCTGGGCACCGTGGTGCACGCTGTACTCCAGTACTTGGGAAGCTTAGACAGGAGGACCACAGGTTTGTGACCAGTCTCCGGTCCTTAGTGAGGCCCTCTGCAATTTAGCAAGACTCCATTTCAAAATAAAGAACAAGCCGGGCGTGGCGGGCATGCTTGTAATCCCCGCGCTTGGGAGGCTGAGACGGGAGGATCTTGATTCAAGGCCAGCCTCAGCTACTAAGTGAGGCCCTTTGCAACTCAGTGGGACCCTGCTTCAAAATAAAAAATAAAAAATAGGGCTTGGGGTATAGCTTGGAGGTAAAATGCCCCTGAGTTCTATTTTTTTTTTTTTTTTTTTTTTTTTTTTGGTGGTACTAGGGGTGGAACCCAGAGGCTTTCTACCTCCGGGCTATACTCCCAGACCTTTTTTTTTAAATATATATTTTATTTGGAAACAGGGTCTCGCTAAGTTGCCAAAAGCCTCACTAAGTAGCCGAGGCTGGCTTCAAACCCATGCGATCCTCCTGTCTCAGCCTCCCGAGTGCGGGGATTACAAGCGTGTGCCACCACGCCTGGCTTGAGTTCCATTTCTAGTACCGCAAATTAATAATAATAATAATAATAATTAATAATAATATAATAAATAAAATAGTGCTGAGGGTATAGCTTGGAGGTAGAATGTTCGTGGGTTCAATCCTTAGTACTGAAAAAATAAATAAAAAATAAACAAATGCCAGGCGTGGTGGCGCACGCTTGTAATCCCAGCATTTGGAGGGTGAGACCGGAGGATCGAGGTTTGCGGACAGCCTCAGTTACTTAGTGCGGCCCTTTGCAACTCAGTGAGACCTGGTTTCAAAGTAAAGAACAACAACAACAAAAAAGGGTTGGGCATGGCGCTGGAAGGTAGAATGCCCCTGGGTTCCATCCCCAGTACCACAAAAATAAATAAATAAATAAATAAATAAGTAAGTAAATAAATAAATAAATAAATACTGAACATTCTAAAAGTAAAATGAATACAAAAGACTCTGGCTGCTCCCCCAACTGTTAGGAGACTACAAATGTCTGGGCCTCTGTGAGCCAGGAGCAGCAGCCCCTTCCCTGGAAGCGCCAGTGAGGGGCTTGGAGGCTGACTGAGGGTTTGGGGAGACGAGGGCTGGTGGACGCACGGGGCTGGCCCCACCAGGCCGCGGTCCCCAGGCAGGCGAGGGGGCTGGACACCATCAATGGACCAGGACATCTTGGTCCTTTCTCGCTGCTGTGCAGAGGAGAGTCAGGTTACCGTCCCCCACGAGGAGCCCAGGGGTCCCTGAGGCTGCCGATGTGGGGGGCGGGCACAGACCTGGGCCCCTTGCGCTGGGGTCCCCACCCCCGCCTTCTCTGTGCTGCTGTCAGGACACGGCCTCAGTTTCTCCAGGCAGCAACCATCTCGAAAGCTCACAGGGCCCATCGGCCAAGCCGAGACAGCCCGGCGCCCACCCACGCCGCCCAGGGAGGGGCTGGACCGGCGGGGCACGCCAGCGTGGGCTCACATCCATCCGTCTGTCCACCCCGCAGAGCGTCCACTCAGCCCCGATGGCCACGGGACAGCTCTCCCACCCCTTGCAGCTCAGTTTCCCACCTCCGGGAGGCCCCTGCGTGGGTAGAGGAGGGGCCTGCGAGGGTCTTGTCTCCCCTTGGCCCCGGAGCTGGCCAGAGGCCTCTTCCTCCTGCTGCACACGCCTCCCCTCCCATCTTGTCCTTGTGTTACCTCGAGCTCCAGTGGCTGATGGGGACAGAGCGGGGGGGGGACTTCAGTAGAGGGGCCGGGACCCCGCCCCTGGCCTGCCCGGGACACCCCAATGCAGCCCGTGCCAGCCCCTTAGCCACTGGAATCTCCTCGCAAGGACAGGGGGACTGGCGTAGGCAGAAGTGGCCCACCCGCACCCTGGTCGGGCACTGGCTGGGGCAGGGGCTCTGGGCTGTCAGGCCGATGCCCCTGGCAGCTGTCTCCAGCTCCCCGCCCCACCGCCCCCAGGACTCCTATTTCACTGAAGAGATTAAGACCACCTGGCGAGAGCCCCCTCCAGCCCTCCCTTGTCCCAGCCCTCCCTCCTAGCCCCTTAGGCCCCTGGAGGTGCCCTCCCACCCCCCCTTTTCCCACGAAGCCCCCACACCCGGCCTTGTTTAGGCTGGACACCGCTGTCATACTGATGGCTGCCTCTATCACCTCTCCCTCCAGGGCCACTGCCCAGGAAGCCCTCCTGCACCCGAGCCCCCAGCCCCTCCTGTACCCGAGCCCCCAGCTCCCCCCCAGCCCTGGGCTCCATACTCCCCCAGCCCCTCCTGCACCCGAGCCCCCAGCCCCCCCAGCCTTGGGCTCCATGCTCCCCCAACCCGATATGTCCCTGCCTTAGACCCGTCCATCTCCTGCCCAGGCCCAGCCATCGGCTGCAGCCTCCTGCCATCCCTCACAGGTGTCTGGAGAGAGCTGGGCTCCGAGCCCGGGACCCCGCTCCCGTCCAGCCTCAGCAGAGGGCCCGTCCAGCGTGCCAGGAGTCCGCAGGCCAAAAGCCCGAGGAATCTGAGCTCTGGAAACGCAATCCTGAGCTCCCTGTTTGCTTTTGGGAAATTCCAACCTGGTTCAACAAAGCCTCGCAGGAGGGAAGGGACTTGTCAGGGCTGCGGTGGGGCCGGGCTCTGGGACTGGGGGAAACCGAGGCCGCGTTGGGGGGTGCACGGGCAGATGGGAAGCAAGGCACAGTGCCTAAGTGGGCTTCTAGGGGTGCAGCTGGGTGGCCCGCCTCTCCAAACCCCAGACGAGGCTGAGACAGGAGGCTCAGCAGCCCAGTGAGCTCGTTTCCAAATCAAAATGAAATAGGCTGCGGGTGTAGCACGGAGGTAGAATGCCCCTCGGTTCAATCCCTAGTACCACAGACAGAAAGGAAGAGAGAGAGGCACACAGAGGCCTGGAACATCAGCTGAGCTCTGAGTGAGCCAGCGAGGGCTCACCCGTTTATTTCCTTTCTCCTCCTCCTCCTCCCCTCTTCCTCCTCCTCCTCCTCCTCCTCTTCCTCCTCCTCCTCCTCCTCTTCCTCCTCCTCCTCTTCCTCCTCCTCCTCCTCCCCTCCTCCTCCTCCTCCTCTTCCTCCTCTTCCTCCTCCTCCTCTTTTTCCTCCTTTCCTCCTCCTTCTCCTCTCCTCCTCCTCTTCCTCCTCCTCCTCCTCCTCCTCCTCCTTCTCCTCCTTCTTCTTTTCAGTACTGGGGATGGAACCCAAGGGCATTCCACCTCTGAGCTACACCTCCAGCCTGATTTTTTTATTCTTTATTTTGAAACAGGGTCTCACTGAGTAGCTGAGGCTGGCCGTGAACCTGTGATCCCCTATCCCAGCCATCTGGGAAATGGGGGGATTACAAGCCTGTGCCACCGCGCCCGGCTCATAGCCCCCATTTTTAGAATGAAAACCCTGGGACTGGGGCGCCCTAGATGCAGAGTCCTGCAGGGGAGGCCCTCTGGCCCCAGTGCAGGATAGTGGCCGCACTGCCACCCAGGCTCCTGGCGCCCGTGCCTTAGTGCTGAAGAGGGCAGGGCCATCAAGGCTCCTGTTCTCCTTTGAAGAAGTGTTACTTCTGGCCTCTGCCTCCTTCAGATGAAACCCAGTGGCATTCTACCTTCAAGCTACACCACAACTCTTTTTAGTTTTTTTGTTTTGTTTTGTTTTGTTTTTGCAGTCCTGGGGATGGATCTCAGGGGCCTTTGACCTCCGAGCTACGCCCCCAGCCCTATTTTTTATTCTTTATGTTGAAACAGGGTCTCACTGAGTTGCAGAGGGCCTAAGTAGCTGAGGCTGTCCGTGAACCGCGATCCTCCTGTCACAGCCTCCCAAAGGTTGGGACTACAAGCGTGCGCCATCATGCCCGGCTGGTTTTTATTTTTGAAACAGGGTCTCACTAGGTTGCTGAGGCTGGCCGCCAACCTGCCATCCTCCTCTCTCAGCCTCTCAAGGGTGCACCACTATTCCTGGCTTGAAACACTGACGCTTAGGTGAAGAGGGGTGTGCATGCGTGTGTCTAAGGACTGGACTCGGGGCCTCACGCGCTGGGCAAGTGCTCTACCACTGAGCTCCACCCACAGCCCTTTTTATTTTTGAGACAAGGTCTTGAAAAATGGCCGAAGCTGGCCTTGAGCTCGTAACCCTTCTGCCTCGGGCTCTCACCCCACACCCGGCCAGGTCCCCTGGAGTTACGAAGACGAAGACGATGGAGGCGTCACTGGGCGTGAGCACACGCCTGTCATCCTACTGGGGAGCTGAGACAGGGTGGCGGGTTCCAGGCCAGCCTCAGCAACTTAGCGAGACCCTTTCAGAGTACAAAATAAAATAGGGCTGGGGCATAGCTCAGAGGCAGGACGGCCCTGGGTTCAATCTCTGGTTTAACAAAAAGACACGGGTCATCACAGAGTCTACTGCAGCCCCCGCCCCCCCGTGAGGGTACTGGTGTGTGTGAGCCCATGCCCATACATCTGTCCCTGTCCAGCATGTGCGTGGACACAGGCTCGCCCATGGTCACAAGTGTTATGGTGCGCTCACGCAGGCACACGCGTGTTCGAGGGAGCGTGTGGCGGGTGTACACACGCCCACTTATGTGCACGCTGTCAAGTGCGTGTGTGTGCGTGTGTCTGCAGGCGGCTGAGCTTGGGCAGGCGGGCGGCGGTCCCCCGACCCTGCCGCCTTGCGGGGCTGATGCGGCCACCGGGCATCTGGCGGAGGGGCCGCGTGGCCAGGAGATGGACAGGCAGCTCCCCATGTGTCTGCTCCTCCCGCCAAGTGGGCAGCTAAGTCAACAACCCAGAAACCGGAGAGGGCCGAGCCTGGCTGTCCATCAGTCTGTCTGTCTGTTTGTTTGTTCTGGAGTTGTGGGAACTTCCAGGCTGCAGGGGCCCCGGTGCCCCCCTGGAGGCTGGGGGCAGGGGTGCCACCACCGCCAGCCCCCTGACCAGCCCTCTCAGCAGATCTTCCCCATGTGTGGTTCTGAGCACGTGGCCCCAAATATGGGGGTGATGTCCACTGCTGTGGAGACCCCCACCCAGCACCACTCAGCTTGGAGGGCGGGTGCCGCCCCCCCATCCTTATTACCTCCTCCTCCTCCTCCTCCTCCTCCTCCTCCTCCTCCTCCTCCTCCTCTTACTCCTCTTCTTTGATCCTGGAGCTTGAACCCAGAGGTGTTCTACCTTCAAGCTACACCCTCCTGCCCTTTTCATTTTTTAATTTTGACATAGAGTCTGGCTACCTGGTGTGATGGCATACACCTGTAATCCTGGTACATGGGAGGCTGAGACAGGAGGACTGCAGGTTTGAGGCCAGCCTCAGCAACTTAGAGACTGTTTTAAAGTTAAAAAAAAAAAAAAACAAGCCCAGTGAGAAGGCACTTACTTGTAATTTGAGAGGCTGAAACTGGAGGATCGAAGCCTTAGCTACTTTGCAACTCAGTGAGACCCTGTTTCAAAATAAAGAATAAAAAACAGGGCTGGGGGTGCAGCTCAGGGGTAGAATGCCCCGGATTCTCCCCAGCACCACACACCCACAAAAGTGCTTGCGGTGTAGCTCAGAGGGTCAATCCCCACTGCTGCGGCAACCTGTGGTCCTCCTCGACCTCCCAGGGGCCAGGATGACAGGGGAGGCTGCCACGCCCCCGGCTTCCTGCCTTCTTTAACCACTACAGCAATCCCCTGAGTGTCCGGCTCTCTTGGACCTCAGTTTCCCCTTTTGTTCACCCCAGTCTGAGATGGGTCAGGCCCTTCCCCGGGAGGAGGCAGGTGGGTTTCTCTGGGCCCAGAGGCGTCCCAGGTGACGCTGTGGGAGGGGCCTGGCCCCTAATCAGTTCACACCCAGGCCGCCAAAACATGCGCTGAGCCCACGCACACACACACACACACACACAGCCGTCCCTAACTCCCGGACTTGGACTTCGCTACGGCGTTGGTCAGGTCCGCAGGGCCAGGCTCACCTGGACACCTCCTCCTCGGAGCCCCGGGTCTCCCTCCTGCGAACCTCGCCGGCAAGCCCGTGTGCTCGGCGCTGGGCAGAGTGCCCGCCCAGCAGTTCAGGCAGAGGACACCGGGTGGGCTTAGCAGGGGCTTCGTTACTGGAGGGGCAGCCATGGCTGTCCAGAGGGAACCAAGGCCCAGGGGCTGCTGCAGCCTCCGGAGCCGGGTGGAGTCGTGGAGATCCCAGGCCGGGAGGGGAGGCGGCTCCTTCTCCAAGCTCCCCTGGCCGCTCTCCGGCAGAGACGAGGGAGACAGACACAGCTCTGTTAACTGGGGCTGGGAAACAAGGTCCCAAGCCCCTCGCTCTGCGCCCTGTCCGGGCTCCAGCTCCAGGCCACGCGGGAAGCACTTCAGTTCTTGCCCGGCACCTGGAGGGTCTGCAGACCTGCTCTGGGCGGGCGAGGGCGGAATGCCAGACCCTTTGTTACCGCCACTGCGGCCAGGTCCTGCTCCATCCCCACCATAGTGCCGGCGGCGGCTCTTCCCCCAGATTGGAGGTGAGTGGTCAAAGAGGGTACAGAGGTCACAGCAAAGGGTTCCCCACCAGCCGGGCGTGGGGCGCACGCTTGTCATCCGGCGCTTGGGAGGCTGAGACAGGAGGATCGCAGTTCATGGCCAGCCTCAGCTACTTAGTGAGGCTCTCTGCAACTCAGTGAGACCCTGATTCAAAATAAGGAATAAAAAATAGGGCTGAGGGTGTAGCTTGGAGGCAGAATGACCTGGGTTCCATCTCCAGTGCCTTAAAAAAAAAAAAAAAGTGTCCCACCAGCCTGCCCGCCTCCGGGAGTAGCCCCGCAGGCGCCGGCCAGAGGGGATGAGGTGCTGAGAGTTGGGGACCGAACGGGGAAAGGGAAAAGGAACGGAGCCTTCCAGCACCCCAGCCTCTCCCGTCTCCAGCGAAGGTCGAGCCCCCAGCTGCCTGCCTGTCCCAGGACACTCGACACATCCCAGGCGGCCGGGGCGGAGCCGCTGACAGCCGCCCGGAGCCCGGGCGGGCGCAGGCTGCTCGGGAGGGGCGCGGCGCTGGGGACAATTCCCAACTATCAGTTCTGAAACGAATTAACCGGGTCAGAAAGAGCCCGGCCTGCTCCTGCTTGCCTCCGCGCCAGGGGAGGAGGACGCAGCCTGCTTCAGCCTCTTGGCGCTCTGGATCCTAGGAGGCATCCCAAGCTGCAGCCCCCAACTCCCGGGGCCTGTGGGCCCCTGCTCAGGGCCCCTGTCCCCTCATTTGGCCCAAGCAGCCCGGGGGGCGCTGCTCCTGCACGCCCAGGCTAAGTAAGGAACGGGGAGCTCAAAGCCTGGGGCTTCCAGCCCTCCAGAGACACTGGCGGGGTCTTCCAGGGCCGGCCGGAGGTGCGGCGAAGTGAGGGGGTTGGGGGCCGGGGCGCCCGTCTGCCGGCTCCCCTGGGGAGCCACGTGCGCCCAGGGGAGGCGGAGCTGGGGCCGCCTCCTGCGTGCTGGGGGGAAAACAGAAATTTAGTCTGGTTTACTGAAGATGCCTGACCAGGGGGTGAGTCGGGCACGCTGGACTCCAGAGGCAGGGCTGGGCACAGCTCAGCGCCCTCGGGGCCATCTGCAGGGCCCAGGGGCAAGACAAAGACTGCCCCAGCCACCGACCAGGCACTCTCCCGAGCTCCCACCCCCGCCCCGTGCTGCCCGGCTCAAAGCCAGCCTCGGTTTTAGGGGCCCTAAAATGGTCTCATCGGGGCCGCCGCGCCCTCCTAGGCGTGGAGAAATGCGGACTTCACATTCACCCTGCATGGCGCCTGGAGGAGGCGACCGGGCAACCCCGTCCCGGCGCTGCACGGCACCCTGAGGACTCTGACCAGGGCGGCTCGCACCCTCCGGCCAGCCTCGCCCTCCTGGCCCACCGAGCCGGCTCGCAGCCCCGCAGTGATGGAGGTGTGGCCGGCAGGGGGAGCGAGGCGGAAGGGAGCCGCAGCCCAACCAGGTGAGGGAGGAACACTTCCCCGGCGAAGCGCTGTGTCGATTCCGTAGGGGCCTGGGGCCGCCGGGCGGGCGAGCCCCTCTGGGCTGTGGGAGGGCATCAGGAGTGGGGTGGCGACGGACGTAGAGGAGCCGGGGCGGCTGGGCCGGAGGCTGCGGTGGCGCGGAGCGAGCGCGGTGACTGAGGACCCCGTCCCACGCCCCGGGCTGGACATTCGAGTCCTCGGGTCTTGAAGCCCTTCGGGTCCCCTCAGCAGAGGGAGGGCCCAGAAGGGTCCCGACATGAGCTGCGGGGCTGGTGCTTTCGCCATCAAGCGAGTGAGTATTTGGCGGATTGGGAGGGTCGGCACCGACTGACCGACTGACCGACCAGCCGACCAACCGAGGGCAGAGGGCCCCCTCGCCCCTTCCCCTCGCCCCGCAGGCCCCGCAGCTTCCTCTGCCCCGCGGGTGCCTCTGCTCAACAGGCAAGCCCGCCAGGCAGGAAGGGGTTAACGGGGGCTGAGGCCGGCTCTCCCCTCCCGCGGGAGGCGTGGGGCCGGACACGCGGACCTGACCTGGACTGTCCACGAGGCTCCAGCTCTTACTTTCGCTTTTCTGTGACCAGGCCCAGCATCGGCCTGCTACCGCAGGTGTGTGCGGGACACAACCCCTGTGCCACAAAGCTGCGGCACTGTGCACCCTATAGTGCCAAGCTCATGCAGGGAACCCCCCCACCGTGTCCTGGGCACAGGAGCCCACTCGCGGCCTGCGGCCCAGGGTGTCTCTAGTGCAGACCTCTGCTGCTGGCTGCCTCCGGCATTGCGCCCGGCCACCACCTACACCGGCCAGTGCCTTCCCGTCACCTGCCACAGCCAGGGCTCCTGCTCCACAGGCAGCTCCCGGGGTCGCGGAGGTGACCCCGCTCCAGGGGGAGGCAGAGTGGTCTGGAACACAGCGGTCCCTGTGTGCGCCTCCCTGGCCCACCTCAGTTCAGTGATGGCCACTGGGTGACACGGGTCACTGTCCCGGTGGGTTGTGGCTCGGAAGGGGGCCTGGTGACAGCTTCCTGACAGGGTCCACAGGGTCCAGCTGCGGCCAGGAGTGCGGAGGGGGCGTGTCCTGGTACACACAGGCACACACCCCACGTCCAGGACCCGACGCCATCCACACACACAGCTCCTGTTCTATGGACCCCCAGATCGGCGCCATTCCCTCCAGAGTAGAGCCCTCTCCCTGCTTTCTCCATGGAAGCCTCTACAGCCCAGGGCACCAAGCCCCGAGGTTCGAGGTTCTGAGAGCCAGCCCTAGGGGAGCCTTCTGCCTCTCCCTGGCACCCCAAGTCGGGCCGGAGGCCTACGAAGCCTTGGAAATGGAGGTCCTGCCTGCCATGACAGCGCAGGCCGCGAGGCTCCTGGGAGTCAGGGAGGCCGCAGGCTTGACACCCAGCTGGACAGACCCTGGACAGGAATGCCATGGACAAGCCCAACTGGCCAGAGGCCTCGGGGGAGACAGTAGGCCCAGCCAGGCCTTGGCACAGGGATGCCCGGGCCTAGAGGCCGCTGAGCTGAGGCCTGGCCGGCGCCTCCTGCGCGGGCCTTCCTGGTGGGCAGCCTGGCTGTGGAGTGACCACGGGGCAGCGCGGGACCAGGCGGCCTGAACTTCTCCGACGTGTCCCCGGCTCCCTTGGCCGGTCAGGCCCCGCCCCCGGCCCTCCCTGCGCCCGGCCGGTGCGTGGGGAGGTCGGAGGAGCGGGCACTGCCCACCCTCCGGATGTAAAAGCGTCCTGGCCAGAGGCGGGCGGTGCGCGGGTGCGCGTGACGCTCGGGCTCCCAGGCTGTGCGGCCTGGGCGGCGTCCCCGGCGCAGGTCCCCGCGCCACAGCGAGCTGACCTGGGGCTGGGGGCCGAGGGGCACTTGCCGGGCTGGGGCCCGTCCCACAGTGGGCGCTAAGGACTGAAGGACCCGCAGTCCCGGGTGTCAGCGGTGGCCGGCGCGGGAGCTGTGCTCTCCCACCCAGGTGCAGGGGGCAGCCGGGGAGGAGGCGGAGGAGAGAGAGGACCGGGCCCAGGCGGTCCCTCGGGTGCCTAAGTGCCCTGCCACCGTGGGCCGGGCTGGGTGCTGCGGCTCAGGGCCTCTCCCCTGGGCCTGGAGAAGCCCGCCTCGGGCCAGGGAGGGTGGCGGGATGGTCTAGGGGTTGGGTGGCCGAGACGAGGGGCTGGGAAGTTGGGGCACAGGAGGGCCCCAATGGCCAGCGCGCCCCACCCGTCCGGGGGGTCGACAGTGGCCCCGAGTGGGGGCGGGCGCCGCCATCCCGGGCCGGGGGCGCCGTGAGTGGCCCGCAGGCGCCCGCCCCCGGCCGGGGGCTGGGCTGGGCTGGGCGCGGTGCGCTGGGCGCAGCAGTCGGAGGCGGAGGCGGCGCCGGCCAGGCCCGGCGCCTATGGACGCGCGGAGCCCGCTGTCTCCCCGGGCCAGCGCGTTCAGCGTAGCCTCTCTGGTTGCAGCCCAGGCCTCGGAGGGCGCCGCCCACCCGGGCCCCGGGGCCCCCGGCCCGGCGAAGTCTCTCGGGCTGCCGGGACCCCCGGCCGGGATGCACTTCAGCACGGTTACCAGGGACATGGAAGGTGAGCCTGTGCGTCTACACCGCGGGACGGCGCTCCGACGGCGGGCACCCTCGGGCGGCGGGAGGACCGCGGGGAGGAGGGACGGCGGGCGCGGGGAGGAGGAGGGGGCGACAGAGCCGAGCCCCGAGACGGAGAGCGGGAGGTGGGGACGGAAATAAATAAACAGGCAGGAAGGCGCGATCGGGAAACCTAGGGCCCGCGAGAGGAGAGGAGAGGAGGAGAGGAGAGGAGAGGAGAGGAGAGGAGAGGAGAGGAGAGGAGAGGAGGAGAGGAGGAGAGGAGGAGAGGAGAGGAGAGGAGAGGAGAGGAGGAGAGGAGGAGAGGAGGAGAGGAGGAGCGGAGCGGGCGCCGGCGGCGCGGAAGGCAGGGCGAGGAGTCGGTAAGGAAAACAAATGCAGGCACGACTCCGCCGGCGGCTCGGCTAGGAGGGGCGGACGGACGGACGGACGGACAAAGGGCCGGGGGCCGGCGGGGCGGGGCGCGCGGCTCCTCCCCCGGCGGGCGCTCGCGGGCCATGCTCTCCGCCGCGTCCAGCCCGCGGCTCACGCGGCTCTCGCCCTTGTGCGACGGCGCAGCCTTCGCGGCCAGCAGCCTGGGCGGCCTGGGCGGCCCGGGGCCCTTCCCGGGCGCCGACCCCTACGGCCCGCCGCCCGCCTGCCCCTTCGCGCCCGCCGCGGCCGAGCCCGAGGGCCCCGCGGCGCCGGTGAAGAAGAACGCCAAGGTGGCCGGCGTGAGCGTGCAGCTGGAGATGAAGGCGCTGTGGGACGACTTCCACCAGCTGGGCACCGAGATGATCGTCACCAAGGCCGGCAGGTCAGCGCCCTCCCCGCGCCGCCACCTGCGGGCTCCGGCCGGCCACGGGGGAAGCCGACCGCCCCCCGCAGGGCCGCCCGGCCCCAGCCCGCAGGACCGCCCGGCGGGCCCCGGCCCCAGCCCGGCCCGGCCCCAGCCCGCAGGACCGCCCGGCGGGCCCCAGCCCCAGCCCGGCCCGGCCCCAGCCCGCAGGACCGCCCCGCGGGCCCCAGCCCCAGCCCGGCCCCAGCCCCAGCCCGGCCCCCCGCCCCGGCCCGGCCCCAGCCCCAGAGCGCACTGCAGCCAGACTCGGCGCTGGGTCCACCTCCCAGGAAACCCCCGCCTCTGCCTTAGAGTTCAGTCTATGCGGGCGGTAGAGAGCAGAAGCCAAGCAATTGCCTGCGAGACCTTAGGAGGGACTTGAGACTTTAAAACCGTGTGCGGGTCGGCGGGCCTCGCGTCCCCGGGCCTACATTTCGGGCACTGGCGGCCCGGCTGGCTCCGCTCGGGTGGCCCGTATTTGCTCTCAGGGCTGAGCGAGAAGGGAAACAAGTTCTACAGAAGCACCCGATTTGACCAGAAGACAAAGGCGGGTGCTGGGCTGTGTCTAATGTACACACCGGCGCTGTCGGCCAAGGGGACCTCGGGCCTGTTTGCAAAGCCTTCCGTGGTTTCTGTTTCCTTGCCGAAGCCGCGGCTCCCCCGGTAGCCCGGGCCCCAGCCTCCTACCCCGCGCATTTCCCAGGTCCTCCTTGCTGTCCGTAGGCACGCGGAGGGGAGAGCTGCCGGCCGGCCGGCCTGGTGGCTCAGGTCGGTGAAGCAAGGGCCTTGTCAGTGGCTTGGCTCGGTTTACCCTAGAAACCAGGATTGGGCAGCACCCTCTGGCCTGCAGAGGCTTCCGTGGCAGGAGACCTGTCCGGGGCCTGGCTCCTGGCATCTGCTTTTGCCCTGCCGCCTGAAAGGAGTTAGCTGCCACCGGTGAGGGGAGACAAGAGGAGGGGGCCAAGCCTTCAAGGCTAGTCCAGCGGCACCATCGGGCTCGGACTGGCCCACGGCCAGCGGCCCAGCCAGGAACTGTAAAATGTCCTTTCTAGAGTCTGACCCGGTGACTAAATTGGGATCCAGAGAGGGGATTGGGAGCCCTCTGAGGAGAACGGCTGGAGCCGCGTCTGGCCTGGGCCTCGCCTCTAGCCTCTAGGGTTTTGCCTCTTGGGGGAAGCAGGACCTCGCCTGGGGCTTGCGGAAGGTGGGGAGGCTCCAGCATGAAGCCAGGGCTCGAAGTCGGGGCTCCCGGCCAGAGGGAGTGGGGAACAGTGGCAGACCCAGCTGGAAAAGACCGCAGGGACGCCTGGGATCCCGCGGACTACCCGGTTTCACTTTTGTTGGAGCCGGGAACCACGCAGTTCAAGCCAGGGAGGCTGTCGGGGGTAGGACGGAGGGCCAGGGACCGCGTCTTGGGCGCCTGCTGGGTGCAGGGAGCCAAGGGATGGGCTGGGCAAGGCCGGTCTCCTCGGGCCGCAGGGCAGAAGCGGCTCCGAGGCTCCCGGGCTGGGCGCTGAGCCTGTTCGGCGCTAGTGTAGAGCGCCTGGGCCTGGCCCGGGGGGTCGGGTCCGCCACCTGCGGCTGGTCGGGGCCTAGTCGGGGTAAAGCTGCTGAGTGGGCTGAGACCTAGCGGGAGGAGGACTGAGCCGAGGGCAGCCCGTCCTCCCCGCCTGGGTGACCCGAGGCCTGCACCCCCAGGCGGATGTTCCCCACATTTCAAGTAAAGCTCTTCGGCATGGACCCCATGGCGGATTACATGCTGCTCATGGACTTTGTGCCGGTGGACGACAAACGCTACCGGTAAGCCAACCCCTGGACCTGGGAGGGTCCCGAGGAAGAAGCCGGCGGGCTGGCTGCCACTGAAAACCGTGCCCTTAGCTCTGGTGATGGTTCTTGCTCCCAAGCACCTGCTCCCTCCCCTGCCCCCTGGGTCCCAGGCCCCCTCCAGAACCAGCCCTTCGGGAGGTCCTGCAGCCAGGTACCCCTTGAACTTGAGGCCTGGGCAGCCAGGATGCTTGGGGACTGGGGCCCTTGTGCCTGAGCTGACCGGACCAAGCACGCAGCCTACAGGAGCGCCTCCTGCCTCTTCCACCCCCTGCCCCCATCTCCAGGGAATGCTGGGTCCCAGAGCTGGGCCGGAAAGGTGGGGTGGCCCGGAGAGATTATGCTGGGCGGGCCTGGGCTGCCCAGACAATTAACAGCAATTAATAAAGCAATTCGGGCCGCCCTGTGCCCGGGGCTGCCGGCGAGGCCCAAACCCGACTCCCGCCACGTCGGCACTGGGGTGGGCGGACCCGCGTGCCGCGAAATGAGGAGCGGAGGGCGCCCGGGCTCCCTCTGCAGCCCAGCGGCTCGAGCCCACGCTGCTCCTGTGCCCTGGGGGCTGGCCGGCGTTTTCTGGGTTTTCCCAGCCCCTTGTGGAAGCGCCCAGCCCGCGTGCGTGACATCGGAAGGCTGGATACCGCAGGGAGGACACTCCTCCGCGGCACAGGGGACCCGGCGGCCTGGCCTGCGCCGTGTGGCCTGACCCTGCCTGTCCCCGTGCCGCCCGCCCCAGGTACGCCTTCCACAGCTCCTCCTGGCTGGTGGCCGGCAAGGCCGACCCTGCCACGCCGGGCCGAGTGCACTACCACCCTGACTCGCCCGCCAAGGGCGCACAGTGGATGAAGCAGATCGTGTCCTTTGACAAGCTCAAGCTGACCAATAACTTGCTGGACGACAATGGCCACGTGAGCGATCCCTCTCCGGCCCCGGGCTGTCCCTGCTGCCGAGGCAGCTCACAGATGGGCCCCGGGGCGGCGAGCCGCAGAGGGTAGGCCTGCCCGGGAGAGCGGAGCGCTTCCTTCCCGCCTCACCCACTCTGAGCGGCTGGCCTGCGCGTGGGGCAGGAGGCTCTGTGCTTCTCTGCAGGCTGGGCTCTGCCCTGCAGGCCCCTTACTGGCCCCCCAGGAACGGGCATCCAGACCCTGATTTCTTGCCCCTCGTCGTTCCAGGAGGTCCCATGGGTCCTGCGGCCTGGCCTCTAGGGAGTTACGCGGGCTTCCTGGCTCTGGCCGCGCCCAGCCCCGCTCCGGAGCTGACCCCCGCCTTGTCTTCTAGATTATCCTCAACTCCATGCACAGATACCAGCCCCGCTTCCACGTCGTGTACGTGGACCCGCGCAAAGACAGCGAGAAGTACGCAGAGGAGAACTTCAAAACCTTTGTTTTCGAGGAGACCCGCTTCACCGCCGTCACCGCCTACCAGAACCACAGGGTGAGGGAGGCCCGTGGCCGTAGGGGCTGGGTGCGGTGTGCGAGGCTGCCTGGGACCTGCAGGCCGTGGGGCCTGGCGGAGCACCGGGGCTGGGGCCTCCACCCCGCGCCCTCCAGCTGCGCCCACTCTCGGGGCGGCCTGCGGTCTCCTCTCAGCGTGACCTCTGAAGCAGCAACTGTCACTGCCTGAAAGTTTGTTTTCCAAACCATTCCGGAAACTCCCTGTGAGGGGCCTGATCCGAGGTCCCCCCACTGCGCCCCGGGGGGCAGAGGTGACCGCGTTCCCATCCCAGCCAGGGGCACAAGGTCTTCATCCTCGGTTGTTTGAAGCTGCAGGCAGGAGTCCCCTAGCGAGAAAGAGAGGAGAGAGACAGGCAGGGTCCCCGGCCCCTCTAAGCCGCTCCCCCCTCCCCGCAGATCACGCAGCTCAAGATCGCCAGCAACCCCTTCGCCAAGGGCTTCCGCGACTGCGACCCCGAGGACTGGTGAGTGGCCCCGGGGCGGGCGGGGGCCGGGGGCCGGGGGCGGCGCGCTGACCCGCCCCTCCGCAGGCCCAGGACCCCCCGGCCCGGCGCGCTGCCGCTCATGGGCGCCTTCGCGCGCTCGCGGAACCCCGCGGCCGCCCCCACGCAGCCCGGCGGCGCGGACAGAGGTAGGCCGGGACCCCCGCCCGCGCCCCCAGGCTCGCCCGCGCCCCCCACCCGCGCCTCCGCGCCCCCAGGCTCACCCCCGCCCGCGCCCCCAGGCTCACTCCCGCCCCCCCCGCGCCCCAGGCTCCCCCGCGCCCCCCGCGCCCCCAGGCTCACCCCCGCCCCGCGCCCCCCGCGCCCCCAGGCTCACGCCCGCCCCCAGGCTCACCCGCGCCCCCCGCCCGCGCCCCGGCTCACCCCCGCCCCCCGCAGGCGCGGCCGACGCCCGGCGGGACCCCGAGCGCGGTGCGGGCGCGGCGCTGCTGGGGGACCCCGCGGCCCCCGCGCGGCCCAGCCCCCCGCTCCCGCTGCCGCTCGCGCACCCCGAGCTGCGCCTGGACGCGCCCGCCGCCGAGCCGCACCCCGCCTACAAGTACCCGGCCGCCTACGACCCCTACCTGGGCGCCAAGAGCCGGCCGGCGCCCTACCCGCTGCCCGGCCTGCGCGGCCACGGCTACCCCGCGCACGCGCACCCGCACGCGCACCCGCACGCGCACGCGCACGCGGTGGGCCCCGCCGCCGGCCTGTACCCCGCCGCGGGCGCCGCGCCCCCCGGCGCCTACGACTACGGCCCCAGATAGCCGGCCCGCCGCCCCGGCCCCCCAGCCCGCACGCCGCGACGACCCCAGCCGCCTGCGGGCGGTGTAGATACGTGTAGATAAACGTGTAGATACTGTAGATACCGCGCCCGCCAGCGCGCCCGACGATAAACGGTTTTGGCTTTTGGACGTGGCTGTTGTGTCTGTCTGTTCGCCCCGCACCCTTCATCTGATCCTGTGGGAAACCTGGGAAGAGCCCGTCCCGGGACCGCAGCGCCCCCTCCCGGGGCGCAGGCCCCGCGTGTACCGCACCCCACCCGCAGCTGCCCCGTAGGACGCGGCCGGCCTGTGTCCGCGCTCCCGCTGGCTTTCCTTGGAAACCCGGGTGACAGTCGGACCGGGCCGCCGGGCGCCCACGGGTGGTGTCAAGGCCGCGGGGCTCTGGCGCTTCCCGCGCTGACCTCCTCCACCGTGCGTGTCCCCAGAGTGACCTGGACGGGGGCACAAAGACAGTGGGCATGACTCATCTCCAAACTTGTCTGCGAAGCATTTTTCCCAGGCCAGGTGGCTGGGGGACCGCTCCCCAAGATCTCAACACCAGGGACCGAGCCAGAGGAACCCTTTGATCCGTCCCTTCCTGAAGCCAAAGCAGGAAGAGGCGGCAGCCGGTGGACGCACGTCAGGGCTGACACTGACCAAGCTGCACGGGAAGTGCAGTGGCCTCCCCAGTGTTGAGGGGCCTGGGCACCCGCTTCAAGGGCACGTCCGGGGTCTGGGCGTTTCCAGGTCTGGCCAGTTCCTGGTTGTGTGCCTGACACCGCTGGGGCTGGGGGCCCGAACCTGGCGCTGGAGGCCAGGGGAGGAAGGAAGGGGCTCTGAGGACATCTCCCGGTGCCAGGGTGTGAAGGCGTCTGCAGTGTCTGCCCTGCGCCAAAAGGCTCCGGGAGACAGCTTCGGGGCCCGGCAGTCAGGGTCTCTCCACTAAGCTGTCTGCTGTGACAGCGGCTTCTGCTGGGGGGCCGAGACCATCGCACTGTGCCACAGGTTTGGAGACATGGCGGGCTGGGCACTCCTAGGCCTCCCCCTCTTCCCAGTGAAAAGCAGCCCTGCCACAGCAACACCCAGCTGTGTGTGTGTGTGTGTGTGTGTGTGTGTGTGTGTGTGTGTGTGATTAGAGGCGCTGGTGGGCGAGGGTGGTACACACCTGTAATCCGAGCACTGGGGAGGCTGAGACAGGAGGGTCCACGTTTCAAGGCTAGACAGAGCAACTTAGTGACACCCTGTTTCAAATCAAAGGGTGTGGCTCAGAGCTCAGTACCTACCACACACACGCGGCCGGCGCTATCCACGTGGTCACTTGCCCTTTAATGACTCAGAATAGAATCGCTGGCCCCCTTCCAAGTGTTCCTGTGGTGGCCCCTGTCCCCAGGGCACAGCTTTTCTCCCTGTACCCCACCCTGTGACTCTTGTAAACAGTAGCTTGCAGCAGGCACCCTGGGCTCTGTGATGGGCTGGTGAGGCTTTGGCACTCACAATCCTCCTTTTTTTCCCCCTGGTACTAGTGTTTTAGTGGTACTGGGGGTGGAACCCAGAGGCTTTCTACCTCCAGGCTATACTCCCAGACCTTTTTTTAATATATATTTTATTTGGAAACAGGGTCTAAGTTGCTGACAGCCTCACTAAGTAGCTGAGGCTGGCTTCGAACCTGTGCGATCCTCCTGTTTCAGCCTCCCAAGCGCGGGGATTACAAGCGTGCGCCACCACGCCTGGCCCTGATACTAGTGTTTTAACCTCTGAGCTACACCCCCAGCCCAATTTTATTATTATTATTATTATTATTATTATTATTATTATTATTATTTTGGTGGTACTGGGGGTGGAACCCAGAGGCTTTTCTACTTCTGGGCTATACTCCCAGATTTATTTTTTATATTTTATTTGGAAACAGGGTCTAAGTTGCTGAGAGCCTCACTAAGTAGCTGAGGCTGGCTTCGAACCTGTGTGATCCTCCTGTCTCAGCTTCCCAAGCGCTGGGATTACAAGCGTGCGTCACCACGCCTGGCATCTTATTTTTCATTTGGAAACAGGGTCTTGTTAAATTGCTGAGGGCCTTGCAAATTGTTGAAGCTGGCTTCAAGCCTGCGCTCCTCCTGCCTCAGCCTCCCAAGCACTGGGATCGCAGCGTGCTCCACCTCCGCCCCGCTGGGCTCTCTTCAGTCCTTCTGCAAGCGCTCGGTGATGACCACCCTGCTGTGCGGGTGCTGTCTGGCAAGCCTTTGGTTGCCTTCCCAGCAATCTCCTCTGTGATCGGTATGATCTGAATATTTATGCGCCCCCCAATTCAGGCGCCACGATCATCACCCCACGGTGATGGGATTAGGAATGGAGCCTCGTGAGTGGGATTAGTGCCCCTAGACAAGGGGCCCCAGGGAAGCCTCTTCCCTTTCTGCCAGGTAAAAACTCAGAGAGGAATCCGCCACGCTTTCATCTGGATCCGATTTCAGCTGCAGGACTGGGGCAGAAATCCGCACTGATTGTTTATAAGCTACCTGGTTTATGGCACTGTGCTGGCGCAGCCCGGATGGGCTGGGGCGACTCTTCCCCTGCCCTGCCCACGGTGGGCGGCTGTGGGGAGGGGATCTTATCCCACCTGGGTAGCGCCCACTCACCCACAGTCTAGACTCATGCCTCGGGTCCTCCGGAAGCCACGCTAATGCCCGGTGCAGGGGCGCAAGCCTGTTATCCCAGGACTTGGGAGGCTGAGACAAGAGGATTGCAGGTTCAAGGCCAGCCTCAGCAACTTACTGAGCCCCCCACCCCCGGCACCTTAGGGAGACCCTGTTTCGAATAAAAAATACAAGAAAATTCGGGGGGTGTAGCTTGGCAGTAGAATGTCTCAGCACCACACAGAAGATGAAAAAAAGACAAGTTTACGTGGGCGCTTTGGGGCTCCAGCCCCCACCTGGGAGTCTCCAGCTGGGGAAGTCCCTGGAGCTCGTGGGATCCCTTTGATGACAGCCACAGAGGAGACACCGAGCTCCAGGTGTGCCGCAGATCAAAGCCGGCCCTGAGCCGGGTCCGCAGCCGCAGCTGCCAGGGTCCGGCGAGCGAGGCCGCCGGCAGGGTGGGGAGGCGGCGCTGGTGGACGGAGGGCGGTGGCCGGAGCATCTTCTGGGCAGAAGGGATGGAGGATGCCAGTGTTGGCAGCGTCGGCCGCAGCAGCCCACGTTCCCCAGGCTCTGCCTCGGCTCCCTCTTCACACTGTGGTGCCAACCTCTGCCCAGTGAGCACGGAGGCCCACGTGAGCCCCGGGCACCCCTATTTTGTTTTTGGTACTAGAGATTGAACCCAGGGCATTCTACCTCCTTGCTATACCCACAGCCTTTTTAGTCTTTATTTTTTGTGGTACTGGGGATTGAACCCTGGGCTTTTCTACCTCTAGGCTACACTCCCAGACCTATTTTGTATTTTACTAGGAAACAGGGTCTACTAAGTTGCTGAGAGCCTAAGTCGCTGAGGCTGGCTTTGAAGCTGGGCGAACCTCCTGTCTCAGCCTCCTAAGAACTGGCGTTTACAAGCGTGCCCACCATGGCCGGCTTTCTTCTGTATTTTGAAACAGGGTCTCCCTGAGTTGCCGATGCTGTCCTTGGGCCTGAGACAGATCCTCTTCTCCCAAGCCCGGAGATTCCAGGCATGGGCCGTGGAATCGGCCAGGATTCCGGGATGAGGCTTCCTCCCTCCGTGTGCTTCTCCGGGGCCCACGCGGGGCTCACCTAAGCATCCGCGCCGCCTTGCCCGCTCTCCATCACCCCTCGAGCCCCTCCGCGCTGTGGGGGCTCGGCCTCAGAGCAGCGGGGCGGGCCTCAGGGGCACCAAGCCTTGCGCGCTGGATGGGGCCTTTCTCCTGGTGTGACCTCACACATTTTCTGCATTTCAGAAAACACAAATCGCGCCTTTGATTCATCTCCTCTCCTGCTTGTCCTATTACCTCAAACCAGATGGGCTCGCACTGTGAAGCCTGGAGCCCCCGCCTCCACGTGGGCTGCCGGGTGTGGGGGGGCAGCGGCGGCAAAAGCCCTGCTCACGGCAGCCCGTGGGGGCCAGCGGCCATTGAACGACCTTAGTTATAAAGAGCGACGGTGTCGTTGGCATCCTTTACCAGCATTCCACTACCCTCCCAGAAGCCCCCGCACCCTTGCCTGCTCCGGGCCAGCCCGGGCCTGGGTGCAGAGCCCCATCCAGGAAGCCTGGGGTACACACCCCACTGCTCCGATTCTGAAATGCACCAGGTTGTTTAGATTTTGTGTTCAGTGCTAGGGCCTTGCAGGTGGCAACAAGCAAGAACTCTTCCTCCTCTCCTCTCTGATTGAACCCAGGGGCAGTCTACCTCCAAGCTCCTTTATTTTGAGGCAGAGTCTTGCTAACTGCTGAAATTAGCCTCAAACCCGTGACCCTCTGTCTCAGCTTCCCAAGTCCTGGGATGACAGGCGCGTGCCACCACGACGGCCGAGGCCTTGGTGAGGATGGTGCTGGAGTCTCAATTCCTCGAACTTGACGGAGCCCAGGGCCCGCTGCCTCTGAGCTACACCCCCAGCCCTATTTTATTTTACATTTGGAAACAGGGCCTCACCGAGTAGCTGAGGCTGCCCACGAACCTGCGACCCTCCCATCTCAGCCTCCCGAGTCCTGGGATTACGTGTGCACCCCCACGCCCCGCTTTCTTTCCCATTTTTGAAGCCACCTTTTATCCAGATGGGTTTCTAGAATTTTCCCCAGAGGTGGTTTCCGTGGGCCTCTGCTGGGACCTCTCGCCCTGGCTTGGCCGCCTTGCAGTTGGCCCAGGGGCTGCTGGGCTACCCTGCCCAGCACACAGCCCTCCTCTGTGATGGGGGCAGTCCGGTAGACAGACTGCAAGCCCCGCAGTGCAGAGCGGCCGCCAGCTGGTGCCGTGGCTCCGCTGCAGACTCCGGGCTGCAGGAGCCTGGCCATTGGGCCAGGGAAGGGCTGACGCAGCTAGCTGGGCGTGGTGGTGCACACCCCTGATCCCGTACCTGGGAGGCTGGCACAGGAGGATCACCGGTTCGAGACCAGCCTGGGCAATTTAGGGAGACTGTTTCAAACTAAAAAATTGAGCAGGCTGGGGGTGTAGTTCGGGGAGAGAATGTCCCTGGGTTCAATTCAGTCTGCAGCGCACACACACAATTTAAATATACAATTATGCTCTGGTTCACAGATGCCACTCTGGGCTTATACCCAAATAACAGAGCAGAGACTTAAATCGACCTTAAAGAGCTCCACCCACAGATGCATTACTCAGGGTGACAACCCGAGCGTCCCTCAGCAGATGACTGGAAAAGCAAAACGTGCCAGTGCATAACAGAATACTACTCAGCCTTAAAAAGGAAGGACATTCTGATGCCCGCTGCAGTGTGGGTGAACCTTGACGTTACGCTCAGTGAAATAAGTTGGCCAGAAAAGCACAAATACTTGGCAAGCCGTGGTGATGCACCCTGTAATGCCAGAACTTGGGAGGCCGAGACAGGAGGACTGCGACTTGAGGCCAGCCTCAGCAACGTAGTAGGACTCTGTTTCAAAATAAAAAAATACAATAGAGCCAGGGATGGAGCCTAGAGGCAGGGGCTCTGTCCGCAGCACCAAAACACAAAAGCAGGAGCCTGCTCACATGGGCACCCAGCGGACAAGCACAGACCTCTGGAAGGCGGAGCCGAAGGGACTGTCAGCTGGCTCGGAGATGGCGCTACTGGGCCACGCGAGAAAGGGAAGTCGCCGTCTGCCCGCGTGTCTCTCTCCGGATACACAGTCCTTCCGGGACTGGAAATTCCTTCCGGTGGTCTTTGGAGTGTGTGATACTGGGATTAACTCAGGGGTGTTTTGCCCTTCTGAACTGTACCCCCAGCACGCTGAGTTTTTAATTTTTAAAACAGGGTCCTGGGGTCACAAGCATGCGCCACCACGCCCGGCCATCTCAAGCCCCTTTGCAGAAGGCGCATCTCAGAGCACAGGCTGAGCCGGATGGCTGTCTCTTCTGTCCAGGTTGAGAAAGCGCGGAGGTGTCTGGGAACACCCGGGCCTGCAGCTAAAGGTGGCCGTGGGAACCTGGGCCCCAACCTCCCGGGATGCGGCTACTTACTGAGGCTATCAGCAATTCAGTGAGACCCTGTTTCCAACTAAAGAATAAAAAAATTGGGCTGAGGGTGTAGCTTGGAGGTGGAATGCCCCTGGGTTCCATCCCCAGTAAAAATAAAAAAATTAAAATAAATTAAAAAATGCTCAAGGTTAATACATTATGTTATATAATAAACAATTCTTTTAACTCAGCTGAGAATTCAAATATTATGGATATAAGTGAACTTCCCCTGACCTTCCTTTTTATTTATTTTTCCCCCCTGACACTTAAACATTGATTGTAAGATCATTAAAAACACTACTATACCAGGCGTGGTGGTGCACGCTTGTAATCCCTGTGCTTGGGAGGCTGAGACAGGAGGATTGCAGGTTTGAGGTCATCCTCAGCAAGCAGTGAGACTCTCATCAACCTCGTGAGACCGTTTAAAAAATAAAATAGGGCTGAGGGTGTAGCTGGGAGGTAGAATGCCCCCGGGTTGAATACCCAGTGCCACTAAATAAACAAATAAGCAAATATCAAATTCAATTAAAATCACGCAAGGGTGCAGCTCGGAGGTAGGACGGCTCTGGGTCCAATCTCTTGGACAAGAACACAACTGCAACCCAACCATCTCCAGCCACGCCAGCCCCACTTAAACACCTCGCCGTCTTTCTTGTACACAACATAGGTGTTTCCCGTTGGAGCGACAGCGAGAACCCCGAGCCAGCCAGCATCACTGTCCGGACAGACGGCAGTGGGCCGCCCAGACGCCTGGGCCAGCTCGGCCCACGCAGGGCCCCGAGCTCCAGCACCGCAGACCTGTCACCAGGCCCTCCCGGGTGCCAGGCTCTCCCGCCAAGGAACCCCGCCCCAGCGGCTGCCTTTGGTTTTGTTTTGGCACTGGGGACTGAACCCAGGCTGTCCTACCAGCCCTATTTTATTTTTACTTGGAAATAGGGCCTCACAAATAGCTGAGGCTGGCTTTGAGCCGGCGAATCTCCTGTCCGTCTTCCTGGTACTGGGATCGCGGGCATGTACCACCCGCCTGGCTTTATATTTTATGGCAAACAGGCTCTCGGTGAGTTGCTGCGAGTCCTGCTAAGTTGCTGGCGCTGGCCTTCAACCTGCGATTCCCCGGCACAGCCTCCTGCTGACTGGGATCTCAGAGCCCAGCTAGCCTGGAGAGAGGACGAGGGGAGGGAAAGGCCTCCACCCTCACGGCAGACGCTGGAGCCTGGCGTGCGGAGCGCGGCTGGGCCTGGCCGTGGCTCGGGCGCAGGTGCACGGCAGGTTCAGCTCCGGAGCCTTCTCCGCGCCGGCGTGTCACGCTAGGGTTCCGCATGAGGCTATAGCTAGTTGAGAGTGAAGCACTTGTGGGATCCCTGGAGGGATGTTTTCTTTGTGCAAACAACCTTTTGTGGAGAGGGAGCTCTGCGGCTTCTTGGCAGACACAGGTGGGAAACACCTGAGAACACCGCTCCCGAGGAGCTGGAGGCACGCACGGCACGTCAGCACGCCAGCCCGGGGCCTTTGCTGGTGGCAAGCGGCTGGCGTGCCGTGGTTCAAGGCTGAGTCCAGCCACCTGCAGGTGCAGGTGCAGGGGGCTCTGCCGCTCCCAGAGCCGACCGCGAGCCTGGCTCACTAGAGAAGGGGGGTGTGTTCCCGGCGCCGCCTGTCCTTGGCCCAGGCGAGTGCTGTCCACTTGGCCGTGGGGCAAATGAGGGGGACACGGTGGCCACTGTTCTATCTTTGTGGAGGCCTTGGGGCCGGAACCCAGGGCAGTCCCTCTCTGAGCTACACCTCCAGCCCTTTTTACTCTTTGTTTTATTTATTTATTTGGTGGTACTGGGGTTCCTGAAAGCCCTTCTACCTTGGGGGCCACACTCCAGACCTATTTTATACTTTTTTTTTTTTTTTGAAACAGGGTCTCTTAAGACAGTAGGGCTCGCTTCGAACCTGCGCGATCCTCCTGTCTCTGCCTCCCAAGCACGGGGATTACAAGCGTGTGCTATCACGCCCGGCCGTGAACCTGCGATCCTCCTTTTCAGCCTCCCAAGCGCCGGGATTACAGGTGTGTGCCTCCACGCCCGGCTGGAAGGGAGCAGTTCTGCATTCAGCAGACCTTGCGCTGACTCACGGGGCCCTTGGCTTGGAATGCACGGCTCTTGACTCCTAGGCTGGTCTGTTTTCTTTTTCTGGCAGAGCTGGGGAGTAGACCCAGGGGCTCTACCCATGAGCTCTGTCCCAACCCAGCTCTCATCTGCTTCCATGACTCCGAGGGATGGCACCAGGGCTGGGCAGAGCCGCACCTGCTGGTACATCTGCGCCACGCCAGGCAGAGGCTGCCTCCTCACGGCTCTGGAAGATCGTCTGTGCAGGCTGCAGCAATGTCTGCGAGCCCCCCCCCCAACCCCGCCAGTGATCTCAATATTTGGCAGGCTGAGACAAGAGGGTCGCAGGTTCGAGGCCATCCTCAGCAACTAATTAGTGATACCCTGTTTCCAAATAAAAAATAAAATCAGGCTAGGGGTCCTCAGGACCCTCCGGTAGCAGCTAAGCATGGTTCCGTGACAAACCCCTCAGCCTCTGGACCCTTCCTTTTCTGTACACCAGCTAAAAGGTGTGGACATCTTTTAGAATTCGCGTCTTAGACAACTTGCCACCGACCCAATCATAAGAGTCCTTTCCCAGCCCTCCGCTCACGGGCCTGTTTCAGTGGCCAGCCGGCTCCAGACCCCGGCCCCGTGCGCTCTGGGCCTTCGTTCCTGCTCCCAAGTGGCCTCCAGGTGCCTGCTGGGGTGTTCCGGGGCCGCCAGGCTGCAGGGCTGCCATTTGGTGCCCTCGCTAAGGACACCCTTAAATGTCATACATATTTATATATTTTTATTTTTATTTATTTTTGTGGTACTGGGGATTGAACCCAGGGACACTCTACCTCTGAGCTACATGCACGGCCCTATTTTTTATTCTTTATTTTGAAATAGCATCTCACTGAGTTGCAAAGGGCCTCACTAAGTAGCTGAGGCTGGCCACAAATCTGCGATCCTCTGGTCTCAGCCTCCGGAATGCTGGGATTACAAGCATGCATTATGCTCCACCATGCTTGGGAGGCTGAGATAGGAGGATCAAAGGTTCGAGGACAGCCTCAGCAATTTAGTGAGGCTCTCAGCAACCTAGTGAGACCCTGTTTCCAAATAAGAAATAAAATCAGACTGGGAGCGTAGCTCAGAGGCAGACTCCTTCTGGGTTCAATTCTCAGTGCCACAAAAATAAAATACAATTAATTAATTAAAAGAATAAAGAGGACTGAGGGTGTATCTCAGAGGTGGGATGGCCCTAGGTTCAATCCCCAGGCGCACGCGCACACACACACACACACACACACACACACACACACACACACACGCATGCACAGTGGCGTGCTGGGCGCGGGGTGCCTGCTGTCCCAGGACTAAACGGCCAAGAGAAGGAAGACTGCAGGCTGAAGTGCAGGCTGAAGCACCTTTTCAAATCAAAACCAGATTTGAAGAAGGCTGGGGACATAGTTCACAAGTGAGACAGCCCTGGGCCCAATCCCCATTACTACAAGAAATAAAATTAGACTTAGAAAGGGCTGGGGCCGGGCGTGGGGCGCGCGCTTGTAACCCCAGCACTCGGGAGGCTGAGGCCGGAGGATCGTGGTTCGCGGACAGCTTCAGCTACTTAGTGCGGCCCTCTGCAACTCAGTGAGACCCTGTTTCAAAATAAAGAATAAAAGACAGGGGGTGTAGCTCGGAGGTCAAATGCCCCTGGGTTCCATCCCCAGACCCGCAAAAAAAAAAAAAAAAGTATAAAAAAGTTAAAGTTTAAAAACAAAGTCCACGTTCCTCGGCCCACTCCTTGCTGGTCCTCGGTGCCTTCGGGGTCAGTTTCCAGGTCGGGGCTGAGGCCGAGTGAGGAGCTCCCGTCTGTCTGGAGTCTCTTGAGAAGGGAGTGGCGCGGGTCAGCCGCGTGGGTACAGAGACCAGACGCTGATGCGCTGGTCCTTGGAGCCTGCGGCCAGCAAGCCGTCGGCAGCGAAGGCCACGCAGTGGACAGAGGCACTGTGGAAGGTGAGCACGGCCAGGGGCCTCATGGTCCGCCAGTGGAACACGCGGACACGATGATCCCAGCCCGCGGTGGCCAGGATCTTGCGGTCGGGCCGGATGGTGACTTCGGCGATCCCGGGATTGGTGAGCTCGTGGGTGCTGCGAATCTGTGAAGGACAGGGTGGGAGGGCGTGGTGAGGCCGTCCGTGCCCGCTTGGGCAGAGGTGCTGTGCCACGGTGCCACACCCGTGCAGGAGAGGGAAAGGGAGCCAGGCGTGTGGCCCATGCCTGCAATCCCAGGACGTGGGAGGTGGAGCCAGGAGGGTCCAAGTTCAAAGCCAGCCCTGGCAGTTTAGCAAGGCGCTCCAGGACGCAGCGGAGCCTGCTTCCAAGTAAGGAAGGTTGAGGGCGCAGCTTGGAAGTAGAATGTCTCTGAGTTTAGCTATGAGTACTCGAAATACTACTAAACAATAATAATAATAATGAAAAAAATGAAAAACAGGGCTGGGGTATGTCTGAGGTAGAATGAGAATGCCCTCGTTTCAGTTCCTAGCACCCCTCCCCCCCACACACAGAGACGAAGAGCCGAGTGGAGGGAGATGGGATGTTGGGATGCATCAGTTTAGAGCAACATTTAAATTTCCTAACACTGAAATATGGCTAAGACCAAAGGAGGCACACGGTGATTAGCACTACGACATGTGCTAGTGAAAGTGGTATGTATCTAATGCCTAGCACAGCCCATTTGGTAGCTGCTAAAAAGACCACATCAAGCCGAGCATGGTGGTGCCGCCTGTAATCCAAGTACTGCGGAGAGTGCTGCAGAATCACGGTCCGAGGTGCCCTCAGCAACTTAGCAAGACCCTGTTTCAAACAAAACAAATAAAATAGCCAGGTGTGGCAACACACGCTTGTAATCCCAGAACTTGGGAGGCTGACAAGAGGGCCACAGATTCTTTGCCAGTCTCAGCAACTTGTAAGGCCCTCCGCAACTTATTAAGACCCTGTTTTAAAATAAAGAATAGAGCCAGGTGTGGTGGCGCACGCTTGTTATCCCAGCATTTGGGAGGCTGAGGCCGGAGGATCACGGTTCACAGACAGCCTCAGCTACTTAGTGAAGCTCTCTGCAATCTAGTGAGACCCTGTTTCAAAATAAAGAATAAAAACTAGGGAGAGGGTATAGCTCGGACGTCAAATGCTTCTGGGTTCCATCCCCAGTCCTGCAAAAAAAAAAAAATAATAATAATAATAATAAAATAAATAAACAAATAAATAAAAATAAAGAATAGCCGGGTGTGGTAGTACAAGCTTGTAATCTCAGCATTTGGGAGGCTGAGACAGGAGGATCGAGGTTCGCGGCCAGCCTCAGCTACTTAGTGAGGCCCTTTGCAACTCAGTGAGATTCTTTCTGTTTCAAAATAAAGAATAAGCCGGGCGTGGTGGCGCACCCGTAATCCCCATGCTTGGGAGGCGGAGACAGGAGGATCGAGCTGGCTTAAGAGATCCTGTTTCCAAATTAAAAAGTATAGAATAGGTCTGGGAGTGTAGCCCAGAGGTAGAAGGGTTTCCAGGAACCCCAGTACCACACACACACACACACAAAAAGAGAATAAAAAATAGGGCTGAGGGTGTATCTCGGAGGTAGAATGCCCCTGGGTTCCATCCCCAGTATCACAATAAATAAAATAAAATAAAGAATAGTGAGTCCCTGATTCAAAATAAAGAATAAAAATAAAAAGTAGAGCCGGGCATGGTGGCGCACGCTTGTAATCCCAGCATTCAGGAGGCTGAGACCGGAGGATCGCTGTTCGCGGACAGCCTCAGCTACTTAGTGAGGCCTCTGCAACTCAGTGAGACCCGGTTTCAAAATAAAGAATAAAAAATAGGGCAGGGGGTGTAGTTCGGAGATTGAATGCTCCTGGGTTCCATCCCCAGACCCGCAAAAATAAATAAATAAATAAATAAATAATAAAAATTAAAAATAGGGCTGGGAGTGTAGCTCTGAGGTAGAATACCCCGGGGTTCCATCTCTAGTTCTGGTAAAATAATAAATAAATAAATAAATAAATAAATAAATAAATAAACAAACAAACAAATAAATAATAAAATAAAGTAGGGAATGGTGGCACATGCTTGTAATCCCAATAGTTGAGAGAGTGAAACCGAAGGCTCACAGGTTGTGGGCAGCCTCAGGTACAAATGAGGCCCTCTGAAACTTAGTGAGACCTTGTTTCAAAATAAAGAAAAAAAAATAGGGCTGGGGATGTAGCTTGGAGGTAGAATGCCCCTGGGTTTATATTCACAAAAAAGTGAATATAAATAAAAAATAAAGTAAAATAAAAGCCGGGCATGGTGGCCATGCTTGTAATCCCAGTGCTTGGGAGGCTGAGACAGGAGGATTGCACAGGTTCAAAGCCAGCCTCAGCTACTTAGTGAGGCTCTCAGCAACTTAGTGAGACCCTGTTTCCAAATAAAGTATAAAATAGGTCTGGGAGGATAGCCCGGAGGTAGAAAAGCCCCTGGGTTCCACCCCCAGTACCACAATCAATCAATCAATAAGTAAAATAAAATAGGGCTGGAGGTGTAGCTCAGAGGTAGGAGCTCCAGGGTTCACACACACATCACATGGCTGACCTCACATGTCCCGCAGCCAAATCTGTGCCAGAAGACAGTGGAGAGGCGCTCCGAGGGCCGGGGAAGGAAGCAGGCCCAGGAATTTTATATCCAGCCAAACTGTCATTCATGCTAAAAGCAGCAGACAGACATTTTTGAACATGTACAAACTCAAAGAGCTCCCGTAAGCTCTTCTGGAAGAATAAGAAGATTACTCTAGTCTTGTAAAAGATAACTGTAGAACTATAGCAAACGGTCTGGCAGACGCCACGGAATCTACTTACCTGCAGGATTAGGTCTAAAACGCACGGGATTAGGGCCAGAGAACCGGTTATGTAACCGACAGGACGTGGGGCAGTGAGAGGTGCGGGTTGCAGTCACCTGACTGGTTTCTTGTTTGTCATTTTGGGCCAAAGACACAGCAGTCAGCCTTGCCCATGGGAGAAGGCCTGACGCCCGCCATAAATAATAAGAAACCAGCATCATGGCCTCCTCTCCCACCTGACAGGGAGCACCGTAGTCTCACAGCATTTGATATGGGAATCTGCATAAAGTAATAAAAACGCAAATATATGCAAGAGCATTATGATCACATTCAAAGTTCCAGACCTATGCTATATGTAGGACTCCAGCTGGGAGTGGGGCACATGCCTGTTATCTCAGTACTGGGGAGGCTGAGACAGGAGGATTGCAAGTTCAAGGCCAGTCTCAGCAATTAGTGAGGCCCTCCAAAACTTGGTGAGACCCTGTCTCAAAATAAAAAATAAAGTGGGCTGGGGGTGTAGCTTTGAGGTAGAATCCCTCTAGGTTCAACCTCTAGTATCCCCACTCCAGAAAAAAGAAAACTAGACAAAAAAGAAGATTAAAAAAAAAAAGAATTGGAAGCCAGGCGTGGTAGCACACGCTTATAATCCCAGTACTTGGGAGGCTGAGAGGGGAGGATCGCAGGTTCAAAGCCAGCCTCAGCAGCTTAGTGAGCCCCTGTTTCCAAATAAAATATAAAAATAGGTCTGAGGTATAGCATGAAGATAGAAGGCCCCTGGGTTCCAGCCCCACCCCCAGTAGCAAAAAAAAAAAAAAAAAAAATTGGGATGGGCTGATTTTGAAGAAGGACAGACGGCCTCGAGGGCCCTAAGTCTCGCCACAAGACCCCGCTCATGGACTGCAGAGCGCCAGCCACAGGGGACGTGGCCTGCTCCTGACACCCACGCGCTGGCCACAGCCACCCATGAGCTTCCCGACGCCGAGGCTGCACAGCAGACTGAACTAGATTAAAATGGCTGTAAAATGAGCCTGGCGTGGTGGCGCACGCTCGTAATCCCTGTGTTTGGGAGGTTGAAACAGGAGGATCGCACAGTTCGAAGCCAGCCTCAGCTACTTAGTGAGGCCCTCAGCAACTTAGTGAGACCCTGTTTCCAAATAAAATAGAAAATAGGTCTGGGAGTATAGCCGGGAGGTAGAAAGGCTCTGAGTTCCACCCCCAGTACCACCAAAAAAAAAAAAAAAAAAAAGTGGCCGCGCGTGGTGGTGCACGCTGGTAATCCCTGCGCCTGGGAGGCAGAGACAGGAGGATCGTGCAGGTTCAAAGCCAGCCGCGCTGGCTTAGGAGACCCTGTTTCCAAATAAAAATATAAAATAGGTCTGGGAGTGTAGCCCGGAGGTAGAAGGGCTTCCAGGAATCCCAGTACCACGCCCCAAAAAATGGATATAAGATCAACACATATTTAAAAATTAACAGACTTCTAAGAAACCTATGGATCGAAATACAGAGAGAAAATCCTTGGAGTTGGATTAAAGCGAAGGCACCCTGCGTCAACACTCTGGGAAGGTGAAGAGGATGGAGCTGCCTTCTCCAGAGCCGTCCGTCAGACACACACCGGCCGTGGGCACTGACTGGCCGCCAGAGCCCAGCACATGAGCCTCTGGTGGATGGGAGGAGGGCCAGCGACGTGAGAAGGCCCCAGAATGTTCACGGTTCCCAGTGAAATCTCGGTGGAGACGCAGCTGCATCTGAAGGCTGGGAGGGGGTAAAATTATTAAAACCCTATGCTAGGAGCTGGGCACAGCGGCCCACGTCTGTTCTCCCAGTGCTTGGGAGGCTGAGACAGGAGGATCACAGATTTGTGGCCAGCCTCAGCTGCTTGGTGAGACCCTGTTTCAAAACAAAGAATAAAAAATAGGGCTGGGAGTGTAGCTCAGAGGTAGAATGCTGCTGGGTTCCATCTCAGTACTGGGGGAAAAAAAAAAAAAGCCAGGTGTGGTGGCGCATGCTTGTAATCCGAGTACTTGAAAGGAGGCTGAGACAGGAGGATCACAGGTTCATGGCCAGCCTCAGCGACTTAGTGAGGCCCTCTGCAACTGAGTGAGACTGTTTCAAAATAAACAATAAAAAATAGGGCTGTGGGTATAGTTCAGAGGCAGAATGCCCCTGGTTTCAATCCTGAGTTCCAAAAAAACAAAAACAAATAAAATAAAAATAAGTAAATAAAAATAAAATCGGGCTGGGCGCGGCTCGCGGTTGCACGGCTCCAGCCCCAGGCCCACCTGCACCTGGGCCGGCCACGCCCAGGGCTGCAGCCCTGACCCAGCGTGCGCGTACACGCAAGGACTTTCTTTTCCAGCACATATGGGATACTTATGCAACCGGACGGCCCCTGAGGATTTCAAAGAACTGATATCATTCAGACCTTGTTCTCTGACCACAATGTAATTAAGTTAGAATTTAAAGACTAAAAGCTAGCTGGGAGGGGGTCAAACATGTGGAACCAAAGAATAGTAATCGGCTCAGCAGGAGAAACCCAGGACCCGCCTGGAGGTGCGAGGCGGGGCGGAGGCGCGTCTCCACAGCGTGGTGCGGCCGGGCACGGGGAGGAGGAGCCGGAGCCGAGCTGCACAGCCCGAGCACCCGAGGGACGCAGGAGGACAGCTGGACGCATGTGGGCCTCCAGGCACAGAGCGCGGCCGGGCAGGAAGGGAAGTGCTGCGAAGACAGCGAGAACATTTTTTTCTGGGTGGTGCTGGGGCTTGAACCCAGGGGCACTGCTTCTCTGAGCTGTACCCCTAGTCCTTTTATTTGGAAACTTGGGGTCTCCTCCCCAAATGGCTGAGGATCCCACTAAGTTGTGGAGGCTGATCTCGAACCCGCGACCCTCGGCCTCAGCCTCCCACACACTGGGTACAGGCGTGCATCACCGCTTATTTCTTTGCTCCAGCTTTCTATGTGGCTGGGACCAGAGGCCTGTACCACCGTGCCTGCCCGACTTGGTTGTTATGACTGAAAGAAAGAAAAAAACGCCAGGCGTGGTGGCGCACTCGTAATCCCAGTGTTTAGGAGGCTGAGACAGGAGGATTGAGGGTTCAAAGTCAGCCTTAGCAATTTAACAAGACCCTGTTTCCAAATAAAAAAATAAAATGGGGCTGGGGATATACTCCAGGTATAGAAAGCCCCCGAGTTCCACCCTCAGTACCACACACACACACACACACACACACACACACACACACACAAGCTAGGTGAGGCGGGGCACACCTGTAATCCCTGTATGTGGGAGGCTGAGACCAGGTTTGAGGCCAGCATGCGGTAATTTAACAAGACTCTGCTTCAAAAATAAATGATAGCCGGGTGTGGTGGCGCACGCTTGTAATCCCAGCATTTGGGAGGCTGAGACCAGAGGATTGCGGTTCGCGGACAGCCTCAGCTACTTAGTGAGGCCCTCTGCAACTCAGTGAGACCCAGTTTCAAAACAAAGAATAAAAAAATAGGGCAGGGGCTGTAGTTCAGAGGTCGAATGCCCCTGGGTTCCATCCCCAGACCCGCAATAAATAAATAAATAAATAAATAAATAAATAAATAAAGATAATAAAATAGGGCTGAGCATATAGCTCCAAAGAAGACCGCCTCTGGGATCAATCTTAGCACAGCCAAAGGAAGGAAGGAGGGAGACAGGGAAGGGACTGGACAAGGTGGCCCGGCAGCAGCGCCTGTCAGTCTGAGGTGCAGGGAGCGCGTGCTGAACCCAGCTCCATTCCGGCCTCAGAGCCGCTGCTGAGGAGGACCCATCTTTCCCTGCGTGCCCTCCGCCCTCCTGCCTCCTCCACCCACTCAGGGCCCCACAGCCCGCCCCGCCCTCCTGCAGGTCTCAACCCTGGCCCCAGCCCATGAGCTCCCCACAGGTGCAGGACGTGCAGAGGGTCCCCAGTGTGCAAAGCTGCCCGCCCTCCACCGCAGCCTCCCTGCCAGCTCCACCCGCTGGCACCCTCAGACTCTGCTCGATGGGGCGGGGGCGCCAGGCCTGCCCTGCCCAGCAGACCCAGGACCGCTCCCGCCCTGGCCGCGCAGTGCAGACTGCCTGGGCAGTATCGGACTCGGGTCTCAGGTCACGTCCACACCTTCCCTCTTTCTAGAAGTTTCCTAATTGTGTGATGTTTCCCTGGAAGAAAAGCACTGCTTTCACACCTACACCCTGGCCGGCCGTGGTGACACAGGCCCGAAATCCTAGTACTTGGAGGACTATTATTGCAGGTTTGAGACCAGCTGGGGCAACTTGACAGAAACCCTTTTCTTTTTCCTTTTCTTTCTTTTTTTGTGTTGCTAAGAATTGAATCCAAGCTACACCACCAGCCCTATGCCTCATTTATTTTGAAACAGGGTCTTGTGAGGTTGCGGAAAGCCTTACTACTTGCTGAGGCTGTCCTTGAACCTGCAATTCTCCCGTCTCAGCCTCCCAAGTACTAAGATTACAAGAGTGTACCACCACACCCAGCTGGGATTCTGTTTCAAAATCAAATAGGGCTGGGGTGGAGCTGAGGCAGAATGCCCCAAGGATCCATCTCCTACCACAAACAGAACAGACACCGGTGTCCTGCTGTGGAACGCCCAGACCCAAGGCAGGCTGGAGAGTCCCGACCCCGAGCCGCTTTGCAAGGCGGGAGGAGGGCTGAGGGCAGAGGGCGGCTCTGGGCCAGTGATTTCACCGCAAGGGGCAAAGAGGTCTAGCTGCTCGGGCCTGGCTACCCTGCCAACTAGCTGGGCGGCACTGCCTTCTGGACAGGAGGGACTCCACCTGCCACAGCTCTCCTGGACTGCGCACGAGGGAGCCAGAGGGCTGGGTTCCTGGGAGCCCCGAGGGGTACAGGCCCAACAGGGAGCACCCACCCTGGGGCTCATTCCCAAGGGTGAAGACCCGGCCCGTGGGTACAGGGAGACTGCCAGAGCTTGTGTGCCCATTTCTGCTCTGGCTCGGGGCTGAACTGGCCCTCAATCTGATGGCAACGCCTGGCCTTCTGCTTCGCGCGGGGGCCTGGCTCCGGGGCTGCAGCCTGCTTCCTGGCTGCCCTGGTGGAGCCCCGGAGGCGGAGGCGGAGGAGGCAGCCACCATTGTGCAGCCCAGATGCTGGCTGGTGAGGTGCGGGGACAGCGTGGCCAGCCCGCTCCCAGCCTGGGGAGCCGCATTATTACTTAAAGACCTAAAAATACTACTGGCTGTAAATCAGCCTGCTTCAAGGCTGTGGGCCCTGCCCCAAGTGTGGGAGGAGGAACAGGGCCTGCATACCACCTGTATCTGGTGGCAGGCAACCCCAAACCCAGCAGCTCACGGGAAAGCCACCTCAGCGAGCCGCACAAGGCCCGGTGACGCCAAGCACGCAAGGCACCCCTGGGTGCCATCCTGGTCCCCGCTACACCCTGCCGGCCACACGAAGGCTCTCTGGCCACTAGTGGCTCTCGCAGCAGCGCATGACCTCAGGTGCCAGGAATGTGCGCGGCAGACATCTGGCTCTGATTACCCTGCTCTGCTGCGGGACCGCGCACCGCTCTGCTCAGGGCCGCCCGGGAGATTGATCTGGGTTCATTAGAGGCTCTGCAGAAGGACAAGAGGAAGGCAGGCACATCTGTGCCCACAAGGCTCAGGCCAAGGCCGGTGGCCATGCAGCACGGGGCTGTGGTGCGCTGTGGGGCCTGAGGGCACTTCATCGTCCCCCCCCAGAGTTAGGGCATCCTCAGACGGCTCCCTCAAGGCACCCTGCGTGCTCCCTCCCCAGAGGCCTGGGTTTTGAGGGTCCTGGACCAGCACTGGACATGCCGATGGTGGCCAGGGCCTGCAGGTCTTCCCCGGCCCTCCCCATGGGGCCATTCTTCCCCTCCCAGGAGTACTCGGCAGGGCAGTGAGCTCTCCTTTGATGTGGGAGGTTCAGGCAGGCCCTGCTGAGCACCCACCACCTCCCCAGCCACTTGCAGGCTGCAGTTCCTGGTCCCCCTTCTGCTTCAACTTTTCAATTCATTAGTAGAGTAAAAATTCATCTCTGGATTGGAACATACCCCATAAATTTAAGTCCTAAGTTCCAGCAGCTGTTTCCCAAACACGCCAGGGGAAAGGAAGCAGATCGGGCCAGGACAGCCCCTCCCGGAGCCTGGGCAGCCCCCAGCTCCCTGGGAGCCGCCCAGTCCTCAGCCCTTCGCAAAGCCAGCCTGATGATGCCCAAGCCACAGGCCATGAACATGAGTCCACAGGGTGGGGGGATGCTGGTCCCCCACCAGACTCAAGGAAAAGGGGGTGAGGGAGACTCCCCTGCCCCTGGCAGCAGTTCAGAGCACACACCAGTGCCGGAGTGGCCCAGCCTCCAATTACAGCTTTTGCACCAGCTCAGCACCTGGCCAGGACCTGTGGCCCAGGAGACGGCCCTCTTGGTGGAGCACCAGAAGCCTGTCCTTCACAGCGGGGCCTTGGTGGCCTCCCTGGGGCACTGGCAGACAGCAGGACAGCTTTACTCCGGCCCACCGTGTGCCTGGCACGGGCTGCTCCCCTGGAGAAGGCCCGGACGGGGAGCTGTTCTGGTGTGTGACCCGCCTGCGGCTGCACTGCCATCTGGGGCGGGTGGGCGTGGGCCTGCAGGGCTCTGCTCAGAGGTGGCTCGGCAGGCACGCCTCCCCAGGTCTCCCTGCTTGGACTCCATACCACAGGTCGCATCTTCTCTTGTCTGGCACTGGGGATTGAATCCGGGCACTTACCTCCCAGGCACGCCCTTAGCTCCTGTGTCAGCTCCCGAGGACCGAGCCAGGTGCTCTACCTCTGAGCTATAGCCCTCTTTGCTTTTTGTTTTGAAAGAGGGCAATCCCAGTACTTGGGAGGCTGAGACAGGAGGACTGCAGGTTCAAGACCAGCCTTAGCAACTTAGGGAGGGTCTCAGCAGCCTAGTGAGACCGTTTTTAAAAGGTAGGGGCTAAGGGTATGGCTCACAGGTAGAATGCCCCTAGATTCAATTCCTAGTAACTAACAAAAAAAAAGCAAAACAGGTGCAATCCCAGCATTCGGGAAGCTAAGACCAGAGGATAGGAGGCTAAGACCAGAGGATCGCAGTTAGCAATTCGGTGGACAGCCTCAGCCGCTTAGTGAGGCCTTTCTGCAACTTAGTGATACCCTGTTTCAAAATAAAAAAAAAAAGAATAAAAATAGGACAGGGGGTGTGGCTCGGAGGTCAAATGCCCCTGGGTTCCATCCCCAGACCTGCAATAAATAAATAAATAAATAAATAAAAGCAAAACGTGGTTGCCACGTTGCTGAGGCTGGTGTCAAGCCTGCAGCCCTCCCGTCTCAGCCTCCCAAGCACTGGGGTCACGGGCATGTGCCACCATGCCACCTCTTGCCTGGAACTCCACCTTGCTCAATAAGCCCTGGCCCTGCTGTGCGGCTCAGTCCCTCTCCTGATGACCTCACAAGGCCCCGAGTACCCAGGCCTGGTGACTCGCACAGGCCCTGGCTGCTGCTCAGACTTCTGCATGGTGTTTGCTCCCACCCGCAGCTGTGATGGCCAAGGGGTGTCTGCCCCCAGCTGCAGTGCTGAGGCTGGGGACAGGCCCATCTCCCATGGGGAGGGTCAGAATGCCCTCTGCTGCCTATCCTGGGGGGAGCCTGAGCCATGTTGCCCCAGAGAGGCTGGGAGCCAGGCCTGCCTCAGCCCCCAGGCCGGCACTAGAGCAAGGTCTGGCCTGTCTCACACCTGACCCTGACCTAAGCCCCCCACACACCAGGGTGAAGCGTGCAGGCAGTGCCACCCTCACCAGACACCATGGCCACACCAGATAGCCAGCCCAGATACTGCGGGGAGACCCCAAGAAGCCCCACCCCGGAGCTGAGGCCTCGGCTGGCTGTAGTGGGCGGGCAAGCCTGCCTCCATGAGCGGTGGCCTCCCTGGGGCTGGCTTGCAGACCACCACTGGGCCACGGCGGCGCTTTCCAGACTCCTCCTTCTTCTTTTTTTCTTTTGATTAATCAGTTCCTTACCGACCAAATTCCTTGGAGTATTCACGAGGGGCTTTGGGTCTGCCCGGGCCCTACGTGCCTTTCTCTAGACGGACAGGACGTGACGGCCGTGAACCCGGGGGCTGGGAGAAACCCAAACCATGTGAACGCCAGCCCATGCCCCCGCCGCGAACAGCCACCCTGCGCCGCCTCCGAGCGGAGTGATTAATTAGCGGGAGACCTGCGGCTGCGCCTCTTCATGCCTAAATATTGTTTCAGCCTATCAGACTGTTAGTGCAGTGCAGGATAAATGAGGCCCGTGGCCGGGCACACTGACCTGCAGGGTCTGCTGCCCGTCCAGGCTCCAGACAGCCAGCGCCTTCCCCGCGGAGCCCGAGACACCCCTGGCCTTCTGGGAGTCGAAGTCGAGGCCCATGAGCGGCTCCTCGTGGCAGACGACGCGGCTGCGCACCTTCCGTTCCGACACGTCCCACAGGGTCACCGAGCCATCCTCATAGCCAGCCAGAAGGAGCGGGCGGGAACTGGGGTCGGCCTGCAGGGAAAAGCGGCGGTCAGCGCCCATCGGGTCAGTGCTCTGGGGACAGGCTCCATCCAGGACGGGGCCAGCCCGGGGCGGGGGGGTTTCCTGTGCATGCCTGTGGCTGTGACAGCTCGGAGGCTCTGCACCCTCTGCAGACCACCCTTGGTGGCTAGCACCACCACACGGGGCTTGGCAGGGCTGCTGCTGAGCACTCCAAGGGGAGGAGGGCACAGGCCCCTCAGCAGAACAGCAAAGCTCCCAAGCCTTGCAGGTGTGTGTTGGGGAGACTGAATCCAGGGGCACTCAACGCTGAGCTATGCGCCCGGCCCTGATTTATTATTAAATTTTGCAACAGGGTCTCTAAGTTGCTGAGGTTGGTCTTGAACCTGTGATCCTATCTCAGCCTCCCATGTACTAGATTACAAGTGTGTGCCACCCGCCGGCAATCTTACTGCTCCTTGCCAGCCCCGGGGTCCCCGCAGCTGGCTGAGCTGGATTCTGCCCAAAGGGGCAGCGCCGGGCATCTGCCAGCAGCTTGGGGCTGCCAGGGGCCCTTCTAACTGCCTCCTGCCCGAGGCCAGGGACCCGAGGCCCGTCCCTGGTGCTGCTCACCTGTCTAGAGCGTGCCAGGAAAATCGTGAGCGCCATCTCAACGAGAAATGGACTTTCTGTGCCACATCAACGTGGCTGCGGAAGGCCGCCTGGCAGCCCCGCCGCGGTGATGGATGAGGGCGGGGTCAGAGGCTGCGCACCCTGGGCAGACGCCTCGTTTATTTAGCCTCTGAAATGACTACAGAGGAGCACTGCAGGGTTCCAAGCCACCCTGGGGACGTGGCCGTCAGTCCCGGCACTGAGCGGCGGCCTGAGAGAAGCCACGTGGGGCTAGGCAGGAGGCCACAAAGTCCTCGCACGGCACCCGGAGGCCTGGCAGTGCTACACGCCGCAGCCCAGCAGCTCAGGAAGCTGAGGTGGGAGGATCCCGGGAGCTCAGGGCTCCAGGCCAGACTGGGCAATGCAGTGAGACCCTGTCTCAAAAAAGGAGGGGGCACAGAAAGCCGAGGCTGGGGTACGGCGCGAGGGAGCCGAGCGCAGCCACCGTGGACCAGCTCCAGGCTGGAGGGCAGGACTCAACTGCCAGGCCTGCCCACGGACACGCTGAACTGGCCGAGGCCGGAGCTGCTCTGAGGGGCCTCTGCGCACCCCACGCACGGCTTGGCTGTGGGCGATATCCTGAGGGTGACTGTTTCACACAGAAGAGCCCGAGGGAGGCTCTGGCTTCTCTGTGTGAAGCGGTGGCCTCGGAGGTCATGGCTCCCGGGCCTGCCAAGCCAGAGCCAGCCTGGGCTTGGGGCTTGTCCTGTGGCTGGACCCCACCACCGGCCCCACACCTGCTCACCTGCTGTCCCGCAGCCTCCTAGTGGCCCTTGGTCAGGTGCCCTGGTGTTGCCGCCTGCAGGGTGACCGTCTGTCTCTGGCTCCTCCCTCTGCTGACATGAGGATTCACTCGGCCGCCCCTCCTGCCCCTTGGCATACAGCAGCCCATGGGGAGCCCTGACGCTGCACCCCAACGTGGGCAGGGACAGCTGGAGGGCCCAGAGGCTGAGGGACGGCGAAGCCCCTGCTCTATCCGAGGACTCGGCAGGCTGGGATGGGAGGATCACAGGTCTGAGGCCAGCCTCAGCAGCCGAGCAAATCCCAGTTTCAAGACAAATATTTTTAAAAAGGGCTGGGGGTGCAGCCTCAAGGTAGAATGCTCTGGGCGCAGTCCAGCACCGGGCCGAACCATCAGACGGAAATCACAGCTCCTGATGTTTGACGAGCAGGAAGCGATGCAGGCCAGCCTCCCCGAGGAGCCAGTGAGCAGGTCTGAGTGCTTCGGGACAGGTACCAAGCCTGCTCAGCAGCGCGCTGAGCTGATTAAGCTCGCGCCGCAGACCCTCACGTGCGAGGGAAGAGGCCACGCCAAGGTGCGGCCGGCCTTTCTCAGCTGAGCACTGCCTGTTGGATCCCCATCGCCAAAGAACCGTGATTTGTCCTTCTGTCGGCTCTATTAATTACCTTAACAAGTTTGTACATCCCTTTCTACACATTTTTCTGCTGGAATTTTTACATGATTGAGCAATGACCCACGTTTCCCAGGCAAACAGGAGGGGTGCCGTGCAGACGTTCCGCCCCCAGAGCCTGGGAGCCCAGTGGCGCCGTGGGGCGCTCGGCAGGACGTGGTAGTGGGCATGGTAGTGGGCGGGCGTCTGTCTTCTGGGGAAGTGCCCAAACCCTCGGGGAGCCCATCTGGACAGAGGCAACAACCCGGCTCTGTACAAACTCTGGGGCTTGGCCGCAACCTGGCAGCTGGGTGCCCTGTCTTTTTCATGAGTCTCTGAGAACTCCATCTTCTCCACCTCCTCCCGGGAGGGAGGCTCTCACAAGGGGGCTGCAGCAGAAGTTGGTACGCCCAGGCTCAGCCGTGTGTGTGTGTGTGTGTGTGTGTGTGTGTGTGTGTGTGTGTGTGTGTGTATGTGTGTGTGTGTGTGTGTTACTGGGGATTTAACCCAGGGGCATTCTACCTCTGAGTTACATCCCTAGTCCTTTTTATTTTTTTTTTTTTTATTTTGAAATAGTATTGCTAAAGCCGGGCGTGTTGGCACACGCTTGTAATCCTAGTACCTGGGAGGCTGAGACAGGAGGATCATGCAGGTTCAAAGCAGTCTCAGCATCTTAGTGAGGCTCTCAGCAACTTAGTGAGACCATTTCCAAATAAAATATAAAATAGGTCTGGGAGTGTAGCTCGGAGGCAGAAAGCCCCTGGGTTCCATCCCTAGTACCATTAAAAAAGAAAAAAGAAAAACAAAGAAATAGTCTTTGTAAGATACCAAAGCTGCTTTTGAACTTGCAATCCTCCGGTCCTGGGTTCCTGAGTACTAAGATTCAGGCATGTGCCACAATGCCTGGCTAGGATCTGATTTTTAGAGACCACACATTCGAACTTGAACCTTCCTGGTCAGGACACTGCAGGCGCTGCAAGAAAGGCCAGTGCTCTTCTGGCCACTGCATCCAGGGCGGGGCTTTTGGGCTGCCCCCCGAGGTGCAGTGGGGCCTGCAGGCCCCCCAAGCTGCACAGGCCCACCTTGTATAACTCTCAGGAAGAGTTCAAAGAGGCAGCGAGGCACAAGGCGAGAACTGCTGCCCGCTGAGGCTGCCCGGGGCGGCCCTCAGCACCAGGAGGACGGCAGGCCTGGGATGGCTGGCTGCCCGGGACCTGCCTGCCATGGCCACTGCTGAGGGCTGAGGCTTCTGGGGCTCTGTGCAAGTGAGCACACTCGACCTTTGGGCTCTGCTGCAGACACTGGTGACCCCGGGAGGACACAGGCGAGCCAGAGCCGACCAGTGTGCAGCCAGGAAGGATGCTGCTGGAGGAAGGGCCCTCCAGGCCCTGGACGGCACCCCAGCTGGGCCCCAGCTTCTGCTGCCAACCCCAGGAGACAACTCCTGCCCCTTGCTAGCCAGAAGGAAATGGCTGCCCGTCAGAATTCCTCAGAGTGACTGCAGGAAGGTCACTGCATTAAGCCCTCTGCCTCTAAGAAGAGGAACAGAACCCTTTCCGCAGCACAGTGAGGGCCACGCGGGTTTGCCGAGGTCGGCCACCATGCGGCCTGGCAGGGCCCAGGGTAAGGCGCTGGGAGAAGGCCAGCATCCCGGCGGGACTCCCCTGTGCCCCGCTGCCCGCAGGAGGGTGCCCGCGGAGCCATCGCTGGGTTCCTTGGGCTGTGCCAGGGCTGCGGGAGGCAGCTGTCGCCTGGTCTCTGGCGAGGGTACTGCCCGATTGGTTTGAGGACAATGAATCCTGGACGGGGCATGACTCAGGGCCGGCGGGTGTGGCCCAGGGCGTGGCTGCCAAGGCTGCCTTACCTGCCACGGCCCCAGGCACATGGGCATGCCCAGCTTGGCACCTGCCTCCGGCTTCAGGGTGCACACTGACGTCTTGGATGGCATCTCCAGAATCTGAACCTGACAGCAAGAAAACAAGTTGAGCTGGGCCGCTGCCAAGGCGAGCTGGTGCTGTACAAACAAGAGGCTTTTAAGGCGAACAGCCAGGCCCTGCGAGTTTCTGTGTGCTCCACTCCCCGCGGGGACCTGAGGCCCATTAGGCTGCACAGGAGGAAGACCCGTGCGTCCTTCCAGAGGGAGCCACTCTCGACCCTCTGTTACCTCTCTTGCCTGGTGTAGGTTTACACGGAGGCCACTCTGAACCCTCTCGGGCTCATCAAACGGTGTGAAGATTTGTGCAGGGCCTGGGGCCTCAGGAACACGCAGGCTGCTCAGGAGCCGGGGCTGGTCCACGTGGACCCCACTTCACAGCTCTGCCTGCGTGCCTCTCTCACAAGGCTGGCCTGCGCGGAAGCCAGGCCCTCTGCCACCTTGGCCCTGGCCTGGCAACTCGAGTGAGCTGTCCACTGCTGACCAGCTGGTTTATGCTCTGTCATCTCCACGCGGGGCCTCGAGAGGGACATGGGCATTAGAGCGCACAGACCCAAATCAGGACCCAGCTGCCTGCATCCTGAGCTAGCGAGCTAGTGCCCACTAGGGACAGACCCAAGGAGTAGGGAGCTCCCGGGGGCACCAGCCAGACGCTCGCACCACGTGCTTCTACAGTCAGCAGCTGCCTACACTTCTGCCGTCACGCGTGGCCCGAGGGCTCTGCTGGGCCTGGACTCCCCAAGGCACCAGCGGGGGCTCTGGACTGGTGAGGTGGCCGCACACCCACAGCACCTGGACAGAAAAGCCAGCCACCACACACGTCCCCAGGCTTCTGCCGAGGGGCCTGAGGTCCAGGGAGGTTGGGAACTCACCCCAGCTGGCTCAGCGTCGCAGGCCATGACAGAGGGGGCAGGGCGGGCCTGAACACTGGGGCGGGAGTGTGGGCTGGCGGAGGAGCCCCCACCCTCACTGCGCAGAGCCTCCCACAGACACCAGGAGCTTTCCACTTGGCACCAACTGCAACTTTGGTTTCCAGAAGGAAAACTGTTGGGTTTGGGCAAGTGTGGCCACCCAGCTGGCCGAGGGCGGAGTGCGCCCCGGCACCAGCACTATGAGCACAGGCCGGTGCGGCTCTCCCAGCCCGGGCCAGCCAGGCAGATTCCAGGAGGGGATGTGGGGCAGCCCTCCTCCCAGGACGTGCAAGGCCGCCCTCTGCTCCTGAGAGGCCAGGAGGCGGGCCTCGGCCCAGGGACGAGCGGCCCCCGAGGAGGCGCAGCTGGTAGAGCTGGCCAAGGTGGCAGTGCTCTGGAGCCTCGGATGCCATCACGTGGGTCTGCGGCCCGCGGCAGCTGCACCGCCCGCTTCCGCTGTCCAGGAGGAAGCACACTCTCCTCACATTAATAACACTTTTAACAGGTTTTTGGCAAATTGGCAAGAAAAGTATATGTAGCTCCTAATTGGCGATTTAAATGCAATCATGAACAAATAAATACCTGTTCCTATCTCATTATTTATGAACTGGATCTGCTTGAAGACAAAACTTTTCTTGGGCAGGAGCCAAACCTACCTGTGGGCGTAGGGCCTGATCTGCCAGCAGCGTGGAGCCGCCCTGCCCGGCACCACAGGCCAGAGGCCCATGGCGCAGGGGATGCGTGCACAGGAGCCCTCTCCCGCCCTCTAGCCCTGGACAGCTGGCCTGCACACCTACCAGGCTGGACATGGCCGCTCTCGGGTACTTTTTGTTGCTATCTGTGGCGCTGTGGGTTGAACACAGGGCGCTTTGCGCCTGGCTACGTCAACAGCCCTTTTTATATTTTGGAACAGTCCGCTGGTACCTCGTGCTGGCCTCAAATCTGCGACCCTCTTGTCTTAGCCTTCTAGGCAGTGGGGTCACGGGCATGGGCTGTGACCCCCTGTATGCTGGGGTTCTTCTCTGCTCCCCTCTGCTCCTCAGGGCTGGGCCTGCACCCACCCTCCTCCTATGGCCGCCCCCTCCCTGTGTCGCAAGCACCCTTCCGCCATTAGGCAGACTGGCCAGCCCGCGTCACCAATGCCTCTGGTCACACTGCCTCAGTGCCACCTGACCTCCTCGTTCCCTGTCCCCCAGACTGCGGTGGCCACACTGGGGCCCTTCCGGACCTCACCAGGGCCTAGGTCTCTCGTCCACCCCTCCTGCCAATCCACGTCGCTGGAGGGCCTGAACGGCCCGGGGCCTCGGGCCTGGACGCTCTGCCGTCCCCGCTGCTCTCCTCCACGGGTGGCACTGCTGGGGACCAAGCAGCTCCCCGGGTCCCACAGGCGGCAGGGTGCCCTCATCAGGTGTGGGGCGGCCCACGCAGCCCCAGGCGCTCCAGCCTCACCTCTTCGCTGCCCTTCCCCGGTACGGCAAGCATCCAGCGCGGCCGGCCCTCAGCCAGGACAGAGCTCCTGCAGAAACCCGCGCTCTCCAGGCGCACGCAGTCCACCACGGCGTTCCGGCCCTCCGCCAGGTCCCACAGGCACAGCCGCAGGTCCCGGCCCTGACTGACAAGCGGAGAAGCAGCCTGAGAAGCAGGCCCGGTGACGCCCACCTGGACCACACTGGCCTCAGTGGGGCCAGGAGGCCTCTGCCCCGGCGCCTGCACCCAGGCCTGGACCACACGCGGCGCGGTGCCAGGGAACACGTGGGCACCCTGTGGCGCGTGCCCTGACCCCTCCTGTGGCCCGCTTGCTCCATGTGCCACAATGCACACCTGCCTCCTTCTCTCCTTACAGGGTCAGTGACCTGGCACGTTTCACTCGGTCTTTCCCAAAGTGGGGTGTGTACGTGCGTGTGTGTGTGCATGGCACTGATGATTGAACCCAGGGGCATTCTACCTCCGAGCCACACCTGCAGCCCTTTTTATTTTTTATTCTTTTTTCTTTTCTTTTTTTCTTTTTTTTTTTTTTTTTTTTTTTGGTGGTACTGGGGTTCCTGGAAGCCCTTCTACCTCTGGGCTACACTCCCAGACCAATTTTTTTATTTTTGGAAACAGGGTCTCTTAAGCCAGCGCAGCTGGCTTCGAACCTGCGCGATCCTCCTGTCTCTGCCTCCCAAGCGCGGGGATTACAAGCGTGCGCCACCACGCCCAGCCTTTTTATTTTTTATTCTGAAACAAGGTCTTGCTAAGTTGCTGAGGCTGACCTCGAACCCTCCTGACTCAGCCTCCTAGGATCACAGGCCTGCATGCCCACGCCCGGCTGTAACTCTTCCCTTCACAGGGAAAACCCTGGCGCCCTTCGCCTTCTAGACATTTACTGACACCTCGACAGACACTTACTGACAGCTCGACAGCGAGTTTGCTGCCTGATGTGGCTGACCTTCCAAGCTCCACACCCTCGTGCCCCCACCGTCCTGCCTCTCCTGCCTTCCTGCCAGGCCCAGACACCAGCATGGACAGATCTGGAGGGGCCAAGGGAAGGGGTGGGGGGCCACCGGGTTTCCCTAGGACGCACTGAGCCTGCACGCCTGCAGTGAGCTCCCAGGTACCCCTAATCTGAAAGGAGCAACGGATCTCCTTGGAGTCGGTGGAGGGCCTTGGCACAGGGCGCCCCGTGCACAGACATGTCCGCGCCCTGCACACCAGACCCAGGAGCCCGACCACAGGGCAAGCCTAGCCAACGGGGCTCCATTCGCTAAACAGTTCACTGAAGGCACCATTAAGCACGGCTTGGTGGCACACAGTTGTAATCCCAATGCCTGGGAGGCTGAGACAGGAGAGTCACAGGTTCAAGGCCAGCCTCAGCAAAACTTAGCAAGACCCGCAGCTATTTAGTGAGAACCTGTTTCAATTAGAAAAAAAGGAGAACCAGGCATGGTGGTGCACACTTGTCATCCAGCACTCGGGAGGCTGAGACCGGAGGATCGTGGTTCGCGGACAGCCTCAGCTACTTTGTGAGCCCCTTTGCAACTCAGTGAGACCCTGTTTCAAAATAAAGAATAAAAAGTAAGGCTGGGGGTGGAGCTCAGAGGTAGAAATCCCCTGGGTTCCATTCCCAGGACCTTAAAATAAACACATAAATACATAAAAATTAAAAATTAAAAATTAAAAAAAGGGCTCGGGGTATAGCTCCGAGGTAGAACGCCCACGGGCTCACTTCCCATCCCACACCCACCACTGAGAGTGAAAAGTGTAGGCCTTGTGTTAGAGAAATCATTTGCGATGCAGAAAAATCTAGCATATCTAGAAATAAAAAGAACGTGACGTATTAGTAAGAAAAAGGCAGTCAGCCTGACAGAGAAATGCGCAAGAGGCCAGCGAGGCATCTGAGAGAGTGAGGCGGGCGGCCTCTAATCCCAGCCGGGAGGCTGAGACAGGAGACAGGAAGTCCGAGGACAGCCTTGGCAACGCGCAAGGCTGCTTCAAAATGAAAGCAAATGTAAAGGGCAGCAGATGGAGCTGAGAAGCAGGGCATCCTTGGGTTCAGTCCCACTTAACAGACACACACACGCGAGTTTATCCAGGTGGCTGATAAACACAGCAAGCGGGTCCATGGTCAGTCCAGGCCCAGCAGCACCTGCGCCCTGAGGGAATGGAGGAGCGGCGCTCTTGCTGCAGGGTGCAAACGGGCGTCTGCTGACAAGTCCCACGTGCACAGCGCCACGGCCCAGACATCCCGGCTCTGGGCGCAGGATTCCAACCCTCAGACTCGTGTGCGCCAGGGTTCTGGAAGCTTCCTAACAGCCCAAGTGGGCAACACAGGTCTCATAGCAGGAGTTGGGAGTGATGGGACAGAGCAACCAGTGGAGCCCACTCAGACAGTAGTCACCCCAGGACCGACTGAGCCTGGGACCACCGTGGACGGCGCACAGACTACGGCGAGGACAGCAGTCAGATGCAAAGGGAGTGCTTCCTTAAGACTCTGGTCTTACTTAAGGAAAAAAAAGTAAAAACTACTCTGCTTTTTGGAGACACATATTAAATTGGCAAAGCAAAAGCTGGGCGTGGTGGCGCACGCTTGTAATCCCCGCGCTTGGGAGGCTGAGATAGGAGGATCGTGCAGGTTCAAAGCCAGCTTCAGCTACTGAGTGAGGCTCTCAGCAACTTAGTGAGCCCCTGTTTCCAAATAAAATATAAAATAGGTCTGGGAGAGCCGGGCGTGGTGGTGCACGCTTGTAATCCCAGCATTAGGGAGGCTGAGACCTGGAGGATCGCGGTTTCCAGACAGCCTCAGCTACTTAGCAAGGCCCTCTGCAACTCAGTGAGACCCGGTTTCAAAATAAAGAATAAAAAATAGGGCAGGGGGTGTAGCTCGGAGGTAGAATGCCCCTGGGTTCCATCCCCAGACCCGCAAAATAATAATAATAATAATAATAATAATAATAATAATAATAATAGTCTGGGAGTATAACTCGGAGGTAGAAAGCCCCCGGGTTCCACCCCCAGTACCACCAAAATAAATATAAATAAATAAATAAATAGACAGAGCAAGAAAAAAAAGCATAGCCAGGTGTGGTGGCCCATCCCTGTAATCCCAGTGCCTGGAAGGCTGAGACAAAAGGATCAGAGGGGCAAGCCCTGTGCAACTTAGCAAGACCCTGCTTATAAATCCTTAAAAAGAGCCTGGCGTGGGGCGCACGCTCGTCATCCCAGCATTCGGGAGGCTGAGACTGGAGGATCACAGTTCACGGACAGCCTCAGCTACGTAGTGAGGCCCTCTGCAACTTGGTGAGACCCTGTTTCAAAATAAAAAATAAAAAATAGGGCAGGGGATGTAGCTCGGAGGTCAACTGCCCCTGGGTTCCATCCCCAAATCCACACACACACAAAAAAAGTAAATCATTAAAAAGGGTTAGCGGTGCAGGTTGGAGGTAGACTGGCCCCTGGGCTCCACCTCCAGTACCAAACAAAACAAGAACGAGGGCCGACAGGCACCCGTTCTGGGACGGAGGCCGTACCTGTGCGCGCTGCTCACTTCTTGACCATGCAGTGGTTACTCAGGTGTGCCCTGTGATGGTGTGTGCTGTGTACACGCCTCCTGGCACTTCTCTGTAAGTGTTCAGTATCTCAACATGAAAAAGGAAAATAAAGGCCCTGCCCGGGCAGCATGGTGGCGCAGGTGTGGGTGGCGCTGCAGGTCCCTCCAGCTCCCCCAGACAGGGCGTGCGGCCCCTTCAAGGGCCACTTGGGGAGATGTGGCTTCCAAACACAGCTGACTGGCAGGCGGGTGGGCGCCGAGGCCTCTGTGGTCTCTAGTGCAGCGTAAACGCACCTGGGCAGCCCACACCTGCGCTTCCACCGGAGCTGGGCACGGCGCCAGCCCAGAGAGCTGCCTGAGGCCACCCGGCATCTGGGCTCTGGAGGGGGAGGCCCCGGGGCCCCCCTTGGCAGAGGCAGGAGCACAGTACACATGGCAGCCCTCCTCGCCAGTGGCTCTGGGCTCAGCCAGGCGCCCTCCAGCCGACTCTGGTCCCTCGGCCACCTGCCAGCCGCCTTCTGTGGTGGCGCTACGTGAGCAAGGGCCCCTGGAGGCCCGGGAGGGAGGGGGGGGTCCCAGGAGGGCGGCACAGGCCTGAGGGGTGGCCTAGAGCAGAGGTCCCTGCGAGCGAGTGTGGGCAGCCGGCGGCCTGGAGGAGGACTTGGTGTCCAACCTGCTGCCCTCCCGCCCCACGGCCCGTGAAGCCTCTGGCCCTTTGCTCCCACAGGCCCAGCCCCGAGTCCCTGTAGCTGTTCATGACACCACGGCCGGCACTCTGCAGCCTCCGCCACTGGAGTGGCGGTCCCCACCTCTGCTGAAGCCGTGACTGGCACCAGGCTGCAGGCGAGCCACCCTCGTCCCGTGATGGGCACCGCTCGGCAGCTGCTGCCCAGCCCAGGGCACCACGGAGCACGGCAGCGACGCCCTGCCAGGGCCCAGGGGCAGGCCCAGACATCCATTGGAGCCCAGCCCATGCCAGCAGAGGCCGGGCCAGAGAACCGGGGGCACACCGCCTCTGCAGCCTGCCAGGCAGGGCAGGGCCACGCACACTCACACACCCCTCTCATATGCACACACCTCACTCATGTACGCGTACTCACACACTCAGACACACCCCTCATACACACATGTATACATGTACTCACAGTCTCATGTATACATGTATTCACATACCTCATACACACACGCCTCACGTATACACGTACTCAGACACACCCCTCACACACACATGTATACATGTACTCACATGTCTCGTGTATACACGTACTCACACACCTCATACACACGCCTCACGTATACACGTACTCACACAGACACACCCCTTATACATACACATGTACACACATACTCACACACACCTCTCAGACACACACGCCTCACGTATACACGTACTCTCACACATACCTCATACACACCTCATGCAGACATGTACACACACACACATCTCTCATACACACCACCTCACGTATACACGTACTCACACTTCTCATACACTCGCCTCAAGCATACATGTACTCACACACCTCTCATACATGCCTCACGTATACATGTACTCACATACTTCTTACACACCTCATGTATACACATACACACATGCCTCATGTATACATGTACTCACACACTCATATACACACTTCTCACACACGCCTCACACACTTCATACACACACGCCTCATGTATACATATATGCGTCTCATACACACACGCCTCATGTATACACATACACCCACCTCTCATACACACCACATATACAGGTATTCACACTCACACACAGGCCTCCTCATGTATACACACACGCTCACACTACTCATACACATATGCCTCATGTATACTCACATATACATTCTCACACTTACATATATTCACTTTCTTACATTCTCACAATGCTCTCACACACTGTGACACACACTCGCAATACACACTCATACTTCATACACGTACACTTTCTCACACATGTGCACATATCTCACTCACACACTCCGAGACACACTCCACTTTCTCATGCACACTCATATGTACATAGTACACTCATACATACACACACTACGTATACTCCTACACATACACTCTCAGACACCCCACTTTCTACACACACATACATACGCATGTCACATACACACCCACTTTCTCATGCACTCATCATATGTACGCTCATACATGCACACTCTCATACACCTTCACACATGATCACACGTACACATACTCACAATGCCACATGTGCTTTATACACTCACAACACACACACACACAGATGTTCTCACACACACTGGCTCACTCACACACACGTTCATACTCACTGTCCCATACTCTCCACGCAGATACATTACTTTTTCACACACATGCTCACACCATCGCACATAACAGATACCGTCCCACACATTCACGCTCCACTCTCACAGACACATATTCTTTCACACACACATGCACACGCACACGTGGCCACGCCCGCTGAGGAGCCCGAGGCGAGCCACCGTGCGCAGAGCAGGCAGGCCGCTGCGACCCGCGAAGGGCCGTGGCCGGGGCTCCAGAGCCCAGCCGCGGGACCACAGTGCGACTGGTCTCCTCCCCAGGCCCTTTACCCCGCGCCCCTCCCCTCGGCCGTGGTGCAGCCACCGCTGCTCACCCAGTGTCCTCTGTGAGCCCACCTTGGGCGGGCGCAGCCTCCAGCCCAGCCCTCCAGCCTGCTGGGTCACACCTCCCCGCACCACCATGGCGAGGCAAAGGGCCCTGGACAGATGGCGGAGGCCGCCTCCCGAGGACCAGACACGCCGGCCCTCCAACAGCCAGGAGGGCCCTGAGGGCCTCTGGGAACACCTGGTCCCACTGGAGGCCGATGCGGCCTTTGGGATTCGACTGGCTGCCGCGTGGCCTACCTGAGGAGCGGCGTCCCCTGGGGCAGCGTCTGCAGCCAGGTCACACTCTGGCCCCCGTGGCCATCCAGGGTGGTGACTGTTCTCTGCGTCCGCAGACTCCAAACGTGCACCAGACCACTCTGAGACCTGTCAGAGAAGCCAGCACAGGCCAGGAGGATCAGGCTCAGGGCCGACCCGCATCCGCACATGGCCGACGACGTGGGGGCTCAGCGGCAGGGAACGCAGTGGAACAGCTGGCTCAGGGTCCGAGGGGGGAACGGGCCTCGGCAGGCTACGTGTGCTGCTGGCTGCCCCGGAGCAGAGGGCCGCGCCACCCGAGACATGGCCCAAAAGGCTCTGTTTTGGTTCTGGGAATTGAACCCAGGGGCGTTCTACTTCTGAGCTATACCCAGCCCCTTTTCATTTTGAACAGGGTCTCACCAAGTCGCTGAGGCTGGCCTCCAACCTGTGGTTCTCCTGTCTCAGCCTCCTTAGTACTGGGATTACAGATGTGAGCCTCGCTGCACAGCCTGGATCGTCTATAACAAAGGGTGTGTGTCCCAGCTCCCCTGAGTTGCGGCTCTAAAAGTGTAGCGAGCCTGGGCGATAGACGGCTGCAGCCCTCTGCAACACCCACGGTGAGCGCTGGGCTCCGTGCTGGCCATGACCTGGCCCACCCCGGGCTTGGGCTGGACAGCTGCTACTCACCCCGAGAAGAGGAGCGGCTGCCCCTGAGCCGCGGCTCCTTCGCAGAAGTGCAGCGCGTTTACTGCTGACTGCGTGCCTCGGAGGACGAACTGGGGGTCTGGCGGTGGTGGAGGAGAGGCTGCCATGCCAGGCGGGACGCAGTCACCTGGGGACCAAGGGAGAACACGGAAGTGACAGAGCCCTCTCTCCTCCTTCAGGGAGGCAACCTCTGCCTGCCTGCACCACGCCTACCAGTTCCAGGCCAGCGGGCCCCAGCTCCAAAGAGCCAGGAACGCGCTCTGCAGGGAAGCAGCAAAGCGGGACGGCGTTCCTCCCGCCACAGGACCCAGGCAGCGCATGTGACAGGCCACCTCGCACGCTCCCACCTGTTGCTCAGACACTGCAGTCACATGTGCACAAGGGTGCAGACATACGTGTGCATGACAGATGAAGGCACACATACACTTGCATTCATGTATGCACACGTGCACACGGGCACACCCATGCATATATTCAGTGCTTGCACTCACACATGCACACTCACATGCCCAGAGGTGCGCGCACATGTGCCACACATGTACATAGGCACTGGCATGCAGACATGTACATACACGTTCTACAAGCACTCACATATATGCATGTACATCCTCACAGGCATACAAATACACCAACACATGCATATGTGCACACTCACATTCATGTACATACAAGGCTTGCACTCACATGTGCAAACCCACAAATGCAGACATGCATGCATACACATCTGCTCACACACAGACACGCTCATACATGTTCACACGCACAATTCACACATTCACACATGTATACTGCTTGCACATGTGCAAACCTGCAAATGCAGACATGCATGTACACATGCCTGCTTAAACATGGACACTCATTCATGCTCACACATGCACATTCTGACATAGATACATATACTCAGACACATGCACAATGCTCACATGCACACATACTTGCGCTCACGTGTACAAACCACAAATGGAGACATGCACACGTAGTCACACAGGCACACGTTTAGATACGTGCTCATGCATGCTCATATGCACATGTGCACAGGCACACATGTACTCGCATTCACACCTGCACATGATCACACTTACACACCCATATGCCACAGGCGCACACACCTGTACATGTGCTCATATACAGAGATACATACACACACCCCATAAGCATGCTCACAGGCATACACACACCCACACATGAATACGGCAGACACTGTATTCATGCACATACACATATGCTTGCATCTACATGTTTGCACCCACAAGTGCACACACACAGACACTCGTAGACATATGCATGCGCTCTCATGCATGCATGTGTTATCACACCTGTACACATACAAACATGCTTGCACTCACATGTGTGTGCCTACATGTGCACAGTGCACGCATACATGGGCATGCAGGTACACACACATGCACATATGCATCACACATGGACACACATGCCCACTTGGGTGTACATCCACAGGATCATACACATACCTAGCTCACACACATGCACACATGTGCACAGGCAGCCGCTGCCTCAGGCACTTCCAGCGAAGCCCGGCCCACACTTGCCAGCTGCCCGTGGCCGGTGGGAGTTTCCAGAACCTCCCAGCAAAGGCTCACCGTGAGGTGATGAAATCACGGTCTCTTCTATTGTTCCCCCAGAACTTCAGGGAACAAGCCCGTCACGTTGTTGCAGCAGCCGAAAGGCTCAGGCCAAAATGATGCATCGGCAATTAAGGGCTCCATCATTGCGAGCAATTAAAATAAACGCTTTATTTGAAAACTAATTAATTCTACCTACATATTTTTCCCATGACAATATCCTATGATTACTTGATTTATGACATCTAATTATTCCCTATTAATCTAGTTGGGAATGCGTGCATCGCCCTCTCGCCCCTGGCTCCGGGCCTCGCACAGCACTGGCCGCTGGTGCCGCGCCCCGCGCCTCGGCTCGCCTCCCCGAGGGCGAAGACACAGGACTCCACCACAGCACAACTTCAGCTCTGCCTGCTCGTCAAGATGTCAGAACGAGACAGTCTCCCACACACGGAAAGGCAAGCCAGTCTGACACCGTCTGGGTGACTGACAGCCTTTCCTGCGGTGCTGCCGGGCCAGTCTCCTGGCACGCACGCACACGCACACCGTGGCGGCGGCCCTGGGGACCACCGCGCAGCCAGGGCCGGGCGCCACCTCTCCTTTAGAGCTCAGACAGGCAGAGCAGCCCTGGCCGCCCCAGGAGACCCCACAAGGAACACGCGGCCACTCCAAAAGACCCGAGCACAGCAGGCGGGAGGCAGGACCGGGTTGGCAGGTACCCAGAGGCCGCAGGCTGCTGCCCAAGATGTCTTCAGGCTGCGGGGTTCCACCCTGTGCCCACAGCTCAACCCACCGCGGGCGGCGCATCAGCGCCAGGCAGGCCAGGTCCAGCCTCCGAGGCCCTCACCTCACCACGATGGACAGAACAGCGCTTCCTGGGGCGTCTGCAGACCGCAAAGAGAACCAAGAAGCAGACCAAAGCAGGGCGCCTCCAGCAGACGCCCAGCCCACCGGTGCGCCCTCGACGGCACCACAAGCACGCCAGGGGCGCCCACCACCAGGCCCGAGCTTCGTAACTCAGGACTGGCCAGGGGCGCCTGGCACAGTGGGATTAGCACTGACAGGCCCTCCCCAGAAGACAAGTACTGATAAGACAGAGTGAAGTCCTGAGCATTGCCACGTGGACAAACAGCCCGGAGCCTTCTGAGGCCAAACACTAAGCTGTAAAGAGGCCTGAGCTGGGCGAAGTGGCGCACGCGTGTCACCCCAGCATCGGGAGGCTGAGACTGTGAGGTCTCTGCACGCAGTGAGCGGGCCAGCAGAGACCGCCCGTCAAACGCTGTCGAAGATGTGGGACAACTGGCACTCTGCGCGCAGGGAGCAGCGGGCACGGCGGCGCCCCAGGAGGCGGCCTGGCAACCGCGCGCACCTTGAAGCAGCAAGCCTGCTCAAGGAGCCCGAAGACATGGATACTCAAAGCAGCTCCCACAGGGGGCAGAGCCAGGCCGGGCGGTGGTGCACACTGGGACCCCAGTACTTGGGAGGCTGAGACTGGAGGGGTGCAGACAACAGTGCAGTTTGAAAGCAAAAGAAACAAAATAAAAATAGGGAATGGGTGCAGCTCAGAGCCAGAACATCCTGGGTTCAATTCTAAAAAGCGTACACAGGGCAGGGTGACGGACGCATATGGTTGTAATCTTCGATTTTTTTTTTTTTTTTTGAGGTACTGGGGATGGAACCCAGGGGTATTATTCTATCCCAGAGCTATGCCCCCAGCCCTATTTTTCTTTTTTTCTTTTTGTGGGTCAAGGGATGGAACCCAGGGGCATTTGATCTCCAAGCGACACCCCCTGCCCTATTTTTTATTCTTTATTTTGAAACTAGGTCTTACTGAGTTGTGAAGAACCTAAGCGGCTGAGGCTGTTGGCGAACCACGATCCTCAGGTCTCAGCCTCCCGAATGCTGGGATTACAAGCGTACGCTACCATGCCCAGCTCCAATTTTTCTTATTCTTTATTTTTATTTTATTATTTATTTGTTTATTTTATTGGTGGTACTGGGGTTCCTGGAAACCCTTCTACCTCCGGGCTACACTCCCAGACCTATTTTATACTTTTTTATTTGGAAACAGGGTCTCTTAAGCCAGCGCGCCTGGCTTCGAACCTGCCTGATCCTCCTGTCTCCGGCCTCCCAAGAACAGGCTGAGACAGGAGGATCGCGCGCGGCCAGCCTCACCTACTCAGTGAGGCCCTTCACAACTCAGTGAGACCTTGTTTCAAAATAAAGAATAAAAAATTGGGCAGGGGGGTGTAGCTTGGAGGTCAAATGCCTCTGGGTTCCATCCCCAGACGCAAAAAAAAAAAAAAAGATCTGCAGGTCCAGGAATGTAGCTCAGGAGTAGAAAGCTTGCCTAGCATGTGTGAGTGAGGCCCCAGCCCCAGCCCTAGATCTGCTGAGCTACACCCCCAGTGATATTTTATTTTTTATTTTGAAATAGGGTCTCACTAAGTTGCTGAAAGCTTCATTAAGTTGCTAACGCTGACTGCGAGCCTGCGATCCCCGTCTCAGCCTCTCAAGTACTAGGATTGCAAACATGTGCCGCCACTCCTGGCTGCTTTTTTTTTTGGGGGGGGGGTTCCTGGAAACCCTTCTACCTCCGGGCTATACTCTCAGGCCCACTCTATACTTTTTTTTATTTGGAAACAGGGTCTCTTAAGCCAGGGAAGCTGGCTTCGAACCTGCGCAATCCTCCTGTCTCCGCCTCCCAAGCACGGAGATTACAAGCGTGCGCCACCAAGCCCGGCTCCTGGCCGCTTTTTAACTTTTTATTTTGAAACCGGGTCTAGCTAGGTTGCTGACGGTCTCACTAAGTTGCTGAGGCTGGCCTCAAACCTGTGATACTCTGTCTCAGCCTCCCAAACACTGGGATTCCAGGCGTGTGCCACCACGCCCAGCTACATTCAACATCTTTCTATGGTCATTAGAGAAACACAAATTAAAACTACAAAAAATATACCATTACATACTTATTGGAAGAGCTAAAACTGAAAAACTGATGACTGATTATTGGACAATACGTAAAGCCAATGGAACGCTTGCATACCGCCGATGAGATCATGAAACGGTGGGACCACTGTGGATACCTTTTGGTCACTTTTTAAAAACAGCCCCAACTGGAAGCCAGCTAAACGCCCATCAGCAGCTGAATAAACAGGAATATCCGCATGGCGGAGTGGACTCGCGCTTCTGCAGAGAGGTAGGAAGTCCTGGCACACACGCTTCGACGTGCATCTGAAAACAACCGTGCCGGGTGAGAAGCCACAAAAGGTCGGCAACGCCACGATTCTACTTACGTAAGTTCTAGGAAATGCTAACGGGGGTGGGGGGACGCAGATTAGTACAACCTGGGGAGCCGATGCTCACTGGGGCAGGAGGAAGCCCGGTGCAGGGATGGCAGGGATGGCGTCACATGCGCGGACTGCCTCTCTGGCACTTTATGTTCACTAGTGACAGTGAGACTGCTTTTTTTTGAAACTGGGATTGAACCCAGAAACACCTGACCTCCAAGGTACACCCAGCCCTATTTTTTATTCTTTTTGTGTGTGTGTGTGTGTGTGTGTGTGTGTGTGTGTGTGTGTGGTACTGGGGGTGGAACTCAGGGGTTTTCTACCTCCAGGCTTACTCCCAGACCTATTTTATATTTTAGTTGGAAACAGGGTCTCACTAAGTTGCTGAGAGCCTCACTAAGTAGCTGAGGCTGGCTTCGAACCCGTGCGATCCTCCTGTCTCAGCCTCCCAAACGCGGGGATTACAAGTGTGCACCACCACGCCCGGCTTTATTCTTTTTCAGTGGGGTGTGTGTGTGTGTGTGTGTGTGTGTGTGTGTGTGGCACTGGGGATTGAACCCAGAGGCATTCTACCTCCGAGATATATCCCCAGCCCTCTTTTATTTTCATTTTAAAACAGGGTCTCACTAGGTTGGTGAGAACCTCACTACTTTCTGAGGTTGTCCTTGAACCTGTGATCCCCCTGTCTCAGCCTCTTAAGTACTGCGATTACAGGCATTCACTACTACGTCTGGCTTTTTCTTTATTTTGAAACAGGGTCTCACAAAATTACTGAGGTTGGACTTGAACCTGGGATCCTCCTGTCTCAGCTTCCCAAGTATTAGGATTACAAATGTGTGCCACCATGCCTGGCTAAACCTCATTTTAAAAAATAATAAATATTATTTAATATTAAATTATGCATTAAATAATATTATTTATTATTATTATAGTCTCAGCAACTATACAAACCAATAAAAATTGTGTCAGAGAAGCTGGGCATGGCGACTCACACCTGCAATCCCAGTACTTGGGAGGCTGAGACAGGAGGATTGCAGGTTCAAAGTCAGCTTCGGCAATCTAGAGAGGTTCTTAGTAACCTAAGAGAGACTCTATTTCCAAATAAATAAAATTGGGCTGGGTGTGTATTTGGAGGTAAAATCCCCTGGGTTCCATAGCTAGTACTGCACACACACGCACAAAAAAAAATGTGTAAAAGAATGGAACAGCGCCGGGCGTGGTGGCGCACGCTTGTAATCCCGCGCTTGGGAGGCGGAGACAGGAGGATCACGTAGGTTTGAAGCCAGCCGTGCTGGCCTAAGAGACCCTGTTTCAAAAATATAAAAATAGGTTTGGATGCCGGGCGTGGTGGCCCACGCTTGTAATCCCCGTGCTTGGGAGGCGGAGACAGGAGGATCGCGCAGGTTCGAAGCCAGCCGTGCTGGCTTAAGAGACCCTGTTTCCAAATAAAAAAGGTATAAAATAGGTCTGGGAGTGTAGCCCAGAGGTAGAGGGGCTTCCAGAAACCCCAGTGCCACCAAAAAAAAATAAATAAATAGGTCTGGGAGTATAGCCCGGAAGTAAAAGGGCTTCCAGAAGCCACAGTACCACACACACACACAAAAAAAAAAAAAAAAAAAAAAAAAGCCGGGCGTGGCAGCGCACACCTGTAATCCCTGCGCTTGGGCAGCGGAGACAGGAGGATCGCGCAGGTTCAAAGCCAGCCACGCGCGCGCTGGCTTAGGAGACCCTGTTTCCAAATAAAAATGTAAAAATAGGTCTGGGAGTGTAGCCCGGAGGTAGAAGGGCTTCCAGGAACCCCAGTACCACCAAAAAACAAAACAAAAACAAAAACAAACAAACAAACAAAAAAGAATGGAACAGTCATTCCGCTTATAAGATGTACAAATGGCAAAAAAGCACAAAAATACACTCAACGTTAGCTATCAGAAACTCCCGCCCCCAACTGTCCCCACAAGGAAAGAGCACATGCCTATTTGAAAGGGAAAAAGGAAGAGGAAGGTGACACATAAAAAACAATACAAAGGGCAGGCCAGCTGCGGTGCACCCTGTAACCCCGGGACTGCGAGGCTGAGGCAGAAGAGCGCAGGTTCAAGGCCAGCCTCAGCCATGGAGTGGGACTCAGCAACCTAGAAAGGCCTTGTTTCCAAACAAAAAACCAAAAGGGCTGGGGGTGCATCTTGGAGGCAGAATGCCCCTGGTTCACTCTCTAGTACCAAACCAAACAAGTGCTGGCACGAATGTGGAATGCGGAGCGGCTGGAACTCCATTCATCGCCGCTGAGCCGAGCCTGTGAGAGCAAGCGGCCTGAGCAGAGGAACTAGCTCCCTGCGCATCCTATGACCCCGCAGCCAACCCCCAGGTTTTACTGTTTCACTGGTTAATTTCACGGTGCTAGGGGTTGGACCCAGGCATGTACAGCTGCACACAGCTACTCCTAGGCACTCAGAAGGAAAGGAAAGCTCATGTGCAGAGCTGGGTGTTGAGTGCACCAGTGAGCCCAGCACTTGGGAGGCTGAGACAGGAGGATTGCGAGTTTGTAGCCAGCCTCAGCAACTTAGTGAAGCTGTACTTCATAATAAAAAATAACACAGAGCTGGGCCTCTGGGTGGAGGTAGAACGCCCCTGGGTGGTTTAATCTTCAATATCACAAAAAAAGGGAAGAAAAAAGAAAAGAAAGAAAACTTACCTGCAAACAAACACCTATACATGAATATTTCCAGTAGTTTCATTCATAAAAACAGAAAACAATCCGTGCCCGTCCTCAGGGAACAGGAAGCTATGCATCAACAAGGGAGGAGCCGCTGCTAAACATGGCCTGTGGCCGGCGCCTGGGGCTGGGGAGGCCGAGACTGGAGGATCCAGGTTCAAAGCCAGCCTCAGCTACTTAGCGAGGCCCTGTTTCCAAATAAAATAGAAATAGGTCTAGGAGTGTAGCCTGGAGGCAGAAAGCCCCTGGGTTCCATCCTCAGTACCAGGAAAAAAAAAAAAAAAAAAACCACCTGAAAATAAAAAAGGGGTATAACTCAGAGGACGGAGGGAAGAAGGAGAGAAGACTGACGGTCCACACTTTACCGTTCCATTTGTACAGCGTCCTGGGAAAAGCAAAAATGTCGGTAGGAAGGGCAGACAGCGGCTCCAAGGGTAGAGGGAGGGGACGGCTCACTGCTACCAGGGGATTTTTTTTTTTTTTTTTTTGGTGGTACTGGGGTTCCTGGGAGCCCTTCTACCTCCGGGCTACACTCCCAGACCTATTTTATTTTTGGAAACAGGGTCTCTTAAGCCAGCTCAGCTGGCTTCAAACCTGTGCGATCTTCCTGTGTCTGCCTCCCAAGCGCGGGGATGACAAGCGTGTGCCACCACGCCCGGCCTACCAGGGGATTTTGAAGGAGAAACCGTTTTCTGTATCCTGACTGATGGTGCTGGCAGAGACACGTGTTAAGACTCACATTAGAGCCAGGCATGGTGGTGCACACTTGTAATCCCAGTACATAGGAGGCTGATACAGGAGGATTGCAGGTTTGAGGACAGCCTCAGCAAGCAGTGAGACTGTGGTCAACCTAGTGAGGCCTTGTTTCAAGATAAGAAATAAACTCGCCTGGGGGCGTGGCTTGGGGTAGACAGCCTCTGGGTTCAATCCTAGTACCACACATCACACAAGAAAGACTCACTGTAAGTGTAGATAACGATAAAACATCCCCAGCCCGCATGGAGGCAGGGAGTGACTGGCCCGGTGCGTGCACGGGGAGGGAGGACGCAGCCCTGTGCAGAACGCCCCTCTGTGGCTGCGCAGGGCCGGAGGGAGAGAGCGCCTACACAGCCGGCAACCGCGAGCTCCCGGGCGCTCAGGTCAACGCGGACAGCCATGCGCCGGCCGGCCGGCCGTGGCTGTAGTGGCGTGAGCGTGGGTAATGCATTCCCCTCTCTGGTCTGCCTTCAAGCCCAACCACAGGCTGTCATGAGGAAAGCAGGTGGCAAGCCCACCATCCTGTGTGTCCAACAGTCGGTCATCAGCAATGAACAATTTTTTTTTTCTGGAACTGGGGATTGAACCCAGGGGTGCCCTACCCCCAACCCCTTTTATTTTTTATTTTGAAACAGGATCTTGTTGCCGAGGCTGACCTTGAACCCTCGATCCTCCTGTTTCAGCCTCCCAAGTATGGGGCTCCAGGTGTGCCACCGTGCTCGGCTTGGCTTGCGTAGGCCTGTTCTGAGCAGAGGCTCCACAACCGACCTCCGGCCCACCACTCTCCTGATGGGAACTGGCCACGAGGAAGCAGCTGCCCCAGAGCCACTCCTGGACGCAGGGTGGGGACGTCCAGCCCTGCTCGCTGCACACTGCCCCGCACACACACAGCACAGCAGACATCAGTTTGATATTTCTGGTTTTCAGTTGTGGTGGCACTTGCCAGGAATCTCAGTACTTGGGAGGCTGAGACAGGAGGGTCACAGGTTTGGGGGCAGTCTCAGCAAATAGACTCTCATTAACCTATAAAAATAAACTGGGCGTGGTGGCGCTCCCTGTAATCTCAGTACTTGGGAAGCTGAGACAGGAGGATGATCACAGGCTGGAAGCCAGTCTCAGGGACTTAATGAGGCTGTCAGCAGCCTTGAAGACCTGTTTCCAAATAAGAAATAAAACTGGTCTGGGGGGTGTAGCTCAAAGGTAGAAAGACTCCTGGTTCAATCCCTAGTACTATAAAATAAATGAATAATAGCCGGGCGTGGTGGCGCACGCTTATAATCCCTGCACTTGGGAGGCAGAGACGGGAGGATTGCGCAGGTTCGAAGCCAGCCACGCTGGCTTAAGAGAGCCTGTTTTGCTGGGTGTGGTGGTGCACACTTGTAATCCCAGCATTTGGGAGGCAGAGACGGGAGGATCACGGGTTGTAGACAGCCTCAGCTACTTAGGCCCTGTGCAACTCAGTGAGAACTTGTTTCAAAATAAAGAATAAGCCGGGCGTGGTGGCGCACGCTTGTCATCCCCGCGCTTGGGAGGCGGAGACAGGAGGATCGCGCAGGTTTGAAGCCAGCCTCAGCTACTTAGTAAGGCTCTCAACAATTTAGTGAGACCCTGTTTCCAAATAAAATATGAAATAGGTCTGGGAGTATAGCCCAGAGGTAGAAGGCCTCTGGGTTCCACCCCAGTACCACCAAAATAAATAAATAAATAAATAAGCTGGGCGTGGTGGTGCATGCTTGTAATCCCCGCGCTTGGGAAGCGGAGACAGGAGGATCGCGCAGGTTTGAAGCCAGCCGTGCTGGCTTGAGAGACCCTGTTTCCAAATAAAAAAGTATATAATAGGTCTGGGAGTGTAGCCCGGAGGTAGAAGGGTTTCCAGGAACCCCAGTACCACCAAAATAAAAATAAAAATAAAAATAAAAATAAAAATAAATTGGGCAGGGGGTGTAGCTCGGAGGTTAAATGCCTCTGGGTTCCATCCCCAGACCCGCAAATAAATAAATTAATTAATTAATTAAAAAAGAGACCCTGTTTCCAAATTTAAAAAGTATAAAATAGGTCTAGGAGTGTAGCCCGGAGGTAAAAGGGTTTCCAGGAACCCCAGTACCACCAAAAAAATTAAAAATTAAATTAAATTAAAAAATAATAAATGGAATAAGGCTGGGGTGTAGCTCAGAGGTAGAATGCCCCTGGGTTCAATACCCAGTACCACAAAAAGGGGGGCAGGTGTGGTGGTACATGCCTGTAATCCCAGTGCTAGGGAGGTGGAGACAGGAAGACTGCAGGTTACAGCCTCGGGAAGTCATGAGGCTCTCATTGATCTAGTGAGACCCCATTTCAAAAGAAAAAACTATACACGGCTAGGGTAGGACGCCCGAAGCTCAACCCCAGCCACGCCTCCAAAAAAGAAAAGGAGGAAACCAGTCTCCTGCGAGCATATCTGAATATATCACTTTAAATCACACTATGATGTATAATTATATTACACCAACAAAATCCTTAAAAATTAGTTTAAAAAGTCATCAATTTGAATATTAAAAAAAAGCCTCCAACATCCTTCTCAGACCAGTCCCCCTCTTGGCCACTGACGCTGCCTGCCCCCAGGTCCCACGGGTCAGTATCGCTTCCATGGCGTTGGCTCTGGGCCCAAGCCGGGGAGAGGGGTGGAGGTGGGCCAGGAGGGCCAGGAGGGTCCCGCCATCAGCACACCAAGGGCACAGCCCCTCCCAGAGGCCAGGCCTGCGTGGGCTGCAGAAGGCTGTGCTGGGGGAAAGAAGGCCAGGCAGGCTCTCGGCGTGGCCAGATCCCGTCCTCCTCCGACCTGCCGCTCCGGCCACAGGCCCAGCTGGGGGACAGGGGCCCCTCAGCCCCACAAGGCTCCGCCCTGGCCCGCGTGCGGGAAGCAGGTAATTCAGACACAAAGAGGCCATTTCTGGCTGGGCTCTGCGGGGCGAGCAGAGTCAAAGGCGAGCTTCATGGCTCCTTCCCAAGCCGCCTCCCAGGCCCCTGCCCCTTTGAAGCCGCTGAGTGACTGGAGCGTCGGCTTTCTGGGGGGCAGATAGCGCAGCGGTAATCCGACTCTAAGCCACGGGATAAAGGTGGTTTGTTTCTTCTCAGCCCGTCCGTCACCACCTCCTCAGTAATTAGCCCTAATTATTACAAAGGGCCAGCCTCCCATTCGGTTATTAAATCAGAAATGGTATCGTGGCCGGGCATCTGTCAACGCCCTGACTGGCGACCTTCGATCCATTGACTCCTCTGTCAGTGTCCGCCTTGGGAAGCGCCCAGGCGGGCAGGGAAGCCTCGGCTTCAAAGACGCACATCCCGGAGGAATTCCGGAGTCCCAGGGGAGGGGAGGGCGGAGGTGGGAGCTGGGCACCTTCCCCCAGGGCAGCAGGACACACCCTAGCCAGGGTCACTCCCGCCATGCCCCAGGACCAGGCGCTAGGCCCGAATCCACACAGCTCGGCAGAGGCCATGCACCTACACCCGCTGCACAGAGAGACCCGGGAGGGGGAGCCCGACGGTGAGCCCAAGCACGGCCAGGGCACCCAGTCAGCAGGGTGTCTCCTCAGAGAGGCAGTACCCAAAGGGCAGAATTCAGGTTTTGCCACACACCAGATTCCCACGCTGGGGCAGCAGCCCCGTGGTCCCAAAGACCCTGCAGGAAGGACGGCCACCCATCCAGCCAGCTCCCAGAGGGAGGCAGCCACAGCAGCGGGCGCCACGGCCTCGGGCAGGAGCGGGCACTGGCCTCACCTCCCAAGGCACCCCTGACTCTAGTCCCCCAGGGATCTTGGCCAGCACAGCGCCCGGACACTCGCCTGACCAGGCCTGCACCCCCTTCCGACAGGCCCCCTGACTGAGGAGAGGGGCCAGAGACCCAACAGCCTATCTTCCCACATGATCTCTGATGGAGACACAGCTGTGGGGCGGGGCTGGTGCCCAGGCAGGGCCATCGGGCCTCCCCGAGCCCCGTGGGGGGCCCCTCCAGCACGGAGTCCTCGTGGCCGCCGACCCGCATGCTGGCAGGGCCGGGCCCGCTGGGGCAGAGATCCCTGCGGAGGTCTGGACGCCTCAGCACTGGAGCACGGGAAGGGGACGGGTGGCAGCCAGTCTGGCCTGGTGGTGGTTCTGAGCAGGCCCTGCGGCTGTAGTCAGCCCCGGGAGGAAATGCCCGGCTGCAGGAGCGGTCTTTCCAATAACAGGCAACTCGCTGAGGCCGCGAGGTGCCGGAAGGAAGCACGGCGGGAGGGGTTTAGCCAGCCTGCCCCAGGTACTTACGGGCAGAGGTGGGCACCCCGCCAGCCTTTCTGTGTCCAGAGAACACACGGAAAAATGTGCTGTTCTGCAGGAAGCGTGGCTGTTCCCGTGTGCTGCAGCAGCTCTGTGGCCCAGCCTTGCCGGAGGCCGACCCCAGGGGCTACGGTCTACCACCGGGGAGAGACACCACCGTGTAAGGGGGACAAGAGCCAAGCCCCTCAAGCCCAGGGATGAGGACGTGCTGGGGCAGCTCCTGGGCAACCAGCCCAACTTAAAGGAGGGGCCGTGGTTCCTCCTGTAGTCCCAGCCGTACCCCTAAGGGGCCATGTGGCCAGATGTGTGCCCCAGGGACTCCTGAGCACACCACCCCGTGCACCGTTAGCTGCACAAGCACTTACATGCTAGTGCCACCAACTCGAACCCAGACGTGTGAGTGTGGGAAAACCTGCCTCCGGGCACCGTACACAGGCACTCTCTGCCATGGCCCGCGATAGTGGGTGATCTCCCAGGAAGCAAGGCGGGCTACCAGGCATCCACAGCCACCAGCCCTCACAGTGCCAGGGCTGCCCAGAGGCTCAGCCCTCCAGAGCAAAGACAGACAGCCAGAGGCAGGATGGGAGGAGGGGAGGAAGTCACAAGTCCCTTCCCACCGCCTAGGGCCGGTCAGTGGGAAGACACAGGCCCTGGGCTCAGGGGAAGGAGCAGCCTGCTGAGAGCCCACGGCCAAGGCTCCTCCCCGCCCACAGTGCCCTCAGCCATGTGCAGCCCTCCGCAGATGACACCCGGCCCCATGCCGGGTCTGTTCTATTCTTTCGTCTCTTTGAGTTTGTGATCAGATGCCTTAAAACTAGCCAATACGCCAGGCATGGTGGCTAATGCTTATAATCCCAGGACTGGGGAGGCTGAGATAGAAGGATCGCAGGTTCGAGGACAGCCTCGGCATCACAGCGAGACTCAGCAAACCAGACAAAGCCGGGCGTGGTGCGCGCGCTTGTAATCCCAGCATTTGGGAGGCTGAGACAGGAAGACCGCAGTTCGCGGGCAGCCTCAGCTATTTAGTGAGGCCCTTTGCAACTCAGTGAGACCGGGTTTCCAAATAAAGAATAAAAAATAGGACTACGAGTATAGCTCGGAGGTAGAATGACCCTGGGTTCTATCTCCTGTACCACACATACAAAATAAAGGCTCAAGTATAATGTGGTGATACAATGCCCGTGGGTTCTGTCCCCAGTATTAAAACAAAAACAAAAAAGCCGAAACATTCTGAAGAACAAGGGGCGGTGGCTGCAGTGTCTCCACCAGAAAAGCAAGGCTACTTACAAGCCAGAGTAACTAATGTAGGAGAGACCAGAGTTCCATGGACCAGCGCGGCCAGGATGGCACTGACCCCTGGGCAGGTCCAGGCCCTGTGGAAAAGGAGAAACAGGACCCCCTACCGGGCAGGACACAACAGGCTACGCTCTGCAAAACTGAAGCCCCAACTCAACGGCCTCACACATCAAGAGTTTATTTCTTGCTCCTATACACATCCACTGGAGCTGGCTGAGGTGCCTGCCCACTGCAGGCCTGCAGTAACGACAGCAGACCTTCCTGGGCCTACTGTCCACCAGCGAGGGAACTCCAAGCTCTATGTGAAAGGCAACCCACGAGAACCTGGGAAAACAGGATGAGGCGCACGTGGTGACGCACATGTTTAATCCCAATACCTGGGAGCCAGCCTTGCTGGCTTAAGAGACCCTATTATCCAAATAAAAATATAAAATAGGTTTGGGAGTATAGCCCGGAGGTAGAAGGGTTTCCAGCAACCCCAGTACCACCAAAAAAAAAAAAAAAAAAAAAAAAAAAAAAAAGAAGAGGGCTGGGATATTAAGTGGTAGAACACTCCTGGTTTCAATCCACCCCAGGATGACAGCTTAAACCCCATATAGGGAAAAATTTCTTAATTAAAAACCAAAAGACTCCCACAGAACTGGGCACCGCCCAGCAAAGGGCAGAGCTCAGCAATCCCGTGTCCTGGCACAGATCCCAGGCCACGGAGCTGCTACAACATCATCCAATTGTAAGAATGAGCAACGAAGCCCAAGAAACCCATCTGGGCGTCCTGTAGCTGAGCGGTGTCCCTGCATCTCTTCTTTCCCTTTCTTTGTACTACAGATTAAACCCAAGAGCATTCTACCTCTGAGCTACACTCCCAGCCCCCCCCTTTTTTTTTTTGAAGCAGGTCTCACTAGGTTGCTGAGGGTGGCCTTGAACCTGCAATCCTCCCGAGCACCCCCGGCTCAGGAGTGCAGAGCAGCTGCTTGCTGGGCTCAGGGCTGAGCAGCTGGCCACAGTGGGCCTGCGGGACCCGGGTGCACCTCTCTGGTTCTCTTGGCCATGATTTCTTACGTGGAGTGACGCGGACCCCTGTGGGCTTGCTTTCCCTCCCACGGCTGCATGGAATGCCGTAGGTGTGGGTCCCCAAGGTGTGAGTATGGCCCAGATCATCCATGTGGATCATGTGAACAGAATGTCCACGTGGGGCCTGTGGTAAGAACACACCATCCACCTGGGATGTGTGGTGTAAACAGACGGCCCATGTGGATTATGAGGTGAGATCAGGCTATCCATGTGGAACACGTGGTGTAAACAAACCACTGATATGGGCGGGACATGTAGTGTGCATGGACCATCTGTATGGAGTGATCGTGTGGGTCGATCCGACCATCCACGCTGGATATGCGCTGTGAACAGACCACCTCCGTGGGTGTGTGGTGTGAACACACACTCTACGTAAGATGCATGGTGAGAACAGACCATCCACGTGGGGTGAGAGATCAGACCATCCACGTGGGGCCTGTGGTGTGAACAGACTATTCATGTGGGGCAATCAGACCATTCACGTGGGGTGAGAGATCAGACCATCCACGCGGGGCCTGTGGTGTGAAGACGATCCATGTGGGCGACCAGAACATCCACGCGGGGCCTGTGGTACGATCAGATCATCCACGTGGGGTGAGAGATCAGACCATCCACGCGGGGCCTGTGGTGTGAACAGACTATTCATGTGGGGCAATCAGACCATCCACGTGGGGTGAGAGATCAGACCATCCACACGGGGCCTGTGGTGTGAAGACGATCCATGTGGGCGACCAGAACATCCACGCGGGACCTGAGGTGTGCTAAGCCATCCACACGGGGCAGGTGGGTGAGCAAACCACCACGTGGAGTGCATGGTGGTGTGAACAGGAAGGTGGTGGCATCCGGGCTGCTAGGATGGTGGGGCCATCACTGCTGCGTCACCTGCTGTGCTGAGACACTGCAGGGTCACCTTGCCCGCCTTGCCCCTCGCTGTTCTAGTTCTGCTGTTCATAGGACAGGGACATCACAAGAGCTCAGGCCCCGGCGCTGCGCAGACATCCTCCCCTCCAATGCTCTGGCTGCCCAATGAGGACAAGTTTCGTTGCTGTGAGTGGTACTAGGGATTGAACACAGTGGGGTTCTACCTGAGCTTTACCTCTAGCCATTTTTTTTTGTTGTTGTTGTTGTTTTTGGTGGTACTGGGGATGGAACCCAGGGGCTTTCTACCTCTGGGCTACACTCCCAGACCTATTTTATATTTTATTTGGAAACAGGGTCTCACTAAGTTACTGAGAGCCTCACTAAGTAGCTGAGACTGACTTCTAACCTGTGTGATCCTCCTGTCTCAGCCTCCCAAGCGCGGGGATTACAAGGATGTCCCACCACACCTGGCACCTCTAGCCATTTAAAAAAACAAACAAACGGAGCCAGGCGTGGTGGCACACGCTTGAAATCCCAGCATTCAGGAGGCTGATACCCGAGTGAGGGTCACAGTTCACAGACAGCCTCTTGCCCCTGGGTTCCATCTCCAAAACTGCAAAAAAATAAAATAAAAATTAAAAAATAGGGCTGGGCATAGTTTGGAGGTAGAATGGCCCTGGGTTCAATCCCAGTACTGCAAAAAATTAAAAAAGAAAAAACTACTACTACTACTACTACTACTACTACTACTACTAATAATAATAATAATAATAATAAATACAACAGAGTTTTGTTAAATTACCTGCCCTGAACTCAAACCTACAATCCTATCTTAGCCTCACAAGTACTAGGATTATGTATATGTATCATCATGCCTGGTGGACAAGTCACTTTTGTTTTTGGTGTTTTTTGGGGGCTGGGGATTGAACCTAGAGGCATTTTACCTCCAAACTATACCCCTAGCCTGATTTTTAATTTCATTATTTAGAAACAGGGTCTCACTAGGCTTCTGAGAGCCTTGCTACATTGCCAAGGCTGCTTTGAACCTGTAATCCTCCTGTCTCAGCCATGTCCTTCTTTAGGGAATAAAATCCCCAGGTGTTTCCAAGGAAGGTGAAGGCCAGACATGACCTGGAAGGCAGGTGCACTGAGGCCCAGCGAGCCTGCCATGCTCCACGGCTCCGGAGCACCCTCCGCTAGGTCATCTGTCCTATATGCAGGTGCCAGCAGAGGCCCAAAACCCAAGTCCCCACGTGGGCCACACGTGACACACAGTCCCCCTCTTGGCCCTTGGTCACCTCTTTCCCAAGGAGTGGCAAGGTAGCTATCATCAGCCCTGCTGCCCCCAAGTGCACTGACTGTATAGAAGGCCAGAACCCCACAGCTCCTCCCCACACCAGCTGCGCAGGTGCCCAGGAAGGAGTGCACGGTGCAAAGGACCCATTTCCAAATTACAATCAGTCCCAGGGACCCTTCCAAGTGATTGTCTTCCTGGTTCCCAATGCTACAGGGAGCTCTCACAGCTGTGAAAGACCACCCCATCCTTCAGGAGCTGCCTGGCAGGTTGGTACAGAGGGTAGCAGCCCGGAGCAGAAGTCCAAATGGCGACGGGGAAGGCCGCGGTGAGGGGGCCCGCAAGATGGTGGCGTCAGATGAGTGACCGAAACATCCACCCCAGAAAGCAGCTCCAGCTGTACCGTCAGGGCCACAGGCAGACAATGCCAGCCCTGAGCAAGTGTGTGGAGGGGCAGCTGGGTGGCCCTGACAAGAAGCACTGGGGCTGCCCGGATGGACATCATGGAATTTCCACACCTGAACCAGCCTGCCCACCAGAAGCACCGGGGCTGCCCAGCTGGACATCCCAGGAGTCCCACACCTCAATCAGCCTGCGATTAGTCTCCTAATAGCCTCCTAATAGTCAGCAAACTTGCTCTGCTATCAGGGTTCTATCTCCTAAATCCAGCCTCCCTCAATTCACAATGTCCACCTGTATTATGCACAAGGAATCCGCACCCTGAAAGAAATCATACATAAGCTGGGTGAGGTGGTACAGGCTTGTAATCCTAGTACTTGAGAAGCTGAGACAGGAGGATGGCAGGTTCAAGGACAGCTTCGGCACGTAGTGAGACTCATCAACCTAGCAAGACCCTGTTTCCAAATAAGAAATAAAATTGGTCTGGGGGTGTAGCTCGGAGGTAAAATGCCTCTGGGTTCAACCCCCAATACAAAAAAAGAAAAAAGAAGGAAATCACACATAAAACCAGCTGAACCCAGACCAAATAAAACCCAACAAATGTTTTACCAGGTGCTTTCTTATTACTGATTTTCCTAAAATAACTGGCTGGGTGTCTACTTTTTCTTCCTACTTTCCAGGAAGCTGTCCTCTTTTGTTTCCACTATTGTAAAACTGAAAGAGTTTGAGGTGCCTGCCTAAACACTGGACTGGCAAACGCTGTACACTGGGCTGGCTGTACTCTTCAGGGGAACCTGGCTTAACGAGCTTCCGCCCCACTCTGGCCTCCCAAAAAAGCCATCCTATGCTGGGCGTGGTGGCACGCACTGGCAATCCCAGTGTTGGAAGGCTGAAATAAGAGGATCGCAGGTTCAAGGACAGCCTCAACAACTAGACTCTCATCAACCTAACAAGACCGGTTCAAATTTTTAAAAATAAATAAAATGAGACAGGTGTGGTAGCACATGCTTGTAATCCCAGCATTCAGGAGGCGGAGACTGGAGGATTGAGGTTCATGGACAGCCACGGCTACTTAGCGAGGCCCTTCGTAACTCAGTGAGACCTAGTTTCAAAAATAAAAAGACTATGAGCCTGGTGTGGTGGCACACGCTTGTAATCCCAGCGCTTGGGAGGCTGAGACAGGAGGATCACGCAGGTTGGAAGCCAGCCTCAGCTACTTAGTGAGGCTCTCAGCAACTTAGTGAGACCCTATTTCCAAATAAAGTATAAAATAGGTCTGGGAGTATAGCCTGGAAGGTAGCCCCTGGGTTTTACCCCCAGTACCACCCAAAAAAAAAAAAAAAAAAAAAAAGACTAAAATATAGGGCTGGGTGTAAAATAAGGCTGGGGGTGTAGCTTGGAGACAGAATACCCCTGGGTTCTATCCCTGGTGTCTCTGTCTGTCTCTCTCTCTACACACACACACACACACACACACACACCAAAAAAACCCATCCTGTGCAAAACAGGCTGTCTTTAACTCGTTCCCTGGCCTGAGACCTCCAGGTTCTGCTCTGCTGTCCGTTGTCCTCAGCTCCGGCCCTCAGAAGTCATTCTCGAGGCCACACCATCCCCATCCCCTTGGCACCAGCTCCTCCACTGCTGTGATGCTCACGGCGGAGCCTCTGCCAATAAAACGAGGACTCTGGTCTCAGCCGCAGCACACAGCAGGGTCCAATGCAAGGTTAATGAGCACCAACCGTGTGCCACAGACAGTGACTGAGCCATAAGGCTGAATGAGCAACAGGCAAGAGTATGCGGGGAGGCGGCCTGCAGTCCCAGCTGCCCGGAGGCTGAGGCAAGGGACTGTTGGAGTCCAAGAGTGCAAAGCCAAGTGGGGAAACACAGCAAGCCTCGTATTTAAAAAAAAAAAAAAAAAAAAAAAAAAGGGTAGCACAAAACCTGTGCCAATTTCTGAAGAAAGAAAGGTGTGACCACGATACCATACAGAAGGGGGAATGCCGGGAGCTGAGCCTGGCGAGGGGCTCAGGCCCCACCTGCCTGCATCCAAACCCCCAGCAGGCCAGGGCCACTGGCAACGTCAGGAGGCCACGATGCCACCTCGCTCGTTCAGGATGAGTGGCTGCTGCCTGCATATGACCCACGACAGAGTCAACAGACGCATCCACGGACAGACAGTGGATGACGACGGCGTGGAGACACACCGCGGGGCATTACTCAACCACAAAGATGAGGCAGGGGACACAGAAGGAACTAGAAAACATTAAGAAATAACCCAGGCACAAAAAGACAGATTCCTCCTGTTCTCACACACAGGGGCTAGAGAAGCTGAGGTCAAGCCAAGTGCGGTGGCACAGCTTGTAATCCCAGTGCTTGGGAGGCGGAGACAGGATTGCAGGTTCAAGGCCAGCCTCAGCAAGCAGTGAGACTTCATCAGCCTATGAGACCCTTTCAAAAACAAAAATAAGGTAGGGCTGGGGTGTAGCTTGGAAGTGGAACGCCCCTGGGCTCGATCCCCAGTGCCACAAAATAAAATGCTGGTGTCAGAGCAGAGAATAATGGTCACCGGGGGCAGGAGGTGAGGACAAAGGGGACAGCTGGAGGTCAGAGAAGAACCAGAACACAGTTACATTAGGAGTGAGTCCCAGCGTTCTAGCACAGCAGGGTGATCACAGTTTACAACAATGCACCGTGCATTCATTAAGATTTAGAAGCGCTCAAAGCTTCCCAATACAAAGAGCCAACATTTAGGGAGCTGGACATGCCAATCACCCTGTCTGGTTACATACTGTACGTGTATATCCAACAATTACACTATACCCCACAAGTATGCACAATCAAAAGACTGACTTAAAACTGGCCCCTTCCAGCCAGGAGTGGTGGCGCAGGCTTGTAATCCCCGCACTTGGGAGGCGGAGACAGGAGGATCGCGCAGGTTCGAAGCCAGCCTCGTTAGCTTACGAGACCCTGTTTCCAAATAAAATATAAAAAATAGGTCTGGGAGTGTAGCCCGGAGGTAGAAGGGTTCCATCCCCAGTACCACCAAAAAAAAAAAAAAAAAAAAAAAAAAAAAAAAAAAAGGCGGGCCCCTTCCTCTCCTCAGCCTCCTCCACTCCAGCCTGAAGGCGAAGTTACAGGGAGCAGGGGCGTTGAGGGTGAGGGCCAGCACAGGCAAGGCAGGCTGGATAGACCCATCCCAGCTATGGCCACTGCTGAGAAGCGCTGAGGGCAGTGTTGTGGGGGTGGCCAAAGGGCCAGGCTGATCTACACCAGTGGGGAGGCCCACAGGACAGCACTCCCAGGCCCAGGGTGGGGAGCAGCTGGGAAGCCGCAGGAGCAGAGGCCAGGGCGCAGAGCAAAGCCCCGTCCTGCCAGGGTGGGGAGCTACTGGTGCTTGGACAGGAAGGAGTCTGATGGAAAGGTCTGCTCACTCAGACACAGGGTCGCCTGAGCCACTTGGGGATGCCACTGCGTCCTGCCCAGGGGCCACCTCATCACAAGGCACGCTGTGGCACTGGCCGGGGCTGTGTTCGGAAACCAGAGGTGCACGCTGGGAAACAGGAAAAAGTGGTGGCTCTCCTGGGGTCCCCACCATCTTCTGTGGGTCCCCCAAGGATACCTCCTGGTCTCCCTCTGCCTTAGAAACCTCCTCCTTTGTCTCCTGGAGTTCTGAACCCGCCGGGACAGGGGCAGGTGCGGGGGCTGTGCTCGCCGGCTGGGAGGTGGCTGGCCCCGCAGCACCAGGGTCAGAGCTCAATCAGAACTGGGCAGGGCGGACACCTCCTAGGGCCCAGGGGCGCGCTCCTTGGCCAGCTGCTGCTTGGGCACATTTCCAGGTGTGGACACTGTTGGGGCAGCCAAGCCAAGCCTGGGGGGAGTGCCCATGTTGAGTGCCAGGGCCTCTGAGAACCTAGCTAAGTACTGCCTCACCAGGGGCAGCTGCGGGGCCACTGGCGGCTGGCTGGAGGCCGAGCAAAGTGGGCAGGGCACTGCAGCATGGTATTCGGCAAAATTGTCTGAGTCCTGAATGACTTCCTCAAGATCCCGGCAGAAGGCCTCATAACTGTCAGGCAAGGGCAGGTAGGGGCCGCCCAGGCCCGGGCTCATCCGGTCAGCATCCGAGGATCTCACAGACACGGCTGAGGTTATCCTGGTAGTGCTCGAAGCGGAAGGACATGTAGTCGCCCAGCTGGGCCAAAAAGCGGTCCAGCAGCCATGGAGAGCCATTGAAGGTGCCGGGGTCCGAGCCGGGCACCCAGTGCAAGTCCATTCTGAGGGGCCAGGGTCCAGGCATGCGCCACTCTGCAGGCTTAACGCTAGCCGCGCTCTCCTGCTCCATGGCTGTGCGCACACACACGGGGTCCCCACAGCAGGGCCGCTCGATCCAGGGGTCCACACGCGGGGCGTACGCCACCCCAGGAGCGGCTGGGTCCATCTGCTGCCAAGGGTGTGCGTTGGTGTAATTGGCGGCTGCCCGGATAGGATTGCAAGGACCCTGTGGATGGCGCCGGCCTCGAGGCATGCTGGGAGCAGGGAAGGCAGGGGGTGGGCGAGGCGCACGGGGCGGGAATCAGAATCAGCCGGTCAGGGTGCAGCACAGCCAGCAGTTCAGGCAAGTGCGGAGGCCAGCAGAGTTGACAGCTGTGGCCGGGGGAGAGCAGAGGAGAGCCGAGGGAACTGTCAGGCGCAGGCCATCGTCCAAGGCAATCTGTCCAAAGACAAGGCAGGAAGAGCAGGAACTAGGCCCCCCCTCAGCACTGGGCTGGCGGAGGCCGCGAGCAGGCAAACCTGGTACCTGCTCAGCTCTCTGGGCGGAAGGAGGGCCCCAGGGCGGCCAGGGAGGTGAGCACACTGCCAGGGGTGGATGGTGCACGAACAGATGCAGGCCCTGCCCCGGCATGAGCTAGGTGCCGTGGTCATCACGAGGCAGAGGGTGTGCCGATTTGTCCTGGGGCCACACACCAACCCACGAACACAGAGGTGGCAGCAGAACCGACTGTAAAGACGGCAGACTAACCACACTGAGCAGGTTCTAGACTAGGCTTCCCAGGCTAATCTACAGGCTCCTGGTGACCCCAGACACTGCGAACAGCTCAGGACAACACATGTCATAAGGTTCTTGCACGTTCCAGAAATGGCACACTCCCCAGAAGCAGGGCCCCCAGCTGTCACCTACCCCTCCATGCCTTCAGAGTGCGGCCTGCAGACAACACACGCCCACCCCAAGCCCATCTCCCTACACTTGCCAGCGCAGCCAACAGCCTGGCACCCTAAACTAAACTCCAAAGGGAGTCCCTCCTGCAGTGTGTGCCCTGCAGCCCACCACTCCAGTCTCCACACACCTCCCTCCCAAGCGGTGCCACCAACACAGCCCAACCATCAGCGACTATAGCTGTCTTCCAGGGCAGAAAGCACTCCTCTGGGGAGCAGGTGCCCCAGGCCTCCAGCAGCCACACCAGGAACAGTGTGGCCTACACACCCTTCAAGCTGCCCGGTGTCCTACGTGTTTACTCTCTCGCAACAGAATCCGGTCCTCCAGGCAAGCACAGGTGTGCTGGTCTTTCTGCCCATATACCCCAGGTGACCAACGCTGGACGCTGCCGGAGCCACCAGCACGTACCTCCGACACCTCAACAACATGGGATGCCTCAGGCACACCCTCACTTCTGCCTGAAAGCCCAGCCCAGCCCTGGGACACTGGCTTCCTGCCCTACTGCAAGTAAAGCACACAGCAGGGCCTGCGGCAGCAACGCCCCACAGGCCAGCCTGTGTGTGAATGGCTCTCTTCAGGAGTCCTGGTGGCTCCTCACTGAATTTTATAAGAGCAGCAGCAGCACCTAGGAGACTGCCAAAAGCATCACAGGTTTGAGGACCGCCTCAGCAAGACCCTTAATGACTTAGAGAAGCCATTTCCAAAGAAAAATAAAATCGGAGCCCAGTATGGCTGCACATGCCTGTGATCTCAGGACTTGGAAGGCTGAGACAGAGCAGTAGGTGTGCAGCAATTCTGCGAGGCTCTTGGCAACCTAGAGACCCTGTTTTAAAACAAAAACTATGTTTATGCTTTGTTTAAAAGGCCTGGGAATATAACTTGAGAGGAAAACGTTGCCGAGCTCAATTCCAGGAATCCCCCCCCCCCAAAAAAAAGCAATGCCTACAATCAGGGCCTCAGCGCCTAACACCAGCCCAAGGATAGGTATTAGGCTGTCCAGAAAAACCACAGCCTGTGCCAAGGAGCCAGTGCTCCTCAGACCTGTCCTCCCTCTCCCTCACTTTATATTAGTACTGGGGATGGAACCCTGGGGCATTCTACTTTCTGAGCTACAACCCCAGCCCCCGCCCCTGTTTTTCTGTGGTGCTGGGGATGGAACCCAAAGGCATTCTACCTCCGAGCTACAATCTCAGCCCTATTTTTTGTTCTTTATTTAGAAACAGGATCTCACTGAGTTGCAAAGGGCCTTAGTAGCTGAGGTTGTCCACGAACCCGGATCCTCCTGACTCAACCTCCCAAATACAGGGATTACAAGTGTGAGCCCCCACACCTGGCTCCCCAGCCCTTTTTAATTTTTTTTTTCTTTTCTTTTGCAGTTCTAGGGATAGAACCCAGGGCCATTCTAGCTCGGAGCTACACCCCCAGCCCTACATTTTATTCTTGATTTTGAAACAGAGTCTCACTGAGTTGCGAAGGACCTGAGTAGCTGAGGCTGGTCAAGAACTGCGATCCTCCTCTCTCAGCATCCCAAACGCTGGGATTAGAAGTGTGCACCACCACGTCCGGCCTCTTTTTAAATTTTATTCTGAAACAGGGTCGCACCAGGCTGCCGAGGCTGTCCTCCAGCCTGCCATCCTCCTGTTCCAGACTTCCAAGCACTGGGCTTCCAGGCTGGTGCCAGCACCTGGCTGTGCTCCCTACCTCCCAATCCTCGCCTCCCACTGCCACTAGGACACCTAGCTGTCACCCTGCCCAACTCACCGGCAACACCTCCGTGCCCCTTGCAGCCTAAGGGAACAAGCTCTCAAGTAGCAGCCAACCAGCCCTGCTCTGGCCTCAGCAGTCCTAAATCTGAGCCAGGCTCGCACCATTTGGAGAACGTTGGCCGTTCCGTGCCTCCTTCGCCTTTGGGTCTGTGGGTCTCTGCGGCTTCCCTCCCACCCTGCCTGACACTGAGGAACTACTTTCTTTGGGTTCTCCTGGGCTGGACAGCGCCCGCAGGCGCGGCGGCGCGAGATGCTCCACCAAGCGAAAGACAGCGCCTAGAGCGCGGGGCGTCCCCTGCCGCAGGTGTGGGCGGGCTCGCCACGGCCTCCAGGCCCAGGGCAGCGCCAGGGACCGCACCGCCGCCCCGGCACGCCCTGCAGGAACGCGGGGCAGCAAAGCCCACCCACCTGCGAATCCAAGGGCGCCGCAGAGGGCCGGGGTCCGCAGCTGCAGGCCGGGGGTCGGACGGGCTCCCTCGGACCGCGAGAGTGCAGGCGCCCTAGAAAGAGAAGGAACCGGCCTGAGCGCGACGGGAGGCGCGGAACGCCCCCACCGCCGGCGCCCCGTCCCCGCGCGGACCCCGCAGCCGAGGCGCCCGGGCCGGGAGGGCACTGGGGCCCGACGCCGCGCCCGCGGCCACGCCCCGCCGGCCGCCCAGGGACCGGCGGCCACACTGACCCTCAAGCCCAAGTCCCAACACCAGCCCCAAGCAGCGACCGGGCAGCAGACCGCGCCTCGGCCACGCCCCCGCGCGCGCGCCGCCGCGCCGTGCGTCACCACGCAGGCTCCCGGCACGCCCCACGCCGGTCGCCCCGCCCGCCCGCGCGCGCTCGCTCTGCCCACTGCGCCTGCGCCGCGCGCCGCCTGCCCCCTCCTGCGCAGGCGCCTTCGGGCCCTGACAGCGCGAGCGCGGCGCGGGGGGTGATGGGAGCGCGCGCCGCGCCTAGTGCCACGAGAGCAACCAGGGTGGGCGCGGGCGGCCGGAACTCCCTCCTCTAAGGCCCCTGACTCGCTCGGCTTTTGGTACCAGCGATCGAGCCCAGGGACGTTCTACACCCCGGCCCTTTTTGTGTTTTTGTTTTGAAGCAGGGTCTCCCTAGGTTGCTGAAGTACTGGGAGTATTGGTGAGCACCACTGCGCCTGGAACATTAGCTTTTTTTTTGCGTGGTGCTGGGAATTGAAACCAGGGGTATTCTACCTCCGTGCTATACCCCCAGCCCAATGTTTTATTCTTTATTTTGAAACAGAGTCTCTGGCGAATTAACTTCTTTCTTTCTCTGTTTTTTTCCTTCGGCACTGTGGGTTGAGCCCAGGGGCATTCTACCTCTGAGCTACATCCCCAGCCCTGTTTTATATTTAATTTTGAGACAGGGTCTCACATTACAAGTTGCTGAGGCTGTCCTCGAACCTGTGACCCTCCTTCCTCAGCCTTCCCAAATACTGAGATGACAAGCATGCGTTGCCACGCCCGTCTAAATTAACTAATAAATCAATTTTGGTAGCTTCAAGTTTGTAGGAATTTATTCAGCAAATGTCCGAATCTGTTGCCATAAAGCTGTTGCAGGGCTAGGGATGTCGCCCAGTGGTAGAGCCTGTGCTCACCAAGCAAGGAGTCCCTGGGTTCAAACCCCAGCACCCAAACAACAAAAAAGCTGTTGCAAATCCTCTTGTTCTTCAGTTAGGCCTCCTTTTTAATCCGAATGTTTTTTCTTTGAGCTTTCTCTTATTTGTGCTGGGACATTAAACCCAACAACATTCTACCTCTGAGCTGCGTCCCCAGCCTCACTAAAATTCTGAGGCTGGCTTCAAACCTTCTATCCTCCAGTCTCAGCCTCCCAAGTCCTGGGATTACAGGCATATGCCACCACGCCGGGTTCATTCCAGACCCGTAACATCCAGCTGCGGCTGAGAGGTCTGACCAGTGCTATCTCTGCCCAGCAGCACTGGCCTCGATCCCACTGGACAATGGGGAAGGCTGTGGGTGTCAGGAGGGCAGCTGGGGCCTGGCATGAGCCAGGGAGGGGATGGGTAAAGGACTGACAGAAGCTGCAGACCCCCTAGGCCTCAGGAACACTGTCCAGAAATGCCCGCAGGGTCGGGTTGCTACCCAGGCCGCTTGCTGGTAACCTTGTTGGGTCCCAGATCTCCAGGCCTCCGGTCTCGGGCACAAGAGGCCGGCTGGCCGCAGAGACCACCACCTGCCTGCCTGGGGCTCCATGTGGGGAGATGGCCAGCCCAAGTGTACCCCGGTATTGGGGGGCCCGGCTGTGCCCAGATCCTAAGAAAGACTGGGAGGGGCTCAGCAAGTGTGCTCTCACTATAACCCAGCACTCCCTCCTTGGGATCCTTGCGGTACCTAGAGAGGAGGAGGAGGATGCCCGCACCCACCCAGAACCCACGGACCTGGATGCAGGCCAGGGCTCTGTGGGCTGAGGCAGCAGAGTTGGCTATTAGAAGAAAGAATACACGGGCACCACCCAGCTCCCTTCCAGGCCTGGTCGAGTGACTCCTTTCAAGAAGGACCTCTTGACAGGTTATCCGCTTTTACACCCAAACGCACGGGCTTTGATCCTTGAAACGTGAATCCAAGAGTCACACTGGACCTCCCCTGGGTCGGCGGGGCTTTCGGGAGGCCCGGCCAACAATAATAAAGGTGGCACCCGCCCAGGAAGCACCTCCTGGAAGTGTGAATGGAACTTGGACTTTTCGGGTATCTCCCCTAATTGACCCGATAATTTAAACTTCCTCCCTCCCGGGAGTGGGGTCCCGCGGACTCAGCCTGCCTCAGGCTGGGCAGCCCTGGTCAAGTCGGGGCAGGGACAGCAGAGTGGGTGGCAGGCGGGCGTGTGCCAGACACTAATCCTACGAGGCCAGAGGGGGACGCTGGGGGCACTTTTGGGTACAGACTGCTGCTTTTGTTGTTTTGGAGCACTTCTGTGTATTTTTTCATTATCGTGAAATATACACAAGTATATACGCAACATAATATTTATCATCTTTTTTTTTTTTTTTTTGGTGGCACTGGGGTTCCTGGAAGCCCTTCTACCTCCGGGCTACACTCCCAGACCCATTTTTGCATTTTTATTTGGAAACAGGGTCTCCTAAGCCAGCGCGCGGGGCTGGCTTCGAACCTGCGCGATCCTCCCGTCTCTGCCTCCCAAGCGCGGGGATGACAAGCGTGCGCCACCACGCCCGGCAATATTTATCATCTTAACCATGGTCAGGCTGCGTTCAGTGGCACTAAGTACATTCACGTTGGACAGCTGTCAGTATTCCCCACGTTTTACACTCTTTGTCAGTGCAGAAGCCCTGTGCCCATTCAGCACCAAGCCCCCTCCAGCCCCAGCCCACGGGCCCCACTCCTCCACTTTGTTTCTGTGAGTTTGACGACTCTAGGTACCCTACCCATGTGGACTCAACAATATTTGCGCTTTTGTAGCCAGATGTGCGGGTGCGTGCCCGTGCGTGAAGGGCTAGACGGGAGGGGCACAGATTCAAGTCCAGTCTCTGCTAGACCCTCAGCGACTTTGTGAGATCCTGTTTCAAAACAAGAAATAAGCCGGATGTGGTGGTGCACACTTGTAATGCCAGTACTTGGGAGGCTGAGACAGGAGGATCGGGGTTCACGGCCAGCCTCAGCTACTTAGTGAGGCCCTTCGCAACTCAGTGAGACCCTGTTTCAAAATAAAAAATAGGGCTTGGAGGTAGAATGCCCCTGGGTTCCATCCCCAGTACAAAAAAAAAAAAAAATTAAATAGGGCTAGAGCTATAGCTCGGAGGTAGAATGGGTTCTATGGCCTCTGGGTTCCATCCCTAGTACTGAAAAGAAAAAAAAAAAAGAGTGTTGTCGATGTTCTGCGATCTATTAATACGCATATATCTGAAGCTATACGTACGTGTGCATATCTAACTTTATACACATTTTACATATATATAACTTGCCTGTTTCTCTCTCATTCCTCCTGTTCTATGGATTGCCTTTCATTCAGTTGATAGAGTCCTTTGATACACAGAAGTTTTTAATTTTATGAAGTCCACTTTGTCTATTTTTGTTGTTGCCTGTGCCTTTGATGTTATATCCAAGAAATCCTGGCCAAATCCGCATCTGATACTTTTGCCCCATGAGCTTTTCCGAGTTTTCTGTCTTACATTGAGGCCTTTGATCTCTCTCTTTTTTTTGTGTGGTACTGGGGGTGGAACCCAGGGGCTTTCTACCTCCGGGCTATCCTCCCAGACCTATATTATATTTTTATTTGGAAACGGTCTAAATTGCTGAGAGCCTCACTAAGTAGCTGAGGCTGGCTTTGAACCTGCGCGATCCTCCTGTCCCCGCCTCCCAAGCGCAGGGATTACAAGTGTGCGCCACCACGCCCAGCGCCTTTGATCCCTCTTAAACAAACTTCTACACGTGGGATTAGGAAGAACCCGGCTCTGTTCTTTTGCACAGGGATGTTCAATTCTTCCAGTCCCACGTGTCAAAAGACTCTCCTTTCCATTATCAAAAATCTGAAGGCCGGGCATGGGGGCACACACTTATAATTCCAGCATTTGAGAGGCTGATACCAGAGGATCACGGTTTGAGGCCAGCCTCAGCTATTTAGCGAGGCCCTCCACAACTCAGTGAGACCGTTTCAAAAATAAAAAGACTAGCCGGGCGTGGTGGCGCACGCTTGTAATCCCTGCACTTGGGAGGCTGAGACAGGAGGATCGCACAGGTTCAAAGTCAGCCTCAGCTACTTAGTGAGGCTCTCAGCAACTTAGTGAAACCCTGTTTCCAAATAAAATATAAAATAGGTCTGGGAGGATAGCCCGGAGGTAGAAAGCCTCTGGGTTCCACCTCCAGTACCACCAAAAAATAAAAATAAAAAATATAAAAATATAAAAAGACTAAAAAGGGCTGGGGGTGTAGCTCAGAGGTAGAATGCCTCTGGGTTCCATACCCAGTATGTGTGTGTGTGTGTGTATATATATATATATATATATATATATATATATATTTTTTTTTTTTTTTTTTTTTTTTTTGAAGCCAGGTGTGGCGGCACATGCTTGTAATCCCAGGACGCTGAGACAGGAGGATCCAGGTTCGCAGCTAACCTCAGCTATTTAATGAGGCCTTCGGCAATTTAGTGAAATCCTGTTTCAAAATAAAGAATAAAAAGTAGGGCTGGGAGGTGTAGCTCGGTAACAGAATGCCCCTGGGTCCAATCCCAGCACACACACACACACAAATCATTTGAAGCTAGGTATGGTGGCGCACACCTGTGATCCCTTTACTTGAGACAGGAGGATCGCAGGTTCCAGGACAGCCTCTCAGCACCTTAGTGAGACTCTTAGCAACTTAGCAAGAGGTGGACCCTTGTTCCAAAATTTAAGAAGTGGTAATAAAATTGCCTAAGGCTGAGAGCAGAGCACCTCCAGGCTGGGTCCCGGGTACCTCGGCGACCTTGGGGGCGGGATGCAGGCCAGGCAGCTTGTCTGAGCGGGTGGAGGCCGGACTCACTGGTTCCCACTCCATCTGGGCCTCCTGGTGCAGCTTCCTGCCCTGACAAGCCCGGGGCGAGAGCTGCCAGGTAGGACGCCTTTGGAGAGAATGGAGTCTCCATCTATGCGCTGCCTCCCCCCAGACTCTGAAAATCAAATACTCCCCGGGCTATGGAAACCCAGGCACGGGCAAATTGTTAGATCTTTATTATTATAATCCCGCAGCCCATTTCCAGCCCCAGGGCAGAACAATAAGCCATTGAAGCCTGCTGCAGGCTAGCCTGGTCCACTCTCTAGCCGGCCACTCTCCGGCAGGGGGAGACCTGGGCAGCGCCTCTGCTGGGAGGGGTGGGCAGCTTGCTCTGGCCTGACTTCACCATTGCACCTCTGGGAGTGCCCGGGGGTCCGGGCCAGGGTCTTCTCACTCATCAAGCAGGGACGTGGAAGAAAGTACATCCGGACCCAACAGTGGTCGTGGCTTTTCTGCTTTGAGATTGAGCCCCATAATCTGACCCTCGTAGGTCAGGAGCTAATTATATATGCGTTGGGGAACTCTATGGGTATGCAAATTCTATAAAGATGCTAGAGCCTGGCACAGTGGTGCATGCCTGAAATTCCAGCTCTTGGGAGGCTGAGACTGAAGACACAGATTCAAGGCCAGCCTCAGCAATTGAGTGAGACCCTGCATGATTGCGCACTCTTGTAATCCCAGCATTTGGGAGGCTGGGACCGGAGGATCGCGGTTCGCAGACAGCCTCAGCTACTAATTAGTGAGGCCCTTTGCAACTCAGTGAGACCCTGTCTCAAAATAAAGAAGGAAAAAAAAATAGGGCTGGGGGTGCAGCTCAGAAGTAGAATGTCCCTGGGTTCCATCCCCAGTACCGCAAAACAAAAACAAACAAAATAACAAATAAACCAGGCATGGTGGCACACACATGTAATCTTAGTACTTAGGAGACAGAGACAGGAGGATTCCAGGTTCAAGGACAGCCTCAGCAAGTAGTGAGACTCATCAACCTAGTGAGACCCTGGTTTTGTTTGTTTGTTTTTGGTGGTACTGGGGTTCCTGGAAACCCTTCTACCTCCGGGCTACACTCCCAGACCTATTTTTATATTTTTATTTGGAAACAGGGTCTCTTAAGCCAGCAAGGCTGGCTTCGAACCTGCGCCATCCTCCTGTCTCCGCCTCCCAAGCGCGGGGATTACAAGCGTGCGCCACCAAGTCCGGCCAGACCCTGTTTTTAAATAAAAATAAAATACAGCTGGGGGTGTGGCTCGGAGGTAGATCCTCTAAGTTCGATCCCCAGTACAAAAAATAAATAAATAGATAAATAATAAGAAAGGGGCCGGGTGTGGTGGTGCACGCTTGTAATCCCAGCATTCAGGAGTCAGAGACGGAGGATCGCGGTTTGCAGAGCATCTCAGCTACTGAGTGAGGCCCTCTGCAATTTAGTGAGACCTTGTTTCAAAATAAAGAATAAAAAACAGGGCAGGTGGTATAGCTCGGAGGTTGACTGTCCCTGGGTTCCATCCCCAGACCCGCAAATAAAAAAAGAAAAAGAAAAAAGAGAGGGCCAGCCGGCATGCTGGCACACGCCTGTAATCCCAGCATTTGGGAGGCTGAGACAGGTGGATCGCGCAGGTTCGAAGCCAGCCTCAGCTTCTTAGTGAGGTCCTTTGCAACTCACTGAGCCCCTGTTTCAAAATAAAGAATAAAAAATAGGGCTGGGCGTGTCACTTGGGGGTAGAATGCCCCTGGCTTCCATTCCCAGTACTGCAAAAAAAAGGGGGGGGGCGGGTGTGGTGGTGCAGACTTGTAATACCAGTATTTGTGAGGCTGAGACAGGAGGATCTGGGTTCATGGCCAGCCTCGGGTACTTAGCGAGGCCCTCTGCAACTTGGTGAGACCCTATTTCAAAAATAAAGAATAAAAAATTGGGCTGGGGGTGTAGCTCATAGGTAGAATGTCCAGCACTACAAACATAAATTAATTAACTAATGATGCTTGTGGGCAGCACTTCAGAGCTGAAACAAAAGGACGGCAGGTTTGAAGTCAGCCTCAGACACTCAGCAAGGCTCTTAGCAATTGTTTTTTGTTTTTGTTTTTTGGTGGTACTGGGGGTGGAACCCAGGGGCTTTCTACCTCCGGGCTACACTCCCAGATCTGTTTTCTATTTTATTTGGAAACAGGGTCTCACTAAGTTGCTGAGAGCCTCACTAAGTAGCTGAGGCTGGCTTCGAACCCGTGTGATCCTCCTGTCTCAGCCTCCCAAGCGTGGGGATCACAAGCGTGCGCCACCACGCCCGGCTTAGGTCTTAGCAATTTAGGGAGACCCTGTTTCAAAAAACAAAAAATAAACTAGGGGTAGGGGGTGCAGCTTGAGGTAAAATTTCCGAGTTCAGTACACACACACACGTATACACACACACACACACACACACACACACCCCAAGGGATGCTGTGGGCTTGGTGTAGTGGTACATACCTGTATTATCAGTACTTGGGAGGCTGAGACAGGAGGATCGCAGGTTCAAGACCAGCCTCAGCAACCTAGCGAGCCTCTGTTTCAAAATTAAAAAATAAAGGGTTGGGGTGTAGCTGGGAGGTAGAAAGTCCCTAGTTCCATGCCCAGTGCCCCCATACTTCTGTCCCATGCTGGGGTTCTCATGCACATCCCCAGAGCAGGTGGGCCTTGGTGGCCCCAGCTGGGTCAGTCGCCGTGGCAGGGAGCTGGACCCAGCTGGCTCTGCGGCCCGGCTGCTGCATGACAAGGCCACACTGTCTTGTTTATGATCCTCCCTGATCAAGCACTGGTGTTATTTGATCATTACTTATAAGCCCCAAAGATCAGATTTTATTAGGAGAAAAAAAAAAGTTTAATTTTCTGGCACCACAAGGCCCAGTCGCCGTCCGTGAAACCCTAGAGGCTGGGGCCTCACCCACTGCACGGGCCTCTCACCGGCCTGGGCCGCCCTCTCGGCTGCAGCCACTGGCCTTGAGTTTCCTGCAGGGCAGAGGCGCGGAGCTCCACCATGGCCCATGCCGCCATTTGCTGGGATTCTCCGGAGCTGGAATTTTCCTCCCTCTGCTGGTCGGCACCCAGCCCTGTCCCTCATTAGGGTCAGTGCACACAGAAGGCACCCCCGGAGGGGGGGTCTCCTTGCAGCCCACTGGGAAGGCGCTCACAGGGCCTGGGAAGGCGGCTGGGACCTCGGCTTGGGTTTCGGGATTAGGGTAATCGGAGCACCATAAACCGCATGGGCCGGGATTAGGCAGGCTCGGTCTAAAAGGCGCTTCTGAGCCCAGGGGCTCCCCGCTGCCCTGGCTGCCACAGGTGCTTGGCTGAGGACCAGCATGGCCTCTGTAATCCTGGACATGGAGATTTCCAGGGAGCTAGGCAGAGGACAGTGGAGGACAGCCTGTGGGTCAGAGCTGCTCAGCCCAGTCCAGCGGGAGCCTGAGGGCCTGCAGCCGTCAGCCCTGGGGCCCCACCCCTACCCCAGCACAGGGAGCGATAGGTCACAGGGACCAAGGAGTCACACCTGGAGCCAGGTGCCACGGCGCACGGCTGCATTCCAGGTACTCGGGAAGCTGAAACGGGAGGACTGCAGGCTAGAGGCCAGCCTCAGCAACTCAGCAAGATCCTTGGCAGCTTGTGAGACCCTTTTTCAAAGCAAGAAATGAAAAAGGGTGTAGCTCAGAGGTGGAACGCTCCTGGGGTCAATCCCAATACCAAAAAAGAAAAAAGTGACATCTGCCAATTCCCATCCTTTCTCCTTCCTCCCAGGGTGGCTCCCTACCTGGGGCACTGACATCCATCGGCGGGCTGGCGCGTTCGGGGGACCCAGGCCTCCTGCTGGGGGCCATGCGGGCACGGTGTGACGGCCATGACACTGCGCAGTGGAAGCGGAGGCCCAGCCTCAGCTCCTGTGGGTGCCAGAGGCTTGGCGGTCCCTGGGGTCCAGCCGTGCCAGCCCCGGGACAGGGATGGAATCCAGGGGCATTCTACCTCCAGCCCTTGATGTTGCTATTTTTGAAAAGGGATTTGCTCATTTGCTGAGGCTGGCCCCCAGCCTGGGATCGTCTAGTCTCAGCCTCCCAAGTAACCAAGTACTGAGATTAGAGGCGGGTGCCATCACCCTCCTCCTCCTCCTCCTCCTCCGCTCCCCCTTCTTCTTTTTGCAGTTCCAGGGATGGAACCCAGGGGCATTGTACCTCCGAGCGATACCCCCAGTCCTATTTTTTAAGTCTTTTTATATTTTTGAAACAGGGTCTCACTGAGTTGCGAAGAGCCTAAGTGGCTGAGGCTTTCCACGAACCACGATCCTCCTGTCTCCACCTCTGGAATGCTGGGATTACAAGCCTGGCCAGCTTCTTTTATTTATTTTTGTTCTAGGAATTGAACCCAGAGGCATTCTGCCTCTGAGACAGACTCCCAGCCCTTTTATTTGCCAGGCATGGTGGCAAATGCCAGTAGTCCTGACACTTGGGAGGCTGAGCTAGGAGGGCTTCAGGTTCCAGGACAGCCTCAGCACTTAGCGAGAGCCTGTTTCCCTAAAAGGGGGAGGTATACCTGGGAGGTAGAATGCCCCTGGTTCAATCTCATGTTTGTGGTACTAGGGATTGAGTTTAGGTTCTGTTTTACCTCCAAGCTATACCCCCAGTCCTATTCTATTTGTGTGTGTGTGTGTGTGTGTGTGTGTGTGTGTGTGTGTGGTCCCAGGGATGGAATCCAGGGGCATTCTACCTCTGAGCTACACCCCCAGCCCTATTTCCCTATTTTTTATTCTTTTTTTTTTTTTTTTTTGGTGGTACTGGGGTTCCTGGAAACCCTTCTACCTCCGGGCTACACTCCCAGACCTAATATCCTAATATATATATATATATATATATATATATATATATATATATATATATAATCTCCTGGCTACACTCCCAGACCTATTTTATATTTTTATTTGGAAACAGGGTCTCTTAAGCTAGCACAGCTGGCTTTAACCTGCGCGATCCTCCTGTCTCCACTTTCCAAGCGCAGGGATTACAAGCGTGCGCCACCACGCCTGGCTTTTATTCTTTATTTTGAAACAGGGTCTCATTGAGTTGTGAAGGGCCTCACTAAGTAGCTGAGGCTGGCCGCGAACCTCAATTTTCCTGTCTCAGCCTCCTGAATGCTGGGATTACAAGGGTGCGCCATCTCACCCGGTTCTCTATTCTATTTTTTATTAATTTATTTTTTGTAGTACTGGGGGTTGAATCCAAGGGCATTCTACCTCCAAGCTACATCCCCAACCCTATTTTATCTTTTTATTTTGAAGCAGGGTCTCACTAAGTTGCTGAGCTTAGAGGATCTTCTTGTCTCAGCCTCTCAGTGCTGACTGGGATCACAGGCCTGCACCGTTGCACAGCACCCGGAGCCCTTGCAGGGCCTGGAGAACTGGGGCCTCCTGTGCCACATGGCCTTTCTGACCAGGCACGGCCCGTGGCCTGCATCTCCAGGTGGCTCTGTGCCCCATGAGCGGGCGGTGGAACAGGTCCCAAGCCACCTGCCCCGAGCCTGCTTCAGACCGAGGAGCAGTCGGCTGCCAACAGGACACCTCGGGGACACGCAGACACGCAAACCTCAGGACTAGTTTGGATCCGAGGCACAGCACAGACACTCTGAGCAACACCCCTGATACGGAGACACTGCTCCACTAGGGAACACTGGTCACCTCCAGGGCCAGCAGATCGCGGCCACACCCACCCAGGGCTGCGGGTGCTCAGTGGGTGCTCAGTGGCGGGGGCTGCAGCCCAAGCCTTGCGGGCCCCCTCCAGAGACCTGGAGGGCTACCTTCCACTCCTGCACCCCAGGTCCAAAGTCCAGCTCTCCTCACTGCCCGGCACCCCTCCTCTTAGCGCCTGCCTGGGAGAGGCATGGAGCACCTCTGCAGGGGAGACCGGTGGCGTGGGGATGGGTGATCCGGCCCACTTGCCTGCGGGAGACTGAGGCAGAGATGGGCAGCTCGGCCCTGACTGCATGTGGGGGAGCTCCCCACCCTCTCCTCCCCATTCTTGCACAACCTGAGCCACAAGCAGAAGTGTGCAGGGCCTCGCCTCGCAGGGTAATTGCAGGTTACATGGAACAATTCAAAGAATTAAAATCATATTTCCATTGCACCATAAAAACATGCGAAGGCAGAGGGCGGCCCTGGGGCCAGCTGCTCCAGCCCCTCCTCCTCTTTCCCTGGCAAGGAGGGAAGGGAAGGCCCAGAGAGGGCTGGAGCCTGCTGGGGAGGGGCTCCCCGAGCAGAAGGCAGGCCGCAGAGCACTCACCCTGCCCCAGGCTGTCCTGAGGCCGGCGCTCCAGCACCCCAGGCACATGGCCCAGAGAAGCTGCCATCTGCAAGTGCTGACCTGGCGCGGGACCCGCTCCTGCCCTGGTTCCATAGGCAATCCAGGGGGCTCTTGGACCAGGCGCCCCCCACCCAAGCACCGAGGTTCCTCGAACTGTTCTAGGGCACTGGGTCCCATGACAGGATCAATGTGTGCTGCTAACCCGGTGCCAGGTTGCAGGAGGCTGCCCAGGCTGAGTTTCCCTTGCAGCAGAGGCGTGGGAGGGAGCCAGCCAATCCCCTGCTGCCGGCTGTGGGCGGGACATGCTGTGGCCCCTCCCAGGGATGGCACAGGCCAGGCAAACTGGCCAGACAGCACCGAGACAACAGAACATCTGGGGGTCAGATGTGGTGGTAGAAGCCTGCCTGTGATCCTAGTACTTGGTAGGCTGAGACAGGAGGATCGCAAGTTTGAGGCCAGCCTTGGCAAGGCTGTTTGGCGAGACCCTGTTTCAAAATGAAAATTTTAAGGAAGGGCTGGGGGGGGGGTGGATCAGAAGTAGAATGCCCCTGGGTTCATTCCTCAGTACCACTAAATAAACTAATTAGTTAATTGAAAATAAAAAGAAGCTCTCGGTGTGGTGGCGCATGCTTGTGCTCCCAGCATTCGGGAGGCTGAGACCGGAGGATCGCAGTTCGTGGACAGCCTCAGCTATTTAGTGAGGCCCTCTGCAACTTAGTGAGACCCTGTTTCAAAATAAAAAAATAAAAATTAGGGCAGGGGGTGTAGCTTGGAGGTTGAATGCCCCTGGGTTCTATCCCCAGACCTGCCCAAAAAAAGGGGGGGGGCTGGGGTGCAGCTCAGAGGTGGAACATCCCTGGGCAGCTGAGCTCGACCCGGCACCACACAGACCAAGCTCGCTTCAAGGTGCTTGAGGAATCCAGGGGACCCCACCTGGCTGGTCCCCAGAACCTCCAGGCCCAGGCCCCAGGCAGCAGGTGTGAGCTGACCTGTCAGCCTCCAGGCAGACAAAAGCCCAGCGCAGAGGCAGCCCTCTCCAGAGCGCAGCGCACAGCCAGCTGGGAGCGCCACCAGCCGCGCGTTAAATGGGACACGGCTGAGAAGGCTTTGCACTTGTCGGAGGGCCGCCCGCCCGGCACTTTGCGTCTTAATTGGGCGTCTGAGAGCAGTTGCTGGAGCGCGCTTCACACCGGGCCAGGCCCGCAGCCCATTAAGGTGCAAACACATTCCTTTGTTCGCTGACAAGCAGGGTCCCATCCAGGGTCCCGCCCGCCTGCCGCAGACTAAGCACTGTTTGCTTAAGGAAGACGAGATTAGCCTCCACACAAAGCCCGGCCCTGCCCGGCGCTGTCAGCGCTGTCTCTCTGCGGGTGACTGACAGGCAGGCGCTCCCTCGGCCCATCCAGCCTCCGAGTGAGGATTAGCCAGGCAGCTACTAGCAGAACCACAGAGGAGGCATCGAGGTGACTGGCACCGGGGCCGCGGCCTCCAGCCCGTCCTCTTGCCCCCAGGACCTGCGGGAAGGGCGCCCTTCTTGCTTCGAGGGCACAGAGAACGCCGAGGTGCCCGGGCAGAGGCTCCCTGGAGGGACCCCTAAGCAGGGGTCTTCAGGCCTGAGCTGTGTCTGCGCCTCCCACCTACTGGCAGCTGGGAATTCAGAGGTTTGGGCTCCGGTGGGCCGGTTGATTATGGGCTCCCCCTGCAGGCAGGGCTTGGGAACTACCGCACTAGGCCAGGGGCTGGCGGGCTGGGCGATGCTGAGGTGACTCCGGACACATGCTTTGGGGAGACACCCTTTTATTTGCACTCCAACGCCGGGGGCTCAGACGTGGGCAGCCCACGGGGTGGGTTTCTGCCCAGGCCGTCATCATTGGCGTTGGGAGCCTGGGAGGCTGGCGCAGGTAGAAGACATGCAGATGTGAGGCTGACTACACCTGGAGCCATCCCTGCAGGGCACAGGGCCTTCTGTGCAGACACACGCCACTCCACGCCGCCGTCTCCCGGGGGGCTCCCCCAGGCCTGGCCTTCCAGTCCTGCCGACGACAAGTGACATCAACCCAAGCCACCCTCCCGCGTGCCTGGCTGCGTGGGACTCTTGAGGGACAACGGATCAGAGGCAGCCCCGGAAGAGAGCGCCCCACCCGGCCCAGGACGGGGGCGCGCACTGGAGGCTGAACTCAAGGCATTCTATCTCTGAGCTACACCCCCAGAAGTATTTTAATTTGAAATAGGGTCTGTCTCACTAAGTTGTACAGGGCCTCACCAAGTTGCTGAGGCTGTTCTTAAACCTGACTGACATCTTCCTGTCCCAGCCTTCCAAAGTACTAGGATTACAAGCGTGTACCATCATATCTGGCTCACAAAAATATTTTGAAATGATCCAATTTATAGCAATCCAGCCGGGCGTGGTGGCGCACGCTTGTAATCCCCGCGCTTGGGAGGCAGAGACAGGAGGATCGCGCAGGTTCAAAGCCAGCCAGGCGCGCTGGCTTAGGAGACCCTGTTTCCAAATAAAAATGTAAAAATAGGTGTGGGAGTGTAGCCCGGAGGTAGAAGGGCTTCCAGGAACTCCAGTACCACCCCCCCCCCAAATTTATAGCAATCCTATAACTGTATCTATGAAGTCTAATATTCTTTTTTTAGGAGAGGTACTGGGGATTGAACCCAAGGGCATCTACCCTGAACTAAACCTTCAGCCCTAACTTACTATATATATGTGGGGGGGGTACTGAGGGTGGAACCCAGGGGCCTTCTACCTCTGGCTACACTCCCAGACTTATCTATTTTATATTTTATTTGGAAACAGGGTCTCATTAAGTTGCTGAAAGCCTCACTAAGTAGCTGAGGCTGGCTTTGAACCCGTGCGATCCTCCTGTCTCAGCCTCCCAAGCGCTGGGATTACAAGCGTGTGCCACCACGCCCGGCTTCCTAACTTATTATTTTGAAATAGGTCCTCGCTAGGTTGTGGAGGGCCTGGGAAAATTGCTGAGGCAAGAGCCGGGCATGGTGTCACGTGCCTGTAATCCCAGTACTTGGGAGGCTGAGACAGGAGGATCGCAGGTTCAAAGTCAGCCTCAGCAACTTGGTGAGGTCCTCAGCAACTTAGCAAGACCCTGTTTCTAAATTAAAAATGAAATAGGGCTGGGCGTGGTGGCGCGCGCTTGTAATCCCCACTTGGGAGGCGGAGACAGGAGGATTGTGCAGGTTCAAAGCCAGCCGTGCTGGCTTAAGAGACCCTGTTTCCAAATTTAAAAAAAGTATAAAATAGGTCTGGGAGTGTAGCCCGGAGGCAGAAGGGCTTCCAGGAACCCCAGTACCACCAAAAAAGAAAGAAATAGGGCTGGAGTATAGCCCAGAGGTAGAAGGCCCCTGAGTTCCACCCCCAGTATCACAAATAAATAAATAAATAAACAAACATATAAATTGCCAAGACCCTGGCTGCTCTGCTGCCTTCTGCATCCCTTGGCCGCTGCTCGGACCTCGAGCCCTCCAGAGGCATCTCCAGGGGGAGCTGGCTCACTGCCTTGCCCCCCACCTCCACCTCTGCCCTGACCAAGCGCCCAGAGGACCAGGAGGGTGCCCAGGGTCACTGCTGGGGGAATGCCGGACACCTGACAAGCCTCTGGCCTCAGGCTGCCTCTGGCTGCGGGCAGGGAGGCGCGCTGACGCCTTCCTCTGCAGTGAGTACACCCCTGGGCCTTCCGCCCGCCAGCCCTACTCTGCAGAGCTGTGGCAGAACCAGATGTGCAGAGCAGGGTGGTCCTGCTGGAGCTGCATCCATACCTTCTGGGAGACAGGGAGGAGGTGGCACGGGCTCCTGCAGGGCCAGGAGGGGCGGACACTCCACAAGGAGTGGAGACCTGGGATGTCCATCAGGGCCAGCCTGCTCCCGTGGCATGGCAGGTGTGGCCACATCCTGCGCCTGGAGGAGCCCGCCAGGGTGGCTGCCATCCCCCAGCCACATGCCGCACCCTCAAACCTGCGCACCTGGCCCCTGGAGCTGGCAGCGGGGATGGCACGCGGGTCCCTGTGGCCTGCAGGGATGACGGCTTAACCTCAGCAGCCGGTCACAGTGGGATCCAGGCCCGAGCGCTTGGAGATGTGCAGCTTCACCACCTCCTCGGAGCAGGTGGGGTGGATGCCCACCGTCTGCACCACCTGTGCCCGGGAGGCCCCGCACCTGCGGCAGGGCGTGGAGACAGCAGTGAGCGCGGGTGGGGCTGTGGCAGCAACACACCTGCTCAGGGCATGTGGTCTTCTCCCCGCCGCCTTCTGTGCTCAGCAACCGGGGCACCTGTGCTTGCCCATCGGGGCCTGCCCGCCTCCCTCCAGTGCCCGCAGCCACGGTGGCCCGCGCCCTCTGCTGCCTCCCACCAACCTCTCCTCTTGATGGAGCCTCTCCCTCGCTCCATCAAGGTGGGTCCAGCTGCCACCCAGAGCCTGGGCTGTCCCGCTTCTCTGTGTGTGAGGCTGGGGATTGAACCAGGGGTGTTTTGCCTTCCAGCTAGCCCCTGCTGGACCTTTTTATTTCATTATTTTTGTGTGTGTGTGGTACCGGGGATGGAACCCAGGGGCACGGTACCTCCGAGCTACACCCCAGCCCTTTTTTTAAAGTCTTTTTTTAAATTAAAAAAAAATTTTTTTGTGGTACTGGGGTTTCTGGAAACCCTTCTACCTCCGGGTTATACTCCCAGACCTATTTTTGTATTTTTATTTGGACACAGGGTCTCTTAAGCCAGTGCGGCTAGCTTTGAACCAGCGGGATCCTCCTGTCTCTGCCTCCCAAGCGCGGGGATTTCAAGCGTGCGCCCCCACGCCCGGCTCTTTTTATTTTTTGAAACAGGATTTCACTGAGTTGTGAAGAGCCTCAGTAAATAGCTGAGGCTGTCCATGAACTGCAATCTTCCTGTCTCAGCCTCCCGAGGGCTGGGATTACAAGTGCCCAGCTTTATATTTTATTTTGAAATAAGGTTTCAGCCTGGCGTGGTGGCGCACGCTTGTAATCCCCGCGCTTGGGAGGCAGAGACAGGAGGATCGCGCTGGTTCAAAGCCAGCCAGGCGCGCTGGCTTAGGAGACCCTGTTTCCAAATAAAAATGTAAAAATAGGTGTGGGAGTATAGCCCGGAGGTAGAAGGGCTTCCAGGAACCCCAGTACCACCAAAAATAATAATAATTAATTAAAATAAATAAAAAGACTAAAAAATAGGGCTGGGGGTATAGCTTGGAGGTAGAATGTCCCTGGGTTCCATCCCCAGTACTGGAAAAAAAAAGAAAAAGGTCTCAGTAGATTATGGAGAGCCTCACTAAGTAGCTAAGGCTGTCCTCGGACCTGCACCTTCCTGTCTCAGCCTCCTAAGGATGGGATTACAAGCTTCCATCACCACGCCTGGCCCTTTCTGTCTGTGATTTTGAAACAGGGTCTCACTAAGTTGCAGAGACCGGCCTTGAACCTCCCATCTTTCTGTCTCGGCCTCCCAAGCACTGGGATTTCGTGCGAGCACCACCATGCCTGGCTTCAATTCTGCTTGTTCTGCATAAAAAAGGCCCAAATCGTGATCCAAGCAGGGCCGCAGCAACCCCTGGCGGCAGGCAGCCTCAGAGGCCAGGCTTTGTGGCTCTGGCTTCATGCCTTTGGCTACAGGGGAAAGCTGTTTCTCCCACACCGACCGCCACGTGTAGGGGAGTCTGCGAGGGGCCTCGTGGAAGCAACACGCAGCTTACCTGATCCCCAGAGCGAATCCCTGGGTGACCTCGCCGGCGTTGGGGCCGAGGAAGTGCAGGCCCAGCACCTGCTGTGGGGCTTCTCTCAGGCACACCATCTGAAAGCCACAGCGTCTCAGCCCTGGGGCGGGACCGTGCGCATCCCGCTGCTTAGCTCTGGGCACCGCGGTACCCCGCCCCTGCTGCCTCCGCGGCTGTGCACCAGCGCGGCGGGGCCTCCAGGGAACTCACCTTTATGTAACACTGAGACGAGTCCCGTTCGGGCACCGTGAACTCCAGCGGTTTATAGTACGCGTGGTAGACCTGGGTGATAAGGCAGAGGCCTGGGGTCAGTGGCTGCAGCCAACCAAACCAGTCCTGGGGAATAGAGGGCTCCCTGGGGGCCGGGGCCTGCGCCTGGCTGGAAGCTGCAGTCTGGGCCGAGACCCAGCCAGCTGGCGCAGAGCCCCCTCCGGCACTCACGGGAGGCAGGGTGGCAGAAAGACCCTCCTGGCCAGGCCCGAGACCCCCTGAGCTACGTGCGGCAGGGGTTGGGTGCAGGCCCACCCAAGGGGCCACCATGACATGTCACGGTACCCCGACACACCCCTCAGGAGCTGAAACCGGGTGGACACAGGCTGGAAGGGCGGCCGCAGGCAGGGCCTGTGGGGCAGGGCCGGGCGGCAGGCTCAGCAAGGAGGGCTGGCTCGGCGGAGCCACGTGGGAGCGGCAGGATGGGGGTGTCAGAAACGAGCCGCCTACGTGTGCTGCAGGTCAGTAGTAATGAACACGCGCCAAGCACACTGCTCTGAGCAAGGCAGGCCGGAAAGAAACAAACCCAGAGTATCTGGCCATCCCACATCGCAAAACATAAAACAACGGCGTGCAGCACCGGGAGCGTGCGTCGCGGCACACGCACCACGAATCAAACTGAAACAGCAAACAAACTGCCGGGGACAGGGGAGGCCGGCCTGCGGGCCAGTCCAGGGATGGAGAGGCTCGGTGCGGGGGAGGCCGGCTCAGGCCTGGGGACTGCCAGGCTCAGTGTGGGGAAGGCCAGGCTCTGGGCCTGGTAACTCATTCCCAAATGGCAGAGGCCCCCTCCCGGGCCCCATTTTCTTCCATCGCTTGAGAGCTGCTGCAGTGGGAAGATGAAACCACACACAAGCTGCGAGCTTCCATGGCCTGGCAGGCTTCAAAGACCGAGCTGCCCTTCAGGTCGGCCCTGTGCCTGACCTGTCCGTGGCCAGCCTCAGCTACTTAGGCCCTCTGCAATGAGTGAGACCATTCCAAGATAAAGAATAAAGCCAGGCGTGGTGGCACAAGCTTGAAATCCCAGCATCTGGGAGGCCGAGACAGGAGAATTGCAGTTCGTAGACAGCCTCAGTTACTTAGTGAGGCCCTCTGCAATGAGTGAGACTATTTCAAAATAAAGAATAATGCAGGGCATGGAGGCGCACGCTTGTAATCCCAGCGCTTGGGAGATTGAGACAGGAGGATCGTACAGGTTCGAAGCCAGCCTCAGCTACTGAGCGAGGCTCTCAGCAACTCAGTGAGACCCTGTTTCCAAATAAAATATAAAATAGATCTGGGAGTGTAGCCCAGAAGTAGAAAAGCCCCTGGGTTCCATCCCCAGTACCACAAAAATAAATAAATAAATAAGTAAAGGATACAAAATAGGGCTGGGGGTGTAGCTGAGATAGAATGCCCATGAGTTCCATCTCTAGTACTACAAATAAACAATAAAAAATGAAGAACAAAAAAACAGGACTGGGGACGGAGCTTGGAGTTAAGAATGCCCCTTGGTTCCATCCTCAGTACCAAGAAACCCACACCTGGAGGAGGCATGGTCAGGGCAGGGTGGGGTCAGGCCTGCTGGCCCCCAAGGAGTCCCAGGGCCTTTCAGGTGTGGTAGGAGGCGATGGGCCATGGTGGAGGGCAGAGAAGACCCCTGGTGGAGAGACGCATGCCCCTGTGAAGTGGGGATGTCCACTGGTTCCTGGCCCTGGGCCTTCTGTGACTGGGACGCCATCCCCTACGAGGCTGGCACTTGGGTGCTCTGAGACTCTGTCCGGGAGTAACGGCGGTATGGTGGGGGCCCTGTGGCGTGGGGCGCACCAGCAGCCAGCCTGGGGCTGGAGGCGCCTCGGGCCCTTAGCCACGTGAGGGGTGGCAGCAGGTGGCCATGAGCCAGAGCTGCTGAGGCTCTGCCATCATTTCTATGTGTGTGTGTGAGGGGGGGACTGGGGATGGTACCTCTGAGCTACATGCCAGCCCTATATTTTTAGTCTTTTTTAAATTTTTGAAACAGGATCTCAGAGTTGCAAAGGGCCTCACTAAGTAGCTGAGGCTGTTTGTGAATTACAATCCTCCTGTCTCAGCCTCCCAAATGCTGGGATTACAAACGTGCACCACCACACCTGGCTCCAGCCTGATTTTTTAACTTTATTTTGAAACAAGGTCTCACTAAGTTGCAGAAGGCCTAACTCTAGCTGAGGCCGGCCTCGAACCTTCGATCCCCCTGTCTCGGCCTCCCCAGCACTAGGATCATAAGTGTGCACCACCACGCCAGCCTGCCTTCGTTCTAGAGCCGCCCTGCAGTGCCTCCCCAGCCCGCCCCAGCACTCCGGGGCACCCCACAGAGAGGGCCACACAGGCTCCCTCAGGGTCTGGCCTACCTCAATGTGCTCCTGCCCGTGGCGGGCCACAGCCTCCTCCTCCGAAAGCCCCACACAGCCGTATTCCAGGGGCGTGAAGACAGTCGTGGGAACCTGGAAGGCAGGCCTGGACTCAGGTATGTGCCCGCTGTGTGCAGCAGGCGCTGACCACAGGCAGGGCCTCCAGCCACAGAGGCCGGGCCGCGGCACAGGAGACGGCTCGCTCCCAGTTTGCGGGATCCACTCGGAACGAAAACACTTGTAGTTTGCATCTACACAGATGCCCTCTCCTGCAAAGGCATACGTGTGTGCACAAAACAAACATACGTGTGCTCGCCAGCGCACCGTGCGCACACCCTCCCCCGGAACAAGGCAGCACACGGGGAGAGAACTCACGTTGCTGTAATCCATTAGGGCCAAGGAGCCCCCGAAGAGCCGCTGGGCCAGGAGCTTCCCCGCCATGATGGCCGTGGGCGTCAGCTCGGGCCGCCCCTGACGGGAGGAACTGGGGTTACGGCGGCGTCACCACAGCCTCCGCGCAGTCCCCACACCACCGCCGCCCACTGGCTCCGAGCGGGCCACTGCCCATCAGAAAAGCCCAAAGGGGCCAGGTGCAGTGGCATCTGTACCTGGGAAGCCGAGACAGGAGGACCGCAGGTTCAGAGACAGCCTCAGCAACTTGTGAGACTCAGCAAATTAGCAAGACCCTGCTTCAAGCCGGGCACGATGGCGCACGCTTGTCATCCCAGTACTAGGGAGGCTGAGACAGGAGGATCGCGATGTGCAGACAGCCTCAGCTGTTCAGCGGGTCCCTTTGCAACTCAAAGGGTCTCTTTATTTTGAGACCCTGTTTCAAAATAAAGAATAAAAAATAGGGCTGGGAGTGTAGCTTGGAGTTTCATCCCCAGTACCGCAAAAAAAAAAAAAAAAAAAAAAAAGACCCTGTTTCAAAATTTAAAAAATAGGCAATAGGGCTGGGGGTATAGCCTAGAGGTAGAATGCTTCTGGGTTCAATCTGTAGCCCCAAAACAAATAAATAAAAAGGGCTGGGATAGCCAGGCGTGGTGGCACACACTTGTAATCCCAGCATTCAGGAGGCTGAAGCAGGAGGATCGTGGTTCATGGCCAGCCTCGGATACTTAGTGAGGCCCTTTGCAACTCAGTGAGACCTGTTTCAAAATAAAGAATAAAAAATAGGGATGGGGGTGTAGCTCAGAGGTGGAATGCCCCTGGGTTCCATCTCCAGACCCCCACACACAAAAGGGCTGGGGTGCAGATCAGTGGTAGAGTACCCAATTAAATCTCCAGAAACGCTAGAGAGGGGGTGCTGCTGGTCCCCTTAATTGGGATTCTAGCTAATATAGGTCTAACGTATTCCATGTATTTTTTAATTTATTTTTATTTATTTTCATGGTACTGGGGATGGAACCCAGGAGCATTCTACCTCTGAGCTACACCCCAAGTGCTATTTTGTTTTATTTTCTTACTTTGAAACATGGCTGCAAACCTGAGATCCTCGGGTCTCAGCCTCTCCAGCACGGGGATTATAGGCATGCGCCACCACGCCCGGCTCTACTCCGTGTACTTCTGACACACGCACAGCCCACGAGGAACCCACATCCCAGTTTCGCTTTGCAGAGGCCCCTCCTTCCCAGGCCCGCCAGGTGCTCCCTGGGGGGCAGGCCTGGGATCAGCCGCCAGTCACTGGAATGGATGGAGGGAGCTCTGCAGAGATAAACCCGGGGAAGTGCTGCGGTACTCCACCTGACCAACCGCGGAGACACCCACGCAGGTGCAGGCGGCCCTCCCGCTCCCCACGCAGGGAGCGACCCTTCACACTGCAGAGACCTTTGTCGGCCATACCCTCCAGCCACACAGGCTGAAGTGTTCAGCGGGAGGATTGCGGTTCACAGGCAGCCTCAGCTACTATTTAGTGAGGCCCTCTGCAACTCAGTGAGACTCTGTTTCCAAATAAATAATAAAAAATAGGGCTAGGGGTGTAGCTCGGAGGTCCTCAGTACCACAAAGAAGAAGAGGAGGAGGAGGAGGAGGGGGAGGAGAAATGGCCACGAGTACTTCTCAGGCAAGGCGGGCAGGGCTCCCTCGCCTGCCAGAGGTCCTGAGGCCGGGGCGTGGCCCTGGCCAGTCCTGAGGGAGCCCTGTTGCCCGGGAAGGAGAGGCCTGGCCCCACACACGCCCCCGGCAGGAGGGGACTGCGCCTGCACGCAGAGCCCTGGGCACAGGGCGGCCCCGCCAGGCCCGCAACCCTCAGAAGGTGGGATGATCATGCCACAGCCCTCCGATGTTGGCTTTTTAGTTTTTGGTATGAAGGATTAAGGCCAGGGGGGTCTACCACTGAGCTATACCCCCAACTCTTTTTATTTTTATTTTGAAACAGGGTCTCATAAGTACCTGAGGCTGGCCTCCTGCGGTCCTCCTGCCTCAGCCTCCCAGGCTCTGGGGTGACTGGTATGAGCCACTTTGCATGGAGAGCTTGTTTTTGTTATTGTTTTTTGGTACTGGGAATTGAACCTTGGGACATTCTCTCTCCAAAATTCAATTCCAGTATCTTTTTCTTTTCCTTTTCTTTTGGTGGTACTGGGGTTCCTGGAAACCCTTCTACCTCTGGCCTACACTCCCAGACTTATTTTTCTATTTTTTATTTGGAATCAGGGGCTCTTACGCCAGTGCGGCTGGCTTCGAACCTGCACGGTCCTCCTGTCTCCGCCTCCCAACCGCGGGGATTACAAGCGTGCGCCACTACGCCCAGCTCTGTATTTTTATTTTTTAATTTGCAACAGAGTCTCATCAAGTGGTGGAGGGTCTCACTAAACTGCTGAGACTGGCTTCAAACCTGTGATCTTCTTGTCTCCGCCTCCAAGCGCTGGGATTACAGGCATACTCCGTCATACCTGGCTAATAGCCTTTTATTGGTGTGTGTGGGGGAGTACTGGGGATTGAACTCAAGGGCGTTCTACTTCTGAGCTACACCCCGAGTCCTTTTATTGATTGATTGTAGTATTGATGACTGGGATTGGGGACATTCCCCCAGCCCTATTTTTGTTTTTGTTTTTTGTGGTACTGGGGATGAACCCAGGGGCATTATACCTCTGAGCTACACCCCCTGCCCTATTTTTTATTCTTTATTTTGAGACAGGGTCTCACTGAGTTGCAGAGGGCCTCACTAAGTAGCTGAGGCTGTCCTCGAACTGCGATCCTCCTGTCTCAGCCTCCCAAATGCTGGGATTACAAGTGTGTGCCACCACGCCTGGCTCTTTGAAATATGTGTGTGTGTGTGTGGTACTGGGGACTGAACTGAGGGGTGTTCTACCTCTGAGCTACACAACCAACCCCCCTCTTTTTTGTTTTTGAAACAGGGTCTTTAAGTTGCTGAGAGCCTTACTAAGTTGCTGAAGCTGGCCTTGAACCTGTAAGCCTCCTCTTTCAGCCTCTCAATTCTGGGATTACAGGCGTGCGCCCAGCTCCTGTCACTAAAGAGCATTTCTGCCCACAATAGCAGCCGTGGGGACCTGTGGGCCTGCATCGCAGCGGGTAAGCAGGGGAGCAGCTGGGCTGGGGACACTGGGCCCTGGAGCCAGGCCATACCTCTGCGACGTCTCCAATAGCATAGATGTGGGGGACAGAGGTGGCCTCCTGGGCATCCACGAGGATCTTCTGACTCTTGGGATCAATGGCCACGCCAGCCTTCTCCAAATTTAGATTTCTAGTTTCCGGATCACGCCCTGAAAGTCAGAGAAGTTTCCATGACTTCCTTTAACAGTTTTTGATGCGGGTCCTTTTTGCTTTTGGTACTGGGGACGGACCCCAGGGGGATTCTACCTCCGAACAACCACCCTAACCTTTTAAATTTTGACACCGGGTCCTGTTAAATTGCCGAGGCTGGCCTCAACTCTGTGGGTCTCACGTCTCAGCTTCCCAAGTCCTGGGATGATGGTGGACCCGGGAGATGGCAGCCCGAGACTGCCTGTTCTTCCGTGCACAAGAGACCCTGGAAAGGCCTCTGCCTCTCTGTGCGCGTGACTGCAGAAGCAGCTAACATGGGACCCGGATGAGCTGAGGCCGGGCTGGCCACGAGGGCCCCTGCACACCGCCCAACTCACCACAAGCAACGGCTGGCCCATCCTCGCGAGGGCTGGGAGAGGGGCCCAGAGGCCGCACCCCGGGCTCAATCCCATCACCACGAGAAAAAACATAATCACAGAAGGACAAGAACAGAAACGAAGGAAGGGACAGGTAGAGACAAGATGGTCTAGACACAGCTCGTGGATTTTTTTTTTTTTTTTTTCAGTACTGGGGATTGAGCTACGCCACCACAGAGCTACACTCAGCTGTTTGTCTGGGGTGCTAAACTCGATCACTGAGCTACGTCCCCAGACCCTTTTATTTTTCAAATTTACTTATTTTTTAATTTTTGTGATACTGGAGATTGAACCCGGGGACAATCTACCTCCCCCGGGCCCTATTTTTACTTTGAAACAAGTTCCCTCTGGGTTGCTAAGAGTCTCAGTACTTGCGGAGGCTGTCCTCGAACCTGTGATGCTTCTGTCTCAGCCTCTAATCACTGGGATTACAGGCGAGGGCCACCACAACCCACAGCCAGAACATCAAACTGACTCCTGATGACTGGCTTCGAGCCCGGATCCTCCTATCTCAGCCTCCCAAGTACCAGGACCACAGGCGTGCGCTACTAGATCCAACACAATCAAAAGACAATTTTTTTCTTTCCAGTCAAGTGAGGTGGTGCATGCCTGCAATCCCAGTATTCAAAAGGAGGCTTGTAGGTTCCAGGCCAGCCGTAACAAGTTAGTAAGAGCCTCAGCACGTTAGAGAGACCTGATTCAAAATAAAAGAAAAAAAGGGGCTGGGGTGTAGTTTGGAGGAAGAGCACCCCTGGATTCAATGCCCAATATACATAAACACGTACAAAAAGAAAACAAAATAAAATGGGGCTGGGGGTGTAGATAGAATGTCCCTGGGCTCTATCCCCAGTACCACATACAAAATACATACATACATACACACATACATACATATCCCAGTACTTAGGAGGCTAAGATAGGAGAACTGCAGGTTCGAGGCCAGTCTCAGCAATTTAGTGAGACCCTGTTTCAAAACCAAAAATGAAAGGGATGTGGGTGAGGGTAGAGTCCAGAGGTAGAGTACCCCTGGGTCCAATACCCAGTACAATTTTTTTTAGTTTTTATTTATTTATTTATTTATTTTTTGCGGTACTGGGGTTGGAGACCAGGGACCTTCTACCTCCGAGCTGCACCTCCGGCCCTTTTTTTTGTGTGTGGTATTGGGGGTGAAACCCAGAGGCTTTTTATCCCCGGGCTATACTCCCAGACCTATTTTATACTTTATTTGGAAACAGGGTCTCACTAAGTTGCTGAGAGCCTCACTAAGTAGCTGAGGCTGGCTTTGAACCTGTGCGATCCTCCTGTCTCAGCCTCCCAAGTGCAGGGATTACAAGTGTAGGCCACCACACCCGGCCTTTATTCTTTATTTTGAAACAGGGTCTCACTGAGTTGCGAAGGGCCTAGGTAGCTGAGGCTGCCCTCAAACTGCGATCCTCCTGTCTCAGCCTCCTGAATACTGGGATTACAAGCGTGCGCCACCACACCCAGCTATTTTCTATTTATTTATTTATTTATTTATTTATTTATTTATTTATTTATTTATTTTGCAGTACTGGGGATGGAACCCAGGGACATTCTACCTCCAAGCTACAACCCCAGCCTACTTTTTTATTCTTTATTTTGAAACAGGGTCTCACTGAGTTTCAGAGAGCCTTACTAAGTAGCTGAGGCTGTCTGTGAACCTGGATTCTCCTGTCTCAGCCTCCTAAATGTTGGGATTACAAGCCTGCGCCAACACGCCCGGCTTCCCACTTTAAATAAATGAATACGTGAATAAATAACAGACTACAGGACAGGGAGGGTGTGCGGCATGGAAAAGCAGCCGCCCTGCAGGAGAGGACATGGCCACCGGATGCCCACGGGAGCGGCAGTTCTGTCCTGGCAGCCGCGAGGCCTTCTGGGCCTGGGCGTCTCAGCCTCAGGAGCCCCAGGTGCGCCGGCCACCTGCCCTCCTCCCACTGTCCCAGCTCCTCTGTTGCACTCACAGGCCGGTCCTAACCACAGACCTCAAGGATGGCTGGGCTGCAGCCTGCGGTGCCCAGATCCAGCGCAGCCCGAGGAAGCTGGTGCGTAAAGGACGAGCCTGCAGAGCCAGCCGCGAGACGGTCGAGTCCACGCCCTGCTGGACTCGCGGGCAAGCCCTGGGCCTCACCAGGCACGCGCACGTGCTGAAGTCGAGGCTGTGGCCAGGCTCGCAAGCCCCAGGGCTGCCCAGCCAACGGGCCCGGTTTGGAGACCTGGGGCTGAGAGGGGCCGGGCTCAGAATGGCCCCAATCCCGTCTGCCCAACCTCAGGCGCCGCTCCGAGGTGGCATCAGTCCACGGGGCTGCCCCCGCCAGGCTGCACACAGCCCTGGCCTAGGGGAGGCAACATATGGGCCTTGTCATCGGTGGGCTGTCCGCGGAGGCCCGTTAGCCTCGCGTTTAGGGGGGTATGGCCCGGCCGAGCTGGTGGGTGGTCCCTGAGGGCAGCTCCCGGGGGCTCGGGCAACTCTTGACTTGGCCCCCGACGGCCGGTTCCCACAGCTCTCAGTGTCTCCAGCCAGAGTTCAGCCGGTGGCAGCCGGAAAGTGGGTGGCACCCACCTGAGCTTCTGGGGCAAGAAGCAGCGTGGAAAGGAAACCCTCGCCTCCAGCTGCTGCCCGGGCGGAAGTCAAAACACAGAGGCTGGGCTAAGCCCAGCTGCTCTGGTTTGCGGGAGGCCGGCTCCAGCCTCTCCGCGCCGCGAGGCCCCAGGATCCAGGTGCCAGGCAGGCTGGCACCAGTTGGGATCAGCCGAAACCAGGCAGGGTGAAACCACATCACAGAGAGGTGGCTGGAGACAGAGGCACGGCCGAAGCTCGGGCTCAAGCCTCAGTTCCCTCCTCCAGCTGGCCTGCCCGGCTCACGGGGTCCGCCTCCTCCTGGCGCCTTTCCCATCAAAGGTGGCCAGAGCTGGCCACCCTTGTCCACACACCCCATAAACCCGCCTGGCCACTCCCCGGAGGCCGAGAGCATCTCCTGTGCTTCCTGGTAGCTATGGTAACCATGGACCTCACAAGCGCCCACCAGCCGCATACAAGGCTAAAGGGAAGAAGGTGCGGTTGGGCAGCGCTGAGACGCACGCTGGAGAATGTGCCGCCGGGTGACCGTCAGTGCGTGAGCCCCGTGTGTGCACCACACCAACCCAGTGAGGATGCACTCGGCCACGGCCACGGCATTGCGTACAGACAGCGCGGCACGCCGCTCTGAGGCTGTGAGAAGCCGCACCACAGTACTACTGTGCGGAATACCACGGGCTTTTAGAACACAGAGCACACTGCCTGTGTGTCTAAACAGGCTCTTTCTTTCTTCCTTTGGCTCTCCCTGTTTCAATTTGCCCTTCAGTGATGATTAGCAAAATTAAATACTTTATACTTCTCGCCACGTTTACTAATTATACTTTTTCCTTGGTGAATTGCTAATCTTAGCCTTTTCTGCTCTTTGTTTGGTACTGGGATTGAACTAGGGACATTTGACCTCGGAGCTATACCTCCAGCTTTTTATCTTCTTTTGTTTCAAAACAGTGTCTAAGTTGCTGAGGCTTTTTTTTTTTGGTGGTACCGGGGTTCCTGGAAGCCCTTCTCCCTCCGGGCTACACGCCCAGACCTATTTTATATTTTTATTTGGAAACAGGATCTCTTAAACCAGCGGAGGCTGGCTTCGAACCTGCGCTATCCTCCTGTCTCCGCCTCTCAAGTGCGGGGATTACAAGCGTGCGCCACCACGCCCCGCTGAGGCTGTTCTTGAACCTCCTGTCTCAGCCTCCCAAGTACTGAGACTATAAGCATGTACCATCATGCCCTGCTAATCTCTGCCTGCTTGCTTGCTTGCTTGCTTGCTTGCTTTTTTCCTTTCTTTCTTTCTCCCTTCTGGTACTGGGGATGGAACCCAGGGGCTTTTCTACCTCTGGGCTACACTCCCAGACCTAATTTATACTTTATTTGGAAACAGAGTTTCACTAAGTTGCTGAGAGCCTTACTCAGTAGCTGAGGCTGACTTCCAACCGTGCAAACCTCCTGTCTCAGCCTCCCAAGAACTGGGATTATAAACGTGCGCCACTACGCCCAGCTTTTTTTTTTTTCTTTTTTGTGGTACTGGAGATAGAACCCTGGGGAATTCCACCTCTGAGCTACACCCCCAGCCCTAATTTTTATTTTTTTATTTTTTTGGTAGTACTGGCGTTCCTGGAAACCCTTCTACCTCTGGGCTACACTCCTAGACCCATTTTTTATATTTTTATTTGGAAACAAGGTCTCTTTAGCCAGTGAGAGTGGCTTCAAACCTGCACAATCCTCCTGTCTACACCTCCCAGGCGCCAGGATTATAAGCGTGCGCCACCGCGCCCGGCTCCTTTTATTCTTTATTTTGAAACAGGCTCTCACTGAGTTGCAAAGGGCATCACTAAGTAGCTGAGGATAGCCGCGAACTGCGATCCTCTGACCTCAGCCTCCCGAATGCTGGGATGACAAGCGTGCGCCACCACGCCTGGCTCTTTTCTTATTTGTTGATAAATATCTTCATTGGATTTCCTGCCTTATAAGAGCTTCTCATGTTAACAACGCAAGTTTATTTTCTTTTTCTTTTGTGGTACTGGAGATTGAACCCGGGGGTGTTCTACCACTGAGCGGCACCCCTGGCCCTTTATATTTTTATTTTGAGACAGGGTCTCGTTAAATTGTCCAGGCTGGCCTCAAAGGTGCAACCGCTCTTGCCTCAGCCTCCCAAGAATCGGGATTACGGCGCGGGCCACTGTGCCCAGCTGTCCTGTTCTGTCTTCTACAAGCTGTGGGAGCTTTAAAATTCCAGGGATGAATTGACATCCTCTGAGTAAATGTGTACACAGCCTCTCGATGGGGGTGTATGTGTAAGCACACGCTTGGGAAGCATGTTAAAAACCCCTGACGCTGGGACCTGTGTCCCTTCCCAGGCCAGCAGGACAGCCCAGTGGGGCGGCCCCAGAGCACCCTCAGGCCAGGGCAGGGTATCCGCTTTGGATCACATGGGGAGCCCTACCAAAGCTGCTGCCGGGGCCAGGGTGGCCAAGCCAGCATGCCTGCCAGCCAGCCCCACCCCAAGGAGCAGCCAGGGAGGGCCACAGGCCCAAACCATGCAGAGGCAGCACCAGCCATCACTACCCGCCTGCTAGACGCAGGGACGCACAGGCGCGGACCTGGGCAGCGCCGCGAGCACTTCCCATCTGCACGGGGAAGCCAAGCCTGGCCTCCGATTTCACGCCCGCCTGGAGCATCCATGTAGTGAGGTGAGATTTAAAAGCCAGCAGGGGCAGGCCGGGTGCAGACGGCCTGGGATCCAGGGGAACGCGCAGGGTATAAAGGCGGCAGTGGGGGCGCCAGCCTGGGCAGTGGGGGGCAGCACTTCACCTAGGCCCACCTGGTAGTCTGGCGGATGGGCACCAGGCCTCCTGAGCCAGCCATACCCATGAACTGGCCTGGGGCCAGGCAGAGCCCGCCTGTGGAGCTGGAGATTGGCGTCTTATTTATTACATTTATTTATTTTGGCGGTACTGGGGGTGGAACCCAGGGGCTTTCTACCTCCGGGCTATACTCCCAGACCTATTTTATACTTTTATTTGTAAACAGGGTCTCACTAAGTAGCTGAGGCTGGCTTCAAACCTGCGCGATCCTCCTGTCTCCGCCTCTCAAGCGTGGGGATTACAAGCGCACACCACCACGCCCGGCTATTCCTTATTTTGAAACAGGGTCTCATTGAGTTGCAGAGGGCCCCACTCAGTAGCTGAAGCTGCCCGTGAAAGCCCCACTCAGTAGCTGAAGCTGCCCGTGAACTCGATCCTCTGGTCTCAGCCCCCCTTGCTGGGATCACTAATACTTGGCTACTTTGTTCTCCTTTTGTGTGTGCAAGTGATTCTAGAGACAAACCAGGGATGTTCTACCTCTGGCCACTCCCCAGCCCTTTTCATTTTTTAATTTTTATTTTTGGTGGTACTGGGGTGGAACCCAGAGGCTTTCTACCTCCAGACTATACTCCCAGACCTATTTTTGGAAACAGGGTCTCACTAAGTTGCTGAAAGCCTCACTAAGTAGCTGAGGCTGGCTTCAAACCTGTGCGATCCGCAGGGATTACAAGCGTGCGCCACCACGCCCGGCTCATTTTTTAAATTTTGAAATAGTCTTACTAAGTTGCTGAGGCTAGCCATGAACCTGAGTTCTTCCTGTCTCAGCCTGCCAAGCACTGGGATTACAGGCGTGCGCCACCATGCCCGCCTCCTGGCTCCTCCTCAAATTCCCATGTCCTTGGCTGCAGCTCTGTCCCTCTTGTGCATGCAGCCTGGCTGTGTCCCGGCTGGGCAACGCTGTTAACTCCGCCCCATCCATGGAGCACCCAGCCACGGAACTGAGCCCCATGGCCGCCTGCAGAAGGACCAGCCCTGCCTCTTTCCCTCATGGGGCTCAGGACACTCCAGTCACAAACACCTAGCCTGGTGGACTCGGTTCTGGTTAGCGCCCCACCCCTCTGGCTGCCTGGCAGCCAACAGGGGGCCGTTGCAGGGACTTGAGTGGGCTGTGTCCATGGTGTGGAGAGCTGGGGCTGAATGCAGCTGAGCCAGCTGTCCCGGTGGAGGAGGAGCCCGAGGCTGCAGGCCACCTGGGTGCCCACGGCCTCCCCGGTCTGCCTCGCACAGGCAAACCGTGTAGGAGGCGGCTCATGGGGCAGCCTGCACACGGGGCTCAGAGGGAAGCGAGGAAGCTGAGACCCAGGGCCCCAAAGCCACGCTTGCCGGCTACCCCGCCATTCCAGAAGCTCAAAGTGGGGTTTGTACACTGGGGGGCAACAACACTAAGTTGTCTACATACTGGGGAGGCTGAGACGGGAAGATCACTCCCGGGCTTAAAGCTAGCCTCAGACGCTTGGTGAGACCTTCGGCAAATCAGTGAGACACTGTTTCAAGATGTAAAAAGCATTCAGGAGGCTGAGACAGGAGGATTGCGTTCGCAGACAGCCTGAGCTACTTAGCGAGGCCCTCTGCAACTCAGCGAGACCCTGTTTCACAATAAAGAATAAAAAATAGGGATGGGTGTGTAACTCAGAGGTAGAATGCCCCTGAGTTCCATTCCCAGTACCCCCCAAAAAAAGATTTTAACAAATCGAAAGAGTTGGGGGTGTGGCTCAGAGGTAGAATGCCCTTGGGTTAGATCCTCAGTACAAAAAAAAAAAAAAAAGGGAAGAAAACTAGAGGTGAATCTTAGTGGTAGTGTGCACCTGGGTTCATTCCCTGGTTCTGGAAAAAATATAACTATATATGTTTATATATAAATATGTTTAAATACATAAATATATAACACAAAAATATATTAATATGTAAACACATATAAATCATATTTATAAATATGAATACATGTATGTGGGGAGAGATGAACTATCCAGAGGCACATGAAATCACTGCTCAGAGTATTCCCACTCCCAGGACTCAGGAGGCTGAGACAGGAAGATCACTGGACCAAGGTTATCATTAGCAATTTAGTGAGACCTTCAGCAACTCAGTGAGAACCTGTTTCCAAATAAAAAAATAAGGCCGGGCGTGGTGGCGCACGCTTGTAATCCCAGCATTAGGAAGGCTGAGACCTGAGTATCACGGTTTGCAGACAGCCTCAGCTACTTAGTGAGGCCCTCTGCAACTCAGTGAGACCCGGTTTCAAAATAAAGAATAAAAAATAGGGCAGGGGTGTGGCTCGGAGGTAGATTGCCCCTGGGTTCCCCCCCAAGACCTGCAAATAATAATAATAATAATAATAATAATAATAATAATAATAAAATAAGGCTGCGGGTGTACCTCAGAGGTAGGAGACCCCTGGATTAAATGCCCAGCAACACTTAAAAAATGTCTAAGCCAGGCACATTCCTGTAATCCCAGTTCTTGGCAGGCTGTGACAGGGGATTGCGGGATCAAGACCAGTTTCAGCAACTAAGTGAGGTTCTTGGCAGCCAAACAAGACCCCATTTCAAAAAAGAAAGAAAATAGGGCTTGGGGTATAGCTTGGAGATAGAATGCCCCAGCGTTTGATTCCCAGTGCCACACACACATAAATAAACAGGTAAATAAACCGACTCTAGGCTGGACCAGAGCTAAGACCATGCCGGCCTGCAGCGGGCCAGTCCCACTCCCAGGACAGCGGTGGATTCAGGCCACAACTGGTTAACTAGCTGGCGGGACAGGAGAGCTGGGGCGGTGGCGGCTGACTGTCTTCACTCAGCGCAGTAATCAGCACATCTGCAGACAGGAAATCCTCCCGCTGAGGTTCCCAGTCTATTATCTGAGACACCTGGTGTGGGCGGTGATTCAGAGACAAACAGAGGGGGCCCCCTGCACAGCAATTAACTGCTTCAACTGCTAATGTGTTTAATCCACCACGTGGAGATCAAGGCTTGGCTGAGGAAGAGGCTGAATCCTCCGGGGCTTCCAGGCTGGGGCGCCCACCTCACAGGGCAGCCACAGGCCCCTTGCTCAGCCGCGCTGCGGCCCCTCCGTGTTTCTGGAGGCGAGGAGGGGGTCCTTCCCTGTCTGTTTGTAAACACCCACCGAAGCCCAGCTTGTCTGGACGCAGTACTCTGCTTGGGACCGGAGGCACAATGCGAGGAGATGCTGCCAAGACGCTGGCGGTGCCAGACGTGCAGCCCCGGGCGTTCAGTTCTAGCCTCCTGGAGCACATCATCTTTACTGCGAGCAGAAACCGTGCTTGGTTAAAGACTTATCAGGGCAAACCAAGAGAAAGCCTTGCCAGTTGTTAAGCTGGGAAGTGGCTCCTGAATGTTTACAAAATCTGGCTCAGAGCAAGCGTGAAGTCAGTACATGCCTGCCCCCCCTCGACGTGCCAGAAACCACTGCCGCCACCGCCACAGCCCTGGGGAGGCAAGGTCAGAGGCCAAGGACTGCCAGGGCTTCCACCCACATCAATCAAGCCAGGCAGGCGTCGGGGATGTCCTCTCTGAAAACACAAGAAATGGCCCAAACTCCCAGTGGGGGAGGGTTGCAGAGGAACCTAGGGCACCGCCAAGCTGGGCCCCGCTTGCCTCCTGCCAGGCCCGCCTGAAGGCTGGTAGCCCCGGGGTTTTCCAAAGGCACGGCCCTGGCCCAAGCCGGGCGTGGTGGTGCACACTTGTTATCCCACACTTGGGAGGCTGAGACAGGAGGATCGCACAGGTTCGAAGCCAGTCTCAGCTACTTAGTGAGGCTCTCAGCAACTTAGTGAGACCCTGTTTCCAAATAAAGTATAAAATAGGTCTGGGAGTGTAGCCCGGAGGTAGAAAAGTCCCTGGATTCTACCCCCAGTACCACAAAATAAATAAATAAAGGCATGGCCTGCAGCAAGACAGGGCTATGTGTCTCAGGGTGTGGAGAAGCAGGGGCCAAAGGAGAGGCCAGGAGGGGTAGGAAGAAAGAAACTGGCCACCCCACGGTTTACAATGGAGTTTGGCTGGTGTGGTGTGCCTTGTAATCCCAGTGCTCTGGAAACTGAGGCAGGAGAGCTGCTTCAAGGCCCTCAGCAACTCCAGAGCTTAACATCGCCACCTCCCAGAGGGTATCTAATCTTTCCTGATGTTCATCGCAATGAACCTACTTAAAGTTTACGTTTCCCTTGGAGTGGGCACAGGGGCACGTGCCTGTAACCCCAGTACTTGGGGAGGTTGTGGTGGGAAGATCGCGGGTTCAAGGCCAGTCTTGGTGACTCAGGGGGATCCTTAGTGATTTAGGGACGCCCTGTTTCAAAATAAAAAATAAGCCAGGTGTGGTGGCGCACACCTGTAGTCGCAGTACTCGGGAGGTTGAGACAGGAGGGCTGCAGGGTCAAGGTCAGCCTCAGCAACTTAGGAACACCCTGTTTCAAAATAAAAAATTAAATAGGGCTGGGCAAGCCAGGCATGACGGTGCACGCTTGTAATCCCAGCATTTGGGAGGCTGAGACAGGAGGATACAGGTCCGCAGACAGCCTCAGCTACTACTGAGGCCCTTTGGAACTCAGAGACCCTGTTTCAAAATAAAGACTAAAAATAGGGCTGGGGTGCAGCTCAGAGTTCGAATGCTTCTGGATTTCATCCCAGTACTGGAAAAAAAAAAAAAAAATAGGGCCAGACATGGTGGCTGGTGTATGCTTGTCATCCCAGCACTTGGGAGGCTGAGACAGGAGGATCCAGGTTCGCAGACAGCCTCAGCTACTTAGTGAGGCCTTCTGCAACTTAGTGAGACCTGTTTCAAAACAAAGAATAAAAAATAGGGCAGGGGGAATAGCTCAGAGGTAGAATGCCCGAATTCCGTCCCAAATTCCACATTTAAAAAAATTTAAATAAAAAATAGTGCTGGAGTGTAGCTTGGAGGCACAATGTCCCTGGGTTCAGTCCCCAGTACCACAACAACAACAACAAAACAACGAATTTAAATAAAATAGGGCTGAGAGTGCAGCCCAAAGGTGGAATGCCCTGGGTTCCATCCCCAGTACCCAAACAAAATGAAACAAAATGAAATAGAAAAATTAAAAGGGCTGGAGGTGTGCTGAGTTCAATCCCAAGGGCACAGAAAGAACACGCTTTGGGACCTGGCTGGCCTGGTGGGAGGAGCTGCGCCCACTCCAGGGTCTCCGCAGCTCATCAGTCAGCGCCAAGCCCACCGAGCACGAGCCGAGGCTCAGACGCTTCCGGAATGGACTTCGCCTCGTGGCCTCGTGTCCCGAGTGACTGGGGAGAGGGGAGGCACGCTGCCCTCTCTGTGAGGCGGCCGCTCCTCCAGGGACACCGCTTTGGGGGCCGCTGGCTCTCTGGCCTGCAGCCTTGACCCACACTCGGCGGCGGTCGCGGGCTGCAGGGAAGCGGAGCCGGCGAAGGGAAGGCTGGTCTCCTTGCCCGGGGCACCAGGCCAGCGCCAACCACCGAGCTGCGCCCCAGCCCTGCAGGGGGTTTCGGAGAGGGACTGGGATCCGAGCCCTGGTCAGCTCAGGGGACACCCCGTCAGAGCCTTAGTCCTGGGAGAAAGCGACCTTGTGATTGCTTCCACTAGACAGAACGGTCAGGAAGAGCAGAGCCAGAGCTAGAGGCGCTATCGTACGGTGCCCCACGCAGGGACACAGCGCATCCTGGCAGCCCCCCTCCGGGAACCTCTGGTTCCCCAGCTCTCGGACTCCCCATCTAGCCCAGGTGCACCCACGTGCCCCACTTTTCTCCCCAGGGAGGCCAGATATCCAGGAAGGTCCGAGAACCCACTATGCATAGCCACACCTACTCAGCCTGGTCCCCAAGAAAAAGTGGGGTCCGCCAAGCACGGAGCAGGAGGGGGGAAGGAAGCCGCACAGGCACTTAGCAGCAGCAGAGGGTCCTCCGCCCGTGCCTCTGCGGGTCGCCTGGCAGACGCTGCCTTCCGAAACCTGCGGCCACATCTGGAAAGGCAAGTGGGGTGCCTTTCCCAGGCGCGAGGACCTGGGCGGCCAGAGCATCAGAAGCACCCAAAGGTGGCTGAGAACTGAAAAACTCTGGGCCTGTATTCTGTGGTCCAGGGCTCACACCTGCTAGACCCGCACTCCACGGCCCCCACGGCCCCAAACCCTTTATCTTTTTTTTTTTTTTTTTGGGGTGGTACTGGGGATTGAAGCCAGGGGCATTCTACCTCTGAGCTATACCCCCAGCCTTATTTTTTATTCTTTATTTTGAAACAGGGTCTCACTGAGTTGAAAAGGGCCTCACTAAGTAGTAGCTGAAGCTGGCCACAAACTGTGATCCTCCTGTCTCAGCTTTCCAAGTACTGATATTACAAGCATGTGCCACCACACATGGCCTCCTGCATCATTTTTATATGTGAAAAACAGCTGGTCCAGGGTGTTGGTGCAGGCCTGTGATCCCAGCACCTGGGAGGCTGATTCAGGAGGTTCACAGCTTGGAGGACAGCCTCAGCAAGCAGTGAGTCGCTCATCCACCTAGCAAGACCCTGTTTCAAAATAAAAATACAACAGGGCTTGGGGTGTAGCTTGGAGGCAGAGTGCCTCTGAGTTGTGTGCCCAAGACGGGCAGGTGTGGTACGTCCCCACAGGACCTCTGCGATGGCCCGCGAGGTGCATCGGTGGCAGAGGGGGCCTCCTGGCAGGTGAGGGGGAGGCCGCGGGCCACAGGGGCTGTGCTGCAGTGTGGCCTCGGGAAGACCAGGGACCATCCTTACCTATGGCCCACAGGATGGTGTCGAAGGTGCCCGCGTCCTCCTTGCCTGAGGCCCGGTCCTCCCAGGTCACCTGGAGCTGGCCATCTGGGAGCCTGCTGATGCGGGAGGGCACACAGCCCCTCAGGAACTTGGTGCCGTGAGACTCCATATGTTCCGTGACCAAAGAAGACATTTGCTGCAAAGGAAAGAGGACCCGTGAGGGCGTGCGCTGAGGACCCCGGCGGCTCACGATGGGGATGCTTGGCGGGGCTGCAGTCCTGCGGGGCATCCTCCTGGAGGGGGTGGGACCCTCAGTGCCCCCCCTCCCCGTGTCGGCTCCCGGCTCCAGGTCCTGGGATCCTAAGTCACCTGGTCCTCAGGTGCACGGCTCATGGCTTCCTCTAGGTACTGCCACCATAGCGGTGGCAGAAGCCTCAAATCCTGGGGACGCTGTCCCGGCCCAGCAGAAGGTCCCCTCTCCCCACACAGTCCCTAAGCAGTGTGACCCACCCCACCCTGAACGCCACCAGGGGGCTGGGACTCTACCCCCTGAGAGACGCAGAGGCAGCGGACAGCGCAGACTGAAGGGCAGAGGGGCCAGGTCCTGCCGCCCAGCTCAAGAGGCCCGGGCAAGCCTGGCACGGTGGCACGCGGATGTAACCCTAGCACTTGGGAGGCTGAGGCAGGATGATCACAGGTTCGAGGTCAGCCTCAGCAACTTAGTAACTTCCTATTTCTATTTGTGTGTGTGTGTGGGGGGGTCCTGGGGATGGAACTCAGGGGCAGTCTGTCCCCGGCTATATCCTCAACCCTACTTTTTATTCTTTATTTTAAAACAGGGTCTCACTGAGTTGCAAAGGACCTTACTAAGTAGCTGAGGCTGGCCGCGAACCACAATCCTCCTGTCTCAGCCTCCCAAATGCCAGGCCCTATTTTTTATTTTGCAACAAGGTCTCACTAAGTTGCAAAGAGCTTCATTAAGTAGCTAGGCTGGCCAGGAATCCATGATCCTCCTGTCTCAGCCTCCCAATAACTGGGATTACAAGCACGCATCAAAACACCTAGCTGAGATCCTATTTATAAATAAATAAATAAATAAATAAAACAAAGAAGGCGGGCATGGTGGCACACACCTGTAATCCCAGTATGTGGAAGGCTGAGACTACAAGTTTGAAGACGGTCTCAACCAGTAGTGAGATCCTCACCAACCTAGTGAGACCCTGTTTCAAGAGGTGGAATGCTCCTGGTTTCCATCCCCAATAACACACACACACACACACACACACACACACACACACACACACACACACACAAATAAACAAACAAAAATTAAGGGGCTGGGGTGTAGCGCGGAGGCAGCCCGCCTCTGGGTTCCATACCAAGTGAGACTAGCCACAGCTGCTTCTCACGGGGAAGAAAGTGGTGTTTAAATCTTCTGACATCTGTGTGACGAGCCAGCTCCCCTGGACTCCGCGGAGGAGCCGTGTGCCGGGATGGCCAGCTGTCCCAGGTGAGGGTGGCTGCCTGTCCCCCCACCCAGGCCTCTGAGGCCTGCCGGGACTGTCGCCTCCCAGGCAAGCGCTGGGCCTGCCCAGGGCCCAGCAGCTCCACGGCCTCATGGCCTCTCTGCTGGGGCGGCTGGTCCTCCTGGAGCTGCACCCGGGTCCCCGAGCCGCCCAAGCCGCAGCTCGGCCTCTGTGGACCTGGCCTTCATGCACAGTCTCCCGGGTCGGCCTCCCCACACAACCTTTTGCAGCTGGACGCTGCGCATTAGACCACCGCAGGGGCTTGGTGTGAGCGCCCCACGTGGAGAGGCCTCCCCGCACGGAGGCGGCAAGGGGTGGAGGCTGAGTCTGGCTGGAGCGTGTGCAGCGCTGGGGTGGAGCTGGGGCCAGGAGGGGGCAGCCCAGCTCCTGGTGCCTTCTGGTGCCTGCCGGGCCTGTGTGAGGGAAGTCCGTCTCCCGTCCCAACCCGGGGCTGTGCAGACGGTGATGGTCCTCCTTGGTGGGGACACGGAGTACCTGACATCTTGAGAGTGGCAAGCAGACTGTGTGTGTGTGTGTGTGTGTGTGTGTGTGTGGCGCTGGGGAATCAACCCAGGGGCATTCTACCATTGAGCCACACCACCAGAGTTTTGATTTTTTTTTGGTGGTACTGGGGATGGAACCCTTCTTCCTCCAGGCACTGGGCTCCACTTCCAGACCTATTTTATATTTTATTTGGAAACAGGGTCTCTTAAGCCAGCGAGGCTGGCTTTGAATCTGCGTGATCCTCCTGTCTCTGCCTCCCAAGCGCGGGGATTACAGGCGTGCGCCACCACGCCCGGCTGCTTTTTTATTTTTAATTTTAAAAAGTCTTGCTAAGTTGCTGAGGCTGGCCTTGAACCCTCAACCCTCCGTCTCAGCCTCCCATGTACTGGGATTATAGGCATGCACCACCTTGGCAGCTCCAAGGCCCAGGCCTCGCTCCAGCCCACGCCAGCACACAGCGCATGCGCAGGGAGGGCAGGGGAGCGGCCACCCCTGGGGCGGGGCTCCGCAGGGCAGGGGTGGCTCGTACCTGGTCAAAGCCCCGGAGCGGGATACTGCGCACCATGACAGTTGTGTCCAGTCCGACCCCCGTGAGGACGCCAGCGCACTCCAGGGCCACGTCTGTGAGTGCCGGGGTAAGGAACACGCGAGGCCAACTTCAGAACAGATGGGCCACAGCCACCCGGCCACTGCCAGCCCAGGAGCACGGACGTCAGTCAGCTGCAGAGCCCCCAGGCCACGAAGGCACCGCCTGCCCCCGCTTGCAGCCCGTGTGTGTGTGTGTGTGTGTGTGTGTGTGTGTGTGTGTGTGTGTGTTTTGCTGGGAATAAACCAGGGGCATGCTACCTCCAAGCTACACTCCAGCCCTATATTTATCTATTTTGCAGTACTAGGAGTGGAACCCAGGGGCCCTTTACCACCGAGCTATATCACCAGCACTTTCTCTCTTTTTTTGTGGCACTGGGGTGGAACCGAGGGGCTTTCTACCTCCGGGCTACACTCCCAGACCTATTTTATATTTTATTTGGAAACAGGGTCTCTTAAGCTAGTTGAGGCTGGCTTCGAACCTGCGCGGTCCTCCTGTCTCAGCCTCCCAAGTGTGGGGATTACAAGCGTGCATCACCATGCCTGGCTAACCACTCTTATTTTCTGAAACAGGTCTTACTGAGTTGCTGAGGATTTTGCTAAATTTCTAAGCCGCTAGCATGCAATCCTCAGCCTTCCACATCCTGGGATCGTGGGTGTGCACCACCATGCTCTGCCAGACCTTTTATATTGTTTGCTTATTTATTTTGGTATTGGGGATGGAACCCAGGGGCATTCTACTGTCAAGCTACACTCTCAGCCCTATTTTTTATTCTTTATTTTGAAACAGGGTCTCACTAGTTGCGGGGAGCCTCACCAAGTTGCTGAGGCTGGCCATGAATCTTTGGCCCTCCTATCTCAGCCTCCCAAGTACTGGGATTACAGGTGTGTACTACCACGCCCGACCAGACCTATTTTATTTTTTAATTCCTATTTTATCTTTCATATTTATTTGTATTTATTTTTGGTACTGGGGAGTATACCTAGGGGCATTCTACCTCTGAGCTACACTGCCAGCCCTATTTCCTTTTTTTTACTTTGAAATAGGGCCTCACCGAACACCTGCGGCTGGCCGGGAACCTACGATCCTGTCTCAGCCTCATGAGTACTGGAATAACGAGCATGAGCCAGCACACTGGGCTTAATTTTGAAACAGTCTCGCTAAGTTTCCTGATGACTGGCGTAAAAGTTGTGCTCCTCCTGTCCCAGCCTCGTGCTAGGACTGTAGGTGTGTGCCACGGTGCCCGCCGGCCAGTGCCTCTGCAAGGCAGCTCCTCGGGGCTACAGTTTAGTCTCCAGGGCTGGGCCTGCACCCCGCGGGGCCCAGGGCGCCGGAGAGCTGTGGCCGGGCCCAGCGAGTGGAGCCGTGGGAGGCACGAGCCGTGGCCTCCGGCCTGCACTCACCCGGGTCCAGACCTTCCATCTTCCTTCAGACATCCCGCCCTGACCATGGGCCCCGGGGCTCCTCCCTTGACCCTCTGGTTCCATGGCTCCTTCCAGGAAAGGCCGCTGCTCTCGAGGGCAGGCCGCGGCTCGGCTCGTCCAGCACTCAAGCCGGCTCGCTCGGGAAGAACCCGGGAGCCCGGCCACGGCTAAGAGGCTGCGCCAGGCACAGGGCAAGGCGCCCTGCGAGGAGAGCACCTGGAAGCCAGGGACAAGTCCCCGCCCGGGCAGCCACTGCCCGCCAGTGAAGGATACAGCTGGCTCCGACCACCAACCTGTGAGCAAAACAGACAGCGTGTCAAGTGCGTGCCCGCGGGTCATCACCCGCGCCACGACAGGGGCGGCCCCTTCAGCCCCACGCCGGCACCTGATCAGCCGAGGCGCCCAGGCCGACTGCTCAAACAGGACATCCCCAGGAACAAAGCCACGGCCCGCGCCTCGGCCGGGGCGGAAGGGGCAGCCCACGAGCCCGCCCGCCCGCCCCGCCATCGCGCTGGGACCAGGGCTGGAAGGCACGCCCCGAGGAGCAGGGACTGAGGGCACCCATGAAGGGGCCTCCGGACGCCAGGCCCCACTGAAAGTGTCTCAACCCCATTCCATATGTGTGGGCACACGTGCACACACACGCATGCACATGCACCGACACAGAGCTATGTGCACAAATGCACACATACCACACCCTTGCACCACGCACTCAGATGCATGATGTGCGCGCACACACACACACACACACGCAGCCACACCGCCCTGCACACACACTTACAATGTATGCCCATGCACACGCACACACGTCACACAGACACACGCACACACATGCTGGAGAACAGGCTTAGAACCCAACAGAGAGTGGGCGTGCTGGATTACACCTGTAAACCCAGGATTTGAGGGGCCGAGGCAGGAGGATCACAGGTTCACAACCAGCCTCAGCCACTTAGTGAGGCCCTCTGCAACTTAGTGAGACTCTGTTTCAAAATGAAGAAGAAAAAATAGGGTAGAATGCCCAGGATTCAACCCCCAATTCCACAAAATAAATAAATAAAATAATTAATTTAAAAAGACAAAATAAATTAAAAAATAAAAAGGGCCAGGTGTAAGGGAGAACACATGTAATCCCAGTACTTGGGAGGTTAAGACAGGAGGATTGCAGGTTTGAGGCTAGCTAGCCTCAGCAATTTAGCACGACCCTATTTCTTGTATTGAGGATTGACACATGTTTGTAATCCCAGTATTTGGAGGGTGAGATGGGAGGACTGCAGGTTCAAGGACAGCCTTAGCAAATAGGGAGACTCTAATCAACCCAGTGAGACTCTGTTTCAAAAGGTGAAATAAAAGTTATCTGGGGGTGTAGCTCAGAGGTAAATGCCCCTGAATTCAATTCTCAGTGCCCCCCCCCAAAAAAAATAGGGCTGGAGCTTGAAGGTAGAATGTCCCTGGGTTCAACGTCACCAAAAGAAAGAAAGAAAGAAAGAAAGAAAGAAAGAAAGAAAGAAAGAAAGAAAGAAAGAAAGAAAGAATTTTTAAAAACCCAGAAAATAAGAAGGGGCTGGGCGTAGCTCAGCAGCCGCGCGCCCTGGGTCTAATCTCTACTCCACCAAAACAGAGAAGCAGCAGTCCCGCCGCGTGGGTGGCCGTCAGCTCGCCCATCTGCTTTGAACAGGAGGAGGTGATGTCAGGATGGATAAGCCCGTGTCAGCGCTAATCCCAGCAGGTACTAATGACATAATTCCATTTCAGAAGCAGCGCACCCTCGGAACACTGGCGTAGGCGCCCTGCGGGAAGCGGCTGGCGCGTGGCTGCCTCGGCTGGGACGGAGCCACCCGGGCTGGCCGGCCGCAAGGAGGCCCTGCCGGCCCTGCACCTGCTCAGCCGGCCTGGAGGGCGAGGAAGGGCCCAGCGCCTCCGGCAGACCCGGCGACCGCAGAGGTGTGCCTAGGCAGCCCAAGCCAGAGGCACAGGAGCCGGGCGCGGTGGCGCGCTTGTCATCCCAGCACTTGGTTAGGCTGAGACAGGAGGATCGCCGTTCACAGCCAGCCTCAGCTACTTAGTGAGGCCCTTTGCCACTCAGTGAGACCCTGTTTCAGAAATTAAAGAATAAAAATAGGGCTGGGGGTGTAGCTCAGAGGTAGAATGCCCCTGGGTTCCATCCCTAGCACTGCAAAATTAATTAATTAATTAATCAGGGCTGAGGTGTAGCTTGGAGGCAGAATGTCCCTAGGTTCAATCCCCAGTACTGCAAAGAAAAGAAAGAAAGAAATATAGATTTATTTTGATTTATTTTGATTTTTATTTTTTTGGTGGTGCTGGAGGTGGAACCCAGAGGCTTTCTACCTCCGGGCTATACTCCCAGACCTATTTTGTATTTTATTTGGAAACAGGGTCTCACTAAGTTGCTGAGAGCCTCACTAAGCAGCTGAGGCTGGCTTCAAACCTGCGCGATCCTCCTGTCTCAGCCTCCTAAGGACGGGGATTACAAGCGTGCACCACCACGCCCGGCTATTTTATATTTTATTTGGAAACAGGGTCTCACTAAGTTGCTGAGAGCCTCACTAAGTAGGTGAGGCTGGCTTCAAACCTGTGCGATCCTCCTGTCTCAGCCTCTCAAGCGTGGGGATTACAAGCGTCCGCCACCACGCCCGGCGATAGATTGATTTTTAAGAAGCGGTGGGAGGCCAGGAGCCTGCCTGCTGCTGCTGCTGCTGCTGCGGTGCCCTCCGCACTGGAGGCCGCCTGGCCTGGGCAGGGCTGCCAAGGTGTGACGCCTGCTCCAGACACAGGCCTACGGCTACCCCCCCCCCACCCTCGGGCCAACCCCCAGAAAGGGAGCAGCCACGATGTCCCTCCCCTCCAGTCCAGTGTGGCCAGGCACGCCTGGGGAGGCCGAGACAGGAGGATCAAAGGTTTGAGGCCAGCCTCGGCCACTTCGCAAGGCCCTGTTTCAAAGCAAAGATGGAACGGGGCTAGCGATTTAATTTGGAGGTAGACTGACTACCTCTCAGTTCAATCCCTAGGACCAAAAATAAAATAAAATAAAATGACATAAAAACAAATGAGAAATAACAATAAAATAAAATCGGTCTGGGGTGTAGCTCAGAGGTAGAGTGCTCCTGGGTCCAATCTCCCGTGCCACACACAAAAGAGGCCCCCCGGCTCAGGAGGCACTGTGGGGCCAGAGGGGCAGCCTGGGTCCATATTAATTTCAGCTCCGTTTTAAAGGCGAGTTAAAATAAACACGAGGAATATTTATAAGGCAAATAAATCTGGCAGAAACAGCCCCTCCGAGTGCGAGCGGGAGCCCCCCTGGCCCAGCCCAAGCTGATAAAATACAGCAATGCTACTGTAGACCCTCCGGGCTTATTTTGACTGCGCCAGTGGAATGTAACATGTAAACACTCCCTCCTACATCACACTGTTACAACTTGCATTAACAGCGCGGACAAAAGCCGCGTTTCACAGAAGCATCGTGCAGGGATATATCTCCAGCTTAATTTTAAAAAAACCATTTCCTCACATAAATCACGCTCAGAACTAAACGGGTGACTGATACATTGCAAACACTTTTTTTTCTTAAACAATAACATACCTAGATTCCTTCTAAAGGAAAGAGTTTGAAAGAAAAAAAAAATCTTCTAAATTTTCTTTTCTGAAGAAAATAAACAGTGCAGTTTCTTTCCTGACCAAAATATCTGGGGCCAGGACTTCCTAGCCGAGGGCTGCCCCTCGTACACGGTCGCACGCAGAGGTCCCGCGCTGGGCAGGCCTTTCCCGGGCCTGGCTGCCGGGTACAGCCATGGCCCCGAGTCCGTCCCCAGAAGTTGGGTGCTAGGACTCAGAAAATGCTGGTTTTGAACCAGGAGTGGTGGCACATTCCTTTAAGTACTTGGGAGGCTGAGACAGGAGGATCAGAGAGGTTAGAGACCAGCCTCAGCAACCTTGTGAGACCCTGCTTCAAGATGAAAAATAAAAAGGGCTGGGGGTGTAGCTCAGAGGTAGAATGCCCCTGGGTTGAATGCCCAGTAAAACACACACACACACACACACACACACACACACACACACACACCACACACACACGCACGCACAGTAAGCCAGGCACCGTGGCACCTGAACTCTAGTGATTCAGGAGGCTAGGGCAGGAGGGTTCCAAGTGTGAGGCCAGCCTGGGCAACTCAGACCCTGCCTCATAAATAAATAAATGCAAATAAGTAAATAAACAAATGGCTGGGACGTAGCTCAGTGCTAGAGCACAGGGTTCACTTCTCAGTGTCACACACACACCAAAACAACAAAAAATGAAAAGAAGAAAGAAGAGCCGGGTGTGGCGGCCACGCTTGTGATCCCAGCCCTTGGGAGGCCGAGACAGGAGGATCCCAGTTCTCAGCTACTTAGCCCGTTTCAAAATAAAGAATACAAAATAGGACTGGGGTGAAGCTCAGAGGTCGAATGCCCCTGGGTTCCATACTCAGACAAACAACAAAGAGAAAGAAAGAAAGAAAGAAAGAAAGAAAGAAAGAAAGAAAGAAAGGAAGGAAGGAAGGAAGAAGGAAGGAAAGAGAAAAGGCAAGGCAGGAAGGCAAGGCAGGAAGGAGGGCACTGCTCTATCCTGAGCGGAGGCTGCGGCGCGCCCCGAGGCCTCGGCGGGACGGGGAGCCGCAGGGCCGGGCCTCCTGGGCTGCTGTGTGCGTGGCCACCGCACGACGGTCCAGCACACAAATGGTTACAGAGAGCTGGAAGCCATCAGTAGATTAACACCAAGAGGACTCAACGTGCCAGGCGCAGCGATTCCGGAGGCCGCGGCAGGAGAAGGCTATGCGGAGGCCCCCCCCCCCGGGCAACGTACTGAGATCCTGTCTCAAAATCAAAAGTGCCAGGCGCAGCTCAGGGGTGAGCAACCCCGAGTTCGATCCCCAGTACTGACAATACAAAAAGGAAAGAGAAACAGAAAAATCAGCGTGCAAGAAAATTAAGAAGTTTTTTTTTTTTTTTTTTTTTTTGGTGGTACTGGGGTGGAACCCAGAGGCTTTCTACCTCCGGGCTATCCTCCCAGACCTATTTTACACTTTATTTGGAAACAGGGTCTCACTAAGTTGCTGAGAGCCTCAATAAGTAGCTGAGGCTGGCTTCGAACCTGCGCGATCCTCCTGTCTCCGCCTCCCAAGCGCGGGGATTACAAGCGTGCGCCACCACGCCTGGCCTTCAATGTTACTTTTTTTTTTTTTTTTTTTGGTGGTACTGGGGTTCCTGGAAACCCTCTACCTCCGGACTACACCCCCAGACCTATTTTATATTTTTTTATTTGGAAACAGGGTCTCAAACCAGCACAGCTGGCTTCGAACCTGCGCGATCCTCCTGTTTCCGCCTCCCAAGCGCGGGGATTACAAGCATGCGCCACCACGCCCGGCGAAAATTAATAAGTTTTAAAAACTGGGCAGCCCTCTGGCAGGTCCCACGAGGAGGCGGCGCTTTCAGATGTGTGTCCGGCAGCCGAGCCAAGTCACCCCCAGCACGTGAGAGAAAATTCAAATGGTGTCAGCCCTGCAGGACAACACAGACACTTAAAAAGGGCCTTGGAGGTGGGGAGGCCTTTACGAACACATAATAAATCTAAAGGCCAATAAGTGTAAAAGGAGATTTAAGTTACACCTACAAAAAAAAAAAAAGTATGCCGGGCGTGGTGGCGCTCGCGTGTAATCCCCGTGCTTGTGAGGCGGAGACAGGAGGATCGCACAGGTTCGAAGCCAGCCTCAGCTACTTAGTGAGGCTCTCAGCAACTTAGTGAGACCCTGTTTCCAAATAAAACATAAAATAGGTCTGGGAGTATAGCCCGGAGGTAGAAAGCCCCTGGGTTCTACCCCCAGTACCACCAAAAATTTAAAAAAGTCTGTCATGCAAGTTAAAAGGTGTGAACAGCTAAGAGAATCCGCAGTGCCTAAGACACGGGCCCTCCCAGCTGGGAGACGAGGAAGAGATGAAAAAGAGAAAAGCCGCCAGGCACGGCCGCCAGGGGTACGGCGGCGCGCACACGCTCGCACACGCTCACACACACTCACTTGCAAGGTCTCAAGAACACCAACAAATACACAGCAGACGGTCAAAGATTGAAGAAACAGATAAGGGGCTGGGGGGCTGGGCCTATAACCCCACATAATTGTGAGGCTGAGGCAGGAGGATTGCACGCTTGAGGCCAACTTAGTGAGGCCCTGTACCCTGTCTCAAAAAAACAAAAACAAAAACATAAGCCGGGCGTGGTGGCGCACACTTGTAATCCCAGCATTCAGGAGGCTGAGACAGGAGGACCGCGGTTCGCGGACAGCCTCAGCTACTTAGTGAGGCCCTCTGCAACTCAGTGAGACCCTGTTTCAAAATAAAGATAAAAAATAGGGCTGGGGTATAGCTTGGAGGTAGAATGCCCCTGGGTTGGACCCCCAGTACCACAGACACAAAAAAATAACAATAATAACAAAAAATAAAGAGGGTTTGCAGATGGTGCTCAGTGGTAGATTACCTCTGGATTCAGCATCCTTGACTAAAAAAAAAGTCAAATGGTAAATCTTATATTATGCATATTTCACCAGTTTTTTTGGTGTTGGGGAGTGAAACCTGAGTATTCTACCTCTAAGCCACACGTTTGTGTGTGTGGGGGGGTACTGGGATAGAACCCAGGGGCTTTCTACCTCCGGGCTATACTCCCAGACCTATTTTATATTTTATTTGGAAACGGTCTCACTAAGTAGCTGAGGCTGGCTGAGAACCTGCGTGAGGATTACAAGCGTGCACCACCACACCCGGGCCCTAAGCTACGCATTTATTTTGAAACAGGGCCTCACTAAGTTGTTGAGGCTGTCCTTAAACCTGTGATCCTCTTGTCTCAGCCTCCCAGTACTGGGGTCACATGTGTGCACCACAAAGCCGGGCGTGGCAGCGCACACTCGTCATCCCAGCATTCAGGAGGCGGAGCCAGGAGGATCGAGGGCGCAAACAGCCTCAGCTACCTAGCGAGGCCCTTCGCAACTCAGCAAGACCCTGTTCCAAAAATAAAGGGACTAAAAGATAGGTCTGGGGGTGTAGCTCAGAGGCAGAACGCCCCTGCGTTCCATCCCCCAAACCTCAATAAATAAATAAATTAATTAAAAATAAAAACAATAAAAATAGGGCTGGGGTGTAGGTCAGAGGCAGAACGCCCCTGCGTTCCATTCCCAAAACCTCAATAAATAAATAAATTAAAAAATAAAAGCAATAAAAATGGGGCTGGGGTGCAGGTTGGAGGTAGAAGCCTCTGGGTTCAATTCCCAGCACCACAAAACCAAACCAAACCGTGTGCACCACAGCACCCGGCCGACCACGACGTTTAAAACTAAGAGATAGATATAAAGGCACACTCGTGATGACACACACGCCTGTCACAGCTGTCGCTGCGTTTCTAGCGAGGAGAAAGATGCCGGCGGGGCGAGGTACAGCCCGCACCACGAGACTCCAGCTCATGCTCCGCGCATGCACACGCGCACACACACGCGCACACACGCGCGCACACACGCACACACGCCCCCCAGTCCGGTCAGCGGCTCTGCCAACGACCAGGCCTCTGCCGCCCCCTGGCGGCCGCTCCGCTCCCTGCACACTGAAGTCCCACGGCCCCCAAGGCAGCAGCCCCCCGGCCTGCGCGGCTCCGGCGCTCAGGCTCTGTCCACTTGGCCCCGGGACAGTGGGGACATGTGACTGCGGCCTCCCGAGGTCCCGAAGGAGCCCGCTGGGGCGCCCTGCGGCACGACTGCCGACCTAGACCATGAGTGGCCGGCTGGCTGCCTTCTCTCTCCTTTCTCCTTCCGTCCTTCCTTTCTCCTTTCGCTCTCCTTCCTTTCCTTTCTCCTTTTTTTTTTTTTTTTGGTAGTACTGGGGACCGAACGCTGATATCCCCAGCCGTTGTCATTTTTCATTCTGAAGCAGTGCCTGGCTAGGTTGATGGAGGTCTCACTACTTGCGGAGGCTGTCCTTGACCCTGCCATCCTCCCGTCTCAGTCTCCTGAGTACGGGATGACAGCCATGCACTGGCTGTGGCTCCTGCCTGTGACCCGGGGGCAGAGTTCATCGACAGAGGGCACACTTGGCGGCCCCCTTCCCTTCCCTTGCAGAGCGGGACAGAACCCCTGAGCACCAGCCCCCGCCTCACGCCCGGCCTTACGTTTTTCCAGGGGATTCCTTCAGCCAGAAGATGTCGTCGCTTGTAATTCCATATTCCAAGGCACCTTCGATCTGTCGAGGAAAAGTGGCTGCTGTGGCAAGGCCGCCTTCGGGTCCACCCAGGGACCTCCTCACAGAGGAGGCCTGGAACCCGACAAGCTGGCGCACACCTACAATCCCAGTACTCCGGGGGCTGAGACAGGAGGACTGCAGGTTTGAGGCCAGCCTCGGCAACGCAGGGAGGCCCTCAAGAGCTTAGTGAGCCCTGTCAAAATAAAATAGGACTGGGGGTGAAGCTAAAAGGTGGAATACCCCTGGTTTCAATCCCTAGTACAAAAAAAAAAGCTTAAATCCTGAATATTCCCCCACCTTTCTTTTTTTTTTTTTTTTAGTGCTAGGGATTGAAATCAGGGAATTTCTATTTCTGTCATTATACCTCTAGACATTTTTACTTTTTATTTTGAAACAGGGTCTACGTTGATAAGGCTGGCCTCAAACTACCGATTGTCCTAACTCCGCCTCTGAAGCACTGGGGTTATGGGTATGTACCACCATGCCCCGCTTATATTCCCATTTTGAGATTAAAGAAAAAGTGAGTTGTCAATGATGGGGTCTCAGAAGGGCCGGGAGAGTCTGCTGCCAGTGTCTGGAGCCCCGGCCACTCAGGCAGGAGCGTCCCGAGCCCCGGAGTTTGGGGCTGGTCTACACCGTGAGACCCCACTGCTTAACAAACAGAAGAGCGGGCGAGTGGCGCACGCTGTGATCCCCGCGCTGGGGAGGCGGAGACAGGAGGACCCAGGCTCATGGTCAGTCCCAGCAACTCAGCCAGATCCTGTTTCAAAGTAAAAAACCCGCCGGGCGTGGTGGCGCACGCTTGTCATCCCCGCGCTTGGGAGGCGGAGACAGGAGGACCGCGCAGGTTCAGAGCCAGCCTCGCTGGCTTAAGAGACCCTGTTTCCAAATAAAAAATACATAAAATAGGTCTGGGAGTGTAGCCCGGAGGTAGAAGGGTTCCATCCTCAATATCACAAAAAAAAAAAAAAAAAAAAAAAAAAGGGCTGGGGATGTAGCTCAGAGGTGGTAGAATGCCCTTGGGTTCCACCCCTAGTACCAAAAAAAAAAAAAAAAAGAAAGAGGGAGAAAGATAAGCAAGGAGGAGAGGATGAGCAGGAGGAGAGGAGAGACAGACAGAGAAGAGGAAGGACACTGGCGAGGCCCAGGCCCGGCGCGAGCCAGGGGCTGGCTAGAGAGGCGCTTCGAGGGCCGGGCGCGCCGGGGTCCAGCCACGCAGGTCGCTGGAGCCAGCTGCAGCCGTGATGAGGGCGCCGACGAGGCAGGAGGCGGTGGGGACCGGGAGGAGGGAGGGCGGCGGGCTCTCGCGTGGGGGGCCCAGGAGCGGCCGGCCTAGGGGACACTCACGTGTGTGGGGTACCTCGGCCGCCCCCCCGTGGCGATGACGATGTGGTTGGCCGAAAGCAGAGTCTGAGAATAAACCAGAGAGCCGCAGGTCAAACGACACTGGTCGCTCCCAGGAAGGCCCCAATGCTGGCCCCTTGCTGCAGCGTGGACCCCGGCCAGCACGGGGGCCCGTGGAGGACCTGCCAGGCACGAGGGGCAGGCAGAGGGACAGGCAGACACTTTAGTTTTACCAACCCCAGCCCTTTTATATTTTTTTACTTTATTACTTTTTTTATTTTTTTGCGGTACTGGGGCTGGAACCCAGGGGCATCCTACCTCCAAGCTACACCCCCAACCCTATTTTTTATTCTTTATTTTGGAACAGCATCTCACTGAGTTGCAAAAGGCCTCACTAAGTAGCTGAGGCTGTCTTCAAACCGTGATCCTCCTATCTCAGCCTCCCAAATGCTGGGATGACAAGTGTGCACCACCACACTCGGCTATTTTTTTATTTTGAAACAAGGTCTCACTATGAGCTGGAGATGGCACCCAGGACCTCGCGCATGCTAAGAAAGTACTGTGCCCAGCTCATGCCCCATCCCTGCCCAGCCATCCTGAAGCAGCAGTGGTTCTTACTGCACCAGGCTGGCCAGGCTGGACCCACGGCCCTGAGATGGCCTGAGAGGAAGCGGTGTGGTGGTGCACACCTTAGCCCCAGTACTGGAGAGGCTAAGAGGAGCATCGCAGCTCTGAGGCCAGCCACAGCAGCTGACTGAGACCCTGTCTCAAAATAAATTATTACGCCGGGTTTGGGGGCAAACCTCAGTTCTTGGGAGGCTGAGACAGGAAGATTGCAAGTCCAAGCCCACCTCTGCATCTCAGCAAAACCCTGTTTCAAAATAGAAAGGGTTGTGGCCGGGCGTGGTGGCACACACTTGGAATTCCCCGTGCTTGGGAGACGGAAACAGGAGGATCGCGCTGGTTCGGAGCCAGCCTCGCTGGCTTGAGACCCTGTTTCCAAATAAAAAAATATAAAATAGGTCTGGGAGTGTAGCCCGGAGATAGAAGGGCTTCCAGGAACCCAGTATCACCAAAAAAAAAAAAAAGAAAAAAAAAAAAAGAAAGGACGTAGCTCAGTGGCAGAGCCCTCGCGGCTCATCCTCAGTACTGCAGATACATAATAAAAACTAAAAAGGGCTGGGTTTAGCTCAGAGGTAGAGTGCCCCTGGATTCGATTCCCAGTCTCATAAAACAAAACAAAACAAGAATGACCTGGCGGGAGCCCCAGGGCCCAGCGGGCACTCACCTCCTTCCCAGCCTTGGTGACGCCACAGACCGTGTGCTTGTTGACAAAGCTGGCTTTGATGTTAAAGTACTTGACCTTTCTGCAAAATAAAAGCAAACACCTTCAAATATTTCCTCTGCACTCCATTTATCTATTTCTTTGTGATACTGGGGATTGAACCATGAGCTACAAACCCAGTCCTATTTTATTTTCGAAGCAGGGTCTCACTGTATACTGAGGCTGGCCATGAACTGCGATCCTCCTGGCTCAGCCTCCCAAGTCCTGGGATTATAAGCGCGCGCCACCACGCCCGGCTCCTCTGCACTTTACCTTGGCAACCGGATCAGATGGGCAGTACTGTCCAGGCAGCTCACAGGTGAGCTGTGGGGTGCAGCTCAGAGGCAGCGCGCTGGCCTAGCATGTGTGAGAACCCGGTTTCATCCCAGGACCAACAAAAAACAAAAACAAACTTCCAGGTGTGTTGCCCAGGTCTGTCACCCCAGTAATTAGAAGGCTGACACAGGAGGATCACAGGTGTGAGGTCAGCCTCGGCAACTCAGCAAGATTCAAACATACATATATGTAGTTGGGCACAATGGCACACATCTGTAATCCCAGTACTTGGGAGGCAGAAACAGGAGGATCGCAGGTTTGAGGACAGCTTCAGCAGTATAGTAGACTGTCAATAATCTGGCGAGATCCTGTTTCAAAACAAGAAATAATAAGCTGGGCGTGGTGGCGCACGCTTGTAATCCCTGCGCTTGGGAGGCAGAGACAGGAGGATTGCGCAGGTTCGAAGCCAGCCGTGCTGGCTTAAGAGATCCTGTTTCCAAATAAAAAAGTATAAAAATAGGACTGGGAGTGTAGCCCGGAGGTAGAAGAGTTTCCAGGAACCCCAGTACCACCAAAAAAAAAAAAAAAAAAAAAAAAATCAATAAAACAAAACAAGAAATAAATAAAAAGGTCTGGGGATAAAGCTCAGAGTTAGAAGTTACAAGCACGCTTGTAACCCCAGCACTCAGGAGGCTGAGACCAGAGGATCACAGTTCGCAGACAGCCTCAGCTACTTAGTGAGGCCCTTTGCAATTCAGTGAGACTCGGTTTCAAAATAAAGAATATAAAATTGGGCAGGGGGTGTAGCTCAGTGGTAGAATGCCCCTGGGTTTCATCCCCAGACCCGGAAAAAAAAGGGGCCCTGGGTTCAATCCTTAGTACCGTACACACGCACAAAGAGCTGTGAGTGTGGCTCAGAGGTAGGACAGCCCTGGGTTTAATTTTTAGGATCAAGAGGAAAAAAACCCTAACACACGACGGCGTGGTGTGACTCAGCTCCAGGCAGCGGGCAAGGGTCCGGCTTCCCCGGCTCCAAGGGCGCAGCACCGCTGCCCGCGAGGAACCAGGAGGCCCTGAAGCCCCTTCCTCCTCTCTCCACGCCCTCCTGACCGTCCTCGTTCTGCTTGGCTGTGGCTCGTGGCACCCCACTTCCCACACCCTGTCCACTCCTGATCTGTACCCCACCCGGAGCAAGGGCCGGTGTTCTAGTGGCCCCACAGGAGGCCAGTGAGCGCCGCCAGGGACGCGGTGCCCTGGGTGGGCTCAGTACCTGTCCTGCAGCTGGACACGGTGGCCCCAGTTCAGGGACTTCACGTGGTTCTGCACAGCTTCTGCCATTTTCTTCCTGTTCATACATGAAACCGAACATCAAAACCATGACAAATGGGTGTGGTGGCCACGCTTGTCATCCCCGCGCTCGGGAGGCTGAGACAGGAGGATTGCACGGGTTCGAAGCCAGCCTCAGCTACTTAGTGAGGCTCTCAGCAACTTAGTGAGACCCTGTTCCCAGATAAAATATAAAATAGGTCTGGGAATATAGCCCAGAGGTAGAAAAGCCCCTGGGCTCCACCCCCAGTATCACCAAAAAAAAGACAAAAGGCTGGGCATGGTAGCGCCCGCTTGTAATCCCAGTCCTTGGGAGGCTGAGACAAGAGGATCGCAGGTTCGAGGCCAGCCTGAGCTACTTAGTGAGGCCCTGTTTCAAAAAATAAAAAGTAAAAAATAGGGCTGGGGGTGTAACTCAGAGGTCGAATGACCCTGGGTTCAATCTCCTGACCCCCCCCCAAAATGCACAGAGTGACGCCCATCCCCTCATGCCAAACCTTCTCCCACCAAGAAAATGATCACGAAACGGGTGCCGCGGCACAGCGTGACTGTCTGGAAAGTCCCGCCTGGCGGGCAGTGGCTTGCCCCGGAGCCCCCCGAGCCACCTGCCCAGCGTGCGAGCTCCGAGAACAGCCCTGCGCCGCCGCCGCCACGTCTCCTTCGCAGAGGAGCCATGCAGACGCGGCCTTCTGTTCCTCTGCTCCCGCCCCCAGGGCCCTTAGGGCCCGGTCGGGCGGTGCTGGACACTGGAGGTCACTGGCAGCACCCCTGGGCTCCGCCCAGGAGAGGAGCAGGCCTCCCACACCTGCCAGAGTCTGGTGCAGGCCGGGGGCGCCCGGCTGAGCCCGCCCAGGGGCCGAGGCAGCCCCCACGGGGGTCGGTGAGAATGCCCCTCCTCCCCACGCGGCGGCAAAGGGCAGAACGCCGGGCTCCTCACCAGTCATGCCGGGCGGGCCCGGCCACCTCCCAGCCGTAGCGAGGCGCGTCCCGGATCAGGCCCCCCAGCAGCGCCGCCTGGTGCATGAGCTTCTTGGGGATGCAGCCCGCGTTGACGCAGGTGCCGCCGAGGCCCCAGCGGGTGCCTGTGACATCAGAAAGCTTTTTTCTTTTTCTTATTTTGGCGAGAGTGGGGATGGAACCCAGGGGCCTTCTACCTCCAAGCTACACCCCCTGCCCTATTTTTTATTCTTTATTTTGAAACAGGGTCTCACTGAGTTGCAGAGGGTCTCACTAAGTAGCTGAGGCTGTCCGCGAACCGCGATCCTCCCGTCTCAGCCTCCCGAATGCTGGGATTACAAGCGTGCGCCACCACGGCCGGCTGGGTGTTTCTCTTTTGCTGTGGGGCGGGGACTCCATTCACCCACAGCAGCTAGGCAAGCACTCTGCCACCTCAGTAGCACCTCCCAGCGTGGACTCGGGGGCCCTGAGCCTCCTGCACCCCAGCCTTCAGAGCCTCTTGTGGGGGAGGGGCCACAGCTTTGAGACCAGCCTCAGCGGCCTAGTGAGGCTCCCAGAAACCTAGCGAGACTGTCCCAAGATAAAATATAAGCTGGGCGCAGTGGTGTACACTGGAATCCCAGTCAGTACTTGGGAGGCTGAGACAGGAGGATCGCAGGTTCGAGGACAGCCTCAGCAACCTAGTGAAACCCTATTTCAAAATAAAAAGGGCTGAGGGTGTAGAGTGGAGTTCAAATGCACATGCTTTAGTCCCCAGTACCAAAAAAAGAATGAGAGAGAGAGAGAGAGAGAGAGAGAGAGAGAGAGGAAAGAAGAGAAGAAAAGAGAAGAGAAGAGGAGAGGAGAGAAGAGGACGCAGAAGCCTGGCAGCTCATCCACCTCTGCTCGCGCTGGGCACGGCCCGCCCCTTCCCAGGACCAGGGATGCCTACCTCGGGGAGAAGGTTCCACGTAATCGACGACAGCCACGTTCCCTCCTAGCTGAGCGGCTGGAACGACAGGGAGGAGGCGAGGGAGAGGCGGGCAGGGCTGGGCCAGCGGCCGCAGGCTGGTGACCCCGCGTCTGCTCTGCGCCCTGGCCCGCCACGCTGCCCGCCACGCGGCCCGCCACGGTGCCCGCCACGCTGCCCGCCACGCGGCCCGCCAGCTCCACACCGTCCTGGGTGGGAGTCAGCGCTCCTCAAGACTGACAAGAACAGCCTGCAGGACAAAAAGCTGATTCTGCCCGTGGTTTCAGAGGTCAGCCACAGCTGGCCGGATCCACAGGGAGCCGTCACCGGGGCAGGGGGAGGAGCGGGAGCGAGGAGAGCCCAGGGACAGTCACCAAGGCCACGTCCCCAGAGCCCTGCCGCCCAGCCGCAGCCGGCCTGCAGTTACAACCCAGCAAACGCATTCAGATCATTCATCCGGCAACAGGCTTAAGCACTCATAGTTCTACCTCTGAAAGCGGGAATGAAGGCACACACCTGGAATCCTAGTCCTTGGGAGGCTGAGATGGGAGGATTACAGGTTCGAGGCTGGCCTGAGCAACTTAGCGAAATGCTGTTTCAAACCCGCGATCGTCCTATCTCAGCCTCCCAAGTACCGCGTCGCCACACCCAACTGGGTACTAGGACCTTCTGGAAGTTATGTGCAGAACACCGGGCGGGGCTTTCGTGGCTGGCTCAGACCCTCGAGGTCCAGGACTTGCACTGAGAGGACTCCAGTGTGACCGTGGCCATAGGCACTGCCAATGTGGGGCCACAGTGGGGAGCAGGGCTCGGCAGGAGGCTGCCAGGCGGTTGAGGCCAGTCCCCCAGTGCCGCCCTGGCCAGAGGAACCCCAGGGATTCCAGGCCCCGCCAGCCACAGGGACACGGGACAGATACATACCTTCCTTGGCACAGGCCAAACCACCAGACCCCCCGCCAATCACCAGGAGATCGAAGTCCTGCTGCCCTGCTGGGGAAGAGAAGGGCCGTGAGGGTGGGCAGGCCGCCCTGGATGGACAAGCAATATGGCCTGCTTTATCAGGAGAGAGGTCGGTCCCGTGGCAGCCAGGCCCGGACGCGTCAGACCGGCATCAGCGCAGAGAGGCCCGGACGCGCCCAGGAGGAGCCCAGCCAGAGCCAGCGTTTGGGGGAGGCGTGGGGATCGGCCCTCGGGCCGTCTATTCCCAGCCACATCCCCCGCCCGGCTGTATTTTTTGTTTTGAAGCAGGGTCTCATTACATTGTCTGTCCTGATTCCGTCTCAGCCCCTCAAGTTCTAGGATTACAGGCTTTTGTAAAGATGGCCCCACCACACCCTGGCAGGACTTCTCAGGACCTTAGCTTGGTTTAGTATTCTGGGCTAGACACAGAACTAAAACACGTTAGCTGGGCATGGTGGCATATTGTCAACCCAGTACTTGGGAGGCTGAGGCAGGAGGATCACTGCCTCAACTAGGTAATGAGGCCCTTTGTAATTTAGTGAGACTCTGTTTCAAAGTAAAAAGAATAAAATAGGCTAGGCATGGTGGTGCATGTTTGTAATCCCAGCATTTGGGAGACTGAGACAGGAGGATCATGGTTCGCGGCCAGCCTCAGCTACTTAGCGAGGCCCTGTTTCCAAATAAAATATTAAAAAAAAATAAGTCTGGGAGTATAGCCCGGAGGTAGAAAGCCCCTGAGTTCTACCACCAGTACCACCAAAAAGAAAAAGGGCTGTGGATTTGTGGATTTAGACTACAGGTAGAAGGCTCTCTAGTCTAATAAATAAATAAATTTGTGTCTACACAAATAAATAAAAAAACGGATGAAATAGGGCTGGGGGAGTAGCTCAGAACACCCCTGGGTTCAACCCCCAGTGCCACAAATAATAATAAAAGATCTGGGGGTGTAGCTCAGAGGTAGAATGCCTCTGGCTCAATCCCTGTACCAATAAAAAGGAGGACTCAAAGCGTGCCTGGCGTGTGGAGGCCGGGCAGAGCACCACACTTGGTGTGCCGGGCTGCTCAGAGCCTTCCTGGCGTGAGGCCTTGGGCTGCTAGGTTGGGCCAGCCACAGGGCACGCGGGCACGGGCAGGGGGGCACCAGGCACCAATCAAGGAAGAAATAACAGGAAATCACCCGTCTGTGGGGGCAGAGCAGGGCCACCACCCAGGCCTGCAGCTGGCCAGGCCCGCAGCTGGACCCAGCCAAGCACCTGAGCCACGTGTGTGCGCACAGGGCCTGAGGCCCAGCCCCAGCCGGCGCACACCCCACTCCGCACTCGGTGAAGGCCTCTCTCTCTCTCTCTTTTTTTTTTGGTGGTACTGGGGGTGGAACCCAGAGGCTTTCTACCTCCGAGCTATACTTCCAGACCTTTTTTATATTTTATTTGGAAACAGGGTCTCAGTAAGTTGCTGAGAGCCTCACTAAGTAGCTGAGGCTGGCTTCGAACCCGTGCGATCCTCCTGTCTCAGCCTCCCAAGCGCGGGGATGACAAGCGTGCGCCACCACGCCCGGTGTGAAGGTCTCTTAAGGGTTGTATTCATTCCAGGGGATCTGCTGGGAGCTGAGAACCAAGGACAGGGAAGAACAAGGTTGGCTGTCCTCTTTTCCCGCCACTTGGCGGGGTGGGAGGGGAGGGCTTTGTCCTGCCGAAGGTTCCTACCTTCATGGCGGACGCTGTCCAATCCGCCACCGGCAGGGTCTCCGAAGCCCAGCACAGGGCCCTGGCTGCCTCTGCTTGCTATGGCGGTGGCCAGGGCGTGTGGAAGACCCCGCTAGGTACCGGGCCCTGCACTGGGGTGCTTGGGAACGAGACCTGGGGAGCAGCTCCCTGGGCTTATCTCGGCCATTTGCTCTTCCCTGTACACACCCGGTTGATAAGCGCTTGGAAGAGGGCTGCACAGAGGGTTCTGCGAGTCCAGCCTATCTGCCTTTCAGCACCAAGGAGGCCAGGCGTGCCGGCACTACCTGTTTGTTTGTTTGTTTTGTGGTACTGGAGATTGAACCCTGGGGCACTCAGCCTCTGAGCTATACCTCTGACCCTATTTTATTTTTATTTTGAAGTAGGGTCTAAGTTGATGAGAATCTCACTACTTGCTGAGGCTGTCCTCGAACCTGCGATCTTCCTGTCTCAGCCTCCCAAGTGCTGGTGTTACAAGTGTGCGCCACCCGCCTGGCTCCTGAGGCTCCTCCTCAGCAGGAGTTAGGGGACAGGGGACAGCAGCTGTCAGCCCGGTCCCCTTCAAGGGGTACATCCGCCACTCCCAAGCGCAAACGGGTTGGTGGGGGTGCCTGCTCCGAAAGAGAAGCCTGGGGCCGAAGTGGAGGAAACCCCAAACCACTGCTGAGTGGTCACATCAGCCCACAGCCAGCACCCGGGCACGCCTGGGGCCGGAGCCCTGGGCAGTGCGGCCTCCTGCCCCCGACGGCCCTGGGCTCACAGCCACTAGGACGGCTCTCCTTGGTTGACCTTTTATTCATACTTTTGGTCTTTTTTATTATCCGTGGTGCTGGGAACTGAACACCAGGCCTCACACGTGCTAGGCAGTGCTGTACCACTGAGACAGGAGGATCACAGGCTTGAGGACAGCCTCAGCAACTCAGCGAGATCCTTTTCAAAACAAAAAATAAAAAGAGGGCAGAGGATGTAGCTCTGGGTTAAATCACCACTACCACCAATAAAAGAAAATAAGGGCAGGGGCTCAAAGGTAGAACACCCATGGGTCCAACCCCAGTACCAGGAACAAGCAATGAAGCAGGGCCTTGCCAAGCTGCTGAGGCTAGCCTCAAGAGGCATCCTCCTGTCTCGGCCTCCTGAGAACCGGTTACACACGTGGCCACCATGCCCCTAAAAAGCCTTTGATCCACATGAGTGTCCCCACCAGACACACACTGCAACGGGTGCCTGGGCCAGGGCCCAGGGGTCAGCAGGTCTGCACGGGGCCGGCGCAGGGCCCTCAGCTTCCGCCTCGCTGAGGTGAGGGCCTCCCGGGGCCACAGGCTGTCTCCAGCACCCGAGTGTCCCAAGGTCTAAAGAGTAACAGCTCTGCCCACTTACACAGCAGCGACCTGCCAGCCCCCTCAGCCCACCGCTGGCCCACCTGACCCTCACAGCCACCATCCTGAAGACGGCCTGACCTGTCCATGCTCACTCCCAGAGGGACTGGCACTGGGGCGGGGACAGGCCTGGGCCTGGCCAGACCATCACAGTCGTGGTGGCTCTGACCTACAGGGTGTAGTGTGGAGCCTTCTGCATGACCCCAAGCCCAGCCTCTGCTCAAGTCTCTCCAAGTTAATAACTCTTGTCCTAGGTGGGTCAAAGAGCCTCTGAGGCCAACAGAAGACAGCGGGGCAGTGGGCACTATGGTGCACACCTGTCATCCCAGTACTGGGGAGGCTGGGAAAGGAGGTTAGCAGGTTCGCAGCCAGCCTCAGCAACTTAGGCCTTCCACAACTTAATGAGACCGTTCAAAACAAAAAATAGAAACATCGGGTGGGGTGTGGGGAGCTCAGATGTAGAATGCACCTCAGTCCCCAGTACCACCAGAAAAAAACAAAAACCGGCTGGGAGGCAGAAGGCCCTGGGTCCGATCCCAGTAACACACACACACCCCCGAGGCTCAGTGCTCAGGCCCCACTGGCCTCCAGTTCCCCACACTCATTCCCACATGTGCAAGTAGTAAGCACCTGCTGTGTTCAGCTGCCCATGGGAGCCTAGCGACCTCGACAGCTGAAACATCCTGGTCAGGAGTCCAGTGACTACTGGGCTGGGAGGTGGGGCCTGGGAGAGCTCCTGGAGAATGCTCGGAAAAGGCCCGGCCTCAGTTTCCCCACCTGGGGAGAGGCAGGTCTGACTCCTGAGTCAGGGTGGAGGCAGTTCTACCCACAGTGCCTGGACACCCCGGGAGAACTGCCCAGCCCCCTTGCACGGCACGGACGCCCGACCGGGGCCAACGGACTGTGTGTCCCGGGGGCAGCCCACCACGCACCCCATGTGCACACCTCACCCCTGTGCCGCCCTGAGTGCACAGCGCCCGGGGACGCCGCCCGGGGACGCCCGCCTCCGCCGGCACGCCAGCCGAACCCGCGGGCCCCCCGCCCCCACGGGGACCCCCGCCCCGGCCCTCGCCCCTCGCCCCTCGCCCGCCCTACCTGCGGCGCCCCGCGCCCCGCGCGCCCATGCCGCGGGCGGCCAGCGGAAGCGCGCCCCGGGCCGCAGCGCCGCCATGCCGCCGAGCCAGGCCCCGGGCTGCCCGCCGCGCCGCCTGCGCCGAGCGTGAGTCCTGCGCGGCCGGGGGGGGCAGGGCCGCGTGGGGGTCTGGACCCCGACGGGCCCCCGGGTCCGGGGGGCGCCGAGGCGGGAGCGGGATCCGAGCCGGGGCTGGGGGCTCCGGGGGATGAGACCCCGGGGCTGGGGGGCTGGGGTGCATGAGACTCCGGGTCTGGGGGCTCGGGGGATGAGACCCCGTGGCTGGGAGGCTGGGACCCCGGGGCTGGGGGCTCGGGTGGATGAGACCCCGGGGCTGGGGACGGGGGGTGGAGGGGGGATGAGACGCTGGGGGGCTCGGGGGGATGAGACCTCGGGGCTGGGGGTCGGGGGGGGGGATGAGACCCCGGGGCGCAGGGGTCTCGGGTGGGGGCGATGAGACCCCGGGGCGCAGGGGTCTCGGGGGTGGGGGCGATGAGACCCCGGGACTGGGGGCTCGGGTGGATGAGACCCCGGGGCTGGGGGGTCTCGGGGCGATGAGACCCCGGAGCTGGGGGGCTGGGGGGGGGCGATGAGACCCCGGGGCCGGGGGTCTCGGGGGGTAGGATGAGACCCCGGGGCCGGGGGCTCGGCCCGGGAGGGGCTGCGGAGCCCCAGGTGCGCGGGGAGGTGCGCTCCGCAGGCCCCTTCCTGGAGGACTTAGCAGGGATGGCTGCCCCGGCCAGGGGGGCCCCAGGCCCTCGACCCCCGCGCCTGGGCGGGTGGAGTTCGGGAGCCTCTCCCCGCTCGGTGTTAAGGAAACATGGACCAGGAAGCCACCCGGGCGGCCGGCAGACTGACCTGGCCGGGCGCCGGCTGAGCACCGCGCTCAACTCGGCGGGACGCGGGCCTGGGCGGAGCGGGGAGCCCAACACCTCCGGCCGCCGGGTAAAGTAGAAAGACGTTGTACTCAGGGACCGCCGAGGGCAGGGCCAAGAGCCCAGGCCAGTCTTGATTTGTGCACCGCGGGGAGGAGAGAGGGCTTCAGTAGGAATCCTCGCGGGGCGCGGCCCCGGTGGGGAGGAGGGTTTGTCTCCGCCGGGAGGGCTCCTCGGCGCTATCCTCCCTCGGCAGCTGGGGACTATCCTTAGCCTCTCTGGATCCTACAGGAAATTCGTTTCCTTCTGCGGCAGGCGCTCTAAAGGGAGCTGGGGCTAGGGCCATGCAGTCTTGAACTATTAAAGCTGTTGGTGTGTTAGCCAGGCGTGGCGGTGCACGCTTGGAATGCCAGTACTTGGGAGGCCGAGGCGGGAGGAGCCCAGGTTCCTGGCCAGCCTCAGCGACTTAGTGAGGCCTCTGTAATTTAGTTAAAAAAAATTACATATATATAATGATTGGGAGTGTCGTTCAGAGGTAGAATGCCCCTGAGTTTAATCCCCAGTATCGCGCGCACACACACACACACACACACACACACACACACACAGAAGAAAAACCGAAAACCCTGTTAGTGTTAGATAGGCCTGGTGGATGCCTGTATTCCCAATACTTGGGGTGCAGGCAAATTATAGGTATGAGGCCAGCCCAGCAAATTAGCAACACCCTGTTTCAAAAACAACTGGTACACGTATATCATTGATTTACATTATGATGTCAGACTATAATGCACCCATGAAAGCACACATACACACAAAAAAAGAAAAACCTGGGGGTACACTCAGAGGTAGAATGCACCTGTGTTTGATCTCCAGTACCCTCCCCCTAAAAACTAAAAACCCAAACAGTCTGCATTAGCTGCGGTCTTGTAATCCCTGTTCTTGGAAGGCGGAGGCAGGGGCATTCCAAGTTTGAGTCCAGCCCCTGCGGTTTAGCGAGAGCCTGTCTCAAAATAAAAAAGGATAGAGCTCAGTGGTAGCACAGCCCTGGGTTCAGTCCCCAGTTCCCCTCAAAAAATGTCTGCTTCCTGTTCATCGCCTTTGGCTCATGAAGGCCCCGCTACACTAGGGTGAGGACACTGCTGGATGGACCCGCTCAGCACTGAATGAGGGTACTTGTGTGGGACTGAAGGGTGCTAAGCGCGGTGGCTGGAGTCAACCCACAAGCCCAGGCTCCGAGGGCAGCGGGCAGTGCGTTGGTTTCTAGATGCAGGACTGTCTTGGGGCACTGAAGACCGCGTGGTGTCTGGCTGCGGCTGAATGTGAGGAGCCGCGGGGTTGTTTCCCACAGGGGGCATGGAATGCTCTTCACCCTACAGGGCTTTTCCGACCCCTGACCCGGTGTGGGACGAGACAGGCAGGGCCCTACCAGGCAGCCTGAGTCCCAGGCAGGATCCAGCCAGGTCACAGGTAGAGCACAAGCCCACACCCACAGTGCGTGGGATCAGACTCTTATTTTGGGGGGGTTACTGGGGATGGAACCCATGGGCATTCTACCTCCGAGCTACACCACCAGCCCTATTTTTTTAGTCTTTATATTTTTGCCCAGCAACAAGATCAGACTGATAAAATCTGCCGGGCGTGGTGGCGCACGCTTGTAATCCCAGCATTTGGGAGGCCGAGGCGGGGGGATCATGGTTTGTGGCCAGCCTCAGCTATTTAGTGAGGTCCTTTGCAACTCAATCGACCTTGTTCAAGGGGGGTTTCTAGGGATTGAACTCAGGGGCATTCTATCTCTGAGCTACACCCCCAGCCCTATTTTATTTTATTTTAATCATGAAATAGGATCTCACTAGTTTGCTGAGGCTGTCCTCCAACCTGCGATCTTCCTGTCTGAGCCTCCCAAGTATTGGGATTACAGGTGTATACCACCAGGCCTGGCTTTTTTTTTTTTTTCCCCCAGCGGCAGCAAGAGTTTTATTTCCATTTTCTGGTGGAGAGAAATGGAGTCCAGTGTGCTCAGGGTTTCCAGCATGGGTGGTAAGAAGAGCGCTTCCCTTTCGGGGGGTCTTTAAGAGAAAAATATCTCATCTCCGAGGACGTGAAGGTGTTTCCGCGCCTGGTCCCCGAGCCGCCGGGGAGCAGCGGCCCATTGTAAACGCACGTCACTAGCCAGGCGCGGTGGCGGACTGTGGTCCCAGTTCTGCGGCTGAGACAGGATTCCTCTCTTTCTTGATCAAGGATAATCAAAGGAAATTTTGTTTTCAAGGTGCTGGGGGCCGGGCGTGGTGGCGCACGCTTGTAATCCCAGCATTCGGGAGGCTGAGACCTGGAGGATCGCGGTTCGCGGACAGCCTCAGCTACTTAGTGAGGCCCTCTGCAACTCAGTGAGACCCGTTTTCAAAATAAAGAATAAAAAGTAGGGCAGGGGGTGTAGCTCGGAGGTCAAATGCCCCTGGGTTCCAGCCCCAAATCCGCAAAAAAAAAAAAAAAAAGGTGCTGGGGATGAACCCGGCCGTGAGCATGCTAGGCAGGTGCGCACCGCGGAGGAGCTCCGCAGCCTAATTGAGCTGCCTATTTAACTGAAATAGAAGGTGAGTTGTGACAGGGGCGCGGTTAGTGGTAGAGCCAGCTGCCCTGAGCTCAGTCCCTGGCTCACACAAAAGAGGTGTGACCTGTGACAATAAAAGAGAAAAGTAAATAGAGGTGATAACGTAGCTGCAAACGGTCTTGGCTCAGCCCTGAGCTGCGCACCCTGTGATCCCAGGACGAGAGGATCAGGCTCCAGGCGGGCCATAGCAATTTAGCAAGACCCTGTTTCAAAACGAAATATATAAAAAGGACTGGGGGTGTAGCTCAGAAGTAGAATGCCCCTGGTTCCATCCCCAGCGACAAAAAAAAAAAAAGAAAGAAAGAAAGAAAGAAAGAGGGAGAAAGACCTTGGCTCTTTAAACAGTGAGAAGACTTATTTTAGGTAATTCAGGACATGATATGACCAAACAAAGCAAAAGAAATTATTTTATTATTGTCATTATCATTATTATTATTACTATTATTTTGGCAAGGGAGATTGAACCCAGGGGCATTTTACCTCTAAGCTACTTGCCTAACACTTTTTATTTTTGGAACTGTTTTTTTTTTTTTTTTTTTTTTTGGAGGGGGGATTGAGCCCAGGGCCATTGTGCCTCTGAGCTACACCCCCAGCCCTATTTTTCATTATATATTTTGAAACAAAGTCTCACTAAGTTGCAGAAGGCCACACTAAGTAGCTGAGGCGTGAACCACCATCCTCCTGTCTCAGCCTCCCCAACACAGAGATTACAAGTGTGCGCGCCACCACACCCAGCTCCCTCAACCCTTTTTTTAAAATTAATTAATTTATGTGCTACTAAGAAGGATTGAACCCAGGGGCATTTTACCTCTGAAATACACCCCCATTCTTACTTTATTTTTTATTTTGAAACAGCGTCTCACCTGATGGATGAGAGTCTCACTATTTGCTGAGGCCATCCTTGAACTTGCGATCCTCCTGTCTCAGCCTCCCAAGTACTGGGATTACCAGCAGGCGTCACCATGCCCAGCTAAGTGGTTGCTTTTGGGGGTCCCTGAGCTCCTCCAGAGCCCCTGATGGCCTCAAGTTCCAGAGAGAGACTTCCTGGAGTTGAGGGGTGGAGTGGGAAAGGAAGGGAAAGCCTGGCGGGGGGAAGGAGAAGAGGGTGGAGGGCCTGGGGGTTGTAGCTGGCTCACTGGCCTCTGAGCATGCAGGAGACCCTGGCTTCCAGGGAGGAGGTGGGAGGGGAGGGGTAAGGAGAAGCCAGACAGAGGCTTTGGGGGAGCCAGTTGGCGGAACTTAAGTTTCCACAAAAAGCCATCGCTTTTCCAAATTATCCTTAGTAGAGTCACAGGAGTGGAAAATGAAGAGGTGGGGTGGGGCACGTTGGCACACACTGTAATCCCAGTGCTCCGGCATGTTTAAAAAATAAATAAAATAGGGCTGGGAACGTAGCTTGGAGGTTAGAATGCCCCAGGGTTCAAACCCCAGTACTAAAAAATAAAGCTGAGCTGGGTCCCACACACTTATTATCCCAGTACTTGGAGGCTGAGATAGGAGGACCTCAGGTTCAAGGACAGCTTCAGCACGTAGTAAGACTCATCAATCCAAAAATAAACACATAAAGAAAAATAGGAAAGGGCTAGCCGGGTATGGTGGTCCATGTTTGTAATCCCAAAACTTGGGAAGCTGACAGAGGAGGACTGCATGTTTGAGATCAGCCTCAAAAATGTAGTGAGGCCGCCGGGCGCGGTGGCGCACGCTTGTCATCCCCGCACTTGGGAGGTAGAGACAGGAGGATCACGCAGTTTTGAAGCCAGCCGCGCTGGCTTAAGAGACCCTGTTTCCAAAAATAAAATAGGTCTGGGAGTGTAGTCCGAAGGTAGAAGGGCTTCCAGGAACCCTTAGTACCAAAAAAAAAAAAAAAAAATGTATGCAGGAGGAGTTCAGGTGAGACCTCTGCTGGACCAAGAGGTTGCATGGGCACCTCTAACTGGGAGAACAAAGAGGCCTCGCAGGCTCCACTCCACTCAGAGCCCGCGAGGGGCCAGGCCGCCTCCCGCCCTCCCCGCACTGCGCCCGGGCCAGGAGCAGGAGCGGGGCTCGCCTCGGGGTGCCAGAGCACAGAGGCGTCCTGGTGGTGGTCCCCTCAGATGCAGTCCAAGCTCTGAGTCAAAGAGCTATAGGAAGGAAGCCGGGCGTGGTGGCGCACACCTGTAACCCCAATACTTGGGATGCTGGGACGGGAGGATCGCCTCAGGAACAAAGCGAGATCCTGTTTCAAAATTAACAATAAAATAGGACTGAGGGGGCCGGGCGTGGTGGCGCACGCTTGTCATCCCCACGCTTGGGAGGCGGAGACAGGAGGATCGCGCAGGTTCAAAGCCAGCCGCGCGTGCTGGCTTAGGAGACCCTGTTTCTAAATAAAAATATAAAAATAGGTCTGGGAGTGTAGCCCGGAGGTAGAAGGGCTTCCAGGAACCCCAGTACCACCAAAAAAAAAAAAAAAAAAAAAAATAGGACTGAGGGTATAGCTCAGAGGTAGAATGCCCCTGGGTTCCATCTCCAGTACCAAAAAAAAAAAAAAAAAAAAAAACCCACATCCTTTCTGTCTCCACATGAGGAGGGGGGGGTGCCCTGCTGGGAGCCCAAAAAACAGCCCTGTTTCCTGAGAGACCAGCCTATTTCCTGCAGGGCAGGATGGGATGGGCTGGAGGTCCCCTGTGAAGGACCATGGAGCAGGTCCCGCCTGGAGAGAGGAAGAGGGTGGTGAGCTCTGGGCAGGAGGCCGTGGGGTGCGCAAGGGCGCGCAGGCATGGGGCCAGCCAGCCCGGGCGTGGGGCTGCAGGTGCAGCCTCAGGCCTGCACCTCCTGGGGCCCGGCCCTTGACAGCCCAGGCCAGGCACAGCCGCGGGCCAGCTTCCTTCTGGCCCCAGGAGGCGTGGTTTACAAAACAGACTCCAGGCAGGACCCTGCTGCAGTACCTGGACAGGTGCCCCTACCTCTCAGGTGCCGGGGACAGAGGTGGGGGTCTGCCTTGGCTCCATGCCGGCGGCAGGAATAAGGATTCGTGTGTGGGGAGCAGCCCCTGGAGGGGGTGTTGGGGGTCTGCGTTGGGGGGCAGTCACTACAGTTGCCCAGAAGCTACCAGAAAAGAGGCTGGGAGGGTTCCTTGCAGCCTTTGATTTTACTTTTCTTTTCTGTTCATTTATTTAATTTTCCTTTTTAAACCCAGAGGTGTTCTGCCTCTGACATACACCCTCAGTCCTATTTTACTTTTTTGCAGGTCTGGGAATGAAACCCAGGGGCATTCTACCTCCAAGTGATACCCCCAGCCCTATTTTCTATTTTTTATTTTGAAACAGGGTCTCACTGAGTTGCAGAGGGCCTCACTAAGTAGCTGAGGCTGTCGGCGAACCGTGATTCTCCTGTCTCAGCCTCCCAATGCTGGGATTACAAGCGTGCGCCCCCACGCCCGGCTTTTTTGTGTGTGTGTGGCAGGGTCTCACTAACCTGCCAACACTGGCCTCCAGCTTACCTCCCGCGCCTTCGCCTCCTGAGACCCTGGAGACAGGCGTGCGCCTGGGAGCTCTGATGAGTGTTTTCTGTTGTCAGACTTGGGGGTGGGGAGCCAGCAGCCCCAGGCAGGGTCACCAGAGGCAGCACTTGGGGCCCCGGAGAGTCTGAAAGAAGCACCAGTGGCCTCTGGCTTGGCTGCTGTCACAGTGCAGATGTCCGCGTGTAGACGGGGGATTGAGTCAGGGTTTCAACATCTAGGGTGTGTGTGTGTGTGTGTGTGTGTGTGTGTGTGTGTGTGTGTGTGTGAGAGAGAGAGAGAGAGAGAGAGAGAGAGAGAGCGTGCCTGTGTGTGTGTGTGTGTGTAGTTCAACCCCAGGCCCGACCCATACGAGGGAGGCCTGTGTTTTGCATGCGAGCCACACTCCAAGCTTGGTTCAATTCCAATATAAACAGGCTTTTTTTCAGTTTTCCAGCAGCCCTTAGCTGGTTAGCTCCTTTTAACCCCTTCACTCTCTGGCCTTCGTAAATAAATTGAAGACAAAATTCTCAGGATTTGTCTTTTGTGTCGGTCATTAAGTTCATTCAGGGTGTTGTGTGACTTTTACCCCACTATTTCCACAATGCATTTTTCTTTGCTGTGCTGGGGAGGGGACCAGGAGCATTCTGCCTCCCGGCTACAACCCAGCCCTAATTTTTTTAGTCTTTATTTTGAAACAGAGTCTAAGTTGTAGAGGGCCTCACTAAGCAGCTCAGTGAGGCCAGCCTCGAACCTGTGTTCCTCCTGTCCCAGCCTCCCCAAAGTACTGAGATTACAAGCCTGCGCCACCAGCTTGGAGTTGGACTCCCCTTTGCTCAGTCCTCAGCACCACCCACCGAAAAAAAAAAAGTAAATAAGCCTTCAAAATATAAAGTAGACATAAACTCCATACCCATTAAGCAGTAATTCCCCCTCCTGTCCTTGGTAACCTCTAAACTGTGCGTGTGTGTGTGTGTGTGTGTGTGTGTGTGTGTGTGTGTGTGTTTCACTGAGGACTGAACCACTGAACCCGGGGGCACTCTACCTCTGAGCTACTCCCAGGACTATTTACTTTATTTATTTATTTATTTTTATTTTTGCGGTACTGGGGCTGGAGCCTGGGGCATTCTACCTCTGAGCTACACCCCCAGCCCTATTTTGTATTCTAAGTAGCTTAGGCTGTCCGCAAACCTGCGATCCTCCTGTCTCAGCCTCCCAAACGCTGGGATTACAAGTGTGCGCCACCACACCCGGCTAGTCTTTTAATTTTTTTGAAACAGGGCCTCACTGAGTTGCAAAGGGCCTCACTAAGTAGCTGAGGCTGTCCGTGAACCGTGATCCTCCTGTCTGGGATTACAATGCTGGCATTACAAGTGTGCGCCACCACGCCCGGCTTATTTCATTCATTTATTGATTTATTTAGCGATACTGGGATAGAACCCAGGGGCATTCTACCTCCAAGCTACACCCCCAGCCCTAGTTTTTGTTCTTTATTTTGAGACAAGGTCTCACTAAGTTGCAAAGACCTGTCTAAGTAGCTAAGGCTGTCTGTGACCCATGATCCTCCCTTCTCAGCCTCCTGAATGCTGAGATTACAAGCCTGTACCACCATGCCCGGCTCTCTTTTTTAATTTTGAAACAGTCTCACTACTTGCTGAAGCTGGCCGGGAACCTGGAATCCTCCTGCCTCGGCTTCCCAAGCCCTGGCATGGGCTCGGGGCTGTCTTAGAGCCCCCTTTGTCCTGGGGAGCAGCCCCTCCAGGGGCTCCTGTCTTGGGGTTTAAGGCAGAGACTGTGTGCAGAGCTCCCAGCTTGCGGCTGCTCCGCCTCCAAGAACTGCCTCTGGGCTTCTTCCCACCCTCCCGGTCTACAGAGGATATCTGCCAACGCTCCTGACCTTGAAGGGAACAGCCTGGCTCTGCTCGGCTGGGGATCGGCAGCACCCCTGCGCCAGCCCCTGGGTTTCCAGCACAGCTCTGTTCCTCGGCTGCTGCTTCCTCAGACGCGGCAGCAGCACCCCAGAAGGTGGGACCCCGCAGGAGGATGTAGAGTCTGCCCTGGGAGGGGTGGCTGCCACCGGACCCGCCGGGCACCTCTGTGGGTCTGTTGGGGTGTGGGGCCTGGCAAGGCTCGGCCTGGGCAGTCTGGGCTGGGAGGACATGGACCGGCGGACACACTGATCTGAACCAGTGAACCCGCTGCTCCACCGCGCCTGGTGCCGGGCCTGCCCCCGGCACACCAACGTGGTTAGGGAAGGCCGTGTTGAGTATGGTCTGCATCCACCCTGTGGAGGCTGAGGGTCGTCCTCCTCTTCCTGGGCACTACTGGACTTGGCTGTAGGATCCTAAAGGGTGTCCTCACAGTGGAGTCATCCCCTACCCCTTTTTATTTTATTTTATTTTATTTTATTTTATTTGCGGGTCTGGGGATGGAACCCAGGGGCATTCGACCTCCAAGCTATACCCCCTGCCCTATTTTTTATTCTTTAATTTGAAACCGGGTCTCACTGAGTTGCAGAGGACCTCACTAAGTAGCTGAGGCTGTCCGCGCCAAACTACACCCCCAGCACTATTTTTTTTTTTTTTTTTTTTTTTTTGCGGTACTGGGGATGGAACCCAGGGCTATTCTACCTCCGAGCTATGCCCCCTGCTCTATTTTGTATTCTTTATTTTTATTTTTTATTTTTTATTTATTTTTTTATTTTTTTTGGTGGTACTGGGGTTCCTGGAAGCCCTTCTTCCTCCGGGCTACACTCCCAGACCTATTTTATATTTTTGAAACAGGGTCTCTTACACCAGCATGGCTGGCTTCGAACCTGCGCGATCCTCCTGTCTCTGCCTCCCAAGTGCGGGGATTACAAGCGTGCGCCACCACGCCCGGCTTGTATTCTTTATTTTGAAACAGGTTCTCACTGAGTTGTGGAAGGCCTCACTAAGTGTCTGAGGCTGGCCGTGAATCTGATCCTCCTGTCTCAGCCTCCCAAATAGTGGGTTTACAAGCCTGCGCCACCACACCCGGCTTTGTCCTGGGGATTTGAACCCTGGGCCGTTCTACCTCCAAGAAACACCCCCAGCCCTTTCTTATTTTTTTATTTGGAAACAGGGCCTCACTGAGTTGCTGAAGCTGGTCTTGAACCTGCCATCCTCCTGCCTCGGCCTCCCAAGTGCTGGGATCGTAGGCCTGTGTCCCTCCTGCCAAGCAGCGGCCAGGCATGCAGGCACGGGTGTCTTGCAGGACCGACAGTGGTGGGGTGGGGGCCGGTGGGGGTCAGGGTTTGTTCTAGAGGGAAGCCACCGTCATAAGATAAGGAAGCTCAGGGGCACCTGTGGGCTCCTGTCACCACCGTGCAAGCGGGCCTGCCTGCCCCGTGGCCCCTGGACGCGCACACCGGGGCATCCAGGGAGGCTGGGCTGGAAAGAAGCGACTCTGCTAAGCCCTGTCCCCCTGTCCCTCCACTGCCTCCCCGGAGGGGCGGACCCTGCCCCCCGCGGCTGCGGTCTCTGGGAGCTGGAGGCTGTTGGAGGTTTCCTGGGTTTTGCTTCCTTATGGGGAATGGCATGTTCCTGTTCTTTTTTTGAACAATAAGGGCCTGAAACAGCATTTGGTTGTTTTTTTTTAATTTCACTGCAACTTACTTTCTTTTTTAATTTTGTTGTTGTTGCCATGCTGGAATTGAACCCAGAACCTTGCGCACGCCAGGCTCCCCAGCCCTGGTATTTTGGGGTTTTTGTTTGTAATCCCAGTACTTGAGAGGCTGACACAGGAGGATCGCAGGTTTGTGGACAGCATTGGCTACTTAGGCCCTCTACAACTTAGTGAGACCCTGTTTCTAAATAAAGAATAAAAAATAGGGCTGGAGGTATAACTTGGAGGTAGAGTACCCCTGGATTCCAATCCCAGTACCACAAAAAAAAAAAAAAAAAAGGAAAGAAAAAAATCAAGTCTTATGGACATGCTAACTGGAATTTCTATGTTAATTCTAACTTCATTCTGCAAACAATGAATTCTATACACTTAGGGAGAGGGCTGTAGAAGAGGCTGAACCCAATGCCTTGTGTAAAAACCTTTTTATAAATGATGAAATATAGAGCCGGGCCTGGTGGCCCAGGCTTGTAATCCCAGCATTCAGGAGGCTGAGACAGGAAGGTCGTGGTTCGCGGACAGCCTCAGCTAACTAGGCACTCTGTAACTTAGTGAGACCCTGTTTCAAAATAAAGAATAAAAATTAGGGCAGGGGGTGTAGCTCGGAGGTCAAATGCCCCTGGGTTCCATCCCCAGACCCGCAAAATTAAAAAATGATGTAATATTAATTTTATCTATAAATACATTTAATATAATTCCAAGAGACTTAAAATACATGTTTTTCAACCTTAGAAATAAACAACTCGCCAGGCACTTGTAATCCCCGCGCTTGGGGGGCTGAGACAGGGGGCAGGAGTCCAAAGGGAGCGAGACCTCGTCCAGCTGCTACGGTAAATGGCGGCCAAGGGTCGCTGAGCAGATAGCTACAAAGAGTCTCTGGCATCCGACCGGGGGCAGCTCCTTCTCGAGACTGTGCTGAAATGGCCCTGAGAGGCAGGCCCTAAGGTCTCTCGGGTCTGCAGTGTCCTCTTCTCCCAGGTCTCCGTGCAAGTAATTCTTACAGTCCATGCCCAGTGTCTTGGAGCCCCTGCCCCGAGGCGGCCCCCAGTCGCCCCAGAGCTCGGCACCCCCGCCTGGCCGCCTGCTCACCACCGTCCGCAGCTGCTACCTGGCTTATGAGGTTCAGGAGCCAACGGCGCGGCCACCGCCTTCCCAGAGCACTGTCCGCTTCCCTCCGTGGTCTCTGCAGGCAGAGAAGAAACACCCTCCTCATCTAGGACTTTATGCCCCCCATGATGGCACCTGCTGCCCCAGCTCCTACTGCCGCTGCCTCCTGCCCACACCGGCCAGCTCTCAGTAGGGCATTTAATAATCCTTGTACGTGGGAGGCTGAGACAGGAGGATTGCAGGTTGGAGGCCCTGTCCCAAAACCAAACAAAAATAGGTGCTGGAGTGTGGCTCAGAGGTGGAATGATCCCCAGTGAGGCACACACACGCACACGCGCAGTTTTCCACTGTAGGGATGTGGCGGCGTGTCTCCGTGGGTGAATACTTGCGTTGCTTCCAGCTTTGCGCTGTTAGGAATAACGCCGCCGTGTCCAGCAGTGGACAGGGTCCGCGTCATTGGTTCCAGTTCCGCGGGGAGGTCTCACGGCGTTCTTTGTGTAGCTGTTGGAGGGAGGCTGGCACTTTCCCGCCAGCCTTGACGGCAGCGCATGGGCCAGGGTTCCAGCGCTGCTCCTCTCCACGGTGTCTGCCTGCCTTCCTTTCCTTTTCCTTCCTTTACTAAGTTACTGAGGCTGACCTCAAACCTGAATCCTCCTGTCTCAGATTCCTCCCAAGCCCCCGAGTTACGGGCGTGCGCCACCACACCTGGCTTTACCTGACGCGCGCGTGTGTGTGGTACTGTGGTTTAAACCCAGGCGTTCTACCCCTTTTTACTCATCTATTTATTCATCGTTTTGAAACAGGGCCTCGCTGCCTTGCTGAGGCTGCCCGCGCGCCTGCAACCCTTCCGTCTCAGCCTCCCAAGTACTAGATGACAAGTGTGTGCCACCACGCTGGGCTTGTCTTACTTTTTCTCAACACAACTTTACTAAATGTACACACACCTGGAGATGGCCGATCACGTGACCAGAGCATGATGCCGCCCCGCCCTTAGAGTGATTGATTCCTAAGGGCCGGGATGAGTGGGTTTGAGCTTTGAGCGGGGGTTCTAGGGTGTCACTTAGAGATGCGTAGGGGTGGGGAGTGAGGACGGGCGACTCGATGCTTCCTTTTTTGGGTTCATCACGCCCCAGTTGTCAGACTGGAGACTAGGCCATTTTCTGGCTTGGTCCTAGGACGCCCCTCCCAAGACAGTCTTGGGGGACAGGCCGCAGGCAGTGTCCTCTTGAGCTGACTCTGAATCTGGGCGCAAGCTCAGCCCTTTTTGTTTTTTTGGTTCAAGCACCAAGGCGTTCCTCCTCCAACCTACACCACCCGCCCTTTTGGTACCCCTGCCCTTCTTTTTGTGGTGCTGGAGATTGGACGCAGGGCATCTATCCAAGATGCCTGCCTATTTTCTTATTGTTGTTTTGCGGGACTGGGGATGTTTTGTGGGACCCCTGAGCTCCACCCCAGCCCTATTTTTGATTCTTTATTTTGAAACGGGGTCTCACTGAGTTGCAGAGGGCCTCACTAAGTAGCCGAGGCTGTCCATGAACCACGATCCTCTGGTCTCAGCCTCCCGAATGCTGGGATGACAAGCGTGCCCACCACGCCCGGCTGTATTCTTTGTTTTTGCAATAGGGCCTCACTAAACTTCTGAATCTGATCTCAAAGCTGCGATCCTCCATCGATCCTCCTGTCCTACACCACCACAACTGCTGCTTTTTATTTTTCAAACAGGTCTTGCTAAATTGCTGAGGCTGAACTTGAGCTGCTATCCTCCCGTCTCATCCTCACAAGTCCTGGGATTCCAGGTGTGGGCCACAGCACCTGGCCAATTCAGCACTGTGTGTGTGTGTGTGTGGGGGGGTAGATGGGGGCAAAGAAAACATGACCCCCAATAGCAGGAACAAAACCTGGGAGAAGGGATGTAACCAGGAGAGAGCCCAGGAAGTCAGAAAGCCCACCTCATTACATCAAGGCAGGGGAAGTACAAGAGAAGTCGTGTCCACCCCCGGCGGGGCAGTGGTCAGGGGCAGTTTCTCCTTTTTCCCCCTTTGTGGTCCATCCTCCTCAGGCAAGGCCTCAAGGCCAGGCCTCACAGTCAGACTTCACAGCGCCCGGTCTGATTTTGTTTCTTATCTAGAAACAGGGTCTCACCGAGTTGCAGAGGGCCTCGCTGAGTAGCCGAGGCTGGCCACAAGCCTGCCGTCCTCCTGTCTCAGCGTCCCCAGCACTGGGGACGCCACCACGCCCGGCTTCCCTTCAATTCGGCACATTCCGACTTAAGTCCTTCCCTAGAAAAGCACCTGCGGCTGCAAGCGCTGCCCGGGCAGTGTCCACGCAGGCTCCGGACACACAGGGTCCCCGCTCACGGCTGGAGTCCTCTGGACCTGGGCGGTCCAGCAGCGCACTGGGGGCGGGGGGCCCAAAGTGGGGTCCGGTGGGCGGATCCGGAAGGCACAGCCCCCAGCCGCCCCCACTTCCTCGGGCGCCCCGCCCCTCTGCTGAAGCCCCGCCCCTCCCGCCCACAGATGCTGGGCGCCCCCGCCCTGCTGCTGGCCGGCGCCGCCCTGGGCCTCGCGTTCCTGGGCCTGCTGCTGCTCCGCTGGGAGTGGGCCCGGGCCATGCTGACGATCTGGTGGGAGGAGTTTTTCGTCCAGCCGGTCCGCGACCTCATCATGGGCGACACCAAGGAGCAGCGCATCCTGCACTACGCGCAGCAGCGCGCGAAGCCCGGGGATCCGCAGAGCGTGCTGGAGGCCATCGACGCCTACTGCTCGCAGAAGGAGTGGGCCATGAACGTGGGCGACAAGAAAGGTGGGTGCGCCGGCACGGAAAGGGGGAGGGGGCCGAGCCGGGCGTGGGGCGCAGGCTGGTGATCCCAGAGGCTCGCAGGCTTGCACCCAACCCCAGCTACCTGGTGAGGCTCTCAGCAACTTAGTGAGACCCTCTTTCAAAATAAACAAAAATAAGGCTGGGGTTGGAGCTTGGAGATAAAATGCCTCTAGGTTCATTCCTGGTACTGCAGAGAGAGAGAGAGAGAGAGAGAGAGAGAGAGAGAGAGAGAGAGAGAGAGAAGAAAAGGAAAGAAAGGGGGGGCATAGCTTCTAGGAAGAGTTCTGTTATGGGGTTGGGAGTCTTTTCGGGTTTTCCTTGTTTCACTTGTGTAGTGCTAGAGGTTGAACCCAGGAGCATTCTACCTCTGAGCCACACCCCCAGCCCTGTTTTATTTATGTTTATTTATTTATTTTAATTTGGAACAAGGTTGCTGGGCACTTGTAATCCCTGTTCTTGGGAGGCCAGAGGATGGGAGGTTCAAGGCCAGCCTCAGCAACTAGTGAGGCCCTCAGCAACTTAGTGAGAGCCTGTTTCAAAATGTAAAAGGGCCAGGCGTGGTGGCACACGCTTGTAATCGCAGCATTTGGGAGGCTGAGACCTGGAGGATCGTGGTTTGCGGACAGCCTCAGCTACTTAGTGAGGCCCTGTTCCAAAATAAAGAATAAAAAATAGGGCAGGGGGTGTAGCTTGGAGGTCAAATGCCCCTGGGTTCCATCCCCAGACCAGCAAAAAAAAAAAAAAAAAAAATTTAAAAGAAAAGGGATTGGGGCATAACTTGGAGGCAGAGGCCCCTGGGTTCAATCCCCAGCACCACAAACAAATAAGTAAACAGACCCTCTCCCCAGTGGAGGAGCGGGTAATGCCTGGTTGGAGAGGGGTGCGACCCAGCCTGGGCACCCAGGCCCCTCCTCCACCACACTCTCACTTCCCCCAGGCCAGGTCATGGATGAGGTCATCCGGGAGCTCAGCCCCTCCCTGGTGCTGGAGCTGGGGGCCTACTGCGGCTACTCGGCCATCCGCATTTCCCGTCTGCTGCCGCCGGGTGGCCGGCTGATCACCATGGAACTCAACCCCGACTTCGCTGCCATCACCCAGCAGATGGTGGAGCTCGCGGGCCTGCAGGACAAGGTGGGGCATGCCAGTGCTTGGGTGGAGTCCTGGGGCGCGCCTGGGGGCGCTAAGTGGGGGCTCGGCACCAAGAGAACACTGTTGCAGGTCACCATCCTGGTGGGAGCATCCCAGGACCTCATCCCGCAGCTCAAGAAGAAATACGACGTGGACACTCTGGACATGGTCTTCCTCGACCACTGGAAGGACCGCTACCTGCCCGACACGCTCCTCCTGCAGGTGAGTTGTTCCTGTCTTCCAGCATGCCCAGGTCACCTGCCCTGGCGAGGCCCTGCCAGGGGAGGCCCAGGGGCACGGCTGGGTCCTCGGGGCCTCTGTGACTGCCGGAACGGTGGGGTCACAAGTGTGCGCCACCACGCCCAGGGTACAAGCGTTTATTGAGCGCATCCTGTGTGCCACCCCGTGCTCTTGGGGTAGTGAGTGAACGGAGAACTGGGGAAATGGCGCAGCGCCTGCCGAGAATGATAGGACCCCCGTGCTGCAGAGAAAAAAAGGAAAGGAAGGAGAAAGAGAATGGGCGAGTGGGAAGCCGGGTGTGGGGGCGCACGCTTGTAATCCCAGCACTTGGGAGGCTGAGACCGGAGGATCGCGGTTCGCGGACAGCCTCAGCTACTTAGTGAGGCCCTCTGCAACTCAGTGAGACCCGGTTTCAAAATAAAGAATAAAAAATAGGGCAGGGGGTGTAACTCAGAGGTAGAATGCCCCTGGGTTCCATCCCCAGTACCACACACACACACACACACACACACACAAAAGGTGGGGGTGGCCGGGCGTGGTGGCACACCCTTGTAATCCCAGCATTCGGGAGGCTGAGACAGGAGGATCACAGTTCGCGGACAGCCTCAGCTACTTAGTGAGGCCCTCTGCAACTTAGTGAGCTCCTGTTTCAAAATAAAGAATAAAAAATAGGGCTGGGGTGTAGATTGGTAGAATGCCCCTGGGTTCCATCCCCAGTACAGCAAAAAAAAAAAAAAAAAAGAGAGAAAGAAAGAAAGAGAGAGAGAGAGGAAGGAAGGAAGGAAGGAAGGAAAAGATCCTCCTTCAAAAATGAAAAAGCCGGGCATGGGGGCGCAAGCTTGTAATCCCCGCACTTGGGTAGCGGATACAGGAGGATCATGCAGGTTCGAAGCCAGCCGCGCTGGCTTAAGAGACCCTGTTTCCAAATTTAAAAAAAAAAAAAAAGGTCTGGGAGTGTAGCCTGGAGGCAGAGGGGTTTCCAGGAACCCCAGTACCACCAAAGGAAAAAAAAAAGAAAGAAAGAAAAAGAAGCCGGGCGTGGTGGCGCACGCTTGTAATCCCCGCGCTTGGGAGGCTGTGACAGGAGGATCGCACAGGTTCAAAGCCAGCCTCAGCTACTTAGTGAGGCTCTCAGCAACTTAGTGACACCCTATTTCCAAATAAAGTATAAAACAGGTCTGGGAGTGTAGCCCGGAGGTACAAAGCCTCTGGGTTCCACCCCAAGTACTACAAAAGAAATAAATAACAAATAAAAATTAAATTAAAAAAACAAAATGAAAAAGACAAGGTGTCAAAGGTATAGCTCAGAGAGAGAACGACTATGGGTTCAATCCCTGGTGCCAAAAAGAAAAATAGAAAGAAAGGAAAACGCGGGGGCGACTGGCACTAGGGGCCTCATGTGGCCTGGCGTGGGCCTGCCAGGCACCCTGACCTTCCTCCTCCGCTCTGTCCCCTGCAGGAATGTGGCCTTTTACGCAAGGGGACGGTGCTGCTGGCTGACAATGTCATCGTCCCGGGAACGCCGGAGTTCCTGGCCTACGTGCGTGAGAGCGGCAGCTTCGAGTGCACGCACTACAGCTCCTTCCTCGAGTACATGGAGGTGGTGGACGGCCTGGAGAAGGCCGTCTACCGGGGCCCGAGCGGCCCCGCGCAGCTCTGACCGCGCGCCCGCCCTGGCCCCCACGGCTCCGTCCTGAGGGGCACCTGGCAGCCCCGCCTCTGGGGTTCTGGGTCCACAAATCCAAAGCATCCTTTAGGCTGGGCGTGGTGGCACAGGCCCACAATCCCAGTACTCAGGAGGCCGAGACAGGATTGCAGGTTGAAGGCCAGTGCAGTTTAACTTAGACCCTGTTCAAAATAAAAATAGGGCTGGGCATGAGCTTAGAGGTAGAATGTCCCGGGTTCAATCCCGAGTACCACAAAATGAACAAAAAAACCCTGACTTGCGGGTCTGGGGCTCAGTGGTGTGGCACCTGCTTCCGCCCCAGGCTGTGCTCCCAGAGGCCGCACGGGGCAGGCGGGGCCTCTGCAGACCTCACAGAAGGACACGGAATCCCCATAGGGTTTTGACCCCAGCAGGTCCTCAGGCTTGGACATACCCCTTAGACCTTGGAAGGGGAAGAGCTGGCAGCCGCTAGGACCTGCCGGGCTCTGCACTCAGGTTGTCCTGGCGGCCTGCCGTCACCAGGTGGCGGCAACGCCCGGGACAGTTCCACCACCAGCTTGCTCTTAGCCTCGGTACTAAACTGGCCAGCTGTAACAATCTCCCTTACTAAAGTCCTGTTGAGTCTACTATTTAGGTAGGAAAGCCGATCGGGTGCTCTTCTCCACCGCCAAGCCTCTGCCTCTTACTGGAACACTAGCGCCCAGGCCAGGCTCCTGGGCGGGCCCTGGCATCGCGATGCTGGTGTGGGGGCTCCCCGGAGCGTCAGTTTCTGGAACACATTTGGGTTTGCTCCAATCCTTGGGAGGCCGAGACAGGAGGATCACAGGTTTGAAGTCAGCCTCAGCTTAGTGAGGTCCTGTTTCAAAATAAAGTATAAAAATAGAGCCGGGCGTGGTGGTGCCTGCTTATAAACCCAGTATTCGAGAGGCTGAGACAGGAAGATCGCGGTTCGCAGACAGCCTCAGCTACTTAGTGAGGTCCTCTGCAACTCAGTGAGACCCGGTTTCAAAAAAAAAAAAAAAAAGAATAAAAAATAGGGCTGGGGGTGTAGCTCAGAGGTAGAATGCCCCTGGGTTCAATCCCCAGTACCGCTAAATAAATAAAATAGGTTTGGGTTGAAGCTCAGAGGTAGAATAAAAAAAGGGGGGGATTGCACAGAGAATATTAATGTACACCTGTAATTCCAGTACTTGACACAGAAGGATCCCAGGTAGCAGGCCTATTTCAAAATAAAACAAAAATATAAAATAGGGCTGAGGGTCCAGCTCAGAGGTAGAACGGCCCTAGGTTTAATTCCCAGTACCAAGAGAAAAAGGTGTCAGACTTCCACAGAAGAGCCCAGGCCCGGGGCTCCCCTGGTGGGCAGGAGCCTCGCCCCTCTCACTGGCTCAGGTGCCCTTTGGCCCCTCGGGGCCTTTTCCTATGGGAAGTCCCACCATCACCCTTCCTTTTGACTGGTTTGTGTACTTTATAACTTGCCCTCTTTGGCTTTCCCCGGGAAGCATGGCTTGAACAGAGGAATTCCACAAAGAACCCGAGCCCACAGGGCCAGAGCGGTCTCCCCAGTCCCATGGCTGGGGGACACACGGGTGAGGGTCCACTGTCCCTTCTGAGGCCAAAGGATGACCTGCTGCATCCCCACCGCTCCCCTGTATACAGGGACAGAGCTGGCCACTAGGGAAGGGGTCCCCATAGCTGGACCTTGGTCATTTCCAGGTCACGGTTTCTGTTAATGATTAGCCAAAGGCAAAATTAAGCACACAGATTATATTTGCTGAAAAGCAGGCCCCGTGGTGTGTGCTTTGATCTCAGTACTTGGGAGGCTGAGGAGAGGATGGCAGGTTCAAGGCCAGCAATTTAGCCTTGAACCCTCAGCAATTTAACCAGTTGTTTCCAATCAAAAAATAAAAAGGAGCTGGGAGTGGTGGCGCAGGTTTGTAATCCCAACATTCCTCTGGAGGCTGAAACCAGAGGATCATGGTTCACAGACAACTTCAGCTACTTAGTGAGGCCCTCTGCAACTCAGTGAGACCCGCTTTCAAAATAAAAGAATAAAAAATGGGACCGGGCGTGGTGGCACACTCTTGTAATCCCTGTTCTTGGGAGGCAGAGACAGGAGGATCGCACAGGTTCCAAGCCAGCCTCACTGGTTTAAGAGACCCTGTTTCCAAAAAAAAAAAAAAAAAAAAATTAAAAAAATAGGTCTCGGAGTACAGCCCAGAGGTAGAAGGGTTCCATCCCCAGTATCACAAAAAAGGGGGGTAGGGGCTGTAATTTGGAGGTTGAAAGCCCCTGGGTTCCATCCCCAGACCCTCAAAAATAATAAAAATAAAAATTAAAAATAAATAAATAAAAGGAACTCGGCGGCGTTGTGGTGCACACTTGTGCTTGTAATCCCAGTACTTGGGAAACAGACAAAAAGATGCAGGTTTATGACCAGCCTCAGCTACTTAGGCCCTTTGCAACTCAGTTTCAAAATAAAAGAATAAAACACCTGGCTAGGGCCAGTAGCTGGAAGGTAGAATGCCCCTGGGTTCCATCCCCACTACGGCAAAAATAAAAGATTATAAAAATAAAAAGGTGGAGGTGTAGCTTCGAGGCAGGATGGTCCTCGGCTCGATCCCCAGTAAGCCTCCACCCCTACCACGTCTGCTTGGCTGCTAATCTCGGCTAAGCACAGTCCAGAATCTCGCAGCGGTCACCAGGGCGGAGGCAGCTCTGAGTTGAGGCGGCTGATGAAGAGAGGGCGCTGCAGGTGCACGTGGGGATTCACGGTCAGCAGGGGACACAGGCCTGCTGACCACGGCGCCTGTGCCTTGTGGAGTAATAAATAAATAGGCCAGGTGGGCTGAGGCCACGGTGTCCTGGCCTGGACAGAGCCAGATCGATCACTCCTGTTTATTTTTCTTCTTTCTACTCACACTCACTCACTCTCTCTCTCCTCCTCGCTCCCTGCCTCCCTCCTCTCTCCCTCCTCCCTCTGTCTCTCTGTACTGGATATAACATCCGAGCTGCCCCCCCCCCCCCCGCCTATCTCCCGACGCTGGCTTTGAACCTGGCACCTTCCTGTCTCTGCCTTGCCCAGAGTCTCCACCTATTTATTTATTTATGGGTGCTGGGGACTGAACTCAGGGGCATTCTACCTCGGAGCTACATCCCCAAGCCCTAGTTTTTTTCCTTATTTTGAAACAGGGCCTCGGGCCTGAGTAGCCGAGGCTGGCCACCAGCCTGCATGCCCCAGTCTCGGCGTGCCCAGCCCTGGGGTCACGAGCGTGCGCCACGGCGCCCGGCTTCCGTCCAGTTCGGCACATTCCGACTCAAAACCTTCCCTAGAAGAGCACCTGCGGCCGCCCGGGCGGGGTCCACGCAGGCTCCGCGGGGCCCCGCTCACAGTGCGGCGCTCCCCGCACACAGCCGGGTTCTCGGGGCCTGGGCGGTCCGGCAGGTCACGGGGCCGGGGAGCCCCAAAGTGGGGTCCGGGTGGGCGGACCCGGAAGGGCGCAGCGCCCGCCCCGCCCCCCTAGGCCCCGCCCCGCGGCCGGCCGGCGCCGCCCTGGCTTCCTGCTCGCTGGCCTGCTGCGGCTCCGCTGGGTCTGGGGCCGGCCGGGCGAGATCTCCTAGACCAGTGTGTCCAGCAGCCGGTCCGCGACCTGCCGATGGGCGACAGCAAGGAGCAGCGCATCCTGCGCCACGCGCAGCAGCACGCGAAGCCCGGGGATCCGCGGAGCGTGCTGGAGGCCATCGACGCCTACTGCTCGCAGAAGGAGCATGCCATGATCGTGGGCGACCAGAAAGGTGGGTGCGCCGGGCCTGCCTGGTGCGCACCTGGAGTCCAGTGCTCCGGAGGCTGAGACAGGAGGATCGCAGGTTGAAGGGCAGCCTCAGCAAGGACTGAGACTCTTCAACCTAGCGAGACCCTGTTTCAAAACAAAAAATAAAATAGGGCTGCGGGTGTGGTTTGGAGGTAGGATTCCCCTGGGTCCAATCCTCAGCACCAAAACAAAAGAAGAAATAGGGTCTCTCTAGGGGGCTCAGAGTCTCATTAAGTTCCTGAGGCTGGCTTTGAACCTGTCACCTTCCTGTCTCTGCCTTGCCCACCCCTCACTGCCCAGAGTCTCTGGACCTGCTCCAGTGGATGGGCTTAGAGGGCCTACCAAGTGCTTCCTCGCCCAGGAACTGGAGTAGGCAGGCGTGGGGCTGTGCCAAGGTCCACTGTGGACACCCCAGGACCACTGGCCCCTGGTGACCCTCCCCACTCCACAGCAGGTCTGAATGCATCCCCACCCACTTGCAGGGTATGAGGGTGGTGGGGCTCCCCTTGACCTCTGCCCTCTCTGCGAGTCCTAGGACCCACCCAGCACCCACTGGGACCTGTTGGTCAGGTTTTCCAGAGCCCTCCCCCTGGCCTTGGACTCTGCTCCTGTGTGAAAACTCCTCTAGCTCAGCCCTGGGGACTCAGTTTCTTAGCCTCTGATCTACCCCTTGAGCCTGGAACATTTGGGAGCCTCAGAGGGAGGAAGAGAGGGAGCTGTGTGCACAAAGAGTGCAGAGGACAGAGGCCCAGGGACTGCTGGGGGCCCAGGGGAGTGCAGCGGGAGCCGGTCCTTGGCCTGGGTTCTGAGGAGTAAAGACCCTCTCTGTCGGGCACAGTGACACAAACCTATACTCCCAGCCTCCCTGACTTGGGAAGCTGAGGCAGGAGGATCGCAGGTTCAAGACCAGCTTAGGCAAATTAGTCCCCTTTTTTATTTTTTATTTTTTTTTTGCGGGTCCGGAGAGCGATCCCAGGGGCATTTTACCTCCGTGCTACATCCCCTGCCCTATTTTTTATTCTTATTTTATTTGTGGCACTGGGGTTCCTGGAAAGCCTTCTACCTCCAGGCTATACTCCCAGACCCATTTTTATACTTTTTTAAAATTGGGAAATAGGGTTTCTTAAGCTAGTGCAGGTGCAGCTGGCTTCGAACCTGTGCGATCCTCCTGTCTCCACCTCCCAAGCACGTGTATAATTGTGTGCCACCACACCCGGCTTTTTTATTCTTTATTTTGAAACAGGGTCTCACTGAGTTGTGAAGGGCCTCACTAAGGAGCCTTCTGTCTGCAAACCATGATCCTCCGGTCTCAGCCTTCCAAATGCTGGGATTACAAGCGTGCACCACCACGCCCGGCAGACCTCGTCTTAAAAATAAATAAATTGCCCAGGCATGGTGGTACACCTCCAGTACTTGGGAGGCTGAGACATGAGGATCCCAGGTTCCTAGTCAGATTTCACAACTTAGCAAAATCCTATTTCAAAATAAAAAGTAAAATCGTTCTGGTGGTGTAGCTTGGTGGCTCAATCCCTAGCATCATAAGTAAATGAGTGTGCCTGTAATCCTGGTATTGAAAGGCTGAGACAGGAAGTTACAGGTTCAAGGCCAGCTTCAACAACTTAGAGGCACCTTATCTGAAAAACAAACAAGACCTGGTGGTACATGCCTATAACCCCAGTTCTTGGGAGGCTGAGATAGAAGAATTATGGGTTTGAGGACAGCCTCATTAATTAGTGAGGCCTCCAGCAACTTAGTGAGAGCCTTTTTCAAAATAAAAAATAAAAAGAAATTGAGGCAAAACTTAGAGGCAGAGGCCCCTGGGTTCAATCCCCAGCACCACAAACAAATAAGTAAACAGATCCTCTCCCCAGTTGAGGAGCGGGTAATGCCTGGTTGGAGAGGGGTGCGACCCAGCCTGGGCACCCAGGCCCCTCCTCCACCACACTCTCACTTCCCCCAGGCCAGGTCATGGATGAGGTCGTCCGGGAGCTCAGCCCTTCCCTGGTGCTGGAGCTGGGGGCCTACTGCGGCTACTCGGCCATCCGCATTTCCCGTCTGCTGCCGCCGGGTGGCCGGCTGATCACCATGGAACTCAACCCCGACTTCGCTGCCATCACCCAGCAGATGGTGGAGCTCGCGGGCCTGCAGGACAAGGTGGGGCACGCCAGTGCTTGGGTGGGGTCCTGGGGCGTGCCCGGGGGTGCTAAGTGGGGGCACGGCACCAAGAGAACACTGTTGCAGGTCACCATCCTGGTGGGAGCATCCCAGGACCTCATCCCGCAGCTCAAGAAGAAATACAATGTCAACACGCTGGACATGGTCTTCCTCGACCACTGGAAGGACCGCTACCTGCCCGACACAATGCTCCTGCAGGTGAGTCATGCCCACGATGGCTCTGGGGTTGCCAGAATGCCACCTGCCTTGGCAAGGCCCTGCCAAGGATGGCCCAGGGGCACAGGTGGGTCCTGGGGAGCCCTGTGGCTGTGCATCAGGGAGACAAATGCCTGAGAAGGTCCACCTGCAAGAGGAAGGTTTGACTTGGCTCATGGTTTTAGTATATGGCCGCTTGGCCCTGTTGATTTTGAGTCCAGTATCATGGCTCATGGTGGCCAGGAAAAAGAGGGTTTGTCGAGGAGTGGGAAGGAGCGGATGGGGACAAGTTAGAGCATTCAGTATACACCCCAGCCAGTGTGGTGGCACAGACCTGCAATCCCAGTACTTGGGAGGCTGAGACAGGAGGCTTACAGGTTCTAGGCCAGCCTCAGGGATTTAGCACGACCTTCCCTGTTTCTTTTCTTTTTCTTTTTTTTTTTTTTTCCAGTGGTACTGGGGTGGAACCCAGAGGCTTTCTGCCTCCAGGCTATACTCCCAAACCTATTTTATACTTTATTTGGAAACAGGGTCTCACTAAGTTGCTGAGAGCCTCACTAAGTACCTGAGGCTGGCTTTGAACCTGTGTGATCCTCCTGTCTCAGCCTCCCAAGTGCAGGGATTACAAGTGTGCGCCACCATGCCCAGCTGACCTTCTCTGTTTCAAAATAATCAAAAGGGCAGGGGGTATAGGTCAGAGATGAATGCCCCTGGGTTCAATCCTGAGTCCTACAAAAACAATCTAAAACCCAAACCAAAACCACACCCCAAGTTACTCTCCTCTTCCATGAGGCCACACCTACTAACGGTTCCTCTGCCTCCCAATGGCGCCACCTGCTGGGGACTGCCTTCAACACATGAGCCTTTGGGGACAGGCGTCATCCCCACTGTGACTGCAGCAACCTTCAGTACAGGGACACCTGGGGAGAGGGCCGTGGACACGGGGTGGGAGACGCGCCCAGGGGTGGATTTCAGTGACACTCACTGTGTGATCATTACAGGGCCCATGTTTAGAAAGTAGCAGATACTCGCCGGGCATGGGGGTGCACACTTGTAATCCCTGCGCTTGGGAGGCGGAGACAGGAGGATCGCGCAGGTTCGAAGACAGTCTCTCTGGCTTAAGGGACCCTGTTTCCAAATAAAAAATAAAAAAATAGGTCTGGGAGTGTAGCCTGGAGGTAGAAGGGTTCCATTCCCAGTACCACCAAAGAAAAAAAAAGAAAGTAGCAGATACTGCAGTTCAGTAACTAAGAAAGTAATAGTTTCCTCCAGGCTGCTATTCAGAGCCGGTGATTATCACAGAAGAGCCGGCATGCAGTGGGAATGCCTGCACTTTTCTAAGCGCGCAAACTCACAGCAGAGGCTGCCTGGCGCCTGGCTCGGCCGGCTCGAGGCCAGCCTTAAAGTGAGGAGGCCCAGCCACCCTGAGCTTGGTCCGTGACTCTGTAAGGAACTTAGGGGGCAGGCGGCAATTCTAAATTGGACGCTGCTTTGAGGAGGCACCAGCCTCTTGTCACGGGAGTGGCTCCGCCACAGAGACGCTTGAATGTCCCCATGATACGGTGTCTGGGTTTCCCTAGAGACCAAGAGACAGGGACAGAGACATACGGGGTGGAGGGTGCACAGAGGAAGAGACAGCGCCCTTTTCCTGTACTGGGGACCTAACCCAGGCCCTGGCACATGCTCGGCCAGTGCTCTGCCAGGGAGTGACAACCCAGTTCTTTTTTTTTTTTTTTTTTTTTTTGGTGGTACTGAGGATTGAACCCAGGGGAATTCTATCTCTGAGCTATACCCCCAGCCCTTTTACATATTTTACTTTAAAACAGGTCTTGGTGAATTGCGGAGGCTGGCCTCATACCTGCCATCCTCCTGTCTCTGCCTCCCAAGTACTGGCACCCTGACCTTCCTCCTCCGCTCTGTCCCCTGCAGGAATGTGGCCTTTTACACAAGGGGACGGTGCTGCTGGCTGACAATGTCATCATCCCGGGAACGCCGGAGTACCTGGCCTACGTGCGTGGGAGCGGCAGCTTCGAGTGCACGCACTACAGCTTGCGCAGGGAGGTGGTGGACGGCCTGGAGAAGGCCGTCTACCAGGGCCCGAGCGGCCCCGCGCAGCCCTGACCGCGCGCCCGCCCTGGCCCCCACGGCTCCGTCCTGAGGGGCACCTGGCAGCCCCGCCTCTGGGGTTCTGGGTCCACAAATCCAAAGCGTCCTTCAGGCTGGGCGTGGTGGCACAGGCCCACAATCCCAGTACTCAGGAGGCCGAGACAGGATTGCAGGTTGAAGGCCAGTACAGTGTAACTTAGGACCTGTTCAAAATAAAAATAGGGCTGGGCATGAGCTTAGAGGTAGAGTGAATGAGGCCCCGGCTTCCGCCCCAGGCCGTGTTCCCAGAGGCCGCATGGGGCAGGCGGGGCCTCTGCAGACCTCACAGAAGGACACGGGAATCTCCTTAGGGTTTTGACCCCAGCAGGTCCTCAGGCTTGGACATACCCCTTAGACCTTGGAAGGGGAAGAGCTGGCAGCCGCTAGGACCTGCCGGGCTCTGCACTCAGGTTGTCCTGGCGGCCTGCCGTCACCAGGTGGCAGCAACGCCCGGGACAGTTCCACCACCAGCTTTTTTTTTTTTTTTTTTCCTGGCACTGGAAATGGAACCCAGAGGCTTTCTACCTCTAAGAGACTCCCCAGCCCGATTTTATTATTTGGAAGCAGGGTCTCACTAGGTTGCTGAGAGCCTCACTAAGTTGCCAAGGCTGGGTTTGAACTTGAGGCCTTCCTGTCTCAGCCTCCCAAGTACTGGGATGGCAGGCGTGCACCACAGAGGGCCTACGCAGCTGAGGCTAGCCATGAACCTGCCATCCTCCCGTCTCAGCCCTGTTTTTCATTTTGACTTTGAATCAGGGCCTCGCCAGGTTGAGACCTGCGCTCTGTCTGCCTGGGCCTCCCGAGTACCGGGATGACAGTGTGCAGCGCCACATCCCGCTCTCAACGCTCATTTTCAACTCCAGAATTCTCACTTTTTAACAACGAATCATCACCTCCCTAGCAAAACCAGCTAACTGTAATCTCCTGTACTAAACTCATGTGTTCAAGACACCAGATAGAAATTAAACATCTGCGCATTTCAAAGCCAATGAGGTACCATTCTTAGCTGCTGCGTTCCTCCCTCCTGATGGAACCTAATCCCCAGGCCGGGCTCCCAGCAGCCTGGGTCCTGGGAGGGCATGTTCCTCCTTCCAGGCCAGGGACACCTGCCAGCCCCCCAGGGAGTCCGTCCGGCCCGCCTTCATCCCCACGTGCCCGAGCAGGGGCTGGGTGCACACAGGGCCACGCAGACTGCCTGGCCCCACGAGTGGCGCTCCGTCCGTCCTTCCCTAGTTCCCCTAAGCCAAGTCTGTGAGGGCGCACAGGCTTAGGGGCCAGCACTTCTGCTGGTGGCCTGGGTACCGAGGGGTGACACAGGACCACTCTGCTGAACTACGTGCAGCCCCGGGGCCCTGAGATGCCAGCAGGGCCCACGTCCCAAGTTGTTCACACTGTGCCGTCCCGGGTGAGCCCGCTGCGTCCAGCCAGCGCCCACTGCAGGCTCAGGGTGAGCCAGACGGACAGAGGCCAGCCCTCTCCGGGCGTGGAGAAAGGGACTGGCCAGGAGGCGGGGTGGACAGGGACAGAAGTCCACTTGTGGCAGCAGCAAGGGGCCACCTGGGCCGTCCACCCTCCCTCCGGGCGGGCTTCGCTCTCTGCACCCAAGGAAGAGCCAGGTCCTGTGTCAAGGGACGTGAGCCTCAGACGACGGCACCTTCCTTTGCTGCTTTTTTTTATTTTTACATTTTTCTTACAAACATAGATGTTTACCAGTAGTCTTCTTTTGGTTTTGTTTTAATGCTTTTTTAATTATTACTTTGTCAGTTTTTCTTCTGTTTTGCAGTCACAAACAGCAGGCACTGAACAGCAGGCGCCACCGCTGCCGGAGGCCGGTCCGGGGGCGTATCTGAGGTCCTGCGCAAGTGCGGATCCGTGGCCCCCTACTGGAGGTGGCTCAGGTCCCACACATCTGCAGGACCCAAGGGGGTAGGGGAAGCACAGCCTGACCCCATGTCGCTACCTCTGGGGCCTCCTTGCCCGGCAGGGTAGGGTGTGGGCCGGGGGAGGCCCTCCATCGTCCAGGGTCCACCTTCTTTCCCCCGAGGACCCCTTCCCAGGAGCTCCGTCCCCAGCCCTCGGCGCTCTACACACACGCACGCACTCTCTACTGTGCCAGGCGCCCTCCGGTCCTGGCGGCCTCCTCCCTCTCACTCACACAGCACCAAGTCAGTAAACAGCTACCCCCAGCCTAGGAGCTAGGAGCGCGCAGGGAGGGCCGGACAGGTTGGGACAGCTGAGGCGTCCGGCAAATCAGGCCATGGCTCTGGGCAGGAGGCTTGCCCACTGCTGCCGCTGCTGCCGGGCTCCGGAGCCCCGGCTCCGCGAGACGGGCTGTGCAGGACGGCCCTTCTCTCCACGCGCAATCCGATGCCTAGAAACGAGCCTCTGGGCCGGGGCCCTGCAGAGGAGGTGAGGGGGCACTCAGGCAAGAAGCAGGTGGACAGAGCCAGGTGCCACCTCTGGAAGGGGCACCCGCCCCCACAGGTCACGGGATGGAGAAATGGACAGAGGCTGGGGCTCAGGGCTCCGGAGCCCACACGGAAGGCCTTGGCACCAGGGCCAATCTTGAATGCTGAGCCCGAGGGTAAGGGCCACCATCCCTGCCCCGCAGCTGTCTCGGGACCCTGGTCTCCGGGCCTGGGACGGAGCTGCGGCCCCGGAGACCCCTCCCGCTCAGAACTGGGTCAGGCCTCCCCTCAGCCAGGCGTCTGCACTTGCTGGCAGCTGGGGTCTGGCTGGGGGTCAGGGAGTTCGCAGGGAGAACAGCACGCGGCCAGCAGAGATGAGCAAGAAGCCCCAGTCTGAAGGCTGGGAAGACAGTGGACCAACAATCAGACGAGAAAGCATACCAGGCATGCAAGCTACACCCAGGAGTCGACGGGCTGAGGCTTGGCGTCCCCCACGGCGTCCACCAGCCTGACTGCGGGCCTGCTGGGCCCCGGAGGAGGGGCCTTCCTGCCGGGCTCAGGCTGCAGCACATGGTGGGAGAAGCAGAACAGGGCCGGTCAGTTCACGCTCAAGGCCAGGGCAGTAGAGAGAGGGCCAGGCTGGTGTGAGGGTGGTCACACAGGCCCATCACAGCAGGGGCTGCCCTTGCGAGGGACCCCAGCAGGCACCATGCCACACACCTGCACACAGAGGTTTGCCCGATTCCCCAGTCCTGCGGGGCGCCCAGGAGCGGAGGCTGCAAGCCCATCGCGGCCACAGTCTGACCGATGTGGAGGGCTGCTTCCCAGGCTCTGCCCACTACCCAGCTGCCTGCACTGGTTGCCATCCCCCCAGGCCCAGGACAAGCTCTGCACTGCGTGGCCACTCCTTGGGCAAGCCCCAGACATGGCTCCAAACTACACTGCCAGCCCTTTTAAAGTTTATTTGAAACAGGGTCTTGCTTGGTTGCTGAGGGCCTTTCCAGGTTGCTAAAGCCAGTCTTGAATCTGCGATCCTCCTGCCTTAAGTCTCCTACCTCCTACACACTGTGATTACATGGCATGCCACTGCACCCAGAGCGAGCCACTGATTTATGTATTTTTACTTTTTATTTTTTTGTGTGTGGGGGACTGGAGATGCATTCTACCTCCAACCCACACCTCCACCCCTATTTTTTTTTTTTTTTTAGTACTGAGGATGGAACCCAGGGGCATTCTACCTCTGAGCTATACCTCCAGCCTTTATTCTTTATTTTGAAGCATGGTCTCACTGAATTGCAAAGGGCCTCCCTAAGTAGCTGAGGCTGTCCGCAAATCACAATCCTTCAGTCTCAGTCTCCCGAATGCTGGGATTACAAGCGTGCGCCGCCACACCCGGCTTCACTTATTTTTGTACTAGGGACTGAACCCAAGGGTAGTCTACCTCTGAGCCACACCCCTAAACTTTTTTATTTGCAGTAATGGGGATTGAACCCAGGGGCATTTTACCTCTGAGCTACACCCCCAGCCCTACTTTTTATTCTTTATTTTGAAACAGGGGACTCAGGTTGCAGAGGGCTTCACTAAGTATCTGGGGCTGGCCGTGAACCTGCAATCTTCCTGTCTCAGCCTTCAAGGTATTGGGATTACAAGTGTGCACCACCACACCCAGCTCTTTTTATTTTTTTGAAGGAGGGCCTTGCTAAGTTGCTGCAACCGACCTCAAGCTTTGCAATCCTCCTGTCTTGGCCTCCCAAGTACCAGGAATACAGGCACCACCACCGCGCCCGACCGGGCCACTTACTTTTAAGGGTTCCTTCTCCGAGGTGTCTCCTGCAGAGTCACCACCCAGGGCCCTCCGCTCCCTCCTGTCCACAGTGGAGTATCCATCTGCAGAGTGGGGCGGGGTGGAGGGTGTGAGGGGCATTCTGAGGGGCACTGCTGTAGGGACAGGCAATCCCTTTCAGGCAGGCCAGACACTAGGAACTTTTGCAGAAGACCCCCACCCACCCCAGCTGGACACCAGCTCTCAGCAGCCCCTGCCTCCTACCTCCTGAGCCCCCCCCGGATCAAAGGTTTTTGTTAACCAGCAGCTCCATAGAAGCCCTTCCTAGCACCAACACTAACCCCGCAAGACCAGAAGGGCCCTCCCTCCTCCCTGAGCAGGAGACCGGCCGCGGCGCCAGCCCTCACCAGGACCAAGCGCATCCATGGGGATCAGGTCGCGGCTGCCTGGTTTCTCACCGTCTGAAAAGCACAAGCGGGAGGCGGCTGGGCACCAAGGCACCAAGGCACTATGTCCTCGCCTCCCTCTGTCCAGCCTCTGCCCGATGGCACCCACCACCCAGCTGGTGCCAACGCAGAGGCCGTGGAGAGGGAGTGCCCACAGAGCCATCTTGGAGGGAGCAGGCCCCTTCCCTGCCCCTCGCTCCGACCCTCGAGGCTGGACGCCCCCACCCCTTCCCCGGACCTAGACTCACCAAGGCTCTTGTCCACCAGCGGCAGCGTGCTGTCGTCAAAGCCCCCGGGACTGGATGACCCCTTGGGCCCTTTGGCTGTGGCAGCGGCCGACTGCGAGGACACGCAACACACGGGTGAGGTCGCGGGCACCGCCCCGGGGCCGCCCTAGCCAGACAGAAGCGGGAGGGGGGCTCGCCGCACCTGGAAGCGAGCCTTGGTCCAGCCCTCCCTCTGCAGCGCGCCGCGCAGCTCCTTGTAGCTCCAGACGGTCTGCAGCACATGCGACGCCGCCTTCGCCTCGCGCGCTGACTGGCTGCGGCAGGGCCGGGGGCGGGGTCAGAGAGGCCACGCCCAACCACCAGAAAGCCCCCCCACCTTGCCGGCCACGCCCAACCACCAGAAAGCCCCCCACCTCGCCGGGCCACGCCCCTACCCACCTGGCAGGCACCCAGCGCCACCAGTGCAAATTGGCTGCGGCAGGGCCGGAGGCTCCGCCCCGTCCTCCAGAAGCCCCACCCACCCTACAGGCCACGCCCCTACCCACCCAACTTCACCCTCGCCAACTGGCTGCTGCCGGGGGCGAAGTCATATAGGCCGCGCCCCAGACATCCGAAAGTCCCACCCACCATCACCTGGCCACGCCCCAGCCACCCAGCACCACCAACACAGACAGGGATCGGGCTGCGGCAGGGCCACCCAAGCCACGCCCACACACCCAGACCACGCCCCATCACTTGGAGGCACCCAGCGCCACCAGCGGGCAGGGCGGGGCCAGCTAAGCCACGCCCCGGCGTTCCGAGACCACGCCCCCACCCACCTGGCGGCGCCCAGCGCCACCAGCGCGGGCACGCCGCGGGCCTGCAGCAGCGAGCGCGCGTTGTCCAGGCTGTCGGACACGATCTCGTGGATGGTGTTAAGGACGGCCACCACCGTGTCCTCCTCCAGGCGGGCGCCGGGGCGGGCCGGGGCCTGCGCGTGGCGCACGTTGCGCACCAGCTCCGCCATGGCGTAGCTCCCTGGGAGGCAGGGCGGGCGTCAGGGCGGGCTCCGCCCGGGGTGGGGTGGGGGGGGCTCGGGACGGCCCTCCGGCCCTCCGGGCCGGCCGCCCTCACCTATCAGGTCCTTGTTGCGCCGGTCCAGCGAGAGGTTGCGCAGGGCGATGGCGACCGCGCGCACCACCTTGTCGGTCTCCGACTGCAGCAGCTCCACCAGCACCGGCAGCCCGCGCTCCTTGCGCACCGCGGCGCGGATGTAGGCGGCCCACTGTGGCGGCGAGGGCGGGCAGGGCGCTCGGTGGAGGTCTGGGGGCTCCCGCCCCGCCCGCGTCCCGCGTCCCGCGCCCCCCCCCAGCCCGGGCCCTCACCGTCCAGGTGCCGGCGCTGAGGTTCTGCAGGGCGCCCGCCGCCGCCTCCAGCGTGTTGAAGTTGCGGCTCTCGGTGAGCAGGGAGAGGTAGAGGCGGACCACCTCGGGCTGGTACAGCAGCTCAAAGCCTGGGTAAGGGCAACCGCAGCCTGTCACCCCCGACCCCCACGCCACCCGGCGCTCCTGGGGCCAAGGGTGGGTGTGGGGCGTCGGGGCACTCTCCGCCGCTGAGGCCGGCCTCAAACCTGGGATCCTCCTGCATTGGGATCACAGGGACAGCGGGCGTGGTGGCACAAGCCTGTAATCCCAGTTCTGGGGAGGCTGAGACAAGAGGATTACAGGTTTGAGGCCAGCCTCAGGAATTTAGTGAGGATCTCAGCAACTGAGACCCTGTTTCATAATAAAAAATAAAATAGGTCTAGGAGTGTGGCCCAGAGGTAGAATCTCCCTGGGTTCAATCCCGAGAACCCCCCCCACACACACACACACAAATATACTGACCCCGGGCCACCTAAAAGGAAAAGGGTTTCCCATTTCACAGAGGGACAAACTCTGTCAGGAGGTGATGGGTTTGGGTGAAGTGGTTCCCTCCTCAGCCCTGATGGGACTGGGTCTTCCCGCAGCCAGCCAGAGCATCTGAGAGGACTGCTGGGAGGAGGGGAGTCAACACCCCTGCGGCTCCCCTAGCAACAGGCCCTGCCTTGTGGGTAACTGAGGCTGTGCAGTCAGGACCCTCCCCTAGCACAAGAGGCCCTCCCAAACAACAGGAACCACCTTCCTGGGCCGCAACTGGGGCTGCACACCAGGGCCCCGCCCCTAGCAACAAAGCCGGCCCTCCTTGGCAACCCCTCCAGGTTCACCAGCCTGGAAGCCTCCCTGGATGGTACTCAGCAGAGAGCCCCAGAAGCAGGGGTGGAGGCATCCTTCCAAACCCACCTGCCGGGAGGCTGGGGCCTCTGCCTGGCTCAGGACACCACTTCCCTTTCCCCTTTCCTCCCAGACACGTCGCATGGCCTCCCTTCTGCCCTCAGGTCCCAGCTCCTTCTACCCAGCCTTCTGGGTGGATTCCTACTCAAGGTCTCCAGGCACCTTCTTAGAGCGTTTGCACAGGCTGGGTGCTCTGCCTGGAATGGTCCTACACCGCCCACAGCCGGGCCCCTGGGCCCCGGCCACCTTGCTTGGGGGCACCTGGGTTTTTCCGATGGTCCCACCAGGGCAGGCTCTTTTTCTTTCTCTTTCTTTCTCCCCCCACCCCCACCTGGTGCACAATGGCAAACTATACCAAGGAATCTAGGTGGGCTCAGTGGCAAAGCCTGTAATTCCAGGACTTGGGGGGCTGAGACAGAAAGATCTCAGGTTCAAAACCAGCCTCAGCAATTTAGTGAGACCCTACTTCCAAATAAAAAATTAAATAAAAGCTGGGCATGGTGGCACACACTTGTACTCCTAGTACTGGGGAGGCTGAGACAGGTAGATCACAGATTTGCAGCCAGCCTCAACTACTTAGTGAGGCCCTCTGCAACTTAGTAAGACTCTGCTTCAAAATAGAGAATAAAAAATAGGGCTGGGCGTGTAGCTTGGAGGTAGAATGCCCCTGAGTTCAATCCCTAGCTCTGCAAAATAAAAAAGTAAGTAAATAAATAAATAAATAGACAGGGCTGGGGTATAGCTCAGAGGTAGAAAGATGCTGGGTTCAATCCCCAGCATATATCACACACACACACACACACACACACGCACACACACACGAATCCATCGGACATGGGGCCTGTAGGGTGAACCACCCTGACCCTGTCCGTGAGTTTGGCATTCTAGCCCTTGGGCCCGTGCCCCCTGGCTCAGAGCCCCTCCCTCCACCAAGGCTTTCCGTGGAATAAGCAAGCACAAGTCTGGCCTGCTTCCCCGTCTGAGGGGTCCAGCACTCAGGCCCCGCAGGCTGCTGGACGCAGGAGGCCGCACCTCAGGCGGCTCCTGGCCCTTCTGTCAGCTCACCTTTGGCAGCCTCCGTCCGCTTGGGCAGGTCCAGCGTGTCGAAGGTCCGGTCCATCTCTCCGTCCTTCTTCCCTGGAATGGAAAGGCGGCAGGAGGTGAGGCAGACTCCATGGGGCTGGGGACTAAGCACGGCCCTCTCCTGCCCAGAGCTGGAGGGCACCCTCACTTTCAGGCCTGGGACCAAGTGACCCTGGGGTGGAGCACCCATCTCAGGGTGCAGGCAGGCAGACAGGGTGGCCAGGACATCCCAGCCCTGCCCTGCCCACATGCCTGACCAGGCCCTGGGCCCCATGTTACCTGCCAGGCCTGTGAACAGGGAGCCAGAAACCCTCCTGGAGGCTGGGCGGTCCAGCCAGAGCTGACAGGGCCAGGACTCGCTGGGATCACACAGCGAGGGCCATGGCCAAGAGTCTCACCAAGAAAAGAGTTGCCCCAGTCAGGGGCCAAAACATGGGCCCAGCCCTTACCAGCCACGAGAAGCCCCATACCAGGCCGAGCCCTTGCAAAGAGCCGGCTGATCACTGCCCACCTCCAGGACCCAGCTCAGCCGGCCTGGGCCACAGCCTGCACATTCTGGGGCCTTTGTGCATCCTTGGGTCTGAGTCAAATGTCGCCCCATCTCATGAGGGGTGCTCTGTCCCCTCACGCACTGGGATGGGCACACCCCAGCCCTGCCCCCTCTCTCCGCTCTGCTCCAGCCCTGCCTGGAAGCCCAGGGCATTCCCAGGCCTCCCACCACTGCAGGCTCACATTCCTGCCTTTGTCCTGCCACAGTTGTCATGGAGATGGCTGCCCTGCCTTGGGCCTGGGGGCGGGGCGGGACCTGGAGGCTGGAGAGCTCCCAGAGCCCCGGTACCCTGCCCTCCTGTTGTCATGGAGACAACAGCCTGAGCCATCTGAACTGGTGTCTCCCTGAGGCCCACTGCTCTGTCCGGCCGGGACAGCAGGGACTCACCTTGGTGGAGCCACTCCTCTGGGCGGCCGGGGAAGCACAGGAGAGAGGAGAGGAGGCTGAGCCGGGGCGCCCTCCCATGCCCGCCTGTCCCTGACGCCCTGGCCAGGCAGGTGGGGCGTGGAACCTCACTCCCATTGCCCCTGTGGGCTGAGCACCTGCCACGGGATAGGCAGGAGGGATAGGCAGGAGGCGGCCAGGGCCAGAGGGGGTGATGAAACAGCTGCCAGACAGGGCGGGTCCCCAGACGACCCTGCAGGTGCCTCGCCCTGCTGGAGAGGGTGCCCCTGCAGGTGCTGTGGATGGCCAGGGGGGGTCACCTGATACATTTTCCAAACTCCCCTTCCCCAGAGTTAAGGGACAGGGTCTGGGCAGAGATGCCCCCAGGGGCCGCAGCACAGGAGGGAGGGGAGCTTGGGCCCCTACCTGCCTGCACTCCCTGTGTCCCGCCCTGCCTGCTGACCAGATGTCCTCTGGCCCCCATGACTGCCTGCCACGGACCAGAGAGCCCACAAGCCGGGGCCGGGGCCCACCCACCTTTGGCCTTCTTGCCACCAAAGCAGCTGGCATCATCCCTCCTCCGCCTCTGGGAGCCCGCGGCGCTGCCCGGTGGCCCGGGCTCGGCCTCCTGGTACCTGTCGGCCCCGGGCACCTCCTTGTGCACATGGTAAGACAGGTTCCGCACGATGCACACGCAGTTCTCCACAGACTGTGGAGAGAGGTGACCTGGTGGGGCAGGGCCACGGGCATGGGAGCTGCTGACCATCTGGTCCAGAGCAGAGGCCTGAGCTGGGGTCTGCACAGGCGGGGGCTTGGAGCACACAGGATAACCACTGCCTGGCAGGGCACTTGCCCACAAAGGTACAGTGCACTGCCCTCTTCTTAGAGTGGCCAACGCTGTCCAGACCCACACCACCATGCCCCTCTGGGCCACTGTGGATGTCCTGGACCCCCAGGGCCCGTTTCTGCATAGCCGCTCTCTGACCCCAAGGGGGCTGCACTCGCCCTGCCGCCCACCTTGTTATCTGTGTCCTTCCTTCCCACGGCTGACTGCAGAGCGTGCAGGAGAGCGTCCACCAGCCCTTCGCACTCCCGGAGCCGCCGCCTGGCCTCAGCGCCGTCCGAGCTCACGTTCCTGGGTGGCCGAGAGCAGGCCTGGTGACCCCCAGCCCCACGGAAAGGGCCCAGCCCAGCCCTGGTTTCAGGGGCTTGTCCTCACGGGCAGGACAGGCCCTGCTGCGGCCACAGGGGACACTGGGACAGGATACCAAGGCTTGGAAGACAGGAGAGGTGGGGCAGGGGGCCCTGAGCACTCCCAAACCCCAGGACACTGGGGGACTCTAGCCCAGCTCCCTGTGGGGACAAGGGAGCTTCCCTGACTCCCAAACTGGACTGGAAAGGGACAGAGTGGGCCCGAGGGGCCTAGGTCTGTGCCCTGGTAGCAGCAACTCTGGGCTCCAACTTATGCTGAGGGCCACTAGGGCACAGGGTGGTACGCTCTCTGCAGGGACCAGAGTGGCAGGGCAGGGGGAGCGGGCAGGACAGAGGGTGGGGTACTGCAGGAAAGGCCTTGTCCACAGGATGCCCTCGGGGTGAGGAGAGCCCTGCAGTCCCAGTCCCCAGCTGCGGGGCCTGGGATATGGCTCTGAAGTTCCCAAGATTCGGGCAGCTAGCTCCCTTGTCTTCCATGCTATCTGGGACTGAAAGCCCACGTCCTGCCCCAGGACGGGGCCCTGTGGTGCGCACAGCAGGCTCTGGTGCCGGTCTCCCTGCCCAGGCCCTGCCCAAACCTCAAGCAGCCCGAGGTGTTCTTGAAGACGGTCGTCCACTCGGCATCCCGAGGCTTGGAGTCCTCATTGGGCTCGCGCTCCCAGCCCGAGTGCGGCACGATGACTTCGTGGGTCAGCGTCTGCAGGCCGTGGTCAATGATGGCCATCTTGAGGGGCTCGTAGGATGACAGGTTCCAGAGTGTGCCTGTGGGGTGCCGCCGGCCAGGCATGCTGACACGCCCTGCCTCCCTACCTCCCGGGCCTGCTCAGGACTGGCCGCTCCCTCCTCGCTCCCACAGGAACCTGGGGTCGTCGGGTTTGAGTGTTTTTGAGGTGCTGGGGTTAAACCTTAGCACGTGCAAAGCCAGAATCAACCTCTGAGGATCGCGCTGGCCACACTGCACCCAGCCTGCACAGATGATAACAACTAAAGTCACCAGAGCGCCGGGCGCGGTGCACACACCTGTAATCCCAATACCTGGGAGGCTGAAACAGAGGATCGCAACTTAGCAAGACCCTGTTTCAAAACAAAAGCCAGCCGGTCATGGTGTAATTCCAGTACTGGGTGGCTGAGACAGGAGGATCGAAGGTTCGAAGCCAGCCTCAGCTACCTAACAACCTTATTTCCAAATAAGAAATTAAAAAGAAAAAGAATCAGACTAAGGGTGTAGTTTGGAAGTAGAATGCCCTGGGTTCAATCCCCCGTAATATACGCACGTGCGCATGCATACACACATACACGCACACACTCCAGACATGGTGACACATGCCTGTGATCCCAGTACTACAGAGGCTGACCAGAGGATCACAGGTTCAAGGACAGCCTTAGCAAGTAGAGAGAATCTCATCAACTTAGCAAACTGTGCTTCAAAATAAAAATTTAAAAATAGGGCTGGGTGTCGGGAGTGAGAGGCTGAGACAGGAGGATCACAGTTCGAGGACAGCCTCAGCTACTTGTGAGGCCTTCTGCAACTTAATGAATCCCTATTTCAAAATAAAGAATAATAGCTGTGCATGGTGGCACACACTTGTAATCTCAGCATGTGGGAGGCTGAGACAGGAGGATTGTGGTTCGAGGACAGCCTCAGCTACTTAGTGAGGCACTTTGCAACTCAATGAGCCCCTGTTTCAAAATAAATAAAGAAAATAGGGCTGGGGTTTCGCTTGGGGATAGACTCCCTGGGTTTCATCCACAGTACTGCAATAAAATAAAAATAAAATAAAATAAAAAATAGGGCTGGGGGTATAGCTTGGTGGTAGAATGCTCCTGGGTTCCATTCCCAGAACCGAAAATAAGTAAGTAAATAAATATATAAATAAATAGGACTGGAGGTGCAGCTCATAGGTAGAATGCCTCTGGGCTCAATTCCTAGTGACACACACACACACACACACACACACACACACACACACACAAACACACAGACTGGGGACCTGTCATGGCCTCTGGGCCTGCTCCCGGCAAGCACACTTCCTGGGTGGCCTCCTCGTCTCACCAGCCCCACTCACCGGTGACCAGCTCGCGGACCTCATTGTCCCGGGCGGCCCTCAGCAGGCGCACCAGAGCAGGCACGCCGCCACAGTCCCGGATGGCGGCCTTGTTGTCAGTGCTATGGCCGTAGGAGAGGTTGCGCAGCGCCCCGCAGGCCCGGCGCCGCACCTCGGCCCGGGGGTGGTCCAGGAGTGCCACGAGCAGCGGCAGCCCGCGCAGCTGCCGCACGCGACGCTTGACGCCCTCGTTCTGGAAGCACAGGTGCTGCAGGTAGGCGGCCGCGTTGGCCTTGACGGGGTCCACGGGGTGCTGCAGCATGGCCAGCACCTCGGGCAGCTCGGGGTCCCGCCAGCGCGGCTCCTTGCGGGCGCTGTCCACCGAGGGTGAGCGCCGCACCGCCCGGTCCAGGCTGCCCAGGCTGCCGCGCTCGGGCTGGGCCAGTGGTGCCGTGGTGGCTGGGAACGGGGGCCGCTCATCCGCCAGCTCGCAGGCGTCATCTGTGACGTCCTCGTAGGTCCTGTGTGGGTGGGCAGGGCTCATGAGCTCCTTCCTGCCCTGACCTCAGAGTGCTGTCCAGGAGACAGCAAATGCCCGGAGCAGGGCCTCTACGTGCCCACCCCAAGCATAGAGCAGGTGTCCAGGGTCAGGCCCCCGCCCAGCAACAACCGGTTCGGCCAACCCCAGGAGCAGGGTACGGTGCCTCCCAGGAGGGCACTCTCTGACACCTGTCGCCTGACCCTGAGCTGACCGTGGAGGGACATCTGTGGCTGGGAATAGAAGGCACGCTTCTGAGCAGAGGCAGATGGGGCGTGGTCCCACCTCCCTTCCAAGGGGGCCAGCGCAGGGATGTGGGCAGGAGCGACCCCATGCATAGGAGTGCTCCAGCAGGGCCACCTGAAGAGCACTCAGACCACCGGCCCCTCTTCGAGAGCTGCTCAGCTCGCAGTAGCCCCAGGGATGGCCGCCAACAAACCCATTTCCCAGGGGCGACGAGGGTCTGGAGACTCGCCCTGAGCCTCTTGTGCTTGGGTCCTGACAGCCGCTTGGCTGCAGCAAAGCGGGTGCCAGGAATGGTCCAGCCCGACTCCCGCTGCCCCAGGGCCTGTCCTCGAGAACAGCGGAGGCCGAGTCAAACTAAAGCATGCGCGACCATCTCTGCGGCCAGGGAGTTGCGGGTGGACTTCCCGGTGCTCACCTGGCGCGAAGGCCCCGCCCGCACTCGGCTCTCCTCCGTGCCAAGGTGCCATGGTCGGGCTCCAGCTCGGGGCCACCCTCCTCATCCGCGGCCAGGCTCCGGGAGTCGTCCTCTAGGCCATAGGGCTCTGCCTGGAAGTGCTCAGGCAGGGAGCAGCCGCTGGGCCTGGGCTCGGGGGCCCCGGGGAAGGCCTCCCGGCGGCCAGGCAGTGTGAAGCAGCCATCCCCAGGCCCTGGGCCAAGGGGGCCAGTGCGTGGGGGCCGCACCCCGAGCCCTCGGGACAGGCTGCCATAGCTGGGGCCGTCGTGGGGCTCGGGGCCATCAGCAAAGCTACTCCCGCTGCTGAGGTAGGCTCGGGAGAGCGTGGCCGCGGGGCCACCGCCACAGAGCAGGAAATGTCGGTCCAGGGAGCCATCTGCAAAAGGCCCCAGTGGAGGGCCGCCATCTAGCAAGGGGAGTCCATCCGGGCCCAGAGGAACCTGGCGTACGGTCCTTGTGGTCACTGTCTTGACTGTCTTGGTGACCTGGTGGACAGGTGGGTGGTGGTGGGCTGGGCGGCCCGAGGCACTTGGACAGTTCCCTGGCAGAGCCGGGGCGTCTCAATTCTCAACCCAAACAGGCGCACCCGGGGGCTGGTTCACGCGGCCCTCAGAGCGTCAGCTGGGGGCTGCCCTGACGATCTCCTACCTTGGTCTCGGTGCGCCGGGTTATGCCATCTTCGGACGTGACGATGGACACATGGGAGGTGGGCGTGCCGGGGTCCTCCTCCACGGTCACCGTCTCCTCTAGCACCTCTGGAGCCTCGGGCATCGTGGCCAGCGAGGCCTGGCTGCCCGGGCTCTGCTCCTGGGGAGAAAGGGACAGGGCTCCTCATCTGCCCCTCTGCCTTCACTTACACCAGGCAGGGTGCTAGGGATTCCTGGCCCCACCCAGGGATGCTGGGCTGGGCTGGCAGGAGGGCAAGGCGACCCTTTCATTCTCTTTTTTTGTGGGGAAAGGTTTGGGGAAATTTTAAATTTTTGTATGTGTGGTACTGGAATGGAACTCAGGGGCACTCTACCTCTGAGCTACATCCCCAGCCCTATTTTTTACTCTGTATTTTGAAACAGGATCTCACTAAGTTGCAGAGGGCCAAGTGTAGCCAAGGCTGTCTGTGAACCACGATCCTCCTGTCTCAGCCTCCCGAGTACTGGTTTATAAGCGTGCTCACCACGCCTGGCTCTAGAGTGGTCCATTCTGAATCTTGGCTGCTGTATGCCCCTCCAGGCCCAAGAAGGTGGCAGGCAGGACCTCCAGGATGTCCTTCTGAGACCATCTGCTGTCCCTGACTGGGTATCCTGGGGCCTCTTCCCTGCCCCACCCCAAAAGCCTGGAAAGCACAAACTTTGGGTGACAGTTTCAGCACCACTGACTGACTTCTGTGCCACACCCAGGCTCCAGCCACCACGGCCAGCCAGACACCCTCCTAGGACAGAAATACCCAGCTCCCAGAATGCCCTGGGCACCCAAGCACACCAAAATAATCCTTGCTCTTTCTGGCCCAGACACTGGGGCTTGGAGCGGGTGTGAGCTGGCCCAGGCGAGGCTGGTGGCTGATACCCTCCACTGATAGAAGCCTAGTCTTTTTTTTTTGTACTGGAGATTGAGCCCAGGAGCATTCTATCTCCAGTTACAGCCTCAGGCCCTTTCTGTTTGTTTGTTTGTTTGTTTGTTTGTTTGTTTTGTACTGGGGATTGAACCCAGAGACATTCCACCTTTGAGCAGCCCAATTTTATTTCTTATTTGAAAACAGGGTCTTGCCAGGCATGGGGCGTGATGGGCGTGGTGACACAGCTTGTATTCCCCGAGTTTGGGAGGCGGAGACAGGAGGATCGCACAGGTTCGAAGCCAGCCTCACTGGCTTAAGTGACCCTGTTTCCAAATAAAAATATAAAAAATAGGTCTGGAGTGTAGCCTGGAGGCAGAAGGGTTTCCAGGAACCCCAGTGCCACCAAAAAAAAAAAAAAAAAGAAAGAAAGAAAACAGGGTCATAGGGTCATACTAGGTTGACGAGAACCTCACTACTTGCAGAGGCTGTCCTTCAACGTATGATCTTCCTGTCTTAACCTCCAAAGTACTGTGATTATAAGTGTGCGTCTCCAAGCTGGATTTTTTTTTTTTTTGGTAGTACTGAGGATTGAACCCAGGGGCATTCCCATCTCCAATCTACACCCCAGTCCCCTATTTTTTTTTACTTTGAAACAGGATCTCATTAAGCTGTGGAGGGCCTCACTAAGTAGCAGAGGCTGGCGGCCCACCTGCAATCCTCCTGTCTCAAGGCAGGAGTTGGGATGGCTCTGGAGCAGGAGTAGGCACAGGAGCAACTGTCCCTGCAGGGCCTGGGATGCCCTTTTTTGGGGGGCGGTACTAGGGATGGAACCCATCAGCATTCTACCTCCAAGCTACAGCCCCAGCCCTATTTTTAGTCTTTATTTTGAAACAGGATCTCACTGAGTTGCAGAGGGAGGGCCTCTCCAGGCTGTCCTCGAACTGCGATCCTCCTGTCTCAGCCTCTCAAATGCTGGGATTACGAGCGTGAGCCACCATGCCCAGCTTTGATGCCCCATTTGTATCGAGTACTGCATTCCTGGTCACAGGGAGGAACAAGGCTGATGGGACTGGGTGCCTGGGGGACGGCCCTGAGGAGATTTACATGCATTTACATGCATTAAGCACTCAGAGACCCTAGTCCCCCTAGCTAGGTGGGGGCAGGGACGAGGCTGGAGAGCATACTGCAGCTCCTCAGAGCCGCTCTGGGGCTGGCTTCTTCCTCCCACCCTGTCAGAGAGGACTGACCAGCGCAGAGTTGGGGTGTCAGCAAACCCAGGGCCCCCCGTAGCCCCTGGCAAGTCCATAAGCATCACCCACAAACCCTGAGGTCCAGCAGTAGACCCAAGAGTCCCTGCTGGCAAATGACCTCAGGCAGCTAAAACTGGGCAATGACTTCATCCAGGCGGGCAGGGGTGTGAATCAGCCGGTGCTCGCGGGAAAGCCCGGCCCCGCTCACACGCCTGGGTGCACACGCCTGGGAGCACACGGACAGGACCCAGAGAGGCAAACACACACATGCACCTCTGATGGGCACATCCACACGTCCACAGGCACGCGCACATTTGGCCTGGCCTGTGGGCCGGGCACACCAATCAGAAAGACCTCCTACGAGCACCCAAGCCCACATTCCCAGAGGCACGTGCCCTCTTGTCCACGCAGGGCCCTGAGACATGCCCTCAACTTGCAGGGACAGAGCCACTGAGCCCCTCCTCCAGCTCCCACCACGGCCTCCACTGTAGGTAGGTCTCAGAGTTGGTGGCAGATAGGGAAACCGAGGCCTACAGTGATGAGAGGCCCAGGGCCATTTCTTGCCTCGGGCCTCTGCAACATCTTTTATTTTATTTTTGGGGGTGCTGAGGATTGAACTCAAGGGCATTCTACCTCTGAGTTACACCCTCAGCTCTACTTATTTTATTTTTTGGTACCAGGAACTGAACCCAGGAGCATTTTACCTCCAAAATACACCTCTAGACCTGTTTATTTTTTAAACAGTCTCACTATGTTTGCTGAGAGTCGCTGTAATCTTGCAATTCTCCTGTCTTAGTCTCTCAAGTACTGGGACTAAAGGCATAAACCCCAATGCCCGGCCTTATTTTTTTATTTTTATTTTTTATGGTACTGGAGATTGAACCCAGAGGCATTCTACCTCCAAGCTCTACCCGCACCCTATTTTTCATTCTCTATTTTGAAACTGGGTCTTGCTTAGTTGCAAAGAACCTCACTAAGTAGCTGAGGCTGGCTGCGAACCACTATCCTCCTGTCTCAGCCTCCCAAGTACTGGGATTACAAGCGTGCCCCACTACATCTGGCTTTTATTTTTTATTTTCAAATAGGTCTTACTAGGTTGCTGAAGGTCTTGCTAAGATGCTGAGGCTGGCCTCCAACCTAAGATCTTCCTGCCCTAGGATTACAGGCATGCACCAGTACACCCAGTTCTGCAACATCTTTCTGGTAGGTCTGTGGGATGGTGAGCCCATGGCTAGCATGGAGTGGGTACTCAGCAGAGAGGGCTGGCTGGGGGCCTGGATCCCTGTCCAGCCCCAGGGCCCTATTCTGGGCTCCGTGTCTCACATGTGCCCCACAGGCATGTGGACCCTGGGCCCCGGCAGGCAGACAGCAGTTCAGCATCCTGAGTGAGATGGGAAGGACACAGGCCAGCCCCATGGACATGTATGGAATTTGCGAAGTAGAAAAGGGAGCTGTGGGCCCTTGCCTGAGCTCTCTCCAGATGGGCACCCACAGTCTGCACCGTGTAGAGCAGTCTGCAGCCGCCTGTAACCACAGCGCTTGGGAGGCTGAGACAGGATGATCCGCTTGGAGGCCAACCTCAGCTACTTAACAAGATGTCTGCTCAGCAACTTGGCTAGCTCCTGTTGGGGGTGGCTCAGAGGTAGAATGCCCCCGGGGCTCAATCCCTAGGGCCAAAAAACAAACAGCCCCCCCCCACTGTGCCCATGGTCTCTGCCCAGCCCCTGAGGCATCTGAAAGAGCCAGCTCCCTAAAGCCCGGCTCCCAGCCACACTGCGCTGGCCAAGTCCCCGCTGACCCCCATCTCTGAAGCAGCCAGCGCCCGGCCTTGGGGGCCACTCAGGCCTGTAGAACTGACAGGCCCTGGCGGAGCAGGCGGCAGGTGTGTGGGGCCCTCCTCCCTCCCTCCTTCCCACCGGAGCGCTCTTTTACTGCGCTGCCCCTGCGCGCTGCCTCAGTGTCCCCGCCGGTGGCCGACTCCCACCCGAGCAGCGCAGGCTGCTCACCGCCCCCCCCCCCCGCCTCCGCACGTGGGCAGGCCGGTCCCGGCCCTCCTCCCTCCCTCTGCCCTGCAGTCCCGCGGACGCTCCAGAAGCTCCCCCAGGTCCCGAGGTCGGCGCCGCGCGAGGGGCGTGCAGGGGGCGGGGAAGGGAGCAAAGCGGCCCGGGGAGCGCGGCCGGCCGCTGCCCTCTGCAGCCTCGGCCCCCACCCGGCCCGCCACCGGTCCCCGCCGGCCGCCGCCCCAGGTCCTGCCTCACCCCGGGATCTGGGTCTCCCGGGCCGGCAGCCCCGCCCCCGCCGCGCCCCCCGCCCCGTCCCCCGCCGGGCCGGGTCGGCGCTGCCCGGCCCCGAGCGCAGACAATAGCTGCCCCCGCGGCGGCCCCGCCGGACAAAGGCGGGTCCCGGCCCAGGCCGGCGCCGCCCGCCGACACCCCGCGCCCGCCAACCTGTCGGAGTTCGGCCGGCATCGGGACGGGCCGGGGCGCGGCTGGACCGGGCTGGGCTCCGCGCCGCGCGCTCGGCTCGGACGCGCTCCCCGCGGGGCGGACCTGCCCGTCACGGCGAGCAGCCAATCAGGCCGGGCCGCGCCCAGGGGGCGGGGCGGGCCCCGGGCGGCGGGGCGGGGCTCCGGGCCGGCGCGGGCGTCCTCGCCCCGCCCCCAGGGCCGCCGGGTCCAGCCTAGCCACTTGGTTGGTTGGTTGATTCTGGGGGTTGAACCCAGAGGTCTTCTTCCCCTGGGCGGCACCCTCAGCCCTATTTGTTTTTTTTTTTTTTTTTTGCGGGTCTGGGGATGGAACCCAGGGCCATTCGATCTCCGAGCTACACCCCCTGCCCTATGTTTTATTCTTTTTAATTTGAAACAGGGTCTCACTGAGTTGCGGAGGGCCTCACTAAGTAGCTGAGGCTGTCCGTGAACCGCGACCCTCCAGTCTCAGCCTCCCCAATGCTGGGATTACAAGAGTGCGCCACCACGCCTGGCCTTAGCCCTATTTATTATTATTATTATTACTTATTTTTGTGGTGCTGGAGATTGAACTCAGGGCGTGCTACCTCCAAGCTATACCCCAGCCCTTTTTATTTTTTGATTTTTGAAACAGGGTGTAGCTAGGTGGCTGACAGTCTCGCTAAGCTGCTGAGGCTGGTCTTGAACCTGCAATCCTTCTGTCTCAGCCTCCCAAATACTGGGATTACAGGCATTGTACCACCATGCCTGGCTTTTATTTTATTTTATTTCTAAATAGGGTCTAAATTACTGGGGCTGGCCTCCAACCTGAGGTCTTCTTATCTCAGCCTCCCAAATACTATGGTTATAGGTGTGTACCACCATGCCAGGCTGGGCAGAGCGGCTTTAGCCAAATGCTCACCAGGCTTCAGTGGCCACTAGCCAGCATGCCCGTATGCCTCACACCTGTACAGCTAGGGAAACTGAGGCAGGGGGCCCATGCCTCCTGAGAACAGCGCACAAGGCCACCCCCTGCACAAGCTGCTTGGACTGGTTGTGACTCAGTTTCCCCTTGCTGTGAAATGAGGACCAATGGGTCAGTGGTTGAGGTATCATTAGCACTCCAATGTCTCAGCTAACCTAACCCCTAACCCCAGCTCCCAGTGGGCCTCCAAGAGCTCAATGGGGCCCTGGGGAATGGCCCTTCCAGAGCCCCCCCATCAAGACACAGAAGCCCAGGCTACCCCTCCCCTTGTGGGGCATCAAAGGAGGGCAGAGACAACTCTTCCCCACTACCCTTTGGTACTGAGGACTGAACCTAGAGGCATTCTACCACTGCGCTACACCCCAGCTCCCCACTTTTGTGTGGTACTGGGATGGAACCCAGGAGTCTTCTACCTACAGGCTACACCCCCAGCTCCATTTTATTTTTTATTTGGACAGAGGGTCTCACTAAGTTGCAGAGAGCCTCACTAAGTAGCTGAAACCTGGAGGATCACAGTTCGCGGACAGCCTCAGCTACTCAGTGAGGCCCTCTGCAACTCAGTGAGACCCAGTTTCAAAATAAAGAATAAAAACTAGGGCAGGGGGTGTAGCTCGGAGGTCGAATGTCCCTGGGTTCCATCCCCAGACCCGCAAAAAAAAAAAAAATTAAAAGGGCTGGGAGTTTAGCTTGCAGGTAGAATGCCCCTAGGTTCCACCTCCAGTACAAATGTGTGTGTGTGTGTGTGTGTGTGTGTGTGTATGTGTGTATGTGTGTGTGTGTGTGTGTGTGTGTGTGTGTGTGTAAATACAAAAGGCTGGGCTGTAGCTTGCAAGTAGAATGCCCGAGTTCCATCACTAGTACCACAACATAAATAAATATAAAAAAGGACTGGGATGTACTTAGAGATAAAACCCTGAACTCAATCTCTGAAACAAACAATAAGCTGCGCATGGCGCCTGCCTGTCATCCCAGGATTTGTGAGGCTGAGATGGGGGCTCACAGGTTGCAGGCCAGCCTCCTCCATTTAGAGAGGCACTCCGCAATTTAGCAAGACAATGTTTCCAAATTAAAAAAAAAAAATAGGGCTGGGAGTGTAGCTTGGAGGCAGAATGCCTCTGGGTTCAATCCCCAGTACCATGAAGAGGAGGAGGAGGAGGAGGAGGAGGAGGAGGAGGAGGAGGAGGAGGAGGAGGAGGACGACGGCACAGCCTGGACTTTTCGCTTCCCACCTGCTTCTGCCTGGACACAGCTGCCTGTGCAGGGCCATGGCCTCTTCCCCAAGGCGCTGTGTACACAGGTCACACCAGCAGCTGCTCAAGGCTGCACTTCCACAGTGTGCCTGTCTGAGCCTCAGTTTCCCCATCTGGACAGGGCGGAGTGGCCCCAACTGCTGGCCCCCTGCATCCTCCCTCCACAGAGGCCCTGGTCAGGGAGGAGGAGGATGCTCTGACTGGCCCTGCAGGATTGCAGCTGGAGCTGGATCTGTCTTCTCCCAGCCAACCAGGCCTTGGGCACCCCTCCCCAGCAGGGGGGCGCCGCCCTGCTGTGGCTGCCCTGTCTGGCAGGCAGCAGAGACCATGGGACAGCGGGGGAGGGGGCACCCTGGCCTGCTGCCTCCAGGCACCTGTCTTGTTACACCCCAAGCTCTCAAACCCCAGCCGTGACCTTGGGGCTCTGTGGCTCCCACTGAGGCTAATCAAGGCCTTGGGTTTTGCATCCAGACAGCTGGGCCTCCCCAGCCCCATGCCTCCCCCAGCCGTCCCAGCAGCCTGGGGACTCAGGTTTGCTCCAATCCCAGCCCAAGAAAATCAAGGCGGGTGGGGGCCGGCCCGAGGTCAGGCAGACTCAGCCCTTGGCGGCTGGAGCAGCTCAGACTGTGGGAACGTCCTCCTGCCAGGGCATCGGCCCTCTCCCACATGGCCGGAGGAGAGCAGAGCCTGTTCCGGCCAGGGAAGGCTGGTCAGAGCAGCTGGCGCCTGCAGGGCGGCCTCAGGGTCACCGGTGCCATTGCCCCCAAGTGGCTCTGCTGGGCTCGACTTCCCTGGGAGGCTGGGGGTGGAAGCCTCACCCTTTGGAAAGCCCAGAGTCTGAGGATGGTGGAGGTGGCTCTCGCACCCAGATCCTGGGGCCAAGCCAGACACTGGGCTAGACAACTGGAAAAGGGGCCCGGGAAGGTAGGGGTCTTCTAGAAACTCAGCTGGCCTCTACCTGTGCCCTTGTGCTGGGGCGCACATTCTGTGTGTGTGGATCTTGGGAACGGACATGGGGACCTCCACCTGTTCACTGTCAGATGAGGCCAAGCTCTTAGGCCAGGCGTGCTGGCACACACTTGCAATCCCAATATTTGGGAGGCTGGGACAGGAGGATCACAGTTTGAGGCCAGCCTCAGCTAATTAGTGAGGCCCTTTACAACTCAATGAGGCCATTTCAAAATAAAAAAGAAAAAATATGTCTGGGGATGTAGCTCAGACGTCCCTGGGTTCCATCCCCAGTACTGCAAAAAAAAAAAAAAAAAAAAAAAAAAAAGGAGGCCAGGCTCAGAAAGCAGCCACTTCCCCAGGTCCCCCAGCCCCTGGCCAGGCAGCTTCATGCCAAGCCCCAGCGTGCCCTGGTCAAGCAGGCCGAGCCCACTAGGCTCACCTCAGCAGAGACCAGCACCTTGCTCCGGGCCAGGCTGCTCCAGCCACCAGCGTGTATGCCGGGCGCCCCTGGGCCAGGGGCAGGAGGCTCCAGGCTCCCCGAGCTTCCCCATCCGGCCCCCACCACCCAGGGAGGGGCGGCGGGCAACTCCGCAGTGTGGACCCATCTTCACGGTTCTCAGGGCTCCAGCAGGTTTGAGCAGGGCTCAGAGCCCGGCCCGAGGGCAGTGGTCGGAGGGGAAGAAGCAGGCTCCCAAGGGACCACTGTGGCCGGGGACGCCCAGAGCCGACCCCGTGCAGGGCCTGGACCCAGAGGTCACACTCAGCGGAGGGTACTCCCTGAGAGTCAGGCTCCGTCCTGCTCTCCCTTCCCATAGTACCCAGAACACCCAAGTGATGTCCAGCCTCTTGGGATCCCACAGTCCTCCCCACACCCAGCAGGCCTTGCAATAAGCCACCACATGCTAGCTGTGACCACCCAGCCCTGGGATGGCTTCGCCACCTGGCTGTCCCCACCCTCCCAAGTCACCGGCCATTACCTGCAGGACCAGCTGCTGCCAGGCCATTGGCAGGGGCTGCCCGCTGGCCACGCCACCGCTGCCCATGCCGGGGTGCTGGGCACGCTCCAGCTGCCGAGCCACATGGCGCCGCTCCTGCTCCAGCGCCCGCGTCAGCCTCTCGAAGCGGGCCTCCTGCTCCTTCACCGAGGCCAGGATGCTGGTGGCTGAGTACACGTTGCCGTCCTCCATGACCAGGGCGCCGGCCAGCTGTGGGCAAAGTGGGGAGGCTGAGGGTGGGGCGGCGCAGCGCCGGGAGCCACCGAGGGCCCCGCCCGCCGCACATCAGCGAGCCGGGCTCCCGCTCGGACCCGGCATCCTGCTCTCTGGAGGGAGGATGCATTGATTACGTTCTAAATTAAAAGCCATTAATCTGCAGCTGGCCGGAAGCAGCTCCTCCCTACGAGGCTCAGGGCTCAGACCAGGTCCAGCGAGCGCTGGACTGTGGGTGTCTCGGAGCCGACAGAAGGGCAGGAAGAGCTGGTGTGAGGGACCCTCTGCTCCCCACAGCAGATGCCAACTCAGGGGACCACCAATCTCCATCTCAGCGAGGTGGACAAAGATGCCCAGAGAGGCTCAGGGGCCACATGTAGCCCAGCAGCCAATGGGCAGGGAGAGCCTGGGATGCCCAGGCAGTGACCACTGGCACAGGGCACCTGGTAGTGATGGTCTATGGACCAGGGGTCCGGCCCCCAGACACAACCCCCTGAGGGAACTAGGAGCAGCGTCTGCCTCACAGGGCCAAGTGCAAACTGAACTGGCTCAAGTCCTGGCCAGGTGTGATACCAGTACCTGGGAGGCTGAGACGGGAGGGTCACAGGTTCACGGCCAGCCTCAGCAACTTAGCGAGGCCCTCTGCAACTTAGACCCTGTTTCAAAATAAAGAATATAAAATAAGGTTGAGGGCGGAGCTCAGAGCTAGAATGCTGCTGGGTTCTATCCCCAGTACTGCAAAAATAAGTAAGTCCTGGCCAGGGCTGCCTCCAGTTTAGAGGCCCTGTTCCCAGGTGCTGCCGTGTGAGACCCACCCAGAAGCACAGGCCAAGCGCCTGGCATCTGAGGCCCAGCAGCCTGGGGAGGCCAGCCCCACCCAAGCCGGCCCAGGGAGCAGGCGGGGGGCGGTGGGGGCTTGGCATTTCTAGTGACAGGCCAGCACTTTCTCTGCCGCTTGCTCCCTGGCTGACCGGTGTGTTTGTTTTGCAGACAATGAGAAGCAGGCCAAGTATGCGGCGCGCAGACAGGCTCGCAGCAGCGGGGACTGGCCATGAGGTCACAGCACCCCGAGCTCGACATGTGGCTTGAAGCCAGTGCTGCTTGGGGCCTGCTCTTAGCTGGTCCCTTGCCAGCCCACCGCGGCCAACTCTAATGGACCCCTTGATCCTATATCACAAAGAGCCTGTTGAAGAAAGGGGAGGCTCTAAGGGGCTAGTAGCGTGGCACATTCCTGTAAGAGGAGGATCACAGGTTCAAGGCCAGCCTCAGCCACTTAGAGAGACCCTTGGCAACTTAGACCCTATTTCAAAATGAAGAGGGAGGCAGAGGCCAGAGGTTCGCAGTTCATGGACAGCCTCAGGTACTTAGTGTGGCCCTCCGCAACTCACTGAGACCCTATGTCAAAAAATAAAAAGAATCCGGGCGTGGTGGCGCACGCTTGTCGTCCCAGCTTTTGGGAGGCTGAGACAGGAGAATCGCAGTTCGCGGACAGCTCCAGCTACTACTTAGTGAGGCCCATTGCAACTCAGTGAAACCCTGTTTCAAAATAAAGAATAAAAAATAAGGACGGGAGCCGGGCGTGGTGGCGCACACTTGTAATCTCAGCATTTGGGAGGCTGAAACCAGAAAATCGCGGTTCGTGGACAGCCTCAGCTACTTAGTGAGCCCCTCTGCAACTTAGTGAGACCCGGTTTCAAAAAAAAGAATAAAAATAGGTCAGGGGGTGTGGCTCGGAGGTCAAATGCCCCTGGGTTCCATCTCCAGACCCGCACACACACAAAATAATAATAATAATAATAATAATAATAATAATAATAATAATAATAATAATAAGGCTGGGGATATAGCTCAGAGGTAGAATGCTCCTGGGTTCCATCCCCAGTACTGCCAAAAAAATAAAAATAAATAAATAAATAAATAAATAAACAAGCCAAGGGCCAAGCATGGTGGTACACATTTGTAATCCCAATTTTTGGGAGATTGAGACAGGAGAATCACAGGTTCAAGGACAGCCTCAGCAAGTAGTGAGATTCTTATCAATCAAGCAAGTTCTTCTTTCTTTCTTTTTCTTTCTTTCTTTTTTTGAGGTACTGGGGATAGAATGCAGGGGCATTCTACCTCTGAGCTATACCCCAAGCCCTATTTTTTGTGTGTGTGGTACTGGGGATGGAACCCAGGGGCTTTTCTACCTCTGGGCTACACTCCCAGACCTATTTTACACTTTATTTGGAAACAGGGTCTCACTAAGTTGCCGAGAGCCTCACTAAGTAGCTGAGGCTGGCTTTGAACCTGTGCGATCCTCCTGTCTCAGCCTCCCAAGTGCAGGGATTACAAGCGTGCGCCACCTTGCCCAGCTGAAGCCCTTCTACCTCCGGGCTACACTCCCAGACCTATTTTCCTATTTTTAAATTTTTATTTTGGAAACAGGATCTCCTAAATCAGCATGCACGTCTGGCTTCGAACCTGCGTGATCCTCCTGTGTCTGCCTCCCAAGCCCGGGGATTACAAGTGTGCGCCACCACACCCGGCGAAACTGTGATCTTTCTGTCTCAGCCTCCCAAATGCTGGGATCACAAGCATGCACCACCACACCTGGCAATATCCAGTTTTTAAAAAAATGATAAAATAGGGCTGGGAGTATAGCTCAGAGGGAAAATGTTTTGGGTTCAATCCCAAGTACTAAATAAATAAATAAATAAATAAATAGTCAGGAGCCAGGTGTGGCGGCACACACTGTATTCCCAGTACTTAGGAGGCTGAGGCAGAAGGGTAGCAGGTTCAAGGACAGCTTCAACCAAACAGCCATGTAACAAGGTTCTTAGCAACTTGAGCAAGACCCTATATCAAAACAAAAATCTTTCTTTTGTGTGTGTGTGAGTGTATGGTACTAGGGACAGAACCCAGGAGCCTTCTACCTCCAGTCTATACCCCAGCCCTGCTTTTTATTTTATTTGGAAACAGGGTCTTGCTAAATTGCTGAGGCTGCCTTTGAACCTGTGATCCTTCTGTTTCAGCTTCCCAAGCACCAGGATTACAGGCATATGCCACCACGTCCTGCAAAAATAAAAAAGGACTTGAGGATGTACCTCGGAAGTAGAATTCCTCTGGGTTCGACCTGTAATAAATAAAACAAAACAAAACACAATAAAAATAAATAAACAAACAAACAAATAAATAGAATGCCCTTTAATCCCCAGTACAAAAGAGACGGGGGAGGCCCCTATATGAGAATGTCATTCGCAAGGTGACAGCCACAGAGGGCCGCCCTCCCTCTCCCTGGACTAGATGGGGTCAGATGTAAGACGGGGCTGGGACATCATGGGGGCAGTCCTGCCACACCACTAGGGAGACAGAGGCCCAGTGAGGCCAGAGGCCAGGGGGCCCACGGCTGCTCTTCCTGTCCTCAGCGCCTGTCAGAATCCACTGTCCATGTGACCTTGCAGGCGCCCAGTGGGTGGAGGAGCTGTCAAGTTGGCCAGGGCAGAAGAATGACCCTAACTCTCTTTCAGGGAGAGGTGGCCCTGCTGGGGAGACTAGCGGGGTGTGAGGGGCAGCCGGGGTCCTCTGGCCAGCACAGCACACAGGGCCCTCCAGTGCATTTCAGCACACAGGCGCAGCCTGGGGCGCAGACACACGGCCTTATAAAGGTATGGACTGGGCCAGGCGTAGTGGCTCACACTTGTAACCCCAAGCCTGGAGAGGCTGAGATAGGAAGGTCACAGGTTAGAGGCCAGCCTTGGCAATTTAGAGAGGCCCTCCCTCAGCAACCTAGCGAGATCTTGTTTCAAACTAAAAGCCTGCACAGTGACACACACCTGTAACCCTAGTACTTGGGAGGCTGAGACACGAAGATTGTGGGTTTATGGCCTGTCTTGGCAACTTAGACCCCCAGCAACTTAGTGAGACCCTGTTTCAAAATAAAAATAAAAAATAGGGCTGGGGCCGGGTGTGGTGGCACACACTTGTAATCCCCGGGCTTGGGAGGCTGAGACAGGAGCATCGCACGGGTTCGAAGCCAGCCTCAGCTACTTAGTGAGGCTCCCAGCAACTTAGTGAGACCCTGTTTCTAAATAAAATATAAAATAGGTCTGGGTGTGTAGCCCGGAGGTTCCACCCCCAGTAAAAAATAAATAAATAAAAATAAGATAGGCCTGAAGGTGTAGCTGAGAGGCAGAATATCCTGAGGATCAGTCCTTAGTACCAAAAGAAAAACAAAACAAAACAAAAAGTAAGAGCCGGGCGTGGGCGCACTTGTGATCCCCGCACTTGGGAGGCTGAGACAGGAGGACCGCAGGTTCGCAGCAGGCCTCAGCTACTTAGTGAGGCCCCCCGCAACTTAGTGAGAGCCTGTTTCAAAACAGAGAATATAAAATAAGACTGGGGCTGTGGCTTGGAGGTAGGACGCCGCTGGGCTCCCTCCATCCCCAGTACCACAAAAAAAGAGCACAGGTGTGACGAAGGCACCATGGAACCCAGAAGGACGTGGTGGGCGTCCTGGGACAGCGGGGGTGACTGGAGGGAGTCCTGTTTGCAGAGTCAGCCCGTATTAATCAGCACAGAGCGGCAGAAGGGACCAGGCACTGCCGCCGGGCCCTGCTCAGCACCCGAGAGAGGACCCTGGGCCTCTAGAACAGGAGGCTGCCTCCGCCCCTCCTGACTGTGGTTCCTCCCAGTGGCCTGGCCAGCCCCCATCCCAGCAGGGCCACGCCGGGGCTGCGGACGCTGAGCACAGCTTCCCTGCCCGACCCCACGCCCAAGCCAGCCCAGCTCTGGGGTCCCAGGAGGCCCACCCTGAAGGGGGCCCCGCTGGCTCCCGCTGGGAGCTGGCTGGGTGCCCAGAATCTGAGGCTGCAGCCAGAAGGTGGCCAAACCTCACAATGGTTTGCCGCTGCCCGAGTCTGCTCACTTAGAGAGAAATGACTGCATGTCTCCCAGGTAACGCCCCTAAACACGGCCGGAGGGGGTAGAGTCCTGGCAGTGTGGGAGAGCACAGTCCAGGGGCTGGGCGCCGCCCTTCACAGGCTCCGTGCTGTGGCCTCTGGGCAGGGCAGGCCAGGCCGGTACCCCACGCCTGCGGGCCGCCTGGGCCGTGCACGGAAGCCACGGAAGCCCGGGCGGGTACAGGGGCCCCGGGCCCAGCACCCCAAACAACAGCTCTTCCAACGGTAACTCAAAATGCTTTTTCAATATTAAAACAATAAATACGCAGTGTCAGGGAAAACAAAATGTGCATGAATTTTTAAGATTGACCACGGCGACTTCAAAGTTGTTTTTCCTGGCTGGGGCACAGAGCTGCGGATCCGGGCTGGGGGTGGGTCCAGGAGCTCCTGGGGCAGGCAGGGGAGCGTGACACTGTCCTCAGCTGACCCCGCCTCCTCTCTGGCGATGCCCTTGCGCGTCCTCTCTGGCGATGCCCTTGCGCGTCCTCTCCTCCCCTGGAAGGCCCAGCACTGCCCACAGGCTGGACCCCGAAGACCCTAGCTAGAACCCATAACCAACTCCAGGCTTCCCAAAGAGGAGGCTACTGGGTGTGTGTGCACGTGTGTGTGTGTGTGTGTGTGTGTGTGTGTGTGTTGCTGGGGATGGACCCCAGGCATTCTACCTCCAGGCTATACCCTCAGTCCTATTATATGTTGAAACAGCGTCTCACTGGGTGACTGAGGGCCTCACTAAGTTTCTGAGGCTGGCCTCAAACTTGTGACCCTCCTATCTCAGTTCCCCAAGTACTGGGGTGACAGGCATGCGCCACTATGCCCAGCTTATTTTTTATTCTGAAACAAGGTCTCACTAGGTTGCCGAGGGCCTCACTAAATTGCTGAGGCTGGTCTCGAACCTGTGATCCTCCTGTCTCAGCCTCCCAAGTACGAGGATTGCAGGCCTGCAGCAGGACACCCGGCTAGGAAGCTGCTTGTTGGTAAATGTGCCTCCCGTGGGGTTGGCTTGTCAGTACTGTGGGAACAGCCCGGCAGCCCACACAGGACCAGGTGACAACACAGATATCCAAGCCGGAAAATATGGCCAACCTGACCGAGGGGCTAGGAAGATCAGGACCAAGAGTAAACCCTGAAAAACTTGACTGCGAGCTGAAGCGCTCTGGCCGGGGTGGCCACGCCTCCAACCCCAGCCTTGGGGTCGCAGGTCAGAGGCCAGCCTGGGCACCTCAGCAAGATGCTGTTTCTTTTCTTTTCTTTTCTTTTCTTTTCTTTTCTTTTCTTTTCTTTTCTTTTTAGTGGTACTGAGGTGGAACCCAGGTGCTTTCTACCTCCGGGCTCTACTCCGAGGCCTATTTTATATTTTATTTGGAAACAGGGTCTCACTAAGTTGCTGAGAGCCTCACTAAGTAGCTGAGGCTGGCTTCGAACCTGCGATCCTCCTGTCTTCGCCTCCCAAGCGCGGGGATTACAAGCGTGGCCACCACGCCCGGCTCAAGATGCTGTTTCAAAATTTAAAAAAAATTTAAAAATCCGGGCGTGGTGGTGCACGCTTGTGATCCCAGCATTTGGGAGGCTGAGACCGGTTTCGTGGACAACCTCAGCTACTTGTGAGGCCCTCTGCAACTTAGTGAGACTCAGTTTCAAAATAAAGAATAAAAGCCGGGCGTGGTGGCGCACGCTTGTCATCCCCGCGCTTGGGAGGCAGAGACAGGAGGATCGCGCAGGTTCGAAGCCAGCCGCGCGCGCTGGCTTAGGAGACCCTGTTCCCAAATAAAAATGTAAAAATAGGTCTGGGAGTGTAGCCCGGAGTAGAAGGGCTTCCAGGAACCCCAGTACCACCAAAACAAAACAAAAAACAAAAAACAAAAAAAAAAGAATAAAAAATAGGACTGGGGGTGTAGCTCGGAGGTAGAACGCCCCTGGGTTCCATCCCCAGTAGTACAAAAAAAAAAAAGGACCAATGGGAAGACAGAGGGGAGGCGAGCCCACCAGGGGGTGGCTTCACAGACAGGGAGGGATGGGTGTGGGTGCAGGGAGGCCGGGCGTAGTAGGCTGGGCAGAAGATGGAGTGCGCGGACAGGTGTGTGCAGAGGCGGTGGGCAAGGAGATAAGCCGAGCGGAGGCGGAGGGCAGTTAGAGAGGCCGGTGGCGGGTGGATGGATGAAAGACGGGCGAGAAGACTGGACGGATGGCCGGAGGCTGGAGCGCCAGGGAGCGGCGAGGGAGTGAGCAGCCCGTCGGGCGTGGACGGGGTGTGAGTGGCTTGCCGAGACCCAGAGGGTGAAGTGCGGCCCGCAGCCCATGTGGCCCATGCGGGCGACGTCTCAGGAAAGCACAGGCATCGCCGGAGGAGCTTGGGCTGGGAGCAAATCCTTCCCCAAAACCAAAACCCGACGTTTGACGTCTTCTTGCTGACCCAGACATTCCTCCTTGGAGAGTCCAGCCAAAGCCCTGCTCCGGAAAATCAAATTACAGGGCCCCATCCAATCTGGGTTGAGGAATTAGAGGAATTTCCTAAGGGTCAGGCCAATGGGGGCAGGCAGGGGCCAGGGCCCCAGGCCCAGCCCTGGCCAGGCGCATCCTGAGGATGAGGACAAGACACCAGAAAAGGACCCAGGGGTTGAACCAGGCCTAGCGGAGCCCATACCCATTCTCTCTACCCTGGTAGCCAGGCAGGGCGGCACACGCCTGCAATCCCAGTGCTCTGGAGGCTGAGACGGGACAATCACAGATTCAAGGCCAGCCTCAGCAACTCGTTATCAAGGCCCTCAGCAACTTAGTGAGACCGTGTCTCAAAGTTAAAATGAAAGGAGAGCTAGGGACGTAACTCAGAGATAGAATGTCCCTGGGTCCAATCCCCTCTGCCAGCACCACAATGAATAAATGAATAAAAATAAAAACAAATACTTTAAAAGGACCAGGATTAGCCAAGCATGGTGGCAAACACCTGTATTCCCAATGCTTGGAAGGCTGAGTCAGGAGGATCCCGTGGTCAAGGACAACCCTGGAAAACCTAGGGAGACCCTGTTTTAAAATAAAACGTAAGTGCTAGATGTGGTGGTACTTATAATCTTAGTATTTGAGAAGCTAAGACAGGAGGACCACAGGTTTGTGGCTAGCCTCGGCTACTTAGCGAGACCCTGCTTCCAAATTAGAGATAAAATTGGGCTGGGGGTTTTACTTGGAGGTAGAATGCCTCTAGGTTCAATTCGCAGTAACACACACACACACACACACACACACACACACACACACACACACACACAATGCCGGGTGTGGTGATACATGCCTATAATCCCAGTACTTGGGAGGCTGAGACAGGAGGATCTCAGGTTCAAAGCCAGCCCTGGCAACTTAGTGAGGCTCTCAGCAACCTAGTGAGACCCTGTTTCCAAATAAGAAATAAAATTGGGCTGGGGTCTGGGTTCAATCCTCAGTGCAAAATTAAGTTAGATAAAAATAAATAAAATAATGCTGGGGGTGTGGCTCCAAGATAGAATGCCTCTGGGTTCAACCCTGAGTACCAATAAGTAAATAAATAAAAATTAAAAATAAATATAAAAATAAAATTGGGCTGGGATGTAGCTTGGAGGCAGAACACCTCTGGGGTTCAATCTCCAGAATCAATCAATCAATCAATCTCTCTCTCTCTCTCTCTCTCTCTCTCACACACACACACACACACACACACACAACTTAACCAAGCCACATGGTCAGAGATAAGACCTCAGATAAGAAGTGTGGAAGTGCTGGTGTGCGCGGGCTGGCACAGGGACGTCTGGAGGCCCCACGTGTCCAGGCCAGGATCGTGGCAGGGCGGGGTCCTGGCACCGGCGGCTGCTCCAGGGCCCCACACAGTCCTGTGCGGGTCTGTGTCCTACAAGGAGCATGAGCTACAGACACAATCAGAGCCAAGAAAAGGAAAGCTGGGTATGGTGGCACACGCCTGGAACCCTAGTACTCGGGAGGCTAAGAGAAGGATTGCAGGTGTGAGGATAGCCTCACCAAAATAAAAATGGCTGGGAGTGTAGCTTGGAGGTAGAACATCCCTGGGTTCAATCCCTAGGACCATAATAGAAGAAAGAGAAAGAGAAAGAGAAGAGAAGAGAATGTCTGTCCCGTCAGAGGCCGCACACATGGAGACAGATAATTAGCTCCCCAGGGGCCAGGGCGGGCCCACAGCCTGCTGTCAGGGAAGCGGCTGGATTTTCAGGCAGCCCGGAGAGCTGTAATCAGATTCAGCCTGGAAATTAGATTTCCTGGGGGCAGAGGAGGCAGCCACAGGGGACCAGACGCAGGGGGGGTGGGGAGGCCTCCAGGGGAAAGGCCCTAGTCCAGGTCCAAGGAACCCTCTCAGGACACCGGAGGCCAAGGGAAGGCCTGGGCAGAGGCCAGACTCATCGGCCCAGGACAGGAGGCTTCCGGAGGGAGGTCTGGGGAGACCGGGGCTATGTGCAGGTGGACACAGGAGGCTGGAGGCCAGGCCAAAGCAGGGACAGCGCTGAGGGCCAGGCATGGCTCTGGCGTATCGGTGGTCGCGGTGAATATCTGAGCTGGTGTCCTGCAGGGGAGGCCAGAGCCTTGGGTGGGGAGCGCTGGGCCTAAGATCCCCTACTCCCCAGGTCAAGGGTGCAGCCCTTGGTTCTCTGGGTTCCCTGGGACCTGCCTGTCTGTGGGCACAAGCACTTCAGGGTGGACAGGAGACCCCGGCACCAGGCTGGGGTTTGGGGTGGTCCCCACCCCTGCCCTTCTGTGCTTCTGGGGCCTCTGCAACAGCTGGCCTGGCCTAAGGCCGCAGGGCCACCCGGCACACCAGGCAGAGCACCAGGGGGCTGCACCACAGGCTCAGCCCACCCACTGCATCCGGACCCAGAAGCCCCAGCCTCATGGTGGAGAGGGATCAGGCACAGGTGGCAGAGCTGCCACCTCCACTCCCTCTTCTGAGGGGTACCCAGCATCAAGGTACTGTGCAGACTCCCCCATCTCAGGGAGGCAGACACTGCAGCGGAGCCCCCTCCCTCCCGCAGGCACGCACTGGGGTGGGCGGGCGTGGGACCAGAGCATTCCTGAGCAGGGGACCAGGCTCACAGCCAGGCTGGGCCAATCACAGACGAGCCCAGGGCGTGGGAGCCCTGCCCCTCCGGACAACCCGATGGCCTCCGGGAGGCCCAGGCAGGGACTGCTGTCCTGCCAGTGGCTGTGGCCGGGTCCCAGCAGGTGCGGCAGTCACTATGGCTGCCGCCAGCCTATGTGCTCCGTGCCCTGGGCCAGGAATGCCCTTGCCTCCCCCCGTCCCGACACGGGTGGACCCTCCTGCAGCCCCCATCACCATGGTAACACCCAGGCTTCTCCAGAGGGACAGAGTGTCTTTGTGGGGACACAAAGCCCCTTTGAGGGGTGGTGGGGGTGCAGGTCCTGGAAGCCTGTGGCCACAGAGCCTGGGGTGAGGGAGCCCCTCCCCTGGTCCGGCCTCCTCCCGGGGTTACAAAGCCAGGAACCTGGGGGGGGGGGGGTGGCTGGTAGGTACAGGCAGGCGGGGGTCTGGTATCATCTGCTCCAGCTGTCCACAGAAGGGTCCCCGGGATAGACCAGACCAGGGCAGGCAGAGACCCACAGCACAAGCAGCGGCTCTCTGTAGGGGAGGGGCCTTTCCACTAGCCCCAGAATGTTTTTTTTTTTGCAAGGGTTGATACAGGGGTTGCAGCCGGGCCATTCTACTTCTGAGCTACAACCCAAGACTTTTTTTGTGTGTAGTACTAGGGATGGAATCCAGGGTTATTCTACCTTCAAGTTACACCCCAGTCCTATTTTTTTTATTCTTTCTTTCTTTCTTTCTTTCTTTCTTTCTTTCTTTCTTTCTTTCTTTTCTTGGTGGTACTGGGGTTCCTGGAAACCCTTCTCCGGGTTACACTCCCAGACCTATTTTATATTTTTATTTGGAAACAGGGTCTCTTAAGCCAGCGAGGCTGGCATCGCACCAGCGCGATCCCCCTGTCTCTGTCTCCCAAGCGCAGGGATTACAAGCGTGTGCCACCATGTCCGGCTTTATTCTTTATTTTGAAGCAGGGTCTGAGTTGCAAAGGGCCTCATTATGTAGCTGAGGCTGTCCACGATCCTCCTGTCTCAGCCTCCCAAATGCTGGGATTATAAGTGTGTGCCACCATGACAGGCTTTTTTTTTTTTTTTTTATTGCAGTACCAGGGATGGAACCCAGGGGCATTCTACTCCCAAACTACATGCCCAACCCTACTTTTTACTCTTTATTTTGAAACAGGGTCTTACTAAGTTGTGGAGGACCTCACTAAGTAGCTGAGGCTGGCCATGAACCTGCGATCCTCCTGTCTCAGCCTCCCAAGGACTGGGATTACAAGCGTGTATCACCATGCCCAGCTAATATTTTGTTTAGAAACAGGGTTTAATAGGTTGCTGAGTCTCCATACGTTGCTGAGACTGGTCTTGAACCTGTGATTCTCTTGTCTTAGTCTCCCAAGTACTGGGATTACAGGCGCGAGCCACCATGCGCTCTGGGAACTTTTGCTTGATGGGGCTGGGCCTGGGGACAGTGTTGGGCTGGGCAGCCAGTGGACACTGGGGGCAGGAAGTTCCCAGCAGGTGCACAGACAGCTGACAGGACAGGAGGGGACAGCTGGTCCCACCCAGCTCAGCGTCCCCTCTCTTCTCCGGACTCCACTCTCCCTTGCTGTAGGGAACCCCAACTTCCCATGCCTGCCCCGGGAGAACATGGCCAGCCCAGCTGTGATGCCTGGAGCCTCTGTGTGGTCAGTACCCTAGAACAGGCCCGGAGAGGAAGGGACCTCCCAGCCAGGCACAGTGGCACTTGCCTGTGATCCCAGTACTTGGGAGGCTGACACAGGAGGATCGCAGGTTGCAGCCAGCCTCAGCTATTTAGCAAGACCAACAACTTAGTAAGATCCCGTTTCAAAATAAAAGGGCCTACGGATATAGCTCAGAGGCAGAATACCCCTGGGTTCAATCACCACTACCAAAAAAAAAAAAAAAAAAGAGGGAGCCTTACCAGGTCTCAATGTGGACCCTACACATGGGGCTGGGCCAGTGCAGACCCCCCCCCCAAGGCAGCTTGGCCTACACTCACTCCCCAGTCATGGGGGCTGGCAGGGCCAGCCACACCCCAGCAGGCCCTAGTCCTGCAGCCCTCCGCGCTGGCCTGAGGGTCCCTGCCCACTGCTGCTGATGGCGCTTGGCAGTGCCCTGCATGCTGGGCTCCCTGCCGGGGAGGCCACTCACAGGGCAGTGACCTCAGTCTGACCCCCGGTGGCTTTGCTAACTAAGCCCCTGGGGGGGCAGTCACAGGCCTTAGCGGGCCTTGTGGGCTTTGTGAGCAGACACGAGGGCCCAGGGAGGGGAGCCAGTGGGCCACCCCAACTGGCCTGTGTCCCTGAGTCAGCAAGCACCCTGTGGGGACAGAGACACCCCCTATCCCTCCAGCCTGCTCTCCCTGCCAGATTCCGCTCCTGCTGAGGTTGGCAACACAAGATCCTGTCTGTGAGAGGGCGCCCAAGTCCCGCCCTCCGCAGCCTGCGCCTCCATCCCCGCCAGGTGGGGAGCTGGCTGCCTAAGGAGCGGCGCAGCAGGGAGGGGTCTGCCACATTCTCACTATTCTTTTTTCTGGACCCAGGATTGAACTCAGGGGTGATCTACTCCTGAGCTACACCCTCAGCCCTTTTTATTTACTTACTTTTGCGGTACTGGGGATGGAACCCAGGGGCATTCTACCTCCAAGCTACACCCCCAGCCCTATTTTTTATTCTTTATTTTGAAACAGGGTCTCACTGAGTTGCAGAGGGCCTCAATAAGTAGCTGAGGCTGGCTTCGAACCCGGATCCTCCGGTCTCAGCCTCCCACATGCTGGGATTACGAGCGTGCGCCAACACGCCTGGCTTTATTTTGAAACAGTCAGGCTACGTTGCTGAGGCCGGCCTCAAACCCTGGATCCTCAGATCTCGGTCCCAAGTCCTGGGATTCTGTGTGTGCGCCTGCCCGCCTGGCAACTCCTACCTTTTATATGCAAACAAAGCAATGGGAATGGACTCGGGATCTGTCCCTTCAGCCAGCTGACTCCAGCCCTGCAGTGCCCCCTTCTGGACACACACACACACACACACACACACACACACACACACACACACACACAGAGCAAGAGGGTACTGCAAGCACATGTATGCAACCACACACAACACAACATGTACACACAGCACACACCCACCTAGAGGAACCCTCCTTTGTGCCAAGGCACACTCCCATTGGTACCCATGTGGCGCCTGCCATACGTGCAAGACTGTGGCTCTTGGAGGGGCAGGAGGAACAGCGCTCAGCCGCCGCAGCTCCTGTTGAAGGTCCCACGGCGGCTCTCAGCACCAGGGCTGGCTGGCTGCCACCCAAGACCTCTGAGCCAGGCCCCACCTGCCTCTAGCACCACAAGGAATCCCTGGGTCTCATCCCTCTGTGACAGGTAGGGCCCAGGGACCCTGGCTTGCACAGGGAAGCTAACAAGGAGCAGTGCTCAAAGACCCTCCTAGCAGGGCAGAGTGGTTCACGCCTGCAATCCCAGTGCTTAGGAGGCTGAGATAGGAGGACTGCAGGTTCAAGCCCAGCCTTAGCAACTCAGCTGAAAAAGTAAAAAAGGGCTGGAGGTGTCGCTCAGAAGTAGAACATCCCTGGCTTAAATCCCTCATACCACAAAAAAGAAAAAGGTGAAAAAGGCGAAGACGGAGGAGGAGGAGGAGGAGGAGGAGGAGAGCAGGAGGAGGAGGAGGAGGAGAAGAGGAGCAGGAGGAGGAGGAGGAGAGGAGCAGGAGGAGGAGGAGGAGGAGAAGAGGAGCAGGAGGAGGAGGAGGAGAAGAGGAGCAGGAGGAGGAGGAGAGGAGCAGGAGGAGAAGGGGGAGCAGGAGAAGGAGGAGGAGGAGAGGAGCAGGAGGAGGAGGAGGAGAAGAGGAGCAGGAGGAGGAGGAGGAGAGGAGCAGGAGGAGGAGGGGGAGCAGGAGAAGGAGGAGGAGAAGAGGAGCAGGAGGAGGAGGAGAAGAGGAGCAGGAGGAGGAGGAGGAGGAGAAGAGGAGCAGGAGGAGGAGGAGGAGGAGAGGAGCAGGAGCAGGAGGAGGAGGAGAGGATCAAGAGGAGGAGGAGGAGGAGGAGAAGGGAGCAGGAGGAGGAGGAGGGAGCAGGAGGAGGAGGAGGAGAAGAAGAGGAGCAGGAGGAGGAGGAGGAGGAGAGGAGCAGGAGGAGGAGGAGGAGGAGAAGAGGAGCAGGAGGAGGAAAGGAGGAGCAGGAGCAGGAGGAGGAGAGGAGGATCAGGAGGAGGAGGAGGAGAGGAGGAGCAGGAGGAGGAGGAGAGGAGCAGGAGGAGGAGGGGGAGCAGGAGAAGGAGGAGGAGGAGAGGAGCAGGAGGAGGAGGAGGAGAAGAGGAGCAGGAGGAGGAGGAGGAGGAGAGCAGGAGGAGGAGGAGGAGGAGGAGGAGGAGGAGGAGAAGAGGAGCAGGAGGAGGAGAAGAGGAGCAGGAGGAGGAGAAGAGGAGCAGGAGGAGGAGGGAGAGCAGGAGAAGGAGGAGGAGGAGAGGAGCAGGAGGAGGAGGAGGAGAAGAGGAGCAGGAGGAGGAGGAGGAGGAGAAGAGGAGCAGGAGGAGGAGGAGGAGGAGAAGAGGAGCAGGAGGAGGAGGAGGAGGAGAAGAGGAGCAGGAGGAGGAGGAGGAGGAGAAGAGGAGCAGGAGGAGGAGGAGAGGAGCAGGAGGAGGAGGAGGAGAGGAGCAGGAGGAGGAGGGGGAGCAGGAGAAGGAGGAGGAGGAGAGGAGCAGGAGGAGGAGGAGGAGAGGAGCAGGAGGAGGAGGGGGAGGAGAGCAGGAGGAGGAGGAGGAGGAGAAGAGGAGCAGGAGGAGGAGGAGGAGAAGAGGAGCAGGAGGAGGAGGAGAGGAGCAGGAGGAGGAGGAGGAGAGGAGCAGGAGGAGGAGGGGGAGCAGGAGAAGGAGGAGGAGGAGAGGAGCAGGAGGAGGAGGAGGAGAGGAGCAGGAGGAGGAGGAGGAGAAGAGGAGCAGGAGGAGGAGGAGGAGAAGAGGAGCAGGAGGAGGAGGAGGAGAAGAGGAGCAGGAGGAGGAGGAGAGGAGCAGGAGGAGGAGGAGGAGAGGAGCAGGAGGAGGAGGGGGAGCAGGAGAAGGAGGAGGAGGAGAGGAGCAGGAGGAGGAGGAGGAGAAGAGGAGCAGGAGGAGGAGAGCAGGAGGAGGAGGAGGAGGAGGAGGAGAAGAGGAGCAGGAGGAGGAGAAGAGGAGCAGGAGGAGGAGAAGAGGAGCAGGAGGAGGAGAGGAGCAGGAGGAGGAGGGAGAGCAGGAGAAGGAGGAGGAGGAGAGGAGCAGGAGGAGGAGGAGGAGAAGAGGAGCAGGAGGAGGAGGAGGAGGAGAAGAGGAGCAGGAGGAGGAGGAGAAGAGGAGCAGGAGGAGGAGGAGAGGAGCAGGAGGAGGAGGAGAGGAGCAGGAGGAGGAGGAGGAGGAGGAGAGCAGGAGGAGGAGGAGGAGGAGAAGAGGAGCAGGAGGAGGAGGAGGAGAAGAGGAGCAGGAGGAGGAGGAGGAGAAGAGGAGCAGGAGGAGGAGGAGAGGAGCAGGAGGAGGAGGGGGAGCAGGAGAAGGAGGAGGAGAAGAGGAGCAGGAGGAGGAGGAGGAGAGGAGCAGGAGGAGGAGGGGGAGCAGGAGAAGGAGGAGGAGAAGAGGAGCAGGAGGAGGAGGAGAAGAGAGCAGGAGGAGGGGGGAGCAGGAGGAGGAGGAGGAGGGGGAGCAGCAGCAGCAGCAGCAGCAGCGGCGGGAACTTTAAGGCCCGGAGCAGCCACGGAGTCTTGCAGTCTGGCAGTGAACACCTCGCGCTGAGGAGCCCAGCTTGGCCAGACAACAGCTGCTAGCCGGAGCTATTCCTCCACAGGGCCCTGCGACTCCGAATTCACGGAGACAGAGACGGCGCCCGCCGGTTGTCTGGAACCGGTCTGGTCTCCGTCAACTGCCCGCGGGGAACATTTTTACTATCTTGGGAAATCACAGCTCTGTGGGTTGGTGACTGCAGCAGATAAGGTGTGAATCTGAGAATCATAAAACAAGATCCAACCAAATCGAATCACAAAGCAAAACAAAAAAACTCTGCTTGCCCTGTCACACCCTTTCTATTACCCAGTTTTTTGGTTTTTTTTTTTTTTTAAAAAAAAAAGGGAGCCTGGCGCAGTGGTGCACGCTGGTAATCCCAGCACTGGGGGCTGAGACAGGAGGACTGGATCCCAGGTCTGCGGCCAGCCTCCGCTACTTAGTCCCTGTTTCAAAATAAAAGATAAAATATAAATTGGGGTATAGCTCAGATGTAGAATGGCCCTGGGTTACATCCCCAGTACCACACACAACACAAATAGAGGTCTGGGGTGAAGACCAGAGGAAGAGCACCCGGGTTCGATCACCAGTCACACACACACACACACACACACACACACACAGAGTAATTTTTTTGTGTGAATGTGTGGTGCTGGGGATTGAACCTAGGGCATTTTACCTATGAACTACACCCCCAGACCTTTAAAAAAATTTTTAGTTGTTGGTTTTTTGGTTTTTTTTGGTGGTGGTACTGGGGTTCCTGGAAAACCTTCTACCTCTGGGCTATACTTCCAGACTATGTGTTTATATATATAATTTTTTTTTTAAACAGGGTCTTTTAAGCCAGAGAGGCTGGCTTCAAACCAGTGCAATCCTCCTGTCTCCGCCTCCCAAGCACGGGGATTACAAGCGTGCGCCACCACGCCTGGCTAGTTGTTGTTTTGAAAAAGGGTCTCGCTAGGTTGCTGAGTCTTGCAACATTTCAGAGGCTGTCCTCAAACCTGTGATCCTCCTATCTCAGCCTCAGTAAAAGAATATTATGAATAATTACACACCAACAAACTAAATAGCTGAGATGAAAGAGAGAAATGCATAGAATCACACAGCCTACTGGGACTGCATCAGGTTGAAATAATAAAAATACGAAAGCACTCGTCCTTCCTTGTCTCGTGGGGATAAATCTCCAGCCCCAGTGGACAGGGACGGCATTGTTCCTACATGCACACATTAGCAAGGGCTAAAGTTTAACTCTGTGTGTGGGGGGATACTGGGGACTGAACCCAGGGGTATTCTACCACCAAACTACACTTCCAGCCCATTTTGTTTTATCTTATTTATTTTTGTGGCACTGGGGACGGAACCCAAGGACATTCTACCTCCGGGCTGTACTCCCCGCCCTATTTTTTGATTCTTTATTTTGAAACAGGGTCTCACTGAGTTGCAGAGGGCCTCACTAAGTAGCTGAGGCTGTCTGCAAATGGTGATCCTCCTGTATCAGCCTCCCCAATGCTGGGATCCCAAGCGTGCGCCCCCACGTCTGGCTTGGAGATATTTCTTCAAGCACAAATACTCAGTGCATTGGTCTCACAGACAATTGCTCCTGGCAGACCAGCAAATGCCAAAGAAATGCTGCTGTCAGCCTGGAGGGAACGGCTGGCCTGTGGGTGCCCCTGCTCCTCTGCTGAGCCTCAGGGTCCCCAGGAGCGATGCTTCCCTCCCACTGTGGGGCCCACAGGGAAGGTGGTCTTCCATCCCCACACACCCCTGGCCCAGGCCGGGTCTGAGGCTGCAGGGGCCAGGTAGGGGGAGGAGGCCGCTGCAGAGGGGAGGCAGGTCCCTACGGGGTCCCAGCCGCGCTGACATAGCACCTGTCTCCCTGGGTGGCGATGGGTGCCCTGTCCTCAGCAGGCAGGAGGGACAGGTGAGGCTCTGCCTGTGCCCGTGACTGGGGGTGGGGCAGGAATTGGGGTCACTGGGCTCACAGGTTCTGTGCCGTGGGGCCAGAGCGCTTGGAACACACAGGCATAGCCAGGTGCGGCGGCACACACCTGTAATCTCAGTACTTGGGAGGCCGAGACGGGACAATTGTGAATTTGAGGCCAGCCTCAGCAACTTAGGGAGACCCTGATCCAAAACAAAATATAAAAAGGACTGGGAGCAGGCTGAGCGTAGTGGCACATGTTTATAATCCCAGTACTTGGGAGGCCGAGACAGGAGGATCGCAGGCTCATGGCCAGCCCTAGCTATTGGTGAGGCCCTCTGCAACCTAGTGAGACTTGTTTCAAAACAAGGAATAATAAATAGGGTTGGGGGTGTAGCCCCGAGGTCGAATGCCCCACCCACCCAGTACAATTTCCAGCACCCAGTACCGCAATAAAGCAAAACAAAAAGGCTGGGGTGTTGCTAGGAGTGCCCCTAGGTTTAATCCCTGTGGAAGGAAGGAGGGAAGTGGGGGAGGGCGGGCAGCCAGGTGTAATGGGCATACCTGTAATCCCAGCATTGGGAGGCTGACACAGGAAGAGGCCAGCCCCAGCAACTTATTAGACTCTCGGCAACTTAGAGAGAACCTGTTTCAAAATAAAAGGCACTGGGAGTGCAGCTCAGAGGCAGAATGCCCCTGGTTTCCACCCCCAGTACCATGCAAGAGGGAGAGAGGGAGGGGGAGAGGAGGGGAGGGGGAGGGAAAGCGTTAGCCCATACACTAGCAAGCACAGAACACGCTGGCCCAGCACCCGCCACCCTCCTCCTTCCGTCCCTGGCCAGGGTCCAGGGCCTCCGGCCACCTGCTGGCCTCTCCCACACAGCTGTCTACCTCCTAGACCGCAGCCCCTGTGCCCCACACCTTCCTGCCCACACCCCTCCCTGCCCACTCTTGCTCCCCACCTGTCAGGCCTCGGGGCAGAGTCCCCACACCTGTTCTGGCTCCCCGCAGACTGGGCGGCCCCGGTGCACTTCAAGGGCTATGGCTAAGGCCTCCCAGAGGGGAGGGCCCGCCACCCTCATCACCAGGGCCCATCGGTGGCTCACCAGGTGGCCTGCTGCCAGAGCGCTGGCACCACCAGACCTCCAACTACCTACGGACCCGCTGGGGGTGGGAAGGGACAGGCTGAGTGGATCAGCACCCAGCACCTGCGAGGCAGGCTCGATGGGGCCGTGCCCGGGCAGCCCAGGTTCTTGAGGACCAACCGTGTGCGGTGGGTCTGGGTACCTTGAAACAGTATTAGGAGAGATGTCTGGTCACACTGCCTGTCAGGGCACCCGGGTCCCATGTCACAGCCGAGGAGCGGTGGGAGGGGTCGGCCATGGCGGTGTCTGCCTTTCCAGTGGGGCCCAGGGTGGTTCCTACCTCCCCGTGGGCAGAGGTGGGCCTGGCCATCCCTCGAGTTGGGTTTCTGCGGGGCCCTGTGCAGGTTACTCTCCTGGACCCCACCCTGCCAGGACTCCAGGGGCTTCAACGTCAAACCCGCCTTGTTCAAAGACGACAGAGAAGGGCTCTGGGCCTGAGAGGTTTGCTGGGAGCGATGGAAACGGTCTGAGTGTCCACCAGGGACAGAGCACGATCCAGAGTGCTCTGAGTTCAAGCCTCAGTACCACAAAAATAAACGAATAGATAAATAAATAATGGAAAACGGGAGCCAGGTGTGGGGGCGCACACCTGTAACCCCAGGATTTGGGAGGCTAAGTCAGGAAGATCGTAGGTTCATGGCCAGCCTCAGCTGCTTAGTGCGGTGAGACCTTGTTCCAAAGAAAGAAACACTGGAAACTGGGCACATCCCTGTAATCCTAGCACTTGGGAGGTGGAGACAGGAGGACCGCAGGTTTGAAGCCTGTCTCAGCAACTTAGGGAGGCCCTCAGCAACTTAGTGAGACCCTGTTTCCAAATAAAAAACAAATAGGGCTGGACATGGTGGTTCATGCTTGTAATTCCAATACTTGGGAGGCTGAGACAGGAGGTTCCAGGACAGCTCCAGCAAGTAGGGAGACTCTCACCAATCTAGCGAGACCCTGTTTCAAAATAAAACTAAAAAAATAGCTGGGTGTGGTGGCACACGCTTGCAATCCCAGCATTTGGGAAGCTGAGACCTGGAGGATGGCGGTTCGCAGACAGCCTCAGCTACATAGTGAGGCCCTCTGCAACTCAGTGAGAGTTTCAAAATAAAGAATAAAAAAATAGGGCAGAGGGTGTAGCTCGGAGGTCAAATGCCCCTGGGTTCCATCCCCAAACCCGCAAAAATAAAAATAAAAATAAAAAATAGGGCTGGGGGTGAAACTTGGAGGTATGATGCCCCTCGGTTCAATGCTCAGTACCTCAGTACCAAAAAAACAAAAAAAAGTAAACAGGGGTAGAGAAAAAGAGAAAAGAGAGACAGACAGACAGACAGACATATGAATAACCAGGATTCCAGAATCAAAGACTGATGGCAAGGAAACCCCTACTTGGTGTGTGTTGTGTGTGCGCACACACACACGGGCACACATGTGTGGCACTGGGGATCAAATCCAGGGGCCTTCTACCTCCAAGCTACACCCCCAGCCCAATCTGCATATTTTATTTTGAAATAGGTCTCACTAAATAGCTGAGGCTGGCTGCAAACCTGCACTCCTCCTGTTCCAGCCTCCCAAGTCCTGGCGTCACACGTGTGAGCCACCACCACGCCCGGCCCTAACTGGCCCTTTTAACTAGACCAGTGAGTGCTGGCTGGGGACCAAGCGTCTGTCACCAGTGACAGCAAACTTGTGGCCTCAAGTATAACAACATTTCCAATTCCCAGTGACAAGATACGAGGCTAGAAACACTTCTAACACAACAGGAAAAACAAAGTTGAGCCTTCCCTGGTGCTCTTGTCAAAATAAATTCTAAAGTTGGGCATGGAGGCACACACTCATAATTCCAGCACTTGGGAGGATAAGACAGGAAGATTGCAGGTTCAAGGCCAGCCTCAGCAACTTTCAAATGGCAACCCTATTTCAAAATAAGAAGTAAAAAGGGCTGAGATGTAGTTTGGAGGTAGAATGCCCGTGGGTTCAATCCACAGTACCAAAATATAAATAAAAAACAAAAATTCTAAAACAGGATATGGTGGTACACGTTTGTAATCTCAGTGTTTGGAGGCTGAGACAGAAGGATCGCAGGTTTGAGGACAGCCTCAGCAAATAGTGAGACTCATCAACCTACAGAGACTGTTTCAAAACAAAAATAAAAAATAAGGCTGAGAGCCGGGCGTGGTGGCGCACGCTTGTCATCCCCGCGCTTGGGAGGCGGAGACAGGAGGATCGCGCAGGTTCGAAGCCAGCTGTGCTGGCTTAAGAGACCCTGTTTCCAAATAAAAATATATATTAAAAAAAAATAGGTCTGGGAGTGTAGCCCGGAGGTAGAAGGGCTTCCAGGAACCCCAGTACCACCAAAAAAAAAAAAAAAAAAGGCTGAGGGTGTAGCTCAGAGGTAGAATATCCCTGGGTTCAATCTCCAGTAGCACAATAAATAAATAAATTAATTAATTAATTAATTCTAGACGAATTAAGTGTGTGTGTGTGTGTGTGTGTGTGTGTGTTACTGGGGATTGAACCAAGGGTATTCTACCTCCAAGCTACAACCTGGTCCCCTTTCATTTTTTTTATTTTGAAACAGGGTCTCACTAGGCTGGTGAGCGTCTCAGTGCTTGCTGAGACTACCCTTGAACCTGTGATCCTCCTGTCTCAGCCTCCCAAACACTGATGGCAGGCGTGTGCCACCCCACCCAGTTTAAATGGGTTAAATCTTCAGCATAATGTTCTAAAGGAGAAACATGAGCTGGGCGTGGTGGCGTGCGCTTGTAACCCCAGCTTTGGGAGGCTGAGACAGGAGGACCGCAGTTGGTAGACAGCCTCAGCTACTTAGTGAGGCCCTTTGCAACTCAGTGAGACCCTGTTTCAAAATAAAGAATAAAAAATAGGGCAGGGGGTGTAGCTTGGAGGTCAAATGCCCCTGGGTTCCTCCCCCAGACCCGCTAAATAAATAAATAAATAAATAAATGAAAAACGCAGGAGAAAAGATGACAGACATGCATTTATATGTACCGTGGAGGACGGTACACCAAGCCAACGGAACAACTAAAAATATGAAAAAGTAGAGCCAGGCGTGGTGGCGCCGCCTGTCATCCAGAACTTGGGAGGCTGAGACTGGAGGATCACAGGTTTGAGGACAGCCTCAGCAAGTAGTGAGACTCTCATTAACCTAGCAGGATCTGTTTCAAAATAAAACTAAAAATAGGGCTGGGGGTGTAGCTTGGAAGCAGAAGGCCCCTGGGTCCAATCCCCAGTGCTGGAAAAAAAAAAAACATAAAAAGAATATCAACATTTTGCCGCAAAGTATGAAAAATGTCTGAACATCAACAAAGTCATGAGCAAGAACTAAAACCTGAGAAGCGTGCGCAGCAGGGAGAGAGATGAGCGAAGAATTAATGTCTTTAATATATAAAGACTCACACTGAGGGCTGGGAATCCCATCAGAACGCCAGGGGAAGCCAGGCGTGGCGGCACAGGCCTGTGATCTCAGCACTGGGGCTGAGGCAGGAGGATCACAGGTTCAAGGCCAGCCTCAGCAGTTTAGCGAGGCCCTGTTTAAAAAAAAAAAAAAAATTAGGGTTGCAGGTGTAACTCAGAGGTAGAACGTCTCTGGGTCCAACCTCCAGCACCAAAAACAAAAACAAAAAACCAAACCCCAGGGGATCCCTGGCTTGGTGGTGCCGGTTTCTAAAGGCAGGGCAGGGAAGCCCAGCCGTGGGAAGGGGCTCCAGGACCCTGCCGCCCGGGCCTGGCAGCGGCGTGGTACTGGCCGTCCTTCCTAGGAGTCCACTAGGGATCTCAGAATGCTGAGAGCCGCTGGCTCCATCACCATCCATCTCCTCGGCCACTCTGGGCTCCTCGAGTGGGGCCAGGCATGATGGCTGCGCTGCCCGTGTGGTCCTGAGGCTTCGTCAGCGGTGCGAGTGACCGAGGCCGAGTCCTGACACACGTGGGTGCTCATACCATCAGCCCCTTTCCCTCCTAGCTCCGAGCAGAGACCAAGGATCCCGGCTGGGCTCTGCCCGCCGACTGATGGAGGCCCAGACACCACGCGCAGTGGCATGTGCCGTAGTCTCTGCACTCGGGATCTGAGACGGGAGGATCACAGGTTCAAGGCCGGTCTCAGCAACTTAGTGAGGCCCTTGGCAATTTAGGGAGACCCCTTTTCAAAATACAAAATAAAAAACAGGGCTGGGGATGTAGCTTGGAGGTCGAATACTTCTGGGCTCCATCCCCAGACCTGCCCCCCCCCAAAAAAAAGGATGGGGATGTAGCTCAGAGGAAGAATGCCCCATGCCCTGGATCTATGCCAGGAGCAAAAACTAAGTAAATAAATAACATTCTTTTTTATTGTGGTACTGGGGGGTAGAACCCAGGGGCTTTCTACCTCTGGGCTATACCCCAGCCCTATTTTTTTAGAATTTATTTGGAAACAGGGTCTAAGTTGCTGAACCTCACTAAGTAGCTGAGGCTGGCTCCGAACCTGTGCGATCCTCCTGTCTCAGCCTCCCAAGCGCTGGGATTACAAGTGTGCGCCACCACGCCCAACTCTTACATAAATAAATAAATAAGTAGCAGAAGGTATAATTCCAAGGTAGAACTCTCCCTGGGTTCAATATCCAGTACATGTACACACACACACACACACACACACACACACACACACATACGCATGCACACGCAATTGCACACGCAGAGAGGGCATATATGACCCACTCCTCCAGTGCCCAGGGCAGACATGCATAATCAATCACCAGAGCAGACATGAATAATCTATCACAACATTCTGGGTGGGCAAAACAGAGGCCAGGAGAGAAGACGCACAGAGGGGGCCAGAGAAGGACCAGACAAACACCAGGAGCTGGAAGCAGAGAGGGAGAGGGGGCCAGCGGGACAGGAAAGGAGGAGGCCAACGCAGGAAGGTGAGTGGGAATAGCCGGTTAGCCTGGGACAGTTCAGCCCGCTACCTCCCACGACACTTGCTAGCAAGTGTCCTCTCGTGTCTGGATAACCCTGAGGTGTGGGGCCTACGAGGAATTAGGGGAGGTGGGGGACAGCCCCTCTCCCCACTGCTGTCCCCAGACGCCATCACCAGTGCTGCACGCAACGTCACACCCTATGGCCTGGCGCCCCGCCCTGGCCTGGGCCGAGGTCCCTGGGATGGGGACTGAGAAGCTGGACCGCTGTGTGGCCTCCTTCAGCCTACGCCCCTTGGTAGAAGACACTCGGCATGCAGGGCGGGGCTCCTGCCTCTGTGGCCGGCACCTTCCCCAGGCACAGCTCCAACCGGCGGGCCTCCACCCTGGATGCTGGGCACCGCTAGAAGCCACAGCGCAGCATCAGCTGAGCCTGCGAGGGGCAGCACGTGGTGGGACTGGGCACCCACGCTGAGGGCACGCTGAGGAGACTCAGCAGCCAGCACCCACTCTCCCACAGCAAGCAGCATGGCAATTCCCGACAGACGGGGTCAGACACCTCGGGGAGTCCTTCCCACTCAGAGGGGACCAGAGGGACACACTTAGCCTCCCAGCCTGTCACACCCCCAGGCACCACCGCTGGTAAAAGATGAACGCCAAACACAGGTGACACCCCTGGGCGGGAGCTGGCGCATGTAACCCCCATGACACCCCAGGAGTGATCAGAGCAGACCATCATGGCAAAACTAGCAGGGACCAGTGGCGATGCCTGTCACCCCAGTACTTGGGAGGCTGAGATGGGAAGATGGCAGGTTCATGGCAGCCTCAGCAACTTAGTGAGACTCTTCCAAAATAAAAAGATAAAATACTGCTGGGGGTGTAGCTCAGAGGTAGAATACCCCTGGGCTAAATTCCTGGTACCCAAACAAAAAAGCAAATAAATAAAATAGGGCTGGGGGTATAGCTCAGGAGTAGGATGCCCCTGGGTTCAACCCCCAGGACCCCCCACACCCTTCCAGAAACACAAAGTGCCCAGTATCTGACCCTTTCAGACAAAATCTCTGGGGTTGAGCTCATGAGCCGTGGCCAGCGGCAACTCCAGTTTCCCAAGGGCAGCTGGGAGCAGTCGGAGCCCAGCATCAGGCTGGGCAGGATGGTCTGACACTGGACACCACTGTGGCTGGCATTCAAGCCGAGATGGATGGCAATCAGAACCATCCAATGTCCTAGACAGCCCTGCCCAGCACGCTGGCAGGCTGGCTTGTCCTAAGCCAGAGATCAAGCTGGTGGCTGCTGTCCACACTTTGGCCACTAGGAAGTCCTGGTGGGAGGCAGGAGGCCCCTGCGTCCGGCCTTTATAGCCAGGGCCTGGTCTGCGGGTGAAGAGGAGCAAGTGCAGGCCGCTGGGCCCGGCCCTGTCCTGAAGGGGAGTAGATGTGCCAGGCCGAGGCCGGCTACTTACCCGTCTCTAGGGGAGATCAGCATGTCCTGCCGCCCTTCCCGCAGGCTCTGGCTCCTGCAGAAAAGCCAGAGGACACCGTGTGAGGCTACCTGCCTGGGCAGATCCCTTCTGGACCCAGCTGCACTGTTCAGCCTGTCCCACAAGCAGGACGCCATCACCCCTAACCCTGAGGTCATTGTCACAGTGCTCCTGACTAGCTACAACCGACTCCTGTGCACACCGCGTCCCAACTGACAGGCCGACTGCAATTCTCTCTTCTTGGTGCTGGGGATTGAATCCAGGGCATTCTACCTCTGAGCTGCACCCCTAGCCCTATTTTATTTTATTTTGAAACAGGGTCAGCCGGGCGTGGTGGCGCACGCTTGTAATCCCCGTGCTTGGGAGGCGGAGACAGGAGGATCGTCCAGGTTCGAAGCCAGCCGCGCCTGGCTTAAGAGACCCTGTTTCAAAAATATAAAATAGGTCTGGGAGTGTAGCCCGGAGGTAGAAGGGCTTCCAGGAACCCCAGTACCACCAAAAAAAAAAAAAAAGAAGAAAGAAACAGGGTCTCACTAAGTTGCTGGGGCTGGCTTCGAATTTGTAATCCCCCGTCTCTAACTCCCATGTCCTAGAATTACGGGCGTGTGCCACCATGCCTGGCTGTTAGGACATTTCTTTTTTCTTTTTTTTAATGGTGGTGCTGGATTGAACCCAGGGACATTCTACCTCCAGACCTATTTTATTTTTATTCTATCTTTTTATCTTTTATTTATTTATTTATTTATTTATTTATTTATTTTGAGGGTCTGGGGATGGAACCCAGGGGCATTCGACCTCTGAGCTACACCCCCTGCCTTATATTTTATTCTTTATTTTGAAGCGGGTTCTTACTGAGTTGCAAAGGGCCTCACTAAGTAGCTGAGGCTGTCTGTGAACCGCGATCCTCCTGTCTCAGCCTCCCGAATGCTGAGACTACAAGCGTGAGCCTCCACACCTGGCTTGGCTTCTTATTTTGAAACTATCTCACTAGGTTTCTGGTCTTAAGCCTCGATCCTCCTGTCCCAGCCTCCCAAGTGCTGGGATTACAAGTGTACACCACCACGCCCGGCACGGGAAGGGACTTTAAGTGGGGGTGAAGGGGACCTGGTAGGAAGGGTTAGGACACAGAGGTCAGAGACAGGGAAGAACTGGGCGCCTGAGCGGGGTGCGGGCTTGCGTGCACACCATGGGACAGGCGTGACTGGGGGCCTCCCCCGTGTGACACCCTCTCCCCAGCAGACAGTGCTCCTCCTCCCCTGAGGCTGAGGCTCAGGAATCAGCGCTGTTCCCAACATGACATTTCTGGGACACCTTTGCTTTTCAACATTCAGAGATTTTCTGTCCCATGGAGGACCGCGTGACGTTGTTATCAGCCCTGATAACTGACAGCCTCTCCCCAGACGCCACGTGACACGGCCTTGTGCCACGAGGGAAGTGAACCCACATCTCCCTGGCTCCCACTAGGTGTTCTGAGTGGACCCGGTTTGCAGAAAAGGAACGATGTAGCTCCTGTCTCGTGAGTGTCTGCGGGAGGGCGGGAGGCAGAAGGAATTGTGGGAGGTGGGAGCGGGGGCCACCAGGGAAATGGTCCCTGTCCCTTGCCTGCATCCTAAGGTGGGTCGGGGCAGAGTGCCTGCAGCCAGCCTGCCTCGGGAGCCCTGGGACAGTGGACAGTGGAGGGGCTGGCATAAGAAGGGACCCAAGGGGGTTTGAAGACAGAGCCAAGGAAGAGGCTTGGAGGCAGGGAACCCACCCTGGGAAGCCTCTTTCAATACCCCTGGGGGGCAGCGTTAAGGGTCAGGGGTCACGTACATGGCCAAAGACACCAAACCGGAAACCTCGTGGCCCGGAAATTGACCCCACTCCTTCATCAGGCTTTATCCCTCAAACAAGATGGCTTGGGCCCCTATGGTCGGATTCTCCACAAACTGTCTAGACCTGGTCGGCTGGGACATCACCCACACACCCGACCGCCAGTCTCAGGAAGGTCTGCGACTCTGACCCAGTGTTGATGGTACAACCAGAGAGGCATTAGGGTCCCCAACTCGGCGTGAGCCAGCCCCGGCTGCAAGGGCCAGCAAGCTACAGCCCGGGGATATGGACTGCACGGGCAAGCGCCCACGGCCCCAGGCGAGTCTGCGCCATGCATGGCACCCGCTGGGCAGGCGGCTCCGGGTCACGGGAGCCCGAGTCCAGGCTGACCTGGCCAGGCGTGGTGGCAGTGCCTGGAATCTCAGTGCCTGGGAGGCCGAGATAAGTTGGGGCCAGCACAAACTAGTTTAGTGAGACCCCAATTTATTTTTTTATTTACGTATTTATATTTTGTGGTACTGGGATGAACCTCTCAGGCACTGTACCTCCGAGCTATACCCCAGCCCTAATTTTTAGTCTTTTTTAAAATTTTTGGAACAGGGACTCACTGAGTTGTAAAGGGCTATCCACAAACCGCGATCTTCCAGTCTCAGCCTCCCGAAAGCTGGGATTACAAGTGTACGCCACAATGCCCAGCTGAAAGCCTACTTTAAAATTAAAAAATGTGCCGGGCGTGGTGGGCACGCTTGTAATCCCCGCGCTTGGGAGGCGGAGACAGGAAGATCGCGCTGGTTCGGAGCCAGCCTTGCTGGCTTAAGAGACCCTGTTTCCAAATAAAAAAATATAAAATAGGTCTGGGAGTGTAGCCCAGAGATAGAAGGGCTTCCAGGAACCCCAGTACCACAAAAAAAAAAAAAAAAAAAAAAAAAATCTGGCGTGGCGGCTTAAAATCTGTAACCCCAGGACTGTAATCTCTGTATTTGGGAGACTAAGACAGGAGGACCACAGGTTCGAAGACAGCCTCAGAAAGTAGTGAAACTCTCTGCAATTTAGTGAGACCCTGCTTCACACACACAAAAAAATTTAATAAGGCCGGGTATGGTGGTGCACGCTTGTAATCCCAGTGTTTGGGAGGCTAAGACAAGAGGATTACACAGGTTCAAAGCCAGTCTTGGCTACTTAGTGAGGATCTCAGCAACTTAGTGAGACCCTGTTTCCAAAGTATAAAATAAGTTTGAGAGTATAGCTCAGAGGTAGAAAAGCCCCTGGGTTCCACCTCCAGTACCACACACAGAAAAAAAGTAAATAAAATAGGGCTGAGGGTATAGCTCAGTGGTAGAATGCCCCTGGGTTCAATTAAAAAACAAGAAGCCTGCCAGGTGTGGTGGCACACGCTTGTAATCCCCGAGCCTGGGAGGATGAGACAGGAGGATGGCGCAGGTTCGCAGCCAGACTCAACTGGCTTAAGATATCCTGTTTCCAAATAAAAAATATATAAAATAGGTTTGGGAGTGTAACCCGGAGGTAGAAGGCCCCTGGGTTCCATCCCCAGTACCACCAAAAAAAACCCAAAAACAAAACAAAACAAAAAAAGCCTGAGATGTAGTTCAGGGGAAGGTGGCCCTGGGTGTGTGTCTGTCTCTCTCTCAGGAAGCCTCGCTTGAGAGCTTGCTCCATGCCGGCTGCAGTGTGGCTTCTACAGACTGCAGCCCTGCAGGGATCTCTGTGAGCAGAGCGGAATTTGCTTCTGGCAGTCACCGGGGACAGAGTTGTGGAGCGCCCCCTGGCCAACGGGCAGGGAAAGCTCATGCTATTCCATGACAGTGGTGTCCCGAGCAAAACCAGCAGGTCCGCCAGGAGCTGCTGTTCCAGCCACACTGAGAACTGCCCACCTCTGCTGCACACAGCACACTGTCCTCAGGAGCCCCGAGTGGTGGCAGGGCCTGGGGGGAGGCACCTGCGACACCGGTGTCGGGGTGTGATGGAGCATGCCTGGGGTCCTTGGGAGGCTGGTTCAAGGCCAGCCTCAGCAACTTAGTCAGACCCTATTTCCAAATAAAAAATTAAATAGGGTTGCAGATATAGCTCAGAGATCAACACCCTGACTTCAATCCTCAGCACCACAGCATATAAACAAGGCCCCATTGTCGGCCGCTAAGCTGCACTTCGCCCTCTGATGTAGGAGGGCCTTGGGGCACCCAGGGGCCTTGCCCCAGGGGTCCTTGGCTCGTGTGTGTGTGTGTGTGTGTGTGTGTGTGTGTGTGTGTGTGTGTGTGTGTGTGTGTTTTACTGGGGTTTGAACCAGGGGTGTTCTACCACTAAGCTCTACCCCAGTCTTTTTTTTTTTTTGAACTAGGGATTGAACCCAGGGATATTCTACCTCTGAGCCGCATCCCCAACCTATTTTTTAAATTTTATTTTGAATGTAGTCTTGCTAAGTTGCTGAAGGTCACCCTGAATCGCTAAGGCCGAAGCCACACGTGATGGAACACACTTGTAATCCCAGTACTTGGGAGGCTGAAACAGGAGGATCACAGTTCTGAGGACAGCCTCAGCAAGTGGTGAGACTCATTAACCTAGTAAGACCTTGTTTCAAAATAAAAACAAGCCGGGTGTGGTGGGTTACCCTTGTAATCCCAGTACTTGAGAGGCTGAGACAGGAAGATTACGAGTTCACAGACAACCTCAGCTACTTAGTGAGGCCCTAGCAACTTAGTGAGACCCTGTTTCAAAACTAAAGACTAAAAAATAGGGCTGGGGGTGTAGCTCAAAGGTAGAATGCCCCTGGGTTCTATCCCCAGTAATGCAAAATAAATACATAAATAAATACTAAAAAAAACACAATTGCTAAGGCTGGCCTGCAACCCGCGGTTATCCTGTCTCAGCCTCCCAAGTGCTGGGATTCCAGGCGTGCCTGTGGTGTCTGAATCCCCAGCTGCACACTCTTGACAGGAGGCAGAGGAGCCGCATTCTGGTCTCCAGTGGGAAGCTGGGCGGAGCTGGCCTTGCCCGCCGCGGTCCCAGCTGCCCTCTGGTGGCCCCAGGCTGGGCAGGAGCTGTGGACAGGGCCAGTGCAGGATGGGGGGAAGGGGCGAGGGGCTTTATGGGTGAGCACAGGCATCTGCCAACTCAGGCCACATCTTCCACTGAAATAGGCTGCGAAGGGAGCCCCGGACCTGTGACCCCATGTCTTCCGAATTCTGGGGCTCCTACAGAACAGCCTAAGACCTCGGCTTGGTTTTTCCATCCTCCCTCCCTCCCTTCTCCTTCCTTCCTTCCTTCCTTCCTTCCTTCCTTCCTTCCTTCCTTCCTTCCTTCCTTCCTTGTGTGTCTGTGGCCCTGGGGATGGAAACCAGGGGCATTCTATCTCCGAGCTATACCCCAGCCCTATTTTTATTTTGAAACAGGGTCTCACTGAGTTGCGGAGGGCCTCGCTAAGTAGCTGAGGCTGTCCCCAAACTGTGATCCTCCAGTCTCAGCCTCCCGAATGCTGGGATTACAAGTGTGTGCCACCACGCCCGGCTCCCAATTTTTTATACTTTTTTTTTTTTTGGTGGTACTGGGGTTCCTGAAAACCCTTCTACCCCCGGGCTATACTCCCAGACCTATTTTTTTTATATTTTTATTTGGAAACTGGGTCTCTTAAAACCAGCGCGGCTGGCTTCAAACCTGAGCGACCCTCCTGTCTCCGCCTCCCAAACACAGGGATTACAAGCGTGCGCCACCACACCTGGCTTTTGTACTTCATTTTGAAACAGGGTCTCACTAAGTTGCAAAGGGCCTCACTAAGGAACTGAGGCTGTCTGCGAACCTGGATCCTCCAGTCTCAGCCTCCCAAATGCTGGGATTACAAGTGTGCATCACCACGCCCAGCTTTATCCTGGTCTTATCAGAAGCTCACGGCAAAGGAAACAGCCAGCTTGTGCTGAGGTGGGGAAACAGCCAGCTCTGGCTAGGCGCCCAGGGCTCTGCATAGCTCCTGGCTCATTTTGTTTTAAAACAAGGCCTTGTGCCGGGCGTGGTGGCCACGCTTGTCATCCCCGCACTAGGGAGGCGGAGACAGGAGGATGGCACAGGTTCGAAGCCAGCCTCAGCTACTGAGTGAGGCTTTCAGCAACTTAGTGAGACCCTGTTTCCAAATAAAGTATAAAATAGGTCTGGGAGTATAGCCTGGAGGTAGAAAGCCTCTGGGTTCCACCCCAGTACCACCAAAAAAAAAAAAAAAAGATAATAATAAATAAATAAATAAAACAAGGCCTTGATAAGTTGCTAAGGCTGACCTTGAACCTGTGTTCTTTCTGTCTCAGCCTCCTGAGTACTGGGATTATAGGTGTGCCCCAGCATACCTATCTTGTCACGGTCTTTTTTTTTCTTTTCAGTACTGGGGATAGAACCCGGGAGCACTCTAACTCTGAGCTACATCCTCAGCCCTATATTTTATTCTTTATTTTGAAAAAGTCGCAAAGGGCCTCACTAAATAGCTGAGGCTGTCCTCAAACCGCAATCCTCCAGTCTCAGCTTCCCGAATGCTGGGATTACAAGCGTGCGCCACCACGCCCGGCACTATTTTCTTTTTTAACTGGGGATTGAACCCAGGGGTTTTCTACCTCTGAGCTACACCCCAGCTCTTTTTATTTTTCTATTTTTTTGTTTTGAAACAGGGTCTCACTAGGTTGCTAAGAGTCGTCCTGCTGTCCTCAAACCTATAATCCTCCTGTCTCAGCCTCCCAAATGCTGAGATTACAAGTGTGCATCACCACGCCCAGCTTTAGCCTGGTCTTATCAGAAGCTCCCGGGAAAGGAAAAGCAATTCTCACTCAACACTGCACTGCTGGGAGCATCTCTGGACTCTTGTAGCCCATCTGGTACCCTGCAGCTCTGCCCCAAGAGCCCCCCACTCTCCATGCGTGGCCCCTCCTGCAGAGTGGGCTGACCCCCAGCTCTGCCCCTCCCCTTGCACCGAGGTGGGGAAACAGCCAGCTCTGGCGGGCCTGGGGTGCTAGGCGCCCAGGGCTCTGCATAGCTCCTGGCTTCTCCTGGAGGCTGGGACGCCACTGCTCTCGCCCCCTCCCCCTGCCTTTCTCTTGGGGTAAAATGAACTCATCCTGAGTCCTTGTGCAGCACCAACAGGGATAGACTGCAGCCCCACCCTCTGGGGGCTGCGAGATGCAAAGGGCTTCCGGCAGTAAAGAGGCCCAGGGGCCACTCTGGAGGGGATGCCAGAGTGATGCAGGGGACCAGGCAGCCCAGATGTGGCAGGAGGCGAGGACACCAGCTCTGAGTTAGCAGGCCTAAGGGCTTGGTGGAGTTCACGCAGGAGGGCCCTGGTCGTCAGGTTGTCCTATTTAAGGGTAACTCAGCCAGGAAGTGTGTGTAGACGCTGAGTTGGTTGTGCCCAGCCATGTTCTGGGGGCTGGTGGACTCCAAATGAGACTGGGTGTGGAATGAGAGGACAGCAAGGAGCAGGCACCCCGGACGGGAAGGGGCAAGGCCAGCGGCAAAGTGCACCCTTCAGGTTCCCCACACCTGAGCCACCTGCTCAAGGAACTGGCTGGACACGGACCCAGCTGGTCAAGAGGGCTCTGACCGTCCCTGGTGTCCAGCACTGCCTCAGGTCCAAAGATAGAGCAGGCACAGGACAAGCTGCACCTGCTCCGGATGGACCGGATCTCTGCCCACGCCTGGGCCCTGGAGAGAGGCAGCCGGGCTCCAGTCACTGAAGAGCCGGAGCATCCCAGGAGCCTCTGCTGGGTCCGGGAGAGGCTCTCCAGACAGGCGCCTGGCTCCACACCCCTACGCTGTGGAGGGTACACAGCCACCGCACGTGGCTAGCCTGCAACACCGAGAGCCCGCCTGGCAGCCGGGCACACACTTGTCCCAGTACTCGGAAAGGCAAGGCAGAGGACTGCAGAGTAAAGGCCGGCCTCGGCAACTTAGTGAGACCCTGTTTCCAAATAAAAACTAAAGTCGGCGCATGCCTGTAATCCCAGTACTTGGGAGGCGGAGACAGGAGAATCGCAGGTCGGGGACAGCCTCAGCAATGTAGCAAGGCTCTTGGTGACGTAGTGAGACCCTGTTGAAAACAAAAAAATTAAAAGGGCATGGTAGTATGGCTCAAAGGTAGAATGTCCCTGAGTTCAAACCCCAGAACCACACACACACACACACACACACACACACACACACGCACGAACAAACAACAACAAAAACTAAAAAAAGGGCTGGGTGTATCTCGGAGGTAGATTGTCTCTCAATTCAATCCCCAGTACCAAGATAAATAAATAAATGCAATTGAAAGCTGGGCGTGGTGGCATACACCTGGCCTGAGATCCCAGTACTTGGGAGGCTGAGGCGGGAGGAGGATTGCAGGTCCACCGCCAGCCTCAGCAACCGAGGGACGCCCTCAGCAACTTACAGAACCTCTTTGTAAAAACAAAACAGGGCTGGGGGTGTACCTCGGAGGTAGAATGCCTCTGAATTCAACCTCCAGTACCCTCCCCCACCCAATTTAAATGGAAAAGCCAGGGATGTCAAGCCGCCTGCCCAGAGCAGCTCCTCAGCACCGCTAAGCACCGCTCAGAGGAGCCGGACTAGTGTCCCACCGAGAGGGCTGCAGAGATGGCGTGGGGCGTGGGGAGGGGGCCTGGGCCAGGACACCGGGCAGGGACCTCCTGGATCACCTCGAGGCGAGGCGGCAGGGGCGGCGCGGTGTCGAAACATCCCTTGGGCCGGACGGCGCGCCACCCCAGGAAAGTTCCTCGGCCTCGCCGCCCCTCCAGCCCTTGGAAACTTTCCGCGGCCGCCCCGCCCCGCCCCGCCCGGCTTTGGGGCGCCCTGGGCGCGCGGGGAGGACCCCGCTGCGGAGCTGGGTGGCACCGGCCGAGGTGCGCGGCGCGGGGCAGCTCGCCCGGGTCCAGCAGGGCCCGCAGCCGCGCACAAAGGGAGCCGCCCCCAGACCCGGGGTCTCGGGCGCCGCGCCCAGGGCGAGGCGCGGGTGGGTGGAGTTGTCCTCCGGCGCCCGGACCTTGCCTTCGGACAGGGACCGCATCCTCATCCCAGTCCCCGGCCCTGGCCCCAGCCCCCGACCCCGGCCCCAGCCCCCGACCCCGGCCCCAGGCCCCCGTCCCCGCCCAGCCCCAGGTCCCCGACCCCGGCCGCAGCCCAGCGCCCACCCCGGCCACCGCCGAGCTCACCTGGAGGGCGGCGCAGGCGCGACCCGCCCCGGCCGGTGTCCCCGCGTCCCTGGGGCCCGGGCCCGACGTCCCCGGGGCTCACTGGAGCGGGCGGGGGCGGACCCTCACCCCAGCCCAGCCTCCCGCCCGCGCGGCCCGTGCGCAAAGCGGCCCTGGACAGCGCCGCGCCCCCGCCCGCCCAGCCAGCCGCGAATTTCCCCATTGGTCCAGAGCCCCGGCGCGGCCCGGCGATTGGACGGGCGCGCGGAGGCGCGGCTTCCCATTGGGCCGCCAGGTGTCAGTCCGGCGGAGGACCCGCCCCCTCGCGAAGGGGCCGCGGCCCCAGCACCTGCCTGGACCGCTGCGGCGGAGGCCGGGGACTCGGGGCTGCCCTCTCCTGGCCTGCTCCCGAGGACGTCCCCCGGCCGTGCGCCCGAGCGGGGACCCGCGGCCCGAGCCCCTTCCCCGCTCGCGGGCTGCTTGGCCCCGTCCCCGCCCCCAGAGCGCAGGTAGCCCTGAGCACCTGCTGTTCCCTGGGTGCGGCGTGCGGTTCTAATTTTTTTTTTTTTTTGTACTAAGTGTTGAACCTAGGGGCGTTCTGCCTCCGGTCTACACTCTCAGCTCACTAAGGGTCTCACTAAGTCGTTGAGGCTATCTTCGAACCTGTGGTCCTCCCGTCTCAGCCTCCCAGGTCCGGGGATCACAGACGCCCGGCTTGCATGCAGATCTAATTGTATTCCTCACCCAAACCGGGGCAGGGGGTCGAGGGAGAACGCTGCAGCTGCCCTCCTCACAGGTGGGATACGCTTGAACCCAGACCCGGAGCTCCTCCTCACTCACCGCACCAGGGTCCCTGCAACAGGGCGGTGGAGAGGGGCTTCAGGAGCCCCTGCCCCAGCCAGGCCTGGATCTGCAGACCCCCAGGCACGGGGTTGCTCTTTCTCACCCCCTGGAGCCGCCTGCGACGACGCTCGCAGCCTGGGGAGGGAGAGTTGTGTTTCTCTCCTCACCCCCCCTTTCTCTGCCTTACCTGGCATGGTGGGGGAACGGACTTTGGCCGTGTCCTGGGGAGGTATCTTTACCCTGCCAAGGAGAAAGCCCCAGCCTTCTCTCCGCGGTGACATGGGGCACACGTGGGACCACAGCCCTTGGCTTTTTGAGGTGGAGGGGAGCCAGCAGGGACGCTACCCAGCCGGGCTCCTTTGGGGGGTGCAGGGGACCTGGCTCAGGCGTGGTTCTAAGCCTTTCCGCCGCTGCCCTGGAGGCGAACAGTTCCTGGTCTCCCTGCACTCGCAGCCAAACTGCCTGCAGACGGTGCTGATGCAGGCGGCAGGCACCAGACACTCCGATGTCATCACCCACGTGGAGAGTCCAGTGTTCAGCCAACAGTTGCTTGGTCAGAACAAAGAAAGTGAAATGGCCTGGGGCAAGCACTGACCAACCATACCTCCACTAGATCCCCCTGTGTCCTGGCAGTCGTGGGGAATCAATTTCAGAAGCCCCCCAGAGCCAGGCAGCCCTACCAATCCATCCTTGATGTGAAGGCCATCTGGCACTCAGGCACAGACAGGGATGCCGCTCGCAGGGCCCTGCCTGAAACACAGGGGTCCCCGCGAGCCCGGACCTGTGTGTAGCACTGTGGGAGACGTTCTGGGTCCAGTGCTGTGTGGCTGGGGCAGGGAAACTCCATATAGGAGTAGATTTAATAAGCCTGCCCCAAGGATCTCCCCAGGAATCAGACCCTGGGTCCCCGGGAGCCCTTCTCTGGCGCTGCCTCCTCCCACTTGCCAAGGGACAGGCCCGGGGCCTGGCCTTGAGAGCCGCCAGCAAGCTCCGCTCCACATCCCCTTAGGCAAAGTCCAGTGCAGCCGAGGCCCCAAGTCCCAGCCTCCAGAGTCCCAGCCTCCAGCCTCCAGCCTCGGAAGGCACGTCCTTGCCTATGATGCCCTGCAGCAGTTGCAGGCGCCAGCACCTGCCCTCCTCTGAGCCTCTCTTCCTGGGTGAGGAAGATTTCTCTCTTTCCACCACTATTGGCTCTGTCCTCAGGGAGCTGGGGACATCCATGGGTGAGATAAAAGCTCCACAGAGTCCAATGGCTCCCCGGGGCCTCCAGAATAAAATGCTGTCCCAGCTGGAGCTCCTGGTACAGAGGGGGCTCTACCCTGGACATGAATACATCTGCAGTGGAAAAGGAGCTTGCACCCACCCCAGCCTCCTCCCAGCCTCTTCTGTGCCCCTAGGTCCTGGAAGTGCAATGAACTTCCACATCCTGGGAATCATTCTGTGATCAGAGGGCTAGGGGTTCAAGGCCTCCCTCAGTAACTTAGTGAGACCCCGGTTTCAAAATAAAAAGGGGTGGGGGTAGAGTCCCTGGATCCAACACCCAGTGCAAGGGAGGAAAGCAGGACGGAGCTGGGTGTCCCAGTCCTCGGGAGGCCGAGGTAGGAAGGTCACAGACAGGCAGAGCAAGTAGTGGGACGCCATCCACCTAGCGAGCCCCTGATTCAAAATAAAACTAAAACATGGGGCTGGGGGATAGGTTGGAGGTAAAATTTCCCTGGGCCCAATCCCCAGTACCACACACACACACACACACACACACACACACACACACACACACTAAAATAAAATAAAATAAAAAAGGAAGAGCGAAGTCAGGAAGACACAGGGGCCACTGGCCTAGTGTCCTTCCTGTCTTTGGCCAACAGTTCCTGACTAGTTTTTTCTTTTGTTTTGTTTTGTTTTGGTGGTACTGGGGTTCCTGGAAGCCCTTCTACCTCCGGGCTACTCTCCCAGACCTATTTTATACTTTTTTATTTTTGGAAACAGGGTCTCTTAAGCTTCAAACCTGTGCGATCTTCCTGTCTCCGCCTCCCAAGCGCAGGGATTACAAGTGTGCGCCGCCACGCCCGGCCAACAGTTCCTGACTAGTTTTGCAGGGACTGGGGAGAAAGCCGCAGGGACAAGAGTGTTGCTAGATGCCCGGAAGACCTTTCCAACAGCTGCACGTGTTTAGAGACCGGAGAGGAAGCCCAGGAGGGAGTGAGCCCCTGCATGAGGATGCATGCAACTTGAGGTTAGGGGGTGGTGAGCCCCTTGCATCGAGGTCCCAGGGCTTCGGTGCCCGGGCGAAAGCCCTATGAACTGCTCTCCTCTGCTTCTGGCACCATGTGTTGCTTGGTGGGAGAGCACGGCCAGGAGTCCAGCTGAATGTGGCCGGGTGGGGCTGGCCCAGGGTCCTTGTCTGTGACTAGCAGGATTTGAGCCATTCAACATAGCTGGGGAGGCTGAGACAGGAGGATTGCAGGTTCAAAGGCAGACTCAATGACTTAGTGAGGCCCTCTGTAACTTAGCAAGACCCTGTTTCCGAATAAAAATAAAATATGGTTGGGGGGTGTAGCTCAGAGGTAGACTGCCCTGGGTTCAATTCCCAGTACCAAAATAAATAAATAACCATCCAATATATTACTGAATCTCAGCCTTGGTCAGCTGTTTGATCGATGTAACCAAAATGCCAGACAACAGCTTATAGGAGAAAAGGTTTACTTGGCTCACAATTTCAGGGGTTCAGTCCTCGGCTGTCTGGCTCAGGACAGAGGCATCACGACAGCAGGGTGTGGCATATAACACTCCTGGTTTCTGCTGGCCAGCAAGCAGAGAGCCCATGGCCACGTCCCCAGAGACCTACGGTTACCTCCCAGTAAATCCATTCAAATTATTAAACCAGGCCAGGGATGGTGGTGCACACCTGTAATCCAGTGCTTGTGAGGTTGAGATTGGAGGATCACAGGTTCAAGGCCAGCCTCAGTGATTTAGCAAGACCCTGTCTCAAAGTAATAAAAATGACTAGGGGTGTAGCTCAGAGGTGGAATGCCCCTAAATTCAATCTCCAGTATCCCTCTCCCCAAATTATTATTATTATTATTATTATTATTATTATTATTTTGCGGGTCTGGGGGTGGAACCCAGGGGCATTCTACCTCTGAGCTACACCCCCTGCCCTATATTTTATTCTTTATTTTGAAACTGGGTCTCACTGAGTTGCAGAGGGCCTCACTAGATAGCTGAGGCTGTCCGCGAACCGCGATCCTCTGGTCTCAGCCTCCCGAATGCTGGGATTACAAGCGTGTGCCACCACGCCTGGCTTCTCTCCAAATTATTAATCCATCAATGAGATTAGAGCCCAGATTCAATTATTTCACCTCTGAATGTTTTTTTTTTTTCTTTTTTGTGGTACTGGGAATAAAACCTGGGGGTATTCTACCTCCTAGCTACACCCCAGCCCTATTACTTACTTATTTATTTATTTACTTACTTATTTATTGCATTACTGGGGATGGAACCCAGGGGCTTTCTACCTCTGAGCTACACCCCAGCTCTATTTTTTATTCTTTAATTAATTAATTAATTAATTTAGTGGTACTGGGGATGGACCCCTTCTCTGGGCTACACTCCCAGTCGTATTTTTTATATTTTATTTGGAAACAGGGTCTCTTAAGCCAGAGAGGCTGGCTTCAAACCTGCGCGATCCTCCTGTCTCCACCTCCCAAGCGCAGGGATTACAAGTCTGTGCCACCACGCCCGGCCTTTTATTCTTTATTTTGAAACTGGGTCTCACTGAGTTGCAAAGGGGCCTCACTAAGTAGCTGAGGCTGTCCACGAACCGCGATCCTCCGGTCTCAGCCTCCCAAATGCTGGAATTACAAATGTGCGCCACCAAGCCCGGCCTTTTTAGTTTTATTTTAAAACAGAGTCTCCCTAGGTTGATGAGAGTTTCAGTACTTGTTGAGGCTATTCTCAAACCTGCCCGCAATCCTCCTATCTCAGCCTCCCAAGTACTGGAATTGCAAGTGTGCCCACCACGCCTGGCCACCTCTGCACATTTTGCTTTGCCAATACATGAGCTTTAGCCAGGCGTGGTGGGCACGCTTGTAATCCCGGCATTCGGGAGACTGAGACCGGAGGATCGCGGTTCATGGACAGCCTCAGCTACTTCGGCCCTCTGCAACTCAGTGAGACCCGGTTTCAAAATAAAGAATAAAAAATAGGGCTAGGGGTGTAGCTCAGAGGTAGAATGCCCCTGGGTTCCAGGTTCCATCCCCAGTACTGAAAAAAATATATATATATATGTGTGTGTGTGTGTGTGTGTGTGTGTGCGCTTGCTTGCTTTTTCTGGGGGGGCATTCTATATCCAAACCCTAACAACTTCTCTGTGGGTAGTTGGCCAATCGATGTTCCCCTCTGAGGTGCTTGCCCAGGGTTTTGGGAGCAGGCGGCTCCTTAGCTGATCTGCTGCCCCCCATTCCAGGCCATGGGTGCTCATCCCCAAGCCCCAAGTCCCGCATGTCCAACGCCGCAGCCTGCAGACCACCAGGTGGTCTGGTGCCGGTCCCACATGAAGGTTCTGCGGGGCTGTGGGAGAGCGACCGGCATGTCTGGCACCTACTGGCCACGAGTGCCCAGGGCGTCTGGAGGCCTGGGTTTTGTTGCCTGTAAAAGGCTTCCAAAGGGACACAGAGGGAAGAGCTGGGCAGAATGGTGTCGCGGGCGAAGGGCGGATTACATTTTCCTTTATGTTTCCTCAGGGACATGGAGGCCCAGTGCTGCAGTGGGCTGGAGACCACAAGTCAGACTGGACAGAGTGTGGGGGTAAATAAAGCCAAGGAAGGACGTCCAGGCCCAAAGGTCAGGGTTGTGCACACCGGAGGGGGCGTGGGAATCCCTGTCGTCTCCAGAAAGGGCAGCAAGTTAGGCAGGTGGCAGATGGTGTCTGCGAGCCATGAGGCTCAGAGGCTGTCAGGATGTCCCACTGCGTCCTGGAGGGCAGGGTAGCAGAGGACCCAGGAAGGCTGCAGGGGCGCCGGCCCGCAGACGCCCGCGCAGCTCCCAGACTTGACGCAGCCCCGGGGGCGTGGCATAAGGAGGCTGCAGCCCCTGAGCGACAGCGCGCGCGGCCAACAGGGCCCCGGATCGCGGCGCCCCGCCCCGCCCTCCACCTCTCAGCCAATGGAGAGCCCTCGGGGCGGGGCCTGGGCTGGCAGAGGCGGGGCGCGGGGCGGGGCCTGGGCTGTAGGCGTCTGCAGCGGGCGCGGCACCCGGAAGTCGGCGGCAGCGGAGGCGGTGAGTGTGCGGCTGGCGGCCGGGGCTGGCGGGCGCTGCTCCTGGCCGGGTCGGCCCCAGGGCTCAGGGGCGCCGGGCTCCGGGGGACGCGGGCGGGCTGAGCCACACGTCTACTCTGTGCCTCCCATTTCCAAGGCTTAGGATGGGGAGCCAAAGGCCTGTCTTGGGACTCTGTTGGGTCTGGATTGAGCAGACCGACCCCGACTCACTAAAGCATCCCATGCGGATGGCCTTTCCGATGATCCCCTTTGGACAGGGTACGGGGTTCCCTGGCAAGCAGGACCAGACTCTCTGCCAGGAGGCTGAGACAGGTGGGGGAGGGAGCTGCGTGGTCATGGCAGAAGGCGGTGGGCAGCGGCTGGGGCCAGCATCCAGGACTGCTCTGGAATCGCACCACCCGACTCTGGGATCCTCATCCCCACGCTGACACCCCACAGCAGGATGACAGTGGATATCCCATCCGAGTAGGCTGCAAGTGCTGGGTCATCTCGTGTCTGGATGTGGCCTTCCCGGGTGGCTTGAATAGCAGACCCCCACCCCCATCCAGAGGGCATCTGGGGTGCGGGCTGGGGTGGCTGCACCCAGGCCGGGCCTGGCCCCACTGCTCGGCTCTGAAGCATCGCCAGCCTTGCCTGTTCTCCTCTTGGGCAGTGGACACAGAGGGCCAGGTGCTGAGACCTCCCATCCCCGCACCCCTCACCTTTTCTGTACGGCCTGGCTTAAGCGTGGACAGTCTGCCCTTGGACAAGTCCGGAGCCTGGGCCCCTTCTTCCCGTGGAACGTCACATGCTCCGTATTGGCCAGGCCTCTCATGCCACTCTGGTCCTGCTGACCGGTGTTTGCCGCTGCTCTGGGCTCAGAGCCGTCTTCCATGAGGCAGATATGACGGCAGCTCAGAGGGGCAGCTGGGCAGCACTTTGGAAGGCATTCTCGCTCTAGCTCATTTACCCTCTGGGCAGCCTTTTGGGGCAAGCATTCACTGGCCCAGCCCTGCTCAAGAGGAACAGACTGGGGCTGAGGCAGCCGTGTTCCCAAGGTCGCTCAGGGCCTCTCAGTTCTTTTGTTCCTCCTGGGCCCCTCTCCCAGGAGCCCTTCTGCATCAGACCGGCAGCCGGGGAGGTGCCACTTGTGCATGGACACAGAGCCTCCATCCCCTACCCCAGATTCCAGTGCCCGGGCGGGCTGGGTGGGCATGTCCCTGGGACCCTGCAGTGTGAGTCCCTCGTCCTACGGGGTTGTTACCTGCATGCCCTTGGACTGCAGCCCCTCACTCGCCCTGTGCCTCCTTGATGTCCTCGCTGGAGCACTGTTACTCTCATCACGATTCACAATGGTCGTAACCATGTGCAGTGTTGTGGGGTAGTTCCCGTGCCTGGCTTCTGTGCCAGATGGTAAGCTCTGTAGGCACCCTGGCGTGTGCCCGCAGGTACTGTGCTTGAGAGCCGGTCTGCTGAGAAATGGTATAAGATGGTGAGGCTGGAAGGCTTCTGGAAACCAGCCATGCTTATCATTGCCACTCGAGGTGGGTGGGAGCTGGGGGGCACCTGTTGGTTACGTGTCCGTCGTCACATGGTGGTGGCACTGCTGGGTCTGGCATTTCTCGGTTCTGACCCGTGGGGGCTTGGTGAAGGGCTCTACGAAAACAAGGTCACCCCCAAACAGTCGAGCTTCCCTTTGAGGCTATTGGTGCAGTTTCCCCTCAATTTTCCCTCAGCGTCCTTGTCAGACTGCAAAAATAATATATGTACAAAAAGACTGGAATTGCTGAGCATGGTGGCGCACACTTGTAATCCCAGTCCTTGGGAGGCTGAGACAGGAGAATTGAAGTTTTGCTGCCGGCCTCAGCTACTTAGTGAAGCCTTCCATAACTTAATGAGATGCTGTTTCAAAATTAAGAATAAAAAATAGGGCTGGGAGTGTAGCTTGGAGGTAGAATGCCCCTGGGTTCAATCCCACTTCCACAAAATAAACAACCAACCAGGCTGGAACTGGGCCGGGGGCACATACCTATAATCTCAGTCCTTGAGAGGCTGAGACAGGAGGATTATAGGTTCTAGGCCAGCCTCAGCAAATTAGACCCTATTTCAATATAAAAAATATAAAGGAGCTGGGAGTGGTAGCACACACTTGTAATCTCAGCATTTGGGAGGCTGAGACAGGATGATATGGTTCAAGGCCAGCCTCAACTACTACTTAGTGAGGCCCTCTGCAACTCAGTGAGATTCTGTTTCAAAGTAAAGAATAAAAAAACAGAACTGGGGGGTGTAGCTCGGAGGTAGAAAGCCCCTGGGCTCTAGCCTCAGTACTGCAAAATAAATAAATAAATAATAAATAAAAAGTAACAAGGGCCGGGGGATTCATTCAGAGATAGACTGCCCCTGGGTTCAATACCAAGAAAGTAGATATAAAAATAATTAAGTCTGGCCTCTGTCTCCTGGTAGCAGGTAACCTTGCTGACATGTGAGAATGTGTTGGCAAGGTCTTGGGTACATGCTTACTTTGTGTGTGTGTGTGTGTGTGTGTGTGTGTGTGTGTGTGTGTGTGTATGGGGATTGAATCCAGGGGCATTCTACCTCCCAAGATATATATCCAGCCCTATTTTTTATTCCTTATTTTGAAACAGGGTCTCACTAGGTTGCAGAGGGCCTCACTAAGTAGCCTAGGCTGGCCTTGAACCTGCAATCTTCCTGTCTCAGCCTCACAAGTACTGGGATTACAAGTGTGTGCCACCACACCTTCCTTCCTTTCTTTTCTTTCTTTTTTTTTTTTTTGGTGTGTGTGTGTGTGTGTGTGTGTGTGTGTGTGTGTGTGTGTGATACTGGGGATTGAACCCAGGACAGTCTACCTCTGAGCTATACCCCAGCCCTATTTTTTGTTCTTTATTTTGAAACAGGGTCTCCTTGGGTTGCTGAGAATCTCACCGTTTGCTGAGGCTGTCCTCAAACCTGTGATTCTCCTGTCTTAGCCTCCCAGTTACTGGGATCACAGCTGTGTGTTCCACCATGCTTGACCATGCTTACTTCTTTTTAATTTTCTGGTGGTACTGGGGCTCCTGGAAGCCCTTCTACCTCCGGCCTACACTCCCAGACCTATTTTATACTTTTAAAATTTGGAAACAGGGTCTCTTAACCCAGCGCGGCTGACTTCAAACCTGCATGATCCTCCTGTCTCCGCCTCCCAAGCGCGGGGATTACAAACTAGTGCCACCACACCCGGCTGCTTACTTCTTAAGAACTTTTTAGTACCAGGAATGAAGCCTGTCTCTTTTTCTTCTTTTGTGCATATGTGGAACTGGGATTAAACCCAGGGTAGTGTGCTTCTGAGCTATATTCCCAGTCCCTTTTCTTTTTTATTTTATTTATTTTTATATTTTATTATGTTTTGCGGGTCTGGGGCTGGAACCCAGGGGCATTAGACCTCTGAGCTCCACCCCCAGCCCTATTTTTTATTCTTTATTTTGAAATCGGGTCTCACTGAGTTGCGGAGGGCCTCACTAAGTAGCTGAGGCTGTCCATGAACTGTGATCCTCTGGTCTCAGCCTCCCGAATGCAGGGATTACAAGCTTGCGTCACCACGCCCAGATTCTTTTTTATTTTGAGACAGGGTCTTGCTAAGTTGCTGAGGGTCTTGTTAAGTTGCTGAGACTGGCTTCAAGTCTGTGATTCTCCTGTGTCAGTTTCCCAAATACTGGGATCACAAGTGTGTGTGACCACACCTGAGTACATGCTAACTTCCTTTTTTTTTGGTGGCACTGGGGTTCCTGGGAGCCCTTCTACCTCCGGGCTACACTCCCAGACCTATTTTATATTTTTGGAACAGCGTCTCTTACGCCAGCAAGGCTGGCTTCGAACCTGCGCGATCCTCCTGTCTCCGCCTCCCAAGCGTGGGGATTACAAGCGTGCGCCACCGCGCCCAGCACTAACTTCCTTTCTTTTGTGGTACTGTGGGTACCCAGGGACTTTATACCTCTGAGCTAGACCCCTAGACCGATTGTTTATTTATTTATTACTACTTTCTTGTTTATTGGGACTGGGGATGGATCTCAGGGGCATTCTACCTCTGAACTACACCCCCAGCCCTATTTTATTCTTTTTGAGTTTGAAACAGTCTTGGAAAGTTGCTAAGCATCTCACTAAGTAGCTGAGGCTGGCTTTAAACCTACAAAATCCTCCTGTCTCGGCCTCCCAAGGACTGGGTTACAGGTGTGTGCCACCATTCCTAACCTACATGCTAACGTTTAAGTTCCTGCTTTCAACCAGTTTGGAAGGGTTATTGGGAATGCCCTTTTCTATGTGGGCCACAAGGTCACCTTGAGCTGGGCCTCTGTCCTCCTGTGGGGAAGCCTGAGACGCTGGGAGGCACCCTGTGTCCAGAGCTTTCCGCCATACCTATGGGCGCACCTCGTTTGTTCTCCTTGGATGGGAAGGGACGTTGCCACCCTGGTGTGAGGCTGAAAAACGCATCTGTAAACACTGGGAAGATCTGAGGGCGAGGATCTGTAGAAATGTGTCCTGGTAATAGGTGTAATGAGACCGCGGAGCCCTGGTGCCGAGGTGGGCGGAGCGTGTCGCAGCGGACTGGCTGGATTGGCTGGATTGGCTGCGGAGGATTTCCAGGCCAGGATTTCCAGACGTCAGGGCTTTCTCAGCCAAGGCCCCAGGAGCAGTGACACCGCGTTCCCTGTGCTTACCTCTCCCTCCCTCCTCTCCGCAGCGCAGCAGTCTGTGTCTGCCTGTGGGAAGAGCAGCAGTCGCAGCGGCTCATCTGGAAGCTGCTCCCAGCCCCGCAGACCCACAGGGAGGGCAGCCACGAGGCGTTCTGCTCGTGTGAAGTGCCGGTGCAGTGCAGTGGGTCAGCCGGCTGCGGGCTCAGACCACCTGTCCACGGTCTTGTGGATCGCCTTTTTTCCTTTCTTTTTTGGTACTGAGGATAGAAACCGGGAGCATTCTACATCCCCAGCCCTATTTTTTCTTTTTTAATTTTTTTTAATCTTGACACAGAGTCTCTACCAGCTATGGTAGTACATGCCTGTAATCCTAGTTTTTGGGAGGCTGAGACAGGAAGACCGCAGGTTCGAGGCTAGCCTCAGCAGACTTAGGAAAGTCCTGTTCCAAATAAAAAATAAGGCTGGGGGTATAGCTTGGAGGAAGAATGCCTCTGGCTTCAATCCCCCAACAACAACAACACACACACACACCCCAAAAAAAGAGTCTTGCTGAGAGTGTCAGTGGCTGAGGCTGGCCTTAAAACTAGAATTCTCCTGTCTCAGTCTCTCAAGTACTGGGATTATGGGTGTGCACTACCTCGCCCAACCCAACTCAGAGTTTCATTTTTTAAAAAATTATTTTGTGATACTGGAGATTGAACCCAGGGACATTCTATCTCTGAGTTAAACTTTTTTTTTTTTTTTTTTTTTTTTTGTACGGGGAATTGAACCCAGGGGCATTCTCCCTCCGAGCTACACCCCCAGTCCTCTGTTTTGAAACAGGGTCTAAGTTGCTGAGGCTGGCTGGAAACCTGAGGTTCTGTGTCAGCTTCCCAAGTACTGGGGTTACAGGGTGCGCCACCATGCCTGGCTCAACTGGGACACTTTACATTCAGGCTGAGAGACCACCTGACCCAGTGGGGCAGGCAGTGCAGGTCAGAGGACAGAGGGGGACGTGGCTTATTGCAGCTGGAGAGGTGCTGCTGCAGCACCCCAGGCCTGTGGGCGCGGCTCCTGGCTGGCCCCTGGCCCCCTTCCTGCCTCTTCTGCCCTAGAGGTGGCCCAGACCCCTGTGCAGTCTCGGCTCCTCTAGTCCTTCTCCAGCAGCCGAGGATGTACAGAGAGTCAGTCCTCTTACCCAGGCTGAGCCAGGTGGGGCTGGTTGGGACGGAGAAACCACGGGAAGATCAGGCCCCTCACCCCCATGCTGCCCTCTCGGCCACAGCAAGGCGCCCGTTCTGGGGAGGTCCTTGTGGCACGGGTCACTGCCCGAGGATGAGCCCCGGCTTCTCCTGGGGCACGGTGGGCCCTGCCTCGCACGGCAGCCGTGGAAGGGGGCCCCCGAGCGCTCATGGCGTGGACCAGGGCACCCTGGGCTCTGCCCCTGCCCTGCCCACTGTGGAAGGCCGGGAGGTTTGCCAGGCTCACTCTCAGAGCCCACAGACCGCCGGGGTGAGAGGGCGGCCTGTGCGGTAGGCCCCGAGGGGTCACAGAGCTCCAGGTGGGGCTTAATAGGAGGTACGGGGCCCACAGGACCTGCCAGGAGTTTGCTGACGGAGTGTCTGGGGCCTTGGGGGGAAGAAAGCGAGGGAGAGAGGGGGGAAGCCTGCTGGCCAGACCAGTGGAGGGACTGGGGCAGCGGGCCTGGCTTGAGCGGGGGGTGAGGGACTGGAGAGAAAGGCAGTTCCTGATGGTCCCCTCCCCAGGGGCTGGCTTTCCTCTGGTCCTTCCCTCCCAATGACCGCGTCTCCATCGAGGCCGCAGCCCTGGGCCCTGGGCCAACACCGCCAGCGCCAGCGCCAGGCTAACCGGACACCCCTCGATGGCCTTCCACGATGGCGGACCACGGAGCCCTCCCCGCCACTGCCACTGGCCGGCCGGTCTGCTGGCCGCCTGGGCTAGCCGGGGTGGCAGGGCGCAGGGGAACGGGGGCATGGCTCTGGCAGCGGCCCTGCCGGCGGCTGGGCGTGCAGCCAGGGAGCCTGGGGCAGGCTGAGAGCGCTGGCCCGACACCCGACAGTAAGCTCCTCTTGCTACCCTGCTTGGCCCTGGGCTCTGGGCCAGTGGGATTCCGGTGGGGACGGCTGGCGGCGGTGCTCCCAGTGACTGCAGCACGGCCTCTCAGCGGGGGCAAGGCTGCCCCCCAGGGGAGGGCGCTTGTGTCTTCTGGGGTCCCCCGTCCTTGGCAGCGGGTGGTGGGGCTTGCTCCCCTCTCCCGCACTGCTTCTGGATGACTCTGCTGATGTCTCTTCAGTTCCGTCCAGTCTGCTCTGAGTGCCCCACGCCCACACCACACCCAGAGGAAGTCCGTGAGCTGAGCCTGGGGCTGCTCTCACTTTCCTCTCCCCCTTCTTTCTTTCCTTTTTTTTTTTTTTTTGTGGGTCTGAGGATGGAACCCAGAGGCATTTGACCTCCGAGCTACACCCCCTGCCCAATTTTTTTTTTTTTTTTTTTTTTGGTGGCACTGGGGTTCCTGGAAGCCCTTCTACCTCCGGGCTACACTCCCAGACCTGTTTTTATATTTTTATTTGGAACAGGGTCTCTTAAACCAGCGAGGCTGGCTCCGAACCAGCGCGATCCTCCTGTCTCCGCCTCCCAAGCGTGGGGATTACAAGTGTGCACCACCACACCCGGCCCCAATTTTTTATTTTTTATTTTGAAACCGGGTCTCACTAAGTTGCGGAGGGCCTCACTAAGTAGCTGAGGCTGTCCGCAAACCGCGATCCTCCAGTCTCAGCCTCCTGGATGCTGGGATTACAAGCGTGCGCCACCACGCCCGGCTTCCTTCCTTTTTTTTTTTTTTTTTTTTTTTTTTTTTTTTTTTTTTTTTTTTTTGTGTGTGTGTGTGTGTGTGTGTGTGTGTGTTTATGTGAGGTACACCCCCAGTCCTATTTTTATTTTGGAACAGGGTCTTCTAAATTGATGAGTCTTACTACTTGCTGAGGCTGTTATCCTGGAACCTGTGATTTTCCTGTCTCAGTCTCTCAAGTACTGAGATTATTGGCATGCGTCACTATACCTGGCTTATTTATTATTTTGAAACAAGGTCTTGTTAAGTTGCCGAGGGTCTCTCGTTAAATTTCTCAGGCTGGCCTTGAACCTGTGGGCCTCCTGCCTCAGCTGCCAAGCACTGTGTGCATTATAGCATCTACTACTCACGTGGCTACTCTGGAGTCTTACGTTCCTCTTGGGGTGATGGTCTCCAGTGGGCATTGCCGGGTGACCCGGGGAGGGAACCCAGCCTGCGCCTGACCTCCGGCCTCCGCTGCACAGGACCCCACGCCGGGCGTCCCTTCGGCTCACTGTCCTACGAGGCATAGCCCGTCTGTAATGGCCGCACCCGGTGCGCCTTGCCTCTGTGTCTCCTCACTGGCTCGGCCAGTAGGGTGTAGGATACGTCCCCTGTGGCACCCGGATGCCTGTGCCTACAGGACCAGGGAGAAAGGATGAGCGGGCTGGGGCTCGGTCCTGGGGGCTCCCTCTGGGCCAGGTGGGCCTGGGTCCCTTTCTAGCCCCAGTGTGTGGCCTCTGCGGGCTGGTTCAGGATGGTAGGGGGGACCCTCGGTGCCCCGTCCCTGGCCTGGTCCCATGGCGTGCTGGGCGAGTGCTGCGGGAAGGCAGCGGGGCACACGGGCGGCGAGCGTCCCAGGTGAGCTGGCATCACGCTCTGCTCTGAGATGCCGCGGCCAAGACGAAGGAGCTCCGGGCAGCTCGCGGGAGGGGGCGCTGTACTCCGGGTTTGGTCCTCAGGCTCGGGAGCAGTGGACGCCATAGACAGCAGAGCTACGGTGCAGCCATGCTGGCCAGCGCAGCGAGGGGAGGTGTCAGCACGGCCGGGAGCTGACTTCGCTGTCCGGCCCGCCCGCCGCCAGCCCCCAGCCATCTTCTGACTCTTGTCCTCCTCCCACAGACCTCGAGAGCCGCGCAGCCCCAGCCGCCATGTGCATCATCTTCTTTAAGTTTGATCCTCGCCCTGTGTCTAAAAATGCGTACAGGTAATACGCCTGCTCGGGACCAGTCGTCCTCTGCTGGGTCTGGGCGCCTCCTCTGTCCTCCCTGGGCACTGCACGCAGGGGCGAGGATGGAGGCCCGAGAGGAGGCGGGGATGAGCCCGGGCCTGGCGCTCACACCGGCCAGTCCTTGTAGGGCCACAGCAGCACCTCTCCGGTAGTAGCCATTCTGAGCCATGTAGAAAGATACAGAGAGCCCCGCGGTGTGTAGCGTGGTGTATACCTGTAATTCCCGTACTTGGGAGGATTGCAGGTTCAAGGCCAGCCTTGGAAACTTGGAGACACTTTGTTTCCAAATAAAAAATAAAATAGAGCCAGGCGTGGTGGTGCATGCTTGTAATCCCCGTGCTTGGGAGGCTGAGACAGGAGGATCGCACAGGTTCGAAGCCAGCTTCAGCTACTTAGTGAGGCTCTCAGCAACTTAGTGAGACCCTGTTTCCAAATAAAGTTTAAAATAGGTCTGGGAGTATAGCCCGGAGGTAGAAAGCCTCTGGGTTCCACCCCCAGTACCACCAAAAAAAAAAAAAAAAATAGAATGGGGGATTGTACCTTGGGAGGTAGACTGCCCATGGGTTCAATCCCCAGTACCAAAGAAAACCAAAAATAGCCAGGTGTGCTGGTGTACCATGCCTATCACCCCGGTACCTGGGAGGCTGAGATGGGAGGATTGCAGGTTTGAAGCCTCAATAGTGAGACTCAGCAAGAATGTTTCAAAACAAGAAATAAGCGGGGCTGTTGGCTGGTGGCGCGTGAGCCTCAGCCGCTCAGTGAGGCCCAGTTTCAAAATAAAGAATATAAAATAGGGCAGGGGGTGTAGCTTGGAGGTCAGATACCCCTGGGTTCCATCCCCAGACCTGCAAAAATAAATAAATAAATAAATAAAAGGAGGAGAAACACACACACACACACACAAGTAATTAAGGTAAAATGAGACTGTGGGCACCCGCTGTTCTGTGCAGTGGGTGTCCTCATGAGAGGAGGGACTGTCCTCTGCGCAGGCGCAGGCAGAGGAGGCCAGTGTGGGCAAGATAGGAGATGGTCATCTGTACTCAAGGGACAGAGACCCCAGAAGAAACTCACTTGATCTGGGCTCCCGGCCCCTGGAGCTGTGCGCCGGCAAGTCACGGTTGTGAAGCCCCAGCCTGAGGTGTGTGGCAGCTGTGGGAGCCGTTTATCTGGAGATCCTGCTGCACTTGGACCTCCTGGGAGGAAGCTCGCTGCTCCATGGTGCTGGCCCCTCGGCAGGTGGGGGGGTTCTTCATGGTACTGAGGATTGAACCCACGGCTTTCTACCTCTGAGCGACACCCCCAGCCATATTTAAGTTTTATTTGGAAACAGGGCCTCACTGAATTGTGGAGGGGCTTGCTAAGCTGCTGAGGCTTGTCTTGAACCTGCAATCCTCTCGTCTCAGCCTCCCAAGTACTGGGATTACAAGCATGCGCCACCACGCCTGGCTTACCCTATTTACTCTGAGACAAGGTCTTGCTAAGCTGCTGAGGCCGGCCTGGAACCTGCGATGCTCCTGTATCAGCCTCCCAGGTACTGGGATTACAGGTGTGCGCCACCACGCCCGCCTCCTGTCCTCTTCAGGACTTGCCATGTTGCCTTACTACTCTAAGTTTTTGATGTTTGTTTGTTTGTGTGTGTGGTACTGGGGAATTGAACCCAAGGGCAATCCACCCTGAGCTATACTCCCAGCTTGTGTGTGTGGTACTGGGGGTGGTACTGGGGGCAGGTGGTACTGGGGGTGGTATTACAGGTATAAACCACGCTACTCCCAAGAGCCTCCTGCCAGGCTCTACCCCCAGCCTGATTATTTGGAAACAGGGTCTCACTAGGTTGGTGCGAGTCTCCTCAAACCTGTGATTCTCCAGTTTCAGCCTCCCAAGTACTGGGATTACAAGTGTGTGCCACCACCATGCCAAGCTCGCTCCTTCCTTCCTTCCTTCCTTCTTTCTTTTTTTCTTTCTTTCTTCTTTCTTCGTGGTACTGAGGTCCCTCGAAGGCCAGGTAGCTCCGGGATACACTCCCATGGCTACACTCCCAGACCTATTTTATATATTTTTAAAAATTTGGAAACATGATCTCTTAAGCCAGCGCGGCTGGCTTCGAACCTGCGCAATCCTCCTGTCAGGCTCTTTTTTTTTTTTTTTTTTTTTGGACACAGGCTCTCACTAAGTTTCCAAGGCTGCCCTCAAACCTGCAATCCTCCTGTCTCAGCCTCCCAAGTATTGGGATTACGTGTGTATGCTGTCGTGCCTGGCCTACTGTAACTTTTATTAATTAACGAGAGGCTGGGCGTGTAGATTAGTGGACATATGCAAACTAAGCGTGTGCAGGGCCCTGAGTTCAATCTCTAGCGCCAAGAAAAGAAGCTGTGTGTGCGGGTGAGAGGCTTTTCTGCCTCTGCCTGAGCCGACAGTCATGCCTTCTCCTTCCAGGTTCATCCTGGCAGCTAACAGGGATGAATTCTACCACCGGCCGTCGAAGCCGGCTGACTTCTGGGGGAACAACAACGAGATCCTGAGTGGTGAGCCTCCTGTGGAGAAGGAGGAGGGCGCATTCAGCTTGGCCCCTCCAGGGCCCCTGGGGCAGCTTGCAGGTGCAGGTCGTGGGCCTCGTGGGTCTTGGGGTCGGGGCCAGCACTGGGCCAGCCAGCTGCAGCATCGTCCGCCCAGCCCTGCCCACGTGGCTCCCACGCTGTGAGGCCCAGAGTGGTCAGCCTGTACCGGGGGGACAGGGGCTGCGCGGCGTCCTGCCTGCACCGGGGGCACGGGCTGCGCGGCGTCCTGCCTGCGTGCGCCGGCACGTGCTGGTGCTCCTGTCTGTGTCCGTTTCTCTGCTTACGCACCACTTGTTCCTGGCAAAGCGGGCTGAGTTTGGAGAGGAAGGGATGGGCCCATTGTATGTGCCTAGAAGTATCATCACGGAGTATTTTCTTCAGTGGGTAGCACTGGGAATTGAAGCTGAGGGTAGTCCACCTCTGCCTTACTTTTTATTTTGAAACAGGGTCCAACTATGTTGCTGAGAGCCTCACTAAGTTGCTGAGGCTGGCTCCAACCTGGGACCCTCCTCCCTCAGCCTCCCAAGTACCACAGGCCTGGTGGATCTCATACTGTGGCCTGGGTCTCTGCCCCTTCAGCAGATGAGGCTGCCTGGCACGGCTTCTACCAGGAAGCTAGATTGCTCTGCCCCTCCCCAGCCCGAGACGCTTGCCCAAGTGCATGGCTTCTTCGGAAGCCATGTGTGGAGCCCGCTGTTGGAGACAGTGTGGTGTGTGGGTGTTTGGTACCTGTCTCTCCTGTGTTTCCCGTGGCACCGGGGAGTCATGCCCCAGGGGCTGCCTCGCCCGGCAGATCCAGAGCCCCTGGCCCACCTCGGGGGCTGCCGAGAGTGACCTTACGGATCATGCTTTTCCCAGGCGACGGGGACCAGGTGTGGACCAGAGTGGGGCTCCTGTTGCCACACTTGTTGCTGGGGTAACGCTGTCCCCTGGCTGCCACAGGGCTGGACATGGAAGAAGGCCGAGAAGGAGGCACGTGGCTGGGGATCAGCACGCGGGGGAAGCTGGGTGCGCTCACCAACTACCTACAGCCTAGGCAGGACCCCGAGGCCCGGGGACGAGGTGAGGGTGTGGGGGCTAGTGGGGAGGGGCTGAGGCAGGGTGGGGTGGGCGGGTCTCGACGGGGCGGGGCCAAAACCCAGAGGTGGGGGGGTCTAGGTGGGCAGGGACAAGGCATGGTAGGGCGGGCCCAAGACTCAGGAGTGGGTGGGGTCTAGGCGTGGCGGGTCCTAGGTAGGACAGTCCCAGGGCACAGTGAGGTGGGGTGGGCCTAGGTAAGGCAGGGTGTGGGCAGGTGGGCCTCGGCAGGGCTCAACCACAGCGCAATAGGACGAACCAAGGTACAGTAGGACAGGCTAGGACCTGGGTAGGGCAGAGCCGGGGGTGTGGGGGCCGGACCCAGGTGGGTGGAGCTAGCTCACGGGGGGGGGGGGGGGGATGGGCAGGGCCTGGGTGGGGGGGGGCTCAAAGGGTAGAGTGAGGGCGGAGTGGCAGGGCCTGGGTGGGGGGGGGCTCAAAGGGTAGAGTGAGGGCGGAGTGGGGTGGGGTCAGGGCGGGGTGGGGGCGGGACCTAGACAGGGCGGAGCCAGGTGGAGTGGGGATGGGGCCAGGTGGAGTGGGTGGGGTGCGACCTAGGGAGGGTGGAGCCAGGGCACTGAGTTGGGCCTGGCCTCCCCAGGGGGCTCCTAGGGAAGGCCGCAGGAGTCACCAATAGGTCACCTCCATCTGTGTCAGAGGCACCTGGCAGAGACCAGAAAGATGCCTGAAAAGGTGGACCTGGCGTCGCCGTGGCTGCCGCGGTCTGGCCCTGGGCACTTCCACAGCCTGGGTTGTGTCATCTCCGGGAGTGTGTTCCGAGCTTGTCACGCCCGAGTGTCATCGCCTCCTGTGCGGAGCAGACATGTCTCCCCCCCAGACGCAGCACTGTGGACATACGCTGCTCCCGCCCAACGCCCCTCATGCTGAAGTCCATACAGAGGCGTGGTGAAGGGAGGGGACCCTCGGGAGCGACACCCCAGCCCTACTTTTTATTCTTAATTTTGAAACAGGGTCTCACTGAGTTGTGGAGGGCCTCACCAAGTAGCTGAGGCCGGCCACGAACCGCAATCGTCCAGTCTCAGCCTCCCAAGTACTGGGATTACAAGTGTGTGCCACCATGCCTGGATTTCTCAGTGCCAACTTCCTTGGCAACCCAGTCAGCAAGGTGTGGCTGGATCCAGGTGCTGTGGCCCCAGTGGACCCTCTTCCTTCTGTGTCCCCCAAGGGGCCTCACCCCAGTACCCAGAGAGGCCGGCTAGCCCTCTGGTCTCAGCGTGGTGTGCGTCCTCTGTCCACAGGTGAGCTTGTGACCCACTTTCTGACCACTGACACGGACAGCTTGTCCTACCTGAAGAAGGTCTCCACGGAGGGCCACTTGTACAACGGCTTCAACCTCATAGCAGCGGACCTGAGGTGGGTCTGCCTGGTTGGGGTGATGGCCCTGTCCAGGTCTCCAGCTCCCCGGGAAGCATCCATTGACTGGCCTGCCTCACACCCCTCAGCCTGGGGCCAGGGCTAGGCCCAGGGCTCCCTGTGAGGTGTGAGGCTGCTGGCGTCCTGCCCGCAGAGAGCTGGCTAGGATGCAGTGGTGGGTGGACGTGAAGGGCAGCCTGTGGGGCCGCCGGTGTCCACTCCCCTCTGCAGGCAGCCTGACCAAAGGCTGAGCTCCCAGGGACTCCTGTGTTGGCGCTGTGAAGGGTGTAGGCTTTGCCTGCCTCCTGCTCTCCCTCCTCTCTTCTCTTTTCTTCTTCCATTCTTCCCTTTCTTTCCTTACTAGAAGCTTAACCCAGAGGCATTGTACCCCCAAGCTACACCCCCCAGCCCTATTTTATTTGACTTTTTTTGTGTGTGGTATAGGGGATGGAACCCAGGAGCATTCTACCTCTGAGCTACACCCCCAGTTCTATTTTTATTTTTTATTTTTGAAACAGGGTCTCACTGAGTTGCAGAGGGCCTCACCAAGTAGCTGAGGCTGGCCGTGAACCTGGGATCCTCCTGTCTCAGCCTCCCGAATACTGGGATTATAGGCATGTGCCGCCACACCCAGCTGTTTTACTTTTTATTTGTGGGACTGAGGATTGAACACAGGAGCACTGCACTTCCGAGCCTCATCCCTTTATGAAAAATTTTTATTTAATTTTATTTGTCCTACTGGGGATTAAACCTAGGGGTATTCTGTTTCTGAGATACATCTCTAGCTCTAATTTATTTGTTTTGAAGCAGGGTCTCACTAGTTTCCTGAGAGTCTCACTGCATTGCTGAGGCTGTCCTGAAACCTGCAGTCTCAGCCTACCCAAGTACAGGGATTATAGGTGTGTGTCCCACACCCAGTTTCCATTTATTTATTTATTTAGCACTGGGAATTGAACTCTGGGGATTCTACCTCCAGGCTACACCCCTAGCCCTTTTTAAAAAATTTTAATTAAGGCCGGGCATGGTGGCGCATGCTTGTAATCCCCGGGCTTGGGAGGCGGAGACAGGAGGATCGTCCAGGTTAGAAGCCAGCCGCGCTGGCGTAAGAGACCCTGTTTCAAAAATATAAAATAGGTCTGGGAGTGTAGCCCGGAGGTAGAAGGGCTTCCAGGAACCCCAGTACCACCAAAAAAAAAAAAAAAAAATTTAAATTAAGCCGGGCGTGGTGGTGCATGTTTGTAATCCCAGCGCTTGGGAGGCTGAGACAGGAGGATCGCGCAGGTTCAAGGCCAGCCTCAGCTACTTAGTGAGACCCTCTTTCCAAATAAAATATACAGAAGGTCTGGGAGTATAGCCCAGAGGTAGAAAGCCTCTGGGTTCCACCCCCAGTACCACCAAAAAAATTTTTAAATTATTTATTTATTTTGAGGTACTGGGGATAGAACCCAGGGGCATTCTACCTCTGAGATACTCCCCCAGCCCATTTTTATTCTTTATTTTGAAACAGGGTCTCCCTGAGTTGCAGAGGGCCTCACTAAGTAGCTGAGGCTGGCCACAAACCTGCAATCCTCCTGTCCCAGCCTCCCAAGTACTGGCATTACAGGTGTGTGCCACCATGCCTGGCATGAACACCTACTTCTGTAGGTCTTTATGTAGAAAGTTTAAAAGAACTTTTAGCCAGCAAAGAAGATCTCTGAAATTAGTAGCCAAACAACTGGCACACAGCTGGAATCCCATTGCACGAGAGTCTGAGACAGGAGGATCACAGGTTTGAAGCTACCTTCTGCAACTGGGCAAGACATGGGTTCACAATGGAGACTAGAAGGGCTTCAGGTAGCGGCATCATGGGCACTAGGTGGCCCAGTACTTGGCTCCTGTCTGACCTGCCCGTGCCTTGCCTCTTTCTATGGACAGCACAAGTAAAGGAGACATCGTTTGCTACTATGGGAACCGGGGGGAGCCCAAGCCCATCGTCCTGACGCCAGGTGAGCCTGCTCTGTGGCGTGCTCCCATGTGCGCACCTGAGCTTCGCAGCCTCTGCTGCTGCGCTGTGTCCTGGGGCTCTTTGGCCACCTGTCGGCCCCTGGTCTCTGCGGGACTGGACCTGCACCTTGCCATCAAAGCACGGAACCTTCCCGGCCCCTCCCTGGGCTTTTCCTGCTTCTGCCCTGAGCCCTGTCAACGGCCCCAGTGCCACCTGGCACCCCCCCACACACACCTGTCTCAAGTCCTGGGGGCAGTCACTGTCACCACCCAGGGTTCTCCTCCCCAGGCACAGCATAGGCACTCCTCCTGGCCACGGTCTCCGTGCCTGACCCGGTCCTCAGGGACGAGCCCCTCAGGGCGCACTCTGCCCTGCCCTCTGCCCCTTGCCTTCTCACTTTGCCTTTGCCCAGGCTCTGCCCTCTTTCCACTCCCTCCTTGGTGTGATGATTGCCTGGAAGCCTCTTCTGCCAGCCTGCTACCCCCTGTCTGGGCAGAGATCATCACATTAGCTTTTCTCTGTCAGTCACCGTCAGGGGAAGGAGACCTGTATCTTCTAGTACTTGTGCCAGGACAGAGCAGACTCCCTGGGAAACAGAGATGGGTCTAGCATAGTATGTCAAGTGAACAAAAGCTGCTGCGATGCTTGGGAGGCCCAGACAGGAGGCTGCAGGCGTGCGGCTGGCCACAGCGAGCGAGGCACTCTGCCATCGAGTGACTGCTTCAAAATAGAGGATAAAATAGGGCTGGGGTGTAGCTCAGTGGCAGAATGCTCCTGGGACCCACCCCCGTATCACACACACATACACACATACAAAAACAACAGCTGCTAGGAGCAGGTCTGGTGGTGCACACCTGTAATCCCAGGACTTGGGAGGCTGAGACAGGAGGATTGCAGTTTGAGGCCAGCAAGTAGTGAGACTCATCAACCTAGCAAGATGATCCTGTTTCAAGATAAAATAGGGCTGGGGGTATAGCTCAGAGGCAGAATATCCCTGGGTTCAACCCCCAGTACAACACACACACACACACACACACACACACACACACACACACACACACAGAGAAGCTTGGAGTTGAATGCCTCTGAGTTTATTCTTCACTACTAAAAATAAATATCCAGGCCTATAATCTCAGTTCTTTGGAGATGAGATAGGAGGATTACAGGTTTGAAGACAGCTTCAGCAACCTAGCAAGACCCTGCTTCAAAACAAAAAAATACAAAGGGGATGGGGTGTAGCTTGGAGGTAGAATGTCTCTGGGTTCAATACCCAGTACTAAAAATAAGAGAATAAACAGACGACGGAATAAAAAATAGTTGAGGGTAGTGCACACCTGTAATCTCACTACTTGGGAGACTAGCACGGGAAGGTCTTGGGTTTGGGTCAGCCTCAGCAACTAAGTAAGACCCTTAGTAACAGCAAGATCCTTTTTTTGTGTGTGTGGTACTGGGGATTGAACCCAGGGGCATTCTACCTCTGAGCTATACCCTCAGCCCTGTTTTATTTTTATTTTGAAAGAGGGTCTTCCTAGATTGATGAGTCTCACTATTTGTTGAGACTAGCCTCAAACCTGCAATCCTCCTATCTCAGCCTTCCAAGTACTGGGTTTACAGGTGTGTATCACTATGTCTGGCTAACTAGACTCTATTTTAAAAATATATAGGGCTAGGATATAGCTTGCAGGTAGAATGCTTCTGGGTTCAATCCCCAGTACCAAAAACAAAATAATAACAAAAATAAGTTTAAAAATCATATTTTTTAAATAAAAGAAAAGCTGGGTGTGGTGGCACATGCCTGTTATCCCAGCATTTGGGAGGCTGAGCCTGGAGGATTGCAGTTCACGGACAGCCTCAGCTACTTGGTGAGGCCCTCCGCAACTTAGTGAGACCCTGTTTCAAAATAAAGAATAAAAACCAGGGCAGGAGGTATAGCTCGGAGGTCGAATGCCCCTGCCTGGGTTCCATCCCCAGACCTGAAAAAAGAAAAAGTAAAATGCTGGTCATGATGGTAGGTGCTTGCAATTGCAGTCCTTGGGAGGCTAGGATTGAAGGGCTGTAGGTTTAGGGCTGGCCTTAACAACTTAGCAGGACTCTCAGCAAGCTAGCAACACTCTATTCAAAATAAAAATAAAAAGATCTGGTGGTTTTGCTTGGAGGGTGCCCTCCTGGCCTCAGGTCGCTGTTATTTAACCCATATTTATCGGTCCACCCAGCCCCAGGCCTCTGCACCTCGCAGACTCCTGCCCGGGGTGTCACCTGCCCTGTGTTGAGTTCTTCCTCTCTCTTTGATGCACAGATAGGTCAGGAGCAGGCGGCAGTGGGCGGGGCGGCTTGGCCCCAGCCTGGACTAGCTTTGCTGTCCCCGCCACCCCCTGGCACCTTACCTCCTGCCCGCGGACGGGTGGGCTTCAGGAGTTTCCCCTGGCCTCTGCGTGGCTAGGCTGACCTCTCCCTGTAGGGACCTACGGGCTGAGCAACGCGCTGCTGGAGACGCCGTGGAGGAAGCTGCGTTTCGGCAAGCAGCTCTTCCTGGAGGTGGTGGAGCAGAGCCAGGAGCTCCCCAAGGACACCCTCATCTCCCAGCTCCTGGGTGTGCTCAGCAACGAGGAGGCGTGAGTGCAGGCCCCGGGCAGAGGCAGCAAGGGAGGGAGCCAGCCTTGTCCCCTGGAAGCCCAGGAAGGTGGCCAGGGCTGACGCCAGCTGCAGGGGAGTGTGGCAGACACGCTGTCCACTCACCGTGGCTGCCCGTGCCGACTCTCCTGGGGCAGGCAGCCGGGGTTACCCTAGGGGCCTCTCATGAGGAGAGGGGGCGCCAGGCCTGTGGCCGGAGGCGCGGTGCTCAGAGCCAGCTTGTCTGCGCCGGAGCAGTTAGACAGCCTTCCCTGAGGAGGTCTGGCAGAAGGTCCCAGAAGGTTCCAAAACGGGCATGATGGTTCAGGTCTGGAATCTCAGTGCTTGGGAGGCTGAGACAGGAGGATCTCAGGTTCAAGGCCAGACTCAGCAATTTAACAAGGCCCTCAGCAACTTAGATCATGTTTTAAAATAAAACATAAAAGGGTTAGTGGTGTAGTTCAGAAGTAGAATGCCTGTGGGTGGATCCTGGGGTGAGTGAGGTGCTGAGTGTGTATGTGGTCAGCCAGCCCCTGTGGTTCCCCGCTGGTCTCCAGGGCCCCGGGACTGCCCAGGAACCTCGCGGCCATTAGCATGGCAGGCAGGGCCACCTGGCTACCCGGGCGATGGACAGGCAGCAGAGAGCCTGATGGCCGTGCCCCTCTGTCCTTCCAGACAGCTGCCGGACCCAGCCATTGAGGACCAGGGCAGAGAGTACGTGCAGCCCATACTGAGCAAGTATGCTGCCGTGTGTGTGCGCTGCCCCAACTACGGCACCAGGTATGGAGTGCCCAGGTGCCGCCCTCACGCCCTGTGCCCTGAGTCCCAGGGAGAGACCTGAAAAAGCAGCTGAGCTTCCTCAAGCCCATAGGCAGCCAGGGCCCGGCCTGTGCCTGGCTCAGTGGATTCCAGAGCCCCTGTCCTGTTTAGACGTGCCCGCAGGGCGAGCAGACCCCACAGCTAGTGGCCGTGCACAGATGACCACCTGCTCAAGGTCAGAGGCTCCTCTGTCTTCTCTGCGGGTCACTGGGGTGCCCCACCCTGACGAGCTAATACACAGCCACCGATTGCAAGGCATGCTGCTTCTGTGGCAGAGCCCTGAGGGCAGAAACCCTGGTCCTGTGCTCCAGAGCCTGGGAGTCACGCCCAGGACAGCTGTGACCTGGTCCTTCCCGTGTGTCCACCCTCCTGGTGGGGGAAACTGGCTCACAACATGAAGACTTGCCAGAGTGGTACTCCCTGTAACCCCAGCACTTGGGAGGCTGAGACAGGAGGATCTCGGGTTGTGAGGCCCTCCACAACTTAGTGAGACCCCGTTTCAAAATAAAAAATAGGGTTGGTAGAATGCCCCTGGGTCAATCCCTAGTACTGCAACTACGATACCACCACCAAAAATCATGAGGACCCACCTTGGGGAGGGCTGGGCAGGAGAGGGGGTGTTGAGTGTTTGGACTGGCACCAGCTGCTTGGCCTGGATGGTGGGGGAAGGGGACAGGAGGGACTTGTCCAGGGGTGCAGGCACTGGGCCCCACGTGGTTAGAGGTTCCTTTCTCGGCAGAGCTGAGCATGGGAGCCGGGCACACTGATGGGGAAGTGTGGTCAGCTCAGGGCCTCCCGTGAGCATGGGGGCTGGTGGGCTAGTGCTGCGGAGGGAGGGCCGGGCAGCCTGGGGGTGTCGCAGAGCGGAGGTGAGAGAGAGTCTGCAGAGCAGTCAGGGTCTCAGGTGGCCCGATGAGCCCCCCATGTGCCCCATGCTCACTCGTGACCTTCAGGTGCCCAGCACAGCCCCCCTGCCTGGCGCCTGTCCCTCCCTCCGCAGGTCTGGCACCAGCTGTGGCGCTGCAGGGAGGGCCGAGGCTGAGGGATGCAGGTTGACCCTGTCTTTCAGAACCAACACCGTCATCCTCGTGGACACAGAAGGCCACGTGACCTTCACGGAGCGCAGCATGCTGAACAAGGACCCCTCCCGCTGGGAGACCAGAACCCACGAGTTCACGCTGCAGAGCTAACCCCGCCTGCTGGGCAGGCTGGCCGGCTCAAGGGCCTCAGGAACCATGAGGTTCTGGGACTCAGCCAGCACCTGTGGGCCAGAGCCTCTCAGCTGCGTACCACCCCTCGGGTCCTGTGCCTGGCTCAGGGTCTGCCTTCATGCTAATGGGACTCAAACCAGGTCCCAGGAAGGCCCGGATGTGCCATATGTGTGCAAATGTACCTGAGCCCACCATGCCCACACGTGTACACAGGTTCACACATGCACGCATGCTTGGGCACACTTGTATGTGCCTGGGAGGCAGAGGAGCCCCTCCTACCCCACAAGTCCTTCTAGCTAAGGGGTCTTTAGTCAAATGACAGAACTAGGCTTCTGTTTAAATGGGGCTTGCTAGCTGGGCGTGGCAGCACAGATCTGTAATTCTAGTACTTGGAAGGCTGAGACAGGAGGATCACAGGTTTGAGGCCAGCCTCAGCAATTGAGCAAGACATGTTTGAAAACAAAAAGTAAATCGTGGTAGGGTTGTAGCTCAGAGGTAGCTCACCCCTGGGTTCAATCCCCAGTTACACACACACACACACACACACACACACACACACACACACACAGAACAATAAGTGAGGCCTTCCTTTTCCCAGGCACAGAGGGAACCACTGTACTTCAGTCCTGACAACCAGACCTGCTCCCGTAGAGCAGACATTTGGAACCAGAGAAAAACCCCACAGTCAGAAGCCAAGCCTCACTACAGACCTAGGGGTGCCATGTCGGGCGGTCTCGTGCTCATGGGATACTTTTTTTCTTTTGAGGTACTGCGGATGGAACCCAGGGGCTTTCTACCTCTGAGCTACAACCCCTGCCCTATTTTTTATTCTATATTTTGAAACAGGGTCTCACCGAGTTGCTGAGGCTGGCCTTGAACTTGCGATCCTTCTGTCTCAGCCTCTCAGATACTAGGATTATAGCTATGCACTACTGTGCTGGCTGCCCTGGATATCTATCTGTCACCTATCCATCCATCCATCCTCCCTCCCTCCTTTCCTTCCTTCCTTTCTCTTTCTTTTCTTTTCTTTTTCTTTTTGTGGTACTGGGAATTGAGCCCAGGGGCATTCTACCTCTGAGCTACACCCCTAGCCCTATTTTATCTCTTATTTGGAAACAAGGCCTCATTATGTTGTGGAGGGCTGACTGCAGACTGCGACCGCGCTCAGCCTCCCAAGTCCTGGGCCTGCAGATGGGCCGGGCTTAGATAGCCTTTTGGAGGCAGTTCTCTGTGCGCCAGGAGCCCCTCTGTGCCTCAGCCCACCGTGGAGGGGGTGTGTGCCGGGCCCGCCCAGTGGGCATCGTGGGTCCGAGCAGCCCACCTCAGCAAGGCCACTTGGCCAGCCCTTGCTGTCCCCTTTCTTGTGTCCAGTCAAACCTCATGGGAATCAGAACTTGAATGTGAGCTGTTGATAATAAAATTCTGAGGCTGTGTAAAGTGTGTATCAAGGTCCTTCCTTGTGAGACAGTGCCTGCAGGGACTCCTGTGGTGCCAGATTCTCTTTTTTGTGTGGTACTAGGGATTGAACTCAGGGACAGTCTACCTCAGAGCTACACCCACAGCCCTATATTTATTTATCCATTTTTTGCAGTACTGGAGATGGAATCCAGGGACATTGTACCTCTGAGCTACACCCTCCCAGCCCTGGTTTTTATTCTTTATTTTGAAACAGGGTCTCACTGAATTGCAGAGGGCCTCACTAAGTAGCTGAGATTGGCTGTGAACCCTGATCCTCCTGTATTAGCCTTCCAAATGCTGGGATTACAAGCATACACCACCATGCCCGGCTTATTTTATTTTTTTTGTGGTACTGGGAATGGAGCCCAGGGGCATTCTACCTCTGAGCTATACCCCCGGCCCTATATTTTATCCTTTATTTTGAAACAGGGTCCCATTGAGTTATAAAGGGCCTAAAGAGCTGAGGTTGGCCATAAACCTTGATCCTCCTATTTCAGCCTCTTGAATGCTAGGATTACAAGTGCGCGCCACCATGCCCAACTTACTCCCAGCCCTATTTATTACTATTACTATTATTATTATTATTATTATTATTATTATTATTATTATTCTACCTCTGGGCTACATCCCCAGCCCTATTTTTTTTAATATAATTTATTTGGAAACAGGGTCCCACTGAGTTGCTGAGAGCCTCACTAAGTAGCTGAGGCTGGCTTTGAACCTGTGCAATCCTGTCTCAGCCTCCCAAGCGCTGGGATTACAAGCGTGCGCCACCAGGCCTGGCGCTCTTATTTTGAAACAGGGCCTAAGTTGCAGAGGGCCTCACTGAGTTGGCAAGGCTGGCTGTGAACCCACGACCCTCCTGTCTCAGCCTCCTCCCAAGTACTGGGATTACAGGCGTGCACCACTGTGCACAGCTGGGTTCATGGACTTCTTATCTGCAGGTTCCCTGAACTCTGTCTCTAACGTAGGGAAAACTTTCAGAGCTCTTGTCATGGACCTCCCTGCCCCAGTGACCTGGTCCACCTGGGCCTCCTGAGGAAAGGACAGCCCCACATCCAGATTCTACGGTTATGTGTTGAATTGTATACCTCCAAAGATATGCTGGAGTTCTAAGCCCCAACACCTCTGATTGTAACTGTATTTGGAGACAGTCCTTCCAGGTGTAATCTAGATAAAATGGTCCAGGCATGGCCAAGCACATCTGTCATCCCAATACTAGAGAGAGTCAGACAGTTGGATCACAGATTTGAGATCAGCCTTAGCAATTTAGGGATATCATCGGCAAAATAGTGAAATCTGTTTGAGAAAAAAAGTCAGTCAGGTGTGGTGGCACACTTGTAATCCCAGTACTTGGGAGGCTGAGACAAGAGGATGGCAGGTTCAAGGACAGCATTGGCAAGTAGTGAGACTCTCGTCAACCTAACAAGACCTTGTTTCCAAATAATAAAAAAAATAGGGCTGGGGGTGTAGCTCAGAGGCAGAATGCTGCTAAGTTCAAACCACAGTATCACACGCATAAAATAAATATTAAAAAAAATAAAAATAAAGTCCTGGGGTGTAGCTCGGGGTAGAACTCCCTTGGGTTCAATATCCAGTACCAAAAATAAGCGAATGGGTAAATGAATAAATAAAAAGGACTGAGGGTAACAGCTCAGAGGTAGAATGCTACTGGGTTCAATCCCCAGCACCAAAAGTACAATAAAGAGCTGGGGGTTACAGCTCAGAGGCAAGACTGCTTCTGGGTTTAATCTCCAGCACAATAAATAAAATAACGGGGTCTGCAGGTGTATCTCAGAGGTAGAATGCCTCTGAGTTCAGTTCCTAGTACCAAAAATAACAAGACACACAGTTGGAGGACACTGTTCGGGACCGTTATTCGGTACCGTGACCGTTACAACTGCCCTTGCAGCGGGGGAGACTTGGCTCAGCCCCAGTGCGGGGTGGACAAGTGGGGACTTACACCCAAGGAGTGGCGTGGGGGAGGAGGCTGGAGAAGCAAGGTAAACAGGGTAGGAGGGTCTGCTTGCACCCGCCGGGGCTGCGTGCTGGTGGAGGCCAGGCCACGCACCGCCACCTGGGGGTGGGGGGAAGATGCGAGGGTCCCGATCGGATTTCAGGGGTGGGAGGTTCTTGCCAAACAGACTTAGCAAAGTTCTTGGTAAAACTGGAATTTATCAGGAATAGCACAAATGGGCTTAGAAGGTTCAGGAGCCTGACTAAAGTTTGGCCAAAGGAAGGATCTTTCATCCACAATACTATTAATTAGTCAATACGCTTTACTTTTTTTTTTTTTGGTGTGTGTGTATGGGGGTACTAGGGATGGAACCTGGGGGTATTTTACCTCAGAGTTATACCCTCAGCCCTATTATGTTGAAACAGGGTCTCCGCTGGCTTCGAACCTGTGGTCCTCCTGTCTCAGCCTCCAAGTACTGGGATTACCCGTGTGCACCACCACACTCGGCTTTATTTACACTTTACTATTTGTCCCAGTATGTCCCTTTGCTGAGCCAGGATTCCATTTTAGGAAGAGATTTCACTTAGTTCTAATTCATATTCATTTGTACCCTCTCTCTCTGGTATTAGGTACTGAACCCGGGGGGTCTACCACCGAGCTACGTCCCCAATCATATCTGTGCAGGTGTGCAGTGCTGGGGACTAGATTCGGGCGCTCTGCCACTGAGCCACATCCCCATTCTTTGTGTGTGTGTGTGGTACTAGGGATGCAACCCAGGGGCTTTCTACCTCTGGTTACACTCCCAGACCTATCACACATTTTTATTGGAGAGCAGATGAGGCTGGCTTAGAACCTGTGCAATTCTACTGTTTCAGCCTCCTGAGTACCGGGATTACAAGTGTGAGCCACCATGCCACCCCCCCAATTCTTTTTTTGTTTTAAAAACAAGGTTTCACTACATTGCTGAAAGCCTAAATTTCTGAGGCTGGTCTCAAACCTGGGATCCTCCTGTTTCTGCCTCCCAAGCACTGGGATTACTTGTCTGCGCCACTGCATCCAGCACAATGCATTATTTTACTTTTTTCTGGTACTGGGGATGGACCCCATGGGGATTCTTCCTTTGAGATACACCTCTAGTCCTATTTTATATTATTATTATTACTTGCAGTACTGGGGATGGAACCCAGGGCATTCTACCTCCAAGTGACACCCCCAACCCTATTTTTTATTCTTTATTTTGAAACAGGGCCTCACTGACTTACAAAGGGCCTAAATAGCTGAGGCTGTCCGTGAATCTCGATCCTCATGTCTCAGCCTCCCAAATGCTGCGATTACAGGCGTGCGTGTACCACCACACCTGGCTTTTATTCTTTTATTTTAAAACAGGGTCTTGCCTGGCGTAGTGCCACATACTTGTACTCATAGCATTTGGGAGATGGAGACAGGAGGATGGCAGAGGCCAGCCTCAGCTACTTAGTGAGGCCCTTTGTAAGTCAGTGAGACCTTGTTTCAAAATAAAGAATAAAAAGCTGGTCCTGGTGGCACATGCTTGTAATCCAGCGCTTGGGAGCCTGAGACAGGAGGCTCGCACAGGTTCGAAGCCAGCCTCAGCTACTTAGTGAGGCTCTCAGCAATTTAGTGAGATCCTGTTAACAAATTATAAAATAGGTCTGGGAGTATAGCCCAGAGGTAGAAAAGCCCCTGGGTTCCACCTCCAGAACCACACACACACAAAGATAAGGCTGGTGGTGTAGCTCGGAGGTAAAATGCCCCTGGGTTCCATCCCCAGTACCATAAACAAACAAACAAATATAGGGTCTCACTATGCTGAGGCAGGCTCTGAACCTGCAATCCTCCTGTCTCAGCCTCCCAAGTACCAGGATTACCAGCTTGTGCCACCACACCCAGCTACAATGCGTGCCTTTGGGAGGCGGAGACAGGAGAATCACAGGTTTGAGGACAGCCTCAGCAATTTAGTGAGGCTCTCAGTAACCAGTGAGACCCTGCTTCCAAATAAGAAATAAGTTGGGTTGGGGGTGTAGCTCAGAGGTAGATTACCTCTGGGTTCAAACCCCAGTACCAAGAAGGAAAAAAAAAAAACGTACAGTTGGCCAGGTGTGGCGGCTCAGGCTTGCGATTCTAGTACTTGGGAGGATGAGATAGGAGGATCACATATTCTCAGCCTCAGCAACTTTGTGAGGCCTTACACAATTTAATAAGACCCTGTTTCAAAAAAAAAAAAAAAAGGCTGGGGGTGTAACTTAGAGGTAGAAAGCCCGAGTTTGATCCCCAGTACCCCCACTCAAACTGTAGCTAGCTAAATCGGATGTGCTGTTGACCTTGATGTCTTGATTAAGGTGGCACCTCTCAAGTGTTTTTTTTCCTTCTCTGTAAAGCCAATGTTTCCCTTTCAGTTACGAAGTATCTACGAAAAGAAGTTTTACAACTGTTTAAAAAGCTAAAAACAAAATAACAACTGGGGCTCAGCATGCTAGAGGGACTGAGTTTATTCCTCTAGATCAATATTCAGCAAGGCCAGGCATGGTGGCATGGGCTCCGGAGGCAGAGACAGGAGGATCGCGCAGGTTCGAAGCCAGCCGCGCTGGCTTAAGAGACCCTGTTTCCAAATAAAAAGTATAAAATAGGTCTGGGAGTGTAGCCCGGAGGTAGAAGGGTTTCCAGGAACCCCAGTACCACCAAAAAAAAAAAAAAAAAAAAAAATCAGCAAAAAGCCAGGCATGGTGGTGCTTTGGCACTTGTAATCACAATACTTAGGAGGCTGAGACAGAAAAGATCACAGGTTGAAGGACAGCCTCAGCAACTTGGCAAACTCCTGTTTCAAAATAAAAAAGACTGGGGATGTAGTTCAGAGGGAGAATGTCCCTGGGTTCAATCCTACACACACACACACACACACACACACACACACATACACACACACACACTGTACAGTTGGGTAAATGTGGATGTGCTGTTGACCTTGGTGTCTTGGGTAGGGCGGCAACTAGCACCATAAAGCTACTGTTTCCCTTTGAAATCACTAAGTATCTATGGGAAGAAGTCTTGCCACTGTGTAAAAAAACCTAAACAAACAAACAAAACAACTAGAGCCAGGGCTCCACAGGATAAGCCAGGCACTGTGGCACACACCTGTAAACACAGTACTTGGGAGGCCAAGACAGGAGGACCGCAGCTTGAGGACAGCCTCAGCATTTAGCAAGACCCTGTTTCAAAATAAAAAATACAAAGGGCTGGGAGTGTAGCTCAGAGGTACCTCTGGATTCAATCCCTGGCACCAAAATTAATACTGAAAGTCCGGCACAGAAAAGACCAAGGCCAGCCGTCGGAGATGAACAAGCATGCTTTATTAAGACTGCCCAGCTCCCTTTTATATCAGGCAGCTAGGGCGTTCTAAAAATTGGAGGGGGTTTCCGCTCGCCGCGGAGGACCGTTAGATGTGCGGGGCGTTTGCTGGTTGGGCGACTCATACCCCAGTGAGTGTGTCTAGAGGGCTGGTTGTTGGGCACCCCGTGGCCCCCTTCGGCGGGCTGTGAGGTAACCAGCACAATACGGAAGAGAAGCCGGAAAGGCGCCATCTTTGGCATGACTGGGCTGCTTATCCTGACATTCCTCCCTTTTTGTTTTTTTGTGGGCAGGGGGCGTCGGATAATCATTCTGACTGCTTCCTGCTGAGAAGGGGTGGTGATAGGAGGGGGCCGGGAGGAGTAGGGAAAGCAGCCGCCCAGTCCAGGCCATAAAACGGCAAATTTCGTCCGGGCGAAAGTCGATGAATGTTCCCTGAAGCTGCAGATCCCACAGGGACGAGAGCCGGTCGTCAGGATGGTGGATAGGAGGTATCATGCAGCTACCTTCCAGGAGGGCTTGAATATAAGTCTTCATCACGAAGGATCCATCTCTGCACGTTGTCAGTCGTCCCTGGCAATTGGTACCTTCCAAATGTAGAAGCTGGTAGTTTCTAAGAAGCAGCTGGTTAAAGGTCTGATATTTTGTTTTCCTGGGATTGTATGAGCTTGGTTATGCAGGGGAAGACGGGGTGGAGTCAGAGACTTTCCGGAGGGAGTTAAGTATCACCTGAGGTGAATGTTGGATATCTGTGGAAACTTGTGAAATTTGGGTGCCAATGGATATATATTCACGGAAAAAATAAAGTGAACCGCAAGGGGTAGAGGCGTATCCGTTACAGTAAACCTTGGCTGTAACCCCAGAAGCCCATCTTGGATCCCAAGGGTCAGGAATAGTATAGAGGTAGGTTTTAGTTTTGGGATCGAATTTAAAATTTCCCAATCCTAGTTGTCCCAGATAGGCATCATGGATTTTGCATGACCAATATGGGCACCCGCCATATACATTATCCCAATTTGGGTCACGGCAAAAACTTTCACTTTGGTCAAAAAGAAAGCAAAGATAAGGGCGGGTAGCTTGATGGAACAGCTTAATGGTAGGAGAGAAGGCTAACTGTATGCTATGAGAACATCCCGCCAGGGGGCAATCAGCCGTTGCGGCTAGTTTGGTGACCATTGTATTATCTTCAGGGTAGATTTGCTGAACCTTGAATCTCCAGACAAAAGGGGAGGAAAAGGTTACGGGAAAGCATATGAAACTAGTGAATACAAAAAGGTAGTTATTCATTTTCGGGTATGGGAGCATCCAAGCAAAGTCGAGATATTTGGAGTTTTAGAGGATTATGGGGAGAGATAGTGGACATATAAGTTGGTCTATTATCTTGAGGCGTCCGGGATTTTTGTGAAGCTGCTGAAGCAGGTGGCTGGATATATTCTGGAGCCGGTTTAAGCCTAGAAATATGAAGCCAGGGAGTATATTGGTTATTATTTAAGTTTTGCAGCAGTGGGGGTACATAGGATAACCTGAGCCGGGCCATCCCATTTAGGCTGTAAGTGAGGTTTATCTCCCAGGGGTTAAAATAGACCTGTTGTCCTATGGTTAAAGAGGAAATGGTGGGTGCCTGCTTGGGGTCAGGAAGTAGCCAGTCTTGATATTTCCAAAGTTCTGATCTGAGATGGAATAAGAGAAGAAAGGCTATTTGTGAAAATGCCAAGGCAGAGATAGAGCTTGGGCTACAGAATGCGTTATTTGGGAAGTAAACTCAAGGCCATTATCAGATTGTAAAGAGGAAGGCATGCCAAAGCGGGGGATAATTTGAGAAATTAGGAGATCAGAGACTGTAGAAGTCCTTTTATTGGAGGTTGGGAAGGCCTCGATCCATCCTGAGAAAGTGTCGACGAAGATGAGAAGGTATTTGAATCTCTCAACCCTGGGCATATTGGTATACTCTCCTTGCCAATCAGCAGCTGGCGTACGTCCCCTCGCCTGGTGGGCCAGAAAGGCCTGAGGTTAAGGGGAGTGGTTGGGTTTGTTTTTGGCAGATGATGCAATTGGATGTAACCTGATGAAGGAATTCTTTATCTTTAGGTGTGGGAATGAAGAATGACTGCAGGAATACCTCAAGGCTTTGTGGGTTGAATGAGACAAGGAATGTAGATACCGTAAAAGATCAGAATGGGACTGGCCGGGATCGGAGGGGAAGTCTGAAGTATTATGGGCTGGTGAGGGAATGTCATCAGCATCGTGTGATAACAGTATGAAGGGAAGGGGTTGATAAGTTTTTTGGGCCGCCTCCCGTGCCGCCTGGTCAGCCCTAGAATTTCCCTGCGTTATTGGGGATGAGTCAGTCTGATGAGACTTGCAGTGAACAATACCTAACTGCTGTGGGAGGACAGAAGCTGGGAGGAGTTTGGCCGTCAGTTTAGAATTGATAATGGCTGATCCCTTGGAATTGAGAAGGCCACGTTCCTTCCAAATTGCAGCATGTGAAACTAAGGTATGGTAAACAAACTTGGAATCTGTGTTCAGGGTGAGAGTTTTTTGTGCTACTAATGTACAGGTTCTGATAGCCGCCATTAGCTCGGCCTGTTGGTTGGTGGTATTAACAGGAAGAGGATGGGCTTCTATTGTCTCGGTGGAGGAGACTATGGCATAACCCGCCCGCCGCACTCCATCCAGACGGAATGAGCTCCCATCAATGAACCAAGTAAAATCGGGATCCGTCAATGCCTCACCAGAGATGGTTGAGGGGCAAGGAAGAAAGGCTTCCAGAACCTCACAATTATGTATGGGAGAAGGATGGTTAGTTGTGGCTTCCGGTAGGAAGGAGGCAGGATTTAGGGGTGGGCAGGCCTCAAAAGAAAGGGAAGGATTTGGTTTTTTTGGTGGTACTGGGGGTGGAACCCAGAGGCTTTCTACCTCCGGGCTATACTCCCAGACCTTTTTTATATTTTATTTGGAAACAGGGTCTCACTAAGTTGCTGAAAGCCTCACTAAGTAGCTGAGGCTGGCTTAGAACCTGTGCGATCCTCCTGTCTCAGCCTCCCAAGCGCTGGGATTACAAGCGTGCGCCACCACGCCCGGCGAAAGGGAAGGATTTTGGAGAAAGGAAACTAAGGGAGGTAAGATTCTAGAGGGAGGTAGCGTCTGTAAGCCTTTGTAGGTGAGCAAATCTCTGAGATGATGTGGAGAAAAAATGGTTAAGGGTGCTCCGAAAGTAAGTTTGTGAGCTTCCTTTTGTAGAAGGTGGCCTGCTGCCAGGGCACGAAGGCAAGGCGCCCAACCCTTGACTGTAGAATCTAGTTGTTTGGATAGATATGCGACCGGGGCAAAGGTGGGTCCATACTGTTGGCCAAGAACTCTGAAGCCCTGTTCTCTCCTTTCATGTATATATAGAATAAACCTTTTTTTTTTTTTTTTTTTTTTAGATCTGGCAGGTGTAAAGCAGGAGCTAAAAGTAACGTCTTTTGTAGGAGACAAAATGCCTGTGATGGGGAGGAGGCCAGGGGTTCATGAAGGGGGCCCTTGGCCAGATCATACAGGGGTTTGGCAAGGAGGGAGTAGTTGGGAATCCAGGCCCCAAAATAACTGGCGAGACCCAGGAAGGAAAGAATTTCATTTTTTGTGTTGGGGACTGGGAGAGCCTGGATAAGCCTCTTGTGGTCTACTGTAATATGTTTTTTTCCCTGTGAAATGTTGAAACCTAAATAGGTGCCCAAAGGGAGAGATAGCTGAGCCTCATTTGGTGAGGCCTGATATCCATGTTCGGTGAGGAAATTAAGCAAAAAGACAGTGTCTCGATGGGACTGATTTAAAGAGGGACTGCAGAGCAGAAGATCATCACCATATTGAAGAAGGGTGGACTCGGAGCATAGAGCATGGAATTGGATTAAACCTTGGGCCAAGGTCTGTCCCAAAGAGTGAGGGCTATCACGGAAGCCCTGAGGCAAAACTGTCCATGTGTATTGTGAAGAATGTCTAGTCTGGGGGTCAGTCCAGGTGAAGGCAAAAAGATCTTGAGAATCAGCGGCTAATGGTATAGAAAAGAAAACATCTTTTAAATCAATAACAGAGAAATGGGTAAAGGAGGTGGGAATTTGGGAAAGCAGGGTGTAAGGGTTAGGAAGTAAAGGATGAATAGGCTTTACGGAGAAATTAATGAGGCGTAAGTCTTGAACTAATCTGTAAGAGCCATTGGGGTTTTTTTTTTTAACTGCTAAAATAGGGGTATTATATGGGGAATTGGTTGGTCGGATGTAATGTTTGTTTATAGGGTCCTTATGATTTGTAATCCTTTGAGGGCAGTGGTTGACAGGGGATATTGGGCTTGACTAGGGAAATGGGTAGGCTCTTTTAATGTAATGTGAATTGGAGAGCATTTAACCGCTGTCGGGCTCTGAATATCCCAGATTTCCTGTTTTACCAAATTCTGGGGAAAGGAGGCATCCAGAGATTTGGGAGTCGAATCGGTAAGGAGAAGGAGGAATTGAGTAGTAGGAGGAGGAAGAATAGATATAGTAGCCTGTGGGCGGGAGAGAATGTCTCTTCCCAGGAGAGGCACAGGGCATTGGGGCATGACTAAAAACTGATGAAGAAAAGAGAAATTATCTAAGATTCATGTTATGGGAGGTGTTTGTAAAGGAATTAAGAGTTTTTCCTCCTATCCCGACAATAGGAGATTTAGAGGGATGGGTGGGGCCTCAGAATGCTGTCAGAACTGAGAAAGTGACTCCGGTGTCTAACAAGAAGGTTATAGAGCGCCCATCTACCTGCAACTTGACCCTAGGCTCCTGCTTTGTGATGGTCAATGCTGAGAGGGAAGGCCCACGGCCCCGCCAATCTTCAAGAGCCATGCCCAGAAGGTCCGGGGCATCAGCCTCACCCCCCCTTCGAGAAGTGGGACAATCAGAACCCCAATGACCCTTTTGGTGGCATTTTGGGCATGGAGGTTTAGGGGGCCTGGGGCTAGGGCACACTTTAGCCCAGTGTCCCTCTTTACTGCATTTAAAGAAGGCTCCTGGAGGGGCCCCAGGTTTGAGCGTGTTCTTGCGATTAGCCTGGGTTGAGCCTTGAAGAGCCTGTGCAAGCATTTGGAATTTTGGGCGTTGTTTTTTGTCATCTCTGTTGTGATAGACCTTAAATACCGTAGCCAATACCTCAGCCTGAGGAGTTAGGGGGCCCCATTCTAATTTTTTAAATTTTTGTCAGATGTCAGGATAACTCTGAGTAAAAACATAGGTCATAAGGAGCTGGCGCCCCCAGGGGGTTTGGGGTCCAGGTTTGTACACTGCTGTATTGTTTTGGTTAACTGGTCTAGGAATGTGGAGGGGTTTTCAGTTTTTACCCAAAGAATTTCTTGAATTTTGTCAAAATTAATGGCTCTTTGAGCCTCCCCTCATAGGCCTACACTAATACAAGTGATGAAATGGTCTCTCAGAGCAACGCCACCGCGAGCATGACAGTCCCAGTGTGGGGCTTGTTCCAGGACGGCCTGGGCCCCAATGGGGACCTGAGCATTAGTTTGATGGACCTGATCAGTATAGTTTTGAGCATGTTCCCAGACCTGATGCCTCTCCTCAGGTAGGATGGTATAAGAAAAGATAGTAAAGACATCGTGCCAAGTGAGGCTGTAGGCTTGGGTGATATAATGGAATTCTCTAATATAGGTATCGGGATTGGAAGTATATAGGAGCCTAATTTGGTGTGTATCTGGGACAGATCTGCCGTGGAGAAGGGGATATGAACTCTGATTATGCCCTCTGGCCCAGCCACCTCACGGAGAGCAGTCATGACCAAGGACATGGAAGTGGCCGAGGGTTGAGCGTGAGGTTGAGCACGAGACCTTGTTAATGGAGGGCTAAAGGCTGGTGGAGGAGAAATCTGAGGAACAGGAGGATAAAGACGAGGAGGCGAAGTTTGTGGGGGAGCAGGTGGCTGAGGAAGAGGATCAGGCGCTGGAGGCGCATGTCTATAAGGAGGAGGTTCACTGGCCGGATAGTAATGTCTGACTCAGGAAGGATCTCAGAGGAAGGTTCTCTAGGGAGTCGCAGCAGGTTTGCAGGCTAACAGGACCTGCTGGGGGTACAGGAAGAACACAGATTGGGATGAGCGCGAAGAAGGGAGAGAGCTTCAACGTAGGAGATCTCCTTCCACTTTTTTGTGCGCTCGCAGTAATTAAATCACAGAGGAGAAGAGGGTCAAGGGATCCCTTGGGTGGCCAATGTTTATTATTGTCCAGAGAATAATGAGGTCAATCCTGGGTGGAATATTTAATGAGAAGTTTAGGTTTAATGTCTGGAGTAAGAGAGAGATGGCTTAAATTAGTGAGTAGACATCTTAAAGGGGCGGTATCAGGGATGGAAGAAGAGGACCCCATGATGAGAGGTAGTAGAGGGAGAGAGAGAGCGGAAGGTCCTGGACCAGTAAAAGGAATAAAGGACCGAAATGGGCGTCCCCAGATGGCCGATTATTCCCGAACCCAGTAGGGTCTGAAATGGTTGGAGATGTTTCGGATCGTCACCCGAAAACAGTCCACCGGGGCCGAAGCCGGAGGTCACGAGACACCTAGCTCCAAGATTTCTGGAGATCAGAATGGTATGAGAGTGGTGTCAGAGGGGGAAAGGACCGAGAATGGAGAGAATAACAGGGCCCATTCTTCCATCCCTTTATCCTGTCATTAAAGGAAACGGTAGACTATCATGGGAGTCCACCGTAGCCGCAAGGGCCGTGGTGGGGTGCGGTCTCCTCCCAAGCCTGGCGTCAGGGTAGAGCCGGATGATCACAGTCAGATACCCTGCTATAGCCAGACTCAGGCAGATAGTCTAAGGGGAACTTACGTAGCCAGGGTGACAGAGATGGTCAGGATGGCTGATGGTGGTGGATGTGGGGAGCGAGCGCCCCAAAAGGAGGACGAGGCCAGCCAGCCGGGGGAGAGCCAGGAGGAGGGAGTCCTCTAGGTAGAGGGGTCTCCCTCCCGGGTTTTGGCACCAATGAAAGTCCGGCACAGAAAAGACCCAAGGCCAGCTGTCGGAGATAAGCAAGCAAGCAAGCGCTCTATTAAGACTGCCCAGCTCCCTTTTATATCAGGCAGCTAGGTATTTCTAAAAATTGGAGGAGGTTTCCGCTTGCGCGGAGGACCGTTAGATGTGTGGGGCGTTTGCTGGTTGGGTGACTCATACCCCAGTGAGTGTGTCACTAGAGGACTGGTTGTTAGGCACCCCGTGGCCCCCTTTGGCGGGCTATGAGGTAACCAGCACAATACGGAAGAGAAGCCAGAAAGGCGCCATCTTTGGCATGACTGGGCTGCTTATCCTAACAAATACAAATTAAGAATAAATAAATAATGAAGGGCTTGGGATGTTGCTAGTAGCTAGGAGGCAGAATACCCCTGGGTCCAATCTCCACTACTAAAAACAAACAAAAAACACACATCCCCCACTCCCACCAAGGAAAGAAAAAAAGGGGGGGGGGCTGGAGATATCGCTTATTGGTAAAGCACTTGCCCAGCAAATTCTATGTTCTCGGTGTGATCCCAGGAAACCTATCCTCATTGTTGACCCATTGCTTGTGTGTTTTAGGACCTGGGGATGGAACCCAGGGGCATTCTTTCTCCAAGTTACACCCACAGCCCTATTTTTTATTCCATATTTTGAAACAGGGTCTCAGTGAGTTGCAAAGGGCCTAAGTAGCTGAGGCTGGCCGCGAACCACAATCCTCCTGTCTCAGCCTTCCAGTACTAGGATCCCAAGCGTGTGCACGCCCGGCGGCGCACTGCTTTTAGAAGCCGTGATTTCCTGTGCAGCAGCACTCAGGGAGATGCCTGTCAACAGGCGAGCTTTTACTGCCATGACTCCCTCCACACTTATTAACTGGAAAGCTCATCTAAGGCTGAGCTGTCCCTTCTCCAATGACTACTCTCCCTCCTTGGAGTCTCCGGCTATAGTGTTAACAAACAGAAAATCGCCGGTGGCGTACTTGCTTTTTTAGAACTGATTGTCTGAGCTAGAGCAGGGCCTCTGCAGGAACAAGCGCTTCCACACAGTCCGCTCCCAGCACGGCACTTTCAGGAGTCGGCTCCCGGCGTGCCCCGCGGCCCCGGCTCCCGGCGTCCTCCGCGCTTCCCGCGCTCCCCGCTCCCGGCGTCCCCCGCGCTCCAGCTCCCGGCGCTCCCCGCGGCCGCGGCCCTCCGCGCGCCGAGCCCCGCCCGGGGGCGACCGTTAGCGCGGCCTGGGCCTGGCGCCTGGTCCCGCCCTCGCGGCCAAGCGATTGGGTCTCGCGCCGCACCTCGCGCCGCCTATTGGCGGCCTCTGCAGCCCGCTCCGCGGCTTCGCCAATGAGGGGCTGCTGCGCTCGGGGATTGGCCGCTCGCCCCAAGGCCCGCCCTCCGCTGCCCCGAGCTGCAGGCGGGTCGCCGAGCGAGCCGGGCGGCCCCTCGATGGCGGCGGCGGCCGGGCGCTGAGTCTCCCCGCCTGGGCCGGCCGCAGCGGCGGGGCAGGTAGGTGCGGGCGCGCGGGGCGCCCGGCGGGCGGCGGGGCGGGCTGCGGCCTGCGCCGGGCGCGCCCTGCCCTCCCGCCCCCTCCGAGCCGCGCGCCCGGCGGGGCGGGGCGGGGGCCGGGGCGGCTTTGTGCAGAGGCATGGCCGCGGCGGCGGAGCGCGGGACCGGCCGCCCGGGGCCCGACGCCCTCGCCGCCCGCCGGGCAGAGGCCTCCGCGGCCCATCCGCGGCGTCGCCCTCGGGCGGGAACGGGCGGCCGGGCCGGATCGCCGGATCCCTTCTGTCTTGACACAGTTGAGAACTCGCCCGAGGCCGCACCGGTGCTGGGGCCGAGTGTCGTGTAGATAATCGGGAAGTGTTTGTTGTAACAATGAGCGTGGTAGAGATCAGTGGCAACCTGTTGACAGCGGTACCTGTCAAGTGTCCTCGCGTGGACTGGGGTTTCTCCTGGTAGGAACTGACCTGCGGTCTGCATGCCTGCATGCGCCTTGTTGCCCCATACAGCCATCCCATCCAGGGCTGTTGGCTTTGGGAGGCCAGTCGATAGGGGAGGCCCTCTGCTCCAGGCGAGGAAATGGCCCAGACCCCGCTGGAGGGCGTCTCTCTAAGGGGAGGGGGGAGTGGATGGCCACTCGGAGGTGCCCAGTGAGTGCTGGATGCGAGGTCTGGGAGATGACAGAAGGAACGGATGAGGTCATACTGCTGCTGGGTTGGGCGGGAGGCTGCAGTAGGAGAGGCTTTGAGTGAAAGGCTGCCGCCACAGCGCCGGACACTACAGCTGGCGCCTCCATGCCAGCCCAGCAAGTGGACTCCGGTGAAGGGCGCTGTCCAAGTGTGTCGATTTACATCTGCTGGAGTCCAGGGGAGCCGACTGGGTCTGCTGCTGGCTGGCAGTTCCAGCGCAAGGCAAGGCTTGCATCCCGGTGTTGTGTCCACTGGAGCAGCTTGGAGGCACTCACTGAGTGGGTGGGCATGGTCCGGCACACTTCTCAGGGTTGCTTTACAGTCTCACTGTGACCTTGGGGTGGGCATGTGGTTTTGATCGGTTTGCCCAGTTTTGGCCTTCTCTTCTCATAGCTCCTCTCCTCCTTGTGATGTCATCCAGCCTCTTGGCTTTAATGCCAGCTTTCCTTCACATCTTCCACACCTCCATTGCCAGCCCTGGCCTCATCCTTCGGAGCCCCAGCCTCACATTTCAAGCCTTTTCCATATTGCCACACAGCTACTCTGATGCCAAGTAGCCGTGTCCAAACCAAACTCCAGTCTTCAACTACACCAAAATGATCTGTGCGTGTGCATGTGTGCGCGTGTGCGTGTGTATGTGTGTGTGTGTGACTGGAAATTTGAACTCAGAGGGGTGTTCTTCTGAGCTATACCCCCAGCCCATTTTTATTTTTTATTTGGAAACAGTCTCACCAAGTTACTGAGAGCCTCACTAAGTTAGTTGCTGGCTTTGAACCTGTGAGCTTCCTTTCTCAGCCTCCCAAGTACTGGAATTACAGGCATCACCACCAGGCCCAGGGCTCAGGTCCCTGAGCCTTTTAAAAGTCACTCTGGCCTGAGCATGGTGACACACTCTTGTTATCCCAGTACTTGGGAGGCTGAGATAGGAGGATCACAGGTTCTTGGCCAGCATTAGCAACTTAGTGATGTCCTCCACAACTTAGTGAGACCCTGTTTCAAAATACAGAATAAGCTGGGCATGGTGGTTCATGTTTTTAATTCCAGTACTTGAGAGGCTGAAACAGGAGATTCACAGGTTCAAAGCTAGCCTCTGCGACTTAGTGAGGCTCTGAGCAACCTAGTGAAATTCTGTTTCCAAATAAGAAATAAAATCAGTCTGGAGGTGTAGCTTGGAGGTAGAATGCCTCTGGGTTCCATCTGTAGTGCCAAAATAATAATAATAATAATAATAATAATAATAATAATAATAATGACTAAAATAGGACTGGGTTATAACTTAGAAGTAGAATGCCCCTGGGTTTATTCCCCAGTAATAAAGAAAAAAAACAAAAAACAAAAAACAAAAGTTCCCTGGTCTCTTTCTAACCCTTTGTGCATTTCTCGGGAACCCCAGTTGGGTTATATTCTGTTCCCCCAGCTGACCCTTTCTCAGCACTGCAAGCTGGTGTGCTGATGTGCTGTGCGAAGCTCCCTAGAGGGCCTCAGCTCTGTTTGCCCTAACCTTTGCTCCCCATACCCCCCCCTGTGGCTTTGCTGGACACAGTGATTTATAATTTTTTTTTAACCTGAGATTGAACCCAGCATTTTACCTTTGAGCTACATCCCCAGCCTTTTTAAGTTTTTGTTGTAAAACAGGGTTTCCCTAGGTTGCTGAGAGTCCTGCTAAGTTGCTGAGGCTGGTCTGAAACCTGCAATCTTCCTTTCTCAGCTTCCTAAGAACTGGGATTACAGGTGTGCACCAGCACAGCCCCACGGAGTGATGCTTTATATAAAACGGAGGCAGTCCAGAATCAGACCAGCTGCCTGCACTGCCTCCCTGCTGTGTGGCCTTGAGTGAGCTGTTTAGCATTTCTGTGTTTGACTTCTCGGGCAGTGCTCTGTGAGAACTGAGGTGTTGCAGTGCCTAAAGTGCCTAGAGCAGGGCCTGGCTGCCACTGCTGTCCTGGAGTCACGTCAGATAAAAGCCAGTCTCAGCCTGGCTTAGTGGTACGTGCCTGGAGTCTTAGTATTGGGAAGCTGAGACAGGAGGCCAGTCTCAGCAACTTAGTGAGACCCTGTTTCAAAATAAAAGTAAAAAGGACTGGGGTCAGCCCCGTCACCAAGGGGGGGAAAAATGGAACTTTGCCTGGCCTGGGCAGTTGTCACCCCCTCTCATCATGCAGCCCTAGTGGCCACACCACACCTCTGCTCCAGGGCCTTTGCGCGCTTCCTGGTGTCACCTGGGATGTCCCCGCTTTCCACCTGTGCTGCCACCCTGGCTCCCTCCCCTCTGTGCTTCCCTTCCCCAACACTAACTGGTTTGTTTTAGCGTGAGTGCTTAGCAGCATGTGACGTGGCAGATGCTCTTGTTGTCTGCCCACCCTCACACGTGCTCATTGAAGGGCAGGGGTTTTGCCTGTCGTGTTCTGCATATAGAATGAATGGTATGTGTGTGCATACCATATGGAAGCTGTTTAGCAAATACTTTTTTTTTTAGGGGGTGTACTGAGTATTGAGCCCAGTGGCATTCTACTCTGAGCTATGCCCCAGCCCTATTTTTTTTTTAAACAGGGTCTAAGTTACTGAGGGTGGCCCCAAACCTGTGATCTTCCTTCTTAGCTTTTCAATTACTGGGATTACAGGTATGTGCCAACATACCTGGAACAAATGCTGACAGCTTACAGAGGGAGAATCAGGAACTTGCCCAGGACTGCTCACCACCGAGCTCTGGGGCTGGGAAGCTTTCCTGCTCCTGCAAGGGGCTTATTCTCCCTCTCCATGTTCCCCGAACCTATGTTGTATATCTCTTTAAGGCCCCCTTCTGCACCTGTTATCATCTTTGATTTGGGCATCTATAATGGCTGCTTCGTGTGTGTGTGTGTGTGTGTGTGTGTGTGTGTGTGTGTGTTTTCCTAGGTCCCGTTACCACTGAGATCCATCAATTTAATATTTGAGATAGGGCTCACAAAGTTTCCCAGGCTTCCCTCAAATGTGGGATTCTCCTGCCTCAGCCTCTTCAAGTAGCTGGGGTTATAGGAGTGTACCACTGTGTCTGGCGTACCAATCTGTCTTTCTTCTGGGAATGTGCTTGGGCCTCCTGTGTGCTAGGTCTCAGCTTTTCATTTGCAGCAGGCTTCCCCATCTGCTTGTCCCACAGTTTGTCTCATACTCCCATCTCCCTTGATCTTTTTCAGTTTAGCTATTTTTGTGTGTGTATGGTGCTAGGGATTGAACCCAGGGCATTCTACTGCTGAGCTACACTCCCATGTCTATATTATTTTTTACTTGGAAATGCTCTCACTAGGTTGCTGAGAACCTCACTAAGTTGCTGAGGCTGGCTTTGAACCTGTGATCCTCCTGTCTCTGCCTACCAAATACTGAGATTGAAGGTGTCCACCACCACACCTGCTCACTTAAGCTTTTTCCGCTCCAGGATTGCAGGTAGACTCCTTAGGGTCTGTGCACGCAGGCTGGGCTCTGCGGGCCTTGTCCTGGTTTTAGTGAAGGTCTGTTACACCGAGCGGGCTGACCTGTGTGTCCTCAGCAGTGTCTTGGTGGCCGGGAGCCTGGCCTGGCCCTCTTGTGTCTCCTGCTTGCTGGCTGCAGCTCCTTCGCTCCTCATTGCTGCTCCTCTCAGGGTCTGCTGTTCTCTGCTGAGCTTCCTAGAGCCTAGGTACCTTTGAAGGACACACCTTGGGGAGGTATTGTGTTAAATTCCCATTGAATTCAGAAGTTTTAGAGCATCCTGGGTTCTAACAGTCCAGAGGTCAGTGCCCTTCCAGCTCAGTCCAGGTCATGGGGACCTTGCCTCTTGCTTGCGGGAGCCCTCCCTCAGAGGAGACGACCTAAGAGGGTTTCGGGCTTTTCTCACGGGCCCCTCTGAAGCACAGCCACCACACTCCGTCCTTCTTCAATGGGTGGTGTCTGTTGTCTCCTGCTCTCTCTTGAGTCTTTGGAATACGAGTTATGTTACTTGCAACCAACTGAGCTGTCACCTGTGGGTCAGCCGTGCGTGCGTGTGTCTGCACCGGTGTGCATGGCATGTGCATGTGTCTCTGCACGGTGTGGGAGTGTTGATGCATGTGTCTGTGTGTCAGCATGTGCTTCTGCCCTGCTGATGGGCTTGTCCACCCTGGACCTTGGGGCTCTGGCCACCCTCGACCCGCCTTCTCCCCTGTGTTGCCCCTTTTATTGTGCTTCCTCTGTGGTGAAGTTTCCCGGAGTCGCACCCTCCCTCTCTGGTCGCTTCCTTCCTGTGGTTTGGCGCTCATCTCCTTGCTAATGACTTGTCCTGCCAGATCTCTGGGCCAGCCAGGCTCTAGAGTGGTGGCCTGGGCAGCTGTCAGGCAGTTCTTCCTGCAGCGCCCCGTCCTCCTCTCCAGGCTCCAGACCGGGTGCTGGAATGCATGTGTTCCTCTGGGGAGAGCCTTCCTTGCCTGCAGCACCTCCTTTTGTGTGGTCTCCACCCTCGTTGGGTCAGCAAGCACAGTCAGTTCTGTGACACTGTTCTTGATGTATCCAGAACCTCTTTCTCACCTTTGTCCTTTGGGAGACCATCCCACACCTGGGTGCAGCTGCCTGTGCCTGGCACAGCCCCGAGTCTCCTTTCAAACTAGAGTCACTTCATTGGTGACTCATTATTGCCCCGGGGTGGAGCCCAAGCTCCAGTGGCAACCAGGACTTTTGTGCCTTGGCTCCAACTCTCTCCTGCAGCTCTCCCCAGAAACCCTAGTAGGCTCCCTTCCCAACAGCCACCTGCCCCTTTCCTCTCCTGGGAACAGAACTCGGCACGCTGCCCCATCTACTGCCTCGTTGAGGGCCAGGAGAGGGGTTCCCTGGGTAGCAGAGCGCCTGGCCATCCTCTGAGGCCCCTAGTGCCGCAGAGCTGAGCGAGGGTCTCGCGCTCGCCCTCTGACGAGCCAGCCCGTGCAGGTGAGTGGATCGTGTTGCTCTGGCGGCCTGAGGGAGCCGCGCTTGTGTGTCCGTAGGGGCGCCTCCCACTGCATGCTTGCTTACTAGGAGGCTGAGTTGGGGGAGTGCTGCAGGGAAGTTTAGTGTTAACTTTAAGTTCTTTCAAGTTTTCAGGTCATATTTTTGTGCTTCTGAAGTAGAGGTTAAAGTGGGCAATTAATAAAATATTCAACTTACAACTTAAATGATAATTTAGGTCCTGAAGAAAAACAAGTTAGTTCATCCTGATGTCTAAGAGGTTTTCATAGGCAGTATTATTTTTTAAGCGCACTACTATAGTGTTAATAGTGCTTGACTTTTAACTCGGTACCAGGAAAGCAGAGGCTTTCTGTCATTTTGTGACGATATTTTTAAATTTCTTTGCAGGTGGAAGAAGAAAGGTGCCACTTTGGCATGAAGACAGACTCGCTTAGTCGTCAGTCTCTTAAGCTGAGTGCATTGTGATTTCCAATAATTGAGGCAGTGGTTCTAAAAGCTGTCTACATTAATGAAAAGAGCAATGTGGCCAGCTTGACTAAGCCGCAGTGTGCAGCGCGGGCAGGACGGCTCCGGGTCTCGACGGACTTGTGCATGTTAGCTGTATAGATTTATGTAAGGTGTTTTAAAATAGTCTTAACTGCTTAAATATGGAGACGTATGAGAGTCCCTCTCCTCTCCCGCGTGAGCCCGCAGGGGAAGCCATGATGGAGAACCGAGCTTGCCCCTTCCAAGTGCTGCCCTGTGAACAGTCTCCACCACCTCCCCTGCAAACGTCCAGTGATGCAGAGGTAATGGACGTTGGCTCTGGTGGTGATGGACAGTCCGAGCCCCCTGCCGAGGACCTGTTCAGCTTCTGCGGAGCTTCTCTTCTCTCCAAAGGACCTTTCTCTAAGGGCCACCTTCTCATTGAGCCGAACTGTAGTGGCCACAGCCCGCGCACCGCCCGGCATGCACCTGCGGTGCGGAAGTTCTCCCCTGACCTTAAGTTGCTTAAGGATGTAAAGATTAGCGTGAGCTTTACCGAGAGCTGCAGGAGTAAGGACAGGAAGGTGCTGTACACGGGAGTGGAGCGTGACGAGTGCGGTCCCCTCCTTAGCCCTCTCAGTGGAGACGTGCATGCTTGTCCCTTTGGCGGGAGTATTGGTAACGGGGTAGGCGTAGGGGGTGAGAGTGCGGATAAGAAGGATGAGGAGAATGAGCTGGATCAGGAAAAGAGAGTGGAGTACGCAGTGCTCGATGAGTTAGAAGACTTTACTGACAATGTGGAGCTAGATGAAGAAGGAGCAGGCGGGTTCACGGCTAAAGCGATCGTTCAGAGAGACCGAGTGGACGACGAAGTCTTGAATTTCTCCTACGAGGTATGTTGGCGACCCCTCTGTCGGGCTCTGAGCAAAGCTCAGAGAGGTTTGGGAATGGCAGCCTCTTGAAAGGGGGTGGGCACACACGCACGAAGCCGAACCTTACGCGTGGTGGAGTGGGATTTCCGTGTGGAGCAGAGAGGTGCGAGGCGTCCACGCTCATGCAGCTCCTGTGGAAAGCTTGGCTGGCAGGTGCCGAGAAGCCACCTCGGCAGGCACCAGGGCCAGGGGTGCTGGCATCACATGACTCCTCCTGTTTGTTTTTCAGATGATCACCCACCTACTGGGCACACCTTGGCCCTTGAGCGTCTGCACTGCTTGAGTGCCCTCTGCTCTTGTTTAGCCTGCCTGCACGGGCGTGGGGGCTGTGAGTAGACCTGAACGCCTTGTTTTGCAGGATGATTTTGACAATGATGTGGATGCTCTGCTGGAAGAAGGCCTTTGTGCTCCTAAGAAGAGGCGGACGGAGGAAAAATATGGGGGAGACAGTGACCATCCGTCCGACGGAGAGACCAGCGTGCAGCCCATGATGACCAAGATCAAAACAGTGCTCAAAAGTAAGCTGGTGGGTCGCAGTAGTGGGTGTCCAGGCATCCGAAGTGCATTGTTCCTTCATAAGTGTACTGAGGGCCACTGGTACCAGACACAAGTCTCGGTGGAAATGTGTTGAGTGCGGGACGGCCAGTCACATCTGGATACAAGGATGCGCTCAGACACACAACCAGGGGTGGGTCCTGGTAAGCGCTGTGGAGACAGAAGAGTGGTGGGCATTCTGTAGGGACCCTGATGAGCGCCTCGGAGCACGCTGGGAGACAGCAAGACTGGCCGCCAGCTGGTGTGGGGCCTGAGTGCAGGGCAGGTGTCCAGCAAGGTGGCAGGCGTGGGTTACAGTCCAAGTTGTGCACAAGTGTCAGGGAGAGCCACTGGAGGCAGGCCAGGGTCATTCCCAGAGTATCTTCCTTGGGCCACCGAAGAGACAAGTCTGCAGCTGTCAGGCCCCCGGTGTCTCGTGCTGCTGCTGCGGTGGAGGTACAGGGCGGAGGGGCGTGGAGGAGTAGATCGGCGACCGCAGACTGATGGGCCTGGGTGCACCTGCGGTCCCAGCCCGGGGCGCGGGGCCAGTCTTCATGCCAGTGCCCCTTGCAGCTCAGCTTTGTGTTCTTGTGCTTTTAGCAGTCTGATTCTGAGCAGATTGACCCGTCTTGTGCTGTGTGGGCCCACAGGCCAGCAGTAGACCAGGCTGCCTGTCTGCCTGGAGGAGCTTCCTGCTTGCAGTGCTGTGAGGTTTTCAGAGGCTGGGCTGGCTGCTCGTTGTCACAGATGAAATGCCAGAATGCAGCTGGATCCCGTGTGCGACTTCGCCTTCTGCTCTCCTCTTCTCCAGTGCTAGCCCACAGCTGGCGGGAGGGGCCCACCTTGGCCTGAGTGCCCGCAGGTGTGCTGTGACCTGCGCACGCCTCCCGGGGATCGCCCGCAGCAGCTTGTGCCCCGCGGCTTTGAACCCAGCGGCGCCCTGCACTCCTCTGAGCGCCGCTGCGTTTGTTCCATCATGGTGGTGTCTGGCTTCACTTGCTTTTCTTGTTGTTAGTGCCTGGGTTTTACATTATACCAGCCGCTATGAGAACATTGTTTTAGTTACGTTTTTGCCTTGTGCTTTACACAGCTGTCAGGTCTGTCAGTGACGAGTGGATAAGACCTGAAACTTGGTGGACATGGTGGTGCATGCCTGCCATCTAATAACTTGGGAGACTGAGGCAGGGGATCTCAAGTTCACAACGAGCCTAGACAACTTAGTGAGACCCTGTTTCTCAAAATAAAAAAAATTAAAAAGGGCCAGAGACAATAGAGTGCTTGCTTGACACGTGTGAAGTTCTGGGGATTGCCAGCATTGCAAACAAACACGCCGGAAGCAGTGGTGCACACCTGTACTTTCAGTGCTTGGCAGGCTGAGGCAGGAGCCTTGGCAACTCAGCGAGACCCTATTTCCAAATATGTACGAGGGTATGGTTCAGAGGTGGGACAGCCCTGGGCTCAATTCCCAGTACCCCCAAAACAAAACAACAAAAACAGAAGCCTGAAACTCTACCAGGCTCTCCTCGTGCACTGGTTCTACATGTGTAAGTTCCCGCCTCAGGCATGATCTGGGGGTAGGAGGAAGCAAGATGGATGGGACTCTCAGTTCTTTGGAAAGAGCCAGATGGACAAATACACAAACACAGAGCAGTGTGACGTGCAGGAGGGGCTTTAAAGAGGTGTGTGGTGATTATGATTGAACCCCGGACATCCAACTCTGAGCTGGACCCCCAGCCCTTTTTGTTTTTAATCTGGGTCTTGCTAAGTTGCTGAGGCTGGCCTGAACCTGTGATCTTCCTGTCTTAACCTCCCAAGTACTAGGATTATAGGCATGTGCTACTCTGCTCAGCTGTAACCTATATGATTATGTGTGTGTGTGTGTTACTGGGGATTGAACCCAGGGGGCATTCTACCTCCAAGATCCAGCCCCACTCTTAGAAACAGGGTCTTGCTAATTGCTGAGGCTATCCTCTAACCTGCAATCCTTTTGTCTCAGCCCCCCAAGTAAAGTATACACCACCATGCTTGGCACTCTCAGCCATTCATTTATTCATTCATTTGTAGTGCTAGGGATGGAACCAGGGGCATTCCACCTTGGCGCTATGCCCCTAGCCCTATTTATTTATTCTTTATTTTGGAACAGGGTCTCACTACGTTGCCGAGGGCCTCACTAAGAAGCGGAGGCCATCTGGGAACCACGATCCTTCTGCCTCCCAACTGGATTACAAGTGTGCACCATTATGCCTGGCCCTTTTTATTTTTTTATTTTGAAATGGGGTCTCAGTCAGTTGTTGAGGGTCTTGTTGATAAAGTTTGCTTCAAACCTGTAAGCCTTTCTTAACCTCCCAAGTACTGGGATTATAGGCATGCGCCACTTTGCCTGGCTCCAACCTGTGGGGGGTTAGGGGAGGGAGGGAGAGAGGGAGGGAGGGAGGGAGGGAGAGAGAGAGAGAGAGAGAGAGAGAGAGAGAGAGAGAGAGTGTGTGTGTGTGTGTGTGTGTGTGTGTGTGTGTGTGTGTGTGTGTTTTACTGGGGGTTGAACTGAGGGGCATTCTACCCTGAACTATATGCCCCCAGCCTTTAGTCACTTTCTACTTTGAAATGGTCTTAGTAGGTTGTTGAAAGTGTCACTAAGTTGCTGAGGCTGGTCTAGAATCTGTGATCCTCCTGTCTCAGCCTCCCAAATACTGGAATTACAGGCGTGTGTCACCACGCCCAGCTCCAAGTGTTCTTAAAGTGATTGCAGGAATTTCTCGTCCTCTGCACAGGTCGTGGCCGTCCGCCCACAGAGCCGCTGCCTGACGGTTGGATCATGACTTTCCATAATTCTGGCGTCCCCGTGTACCTGCACAGAGAGTCTCGGGTGGTCACCTGGTCCAGGCCCTACTTCCTGGGAACGGGAAGCATACGGGTAGGGGAGGCGTCATCGTGAATGTGAATTTAGGCGTGTGCGTCGTCAGGCTGAAGCCTGCCCATCCGCACGTGTTACACCGTAGCCACGCAGAGGCTGGTGAGAGACATCAGGCGCTCAGGCTCTCAAGGTCGTTCTTGTAACCTCTGTTGCAATTCCACAGAAACACGACCCTCCTCTGAGTAGCATCCCCTGCCTGCATTATAAGAAGATGAAGGACAGCGAGGAACGTGAGCAGAGTCGCGAGCTCACCCCCAGTGGGGAGGTGTCCCCTCTTAAGCCTCTGGGACGCTCTGCAGAGCTGGAGTCCCCCCTGGAGGAACCCGACCCCATGGGTGCAGACTCGGGGCCACCAGACGAGAAGGACCCGGTGGGGGCTGAGGCCGCCCCTGGCGCCCTGGGGCAGGTGAAGGCCAAAGTGGAGGTGTGCAAGGACGAGTCCGTTGGTGAGTGCTTCTGAGGGGCGTGCTTCCCGCCCTGCTGCCCAAGGCCCACCTGGGAGGCTGCGCATTCTGCCCCGCGGGGATCTCGTCCTGCCAAAGGCCACCGTTTCTAGTTGTGTCTGTGAGGAGGGAGCTGTGTGTCCACTCTCACACGGTTGGAAAGGCTTGTCTCTCTGCTCCTGAGAAAAGCAGCCTGGGCGCTGCACCCCAGTGCTGGTGCCCAGTGCCACAGGGCTTTCTCGCTGAGGCTGTCCTGAGATGGTGCCGGCAGGGCCGTGGTCCTCCTTTGGGTTGGTTCTGGGAGAACCGAGCTGGGCAGGGCTGTGGTCCTCTGTCCGGTTCTGTGTTCTCTCTCCTGGACCCTTCCTCCTTGGTAGGATGTGCACGTGTGGTGGTGTCGGCACTTACCTCATGAGCTCGGGATGAGCCGCCGGGCACAGGCCTAGCCCTGGGGAACTGCTGTTGAGTGGACAGCGGAAGTCCTGTGGCTGTCTTCTGGCTGGGTGTTGATATTTCTGTTTCTCCTCAGTGTCTTTTTTTTTTTTTTTTTTTTTGGTAGTACTGGGGATAGAACCCAGGGGCCTTTTGTTTCTGGGTACACCCCCAGACCTATTTTGTTCTTTTTTTGGAAATAGGGTCTAATTTGCAGAGGGCCTTAAAAATTGCTGAGGCTGGCTGAGAACCTGCGATCCTCCTGTCTCAGCCTCCAAGCACTGGAATTTCAAGCATGCACCACCACACCTGGCATCTCTTCAATGTCTTACCTCAGTTCTGCCCTCTGACGCCTTAAAGTTCTCTTCAGTGGTGGGACATTTCTTTGAGCCTGCCTTCTGGGTCATTGTCAAAGATGACTGCGTTTTCAGAGTTAGGCTTGTCAGTGTCATGTCTTAACTCTGCTGGGGTGGGGTGAGGTGCCAGGAGAGCTGTTGCCGAGGGCAGGGAGGTGGTCTGGGAAGAGGCCTGACAGGCGCAGAGGTCCTGAGGCAGGACTGGATATATTAGTGAGTGCAGAGGGAGAGACCAGAGAGGTGCTCGGCAGCCTCTGTTGGCGGTCAGAAACTTTTCCCCCATCGTGGCACTGGGAATCGAACCCAGGCACTCACACAAAACAGGCAAGTGCTCTACTGCTGAGCCCCAGCCCCAGCCTCGGAACTTACTTGTACACAGGGAGAAAAGCCTGAAGACCATGTCTTTTGTTTTTTTAAGCTTTCCCTTTTCTTTTTCATAGTCTGTATTGTTGTTTTTGCTTCTAATGAAACAAAAAGACATCCTAGGAGTCTAACCACAAGGGGTCTTCCAGAATAATTTGAGCTGGAGGAGTGAAGGGACAGGATGCTTCACTGTCGTTGCCTGTTTGGAAGGGAGAGGGAAAGGGAAATGGCACTCAAAATACAGGTGTGAACGAGACAGAAGGGCCTTGACTGAGACCTCAAATGAATGAGACCAGGTGGCCCAGAGCCATTTGACAGGTAGGTTGTTGCTCAGGGAACACAACTCCTGTGTTGACAATTTAGTAATTGGCTTCTCTGGTAAATCTTGGACAGATCTAGAGGAATTTCGGAACTACCTGGAGAAGCGTTTTGACTTTGAGCAAGTGACTGTGAAAAAGTTCAGAACCTGGGCTGAGCGGCGGCAGTTCAACCGTGAGATGAAGCGGAAGCAGGCTGAGTGTGAGAGGCCCATCCTGCCAGCCAACCAGAAGCTCATCACCTTATCCGTGCAAGACGCGCCCACAAAGAAAGGTGACTGGCTTTGTCCGTGTCGACATCAGCAGACCTAGTGTGTGCTTGCTGGCTCGTGTGTTGAGAGTGGACGTTTGATGAGTGGGTCGCACGTAATTTGGCGCTTATGTTTATCCTATGGATACAGAGGTACCACATTCTGCCACATTCACGTGGTGAGCCCCTGATGACTGACGCAGCGGTGCAGAAGGTGCCGGCCCGGGCGCTAGCTCGTGGCCACTCCTCGCACGGTTGCTGAGACATCCTTGTTGTCGCAGAGTTTGTTATTAACCCCAACGGGAAGTCCGAGGTCTGCATCCTGCACGAGTACATGCAGCGTGTCCTCAAGGTCCGCCCTGTGTACAACTTCTTTGAATGTGGTAAGCTTCACTTTCCATTTCAGCTCCAAAGACTCACTCATGTCACTCTGATTGGGAGGATGAGGTGGGAGCTGTAAGCCCTCCTCTGCGGCCTGGAAGGGCAAGGGAGAACAGAGAAGCATGTTGGGCAGAGAAGCAGCTGGGTTAACGGCCCTGCTTTCCCCTCTGAGTTTGTCCCGTGCGGATCCCATCCATAACCCCGTGCCGTCTCAGGTCCTTGTGAGGAAGGCCTTCCCGCTGCACTGGGCTTCTTTGTGGTGCTCGGTACCCTCGGGTAGATAAGGAGTCTTGGCCCATGCTTCTACAAACTGGCTCCCTTGGCATTGCCTCCTGCCTTGGGAGAGACGGTTGGCCTTGTCGTGGCTTCTCCGGCTCACTGCTTCCTGGGCATGCCACTCTCCGTCTTCCAGACGCCTTTCCCTGTCCTGGTGGCTCTGCCTCCAGCTCTTGCTTCCCCTCTGGCTCAGTTTTCTCAGCTGTGCCCTCTGGTGCTGACTGTCCCAGCCCTGTCACCACGCTCCAGAGAAGGCCTGGTCTCTGCACATGAACACACGGTCAACTCTGCAGGGACTGCAGACTGGACGTGTGTATGCACACTTGGCAAGCGGTTTTTGTTTTCTTTTTTTGGTGGTACTGGGGGTGGAGCCCAGGGGCTTTTCTACCTTCGGGCTGTACTCCCAGACCTATTATATACTTTATTTGGAAACAGGGTCTCACTAAGTTGCTGAGAGCTTCACTAAGTAGCTGAGGCTGGCTTTGAATCTGTGTGATCCTCCAATCTCAGCCTCACAAGTGCTGGGATTACAAGAGTGCACCACCACGCCCGGCTGGCAAGTGTGTTTTAAAACAAGTCACTTAAAGCCGGGCGTGGTGGCGCATGCTTGTAGTCCCTGCGCTTGGGAGGCTGAGACAGGAGGATCGCGCAGGTTCGAAGCCAGCCTCAGCTACTTAGTGAAGCTCTCAGCAACTTAGTGAGATCCTGTTTCCAAATAAAATGTAAAATAGGTCTGAGAGTATAGCTCGGAGGTAGAAAGCCTCTGGGTTCCACCCTCAGTACCACACACACACAAAAAAATTATTATTATTATTATTAAAACAAGTCACTTTGATTTTAAGAGAACCCAAGTGAGCCTTTTGGTGCCTCGGTGACCATTGATGGTGTGACATACGGATCTGGAACTGCAAGCAGCAAAAAACTTGCGAAGAACAAAGCTGGTAATGTGCTTGCTTGGGTGGCCCAGAGGGACTGCTGCCTGCAGGGGCCTCGCCCCTCGGATGGGGAGGGTGTGGGTGGGCACTTGGACTTGTGTCTTTATCTACTGTGACTTTTAATATTATGCATGCATCAGAAAAGACCTAAATGGAGAGAGTAAAGTATGAAATTTTAAAGTAGAATAGACAGCCAGGTGTGGTGACTCATGCCTATAATTCCAGTACTTGGGAGGCTGAGACAGGAGAATCATAGGTTCAGAACTGGCCTCAGCAATTTAGTGAGCTGTCAGAAACAAATAGAAAAACAAGAATGGGGGTGTAGCTCGGAAATAGAATGTCTCTTGGTTCAATCCCCAGCACCAGCACCACCACAACAACAAAAAATTAGAATAGAAACTGGGCATAGTGGTATGTACCTTAATCCCATTATTTGGAGGCTGAAACAGGAGGACGGATCAAAAGTTCAAGGCCAGCCTCAGCAACTTAGCAAGGGCTTTAGCATTTTCGGGAGTCCCTATTTCAAAATACAAAATAAGCCGGCATGGGGGTGCATGCCTGTAATCCTAGTACTTGGGAGGCTGAGACAGTAGCATCACAGGTTTGAGGACAGCCTCAGTGAGTAGTGAAACCCTCATCAACTTAGTGAGACCCTGTTTCCAAGAAAGAAATAAAATTGGCTGGGGTAGTAGCTGGAAGGTAGAATGCCTCTGGGTTTAATCTTTAGTCACACACACACACACACACACACACACACACACGGTGGGGAGGGGCTGGGAGTATAACTCAGAGGTAGAATGTCTCTGGGTTCAATCCACAGTACTAAAAAATACTAATAGAAAGAAAACCCCTCCTCCCTGATGCCACCTGGGCCAGTGTCTCCTGCATGGCCTGGCCATGTTTGGGCCAGGATGTGCTCGGAGCCACCTGGGCAGCACACACTGTGGAACAGGTTTATTTTTTTTTGGGGGGGGGGTACTGGGGATGGAACCTTTCTACCTCCGGGCTACACTCATAGACCTATTTTATATTTTTATTTGGAAACAGGGTCTCTTAAGCCAGTGAGGCTGGCAACCCTGTCTCCGCCTCCCAAGCCAGCAACAGGTTTGTTTTTAAACAGAGTGACATATGGGCCTACTGGAGAGAAGTGGCCTACATGCTGGCACTCCTCAAGTGGTGTTCACAGTTTGGGGACTCTTTCCTTTTTTTTTGTAGTGTTGGGGATTGATCCCAGGGGCATTCTACTTCTGAGTGAAACCCCCTGCCCTATTTTTTATTCTTAGTTTGGAACAGGGTCTAAGTTGCAGATGGCCTCACTAAGTAGCTGAGGCTGTTTGCAAATCGTGACCCTACAGTTTCAGCCTCCCGAATGCTGGGATTACAACCGTGTGCCACCACGCCCGGCTTTATTCATGGAAACAGGGTCTGAGCTGTGGAGGGTCTCACTAAGTAGCGGAGGCTGGCCATGAACCTGTGATTCTACTGTCACAGCTCACAAGTACTGGAATTACAAGGGAACACTGCCACGCCTGCTTCTTTTTGTTTTGAAATAGGGCCTAAGTTGCAGAGGGTGGTCTGGCTATACTTTGGCCCTCACCCTTGGACCTTTTCTTGTCTTAGCCCGAGCTACGCTGGAAATCCTCATTCCTGATTTTGTTAAGCAGACCTCTGAGGAGAAGCCCAAAGACAGTGAGGAACTGGAGGTGAGTGGTCCACGTGCCTTGCTGTGGTGCTCGTACTCAGAACAGAGGGCACCGGCTTTCTTTTTGTGAGCAGGAAAAACACCATCTTCTTGTTGGTGATTATTGTCCTTTGTGTTTTGCAAGGGTTAGTGTGCACTGTCAGCGTAGATCTCTGGTGGGAATGAGCCTTTGAAGCAGACTACACGATTTAGATGTTCTTTTTTTAAATTTTTTTCAGTACTGGGGATTGAACCTAGCGGCATTCTATATGAGCTTTTTTTTTTTCTTTTGGGATACTGAAGATTGACCCAGTGGTATTCTATCTCCAAGCTACACTCCAGCCCTATTTTATCTTTAGCATTTATTTATTGTGGCATTGGGGATTCAACCCAGGGCCATTCTACCTCCGAGCTACACTCCCAGCCCTGTTTTATTTTTATATGTGAAACAGGGTCTCTCTAGGTTAATGACAGTCTCACTATTTGCTAAGGCTGTCTTTGAACCTGTAATCCTCCTGTCTCAGCCTCCCAAGTACAAGTACTGGGATTATAAGCGTTCCCACCATGTCCACCTTTTATTTTTTTTGTGGTAGTAGGGTTTGAACCCAGGGATATTCTACCTCCAAGCTACATCCCCAGCCCTATTTTTCATTCTTTATTTTGAAACCGAATCTCACTAAATTGGGAAGGGCCTCACTAAGCACCTGAGGCTGGCTGTGAATCTGCGATCCTCCTATCTCAGCTTCCCAAGTCCTGGGATTACAAGTGTGCGCCGTCAGGCCTGGCTCTGGCTTTTATTTTGAAACAGGGTCTCCACTAGGTTGATGAAAGTCTCACTACTTGTTGTTGAGCCTGTCCTTGAACCTGCAAGCCTCTTATTTCAGCCTCCCAAGTACTAGGATTACAAGCATGTGCCACCAGGCCCAGCTTTATTTTTAAATTTTGAAACAGAGTCTTGCTATCCTCTTATCTCAGCGTCCCAAGTACTAGGATTATAGGCAGGGGCCACCAAGCCTGCCAGATGGGATTATGATGAGGTTAAAGGTCTGGGAGGCCTCTGGAAAGCCATCTTGGCAGCAGAAGTGGCTAGCCCACCAGAAGAGGATGTTCTAGGAGGGGTAGTGCAGATGCAGGCTGCGTCCCTGTGGCCTGGCCCCGCTCCGTCTCACTCAGGCCCTTATGGCTGCTCCTCCCGACCTCTTCCCTGTGCCTGCTGTGCAGGGTTTCACTCTCCTCTCGGTGGTCACCCTGGTTGCCTGCTAACCTTCCTACTAACCCTTCTGTCGGTTGGTCCGAGGGATCCGGTGCCTAGCCAGGACGCTGCTGTTGGAGGCTGAAGCAGGCCAAGCCCTTCCTCTGGCTCCTCAGTCCACTCGCTGTCTGGGCTCCAGCCCTCGGGGAGCTCGGCTTTTAAAGTGTTCGTCTTGTCCCTCCTACAGCTTCAGTTATGACAGTGAATGTTTCTGAAGGTGGTCTGTTAGTAGATTTTTTTTTGGTTTACAGAACTTGGGATTAAACTGAGGGGCATTCTACCTCGAAGCTACACTACACCCCAGCCCTATTTTTTATTCTTTTATTTTTGAAACAGGGTCTCACTAAATTACAGAGGGCCTCACTAAGTAGCTGAGTCTGGCCATGAATTTGCAATCCTCCTGTCTCAGCCTCTCAAATACTGGTATTGCAAGCATGTGCCACCAGGCCTGGCTGTCATTAGATTTCTGATGGGTCACCCATGGTTGATGAGGATAGGGTTGAGGAGAGCCATGCCACTAATTCTTCTTAATTCTTCTGTATGTTTGTGGTGTTTGAGCGTGTGTGTGTGTGTATGTGTATGTGTGGTAATGGGGATGGAGCCCAGTGGCATTCTACCTCTGAGCTACAACCCTAGCTCGATTCTTTTCTTTTCTTATTTATGTATTTATGTATGTATGTATGTATGTATGTATGTATGTATTTATTATTTTGGTGGTGCTGGGGTTCCTGGAAACACTTCTACCTCCGGGCTACACTCCCAGACACCTATTTTTATATTTTTCTTTGGAAACAGGGTTTCTTAAGCCAGAGAGGCTGGCTTTGAACCTGTGCGATCCTCCTGTCTCCACTTCCCAAGCGCGGGGATTACGAGCGTGTGCCACCACGCCCGGCATATTCTTTTATTTTTGAAGCAGGTCTCACTAAGTTGCTGAGGCTGGCTGTGAACCTGAGCTCCTCCTGTCTCAGACTCCCAAGTACCACAATGATAGTATCCAGCTACGTGTGACCCTTTTTATTTTTTTGTTGCCGAAAGCCTATGTTGCTGAGGCTGTCTTCAAACCTGTGATCCTTCTGTCTCAGCCGCCCAGGCCCTGGGATTAGAGGTGCATGCCTCCACACCTGGCCGTGTTTGGGCTTGTTGCCATTGGGCTCAGACTCTGGAGATGGTGGCCGGACAGTGAGGCAGTGTGACCTCTACACCTGATGTCTGTAGGGCCTGATGTGCCCGATCTGGTAGCACAAAGATGCTCAGTGCCGGGGTGGCCGGGCGGGGCTCAGCCGCGGCTGCTTTGTGTTGTAGTATTTTAACCACATCAGCATCGAGGACTCGCGCGTCTACGAGCTGACTAGCAAGGCCGGGCTGCTGTCTCCGTACCAGATCCTGCACGAGTGCCTTAAAAGGTAGGCAGTTCTCCTCCGGGCGCCCTCGGGCAGAGTCGTGGCCACTTTCCCCTGGGACGGAGGAGCCCCTCGGCCTGGCCATTGGGCAGAGCCATGGACTGAGCCTGGTTTGTGGGTAGCTCCCTTTCTGCCACCCAGGAAGACAGGTGGGGGGTTGGCCTTTCCTCAGAGTCTTGAGCGAGCTTCCTCAGCAGCTGTCCCCAGCAGTTGCCACTTCCCCCTCCTCGGCTGATACCATCTTGGTGTCTGTTTTCTCTTGAAGAAACCACGGAATGGGTGACACGTCCATCAAGTTTGAAGTGGTTCCAGGGAAAAACCAGAAGAGTGAATATGTCATGGCCTGTGGCAAGCACACAGTGCGCGGATGGTGTAAGCCGCCTCCTGCTTCCCTTTCTGGTGGCTGTGGTGGCGCTGGGCTGCGTGCCCTGCCATCCCCTGTTGTCAGTGCTGAGCCCCGCTGTGTGTGCTGGCCACTGCACATTCTGAGGCGGGACTGGTGGCCGTGCTGCCCAGGTGCCTTTCTCCTCCATGCCTGTGGGCCCTCCCGGCTCCATCTGGTGCCTGTCCCTGTGGCAGGAGGAGAGGCGGCCTCCTGGAGCAAGAGGCAGAGGCGTCCCCTGAGACGTTGGCCACTTGCCTGCCCTCTGCCTTCTGGCCTTTGGGTGCCAGTTGTACTCTGGCCGTCTTTGTAGCAGAAGTTAACTTTTAGAAGCTAACTTAAAGCCGAGTGCAGTGCTGCACAACTTTTAAGTCTGAAGTTAAGTTTAAGTGGTCATCCAGCTGCTGGGGTGGCTGAGGTGGGAGCTTTGGGGCTACGAGTTTGAAACCAGGCCTGTAATCCCATGCGTGGGAGGCTGACAGGAAGATGGCAGGCTCAAGGATAGCCTGAGCAAAGTATGAGTCTCAGCAACCTACTGAGACCCTGTTTCAAAGCAGAAACTAAAACAGGGCTGGGCAGAGCTCAGAGCTGGAATACCCCTGGGTTCAGTCTCCAGTACTACCAAAAACCTCAAAACCCAAGTTGTGTAAGAAAATTATAAGCATAAGTCTGGTGTGTGTGTGTGTGTGTGTGTGTGTGTGTGTGTGTGTGTGTGGTGTGCTGGGGATGAAATCCAGGGGCCTTCTACTCTGGGCTACACTCCCAGACCTATTTTATATTTATTTGGAAACAGGGTCTCACTAAGTTGCTGAGAGCCTTACTCAGTAGCTGAGGCTGGCTTTGAACCTGTGCGATCCTCCTGTCTCCGCCTCCCAAGCACTGGGATTACAAGCGTGCGCTACCACGCCCGGCTATAAATCAGTTTGGTGTGCTTGCTCCCAGGGATGGAACCCCGGGGCATTCCTACCTCTGAGTTATACTCCCAGACCTATTTTATTCTTTATTTGGAAACGGGGTCTCACTAAGTTACTAGCGGTCTTGCTAAATTTCTGAGGCTGACTTTGAACCTGTAGTCTTCCTGTCTTAGCCTCCCAAGTACTGGGATTACAAGTGTGTGCCACCATGCCCGGCTCAACACATCAGTTTGTGTCAATTAGAAGGTGGTGCGCAGCGGGCCCTGGGAAACTGCAAACAGCATTCGGAGCCTGTGCGCCCCGCTGCCCCAGGCTTTCTCTGCACTCTGCAGACTCTAGCCTTACTGTGGCTGGCCCCTAAGCAGGTGGTGGGCATATGCTTTGGGAAGTGTGGCTGGCCTTGGCCGTGCATCCCCTGCCTGGAAAGTCCCTACCTGTGGTGAGCCGCCTTTGGGGAGGGTCAAGCATGTGGGCAGCACTGAGCTCCTGAGGCTGCTGGCCCTCAAGAGGACATGGGTGGAGGAAGGGCCTGGCCTCAGCAACCACCTCGCCTGGAGCCTCCTGAGGCCTTAACTGTAGATGGCTGGAGAAGGCGGGGCAGCAGGTGCCCTCCTGCCTGGACCAGGTAGCCTCCTGAACACGGTGTTTGTAATTCCACGCCACTCTTGCTCTTATTCACAGGTAAGAATAAGAGAGTTGGAAAACAGTTAGCCTCTCAGAAGATCCTCCAGCTGCTGCACCCACACGTCAAGAACTGGGGGTCTTTACTACGCATGTATGGCCGCGAGAGCAGCAAGATGGTCAAGCAGGTAACTGGCCTGGGCTGGCCTTTGGGGGCAGTGCGAGCCTGCTGAGTCAAGGGCTCCCTGTTACCCAAGGCTGTGTGTCACCTGTTCTGTTTCTGTGGGTTTTGCCAAGGTCTCAAAACTTAAAATACGTGGTGGCGCACACTTGCAATCCCAGCATTTGGGAGGCTGAGACAGGAGGATCATGGTTTGTGGCTAGCCTTAGCTAATTAGTGAGACCCTCTGCAGCTTAGACCCTATTTTAAAATAAAGAATAAAAAATAAGGTTAGGGGTGTAGCTCGGAGGTAGAATGCCCCTGGGTTCCATCCCCAGTACTGCACAAAAGGAAAAGAAAACTTAATACAATGTCTGAACCCAGGGAGTGGAGGGAGTACTGAGAGGTGGTGGTGGCACTTTCCGTTTTCTACCTCAAATGTTTCCATAAGCCACCCGGGTTGTCAGTATCCGGGCCATCTGCAGTCACTACCACTATGGAGGAGTGGGGGCTGCAGGCGGCCCTGAGCACTGTGCTGTGAGCCCTGGAGCCACCCTGCCTCAAGCTAAGCCACAGCAACCCAGCTGTCCTTCCTGTCCTGAGGCTGTGGCCTGGTGTCTGCTCTGGGCCTGGCATGGCAATGTCCAGGAGCTACGTGGTCTTTAAGGAACTGAAGGATACAGGCTTTTTTCTCATGTGTGCCTGTGCATGCGAGCAGTGCCAAGGCTCAAACCCAGGCGCCACACATGCTAGACAACTGTTCTACGCTGAGCTGCACTCAGCCCCAGGGTAGACATTTAAGGGAAAGGCGTTAAAGTGTAGATCCAGTGCTCTGTCTTGCTGTGCATGGCCCTGGCTGAGATGGAGGGAGAGACAGCATGTGTGGCTTAAGCCAGAGGTAGAAAGCACCCTGGCTGGAGGGCAGGGAGCCTAGCCTGGCAGCAGCCACGGTAGGGGAGGAGCTCTGGTGTGCATCCCAGGGCACAACAGTGGCCTCTTGGCGCAGGAAGGGGCTGAGGACAGCTGGTCCTGCTCTGCGTTAGGGTTGCGCAGAGCTCAGCATCCAGGGCTTTGTGTAGCCAGCACTACTGTCCCCTCCTGTTGTAGCCGTGCTCCTGGCACTGTGAGTGAGTGTTCCTGCACAGCAAGCATTCAGCTTCCCTGGCTGCTGCGTGCCTGCCAGGCTCTGGTGCGCCTGCCTCGAGGGTCATGGGCATGTTGCTACTAGGCAGGCAGCATGCTGTGGGGCCTAATGTCAGGGCTTGTGTTCCCCAGGAGACCTCAGACAAGAGCGTGATTGAGCTGCAGCAGTATGCCAAGAAGAACAAACCCAACCTGCACATACTGAGCAAGCTCCAGGAGGAGATGAAGAGGCTGGCTGAGGAGAGGGTGAGCGCCGCCCCTGGTGTGGCTCCTGCACACAGGGCCGCTGAGCCAGCGCCGCCCCCGGTGTGGCTCCTGCACACACAGCCCCTGAGTCAGCGCCGTCCCCGGTGTGGCTCCTGTACGCAGCCCCTGAGCCAGCGCCATTCCTGTGGCAGCTGTGGAGGAACATCAGGCTTTCCTGACTTTCAACACTGCAAGCCGCATGCAGCTGGCTGCTTTTAAGCTTTAACGTGCATACTTCTATAAAATGACTTTAGAGCTGGCAGGCCAGGCTATGTGTAGGTGCAGGGTGCTGCCTTAGCACTGACCGTGGCTTTTGAGTGGGAGTGTCCTGACTGGTTCCCGAGGCAGCTCAGAAGGCTCACAGAACAACTGACCCTGGGTAGGGCTTGGTCGTGGTGAAGCCCCTTAAAGCCACTGTGGGTGCCCCACTCCAGCAGAACCCTGTCAGGCAGATGGTGCTTCTTGTCCCCAGAAAGTGCCTGTGTGGCCACCTACAACCCTGCTTGGGCCTTCTGGGCCGGGGGCTTCATTCAGCTCTGGCGTCAGCCCGGGCCTGCACATGGCTCTGCGGAGTGGTGTCTGCTGCAGCCTCCCCAGCCTGGGCAGTGCCTTGCTTTGGCTTCAGGTGGGGTGGGCCGGGGCTGCCTGGAGCTAGCAGGGCTGGCCAGCCTGCCCTGGTTGTGAGATGGGCTGTGAACCAGAGGGCAACAGGACCAGGACACCGGGGCTCAGGGCAAGCAGCGGGAATTAAGAGGCTGGCTGGGAGAGGGCAGTGTTACACCTGCAAAAACCTCCACCACCTGCCTGGAATAGGCCCCCACGCTGGGGCAAGTCCCGGCTTATCGCTGTGACCTTGCTCAGGCCCCTTACTTCCGGGGCTGTGTCCTAGCTGTCAGGGAAGTGGCGGTGCATGGTGCTGAGCCGTTCCCGAGACCTTCCTCAGGTTTCTGCCCTAGCCAGGGGTTGCAAGCACTGTGCGGTGCCCTCTGGAGCCCAGGGGCCTCCTGGTGTTGGTCTGCAGGGCGCACACTCTGTCCTCGCTAGGGCCATCTCCCTAGCCTCCCTGACCTTTGTTTCTTTTCCAGGAGGAGACTCGGAAGAAGCCCAAGATGTCGATTGTGGCTTCTGCCCAGCCCGGCGGCGAGCCCCTGTGCACTGTGGATGTGTGAGGGAGGCAGCGCCGGCTGGGGCGTGGGGCCGCCAGCTGCACCCTGGGAGAATCCCTGCCAGGCACCGCTCGCCCTGCAACGTCAGGCCGCCAACCTTAGTCACTTCCCTGTGGCCAGAGGGAGGCGGCTTTGGCACACCGGACGGCCATGGTTACACAGCACAGGTCAAATAGCAGTTCTCCCGTCGCTGCTCCCAGGTCTCAATGGATGTGTGCAAGGATCAATTACAAGTGACCACACACATGGAAGCTGATAGCTTAGACAGCTGTAGACTTTGCTTGTATGCACCTGCTGCAGACTTTTTATGAAGGTTTTCATGAATTTTAGTAATGTGCACTGATAGAAGCAATGCTTGGATGACAGATGAGATGAAAAAGGAAGGCCGAGGCTTGTGGCTGTGGCCAGCCCGAGGTGCAGGCGGCCCTGCGCCCAGGCTTGTGGGGCCGCTGCAGGGACCGATTTAGAAGGTGCACATGGCACCTGTCCCTTTCCACCTGCCTCCCGTGTTTTCCTTTTTTTCTCTGAAAAAGCTAGGAATATTTCAGAATATTTTGGTCTAAATAAACACCATTTTAGGGAGCACAGGCACACCGTGCAGGTAGAATTGTTCAGCCCTGACCTGTGCTGCCAGCGAAGATGACGTCTAGCCCGTCCCCCTGCGCCAGCTGCGCTGCGGTCTACTTCTGATCCAGTCTCAACGCCCTAGTAAGCCGCCTCCCTGGACACGGTGGTACCGCCTCTGCTGGCGCCTGGCGAGTTTTTACACAGATTTTTGCAGTTGAATTAATTTGTCAACTCATCAATTTTTAAAGCTTTTATGATATTTTGGCATTTGGAAAGAAACTTTTACAGTGAGAATGGAAGATAGATTTGGAATCATGCATTTTAGCAAGTGGACTTGTTCATACGGGAAACTGCCTTCAGTGGAAGCCATCAGGACCTGGGCCTCGCGGGCTCCTGGCCTGTCTTGTCACCTGCGCTCACTGGTGAGCCGTGTGAATTAGCAGGGGTGTGTTCACAGGCTCGGTGGTGGCAGCCAGCTGTTGGCCTATCCTTAGCACCCATCCAGGGGTTGTGTGCTCAACCGAGCATCATCAGATGCAGCCCAGCTCGGGGCTGTACCCACGTTCCACGGTGCCTGTCTCCTACTGTGCCCCTGCACATGGTGTTGATGGCATTCAGCCTGAAGACAGAATCTCAGCTGTGAGCCACCTACAGCATGTCCTTCCCTTACGACCGTGGGACTGAGGGTGGCATCTGTGTTGACCCTGAGAAAAGAAAGCCCCCAAACCACCTTGCTGTAATTAGATCCTTGCTTCTGTCCTGCCTTGTGTCTGCACCTGTGAATAGTCATTTGACCACGACTATCACCCCTGAAGCAGCCGCCACCACGAACCAAAGCTTGTGCACACATGTTGCCCTAGAGGTCAGTGAGCCTCACCTGTCCCAGACTTGGTGTCCTCCATCTGCCACGCGGGTCAAGTCCTGTGTGCACAGCCATGTGTGGGTGTGTGCAGAGCCCCTTCTGGGTACTGGCCTGTGACTAGAGTGTGCTGTAATGGTCTGAACACATAAAACAAACTCTGAAAGGGAGTGGCTGGTGTTTCCTTCTGAGCATGGGAGGCCAGGGGCTTGCATGCCCGGAACTACCAGAACCTCTCCTGAGCCCTTGTGTGGCACACAGTGACCTGTGTGACCAGGTGCAGAGATCACTTTCTGCTCTGTGCCTTCTATCCTGGCACAGTCACTGGTGCTTGCTTGGTTCTGAAGCTTGTGTTTGCCCTCTTTCGTTGAAAGCACAAGACCCAACATTCTACTAAAAAGCAAACAGCCCAGTGTGGTGGCACACACCTATAGTCCCAGTATTTGGGAGGCTGAGACATCATCACTGGTTGCCTCAGCAACTAGATGCTCACCAACCCAGTAAGGCCTGGTTTCAGGGGTTGTAGCTCAAGGTAGAATGCCTCTGGATCCAACCCCTAGTACCAAGAGAAGCAAACTTCACTGATTACCAGCTGTTCAAAGGGGCACCAGTGCCCATCTCCACCTGGCTGGACACTTGGCAATACCCAGGGCTGGAAGGAAAGCGGCCAGGCTGGATTCCTAGGCAGCCAGGATAAGCTTGAGGCGCCTTGCCTCTGCACGCACAGTACAGGGCAGAGGAACCCATGTGCCAAAGCTCTGGCTCATCACAGAAGCATCCTTAGTTCAGTGGTCGTTTATTCTGGTCCTCATTAGCCCTGCTGTTCCAAAAGAACTTGGGGGTTGGACAGGCCACAGCAGTCTACCCACCTTTGGGGCCACGATAGAGGCAGGCTGGGGGTGCAGCAGGGCTTCTGCGCTGATTGCCTGCTTGGGCACCCTGCACCGATGAGCTGTGGGCTGTGGGGGAAGTCTTGGCTTTTGCCTTGATTGGCCCTGCTTTGCAAAAGCTGGCTTCAGCTTCCAGGGCCTAGCAGGAGACGGAGGCCTCGGTTTCCAATGGGGTCTCCTCTGGGGGCCTTGGTGGGGGCTGTGCTGGAGGGTCTTGGTGCTCCAGGGCCCCTGTACCATTAGGGTGCTCCACCCTCTCGAACACGATGAGCATCTCGCAGTGTGGGGTCTGTGGGAACAGGTCCACGGCCACAGCCTTGACTGGTCGGAAGGGGGTGCCTTTGACCCGGTTGGACGGGGCCCTGCAGAGGCTGTGGTGAGAGGGGAGTGTCAAGGTCAGCCCCACTGGACCGCCCATAGCTCCCTTGGAAGGCAGGCCCTGCCCCAGCACTCACTCCACAAAGTTGCTCATGGCTGCCCGGGGGTTGCAGGAGACGTACAGGAGCCGCTTGAGATTCTCGGCTCTACGGATGGCCAGGATCACCTTGGAATCTGAAAAGGCAGACACAGGCTAGGTCCTCAAGGCCTGAGACTGCACAGCCTGTGGGCACACAACCCCGCTGTCTTTCCTGACACCTCCCCAAGTGGAAGCCACTCACGCAGGCCAGCTCGGGGCGGGTCCAGGATGGCCACGAGTTGTTGGGAGGCCAATCTGCTCACCAGGGCAGGCACCAGGTCCTCAGCCCTCCCGCAGTGGAATTCAACGTTGCTCAGATCTGGAGAGAGCACCACCACAGCTATGGGGCCCAGGGGTCTAGGAAACCACTGGACCGGCAGCTTCCTCGGCAGGCAGCTCCAGAACTGGAGTGGTCTAAGGGACTGCTGTGTCCTCCCTCTACCATGACGGCCCTTGGAGCCGTGGGCTCGGTCCCTGGCGCAGTAGCCGCTCCCCGGGACCACTGGCCTGCGGGCTCTCACCATTGGCGTGGGCGTTCACCCGGGCATCTTCCACAGCCTCCTGGCACAGCTCGATCCCCACAACTCTCTTCACCTTCTGAAATGTAAAAAGGTGCATGGCTTTGTCAGCACAATCAGACTGTGCCTGGGACAGATGGCACTTTCTGAGCCTTCAAACTGGGGTCAACAGGATCTTGGGGTGCAGGGGGCATGGGCAGTAGGGCTGGGGACTCACCCGGGCCAGGGCCAGGCCAATGGTGCCGGTGCCACAGCACACATCAAGCACGGTACTGCCTTCGTCCAGCTGAGCCCAGTCCTGGATGACCGTGTAGAGGACCTCGGCTGCGGGCGTGTTTACCTGGAGGGTGGTCACACACAATCACGCCAGGCCTAGTGCCCCACCCTCCTGCTGAAGACTCCAGGGCCTCTGTGGCACACGCCCCGGAAGCAGTGCTACCTGCCTGGTCGCCCCCAGTCCACGCCATGCCAGTGACTTCTCCCAGCACCCAGGCTTTAAAAGCCAAACCTGAAGCCAGGGATACTGGTACACACATGTAACTCCAGTACTTGGAAGGCTGAGACAGAATGGTGTGTTCGCAGCCAGCTTCAGCAACTTGGCAAGGCCCCTCTGCACTGGTCCTCAACCTACCCGTGATGAGAGGGTTGTTCCGGTGCCTCTCTACGGCCTGTCATGAGTACCACACCAGTGACAAATGATCCCTTTCCTATCTTGGCCCACACCCTGCTGGATGCTCTCCCCAGTTTCTACAAGGCAGCCCTCGGGCACTACAGCCATCAGCCCGGGCCTCTTGCCTGTTAGGGACTCGACGTACCTGGAAGAAGGCATGCGGGGAGATCTGGAAGGTGAGCCCAAGCAGGTCCTCCCAAATGCACCGGTCCCCAGCCACATGCTCCATGGGCAGGCCCTCCTGGCTGGGAGTCTTCCTGCATGTGGAGGAGCAAGTCTGTCAGTGACCCCAGTTCCTGCAGGGACCCCCTCCTTTCCCAGCAGGGCTCCTCACCGCTGTCCCTCCTCCACGAAGTAGAGGCAGGTCACCCCACTGGCCTTGCCTGGGCCCTCCATGAAGTGCTGTGCCAGGGAGGCCTTCAGCCCCGCTAGCTCCTCGGGGCTCAGCTTCTAGAACGAGGTGACACCAAAGGCCTGTCAGGCTCTGCCAACGCCACCTGCGGCCAGGCCTCCTCTGCCTCCCCCAGCAGGGCCACCACCTGAGACCTGGGGGTGGAAGTAGGCGATGGCCATGGCCTGGCCGCGGCGGCTGGTGCGCACCGTCAGCTGCTTCCAGTGGCCTGCGTATGTCTCAGGGTCGTATGCCGAGTATGGGGTAGACCTGTGGGAGCCATGAGGACTGCTGAGCACCCAGTGTCTTCCACACGGGACGGGACCAGCCTCCCTCTTCTCCCAGTTGGCCTCAGACCGCCAGGAACCCAGGCCTAGATCCTTACCGGATGAACTCCTGGAAAGCGCTCACCACCCGCTTGGTGGCTTCAGGGATGTGCACCGTGTCAAAGGGGGCCGCCACAGCACACGTCCCACCCTTGTACTTGCCGAGCCGGCAGCCAACGGTGTTACCCTCCCCGTCCACCCCGACGCCGACCAGAAACTCGCATTTGTTGCGATACTCAGTCTGTGGGGAGAAGAAGAGTCAGAGAGCGGCAGCCAGACCTTATCCTGGCTGCCTGGAGGGGAATACCCACACGAGTGGGAAAACCTCGATCTCCCCACAGCTGGCAGGCAAAAGACAGGAGAAACAACCAACAGTGAGGAGACTGGGGAAGCCAGCGGGGACACGAGGCAGGAGCAGGTGGGAGAGTGGCAGAAGGAAAGGTGGTTTTAGTACTGGAGATTGAACCGAGGCCGTTCCACCTCCAAGATATGTCTCTGGCCTTTTATTTGTTTATTTACTTATTTATGTTTCACAGGATCTAAGTTGTTGAGGCTGGCCTCCACCCTGGAGATCTTCCTATCTCAGCCTCCCAGGTACTGGGATTACAGGCATAGACACCTGGCTTTTTTCTTTTTGGAAGCAGGCCCTCGCTAAGTTTCAGAGGCTGTTCTGGGACCTGAGAGCCGCCCATCTTGGCCTTCCAAGTGTTCAACAGTTAGTTCTTCTGAGAGAATGGGGTTGGATCCAAGAGCAGTCTCCTCCTGAGCCACGCCACCAAACCTGTCAATTCTGAAACAGTGTCTTGCTAAGTGGCTGAGGGTCTCACTAAACCACTGAAGCTGGCCTTGGACTTTTGATCCTCCTGCTTCAGTCTCAAGTCTGGATTATAGGCATGGGCCATCACTCCTTGGCTCCAGCTTCTTTTACTTTTTATTCTAAAACAGTCTTGCTAAGTGGCTGAGGCTGGCCTTGAACCTGTGATCATCCTGTCTCACCAAAAGAAAAAAATTTTTTTTAAACCCAGGATGAGCCAGGTGTGGTGGTGCATGCTTGTATTCCCCGAGCTTGGGAGGCTGAGACAGGAGGATTGCACAGGTTCAAAGCCAGCCTCGGCTTGCTTAAAAGACCGTTTCCAAATAAAATATAAAATAGGTATAGGAGTGTAGCCCAGAGGTAGAAGGCCCCTGGGTTCCATCCCCAGTACCACCAAAAAATAAATAAATAAATAAATAAATAAATAAATAAATAAATAAAACCCAGGATGAGCTGGGGTGGAGCTCAGTGTTCAAGGGCTTGCTTGCCTACCAAGTAAGTGCAAGACCCTGGATTTGATCCCCAGCATTGCAAAACAAACAAACAAAAACAGCAACAGAAACATAGGATGAGGGTTTGTGGTCATCCTAGTCTAGCCTGACCTGCTGGGGTGACGGCCTGACTCCCTCCAGTGGGCAGCAGGCTTTGTTGTGCTTGTGCCTCTGTGTGAGCAGCCACGGCAGCAGGGTGCGGTTGGTGTTCCCAATTTCCCTGAAAGATGAGGTGGACGTATCGGGTCAGCTCACTGCCCCACCCAATGGGCCACACCCCGGAGACCTCACCTTCACCCTAGGTACCCCAGGAGCCTTACTAGGCACCCCTGACGGACAGCTCAGACCACACAGTGCCTGCACAGGGCACAGGGCAGATGGCGCAGAGTGGTGCCCACACTCACTTGGCAAGCCGCTGTAGCACCTGCTCGCACTCCAGCCGCTTCCGCTCCAGCTGCTCAGTGTAGGGCACTGTCCAAAGAGGGGTCACCACGTCAGCAACTCGCGCTGGTGGTGGCTCCCCCTCACCCTCCTGCCGCCTCTTCTTGGCCATGGGGTCAGCCTTGGGCCTAGCCAGGCGCACACTAAGTGGGCGGCCTTTCCAGAGGGCGCCATGGAGCACCCTCAGGGCCTTGTCCCGCTCAGCGGCACTGCGGAATGTCACAAAGGCACAGGGGGGCTGCCCGAAGAGTTTGGTTTTGTGGGGCTGAAGGCCAAAGCGGCCCAAAAAGCGTCGGACATCGCTGAAGCTGGTGTGGCGAGGCACGTTCTGAAGCTCGAGCTTGAAGATCTCCGAGGTGAACAGATCATCTCTAATGTAGTTGTAGAGCCCGGGCTGCAGCCCTGACCCCGAAACGGCCCCAGGCCCCTCTTCTTTCTCCGGCTCCTCTTGGCACCCTGGGGCTGCTGGGCTGCTCAGGGCACTGCCGCCATCCTGGCCACAGCCCTCCATAGGCTCCGTGCCCTGTGTGAAGAAATGGAATCCTGGGGCCTGACTGGCCCCGGACCCCACACCGACCCCCCAGGCCTCTACTGCACCCACTCCTCCATCTCGCTCCCCCCTTTCTTTTAGCACTGGGGGGTGAACCCAGGCGCATTCTGCTTCTGAGATACACCTTCAGGGTTTCTGTTTTGAATAGGGTCTCGCCTAGCTGCGGAGGGGCTCCTAGCTGGGCGAGGCTGGCATCGAACCTGTGACCCTCTGGGATTACAGGTGTGCGCCCCCGCGTGCAGCCGGGCTCCTCTTTCTACCCCTCCCTCCTCTGCATCCCGTCTCCTTTTCCATGGAGTCCCATCCACCCACCACCTCCTCCCCCGCCTCCCTTCACTTTACCTCGTTGTCCGGCTTCTCACTCATAGTCGCGGCCCCGAGAGGACCGCCGCGGTGCCTCGCCCCGGTGCTGTGACGCAGTCGGTGCTCAGACAGCACGTGCGGCTCCGCTTCGAACTGGGGCAGGATTCGAACCCTCGAAGGCCGGGCTGGACCTCGGCGTGGGTCTGCACCGCCCGCCCGCCCAGCGGCTCTGAGTCCGCCAGCGGCGCGCCGCCCGGGCCGCGCCTCTCTGTGGTCCTGGCTTCCGTCGACGTCATCGGCACGCGCCGGGCCGAGCCCCCACGCCGGCCGAGGGCGCCGGCAACAGGGTCGCGCGCGGCCGGTTGGACGGAAGTGCGCGCGGGGGCCGCCGGGAGGCGCGCGCCCAGGCTGACGGCGCGCCGGGCATGCGCGGCGGCGTTTTGGCGGGAAGCGCGGGGCGGGCCGGACAATGAGTGTCCGCTTCCGGAGCCAATAAAGCTGCGCTGGCTTTGAATCGCGGCGCGCTTCCCGCCGCCGGGGTCAGGGGTCGGGGTTCGGGTCGCGGGGCGGAGGAAAGAGCGGCGGGCGGCGGGCGGCGGGCGCCGGCGCCAGACGCGGAGGAAGGAGCCACGACCAGCCGCCTGAGGCCGCGGAGCCAGCGAGCACCGAGCCAGCCGAGCCGCCGCCGCGCCCATGGCGGCCGCCAAGGTGCGCAGGGCCGAGGCCGGGCGGGGCCGGCCACGTGGGCGGCCCGCTCGCTCAACCCCGGCGGCGGGGGGCGGCGGGCCGCGTGACCTTGGGCCGCCCGCCGACCCGGAGCCGGCCGCCGAGCCGCGTCTTTGTGCGCCTCCCGCGTGCCGCCGCGGCGGAGCCCGGCGGGGCCGTTTGTGCCCGTCGCGCTCGGGGCGGCGCCCGGCCCGGCTCGGGCCCCAACCGCCCTCCACCGAGAGGCTGCGGCAGAGTGGCGATCGCGCGGACCCGCGGGCCGCGCCGCCCCCGGGAGCCCGGAGCCCCGGCGAGCCCGGCCCCTCGGCGCGCTCGCGGCCCTAGCCGGCCCCTCCGCCCTCGCGTGCCGTGATCCGGACGCGGTTTGCAGCCGAGGAGCGGGGCGCAGAGAGGAGGGGGCTTCCGGGAGGGGCGCTGGGATCGGTGCCCAGCTGCACGCCTGGACCGAGGCCCGGCGGGCGTGGACGCCGTGGGCTGGGGACGGGCCTGCCCTCGGTTCCCGGATGCCCGCTGTGGCCTGCAGCATCACCTCTTTGTCCCTCCCCGCACAGGACACGCATGAGGACCATGACACCTCCACGGAGAATGCAGATGAGTCCAACCACGACCCCCAGTTTGAGCCAATAGTTTCGCTCCCTGAGCAAGAGATTAAAACACTGGAGGAAGATGAAGAGGAACTTTTTAAGATGTAAGTACATTGACGTCACCTGACAAAGAGTTCTGTGTAGAGAAATGTTGAAGTTAGGATTCTTACGAGTGTCACGTTTTGGCCTGACTTGACCAAGGCTCTTTGAGGTGTTACCAGGCGCAGGATTTTCTTGGCTTGGCAACCAGTGAGACCCAGTGAGCTGGGAGTGGTGGCGCACCCCTGTAATCCCAGTACTCGAGAGGCCGAGGTGAGAGGGTTCCGGTTCATAACCAGCCTTAGCATCGGCGAGGCTCCCAGTAACTTAGCAAGACCATGTTTCTAAACAGAAATAGGGCTGGGGGTGTGGCTCAGGGGTAGAATGCCCTGGGTCAACCTCCAGTACTATGGAAAAGAAACAAGGCAGCCAAATATTAGAACCGCGCAGGGGTGAGGTTTTGATTGAGGCTTTAGCTGAAAGAAACAGGCACTGGGGGCGGGCAGGCTGCTTTCTGAACAAAGGTAGATAGGAACTCTTTTTGATGGCTAGCTGGGCTAAAGTCTGGTGATTTTCCAGCGGCCAGGAGCACAGTACCAAAAGATATTTCTTGCGATGGACTTACACCGCCTGGGTCCTTCCCTTGGCTTTCCGGCCGTCATTGTTTGCCGCCAAACAACCTGTAGGCCCCTTCTCTTGGTTGAGCCAGGACCCTTAACCAGTCATGCAGCCTAAACTTGTCTTTGTTTTCTGTTGCTATACTTGATTATCACGGGGTTTATTTAACTCATGGTTCTGGGGCAGGAAGTCCCAGAGCGTGCTTCCAGCCTTTAAGTTAGGGCCTCACACTAAATCCTAACCTGGCTGGAAACGTCACACAGTGACTCGTGACGCAGAGTGATCCTACTCATATCTATATCTATCGTGCCCTTGGGGGGTTTTTTTTTTTTTTTCCCCTTACTGGGGATTGAACTCAGGGGTGCTCTATCACTGAGCTGAATCCCCAACTTTTTTTTATTTTTTATTTTGAGACAGGGACTCACCAAGTTTCCCAGGCTGGTCTCAAACTTGACACTCCTGCTTCAGCCTCCCAAGTCCCTGGCATTGCAGGTGTTCTCAGGGTTATCTTTTAAGAAGTACTGTACAGCACCTGCACACCCATAATCCTAGTACTTGGGAGGCTGAAACAGGAGGCTTGCTGGATCAAGGTCAGTCTCAGCAACTTAGCCAGACCCTATTTCAGAGTAAAATAATAAAATGGGGATGAAGGTATGACTTGGAGGTAGAATGCCTCTTGAGTTCAGTGTCTAGTACCAACAAAAGTACTATACAAGCTGGAGCAGGGGCGGCTGTGATCCCAGTACCTGGAGATAGACCGGAGGCCGTGGGTCGAGGCCAGTACCTGGAGATAGACCGGAGGCCGTGGGTCGAGGCCAGTACCTGGAGATAGACCGGAGGCTGTGGGTCGAGGCCAGCACACCCATGTGTGGCAGCGTCAGAACTGGTTTGGAAGCCCTTCCAGGCCCAGGCTTTGTGTTGTAACATCATGGCATTGCGCAGACTGCAGCCTGTTGCCTACAGTCAGACTTGCTGGGATACTAGATTCATATACATTTTGCGGAAGTCAGGCTGTGCTTCCGGCCTTGTCCATGTGTGTGGCCCTTTTCCCCTTCGAGGAGCCCAAGCGCCTGGTTAACACCTGGCTGCTCGAGGAGGGGAGGGAGGAGAGAGGGTTCCGGACCTCAAGAGTGTGGTGGCCACCAGGAAAGCTACAGCCTGGGTCGGAGTGGGTCTTCCCTGCGCCGTCATGGACTAGCTTCTGCCACTCCCTGGTCTGTTGGTTGGGAAGTGCTTCCACTGTCCTGCAGAGGGGCCTTCTGTGGGATTCCAGGCCAGCACTTGGGCCTTTGCCTCTGGGCCCTTGGACTTCCTGGTAGGGAACTTGCTGAGGACAGTCTCCCATGGCAGGCTCAAGTTTGGTGGAGGGCAGCCTCGGGGGGAGCTGGGGGCCCAGTGAGGGCAGGGGCCTGAGTCCAGGACAGGCTGTTGGTGAAGTGCCGCTCCCGGCAGGAAGACCTGGGGCGGGTCCCTCCCCTCTGCAGGTGGGGGTCCTGGGCCTGGGGAGCCTGTGTGGCTCTAGGGTGCTCCTGCATGGGGTGGCACTGCTGGGGTGGAGTGCTATCCATTGAGGGCTTCTTTTTCTTTCAGTACTGGAGAACTTAATGCAGAGGTGTTCCCGCTCTGAAACGGGTCTTGCTGAGCGCCTAAGGTTGGCCTTGAGGCTGTGGGCCTCCCACCTCAGCCTCCTAAATCTGGGCTTCGAGGCGTGTGTCGCTGTACTCACTCTCCTGGCAACGGCTTTACCCACTTTTGCCATTTGACTTTTTTTTTTTTTTGCGGTACTGGGGATTGGGCCCAGGAGCATTCTGCCTCCAAGCCTTATTTTTTTTTTTTTCTACCCCGGCCCTAGTTACTATTCTTTATTTTGAAACAGGGTCTCGCTGAGTTGTGGAGGGCCTAAGTAGCTGAGGCTGACCGTGAGCCTGTGGTCCTCCGTTCTCAGCCTCCCAAGCATCGGGATTACGAGCATGTGCCATCACGCCTGGCTTTCATTTGTCCCTTTATTTGAGAGGTCACGTGTTTCTTTTGGGGAATGTTACAGCCGTACATGTTTTTCTCTGGCTGTGAGGTAAAAACGACCTGGAGCTTGTCGGGCCGCCGTGTGCAGGGTGGTGTTTGGCCCAGTAGTGGTGTGCCTGCGGCGGGGGCCGGGGGAAGGGCTCTCGTGGGGGCATGGACCCCAGTGGCGCCCAGCTGTGCGTGCCGCCTGTGAGTGTGCTCCTCTGCGTGTGCAAGCGCTCACTCGACGGCCTCTCTCACAGGCGAGCAAAGCTGTTCCGGTTTGCTTCAGAGAACGAGCTTCCGGAGTGGAAGGAGCGCGGCACCGGCGACGTCAAGCTCCTGAGACACAAGGAGAAAGGGACCATCCGCCTCCTCATGAGGAGGGACAAGACCCTGAAGATATGTGCCAACCACTACAGTAGGTGGCCTCTGGGGCAGAAGGGACCGTCCGAGCTGGACGGGGCGGACACGCTTGTGATCCCAGCATTCGGGAACCTGAGACTGTAGAATCACGGTTCATGAACAGCCTCAGCTACTTAGTGAGGCCCTCCATAACTTAGTGAGACTCTTTCAAAATAAAAACTAAAAAAAGTAGGGCAGGGATTGTAGCTCGGAGGTCAAATGCCCCTGGGTTCCATCCCCAGACCTGAAAAAAAAAAACAAAACCAGGGACAGTCCACCTCCTCGTGAGGAGGACAAAGCCCTGAAGATATGCCCAACCACCATTGTAGGTGGCCTTTGAGGTTTGTGCTTTGAGCCCCAGAAGTCCACTTGAGGTGGCTTGGGGCCTTCCCGCCGATGGGGAACCTCAGGGTGTGTTGTTTTAAGGTAAGCGTCTCTCAGGCCAGGGGTGTATCTTGTAGCATGTGCAAGGCAGTGTGTGGGGTGGCTGGGCTGAGGGACTGTGGCCAGGTCACAGGACCTGGATCTCTGAGGGTCTGGGGAAGGTCACAGGAGCCCCGGTGTGGGAAGACGCCTGCTGGCTGCCTGGCAGGCCTAGCTGGCGGCTGCTGGTGTGCGTCGTGTTCAGAACACGTGCTACGGGTCAGTCTGTTTTCTGAGTGTGGTGTGTCCAGAAGGTAGGGACCGGAGCATGTGGCACTCAGGTGCTGGGGAGGCCCTGGAGACCCCAGTGCCTCTTGCACTCGCTCGGGCCTGGTTCTCGGTCTCACCCTCGTGCCCACTGTGAGGCATTTGCTTGGGGTCTTGGCTGATAGCCCATGGCTCCTGAGGCCCATCAGGCGTTGGTGTGCTGTGAGAGCCCTGCGTGTGTGCGTGGGCAGTCACATCAGAATACCTTGCGGATGGAGAGAGGTTAGGGGCAGGGGGGTAGGAGTATGGCCAGTGCAGGAGGGGTGGTTGACTCCCTTGTGAGGCTGTAGCGAAGAGAGCCCTGTGCTCAGTTGAGCTTGGGTGTCGAGGAGCGGCCAGGGGTGGCCGTGGGCCTATGAGGAGTCCCTGAAGACTCCTGCTGGGGACACCCCTGGGCTTGGGGGCCACCTAGCGAGCCGTCACCTGCAGGCCAGCTACAGGCAAGCAGTCTCCCTTGGGGGCAGACCCCCTGCTTGGCTGTGGGACCTGAGGGTTGGGTGAGCGTGTGGCTGTGGGCCATGGCTGTTTTCTGTGGATTCCTAGGAGCTGCTGCTTTTGTCCTTAGACTAGAGGGGTGGGTGGCTGCCCTGGCCACGTGCTGTCCTGGGCCGTGGTCCCGGGCCGTGGTCCACTTCTGAGCTGCTTCCCCAGTCTCCCCATCTTGTCACCAAGCGGGTCCCTGGCGGTGCGGATGAGTGTGGCCAGAGCCTCCTGTCAGTGTCCATGGGGCTGGGTGAGCAGCGGCACTGTGGTGTCCCTCTGCGGCCCTGGAGTGGGGTCTGTGCAGTCGGCCCTCATGGTCAGGAGCAGCTGCCCTTCCCCACACTTAGGGTGTTGGGCGTTTCCAAGAGGCTTGGGTAAGCTCCAGCCCGTGCGACTGTGTAGGCCTGGCCCTCAGGCCCCAAGCTCCAGGTGTTGTTGCCTGAAGCGAGTCCTGGGCTGGCCGAGCGGGAGGTGGCCTTGCCCCGGAGGGTCCACCATCCTCACAGGCTTCTCTCCCCCAGTCACGCCAATGATGGAGCTGAAGCCGAACGCCGGCAGCGACCGCGCCTGGGTCTGGAACACCCATGCCGACTTCGCCGACGAGTGCCCCAAACCAGAGCTGCTTGCTATCCGCTTCCTGAATGCAGAGAGTGAGTGAAGTGGGCCCTGGGCTCCCTGCTGACCGCGAGGTCAGGCGTGTAATTGCCAGCAAACACGGATGCTTCAGGGGAGACTGCCCAGAAGTGGCGTTAGGAGGTTGGGGCTCCCTCCCCGCCCCCGCCTTGTTCCTGCGCAGCCCCTGCTTGGCGTCTAGTCTGCTGCTCGACCTCTGCTTCCCATCGGCGTGGAGTCAGACCCCAGGGCTCCTGGCCTTGCTGCTGCCCCTTGAGGCCAGGCAGTGATGTCCCCTGGTGGCCAGCAAGACTTCGGAGGGCTCCGGCCTCACCTGTGTCTCTGCTCAGGGGTCTTCTGTCTGGAGTGGCAGGAGCTGTGCGCATGGGTCCTGGGGAGTCACTGGGTGTTAGGGCTGGTGGTCTGGTGCTGAGTGGGCTGTCCAGCAGCCCTTCCGACACCCTTGGGTTGTGCAGCTGGCTGCACTCAGGTGAAAGGGTGGCCCAGCACAGCTGCTGGCATCAGAAGGGATTCGGTCAGTGGCCGCTGCTCTCTCGTGGCCAGCCACTAGTCAGGAACTGCCGTGGGCCGGCCTCTGAGGGGTTCCCACCACACTTGGGCTCTTAGGAAGTCACCTCTCTCCTTCCACAGATGCACAGAAATTCAAAACAAAGTTTGAAGAATGCAGGAAAGCAATTGAAGAGAGAGAAAAGAAAGGTGACAGGGTGCTGCTGGGCGGGCACTTCCTCGCAGACTCACTCTGCACCTGGCTGCAGCTCCAGGCGGGTGCTTTTTCTGTCTGCCAGAGAAACATCCCAGGGTGCTGTGGCTGCCTTGAACTGTCAGGCAATGCGGCTGCCTGGTGACAGGGGGTGCAGCCCAGAGGCTGAGTGCTTTGAGACCTGGTCTCCTGCCTGTCCAGGGCCGGCGGGTGGTAGCTGGGCCCCAGACTGGCTGGGGAGTGGTGGCCCTCGTGGGTGGGGGCCGCACCTGTTCTCACTGCTCACATGTTTCAGCAGGACCCAGCAAAAATGACCACGCCGAGAACGTGACTGAGAAGCTGGAAGCGCTCTCTGTGAAGGACAAGGAGCCCGGAGAGGGGGCCGAGGAGAAGCCATGAGTCGTCTTTAATTTTCCTTTTCTTTGTCCCTTTCCTCTTCTATTTCTTTTTTAAATTTTGCCCTTCCCCTCCTTTTGGGTTTGTTTTTATTCTGTTTTGTTTTCACAAGGGATTTTATATAAAGAACTGAATTCCAACATTCAGATTTTTTTTAAGTTTTTACCCTGTCGAAGATGACTTGAGAAAATCCATTCCCCAGTCATGAAAATGTACTGTGCTAACTTTCTTTTCCATAGTGGAAACACTTATTTATAGTCATCAGAAATAGCGAATAAACAACGCACTTGAAACCTGGAGCCCAGGCGGCCTGCGTGTGTGCTCCCATGTTGTGGTGCTGCCGGCCTCCGCCCGCTCCCGGCAGCCACCTGTGTGCTGTGAGCGAGTGTGTCTGCGTCCTCACGTCCCTGTCTGCCGCCCAAGAGACACCTGTGGGTTGGTGGCGGCGTGGCCTGCGGTGTAGCTGAGGTGTGCCCGTACTTGCGGCCTGAGCAGCTGCCGCTTTGCACTGTGGTGAGGGCAGGCGGGCTGGGGAGGGGGAGGAGGAAGACCATGGGTGCCTTGCTGCGGCTCAGGGAGGCAGCAGCCAGCTGAGGCGGGCGGTGGTGGCCTGTTAGTAGAGCCGCGGGCGGAGGGGGGGGGTTTAGGTGGTGTCAGATGGGATTCGCCCATGGAAGTCCTGTTGTCCCGCCACATGCTCAGCGAGCCCCGTCCGCTCTGGGCCTCCTGGACTAAAGTCTAAGCTCACATTGTTGGTCCGCAGCATCTGCAGTAGTGCTCGTGCCCATTTGGCAGGGGATTGGGTCCAGGGGCCTCTGCCTCCAGGCTACATCCCCAGCCCACTTTTTTATTTTTGGTTTCCTAACAGTCTTGTTAGGTTGCTGAGTCTCACCACTTGCTGGGCGGCTGTCCTCGATCCTGCAATCCTGTTTCAACCTCCCAAGTACAGGATTACAGGTGTGTGCCACCAGGTCTGGCTGCAGTCTAAATAAAAAGATGCTTTCAGGCATGCTGTTCAGGGGTCAGGTTGTAAAATGGGCCATCTCTGCACATTCCTTACAGGGAGAAGGAGTTTTGGTCTCTTGAGAGGCTTTTTTTTTTTTTTTTTTTTTGGGTGGTACTGGGGGTAGAACCCAGAGGAAGTATACCTCTGGGGTATACTTCCAGACCTATTTTATACTTTATTTGGAAACAGGGTCTCACTAAGTTGCTGAGAGCCTCACTAAGTAGCTGAGGCTGGCTTTGAACCTGTGCGATCCTCCTGTCTCAGCCTCCTAAACGCAGGGATTACAAGCGTGCGCCACCACGCCTGGCTCTTGAGAAGCCTTTAAAGTAGTCCTGAGCTGGCATGGTGGGGCACGCTTGTAATCCCAGCATTCAGGAGGTGAGAAAGGAGAACTGAGGTTCGTGGCCAGCCTCAGGGACTTAGTGAAGCCCTCTGCACTTAGTGAGACCCGGTTTCAAAACAATAAAAAATAGGGCAGGGGGTGTAGGTCAGAGGTCGAATGCCCCTGGGTTCCATCCCCAGACCTGCAAAATAAAGTAGTCCTGATGGTCATGAAGTGTCATGGTGTGACGGAGAAATGGGAGCTGTGTTAGCCCTGTTGTCCATGGGCAGCACTGAGCTAAGACCTTCCTCACACTGGCTAGAGGGGCTCAGGCTTGGCCTGGGGCAGCTTGCTCTTACACCCACCGGGGGTCAGGAGGGCACCCGCCACGCCTGGTGCTGCTCACTGCTCTGCCTTTGGCTGGGGTCTTCTACTGGGTGTTCTGTGCAGCCCCGTGTGCCCTGTTCAAGCATCAGCTCTTGTTCACTCTGGGGTGACTTCCAAACAGCTGCCCTGTGTTAAGACCCCCCGGAGGCGGCACCAGCTTCCTCAGTTGCACCTAGTCCGCCGGGGCCCTGGAGTGACCTTGGCTTCTCTGGGGCCCGAAGCCTTGAGTGGCCTGGACGCTCACAGGCAGAGGAGCCAGGTGGATGCACACCTAGCTGCCCCGTGCTGGAGCGGTCACTCCGTTTCAGCATCGGCAGGTGTGTAACGTGGCCTTTGCTTTGGGTTCCATAGGCCTACCTCCAGGCCGACTTCCTTCATCTTGGGGTGGGAGAAGTGTCTCAAGGGGGAGTTCCCTCGGCGGCGGGGACACCGCCAGCAGTTGTTGACAGTGCTGGCACACGATGCGCTGTGGAGGGGGCCGCGGGCCAGGTGAGGGTTCCCGAGGTTCCTGCGCACGCTGTCCAGCCTGGTATGTCTGATGGCGAGCCAGATGGGTGTGCTAACAGCTGGTGCACCCCTGTACTCCAGCACCTGGAGGCTGAGATGGGAGGGTCCTAGGCTCGAGGCCCGCATGCAGTAGCTTAGACTTTCAAAATAAAAAGGGCTAACTTATGAAGGACACCGTCCCGTAATGAGTGAAGTCTCAGAATACTGTACTGTAGCTGGTGGCGCAGGCCTGGAATCTCAGTGCGCGGGAGGCTAAGACAGGAAGATGGAAGGCTCACTTACTCTTCTGTGGCATGGCTCCATCCTGCCCAGGAAGTGATCGGTCCGTCCCCCAGCACACGCACATCGTGTCCAGCGCTCATTCACCCGACGCTTGGCTTCATGTTTGTGGTATGGGGACTGAACCCAGGAGCATTCTACCTCCCAGGCACACCCCCAGCCCTTTTTTATTCTTTATTTTGAAATAGGGTCTCACTAAGTTGCAGGTGGCTACAAACCTGAGCTCCTGTCTCAGCCTCCTAAATACTGGATTAGAAGCAAGTACCACCATGCTGTTTATTTTTAATTCTTGAAATAGAGTCTTGCTGAATTGCAGAGGCTGGCCTTGAACCTGCAATCCTGTCTGAGCCTCCCCAATACTGGGACTGCAGGCTTGCACCACCATGTCTGCACCCTTATTTTAATAATGTTCCAAAGAGCAAAGTAGTGGTCCTGGCAATTCAGATATGCCAGAGAACCTGGAAAGTGTTTCCTGTAAGTGAAAAGGTGAAAGTTGTCTAAGAGGGTTATGTTAAGAGCTGGGCGTGGTAGGCACGCTTGTAATCCCCGCGCTTGGGAGGTTGAGATAGGAGGATGGCATAGGTTCCAAGCCGGCTCAGCTACTGAGTGAGGCTCTCAGCAACTTAGTGAGACCCTGTTTCCAAATAAATACAAAATAGGTCTGGGAGTATAGTTAGGAGGTAGAAAGCCTCTGGGTTCCACCTCCAGTCTCCCCCCACCTCCCAAAAAAGGGCTACGTTGGTAAGATCTACAGCACTATACATGCACACAGACGCGCACACACATCTTTTGGGGGATACTAGGGATTGAACTTGGGAATCTTACGTCTAAGCTACACCCCAGCCCTATTTTTTTAACTTGGAAGTGGTCTCACTGAGTTGCGGAGGCTGGTCTCAAACCTGTGTCCTTCTGTCAGTAGCTGGTTGTAGGCGAGCACCCTGTGCCCGGCTCTGGGTTGTCCAGCTGTTGGGCTGGCTTTGCTGTGACCCGCTCTGCCCAGTTATATCTACATTAATGAGGGAGCGCACCAAGGCCAACACTTCTTCCTGTGATCAGCATTTGGCATTTTCTGCATGGTTGTTCTTCAGTGGAGGAAGGTGACTGCCGTAATCTAAAAGACATAGGAAGACTGACTGGAGGTTTTCCTTGGAGATTTGGGGTTCAGCCCTGTGAGGCAGGGACTCTGGGCGTGGCAGTCTGAGCGGAAAGGCTTTTCTCAGCTGGAAGGCAGAGGGGGGAGGAGGAGCCACTTGTAGCCCAGGACACGCCCCCACCAGCCCACCTCTCCCGGGCCCTGAATGGGAGCAGGCTTGCTCAGTCACTCCCCTGGCGCCATGGCGTGTGGTCGGCGCTGGGTCCTCCTGGGGACCCTCGTGATGGGGCAGCGTAGGGTCAGCCTCCGTGTCAGGGTGGCTGCCCCTCATCTGGGAAGGGGCCCCCAAGCTTCCCACTGGAGGCCACAGGGGAGAGGACAGGTGCCTGCTTTGGGCTCTCCACTGTGCCCTCCATCAGTGCCCCGCGCCGCGCTTCCTGGAGTGGGACGACTCCCTGAGCCGTTTGGGAGGGAGCCCATTCCCCTTCCAGCTGTTGGACGCTGGCTGCGTTGGGGGCCCTGACTCGGCCCACAGCCAGCCCTAGGTTGCTAGCTGGGTGCATCACAAGACAAAGATAGCCTATAATCTCAGCTACTTGAGAGGTGGAGGCAGGAGGATCACAAGCTTGAGGCCAGCCTGGGCCACAGACTCTAAAAACAAACAGCGACTGGGATATAGTTCATGGTGGAAGTCCTGCTTTAATCTACACCCCACCATAAGCAGGCCAAGGGTTGTGCCGCAGGCAGGAGGAGGTGGCTGCTGAGCTCTGGGTCCCGCTGCTGCGGAGGAGCCTGGGAGGACGAGGCCCCAGCGATCCCCTCAAGGTTAGGGTTTGGGTTTCTGGAGAGGCACGCTTTTGCTGGGAGGCAGTGGGACTTGGTTGAGGTCCAGGTCCGGCCCAGCCCACCTCCCGTAGTCCCTGCCCTCTGCCCCGGTCCACCTTAAGCAGCAGCGCTGGCCCAGGCGGGTGGGGTCTCCTGCCAGGAGCCTGCGCCCTGGCCTGTCCAGGGCCCGGGAGACCAGCAGCCCCCCCCCCCCCCCAGGGCACCCTGCTCGGGGAGGCGCCCTGGGCTCTGCCGCCACACACCCGGCTGACCTGGCCGGGAGCAGGGCTCCTGCGGGGTCCAGCCCAGTGGCCAGAGGACTGAGAGGTGGCCCCAGCAGTGTCACGCCCCACCCCACCATCGTGAACGCGGGGGGAGGGGGCTCGGGAGGAGAGGGGTCCACGCCCAGCTGTGCTCGCGAGAGCGGCCCAGGAGGGGCCAGCCGCACGCTGCCGCCCTCGGCTGCAGGCGCAGGGGCTGGCCCCTCCGACCGCCGACCCGGAGGTCGCAGGACGCCTGCGTGGCCGCCCCGCCCGCAGCCCGGTCCACCTTAAGGGGCGCGCTGACATCAGCGCGCCGCCGCCGCGGGGTGGGATCTCCTCCCCTCCCCCGCCGGCCCTGCGCGTCCAGCCGCCGCCCGCTGGCCCTGGGGAGGGATGCGGCGGCGCGGCGCCCAGGATGCCCCGCAGCCCCGGGACGCGCCTCAAACCCGCCAAGTACATCCCGGTGGCCACGGCCGCGGCGCTGCTGGTCGGCTCCAGCACCCTCTTCTTCGTGTTCACGTGAGTGCGGCGGGGCCGGGCAGGGGCGGGGGCCAGGCCGCCCGGCCTGGTGGACAGGGCGCCCTGGTGGACAGGGTGCCGGGGTGGACAGGGCGCGGCGCGCTCCGGGGCAGAAAGGGCCGTGCGGCGGCTGGGCATGGTGTTGTGCCAGGGCGGCCCTGGGTGTGGCTGCAGCCCTTCCCTGCCCGGCTCACAGGGAACTGGACTGCCTGAGCCGCTGGCCCTCCCTGCAGGCGTGGGCGCTGGCGCTGCCCCAGGCCAAGTTGTCGCGTAGGTGTGGCCTGGCCTGCGTGCCACTTGCTTGCTGGGCAGCGCTGGCCGCTGGTCACCGGGTCTGGATGGGTTCTCTGCTCTCCGGTGGCCTCCTCCGGAAGACCCCGTGACCATCACACTTTGAAGAAACCGGCCAGGCTGCACCCCCGGGACAGAAAGCTACCTAGTGTGCCTCCGGCTGCCTACGGGGTCACCAGGACCTTCAAGGCCAAGCCTCCTCCGGTGGTAGGAGAGTAGTTGTAGGCCGGTGGCCTCAGCTTCAACTCCTTCTCCCACTGGCAGCCCGGAGTGACCTCCCTCCGTCGTCCTGGGGCCACCGCAGGGATCCAGGGCTGGGGCTCCAGGCTTCCCTTGTGAGGGTCTTTGACCACTCACCCCCTTCCACAAGTGCGAGGCCTGGACAAGGCCCAGGTGGGCAGAGCGTTGGACACCTGTTCCCAGGTGGGCGGCCTCTGCCTGGAGTGAGCCTGGGTGGGCCTGGTGTCCTCTGGCCCTCTAGGAGCGGGGGCAGCAGCAGTGTGTCCAGCTGGTCTGAATCGGAGCCTCTGGAGGCGGAGAGTCCCTACCTGGAGGCTGGGGATGGGTGGGAGCCGCAAGCTGCCAAGAGCGGTTAAAAAAGGCCTGTGTGGATGGGCTTATTTCTGGCTGTGGAGCCAGCTTGTTCTAGTGACTCTCCTGCTGCTCACCGTGGGGCAGAGAGGGAGGGCGAGTGTGGGCGCCCGTAGGGGACACATCTCCTACAGGGCTTCTGGAAGGCGGGGGGCTGCGGGGTCCCAGTCCCCAAGTGCACTCAGTGCCTTTCCTTGTAACTTTATGGAGAACTTGGGAAACGTCGGGAAAATAAGTTTTGTCTTTTTTTTTTAAAGATTGAACCTAGTGCATTCCCCTTCCAAGCTCTATCTCCAGCCGCCCTCCCCCCTGTTATTTATTTATTTATTTATTTATTTTTTGCAGTACTGGGATTGAACCCAGGGGCATGCTGCCTCCAGCCCTATGTTTTGTTCTTTATTTTGAAACAGGGTCTCCCTAAGTTGCTGAAAACTGGCCTTGAACCTGGAATCCTCCTGCTCGGCCTCCCAGGTACTGGGATTGTTCTTGTAAGAACAGTGCTGCTCTTGAGAAGTGGGGCTCCCTCTGGGAGCAGCACCCTGACCCTGGGCAGCCAGTTCTGACCTTGCTGGCCTTGCACCTGGGAGAAGGTGCACTGTGTGTTCCCATGGCAGCTGGGAACACGGTGCTCTTGGGTCCCATTATGGAGGCCGTCTAGTGAGGCTTGGTGGCTAGGGGTTGAGGTCCCTGGTGGACCCAGTGACTGCTGGGGACGGGACCCTAGCCTGTCCTGCCCTGGCCCTTCTGGGCTCCTCTTGGTGGCTGTGTGTGTGTGAGACTGTGGTGCTGAGAATTGAACCCAGGGGCATTCTACCTCCAAGCTAAACTCCCAACCCTATTTTAATTTTCTTCTTCTTCTTTTTTTTTTTTCGGTGGTACTGGGGTTCCTGGAAACCCTTCTACCTCCAGGCTATGCTCCCAGACACCTATGTTTTATATTTTTATTTGGAAACAGGGTCTCTTAAGCCAGTGAGGCTGGCTTTGAACCTGTGCGATCCTCCTGTCTCCGCCTCCCAAGCGCAGAGATTAGGAGCGTGCGCCACCACGCCCGGCTTTATTTTCTTTTGAAACAGGGTCTTGCAAAGTTGAGAGTCTCACTACTTGCTGAGTCTGGCCTTGAACCTGCGATCCTCCTGTCTCAGCCTCCCAAGTACTGGCCTTATAAGCATGCGCCACCATGCCTGGCTAGTGGCTCAGTTTTTGAGACAGTGGGCCCGCCATGTCCATCTGGTTAAATGGGGCTTTGGGCAGAGCTGGTGGCCATGCAGGTTGTGTGTCCTTCCCAGGATAGGCCTCTTGCCCTCAACAGCTTCTTCCTGCCCCGTGTCTGGGCTCAGGCACACCACACTTTAGACAGGGGCCCGGGAAGGGAGCGGCTCCTCACCATGCCGTCAGGGCCTGCACAAGGCTCCCTTCTTCTCAGTTCCTGGGACTTGATCAGATGGTGTCAATAGCCCCAGGTCCCCTCTCTCTACTCAGGAAATGTGAGTTACCCCCTCAGGGTAGATGCCACCCCTGTCCCATGACTCCTGGTGTCTCACAAGGTGGGGAGCCCCAGGACCCCAACCCCAGCAGGCCGTCCACATACTAGGACAGGCTGGGATGGGACGCGCCTTCTTTGAGCGAGCCCAGTGTGAGGCAGGCCCTCGTAGCCTCCTCCAGGAAGCCTCCCTGGGCTCCTGCTCCCAGAGCCCTCACCATAGTATGGCCGATCCCGGAGCTGGGTTGGGCTGTCTTATCTGTTTGGGGCGTCCGATTGGTGCGGCTGGTCCCCAGGTGTCCCCGGGCCCTGTCTACCTTGGCGGCACGGCAGGCAGACTGGCCTGGGACCCAGGCTAGGTCATGGAAGTGGGTCTGAGGCCTCCTGGGGAAGGGCCTGGGATGGAAACTGAACTCCCCTGTGTGTGCGTGTGGCCTGAGGCCTCCCGCTGCCTGAGTCCGTGTCCCCTTCTGTCCAGGTGTCTGTAGGGATCACACAGGTGGCCTGCGAGGACCAAGGGCAGAATGGCTGCAGACCCATCCCCCCACGGGCCAGAGCAACTCTCAAATGCAAACAGCGTTAATGAAGAACCTGATTTAAATGAAAACGTCTGAGTTGAAATTTTCCGTTCCACATTTAGCTGTGGCAGACATTCTACCCCTGAGGATCCCCACCTCGCTGGGTGGTATCTCCCTGCGGCCAGGCGGGGCTTGGGACCTCTACCCGGGACGCGTACTGGTGGCTCGTGTCCCGGCCCACGTCCCTGGCGCTCAGGAGGAGGAGCTGGGACCCTCCAGGATTCCCCTTGGCCCAGCCAGGGGTAGGGTAGGGGTGGGCAGGGTTCATGGAAGGCCGGGTGCCCTGCCCTGGCCCAGAGGCCTGCAGCCTGCCTGTCTCTGACCCTTTTGCAAGCTCAGGACGTGCAGGGGGCATGGGGTGCCCACTGGGGCCCCTGGAGCCCGCCAGGGTGGGAGCAGCCTGGTGTGCACCACTGCTGGGCTGTGTGGCCCTGTGGGCAGCCAGGCCTCCTAGAGCCCAGGCCAGGCCAGGCATGGAGCACACGTGTCCCCAGTGTCCTCACAAGTTCTCATCTGGCCTTCTGCGTCTCCGTGTGTTCACGCATGTCCTCAGGGTCCAGGTGTGTCCCGTCCACAGGGAGCAGTGGAAGTCCAGAGGCAGAGGGCATTGCCCGCGGCCCATGGCCAGTGGCAGCCAAGCTGGACAGGACTGGGGGCAGCGGGAGGCGGGTGTGTCCACACACGTGTGTTCACATGTGCCTGTGCTGCACATGGATGCTCACGTGCGTGCTCACGTGTGTGTCTGAGTATGCGAGCGTTGTCTTGTGTGCGGATGTGCGCGTGTGTGCGGCGTGTATGGTCTCTCTGGTACTGGGTATTGAAACCAGGGCTGTTCTCCCTCAGCCACACCCTGAACCCCTTTTGGTACTGGGAATTGAACCTAGCAGCATTCCATATCCAAGCTCTCCCCAGCCCTTCCTTATTTTTATTTTTTGGTTACTGGTGATTGAACCCAGGGGCACACTACTGCTGAGCTACAGCCCCAACCTTTTTCATTTGTTCATTTTTGGTTTTGGTACTGGGGTTCAAACCCGGGGACTGGTGAACCTCCAAGCCACACCTCTAGTCCTTTTTATTTTTTTGCTGTAAAACAGGGTCTTGCTGGGTTGTTGAGGGGGTCAAACTTGGCGATCCTCCTGTTTAATCCTTCCAAGTACTGGGATTATTTATAGGTGTGTGCCACCAGCCTGGCTTATTTCTTATTTTGAAACTGTCTCATTAAGTTTCTGAGGGTCCTGCTAAGTTGCTGAGGGAGGCTGGCCTTGAACCTGCGATCCTCCTGACTCAGCCTCCCAAGTACAGGCATTACAGGCGTGTACCTGGCCTTGCACATGTGCCCTCTGTGTACAGGAGTGGAGCTTTGCGTGTCTATGGGCCTGCGTGTTCGTTCGCACACACACCTGTGCCGTGTGCCTTGAAGCATGTTTGTATGTGGGCACGTGTGTGTCTACATGCATGTTCACACAGGTGTCTGCACCGCCTGGGTGTCCTCTTTCTCTGCTCCCTACTTAACACACATGCCTCCTGAGTCCTGGCTCCTGCCAGGCCCCTGGGTGGGGTGGAGGCCCTGAGGCGCCTGCAGCAACAGCTGGTGGTGACAGGGGACCAGTGCCTGGTCCTGGGCCCGGGCCAAACTGTGGGAGCGAGAGATGATGGGATGGCTGTGGCTCAGGTCCCTATCAGAGAGCAGGCCCCGGAGCCGGGTGTGGTGGTGCGGGCGTGTGATCCCGGTATGTGAGAAACTGAGATTGGAGGATCACCTGTTCATGGCCAGCCTCAGCTACTTAGTGAGCCTCTTAGCAATGTAGTGAGACCCTGTTCCCAAACATAAGGACTGAGTATGTAGCTCGGAGGTGGAATGACCCTGGGTTCAATCCCCAGTTCTGGGGAAAAAAAAAAAGAGCCAGGCCCCTTGAGCCTCCTGGCACAGAGCTAATCCCCCACTCACCCTCCAGGCCGCCGCCGCCCAGCACCTTAGTGCAAACACCGCCCCGCTGCGGTGGGCACGGCCAGATGGGCCCTGGGTGTCATGTGGAATCTGTGCCCACCCACTCCGGGCACCTCACTTAGGGCCCCTGCCTGGCCCAGGGGCAAATTGAGGTTGAAGGACACAGTAGGGCAGCCTCGTGCCGGTGGGGATCTCTGGACGGGGCGGGGCTCAGGCCCTGCCCACCCCATGCATGAGCACACTGCCAAGGCCAGACCCACTGGGGCCCGGCAAGCAGGCTCAAAGCCTGGCTCACAGGCAGACAGGCCGAGGCCCTCAGCTCTTTGTCTAGAAGACACGGGACAGCCAGGCGTGGCAGCACACACCTCTGATCTCAGGACTGAGAGGACTGCAGGCTCAACTCAGCAACTTAGGTTTCAAAATAAATAAGCCAGGTGTGCACACACTTGTCATCCCAGCACTGGGGAGGCTGAGAAAGGAGGATCCAGATTCGCGGACAGCCTCCACAACTTAGTGAGACCCTGCTTCAAAATAAATAATAATAATAATAAAAAAATAGGGCAGGGGCTGTAACTCGGAAGTTGAATGCCCCTGGGTTCTATCCTCAGACCCGCAAACAAAAACAAAAAATAAAAAACCCCTCAAAACTCAAAACAAAACAAAAATAAATAAATAAATAAATAAATAAATAAATAAATAAAGGGACGAGGAGCGTAGCTGTGTTCAAATGCCCTGGGCGCGTACTCACTCCAACACGCAGATGTGAGGAGGTCTGTTCTCACAGCGGGGTCGGCATGCACCTGCGGCTGTGAGGACCGCCTGGCCTGGGTGCCCACCTGGGGCCCCTCCCCGCATCTGTGCGTCCGTCCACCTGGCTACAGCTGGTCCCAGGACTCTGGGGGCCCTTCCTCTCCCAGAGCTGCTGGTTCCACAGGCTCCACGGGGATGTGCTTGCTATTTTGAAGTATTTATTTATTTATTTATTTATTTATTTATTTATTTATTTATTGGTGCTGGGTGAACCCAGGGGCACTCTACCTCTTGGCCACACTCCAACCCTTTTTTGTTTGTATTTTGAAACTATACTGCTGAGGCTAGCCTTGAACCTGCAATCCTGGGATCCAGGTGCGCCCCAGCAAGTCCAGCGTACAGAATTGATAGGCGCATTTCAAGTGCAGGCAGTATGGCAGACACGGAGGCCTGTGCGGTGTGAGCACCCCTGGCCACCAGGTGGCGGCGACAGAGCCAGGTCCTGCTGCCACGGGGACCCTCCCCGTTTCAGCGGTATGCTCCTCCTGTGTCCCTGCAGGGCCCTGGAGAAGAGAGGGGCATCTCATGGCTATCGGCCCCACAGAGGATGCTGCTGTAGGAAGCAGAATCTTTAAATAGCCTCTTGCTTTCTACTAAAAATAGTTCTGCTGCCATGGTGGTGGTTGCCTGGGTGGCGGGCTGGCTCCTGGCCAAGGCAGGCGTGGGTGCTCCCGCGTGGCCGGCGTGCGCTGGGGCGGCGGGCAGGGCCATGTGCCCCCATTGTCCCGCTATTTGCCAGTGCGCCCTGTCCCCGCTGTTGAGCCGCTGTGAGGGAATCCCACCTCCCTCTGACTCCATGGAGGCCCGATGCGGGGAGGGGGTCCTGTCCCCTCTTTCCATGGCAGCCGGCACTGGGGAAGAGCCCCAGGGGCTTTGTGGGAGCCGAGCGGGTGGCCTTGAGGACCCACTCGGGCAGGCTCAGGATTGGGGCCAAGGGCCAGCAGGACTCTGGTCAGGCGCTGTGAGGCCCGAGGCAGGTGCCCTTTAGGAAGGTGTGCGAGACCTTTCCAGGAAGCATGTGGCAGAGAGCCAGCGGTCCTGGCAGGCTTCCGAAAGAGGGGGCGGCCGCTGAGCCTAGTGCTTCGGGGTGAGGAGAGGGGAAGGAGGGTGCGTTCCAGTGTCTCCAGCGTCCGTGCCACCATCTGGGAAGCAGGACTGTGGCCTCAGGGAAGAGTCGGGGGCTGCACCCAGGCGTTTCCTGACCCAGGCTGGGGACAGGTCCAGGCAAGGCCTGGGCTGGCCACACCTGCCCAGGCAGGCCACCAGCCATGGGCACTGCGGGCTCACTTCCTGTCTGTGACCCCCAGGGCGGGCAGCTTGGGAAGTCGGGCTGGGGTCAGGACGTGTTGTGGCTCTGAGCCACCTCTCTGAAGCGGTGCCTCTCCAGGCACATGGGCCTCTGCGAGCCCCAGTTCCCTCCACTAGGAGTCCGTTCCAGGTGGCTGCCTCCGGGATCCCCAGGATCACAGCTGGCAGGTGGGGAACCCACGTCTGGGCATGGCTCGTGCGGCCTCTGGTGTTGAGCCGGGGGCTGGTGGACAGCGGAGGCCCTGCAGGCCTGCACGCCTGTAGCGCATCTTACAGCCTGCCCCTGCGGCCCGCCGCACCCCAGCTCGCTGCCTGGCTGTCGTTCCAGGTGCCCTTGGTTGACGAGAGCTGTGTCCCCTGCAGTCCCTGTCTACAATGGTATCATCTTCCTTTTTGTCCTGGCCAACTTCAGCATGGCCACCTTCATGGACCCTGGCGTCTTCCCCCGAGGTAGGGCCTAGCGGGCGGCTCAGCCTTGGGACAGACTCGGGGTTCCCGGTGGGTGGAGGTTGGAGAGGGGCTCACCTCGCTGTCCTCCCGTCCTGCAGCGGATGAGGACGAGGACAAGGAAGACGACTTCCGGGCCCCTCTGTACAAGAACGTGGACGTGCGGGGCATCCAGGTCCGCATGAAGTGGTGCGCCACCTGCCACTTCTACCGTCCGCCGCGCTGCTCCCACTGCAGCGTCTGTGACAACTGCGTGGAGGTGACTGCCCCGCCCCGCCGCCCCGAAGCCCCGCCCCGCCGCCCCGAAGCCCCGCCCCCGCCCTGACGCCCCGCCCCGCCCCGCCTCTGCCTAGGACTTCGACCACCACTGCCCCTGGGTCAACAACTGCATCGGGCGCCGGAACTACCGCTACTTTTTCCTCTTCCTGCTCTCGCTCAGCGCGCACATGGTCGGCGTGGTGGCCTTCGGCCTGGTCTACGTGCTGAACCACGCCGAGGGGCTGGGTGCCGCACACACCACCATCACGTATCCTTAACCTGGAGGCCGGGACCTGCCACGGAAACGCCGAGAGGGGCCGGGCGGGCGGCCGTGGCGGGAGAGCGAGCGTGGCAGGTGCCTGCTCCTGCAGACGTTGGCCTTAACGGGCCAGCATGGCCGTCATGTGCGTGGCTGGTCTCTTCTTCATCCCCGTCATCGGCCTCACCGGCTTCCACGTGGTGCTGGTCACGCGGGGGCGCACCACCAACGAGCAGGTGCCGGGAGCCCTCGCGGGGCGGCCGGGGTGTGGGGCTGTGCCTGCCTCGTCCCTCCGCACGGTCCTGCCCCGGACACTGCGGGAAGGCTGCCGCCCACCCCGCTTCCCACTTCCTGCGGCCCCTCACCCTGCCGGCCCTGGCTGCATCCTGCGTGGCCAGGCTGGCTGAGGACTCCTGCGTCCACAGGTGACCGGAAAGTTCCGTGGGGGCGTGAACCCCTTCACCCGAGGCTGCTACGGGAACGTGGAGCACGTGCTGTGCAGCCCCCTGGCACCCCGGTGAGGCTCCGCCTGGGGGAGGGCAGCCGTGGACTCCCTGCCTGGCCGCTGACCCCTCTGCCCGCAGGTACGTGGTCGAGCCGCCACGCTTGCCGCTGTCCATGGGCCTGAAGCCGCCCTTCCTCCGGCCAGAGCTCCTGGAGCGAGCGGCACCGCTCAAGGTCAAGCTTGACAACGGGCTGAAGGCCGGCCTGGGCCGCAGCAAGGTGGGGGCCTGGCCCGCTGGGAGAGGGGTGGGGCCAGACCCTCGCAGGGGGATCGAGGGCCCCCAGAGGAGGGGCTGAGTGGATTCTGGCCCCCCCGGAGGGAAGCCTCAGTTAAGTCCCGCCCTGGGCCCAAGCCCCACCCATGGCCGACCCCGCCTCTCCCAGTCCAAGGGTAGTCTGGACCGGCTGGATGAGAAGCCCCTGGATCTGGTGCCACCGCTGCCCCCCAAGATGGAGGCGGGTACCTTTGGAGGTGACCTGAAGACCCCCCGGCCTGGCAGTGCTGGTGAGGTGGAGCAGCCCAACTGGGGAAGGGGCGTCGACGGACCTTCCTCCCACCCCAGTCTGACAGTGCGTCCTGTCCCCAGAGAGTGCCCTGTCGGTGCAGAGGACCAGCCCCCCGACACCCGCCATGTACAAATTCCGTCCAGCTTTCCCCGGTGGTTCCAAGGCACCGTTCTGTGGGCCTAGTGAGCAGGTAAGGTGGCCAGGCCTCGTCCCCAGCCCAGGCCCGGGGAGGGACTGCCAGAGAGGCTGAGCCTCCCAGAGAGACCTGTCTAGGAGAGGCCAGCCCCCAGGGAGACTATACCCGGGAGACCACGCCCCCAGGAAGGCTGGTCCACAGGAAGCCACGCCCAGGAGAGGCGAGGCCCAGGAGACCACGCCCCCAGAGAGGTCTCCCGTCAGAGAGCCCAACCCTTTGTTCTTGCCAGCAGGACCCCACCTGTGCCAGGCCCTGTGTCCAGGAAGGGGCTGATGACCCTGCTAGGTGGGCGGTTGCCCTGGCAGCAGCGCCGCCAGTACGACTGGAATTCCAAGTTACTCTGAAAGGCCCACGGGAAGCCTTGGAAAGAATTGGAGATCTGTTCAGAAAACATGCTTATTTTCCCCAAGTTAGAAATTCTGCCGCCCATTACTGTGGAACGGAGGCAGTGCTGGGCAGCCTGCAGTGACCCAAAGCCCTGAGTGTCCAGGGCAGCCCTGAGGGCTCCATCCCTGAGGGACCCCCTCCCCTCGGCACCCACAGCCTGCCCCCGCTGCCTTGGTGGCACTGGATGGACCCACGGTGGCCCTGTGCCACGGGAGGAGGTTGGCCCTGGTCGGGAATGGGGCGCTCCAGGGGCTCTCCTGCGTCCCCGGCTTCCAGGGACTGGCCTGGATCCCATGGAGGAACTGTGGGTGGCTTTGTGCACCAGGCCACGTTGCCTCACCCCCTTTGGGGTTTGAGGTTAGTTGGGCTTTTCCCAGCCAGGCCACCTCGCATGAGCCCAGAGTACTGTCTCCCCACAGGTCCCAGGCCCTGACTCCCTGACCCTGGCGGATGACAGCACCCACAGCCTGGACTTTGTGTCCGAGCCCAGCCTGGACCTCCCCGACCACGGGCCTGGCGGCCTGCACCCGGCCTACCCGCCGTCCCCACCGCTCAGCGCCACCGATACCTTCTCCGGTGCTTTGCGCTCCCTGAGCCTGAAGGCTGCCGGCCGGCGGGGTGGTGACCACGTGGCCCTGCAGCCCCTGCGCTCCGAGGGCGCCCCCCCCACGCCCCACCGCAGCCTCTTTGCCCCCCACTCACTGCCCAACCGAAACGGCAGCCTGTCCTATGACAGCCTGCTCAACCCCGGCTCTCCCCGTGGCCACGCGTGCCCGGCACACCCCTCCGTCGGCGTGGCTGGCTACCGCTCACCCTACCTGCACCCTGGGGCGGCAGGCGAGCCCCCACGGCCCCCACCCCGCAGCTTCAGCCCCGTGCTGGGCCCCCGGCCTCGGGAGCCCTCGCCCGTGCGCTATGACAACCTGTCTCGGACCATCATGGCCTCTATCCAGGAGCGCAAGGACAGGGAGGAGCGGGAGCGGCTGCTGCGCTCCCAGGCCGACTCTCTCTTCGGTGACTCTGGAGTCTACGACGCGCCCAGCTCCTACAGCCTGCAGCAGGCCAGCGTGCTGTCCGAGGGCCCCCGCGGCTCCGTGCTGCACTACGGCTCCCGAGATGACCTGGGGGCTGGCCCTGGCTTCGGTGGCGCCCGCAACCCTGCCCTGCAGACGTCGCTGTCATCCCTGTCCAGCTCTGTGAGCCGGGCACCACGGACATCCTCCTCCTCCCTGCAGGCCGACCAGGCCAACAACAACGCTCCAGGGCCCCGGCCTGGCAGCGGCTCACACAGGTCGCCTGCGCGCCAGGGCCTGCCCTCCCCGCCTGGCACTCCCCGCTCGCCCTCCTACGTGGGCCCCAAAGTTGTCGCCTTCATCCACACTGACCCCCCGGAGCGGCCGCCCTCGCTGGCTGTGCAGAGGTGGGTGCCTGGAGGTCTGCATGGATTCTTAGTGCCTGGTGGGCCTCTTGGCCTGGTCCTCACAGGTTGTCCTGGGAGCCTGTGCTTGCCAGCAGGGACAGGGCAGGGAGGGTGGGCCTCATCCTGAAGGCTTTTAGCTCCCGTGTAAGGGTGGTCCAGCTCAGGACGTCCTGGCATGCTCCATGGATCCCAAGCCTAAGTTCATCCGGAGCTGGCGCAGACTCAGCACAGAGAAGGGCCCTGGGGCCTCTTCCTCTGGACTGGGTGGCACATGGCGCATGGGATATCTTTGGGCTGCAGACTCTGACCTTCCTGGGTCTCCACATGGCTTCAGGAGTCCCTGAGGCTGGGGTCCCTCATCTTGGGGTGAAATGTGCCACCGTGGGTACACAGTCCCAGGAACAGGGGTCTCCCTGTTTCTAGATGGGGAGACTGAGACCCGGAGAGGGCAGGCTGGCTCTAGGCCCCCGGGGAGCTTGGTGACCCAGGCCACCTCCCAGGGCCAGGCCCTGTGGGAGAGCTGAGCATAGCAAAGGCCGCGTCCGCAAGGGTGGCTCCAGCTCCAGCAGCCTGAGTATGGGCTTATTCTTTCCACTTGGCAGAGGCGGCCCCATGGTCCAGGCTACATGGCCCGTGGGGCTCAGAGCTGAGCCGTGAGTGGCCTGGTCCTGAGCCAGGCTGCGGGGCCGGGGAGGTGTCTGGAGGGATGGGGAACATCCTCGGGTGTTAGCGGTAAGGTCGGGAACGCCACTGGTCAGCACTGGCCAGGCGAGAGGCCCAGGGGCTCCGTCTGATGTCTCTGGTGGCCTTGCTCTCTGGCTAGTGCCAGCTGGGAGGGATTGAGGGCCCGGGGGGCGATGGGGGTTCTGATGTCTTCTGTTGGCCCCTTCCGGGGAGGGGGCTCCCCAGGGTCCAGGACCCAGGGCTCCTGTCTGCGTCTGTGTGCATCTGTTACTCCACTGTCCTGCGTTCACTGTGTGTGTGCGTGTGTGTTTTGATGCAGGGACCACCCTCAGCTGAAGACCCCCCCAAGTAAGCTAAACGGGCAGTCCCCAGGCCTGGTCCCCCCGGGGCCCGCCGCCAGCCCTGCCCGGCACACGCTGGTTAAGAAGGTGTCCGGCGTGGGTGGGACCACGTACGAGATCTCCGTGTGAGAACTGACCGCCACCCATCCGCCGTGGCGCCACAGACACCAGCACCCCACGGCGGCTCCCCCACCCCCTCCGGCTTCTCCGCCCCAGGGAGAGGAGGCCCGAGCCTGGTGTCGGACGCGCCAGGAGGAGAGCTACGCTTCTGCGAGCCGGTCCCCGCGCCCTCTGCCTGCCTGTCCACCAACCTGTTCAGAGGGCCTCTTCCCTTGGCCAAGCTCAACGCCTCCACCATCCCCCTTGTCCCCCCAGGCCAGTCCAGCGGGCCCCTCCCCTCCGGCCGGGTCACTGTGTCCAGTGATGAGCCGAGGGAGCCCTGGAGCCCGCCTGGCAGCTGCTCCCGAGGGTTTGCCTTTTACCCGCTGGCAGCTTGCAGCTTGGCAGGGCTGTGCCCCTGCAGGCCTGGCCTGCCCAGTGGGGCGAAGGTGGACACGCCAGCCGTGGCGGGGTCCCCGCGCGTGCGTCCCGTCTCGCCCGCCGTGGGCGCGTCCCCGTGTCTGTGTGCTGTGCCACATTGATGTGTTAGTGCTGGCTGCTGCTGTCTTCCATTGAAGCCTTAACTTACGCTTTCCGCTCTTGTGGGAGAGGAGAGGGCAGGGCGGCCGGCCGGGCCAGCAAGGCCCAGCGAGCGCCTTCCCCAGCCCTCAGGCTCTCCCTGCCAACCTGGAGAACCCCCACCCAACGCATAGAGTCCCTCGTGGAAAGCACATGGGGAGTGTCTCCGAGCCCCCCGCCCGGGAGCAAACACGTGGCAGCGTCCGCTTGCGTTGTGTCTGTTTTATGTTTTTATACCTACATCTATATATCTATAATTTTATTAAAAAAAAGAGAAAGAGTCATTCGGATCCTTTACTTGGGCCAGGCCAGGACCGGGTGCAGGGGCCTCGGCGGAAGGGAGGGCCTCGGGAGGGCGGCCCCGCTGGCTCAGGCCCGCCAGCTGCTGGCGCAGGTTTCTGCTGTTGGGGTGGGGGCCAGCGGGCGTGATGTCTCATGCCCCGGATCTGCATCATTCCTGGTGGTTTGGGGGGAAAGGGCGTTTGGGGAAAGACGGGCTTGGGGGAGGGAATGGGGTACAGTGCAGCTTGCTAGTGACCTCCGGGGTCACAGAACTTTCTGGAACTCTTGTCCGCGTGTGCTGTGGACAGGCAGTGCCAGGAATCCCCTGGGACTGACCGGGGGGGGGGGGATGAGCAGGCCCAGTGCAGGGGACGGGTGCTTGGGGACCCAGAGGGAGTTGCCTGAGCCTGGGACCCCACAGCTCGGCCCCACGCTGACCTCCACCTTTCTGCTTTTCTCTTACGGATGTTGCGGCCCGTAGGGGGCGAATAGGCACCTGTAGCCGTGGATGGGTGTGGCGTGGCCAGCCCAGGGGCACCCCCGGCCTGCACCTCTGCCACCTCGGCCTCCCCGAGGACCGCCCACCACTGCGGGCCCCCTGGAGCCAGGCCGCCGGGCCACCCCCCTACGGGACCATGTGCCGCCTGCACTCGGCCGCATCCAGCCTCTTCCCCAGCTTCTCGGGGGGGCCCTAGCGGGACGCCAGGAGGCTGCTCTGAGGCCACACACAACCCGGCCTGGGCCCAGGGGTCCCGGTTGCCCTGGACCCTGGAGTGGAGCTGGGCGTGCGCTGAGGGGCCCTGTCTCCACCAGCCACGTCTTGGCCAATTGCAGCCTGCCAGGGCCTGTGACCCTGTGTCCAAGTGACCTCAGGGAGTTCCCTACCTGCTGCGGGGGGTCCAAGCACCCCACTGGGGGTGCCACTCCAAGCCACCGGGACCAGCAGGACCTTCACCCCAGCCTCCCTAAGCCACCAAGCACTTTAGACTAGCCACTCCTCCTGGGGAGCCCCGGCCTCTGTGGGTTGGGTGGGGGTGGGGGCCTCAGGTTATTCCCCTACCCCACCCCTAGCACATGAACAGATGCCTTAACTTCCCGGAGCTGCCGGCGTGCCGAGCCTGGGACCCCAGCCCGTCAGCTTGGCCCCTCGCCCGCCCACCGGTTCCCGCCGACCCTGCTACAGTTGCACCGGAGCCGGAGCCGCCGCATCCGGAAGCCGGTGCCACAGCTGCAACCGCGGCCCCGGCGCCCTTCTGGGGCAGAGCAGGAGGGATCCCTGCCCGCCCTCCTGCGCAGGGTCCCGTCTCAGAGCCCACCCTGGGCAGTGACTTCCCTGTTGTTCTAAAGGATACCCCACTTTACTCCCCCAATAAAATTTCTGGTGTTTACTTCCATGGCTCTGCCCACCAGTGTGGTCCGCTTGTCTGAGCCTTGGGCAGTGCCAGGAGGCTGGACTGGCCAGGGACCCTGGGTTGGGGATGGGTGGGGAAGTAGCCCAAGGGTGCGGGCTGGCCGGATGGGAACGGGGGCATGCGAAGGCCACGCACGAGGCCAGCATCTCCGGCCTCCGTGGTCCCCAGAGGGCTCGGCCCAGCAGGCAGTAAGTAACCAAGGTGCTGTGGTTCCACACTGTGCCGTCACGTTTCGGGGGAGACTCTCCTGCAACACCCTTGGGTCTCCTCACAGAGGCGCAGGTGGGGCATGGGAGCCAGTGCTGGTGCTGGGGTGAGGCAGGAGTCTCCCCTGGGGGACCCCCCTGCCGGATGCAAGTCAAATGCCTGTTCCTGTTTCCATGGAAACGAGCTCACACACCAAGCACGTCATGACTATATGTCCAGCGGCAGGCCCAGCCCTCAGGACAGACCCCGCCTCCGCCCTTCTCCGCGGCTCCTGGCGGGGACAGTGCGCAGCTGTGCTGTGGCCAGGGGCTGGTGGGGCCACAGGGCACCTGCGGCAATGCCGGCCACCCGGCCTCCTCCTTGCTGGGGCCACTGGGCTTCCGGCCTAGAAGGGCAGGAAGTCGTCCACCTCGAGGCGCAGGAAGGGGCCCAGGAGGGCCCGGAGCTTCCAGACGGTGGCTCGGCTCAGCAGGGGCGGCACTAGCCCCTCGAAGGGCGCGGGGTCCACCACGTACACGTAGGCGGCGGTGCAGGCCAGCAGGACGCCCAGCAGTAGCCTCAGGGCCAGCAGCCTGCGGGCGGTGGTGGTCAGGGGGCAAGGGGCACCCGCAGGGACGATCCTGGGGACTAGACTGCCCACAAAGTGACCTACCAGAGCTGGCCCTTGAGGTCCTCGGAACATCCCAGCGGTGGCCTCCCTTTCTGCCAGAGAAGGGGCCGAGTCAGAGCCTGCTGGGGACCACGGCAGGGGCTCCTAGCTCTGTGGACCCTTGCTGCGGGGGACTCCAGAGTAGACCAGCCCCGCCCCGCCCCGCCCCGCCCCGCCCCGGGCTGGCCCCCCAGAGCCCACTTCTCCCCTCCTCTTGGCAGTCTCTTGGGCAGGACCAGGTCTCCAGGCTGGGCAGGGCCTGTGGGGTGGGGGCTCACCTCCAGGCATGCCATCTGCTTCTTCTTCCTGGCCTGAGTGCGGCACTGGGCCCGCTCCCTGGGGGGCCGCACTGTCAGGACCGCACACCCCTCACCCCCAGTCTGACGTCACCCCCTACTGTGGAATTGGGGTGTCAGAGACTGATCCGCCCCATCCCAACCTGGCTCGGTCAGGCCCCGGAGCCCCACGTCACCCCAGGATCTCCAGCTGAATGTCCTCCATTTGATCTAGCACGCCCCGGACGTCCTTCTTCAGGTTCTGGGGGATGGATGAGGTGAAGGGGCTTAGCCCTGACCACCTGCCCCTCGCCATCCGTCCCCTCCACTGCTGCTTTTGGGCACCTACCAGGAGCCCAGTGGCCTGGTTGTTCAGGGCCATGTGAACTTCAGCCACTCCATCCCACACCTGGGGGCCGAGAGGCTGTGTCAGGCTCGGGGCAGGACCTGCCGGGGCCACGCCTCTGCCCTCTCCCGCCCGCTGGACGGGCACCTCGGTGATGGCCGTCTTCTTCCTCTCAAAGGACAGGCGTATCTGTCGTAGCTCATTCTGGTTGGGGAGGGACAGTGTGGGCGCGGGCACGCGCTCCCTTGGCCCCGGCCGCCCCTCCAGGCCCACCTGAGACTGCCGCACGAAGGCCTCTTCTCCCTGGCACACTTCTCGCCGCAGCTGCGGTCCGGGGGCCCTGTGGTCCAGGGGCTGGCTGCTGGCTGACTCGGGGGGCTGTGGGAGAGCCCCAGGTGAGCCCAGGCCGGGTCCGCGGCTGGGGCCGCGCAGGGTCACGGGCGGCCACACTCACCCAGGCCAAGGCGGAGGAGCTGGAGTACTGGGGGCGCAGGGGTATGAAGTGCTGGCCTGGCCCCAGGAGGGCACCCAGCTGCTCGTGGAGGTCCTGGTGCTGCCTTTTCTGGAGTGAGGAGGCAGAGCGATGGGGCCGCCGGTCACGCTCAGGGCTGCTCTGTGGCGGGCTGGGCCCGCTTTGAGGTCAGCCGCAGCCAACTCACCAGGCTGTGGCTTTCCTCTAGCTGGAGAAAAGACTGCTCTGCAGACTCCAAGGACCGGCTTGGGAGCAGCGGTGGGGCTGCCCTGGGCGAGGCCGGGGGCCCTCCCCCGGGGGGCAGGGTGGGGCAGGGGCAGGGGCAGGGTCCCGGCCCTGGGCCAGGGGATCCGCCCTGCCTGGGCGGTGCTTGCTCTGGCCCTGGGTGCAGGGGGCAGTCCCACCCCAGCCCGGCCTCCAGGGCTCCTGGTCGAAGCCCCGCCGGTTCTCTGGCTCTCTGCTGCTGCAGAACTCCTTCTTTCCCCGTGAGAAAGACCCTGGGCGCCTCGCCCACCACCCTGGGCCCCCCGCCCCCAGGCCTGGGGGCTGGGAAAGGCCTGGCCAGCTCCAGAGACTGAGCGGAGGGGAGCGGGATCAGGCAGGGCCATCTTACAAATCCCTGGCAGGGCTGATCCGAGGATCCTCCGTGGCTACTTGAGGCTGGGGCAGGGGGACACTGGGGGTAGGAGTGGCCGCAGGGGCCCAGGGTTTTCGGCCCCTCCATCCCTCCCTGTGACCCCTTCCTGACCCCAGGTCCAGGCTCTGGCCTGGCTGACCTGCCACCCTCTTACTGAGGGCTGTTGGGTCTCATGCTGGCTCCCAGGTCTGTGCCAGGCAACAGTCACAAAGGCCTAGGTGCAGTGAAGGAGGTCACAATGGGCGCGGCTGGGACCGGAGCCTGCTACCACTGAGACCCTACGGCTGAGTCCTCCCCCAACCGAGACCCTACAGCCGAGTCCTCCCCTGACTGAGATTCTACAGCTGAGTCCTCCCCCGAATGAGACCCGAAGGCTGAGTCCTCCCCCCTGAGACCCGAAGGCTGAGTCCTCCCCCCTGAGACCTGAAAGCTGAGTCCTCCCCCCTGAAGGCCAAGTCTCCCCTCCTTTGGTTGAACGACCTCCTCCAGGAACGTCCTAGGAAACGGGCTCAGCCGGTGCAGACATTTTCATACCAGTGACCAGGGAGGCTGAAGCAGGAGGACTGTGTGTCCAGGCCTGCCTGGACACCTGAGTGAGACCTGTCTAAAAAATAAAAAGGGTATGTCTCAGTGGTAGAGTGCTCCTGGACTGGATTTGTTCCCCAGTACTAGGGGTGCCGGGGGCTGGTTCTGAGGAAATCTCAGGCCTGGGAGAAAACACGTGTGGCCCTTATGGTCCCTGGGTGTGTCTGGCTGGGTGCACCTGCCTGAAGGTGCGTGTGTAGGCCACGTACCAACCCACGCCCTCCGAGCCCAGGCCAGCCAGGCTGCTCCCACTGGGTCTGGCGTGGCCTCGGATGGGGGGTTGAGGGGGACACACCTCCAGGTCGAGGGGCAACTCGCCGTGACTCCTGGCTGCTGACCCCGGGCTGGGATTCTGGACCTGCTGAGGAGGTCTTGTGGCTCAGGGTGCTGGGCACTCGGTGGGCGTGCGCCGTATTTTCGATGATTTTCTTTCTCAGTGCGGGGATAGAACCCAGGCCTGGTGCGTGCTAGGCAAAGCCTCCCTGGAGCGCCATCAGCCTGGCATGGGCCACACGGGGCGGCAGCTCGCTGATAGAAGTCTCTCTGCTCTGCCCACTTCCCTTGTGAACGCTCAGTGCTGGCCCTTTTGGTGGAGTCATGGCTTCTTTCCCTGGATCCTAATACTCTCATGGTGTCCAGCTGTGTGCTGCTCAGCAACCAGGAGAATCCATCCTTAGACACTGTGGCTGTGCGAAAACCCCGAGGTTCACTACGCAAGCCCAGCTCTATGTAGTGCAGCCTCCTACACAGAGGCTGCACGGCGCATAGGTGGTTCATACAGCTACCCCACACGCGGATGTGCAGCGTAGAGCCCATGCCTACGTGTATGGAGTAACCCATGCTCCTTGGGCCACGGTGACCCAAACAGCACGAGATGGAATCCACAGGAGGCACCGGGAGGCGCGACGGGCGGCAGCGGAGGGCTGCCGTGGAGACGGCACGGTGGCTATTTTATGGGGAACTCTTTAATAAGTAGGAGTGCACTGTAAATATCGACAGGAAATGTGCCGTGATAGATGCAGAGACGGCGACACGCATCTTCTTACCAGGGCTGCTCCTAATTACAGGCGCATGTGGTCCTGGGGCCGGGACCCAGGGCCTTCTACCTCTGAGCTCTACCTCCTGCCTGCTTTAGTTTGCAATAGGGTCTTTCTAAGTTGCTGAGGCTGGCCTTGAACCTGCAATCTTCCGCTCAGCCTCCTAAATATGGGGTGACCTCAGTGAATTTATGGTTATGTGTGCTTGTTCATGTGGTATTGGGGATTGAACCCGGGGCATTCTACCTCTGAGCTACTGCTCCAGGCCATTTTTTTTGTTGTTGTTGCTGTTGTTGAAACTGAAGATAGAATCTGGAGATATTTACGCCCTTTATTTTTTTCTTATTTATATATTTTAATTTTAGGTGCTGGGGATTGAACCCAAGTGCATTCTACTTCCCAGCTACACCCCCAGCCCTATTTTTTGTTCTTTATTATTAAACATAGTCTCACTAAGTTGCTGAGGCTGGCTGAGAGCCTGCCATCCTCCTGCCTCAGCCTCCCGAATGCTGGGATCACAAATGTCTCCCTAGATTGCCGTGAGTCTCCCTAAGTTGCTGAGTCTGCCCTCAAGCCGGGATCCTCCTGTCTCCGTCCCCCACGCTTTGGGTTTACAGGCGTGCACCACCACGCCCAGCACATCTATGTCCTTTGAGCTGGCACAGTGGCGCATGCTTGTAACCCCAGTACTTAGGAGGCTGAGCAGGAGGATCACAGGCCTGAGGCCAGCCTCGTCACTTAGCGAGAGCCTCCCCAAAGCGTGTTCAAGCTCTTGCCTGCTGGGACAGCAGCCGAGCAGAAAGAGGCTGGGACTGAGGACCGATGGGACGGGAAGGCCTGGGCCTGGGGCTGCTTCTGAGGGCCCCGGGCGGTGGGCCTCCGACGCCTGCTGGCTCCATCCTCTTGGGGAGTTCATGGGTCTCAGGGTGGGCTCTTGGAGGGCCTAGGAGGTGAGGTGGCTGTGGGTGGGAGTGGGGCAGTGCAAACAAAGGCTTTCGGCGGGCCTCAGGGTGGGGTGAAGTGGGGTGGGGGTTCCGTCCTATTCTCTGGTGTTCCTGGTTCTCCTGGGTGCCTGGTGGGCTCCCGGGATGTTTGATGACCCCTGTAATAATGATAGCATGTGACTGTGGTGGTGCGCGCCCAGAATCCCAGGGTGTAGGGGGCTGAGACAGAAGGATCCCAGGTCTGAGGACAGCTGCAGCAACACAGCAGGACCCTCAGCAACCTAGAGACCCTGTTCCAAAACAAAAGGTGAAAACAGGGGTAGGGTGCAGCTCAGAGGTAGAATGCCCCCGGGTTCAACCCCAGTGCCGCACATGTACACGTACGCACACACAGAACAGTCCCACAAATGACAGTGAAAGGCTGGAGTATAGCTCAGAGATACAATGCTCCTGGTTTCAGTTCCCAGTACACACACACACACACACACACACACACACACACACACACACACAGTGGTCATGCAGATGAATTGCCTGGTGAGGTCCTCAGGTGCTCTGCAGGGGCCCGGAAACCTGGGTGCACCTGTGCCCTGTGCTGCCGGAGGCCACGGGGTGCCTTCCTTCTCGGCCTGGCGCCCCACCCTCCCTGAGGCCATGGGGTGCCTCCCTTCTCGGCCTGGAGCCCCACCCTCCCCGAGGCCCGTAGCTTTCCTTGCGCTGTGCCCGGATAGAAGTTTGGCTGCGTGCCTCCTCTGATTCTCCCTCCCTCTCCCTGTGGGTCCTGCAGTGCGGTCCTGAGCCCCAGGAAGTCCCATGAGGGGTGTGTGGGGTCTGTGAGGAGAGTGGAGCCCCGGACCTGCAGCAAGGTAGGGTCCCCGTGCGCTGGGTCAGACCTGCTAACTCTGCAATGCATGGGAAGTGCATGGCGGGGTCTGCAGCAAGTCTGGGCTCCAGGATGTCCACACAGAAGAGGGCTAAGTCGGCCTCAGGGTACTGGGGCACCGGGGCACCGGCTGGCCACTGTAACTCCCGGCCTCTTGTATGGCAAGTGCGGCCAGCCGGAGCATGTTACGGAGGCAGGGGGAGCTGTGGCCCATGTTGCCAGGCAGCGCATCCCTGGACGCCAGTTGCCATGGTAGCAGCTTCCTGCTCGTGTTGCCATGACGCCCGGACGGCCTTGGGGATCCTGGAGTAGTGAGAAGGGGCCTCCCCAGCTGCCCTTGGCCCTCCTTGGCTTGTGGCCAGGGAAGCTGAGGCCAGACCCGGTCACTGGCAGGAGACGCAGGCCTTCCTGCCCAGAGCTGGCTGGGGACAGGGCGGGGTCTAGACGAGCACTCTGGCCAAACTCACTGGGACCCTGGCATTCCTTCCTCCCTTCCTTCCTCTTCCTTCCCTCCTTCCTTCCTCTCTTCCTTCTTTCCTTCCTCCCTCCCTTCCTCTCTTCCTCCCTTCCTTACTTCCTCCCTCCCTTCCTCTTGGCACTGAGGACGAACCCAGGGGCTCTGCCTCTGAGTTACACCCCTAGCCCTTTTTATTCTGAAGCAGGGTCTTGCTAAGTGACTGCACACTGGCCTTGAACCTGCGACCCTCCAGTTTCCGCCTCCCAAGTCCTGAGATCGCAGGTGTGTGCCGCCCCGCCAGGCCTGAGCTCACTCCATGTTTCTTGCACCCCCCTTCTTTTGGTACTTGGGATTGAACCCAGGGCATCGACCTCCAAGCTACACCCCACCATCCTCCTGTCTCAGCCTCCCAAGTCCTGGGATGGCAAGCACTGTGCCTGGCGTGAGCGCTCCTCTGCTCTGTCTCAGAGGTGCAGCGGGAGCCTTGGGCCTCCCAGGTGTCACTAGACCCCGAGCCGAGAGGACGGGCCCACTGGAGGCTGGGTGAGGGCTGGCGGCCTGCCGGTGGTACCCATACCGGGGATGCTGGACCGCATTCCTGGCAAGCAGACACGCGTCGCTGAGTGCTGGGTGGCCTTTCCTGCTCTCCGCAGCCTGGAGACACAGGACAGGCCCATGCCCACGAGGTCCTCCCGGGAACCCCCACTTCGAGGCGGAGGCTCAGGACGGGGAGGGCACGCCCCAGCATGCTGCATGGCTCACCATGTGCTGTGACAGGCCATCCGTCTCTCCTCCCAGGTGACTCTCTGGACACCCGCTGCTCACATTTTTTATTTAAGAATCAGAGAGATAATAAGAATGTCAAGGAAAATCCTCTTGTGGACAACACAGCTCAGTAAACTCCCGTCAGTCTGGGATGTTGAGGGCTCTGAGCAGGTGGTATCTGGGGCTGCCAGGGCCCCGTGCTCCCGGGTTGCTGTGGGGAGCTGGGCATGCCCACCCCTTTCTGGGCCCAGAGGACCCCTCCCTAGGACCCCGCCCAGCTCGGCTCAGTCCCCTTTCATGTCCTTCAGCTGAATGGTGCCTGGGACCCCAGCGTGGCTGGCAGGTCTGCTGGTTAGGGTCAGGTTCACCTTACTGGGGCCAGAACCTGGGACTCCCGCCTGCCCCGCTCTAACCTCTGCATTGCCCAGATCCTACAGCGCCCCGGCGTCCCCGCCAGGCTATGAACTCTGAGGCCTGCCTCTGTACCCTGAAACAGGCCTTTGGGGTCGATCGGGGTCTTGGGGCAGGCGAGGGACGCACTTCTGGTGGCCCGAGGCTGCATTGCCCTCTCCCGGCCTGTGAAGGAGCTGGCAGGAGTGGGTGCAGTTCACAGATATGACACCAGGTGGAGCCAAAGACCTTCCAGACTAGACACAGGTTTCTGGGGCCCAGTGCCCTGGCCAGGCAGGGGGGGCTGGGGGAGAAATCCCCTCTCTTGGATCTGGGGTTCCTGGGAAGGGAGAGGACAGACTGCCTGGTGCTCACAGTCTTTTTCTGGGTTGATGGTGTTCCTCTCTCTACCTGTTCAAAGGGAACAAAATACCCGGACTTACCCCAGGCCTAGGGACCCTGGACCTCCCAGAGCTGGCCCCTCGCTGCTCGGAATCAGGAGTCCTGGACCACGTAAGGAGACCTGTCCATTCTGTGACGGCAGCAGCCAGTGTGCGTGGACTGCTGTGGCCCTGGGGGGTGGGTCTCATGCTTATTATTACTTGGGAGGGCTCAGGAGGCAGCGGCCTGGGGACGGGGGCTGCCACTCCACGGGTGGCCTGTCAGGAAGCTGGGCACGGCCCCTATTGTGGGGTGACCACGCTGTGCCTGACCCCGAGGCCATATCGGCCCTGCTTCCTATCACAAGGGTCTCAGACGGCCACATGAAATATGATCTCTCCTGTGATCCCAGTGCTTGGAAGGCTAAGACAGGAGGATCACAGGTTCGAGGCCAGCCCCAGCAATGGAAGAGATTCTCAGCAATTTAGCAAGGCCCTGTTTCAAAATAAAAAATAAAAAGGGCCAAGCCGGGCGTGGTGGCGCACGCTTGTAATCCCAGCATTGGGGAGGCTGAGACCGGAGGATTGCAGTTTGCGGACAGCCTCAGCTACTTAGTGAGGCCCTCCGCAACTCAGTGAGACCTGGTTTCAAAATAAAGAATAAAAATAGGGCAGAGGTGTAATTGGAGGTCGAATGCCCCTGGGTTCCATCCCCAGACCTACAAAAAAAAAAAAAAAAAAAGGGCTGGGGGTAGGCTGGGCGTGGGCGTGGTGGCACAGGCTTGTAACCCCAGCATTTGGAGGCTGAGACAGGAGGATTGCAGTTCAAGGACAGCCTCAGCTACTTAGTGAGGCCCTTTGCAACTCAGTGAGACCTTGTTTCTTCAAAATAAAGAATAAAAAATAGAGGTGGGAAGCCAGGTGTGGTGGCGCACGCTTGTAATCCCAGCCTTCGGAAGGCTGAGACCAGAGGATCGTGGTTTGAGGACAGCCTCAGCCTACTTAGTGAGGCCCTCTGCAACTCAGTGAGACCTGGCTTCAAAATAAAGAATTAAAAAAAAAAAATAGGGCAGGGGGTGTAGCTCGGAGGTCGAATGCCTCTGGGTTCCACCTTCAGACCCGCAAAAAAAAAAAAAAAAAAAAAGTGGCGGTGTAGCTCAGAGGTAGAATGTCCCTGGGTTCCATCTTCCATCCCCGATATTGAAAAAAAAAAGAAAAATGTTGGGGGTGTACCTCGGAGGTAGAATGCCCCTGGGTTCCATCCCCAGTACTGAAAAAGTGGGGACAGAGCCTTTGAGAGGGGCCTCAGTGCAAGTGTTCCAGAGCCCACCTTGCTCCTCCCTGACCTGGGTTTGGACCCCAAGACTTCTTCTGCCCTCTGGATCCAGCTCACTGACACAGCTGAGGTCTGTAGGCCTCTGGGAGGCACCACGCACTTGGCCTTTGGATTCAGGCGGTGGCCTGGGCTCTATCTTGGCAAGCCAGCAGCTTTAGGATGCGAGGCGGGTTGGGGGCTGGGAGCTTGCTGTCCAGACTGGGCGTCCAGGCTCTGGAAGATGGGTCTGTCTGGGACAGCTGGAGGGTGGAGGGGGAGAGGGGTGCTGACGTCTTGCAGATTAGGGAGGGGCTCTCAGGGAGGCCCTCTGGCCTTGGATTCCTGCACTGCTCAGCAAGGCGCCGGGAGGAGGGGTCCCTGGCCCAGCCAGCACACCGGGCTAGGAAGTGCTCTGCCATCTGACCACTAGGGCTCAGGCCCCCCTGACCCCTGGGCAAGCTCTTGGTCTGCAGAGTCTTATGGCGGTGAGGGGATGGGGGGCTTGGGGTGAGTGGGAGGGGATGGGAGGGTGCATGCGTGGGACTGCCACCTGGTCCCTTCCTGGGGCGGCCCAGGCCCGACTGTGTTTCTCCTCAGCCCCACCAGAGGGCGCTGCTCAGAGGCCACCTGCCTCCCCAGGAGAAGGTCCCACCTTCCCATCCAGCCTTCCAGAGCACCCTTGGCCCCAGTGGGTCCAGATGCTGAGGAGGAGGGTCTCTTGAGGCCTACGCTCTCCTGTCTGCAAGGAGCAGGCCCTGCTTCCAGCCCAGCACCCGCCTCCCTGGCAGGATGACCGGACGGCAGGCAGGTCCCAGCCACTCTCTCAGGAATGTTTTTTGTTTTTTGTTATGCTTTTTTTAACTGGGTATCATTATTATTATTATTATTATTATTATTATTATTATTATTATTTTGTGGTACTAGGGACTGGACCCAGGTGCATTCTACCTCTGAGCTACACCACCAGCCCTTAAAAATAAAAAAAAAATATTTTATTTTAAATTTTGAAACAGGGTCTCACTGGGTTGATGAGAGTCTGACTATTTGCTGAGGCTGTCCTGAGACTTGTGATCCTCCTGTCTCAGTCTCCCAAGTACTGGTATTACAGGTGTGTACAATCATGCCTGGCTTGAACTGGGTATTAAACCTAGGGGCATTTGATCTCTGAGTTACACCCCCAGCCATTTATTTATTTATTATTTATTTATTTGTACTAGGGATTGAACTCAGGGGCATTCTCCTTCAGAGCTGTATCTCAGAACTCTTTATTTTTGAAACAGGGTTTTGCTAAGTTGCTGAAGCTGGCCTCAAACCTGCGATCCTCCTATCTCAGCCTCCGGAGTACTGGGATTACAGGTGTGTGCCACTGTGCCTGGGCCAGGGTCGTTTTTCCCTCCTGAATGTCTCCCTGCAGAGTCCTGTGCTTGAAGCTAGTTCTGCTGAGCGCAGCTGGACATCGCGTGCAGAAAGCACAATCCTCAGCCTGGGACTTGAGAGTCCCCACCACCAAATGGCCCAGGAGAGACATGGGAACTCTCTGTCACCATCCAAGCTACTGACAAACAGCGCGGTGGTTTATTCAATCAGCAGGGCCTCCGCTGCCTGGCCGGCGGGGCAGCTCCGGAGGGTGGGTCCAGGTGGCCTGGTTGGGGTGCTTACTCTGGGCCCTGCACCCGTTTCCCCTCCAGCCCGGTTCCTGCAGAGCCTGTCGGCTGCCTAGCCTTGAGGTGCCAGGGGCCCTGAGGCGCCGCCTAGCCAGGTGGGCTCCCTTTGGCCACGAAGAGGCAGGCAGGGAGGCCAAGCCTCCATCCTTGTCATGGGATGGCTCCTTCGCCTGCTTTGCCCTCCAGCCCCCTCTGTCTGGTTCCCTGGGCCACATTCCCCCAGAAAGCTGTTCTGAGGAGCCTAAGTTTTTGAGGCTGGCCTTGAACCTACGACTCTTCCTGTCTCAGCCTCCCAAATACTGGGATTACAGGCTTGCACTGTTACACCTGCTTTTTCTTTTTTCTTTTTTCTTTTCTTTGGTGGTACTGGGGGTGGAACCCAGGGGCTTTTCTACCTGCGGGCTATACTCTCAGACCTATTGTATATTTTATTTGGAAACAGGGTCTAAGTTGCCGAGAACCTCACTAAGTAGCTGAGGCTGGCTTGGAACCCGTGCGATCCTCCTGTCTCAGCCTCCCAAGCGCGGGGATTCCAAGCGTGCCCACCACGCCCGGCTCGCCTGGTTTATTTTCTATTTTGGAAACGGGGTTGTGCTAAGTTGTTGAGAGTCTTGCTAAATTGCTGCGGCTGACCTCGAACCTGTGATCCTCCTGTCTCAGCCTCCCAGTACTGGGATTACAGGTGGTGTCAGCATGCCAGGCTTGAGGCGTTCTTCTTCCTAAGGCAAAAGGGCAACATCGAGCCCTGGCTGACGAGCCAAGTGCAGGCTCCCCGTGCGAGGGAGACGTTTAATTTATCTCAGGAACTGGGCGCAAGTTATAAAAATGGTAATTTCTTGGAGATTCAATTACGTGTTTTTATTGTTACCCTCGGTAATCAAGGAAACGATTTTTAAAGATAGTCTGCAGGATCATAGCAATCTCGGGTGGGGGCTGGGGGGCGGTTTGTGGACGGGAAGGACGCGGCTGTGGGCGGCGGCCGAGTGGGCTGAGCTGCGCGCGCCCGGACCCTCTGCCCTCTCTGGGTTCATCTTCCCACAGGCTCATGGTCCCAACTCCAGGGCCCTGCAGCCTGCAGAGAGAGCCTTCCGGAGTGGAGGGTAATTTTATTTTATTTTTTGTACTGGGAATTGAACCCAGGGGTATTTACCTCTGAGCTATACCACCAGCTCTATTTTAATTTTAATTTTGGAGCAGGGTTTTGCTAAATTACCATGCACACTAGCCCCTCAAACCTACGATCCTCCTGTCTCAGCCTCCCAAGTACTGGGATTACAAGTGTGTGCTACTGTGCCTGGCTTGGGATGGAGGGTAATTTTCCCCCCTGTGGTGCTGGGATTGAAGCCAGGGGCAAGCTACCTCTAGCTATAACCCTAGTCCTATTTAATTATTTAAACAATTAAAAAAATTTTTTTGTGTGTGGTACTGGGGTTCCTGGAAGCCCTTCTACCTCCGGGCTACACTCCCAGACCTATTTTATACTTTTTATTTGGAAACAGGGTCTCTTAACCCAGCGCGGCTGTCTTCGAACCTGCGCGATCCTCCTGTCTCCGCCTCCCAAGCGCGGGGATTACAAGCCTGCGCCACCATGCCCGGCTAAAATTTTTCTTATTTTTATTATTTGGCACTGAGATGGAACCCTTGGGCATTCCACTCCTGTGCTACACTCCCAGCCCTTTTTATTTTTTATTTTGAAACAAGGTCTCACTAAATTGCTGAGGGAGGGCCTTGCTGAGTTGCTGAGGCAGGCCTCAAACCTGCGGTCCTCCTGTCTCAGCCTCCCCAGTGCGGGGATTACAGGCGTGCTCAACCATGCCCTGTGTGCTTGGAGCTGCGCTCTATCCGTGTCCCCGGCCTCTGTGGGAGACACCCCGGAGCTCCTCGAGGGGCTTGAACTTGACCCCCCTTTCCCTCCAGTGATGGTTCGGCTCTAAATAATAGCTCCAGGATTAATGGCCTTGGCAGCCGACAGCACCAGGTGATTGGAAAAAGGGTTTTATGGCCCCACAGGCGAAATGAACTTGCATCCAACGTGAAATTCCAAGATGGGATTTTCCTCCCTGGCACACTCGGCATGTCCCGCGTTGATGATAACAGCAGCTCCCACAGCTGTCACCCAGGGCAGGGCGGGCTCTCAGCCCGGAGCCTGGGGGTGGGCACCTCTAGGCCCCTGATCTCAGCAGACCCTGGGGCCAGCTCTGGGCAAGGTGACCTCACCTGGCCAGTGCCCAGGCCAGGGAAGAGCCAAGACCCCCCAAGGGGAAGACCAGGCTGAGCTAGCCCACCGTCAGCCGAGGGGTGGGGCTGCCTGGCCCCTGCCCAGGAACCCACAGAGCCGGGGGAGGGGCTGGCCCGGCCTGTAGCAGGGCCTGGGCCCCTGGGCTGAGCTGGATAGCTGACCTTGAACCCAGTTCTGCCTCCCTTAAAAGTGAGTCTAAGCTGGGCATGGTGATTCATGCCTACAATCTCAGTACTTGGGAGGCTGAGTCAGGAGGATTGCAGATTTGAGGCCAGCCTTAGCCCCTTAGCAAGATCCTCAGGAATTTAGTGAGACTCTGTATCAAAATATAAAGCAAAATAGGGTTGGGGTTAAAGCTCAGAGCTTGGGTTTAATCCTCAGAGCCCAAAATAAATAAAGTAGGGCTGGGATGTAACTCAGAGCGAGAATGTCCTTGGGTTCAACCTCCTGTACCTAAAGAAATAGATAAATAATTTTTTTTTTTTTTGGTGGTACTGGGGGTGGAACCCAGGGGCCTTCTACCTCCGGGCTACACTCCCAGACCTATTTTATACTTTATTTGGAAACAGGGTCTCACTGAGTTGCCGAGAGCCTCACTCAGTAGCTGAGGCTGGCTTCGAACCTGTGCGATCCTCCTGTCTCAGCCTCCCAAGCACAGAGATTACAAGCGTGCGCCACCACGCCTGGCTTAGATAAATTAATTTTAAAAAGTGTTTCTCGTCTAGTCTCCATCTGCTCTGCCTCAGGTTCCTAAGCCCAGGCTGGACAGGTCGGTCCCCACCCTGCTCTGTGGGCTTCCAACCTGAGGGCCTTACCACGAGGCGGTGGGGACCTGGGGACCACCTTCGGGTCGGCGGGAGGTGCTTGTTCAGAACCCTTCCGGCTGGGTTGGGGTCTGGGGAGGGAAGACAAGGCCGCCTTGCACACACAGGCTGACTGCTGTCCCCAGCCCCGATCCTTCACCATCGCCCAGCACCCGGTGCGGGCACCGTCTTCCTCACCCAACCCTAGGGCGCAGGTGGGCTCCCACTGCAGGAATGGAGCCTGTGCAGGCCTGGGGACAAGGTGCAAGGGGCTGGGTGACTTGTGGAGCTGGGAGGGGATTCACCCCCTCCCCTGCCGGGGTGCTGGTGGGGTAATCCCACTGTCCCCTCCCACCAGGTCCTGCAAAGCGGCCCACTGCCTCCAGTGAACCCGCCAGGAGGGCCAGAGGCAGCCCGGGAGGGCTTTTCCCAGAGTAATCACCTTCGATTCACTTGCAGTAAATATGAGGCTATTTTACCCTTTCCAATAATTGCACTTATTTATTTTTAACTAAGATTAAATGTTCTCTGGGAGCTCAAGATATACTGGCCATCCTGTCAGGCTCAGTCGGCACTGTGATTCCTGCCTCCAGGGGGAGCCCTCTAGGAGGGGAAGCCTGGCGGCTCTGGGGGCAAAGTTACTTGGCTGAGAAAGCGACGGGGCTGCTCACTGGGTCTGAGAGAATCGGTTTCCATTAGCACTGCTGTCACTGTATGACTGTCACCACCACCCCATTACTTCCATCTCCACAACCGTATCATTTCCACCATCACCACCATCATCACCACCACCATGGTTACCTCTACCATCACCACCACCACCACCACCACCATCACCATCACCACCACCACCACCACCATCACCACCACTACCACCATCACCATCACCACCACCATGGTTACCTCTACCATCACCACCATCATCACCACCACCATGGTTACCTCTACCATCACCACCACCACCACCACCACCACCACCATCACCACCACTACCACCATCACTATCACTATCACTACCACCATGGTCACCTGTACCATCACCATGACCACCACCACCATGACCACCACCACCATCACCACCATCATCACCACCACCATGGTTACCTCTACCATCACCACCACCACCACTACCATCACTATCACCACCATTACCACCACCATCACCATCACCACCACCATCACCACCATCATCAACACCACCATGGTTACCTCTATCATCACCACCACCACCACCACCATCATCATCACCACCATTACCACCACCATCACCATCACCACCACCATCACCACCATCACCGCCACATTAACCATCACCACCACCACCACCACCATCACCACCATCATCACCACCACCACGGTTACCTCTACCATCACCACCATCACCACCACCACCACCATCACCACCATCATCATCACCATCACCACCACCATCACCACCACCATCACCATCACCACCACCACCATGGTTACCTCTACCATCATCACCATCACCACCACTATCACCATCACCACCACCATCACCACCATCACCACCATCATCAACACCACCATGGTTACCTCTCTCATCACCACCACCACCACCACCATCACTATCACCACCACCACCATCACCACCACCATCACCACCACTACCACCACCATCACCACCACCATGGTTACCTCTACCATCGTCACCATCACCACCACCACCATCACCACCACCATCACCATCACAACCACCATCACCACCACTACCACCATCACTATCACCATCACTACCACCATGGTCACCTGTACCATCACCATGACCACCACCACCATCACCACCATCATCACCATGACCACCACCATCATCATCACCACCACCACCACCATCACCATCACCATCATCATCACCACCACCATGGTTACCTCTACCATTACCACCACCATCACCACCATTACCATCACCACCACCATGGGTACCTCTACCACTATCACCACCACCACCATCACCACCACCACCATCACCACCACCATCACCATCATCATCACCACAACTACCATCACCACCACCACCACCATCACCACCACCATCACCATCATCATCACCACAACCACCATCACCACCACCACCATCACCACCACCATCACCATCACCACCACCACCATCACCACCACCACCATCACCATCACCACCACCATCACCACCACTACCACCATCACCACCACCACCACCATCACCATCACCATCACCACCACCATCACCACCACCATCACCACCATCACCACCACCACTACCACCACCATCACCATCACCACCACCATGGTCACCTATACCATCACCACCATCTCCTCCACCAGCCCCATTACTACACTTGGTACGACTGTGACCATCACCACCATCCCTGTGGCAGCACGTTGCCACACCCTCGCCAGGTTTGCTGGCCTCCATGTCTCGGTGTGTGCTCCGGTACGGAAGCCTCCTGTGCTGGTCTGATGGGCTGAGAGGTATCTCACCTGGTCAGGCCAGGGCAGGTCTTGAAGGACCTTTGTCCTCGAGTGTCCACGGTGCATGGACTCTCTCTCCCATGCCCCTTCTGTCTCTGCACTGGCCCACATTCTGCCTCAACCAAGCTGGGACTGAGGAAGCCGACAGGGGTAGAGGCACCCTGATCTTCCCATCCATGCACATGGCACCAGCCAGAGGCTCCACACAGAGCTAAGGGCACACAAAGGGGGTGCCCAGGTATCCCACAAGCCTCAGCACCGGAGCCTGCCATGCTGGTGTCCTGCCCAGGAGCCTCAGTCTGCTCATCTGTGGGGTGGGGCGGTGCAGTACCCAGAAGGCAGGTGCCAAGATGGCCATGGAGGGCCAGGCAGGAAGGCGGTGACCTTGTGTGGTACCTCACTGAGGGGAGCAGGGAATCGGCCACTGCTGGGCCACTCGTCCCTCAGTGCCACCCCACAGTGCTTTCTCTGTCACCCCGGGAGCCACCTGCACAGCCTGTCCTGTCCTTCAGAGCTGGCCCGTGGCACGCAGGGGTGCCTCCTGGCAGCTCCCGTGCCTGCTGGGACATGGAGACTCCAGTGGGCGAGAGGCCTGGAGCTGGTGGCCGACTGACCTTGGACTCGGCAGTTTTGCGTCTCTCTTAGTGAGCCATGGTGCTGGGGGACCCGGCCTCTGGGCTTCACAGAGGACCTGCATTGGCCTCCGTGGAGCTGGGGAGTGGGCCGTGCCCCTGCTGCAGTATCTGGGGCCTAGAGGGGCTGAAAGGAGACAGGGTCCAGTTATCCGGGCTTGCCCAGAGCCCTGTGCAGGGGACCAGCCCCATCGGTGGTGCAGCCGGTCCCGCACCTGGAGGCCCTTGCCTGCCTCACCCGGGCAGGGAGAAAATATGGAGGTGTGCCGAACACCTCTCGTGTTTGGGAAATATCATTAACAATTAAAAACTTTAAATCTTGGTGACATTCCCGATGGCCAGATAATTAATACGAGAGCAGATAATTACTTAATGATTAATAATGGCACTTAATAGTTTTCTAAGTAATTATGATAAAGAGAAAGTTAAATGAAGACCCATCAAAGTTGCAGAGAACCTGCAGAGTGCGGGCACCTGGGTGGGGAAGGACCTGCCCCCTAGCTGCGGGTAGGACCCAGGCTAGGCGGGTGTGGCTGTGGCCCCAGCCTGGATTTCCCATTTTGGAGTATACTATTTCCCACACTACCTCTTCCCAGAGTCACGCCTGGATGGGTAAATTGAGGCCCGAGAAGGCTGGGCTGCCCAGGGCTTCGGAAGCCAGGTTGGGGCCGTCAAACACGTGGCCCCTGACTCCCCACCCCATCCAAGTCCTCAGCGGTCACTGTGTTGGGACAGACGCTGGCACCGCAGGCCTGGCGGGAGTGTGACTCTTTGAGACTTCTGTATCCTCTGGTGTCTTCTCCTCCTCCTCCTCCTCCTCCTCCTCCTCCTCCTCCTCTTCCTCCTCCTCCTTCTTCGTGTGTGTGTGTGTGTGTGTGTGTGTGTGTGTGTGTGTGTGTGATTGGGAATTGGACCCAGCAAATGTTGGCCTGGACAAAGCAGGGTCTCCTTGGCCGTGGCTTGGGGTCCTTGAGCCCCTGGATGCCCTGGGGTGGGTAGTGCCCGGCATTTGGGGCCAATCCCCTCAGCCCTCCCCAGGGCTTGGCCCCCCACGAATCCTCAGGACTTGGGGTGAGGCCAGGACTGAGTGACCTGCCTGGTTAAGCCTCCCATTAATAATGTATTCCCGCTCACGACCTTCTCTGCCTCAGAGGTCGCGTCCACTGCCGGCAGGGAGGCAGCGGGTGGGGGATGCTGGACGGGAGCAGGGACATTCCAGGGTGCTCACCTTCTGATAGCACCATGAGAAGCTGGAGGGGGTGGTCAGGGCAGTCGCCCCAAAACAGCCCGGAGGGTTCGGCCCGGGGGACCGAGTGGAGTAAAGCCATGGTGCCCTCTTTGTCCTAGGTTGGCAGGCCCCAGGAATGGGGGTGAGGTCAGGGCAGCACTGGGGGCCCCACAGCCCTGTGGGACGGAGGCCCGGGGACAATGACAGTACCAGGCTTGGGCAACAGGAGACTGGGAGGCTGAAACAAGAGGATTGCAGTTTGCCTCAGCAACTCAGAGACCCTGTTTCAAAATAATAAAGAGCCAGGCCGTCTGGGGGTGTAGCTTGGAGGTAGAATGCCCCTGGGTTCAATCCCCAGTACCACAATAAATAAATAAATTAATAAATTAAAAAAGAAAGGGCTAGGGGTGTAGGTCAGAAGTAGAATACCCCTGAGTTCAACCCCCAGCACCAAAAAAAAAAAAAAAAAAGTAACTTAAAGCCAAGCGTGGTGGTGCACACCTGTAATCCCAGTAGTTGGGAGGCTGAGACGGGAGGATCGCAGGTTCAAGGACATCCCAAGAAACTTAGTGAAAGCCTGCTTCAAAATAGAAAATCAAAAGGGCTGGGGGTGTACCTTGGAGGCAGAATGTCCATGGGTTCAGTCCCCAGTACCAAAAAATAAAAAAGACACTCTGATGGCGGGTTCATGGCAATCCCGCGTAGTGACGGAGGGGAGCACCGGGGCGGCCTTCCAGATGCTTCCAGGACAGTGAGGTTGGAGGGGAAGGACCAGCTCTGTCCAAGGTCTGTCCCAGAGTGGGGCAGGAGGGAGGCCCCCTCCCTCACCCGGCCGGGCTCTTTTTCCTAGGACGTGCCCCCTCCCTGGCCCTGCCCTAGCCGCCTCTCCCCGTGGGTCTCTGCCCGTGGCAGAGCGTGAGATGCGGTCTGGTTGGTCCCTGGGGAAGTGGGTGTGGGTCCCAGGCCAGGGCCCAAGGGTGTCCAGGCAGCCTCAAGGAGGCAAGAACCCAGTTCTCACCGTTCCCTGGTGGTGGCCGCGGAGCCCTCTTCTGGGCTTGGTTACGAAACTTCTAAGACTTAATTAAAATCAATCTCCAATTACTCAAATGCCATTGATCTGGGTCTCTGCTGATGAGGAAAATATGATTGCCATTGTGAGGAACGTCAATATCACAGCGTCGAGTGTCCGCCGCGGCGCGGGCCGGCCGGGGCCACGGAATCTCGAAGCCCGGGCTGCGGAGGCCTCGCTCAGGCCAGGCTGCCCCGCAGCGGCCTGTGGGGCGGGGAGGCCGGCTCTGCCACTCAGTGGCCAGTGGCTCAGCGTGGTCGCCTCCTGGCCGAGTCCCAGGGGGCTCACAGGAAGGGGCTGCGCCTAAGCTGGGCATGGTGGCTCACCTCTGTAATCCAGTATTTGGGACGCTGAGACAGGAGGCTCGATGGTTCAAGGAATGCTCAGCAAGTAGACTCTCATCAACCCAGTGAGACCATTTCAAAATAAAAATAAAAAAGGCCTGGGGGTGTATCTCGGAGGTAGAAGGCCCTTGGGTACAATCCCCAGCACCACCCACACACAAGGGGCTGTGCCCGACTCTGGACATCTCTGGAAGCGTGTCTCAGGGCAGGCGGGCATTGAGGGCTGCGTGGAGACCACCCACTGCCATGGTGTGGTTGGAGGGAGGCCCTCCTGAAGCCTAGTGGGCCTGGGTCCCATGCGGGGTGCAGGGCTCCTCCTGACCCATGGACTCTCCTGCGGGCCCTTGGCAGCAGGCTCCAGCACCGTGTCTGAGGCCGCCCCTCCAGTCGGGCCTCCGTCATAGCCTTAGCGGGGCAGTATGGATGGAGAGCGGACTAGGAGGAGCAGGCTGGAGCCCTGAGGTCCTGGAGTGGCCGCACAGTGGAGCATCCTGGGGCCAGAAACAGCCACAGCTGCTCTGCCCAAGGTAGGCAGGCCCTGGGCACAGCTGATGTGGGAAGGGTCAGTGGAGGCTGTGGTCTAGTTTTCTGTTGTTCCTTTGAAAAAGAAATATAAAGACTTCGACATACTTGTTCTGAAAAGAAAAAGTCACAAGAGAATTTCCTCACGTGATCCTGAGTGTGGCCCTCGGGGGTGAGAAGCGGAGGGTGCAGGATTTGGGGTGCAGGTGGTGGGGGTGCTGAGGGTGGAGATGGGGCAGGGCTGTGTTGCCTTTGCTTTCTGTCTGTCTTTCTTCCTTTTCTTTCTCTTCTTTCATACTAGGGATTGAGCCCATGGACGTTCTACCTTCGTACTACACTCCCAGTCTTTTTTTTGTGGTACTGGGGGTGGAACCTAGGGGCTTTTCTACCACTAGGCTATAGACTCCCAGACCTTTTTTTTTTTTTGCATGTCTGGGGATGGAATCCAGGGGCATTCTACCTCTGAGCTACACCTCCTGACCTATTTTTTATTCTTTTATTTTGAAACAGGGTCTCACTAAGTTGCAGAGGGCCTCACTAAGTAGCTGAGGCTGTCCGCGAACCGCAATCCTCCGGTCTCAGCCTCCCGAATGCTGGGATGACAAGCGCCACCGCGCCCAGACCCCAGTCCTTTTTATTGTTTATTTTGAAGCAGAGTCTTGCTAAATTGCAGAGACTGGCCTTGAACTGTGATCCTCCCAAATACTGAGTTTACAGATGACTGTGTCTGGCTAGAGCAGAGTGTGTGTGTGTGTGTGTGTGTGTGTGTGTGTGTGTGTGTGTGTGTGTTTATGAATGTGGTACTGGGGATTGAACCCAGGGTATTCTACTCTGAGCTACATTCCCAGCCTTATTTATTTATTTATTTATTTATTTATTTATTTATTTATTTTGAGGTGCTGGGATGAAATCCAGGGGCCTTCTATCTCTGGGCTACACTCCCAGACTTATTTTATATTTTATTTGGAAATAGGGTGTCACTAAGTTGCTAAGAGCCTCACTAAGTAGCTGAGGCTGGCTTTGAACCTGTGAGATCCTCTTGTCTCAGCTTCCCAAGTGCTGGGATTACAAGTGTGCACCACCACTCCCAGCTTGAGCCCTATTTTATTTTGAAACAAGGTCTCATTAAATTGCTGAGGGCCTCCATACATTGCTGGGGCTGACCGAGCACCTGAGATCGTGCTGTCTCAGCCTCTCAAGCACTGGGATTACAGGCGTGCTCCACGGTGCCTGGCTTGGTGTCTTATCTCATTGCCTGGACCTCTGTCCTTAGCTGATGTCCCTTGTGCCAGAATGAGTCCAGCATGGAAGTCAGACGCCTCTAGGTGGGGAGAAGGGAGAGGACCCAGGGCCAGTGGGGACCAAGTTCTGGGATCAGCCCAGCCCAGAGAGGCCCCGTCTTGGGCCACGATGCTGGCAGAGTTGGGTGTAGGGCTCTGGGTGGCTGTGGGCAAGGGTGAACTTGGACGCAAGGATCCCTGGGCTGCTTCTGTGTCTCAGTCCTGGCCCTGTAGGCACCCTGGGCCCCCTTTGCTCTGAAACACAGCCCTTCCGAGCAGGGCCTTGCATTCTGCCGAGTCTTTGGTTACTTTAATTAATGCACAGCTTCCCGACGCCTAATTAAACTGGAATTGCTCCATGTCCAACAGCCGAACATCCCATTAGATACGAGTTAATGCAATGTTGCGTCGGCAGCGAAATGAGCCTGTCCTGTCCCCAGGGAGAGACACAGGATGCCCGGGACATGGTGCCGCCGGGGGTGGCTGCACAGGGGGCCTGCGCAGCCTGCTCCTGGGCCCTCGGCTGACCCCTCACTGACCCCGACTCGGTCCCTGGGTCTCCAGTCTGGTTTCTCCCCGTGGCGTTTTCTGTTATAACCACCGGAGATACTCATGCCAGTATAAGACACGCTAAAAAAAATGAAAGGTGAAAGGTGACAAAGTAGGGCCCTCCACCCAGAAACGTGTTTCCCTTCCGGCACGGCGCTCTACTGCGAGAAGCCCTGTTTCTTGGGAGCTGGCAGTTCCAGGCTGGGGTGCGGGGTGGAGGCAGCTGGGGTGGCACTGGCTTGGGGGTCAATATCCTGCTCCTAGCCGGCATGGTGGAGCATCCAGTGATCCTGTACTTGGGAGGCCAGCCTTGGCAACAACCTAGTGAGGCCCTGTCTCAAAATAGAAAATAAAAAGGGCTGGGGATGTAGCTGGGAGGTAGTCCACCCTGGATTTATTTTTTTAAAATTAAATTAATTTTTTTTATTTTTTGGTGGTACTGGGGTTCCTGGAAGCCCTTCTACCTCTGGGCTACACTCCCAGTCCTATTTTAATATATATATTTTTGAAACAGGGTCTCTTAAGCCAGCACAGCTGGCTTTGAACCTGCGTGATCCTCCTGTCTCTGCCTCCCAAGTGCGGGGATTACAAGCGTGCACCACCACGCCCGGCTCGACACCTCTGAGTTTAATTCCTAGACGTCCTGTCTTCTCGGGGAGTTTGCGAGTGCTGGGTCCCCATCGAGGCTTCTGCCCTGAGCGCCTCACAGGGGCCTGCCAGTGGCCGGGGGGGTCATACTGGCTGGTTGTCACCCTTGAGCCTTGGCTCAGTCCCCTGGGTCCTTTGGGTGGGGAGGGGCTAGCTAAGGACAGGGAGGTCACCCTGGGGGTCCTTCCCCACCACTCCAGCGTGGTCGCACACTGGACCAGCGGCCCGGGGGCAGGAGCAGCCGTGGCCCACAGGCCAGCTCAGGATGGTGGCTGGCCTGTGGATGTGGCCCAGTCCAGAGCGGTGGAGATGGGGTGGGCGCAGGTTGGGGACCAGGCTGGGTCTCTGTTTCTGGGGATCTGGCCCCCTTTCCCCAGCTCACGCACTACTGTGCACTGTCTGGATCATGTGTCTGGCCTGGAGTCCGTCTAGTGCTCCGCTGCCCCCAGAGGTGCTGCGCAATTTGGCCCGGCCACCTCCCACGTTCCTGCCCCTGGAGAGGAAGGACCGCTGCGGCGGGCGGGTGGCCCTCTGAGACCCTGCTTTGTGGAGATGCAGTTGCTGCTGTTTGCACAAAGACCAAATCCAAGGCATGTTTGTTCAGCAAGATTGCTGGTGTCCAAGCCTGCCCCCAGGGGCTGGGGCGCCAAGCGGCTATGTGCCAACACGTCCCCAGAGCTGTCTGCAGCCCAGGCCCCTCCATGGGGACAGACCGGCACGGCCATGAGCTAGCAGCACACAGTTGGAGCGTCCCGTGCACAAGTGGGACCAGCCGAGGGCCTGGGGGCTGCGTCCGCCCTGGGTCCCCTTCTAGAGTAGCCCCATTACACCAGGCCCTCCCTCTGGACCACTTCCTCTGGGGCTGAGCAGCACCTGGGAGTCGGGATCAGCCTCCTCCCTCTCACTGTGGGTGCTGGGGCCAGGCGGCCATAAAGACATCCTGGGGACCTGGCCAGGGCAATAGGGTCCCCATCTGTGTACCAGGGATGGAACACAGTGTAGGGGCATCCTACACCCAGCTACACCCCCAGCCCTATTTTTATTTTTTATTTTGAAACAGGGTCTCATTAAGTCATGGAAGGCCTCACTAAGTAGGTGGGCCTGGCCGCCAACCTATGATCCTCTTGTCTCAGCCTCCCAAGAACTGGGCTTATGAGCGTGTGCCCTGAACTTGAATAGAGTGTTTTTATCTCCTGTCTGTTAGGGTAGACTCGAACTAAAACCTTGAGGCAATCCCCTGGAGCTCTGGGCACCTCGGCTGACTTGCTTCCTGGGTGGCACCTGTGGACACCTGCCCTGGCTCTAGGCGCCCCCACCCACCCCACACTCTGGGCTAAGCTTGCTCTCAGGGACTCAGCAGGGCTGTCAAAAGTCAGAACACAATCGGATATGGTGGCAAACACCTGTAATCCCAGTACTTGGGAGGATGAGACGGGAAGGCACCAGGTTTGAGGCCAGCCTCAGCAAATTAGGAAGACCCTCAGTAATGTATGAGACCCTGTTTCAAAACAAAATATAAAAAAGAGCTTGAGAGTAGCTTGGAGGTAGACCACCCCTGGGCTCAATCCCCAGAAACACACACACACACACACACACACACACACACACACACTCTCTGTGACCCCCACCCAGGCATGGGTCTTCATTCCTCCCTGGACTCAGGCAGGTCTCAGAGCACTGGCCATCACCTGTGGACATGATGGTGTGCTGGCCCTCAGCGCCTGGTGGCTTCCATTCCCTGCTCTTGGCCCTGAGTTTCCTGGGAGCCCAGTACTCAGGAGGCTGAGATAGGAAGATTGCAGGTTCAAAGCCAGCCTCAGCATCTTAGTGAGACCCTGTTTTAAAATAAAAAATAAAAAGGGTAGGGGTGTAGCTTGGAGGTAGAATGCCCTTGGGTTTAATCCTTAGCAGAGAGAGAGAGAGAGAGAGAGAGAGAGAGAGAGAGAGAGAGAGAGAGCGCTAGCCGTTGGGTTGCAGGAAACGGCACGGGTCCCCCACTCCCCTGCCATTCCCTCAAAGCATACAGGGAGGCCATTTTGGTCTGAGGACTGAGCCCTGTGTAAGGCTCCCCAGGCAGGCTGGTGTGGGGCTTGGGGAGTCGGGCCAGGGTATCATGTCGAGCTTCCTCTCTGAGTCGTCCATACTGGTGGCAAGAGGAGGGTGAGGAAGTTCTCAGACTGCAGAGCTGCCGCCACCCTCCAAGCCCGGCTCCATCGCCCTCTGCCGCCCACCGTTGGGTCTCAGCGCTCCCGCACCTTCTGCTGTGTTTGGGGGGGGGCACGCAGACGCAGTATGGAGGAGGGACAGGGCCCGGTGGGGGCCCGGGAGGCTGGGCGGCCACCCTCTACCTCCCATGGTTTCAACAGCAGCCGTGGAGTAAACGAGGACTTAGGGCTGTCACAGGTACTTCAACCTGTACACTTTACATCCACAACTGCTGCGAACACCGGGCTCCTGTCGGAGCTGGAAGAGTCATAAAACGCATGTGAATTTTTATGTTCAGTTATTCCAGGTTTCCCGCTTGGGACCACGGGAGCTGCCCCGTGTCTAACCCGACCCCCAGGCTCACCCTCCGTGGAGACCCCACGCCGTGTGCGTAGCCCTTGTGGCCTCTCTCCTCTCTTCAGCCTCACCTGCGGGCAGGGGGCTGGGCACCTTGAGCCGTGCTCCCGGGCTGCCCGTGGGGCTCGGCCCCCTTGGCCGTCGTTTTCTCTTCCGAGCAATGGGCTTATGGTCGCAGTGCTGCCTGGGCAGCGGGGATGGAGAGCCTGACCCGGGCCGGGCAGGGCGGCCCCACGGCACGGCCGGCACCCGAGCTGCTGCTCCCTCGCCGCTGCGGCCTCACGTCCCTGCGTCGCGGTGCCTGCAGAAGATGTTCTCTGATTAGTCTGCTGAATTATGAATTAGGTTCCGGGTCCCTGTGCAGCTGTTCTTGGCTTGTCATCCCCACCACTGTATTTCCCCATCTGCTTATAAAACCAGGAATGCGTCCTGCAATAAACACTTCAAACACTTTTTTTAGGGCTAATTAATTGTGTTGCATTTCTCAGACACAGCATGCAGGCCGGACCTGCCCCGAATCCCCAATGCAGGATGGGCTCTCACTGAGTGCCTGGGGCCTGGACGGGAGGCTGGAGGGGTCTGTGTGCGGTGTCCCCGAGCTGCCCCCCAAGCACCGCAGCAGGCTGCGAGTTCTGCCTCACGATGGCCTGGGTTGGCCAAGGGTCCCCTCGCACCCTCTGGCTGCAAGCCCCCAGCTGGGGCTGCAGACACGCCCCACACTGCCCTGCAACGCAGCCAAGGCCAAACTCGCTCCCCTGTGGACTGGCAGCCAGGATCCTGCTGCGGCCGGCCCCGCCCGGCCCTCCAGCAGCTTCCTCCGCCTCCGCCTCGGCCTCAGGTCTCCCTGCCTCTGCTCACCTGCCCAGAGCGCCTCTGCCCCTCCTGCTGATGAGCTCTCGGCCTGACACCCCTGCTGGTGTGTCCGGTGGCGTCTTCAGGCGAGCCAGTGTGTCTGCAGAGCCAGCGTCTCTTTGGAGGAGGTCTTTGGGATCCCGGCTCTGCTCTATGCCTCGAAGGGATCCTTCTGAAGAGACCCAGAAGGAGGTTTCAGACAATATTAATAAAAAACAAAATCACAATTACTCAGTTACAAAACAGAGAACACAGAGTCAACCAAGTTAGCCAGCCATTCCACTACTCCCCGGGCTGGGGAAGCGGCGCCTATTAAGTTAGTTCTTTTTTAAAATTAAGTTTAATTTTTTTTAGGTACTAGAGACTGAACCCAGGAGTATTCTGCCTCTGAGCTACACCTCTGGCCTTATTTTACTTTGTTAAATTTTGAAACAGGTTTTGCTTGAGCCTGCCATGCTAGCCTTGAACCTGTGAGCCGTCCTCCTGTCTCAGCCTCCTAAGTACTTTTTTTTGGGGGGTGGGGCTACTGGGGATTGAACCTAGGGGCATTTACCTCTGAGCCACATCCCAGCCCTTTTTCTTATCTTATTTTGAAACAGGGTCTTGCTAAGTTGCTGAGGGTGTCACTAAATTGTTGAGTCTGGCCACCAATCACAAATCCTCCTGTCTCAGCCTCCCATGTACTGGGATTACAGGCATGCACCACCACACCCAGCTCTGAGAGCCACTCTTAGTGTGGGTGCCCTAAATAGGACCCTGCCACTGTCCCAGGTGGGGGCCTGACACTGGGAGGTCAGGGCTTGACACTGGGAGGTGATGCAGGGTGAGGCCCTGTGGGCTGCCGGGGTCAGTCTTGGGGACCCTAGGGAGCTCTGTGGTCACAGGAGGGACCCCCGATCCTGTCTGCCCGAGGACAGGTGCTCGCCCGGGACCACACATGCTCACAAGTGACTCTGGGTGCCCGAGGGCAGGGGGTGCTTGCCTCTTGCGGATCCGAGTGGGAACGGGCAGAGCTGAGGACCTCGTGGGGTCTCCTCCAAGCGGAGCGCGGGCTGGGGAGGAGATCTGTTCCCCGGGCCTGAACCCCGGCACAGAGCAAGCTGCCCTGCCCGGCAGGCCCAGCCTGAGCCTGGTTGGCGGCTCTGCTTGGAGCGTTTTTATGGGTTGTTAATTGTTATGCTTCCATTTAATCCTGGGTGCCATTCCACGTCAGCCAAGCCCAGACAGGCTGGATTTACGCCTCCAAATTATGGGGCTCGGGCTGCTCAGAGGTAAAACACTTACCCATCAATCAGCTGCCAAGGGGAGCCTGGCTCCTGCTCAGCATGGCCGTCCTGTTGGCGGGTGCTGGTGGCCATGGCCCTAGTGAGATTCCTTGAGATGCTGAACTGCTTGAGGACAGGGCAGGCTGGTGGGCTCTGCGGGGAGGCCGAGGCTTGCAGAGGGGTGGACCTCGTAGGAGGAGCCTGAGTCTGTGATCTCACCCGACTCCATAGAACCTGGCCCTCCCACACAAATGGCCGCGCTCCAGATGGCCATGACCCTGGCAGGTTGGAGGTCAGCCTCAGCAACTCAGTGAGACCCTATTTCAAATAAATGAAAAATAGAACTCCAGGGTGGGGGAAGTGCTCAGTGGTAGAGTACTTGCCTAGCATGCATAAGGCCCTGATTCAATCCTAGCACTGCCAACCCCCCCAGCCAATCCACAAGAAAAATAACAAGGGCTGGAGGTGTAATTTGGAGGTAGAATGCCCCTGGATTCAATTTCCAGCCACACACACACACACACACACACACACACACACACACACAGTCTTTGAGTGGGCAGGGTCCTGTGTCCTGTGTGCAGAATGGCCACAGCCAGCCACAGTCCCTTGGCTAGAGTCCTTGCCAGGAGGGAGAGGTCTTTCCCAGAGGGGGTGCCAGGGTCCCTGACTGTGCGGCCGAGGCCTGCTGACTTCTGTGTGGATACAGACGTGGGCCTTGCTGAGTCAGAAGGCGAGCCCAGCACTAGGGCGTGGCAGGGACCCAGCCTTGCACCAAAGGGCCTTGACTCAGTTTCCCTCCATGACCACTGAGGGCAGCTGTGGAGAGGAAGACTGGGGTGCTTTGGAGGGGTGCAGGCTGCATAGATGCCCAGGCCAGGCTCCTGGAGGCTCTCCCTGGGGAGGTGTGGTGGGCAGAGCCCTGGAGCTGTGGGGACAAGAGAGGCGGGGTGGGGTGGGGCAGGTGGGGACCCGGCTCCTGAGGACCCAGCCGGCTGAGGATGTGGGGAGGGGAACCTGGGCCCACTGAGCAGTCCCTGTCCATGCCGTGAGCCCTGTGTGGCTGAGGGGTAGGTGGGTGAGCCAGGACCCTCCGTCCTCACCCAGGGAGAGCCCCTTCCCCTCCGGTGCCTCCCGGGAATCATGGGGCCCCATGTGCAGCCCCTGATCACACAGTCAGATTATTGCCTCTGGCTGCTCCTGGGCAGGGGTGGGGAGGGCAGCAAGCCAGTGGGGGCAGGTCCGCTTCCTGGACAGCCATCCCAGCCTCACCCAACATCCATCCAGGGCACTCCTGAGGGAGGAGCCTTTGCGGCAAGCAAGGCAGGTGTCCCCCTTACCCTCACCTGTGGTTGCTGCCCCTGAGACCTGCCCAGGTCCCCATCCAAGGGCCTCTCACAGCCAGACCTACCACCTGTCAGCAGACATGGGCTTCTGCCTCAGGGAGCCCACCTCTTGGAGGGGCATAGCCTGGCCAGGTGCCCCTGCTCCTCAGCTCTGGCCATGAGATCTGTGTGGACCCTGAGGGTGAGCGAGGTCAGCATGGCCGAGGCTTACCCTCTGAGGTGCTGTGGTCTCTCTCTCTCTCTCTCTCTCTCTCTCTCTCTCTCTCTCTCTCCCTCCCTCTTCCCTCTCTCGGTACTGGGGGTGGAACCCAGGGGCTTTCTATCTCCAGGATATACTCCCAGACATATTTTATACTTTATTTGGAAACAGGGTCTCACTAAGTTGCTGAGGGCCTCACTAAGTAGCTGAGGCTGGCTTCGAACCTGTGCGATCCTCCTGTCTCAGCCTCCCAAGCGCGGGGATTACAAGCGTGCGCCACCACGCCCAGCTTCTCTTCTCTCTCTTGGTGCTGGAGATTGAACCCAAGGGTGTTCTACGTGTTAGCCACACCCCCACTCTTCTTATTCTGAAAGTGTCTTGCTAAGTTGCTAAATTGCTGACTGGGGTCGAACCTGCAATCCCGTCAGCCTCCCAGGTACTGGGATTACAGGCGTGCGCCACCACGCCCAGCCAGAACCTTCTGTATTTTGTATTGAAATCTTCCAACTGGAAAAAACAACAAAAAACCCACCTACAGCCCTTTCATCTTCTCAGCTCTGGAGCTGGCCTAAGTCTATTCCAACACCTCGACAGTCAAGGCCCCGTGAGTCGGTCGCCCCTGTCTCCCGCCATGCATCCCTGTTCCCACTAAATGCCACCGGTGGGTGAGAGCCTACAGGGCGTGCCAACTGCAGACGGTCCAGCCCCTTGCTCGCGACTTCATCTTTAAACAGACACATGGGGCTGGCAGTGTCCCTGGTGTCCCAGCGTTTGGATCACTCTCCAGGCTGGACCTGGCCTTGAGACTGGGAAACCTCCAGGATCCATGCTGGGCCTCTTGCATAGTCGCGGTGTGCGTGTGCGTGCGTGCGTGTGTGTGTGGGTTACTAGGGATTGAATCCAGAGGTGTTCTCCCTCTAAGCTACACCCCAGCCCTTTCTATTTTGAGACAGGATCTTGCTACATTGCTGAGGCTGTCTCCAACCTGAGACCCTCCTCTCTGGGCCTCCCAAGTGCTGGGATTGCAGGCATACGCCACTGTGCCAGCTCAAGGCTCCAATTCCCGGGGCATGTGGTCCCTGTAGGTGTGGCAAGCTGGGTGTTTCAAAGCAGCCCAGTGGTGGTGGGGACTGGGAGGGGACAGGCCCCTGTCCCAGCTTGCCCGAGCCGCAGCGGGGTAGGTGGGGAGGCCTTGGGGAGTCCCCTGGCAGGGAGTGGGCTCACCCTCCCAGGGCGGCACAGGCAGAGCAGCCCGGGCCCTGCTGCCCGCTCCGGCACCCACGCCCATCCCTGGGCGCTTCCTGCCACGCTTGGGCGGCCACGCTGGCATTTGGCACCAAGAGCTGCTGATGAGGTGCTCTGCCGGCCAAGGAAGCATCCCCAGCCTGCTGGGAAGTGTCAGGTTGGTGGAGGCAGGCCCTGCCCAGCACCCTCCCCATGACGCTGGACGCCGGCTGTGGTCCTAGTGAGGGAGGCGGGAGACAGTGACGAGTGTCAGGGCTCGCTGGGCTCAGGTGGCTAGGGAAGGCAGGGCGGGTTGTCCCGCGGTGATGGACGAGGGCTTCTGATCCCTGCCCGTGAGACCTCGGTGGCCGGTTGATGAAGAAGAGCGATGGTGGGCTCGGGACTGTGGGTGGCTGCGCGAGGGTTATGGGTTCCGGTTGATTTCCCAGGGGGCCTTGATGACGGAGGCCCCCTGCCCTCCAAGGACGAGCCACGTCAGGCTGGAAGGGAGACTGGACGCATGAAGAGAGGCTGCCTGGGCCCAATGGAGCCACGTGGCAGCCATACTCTGTGCCCTGGGGGACTGGGGGTGCTGGTGGGAGGCTCTGTCCTGGCGGCGGGCTGAGGGAGGGGGCATGACCTCCCAGGGTTATTATTGGATGGACGGCACCAGGTGATGCATCACAGGCCGACTGAGGGGTCATGACAGGCACCTGGCAGGAGGGGGCACTTGGGTCCGGGATACCAGGAGAAGCTCCTCACTCAGAACTTGGTCTGCCTTCTTGCCTCTTGTGCAAAAATTGGCCCTTGTAGCCAGGCATGGTGGTGCATACCTGTAATCTCAATTCTTAGGAGGCTGAGACTGGAGGATCTCAGGTTTGAGGCCAGCCTCAGCAATATAGTGAGACCGTCAGCAACCAAGTTTCAAAATAAAAATAAAAAGGTCTGGGGGTATAGGTCAGAGGTAGAATGTCTCTAGGTTCAATCCCCAGTACCATACACACAAATAAAGGAAGAAAAAAAAAAAAAAACGGGTTCTTGCAGTGCTGACAGTCCCTCTTGCCTGCCCACCTGAGGTGAGACTCTGTGGTCTCTGTGGCCACCAGCTTTCTGCTCCTTGGCCCCGGTGCTCGGGAGGGCCGCTACCATGTGGGGGCCAGGCCAGGGCCTGGCCTTGGCTCCAAGACACGGCTCACGGCCCGGCCAGTTTACTGACGAGGAGCCATGCCTGCCCCTCGCCTCGGCCCGTCCGAGCTCCCTGGGCTGTGGGCGCCTCCTGGCCTGCGCAGCACCCTGGAACGAGCCCTGTGTGTCTCAGGCCTCACCCCCGAGGCTGTCCGCCTGAGCACGCGGCTCCCACGCTGACCTGGGCATCATCCTGGCTCGGTACGCATCCTGCGCAGCTGGCCTGTCTGGACCTCAGTTTGCCCACCTGGCACGTGAGACTGAAGGCCCCTGCCTTGCCTGACTGTGGCGTCAGGCTGGCCTGTGTGGCTCTGGGCATACGACCCCACGTCCTATTGCCAAGGGCGCGTACTCATTCCTGGCCGTCCCTCCTGTGCTGTGCCTGCCTGCGGGTTCATGGGGCCGGAGGGTCCTAAGAAGGTCCCCCTCTGCTCAAGTCGGCCCGAGGGTCCCCTTGGGCATTGGCTCTGGCTCAGAGTCCAGCTAAGTGTGGTTGCCAGGGGCCTCAGGGCACCAGGCGTGGCCCAGAGTCTGTGGGGGGGATCCCCAGAGCCCCTGAGGACTCTGGGATGGTGGATGTCGTGAAGCCCCCGGGGGAAGCCTGAACGGAGACAGGGACAGTACGGACAGAGGGCTCCTGGCAGGACACGGGCCTCCTCCTGTGGGGCCAGCTGCCCCGGGGTGGGCATGGACGAGGGGCCAGGGCTGGCGGGAGCCGGGCACCGGACAGTCTTGAGCCCTTTGATAGGGCTTTGAGGTCTACGGTGGGGCTGATGTGGAACCCCTCCTGCTGTGGGGGCCCTGGGGAGCAAAGACCCCTCCTGCCTTAACTTTTTTATTGTTTCTTGTCATTATGAAAAGAAGCACATCCCCACGGAAAATCAGAATGATACATCGGAGAGGGTAAAGAGAAGCCGGGAGACGCACCCTGCCACCTGCCCCTCTTGGATAGAGGCCGCACTATCATGGCTGGCCCCAGAAGCCCCTGTGCTGGGGTGCACAGGGTGAGCATGGCCTGAGGGTCCTCCCAGCCCTCGGCAGTCTCCGGAGTCTCCGGAGTCGCAGTTCCAGCAGCTGCCTGTGTTCGCAGGGCCGAGATCAAGCATGTGGAGACAGCTAAGCACCCGGCCTTCGTGGCACGCGGCTGGGACGTAGCTCGCGGTAAAGCACTTGCTGGCATGCGAGGCCCTGGCTTCCGTCCCCGGTACCTAAACGAAAAGGCAGATAAACCAAACCCGGACAACTCTTACAGGTGTAGCGATCCCGGGCGTGAGCAGTCTCCCGTCTCTGGTGCAGCCGAGCCAGGCAGGGCGGGGCCCAGGCGGGCCTCAGCGGGCTTCCCAACACGCTTTGTTTCATTCTGTTTGCACGGTGCCTTCTATTTGCCGCGGTAATGCTTGTTTTCCATTTCCAGTGGTACTGTAAGGTTTCCTTTCAAAATATAATCATTTAAGTTAAAAAAAAAATCCATTTGAAGAGAACCCCGGTAAGCAGCGCTGCAGCAGGGCGGAGGAGGGAGGAGATGTGAACTTTGGTGCTGGGCCTGACAGGAGGGTGGGTGGGGAGCAGGCGGGGTGGCCCCCAGCCTCCCCGCTCTGTGGCCCTGACCTGCGCCACAGCTGGTCTGGCCTCAGGTGCTGCAGTAACAGGGACCAGTGCTGCCTGGGACTTCCAGAGTCCTGTCTGATGGCACTTGTGACCCTGAACCTAGGTTCAGCTGGGTTTTTATTTGCCTATTAGCCTTCCAGCATACTTATTCATTAGAAATGCTCATAAGAGCCGGGTGTGCTGGCACAGGCTTGTAATCTCAGTACTTGGGGGGGCTGAGACAGGAGAATCGTAGGTTTGAGGTCAGCCTCAGCCATTTGGCGGATCCTGTTTCAAATAAAAAAGCTGGCGTGGTTGTGCACGCTTGTAATCCCAGTGCTTGGACGCTCAGACAGGAGGATTGTGGGTTCACAGACAGGCTCAGCATGTAGTGAGACTCTCATCAACCTAGTGAGACCCTGTTTCAAAATAAAAACTAAGCCGGGCGTGTTGGCGCACGCTTGTAATCCCAGCATTCGGGAGGCTGAGACCGGAGGATCGCGGTTCGCGGACAGTCTCAGCTATTTAGTGAGGCCCTCTGCAACTCAGTGAGACTCTGTTTCAAAATAAAGAATAAAAAATAGGGCAGGGAGTATATCTCGGGGGTAGAATGCCCCTGGGTTCCATCCCCAGACCTGCAAAAATAAAAATAAAAATAAAAATAAAAACTAAACTGGGTCGGTAGTGCATGCCTATAATCCCTAGAGTGGGAGGCTGAGACGGGAGGATTGTAGGTTTGAAGACTGCCTTAGTAAATAGTGAGACTTTCATCAACCTAGTGAGACCTTGTTTCCAAACTAGAAATACAATTTGGAACACTGTCCCTGGCTCCTCTTGGCTTCTCAGAAATTCACCCTTTGGGCTCCACAAAATGAGTGACTAGCCGGGCGTGGCAGCACACACCTGCAATCCCAGTACTTGGGAGGCTGAGACAGGAAGATCAGAAGTTCAAGACCAGCCTCAGAAACTTAGTAAGACTTTATTTAAAAATAAAATAAAAAGAGCTAGAGCCAGGCATGGTGGCACCTGACTACAGTCCCAGTACTTGTGTGGCTAAGGCAGGAGGGTCACAGGTTCAAGGCCAGCCTCAGCAACTTAGTGGTTGAGACCCTGTTTCAAATTAAAAAGAAAAAAGTTTTTTAAAGGGTTGGAGGTGTAGCTCAGTGGCAGAATGCCCCTGGGTTCAATCCTCAGTACCACAACAAAGAAACAGAAAACAGGAAACAAAACCCGACTACAAACAAGTGAATGGCCCACCTGGAACAGGTCTCCAAAGGCGCCCCGGCCCGGAGCCGGTCACCCCACGCCTCCTAGCTCTGCATCTGAGCCTGAGCTGCTGTACCTGGGGGCCCATTCCTGGGGCTCTGGGGTGGAGGCTCGGTGGGTGGCAGGAGCAGAGGGCAGCTGCCTCCATTCATCAGTCCACAGGCCACCCAGCCCCCAGCTTTTGAAGCTGCAATAAATATCGATCCCGGCAAATCGATGTGTTTCCGAGGACCTGGGTCGATAGCAGTTACAGGGATCAGGGCAAAGTCACACACGTGCGCAGCCGGCTGGAAGCAGAGCGGCGAGCCTGGAACAGGCCTGGCTGTGCACCTGGAGTGGCCTGGGGGGTCGGCGGAGCAGGCCCCGAGCTTGCACTTGGTCAAGGGCAAGGGGGTTGGCAGGCAGTGTCCAGCTGGCCGCCTGTTGCCCTGCCTGTCTGGTCCTGGGAACCGGAACCATGCCGTCTTTATGAGGGTCCAGGCCAGTGCAAAAGCCTCACAGGACAGCCTCCCCCTACCTGCATATTTTTTGGGGGGTCCTGGGAATTGAATTTAGGGTGATCTGCCTCTGAGTAGACCCCAGCCCAGCTGGGACAGTACCCCCGAGAATCTCTCTTTGACTCCGGTCCCACCCAACAGGGGCGATAGACTAACTTGACCCCTTCGCCCCCTGACCCTCGGGGTCAGAGGGGCCCCTGCCCCCACACACGTGCCCCCGGCAGCCTCTTTCCGTCTCAGTTTCTGTCCCATCCATTTCTTTGGTCCCTTCCCTGATGAGTTCAAATCCCAGAATGCCTGTGGAGTTCAGGAGATCCTACCTTCATCTCCCCTGCCTTGGGGCACGTGTGTTACTGGGGATTGAACACCTGCCCCATTTTATTTAATTTTTAATTCTTATTTTACTTTATTTTTTTATTTTTTTTGCGGGTCTGGGATGGAACCCGGGGGCATTCGACCTCCGAGCTACACCCCCTGCACTATTTTTTATTCTTTATTTTTATTTTTAAAATTATTATTATTTATTATTATTATTTTTTAATTCTTTATTTTGAAGCAGGGTCTCACTAAGTTGCGGAGGGCCTTACTAAGTAGCTGAGGCTGTCTGCGAACCGCGATCCTCAGATCTCAACCTCCCGAATGCTGGGATTATAAGTGTGTGCCACCACGCCTGGCCTTTTCATTTTTTATTTTGAAACAGGCTCTAACTAAGTTGGGGAGGGCCTCACTAAGTTGCTGAGGCTGGCTGTGAACATAGGATCCTCCTGTGTCAGTGTCTCCTGTATGGGGATTACAAGTGTGGCCACCACGCCTGGCTGTCTTGGGGCTTTTGGTGCTGGCTGCTGCCTCTGCCTGGATGCTCATCTTCCTTCCTCTGCCCCATCCTTCCTCTGAGCTTACCCACCTAGCCTGGAACTGCCTTCTCAGAGGGTGTGGTGGGCATAGACCTGGGAGGATGCCTGCCACCCCTGAGTCTGCCAAGGCTGTGCTGAGCAGGGTGAGCTCCGGGACACCTCTGGGTGGGAGGTGTCTGGGTGGAGCCGGGCCCCTTTCTCGGTGTCATTCTACCGCCTCCCCTCCCCCCTCCTCCTCTAATCAATTCTCCTGGCTCCAACCCACTGTGCCGAGCTTCCTCCCCTTGAACTTCAAGGCTGGATCTGGCGTGCTCCGGCGGGGCCACTTTATTTATGAGGATCTGGCAGATGTAGATGTGCCGTTTCCAGCTAATAGCCCCAAATCACGCGCACTGCCCCATTAGCGGGGAAACCGGCCTGTGTACATTACATGCCGCCTAAGTGGGAGCCGAGGCAGCGGTTTTATGACCCCATAAAACTTTGGGAGTTTATTGCTATTGAACAAACATGTAATCCGATGCTTCACGTTCAATATATGTAGCCAGCGGCATCCAGAGCCCGCTGCGGCTGCGGCTCCCACGGCAGGGCGGAGCTGCGGAGACATCAGGGCCTTTGGAGCTGACCCGTGATGATCAGATGCAGGACAGCGTTGGGATTTATGGCGGCCAGGTGGGGCTGGTCCTTCTGCATACTGAACAGCCCAAGGACAGCAACGGGGAGCGCCTCTGCCAGGGACCAGGGCCAGGGCCGGTCACAGAGTGCTGGGCAGAGGGGGGTGTGGGACTGATGCCTCCTGGGGAGAAGGGGACTCAGCAGAGTTCCTGGAAGGGAGGGGCATAGAGACAGGTTAGGGAGGGGTCAAGGACTCAGCCTTATCTCTCAGAGTTTTGGGGTCTCAGCTCATGACTGGTTGGCCTCACTGGAACTGGACCTGCGGGGAGGCAGCGAATCACAGTGGCATCGTGTGGGAAAACTGCTTGCCCATGGGGAGGGCAAGAGAGAGGGGAAGGGGCCAAGGTCCCACTCCCCCTCAAGAGCCCGCTACCCCAAGAACTCCTTTCTCATGTCTATGTCTCATATATTTTATTTATTTATTTTTGTGGTACTGAGGGTGGAACCCAGGGGCTTTTCTACCTCCAGGCTATACTCCCAGACCTGTTTTATACTTTATACAGGGTCTTGCAAGTTGCTAAGAGCCTCACTTAGTAGCTGGCTTCAGACCTGTGCGGTCCTCCTGTCTCAGCCTCCCGAGCGCTGGGATTACAAGCGTGTGCCACCACGCCTGGCTCGTATATTTATTTTAAATAATGGAGACCCAGCCGGGCACTGTGACACACATCTGTAATCCCAGTACTTGGGAGACAGACAGGGGGATTGTAAGTTCGAGGCCAGTCTCAGCAACTTAGACCCAATTTCAAAGTAAAAAATGAAAAAGGGATGGAGGTGTAGTTAGAGGCAGAATGCCTCTGAGTTCCATCCCCAGTACCACCCCCCCCCAAATCAACCAGCCATCCAATCAACAAACAAACAAAACAAGAAAAACAAAGATAAATAAACAATGGAAACACTCATGGCAATGAGAGTCTCCTCCCAACCTTGTCCCGTACACACAGACTTTCTTTTAAACTTCCAGGTGACCCTGAACCATGCATCCTTGGCGTTGTCTGTTATGGTAGAACCCCATCAGCAGAAACGCTCTCCGGTCGTGGGATGTCGTGGCTGTCTCCATCTTTTGTGCAGGTGTAAGTAGGCCCCTCTGGTATTCCCTCACACAGTGAGGGCCGCAGGCTGGCCCTCTCCGTCCAGGACGGGCCTTTCCCTCTGACCTCCAGCCTGGCCTGGGGGGAGGCGAGGATTCGGTGGCGCCTGGCCTGCACGGTGGGGCTCGTGGGGGGGGGGCTTCTCCGCGTGCCGATGTCTGCAGGGTGCAGCAGCTGCCTGCTTCTTGTCTGCAGTGTGCGCACGTCCTGCCTGGTGGGTTTTTTTTGCTTCAGATCAGCTCGTGCCTTGTTAATGGTACTAATTTTTTGTCACGTTAGTGTCAAAAATTTACCCGACTCATCACTTGCCTTTTAACTTGATGTTTTCTTTGGAGCCTCCTGAGAATTTAGCTTCCACACAAAGCGTGCTCATCTCTGCCTTTATCCTTAGAAAGTTCTTTCCCGCTGGGGAATCCGGTAAATATTTGCCTGTGTTTACTTCCCGTTCTCGCCACTCTTCGGTCCTCTGGCCGCGCTGCCCACTCCACCCCCACAGGCTTTTTATTTTTTTTGGCGCTGAGGATTGAACCCAGGGATGTTCTTTCTACCTGTAAGCTACACTCCCGGCCCTTTTAAAATTTGTATTTATTTATTTGTATTTATTTTGCGGTACTGGGGATGGAACCCAGGGGCATTCTATCTCTGAGCAACACCCCCAGGCCTATTTTTTATTCTTTATTTTGAAACAGGGTCTCATTGAGTTGCAGAGGGCCACACTAAGTAGCTGAGGCTGTCCTCAATCCCAGATCCTCCTGTTTCAGCCTCCTGAATGCTGGGATTACAGTGTGCACCACCACACCCAGCTATTTGTGTTTTATTTGAAACAGTATTACTCAGTTCTGAGGCCTGCCTGGTATGGCACCTGGTGTGTGGGATGTCCTCCTGGAATCTTCCAGAAATGTTTCCCCCAAGGACTTCCTGGGGTCCTCTGTTGTAGCTCTGAATTTCCTCCTCCTCTTCCTTTTCCTCCTTTTTGGTACTAGGGATCGAACCCAAGGTCATTCTATCTCTGAGCTAGCCACCCAGTCCTTTTCAAATTATTTGTTTGGAAGCAGGGTCTCACTGAATTGCTGAGGGTTTGCTAAGTTGTCAAGGCTGGCCTCAAGCTGTCATCCTCCTGTCTTGGCCTCCCATCCCAAGTCCTGGGTTATGGCGTGTGCCGCCGTGCCTGGCTGAACAATTGGCTTTGACCCAACTCTGTGGCCTGGGCGGGTTTTGTGGCTGCTCAGGGGGTCTCTGGCTCTCCGTGCGCTCGGTCTCCCCTGTGCTTCCAGGCTGGGCCCCCTTTGAAGGCCATGGAGCCTTTGGGGGTTGATGGGATGAAGTCCACGGTCGGCATCAGTGGCAGTGTTTCCTGTCACAGCGGCCTTGGCAGTGGCCCGGGGGCCACCGGAGGGGGCTGGGCCACATGGGGACAGAGCGCCAGAGGGACCCGCTCCTGACCCTCAGGGATGCTCACAGCCTGTGGGGACACTCGTGGTCGAGGGCGGAGGCAGACTGTGGCACCACCACTCTGACCCCGCTGATGGCCAGCCAGAGGGTCCACTGAGGAAGGGGCCCCGGCGCATGGATCAGGGTGTGTGGCCAGAACAACATGGACTCTCTCTCCGCACTGGACTGGCCCAGTCCTTGGGCCAAACCTGAAGAAGAGAAACTCAGAGCCCATTTCTCGCCAGCGTGGCTGGACGCTGGCTGAGATTCCAGCGCCGTCCACACTGGCAGAGGTCAAGGCCTGGGGGGAGTCTGCTCTGTCCAGAGCTGGATGGGCAGGAGGGAATTGAAGGTTGGGCAGAAGTGGGGTGCTGGGGGACCTGTCCTACTGGGAGAAGGGCGAACTTTGTGCAAACCGATTCCCAGAAGCGGCTTTGGGAGACTTAGGCTTGTGGCAGAGTCCCAGAGAGTCTGATCTGCTGTGGCACAGGACTGGGGCCGCAGCCGGGGAACCCGTTCCCTGGGGGTGCGAGCTGGCGATTCAGGAAGCCCCAGGAGCCGTGCCTGGGGAGGAGAGAGGGACGTCATCTGAGGGCGCTGGGGAGTCAAGGGTGTCCCAAGAGCTGGCCCAGCTCCTCCCGGAGTGAGGCCCTGGCATGCTGGTGGCCAGGCGGGGCAGGAGCCACAGCTGAAGGACTCTGGTGGAGGAGGGCCCCCTCCCAGTGGCTTGGAGTTAATTACCAGCCTCCATTAGCACTTGACCGGGGCCTGCACCTGGCGCCCGTCAACTCATTACTGCTAATTGCAGGGACTCTCGGCCCCTCCAGCCCTTCCTGGCCTTCGTAGCTGCCTCTGCCCTGCGGCGCCTTCTGCGAGGGAAGAGGGCTGGGGAGGCTTGTGCCAGAAGCAGAGTCGCCGATGCCTCTTCAGCGGCATCCCCAGGCCCGTCTTGCTGCGTATCCTCGGATTTGGAGCCGACTCCTGGGCAGAGGGTCTCTGAGGGCAGGCACGGCTCCACAGAGGCTCTGACAGTGGGTCTCACTTTCCTCTGCCCCCTCCGGGATCACCCCAGGTTTGCTGCCTCGTGACCTTGTCCCCTCCCCTTAACCTGCACTCCGCTTCCTGCCAGTGGGTGGAGGGAGGTTGTGGGATGATCACTCAGTCAACACACCCTCTCCTGCGGAGCTGAGCACTGAGGTGGAGAGGCTGACCTGGCCTTCCAAGACATCAAGTCACTCAAGCCAGCAGGGCACGGTGGTGTGCACCTGTAATCCCAGCACTTGGGAGGCCCAAACAGGAGGGCACAGGGTTTTGTTTTGTTTTGTTTGTGGTACTGGGGGTGGAACCCAGGTCTTTTCTAATCCTCCCAGACCTATTTCATACTTTATTTGGAAACAGGGTCTCACTAAGATGCCGAGAGCCTCACTAAGTAGCTGAGGCTGGCTTCGAACCTGTGCGATCCTCCTGTCTCAGCCTCCCAAGCGCAGGGATTACAAATGTGCGTCACCACGCCCGGTAGTAGCAGGTTTGAGGCCAATGCTCAGTAACTTAGCGAGACCCTGTATAAAAATAATAATTAAAAAAATAGGACGGAGGGTGTAGCTCAGAGGTAGAATGTCCCTGGGTTCTATCTCCAGTAACCCCCAACACACAAACACACACACACACGCACAGTCACGCATGCACGCACACATGCACACACACGCACTCACACACAGGCATGGATGCACGCACACATGCAACACACACGCACACACACACGCACATGCACACACATGCATGCACACACACAGGCACGGATGCACGCACACACACGCACACACGCACACACACGCACACGCAGTTGTTTAGTCATTTGTTTTCACTGGGACAAAGGTCTCTCTGGAAGTGCAGACTCCACGCGCCCTGCTGGGGCCTCAGGTCCCGGCCTCTCCAGGGCCGCAGGCTCTCCAGAGGTGTGGGTGGGGCTGGCTCTCCCACTGGTGACTGGCCGCCTCTGTGGTCACCCTGGGCGTGGCTGCGGCACGCAGACGGGCCGTGCTGTGCCTGGCACCCCAGCCCTGGCTTGCCCTCTTCCTCCTCGGCTGCCCGGTCCTGCAGAATCTGCCCGGTCTCTGAACAGCTGGCCTCTGCGACTCCCTGGCAGCAGTGAGCCGACCTCCCCGGCACAGAGTTGGACGCAGCCCTCGAAGCCCGTGGGTCCCGCTGGACTCGGCCTGTGTGTGGCCCTGCGCCTGTGTGTGGCTTTACCTGCAGGTCTGATGGACGGGCCGACCTCTCCTCCTCACGGGGACCGGGCGCGCGTCGCCTCTTGTGTCTCTGCTGAATTATGGGTTTAATAGCAGAGGACCTCCCAGGGCCAACCGGGGTGCTCTCTGCTGCCTCACGGGCCCGAGGGGGCAGGGGCAGGGGCTGTTGGCACCCCGGTGCCTGCCTGCTCCCCGTCAGCGCCGCAGAAGAAAGCAGAGAGGAGATTTATCTTCCCTGGCTTTACGAGGTACTAACCGGGGAAGGCTGAGAGGCGCAGCTGAATAATTGATGGCCCTGGCCCGTCGGGGGCTCTGCCGGAGCTGACAGGCTGGCTGTGAGGGCGAGGGGCCTTGAGCACTAACCTCGCAGAGCCGGGAAACCAGCCCAGGACGGTCGCAGCCCCCTGGAGGACCCTGGCTCAGGGTAGAGGGGTCACAGGCATCTTGGGTGACTGCCAGAGGCTGGGGTCCCTGGGTCATGCCAGAGGGTTCTGGGATCCCTTGAAGCAGAGCTAAGAGGAGCCCAGGGCTGGTTCACCCCAACTCACCCCCTTGTGCATGCTCCTGTCTATGGGCCCAGCAATCCCACCTCCCCATCAGCCTGTCCACACTATCCTCCACCTCCTCACCCACAGGGGCTGCTCTCAGCTTCTGAGCCTTGGGAGTGAGAGAGGCGGGGGCTGCGGGGGACCATGTGCTCAGCCATCCCCTTTCCTGACAGCCTCGGCCTCCCTCCCAGGAACACCCCCTGGTCCACAGGAGCACTTGGCCTCTCCCCAAGTGTCCTTTACTTATTTAGGTACTGGGGATTGAACCCAGGTAGTCCTTCCTCTGAGCTCTCGCTAAGTTACCACACACTGGCCTTGACCCTACAAACGGGTCCCGTCTAGACTTTCCAAGTCCTGAGATTATAGGTGGGCGCCGTTGCAGCTGGATTATTTGTGTGTGTGTGTGTGTGTGTGTGTGTGTGTGTGTGTGGTCCTAGGGATCGAACCTAGGGGTATTCTATCTCTGGGCTACACCCCCTGCCCTATTTTATTTTTAGTTTGAAACAGGATCTCCCTAGGTTGCTGAGGCTGGCTTTGAACCTGCGATCCCCCTGTCTCAGACTCCCAAGTACTGGGATTATAGGTGTGCACCACCACACCTGGCTTGTTTGCAATTTTATGCAATAAAAATTTGCTGTCTTTTCTCCTGGTTGGAAGGTCACGCAGGTGTTTTTTAATGTAGTGCCCGGTGCCCAGGGCAGGGCCAGGGCCGTCACAGATAGCCCCCTAGGGATGCTGCTGACATGGCACCAGCCACGTGGTCCACCCACTGGTACCCAGGCTCTGCTACAGGGAGCGGCCAGCTGGTGCCCGGGGCCCCTGGACAGCGGTGGCCGGCAGGACCCGGCTTTCCCACTAGCTAGGACGAGTATGATAACAAAACACTCATGTAAGCTGGATATGCTGTAGCACACCTATAATCCCAGTACCTGGGCAGCTGAGACAGAAGGACGCAGGTTCAAGGTCAGCCTCAGCAACTTAGTAAGACCCTGTTTCAAAATAAATAATAAAATAGGGCTGGAGTATAGCTCAGAGGTAGAAACCCCTTGGGTTCAATCCCAAATACCATACACACACACAAATTAAAAAAAAACAAACAAACTCCAACCCACTCGTGTGTGAAACTTCCCACGTACCTGGCCCTGGGCCTCTGAGAGGGTCTCGGGAGGAGACTGGGTCACAAGGTCGCAGAACTATCTGCTCTTGGGTCTGCACGCCCGCTGTGGACAGTGCTGGTGCCTGTTGCACGCACCCCATTGGCCCTGCTCCCTGGCCTCGGGTGCCATGGCCTGTGGCCTGCCCCCGGCCCCCTGTCCCTGGCTCTCTGGAGTCCAGGTGTCTCATCCCCCTGAGTTTGTTTTCAATTAACACTTGTTTAGCTAAGTCATTCCCCCCAAATCTCCCTGTCTGCAGGCAGGCCCCCTCCTGGCCTGCTAATCTGCTGAGCCCTTGCTCAAACAGAAGCAGCTTTGCTGCTGTCTAAGCAAGACTAATCTAATTTGGGCTTTGGGGACTGGGGGTGGGCAGTGCCTGGGCGGCAGACCAGCCTCAGTCGCCCCAGGTACAAGCACAAGGGGTGGGGGGCTGGGCCCTCTTGGGGTCCCGGGGATTGGGGACAGCGAAGGTGGTGGCTGCAGTCACCATGGTGTGGAGAGAGGGGTGGCTCATCTGGGCATTCCAATCAGATTGCAGGATACCTCATCCCTGGGCCCCTGACCTGCCCCCACCCCGCCCCCTGGTCCCCCGCTGTCACCCTTCGTCTCCCCTCTGTAGTCTCCCCTCTGTACTACAACCTGCCCTGCCACTGGGAGACCAGGTCCCATTTCCGCCCTACCCTGCCCTGTTTCCTAAAGGACCTGCCGGGACCCGGGAGCGGGGGCCAGGCCGACTCCTCAGCCTGGAACCCCAGCCAACACCTCCCGGTGCTGAGGGACTCATTCCCCGCCATCCCACGGGGCAGACAGGCTTCCTGTCTCTGATTCCTCCTCTGACCTCAGCCTGCCTGGATGTTGCCTGCCTGAGGCAGAAACCGCAAAAGTACCCAGAACGCGCAGGGGTCCCAGTTGACGGATTCAATTCAATTCCACAAATATTGACCCTGCGTCTAATCCACTCCTCCTCCAGCGCCGGCTCGCTCCTCCGAGAGTCTCCTGGCAGCCGCACATCGCGTTTAATCCCATCCGACAATGTAACGGGTTTCTGGGGATGGGGGGACTGAGCTCCTCCAGGCCCTGGCAGCAAGGGCCGGAGCCAGGGTCTGACCTCTGTCGGATGGGCCACAGCCATGGAAGGTAGGGTGAGAGGTCAGGGATCCTGGGCTGGCCAGGGTGGGAGTTCTGGTCAGTTGGGACCCAAGCCCATGTCCTGTGGCTGTGCTGTGGAGGGTCCTGGGGCTTAGCCTAGACCCAGGGCTAGCTGGGCAAAATCCGGGCCTGGCCAGAGTGCAGGCCCATCTGGGCACCTCGGCACAGCCCGGTGGCTGGACAGGGGCCCTTCGAAGTCAGTCTGTGTGGCTCAGCAACCAGAGAGACCCCACTGAAAAAAAGAAAAGGGGCTGGGAAGCAGTGTGTAGCTTGGAGGTAGAATGCCCCTGCCCAGTTCCACAAACAAAACAAAGCAAAGCAGATACCCTTTCCTGGGCCACTTGTCCCAGAGTTCCGGCTAAAAACTCATGGCTGCCCCCGCTCTGGAGACCTGTTCTGAGGACGCCTGCCCTGTCCCCTGCCTCTGCTTCTCTGCCCCGACTCAACCTGGGGGGCGGGCTGCTGAGCGGGCCCCTGCCTGGTGCGTGGAGCTGCGGGGCTACCCAGCTGAGGAGGAGACTGTGAGGGTTCTGCTGCAGCCAGGGGCTCCTGGAAGTGAGCCCAGCAGGCTCATCCTCCTGCAACAGAGCCTGGCCTGATGACCCCCCGGTGGCCATCACCCTCAAAGTCATGCCAGGCTGGCAGTAGACAGCTCAAAGGACCCTGGGGACTGTGGCTGCGGCAGGAGGGCATGGCCCGTGCTCACAGAGCTCCCTTCGCAAGCCAGCCCCTCTGCAGACGTGGCCCCAGCCTGCCCTCCCACGCCCTCCGGGTGCAGCAGAGGGTGGCTGCAGACACACAGCTGCTGGCTCTCCACCCTAGCTGGGCCACTGTGCACTGGCAGCCCAGGCGGCGGCTCTGTGTGCAGCGCCTACCCTGTGCCCACCTAGGGAGACCCACCTGATGGCTCCCCTCTGTCTCGCTCCCAGCAGACCCAACATCAGCCCTGATCCTGGACTTGGCCAGTCAGGGCCAGAGAGCTGGAGAGGGCCTTCAGAGTGGGTGGCACTGGCCTGGCTGCCCGTCTCTGCCCCAGGCGGATGCTGGGCCTGGCCTTCTCAGGAAGTCGCTCCAAATGAGGCCGCCTCTGTATGTGGCACGTGACTTTGGAAGTCTTGGGGAGGAGTTCACGGGGAGAGGGGCCTTTACCAATCCCCACTTCTGTTCCCACCAGTCTCCCCAGCCCGACGCCCTGTCTGTGGCCTTTCTTGTCTGTGTACTCTCATCCTTTTCTACCAACAGTGGACTCAGTCTGGCCAGACCCCAGACCCCACTGCCCCCCTCCACAGGCACCCAAGGGATGGCTGTCCAAGGCCCTGCCGAGGGTGGTGCTGAGCTGGAGGGGCAACAAGGCAGACACTCTGGCTACCGCTGGCTAGCTACCACCTTCTGAAATCACTCCTGGCCTTCCCTCGGGTCGGCCCGGGCTTCTCTGGGCGGTGGGTGAAGAAGGGTTCAGGGCAGTGGAAGGACCCGTGGCTCTGCCTGGCCCCAGGAGGAAGGTTTGGCAAGAGCCATGTTTCGATGCCATCTCTGTATGCCAGCGAGGGGTCTGTGCAAATGGCCTGGCAGAACCAAGTCGGCATGCTTGTGTGTGTGAACTGCAACGAGTGTGTGAGGGAATGATGAGGATGCATGTGTGAGCGCGAGTGTGTAAGTACACACCGGTGTGTGTGAGCATGCAGGTGCATTTGAGTGACATGGTGTGCACGGGAGCAAGAGAGTGTGTGGGTTGAGAGTGTGCAGGGGTAAGTGTGTGTGCACGCACACGTGAGCAGGTTGAGTGTGTGTGATTGTGCAAATGCTGTGGGCATGTGTTGATGTGTTTGAAAATGAGTGTGGCCTCGCGTGAGTGTGCGGGTGGCAAGAAAGACATGGCTTTGTCTTCCTCAGCATCTCCTCAATAGCAGGGAAGGTTGAAGTGCTAGCTGAACCCCATCTTAAGGCCGGGGGCCCTTGTTCTTTGTGCTGACGGTGGCCAGGAGCTTGGGTCCTTGAGAGAGGGTCTTTGGCCATACGGTTTTGAGGGAGTGCTCATTGCCAGCCTGGGAACTGGACGCGGCTCTGGCTCGGAGGACGCTGTCATGCACACCAGAGAGCCTGGGGCTCCTTTCAGCCTCCTGATCCCCTGCTCCCCGCCCAGGAAGCCCCACAGGGGGCTGGCCAGCCGCACCCCGAGGAGGTGGCTGCCAGAGGCTCCCATGCCTGTGGACCCCAGCCTCTTCCGGTGCCACAGGGTATGGGCACTGTGCTGTGTCCCTGCAAACCTGGAGGGGAGAACAGCCCGCTGGACGGGGGCGTTTCACATGCTTGGCACGTGCTCCTCGCGCCCGTGGGTGTGCGGGGCTGTTTGCAGTTACAGGAAGACTTCAGGCCTGAGGTGCGGAGCTGCGGCTGAGCAGTGCTGGGGTGGATGGGGAGGTGGGTCTTGGCCAAGAAGATGGGGTGACTTCAGCTTCAGCTGGGATGAGCGGGTTGTCTGTGCTGGCCGGCCGCTGTCACGTGGCCGAGGTCCTGTGTGCATCTTTGGTTCCGAGCCCCACCCTGGCACAGCGCAGTGTGCAGTGTGCGAAGGGGCCCTCCTGCCTCCGTAGACACCATAACACCCTTTCTGGCAGCAGAAATGGAAACATACCTTGCCTTGCCCCCGCCCCTCCCCGGGAGGGGTCTACACTCCCCATTCGGGTGGCCTTGCCCGCGCCCCACGCCCACCTCCCTCACAGATATTCCAGCATCTCCGGGCAGGAGTGGGAAGCGGATGCAGCCGGCTCTGTTGCTGTTTTAGGAAAAGAGGGACTTGAAGCAGGGAGGGCCCAGCCCGTTCCCAGCAGGGTTGTCTGGCTGGGGGGCCGCACCCGCCCCTGCGCCCCCAGGTTCCTGGATCCCTGCCTCAGTTGCACGCATGTGCGGCCCTCTGCCTGGCAGGCCCAGCCCCCCACCCCCAGGGTGTGATTTCTCAGCAGCGGCTTCCTCCCCAGCTTGGGTCTCACTTAGGGGATGTTTCCATTTTTACAGCAGAGAAGAAGCCAATTCCAAGCGCCTCAGCCACAGCCAGAGAGCGCAGTCCGGGGGGGGGGGCACTGCCACGTCAGGTGGGGGGGCTGCCAGCCTTGGGCCTAATTGCTGTCACTCAGGAGTCAGCTCTGGCCTGGGAGGGGTCTCCAGTCCTTGGGGGAATCAGGACCTTCCACTGAGTCTCTTGCAAACTCTTGCCCAGCTCTGGAGCCCCCAATTCCAGGACAGAGAGATCTGTGGTTAGGGTCTTAGCCCAGTAGGTTAGAAGCCAGCAGTACTCATTCCAGCTGCGTAGTGCTGGCTCTGACCCCTGCCCCGGGAGATCGAGACCACCACCCTCGGCTCCACACTGGCACGGGGCATGTGCCACCACCACTTACCCACTCAGTTCTTGGCCAGGTACACTCAGCCGACGTCCCCGGGGTAGAGGGACACTGCATCCGCTGTCGGCTCCTAGCTTTGCCTGGGGCTGGTCCCCCAGGATGCACGAGCCAGATTTTCTTGGAAAGAAATATTTGCTGCTCAGACTACAGAGCAGGTCCATGAGTTTGACATCCAAAGGTCTCGTGAACCGGTGTGAACGTGACTCTGCGCCGGAGACTCAGGAGAGGGACGGCAAGGACAGCCGATGACACACGCAGCAACGTACAAAGAAGATAATAAAAATCCTTAGGAAACGGGAGAGGATTCAACCTGTCATCAGAGCTGTGCACCTTGAGGGAATCAGGTGCCATGTGCCACACCAACTTGGCACTGGAGTGCACAGCCTTTGGGAAGGGGCTGTCAGCATGCAGTCCTGCAGGAAGGGGCAAGGCAAGGCCTGTGGGGGCCCTGCGCCCCAGAGGTGGGGCAGATGCTGGATTAGGCCTGCACCGCCCTGCGGGTTGGCCACGGGGTGTGTCCACAGGTTCCAGAGGGGAAGAGGGTACTGAGGCACCCGGGGTGGGCGTGGGCTACAGGGCCAGCTGGAATCCTGGGCGTGGCCCTCTTCACCCCCTGACCACCAAAACCACCCCTCTGAGAGGGTCCCGGAGCCCAGGTGGGGTGCCACGAGCCACATCACTGCACAGCCAGCCCCATCCCCAAGCCTGCACCTGAGGCTTGCCCCCAAGGCCCACCAGCTCGGCTGCAGGCACTCCTTGCTCTGGCTCCATTCTTGCTCAGGGACGGCCAGCACAGTGCGGCGTCCAGGGCCGGGGGGGGGGGTGCACACCCGCATCTCCCCCAGCACACATGCTCTGGGCTCGCAGGCACCTGGCCTCAGCCTCTCCTGGCCCCGAGCCTCCTGAATGCCCCGGGCTGGTGACTGTGCCTACACCTCCAGTCAGCCTCGGTGGCTTCTCTGATGAGGTAACTTTCCAGTTGGTACCTGCTGGCTCTGCTGCAGTCCTACCTGTCACCATTGCAGAGACGGATTTTCCCACCTGTCAGGCCCAGGATTGGGAGGCCTCCTGGGAAATCGAGGCTGCCCAGCTTGGCTGGTGACTGCTCTCCTCAGTCTGCTGATGTCCTTGTCCAGGTGTGCCCAGGAGAGGCAGGAGGGGCCTGTGCAACAGAGCTGCTGAGGCGTCCCAGTGTGGTCAGCTTCCCAGCTCACAGTGAGGCCACAATTACCGCAGCCCTGGGCCCAGGTGGTCCCTGGGCGGCCCCAGCCTTCTGCAGCTAGGCTGAGGCCCAGCCCCTATTCCAGATGAAGGGGAGCTGGACAGGAGGGCTGGGCCCAGAAGATGGGGTTAGGCCTGGCTGTCAGCAGAAGCCTCATGGCCCCCCTTTGCTGCCACTGTGAAGTCATCTTGGAAACTTACAGTGGTTTGTGGTGAGGCTGCCTATTTTAAAAACATAGGTTATAGCCAGGCTTGGTGGTGTGCACGTCTGTAATCCAAGTACTTGGGAGGCTGAGACAGGTGGATCACAGATTCAAGACCAGCCTCAGCAACTTAGTGAGACCCTGATTCAAAATTAAAAATAAAAAGGGCTGGGGGTGTAGCTAAGAGGTAGAACGCCCCTGGGTTCCATCCCCCGCACCACAAAACAAAGCAAAAAATCATAGGTTATCATTTAGACGTAGGGAGGCTGTCTCCATTAGAAGATGACGACCATTGAAAAAATAGTGTATTACTCACCGTTCCCAAGAGGAGGGACACCCACTCCGCGGGGCCACAGAGGAAGGACCACGGCCAGTCAGAGGCAGAGGGAATGTGTAGAAATACGGACATGAACTTTTATCCTGGATTCTGTTGAAAAAAAAAAAAAAAAGGCAAGTCAGGGTGAACAGCCCTTCGATGGGCCAGTCTGAATAGTTTCTGCAGGCTCAGCTGCTGGGGTGTCCAGGGCAGGGAGCTGGGGGCTTGGGGTATGGAAACCCAATGAAGGAGGTAGTTGGAATTGGGCTCAGGTTTGCATATGAAAGATGTGCTCACAGTTGAGGCCTTGGCCATCTCTAGGACCTTTAGCAAGGCCCCAAAATGTCCTCGAATCGGAAATACAAGAAACAAGCTGGGACCAGTGGGACATGCCTGTAATCCAATACTTGGGAGGCTGATACAGGAGGACTGAAGGTTTAAGACCAGTCTTAGCAATTTAACAATACCCTAAGCAACTTGGAGAGATCCTGTTTCAAAATAAAAATAAAAAGGGCTAGAGGTATGGTTCAGAGGTAGAATGCCCCTGAGCCCAATCTTTGGAAAGAAGAAGAAGGAGAAGGAGAAGGAGAAGGAGAAGGAGAAGGAGAAGAAGAAGAAGAAGGAGGAGAAGGAGGAGGAAGAGGAGGAGGAGGAGGAGGAGGAGGAGGAGGAGGAGGAGGAGGAGGCAGAGATTGTTTCTGGTTCTTAGGTCTTTCATTACTATTTTTGTTTGGAGAATTATATGTGCATGCATGTGTGTATGTGTGTGTAAGAGAGAGAGAGAAGAGGGAGAGAGAGAGAGAAAAATAGAAAGGGGTCTCACTAGATTGCGGGGCTGGCCTCAAACCTGCGATCCACCTCTCTCAGCCTCCCACTTACTGGGATTACAGGTGGGTACCACTAAGCCTGGTTATAGCCTATGTTTTTAAAACAGGCAGCCTCAGCACCAACCACCCTAAGTTTCCAGGGTGACTTCCCAGGGGCAGCAGAGAGGGCTCATGAGACACGAGGCCCCCCCAGGATGATGTTGCCAGCCAGGCACAGGCTGGGCTTGTTTGGAGAATTTTCTTTTCTTTTCTTTTTTTTTTGGTGGTACTGGGGTTCCTGGAAGCCCTTCTTCGGGCTACACTCCCAGACCTATTTTCTTTTTATTTTTGGAAACAGGGTCTCTTAACCACTTTGAACCAGCGTGATCCTCCTGTCTCCGCCTCCCAAGCTTGGAGATTACAAGCGTGTGCCACCACGCCCGGCCGGAGAATTTTCAAAATAAGTGCATCAGAAATACACAGCCCTCTCCTAGCACCCACATCATGCATTGAGAATCTCCGTGGGCCCCCGAACACCCAGCCTGTGACCACTGGCTGAGCATAGATTGCAGTGGAAACAACACAGCCCCGTCCTGTCCACAGCCCCAGCTCTCTGGTTGGGCTGACCCTCCCTGGCCGGAGGATGTGCCCAGGAGGGGCCGTCGGTCAGGGTCCTCCCTGACACCAGCGTTTTCTTGGTGGCTCCTGCCTTCTGCTTCCCCTTCGCGTCCTCTTGAAAACATCAGGCCTGTCCCATCAGCCATGTGTCCCTGAGCACAGCCAAGCCTGGCCCACAGACAGCCTCCCTCCACGCCGCTTGGAACTCCTTCTGGCTTTGGCCTCAGCCTCCGGTGAGGCTGCCCAGTGATTTCATTGCTTTGACCTGCCGGGGCACCTGTCTTCTAGGAGGGCGAGCTGAAGCCTTTCATCACAGCATGTCTGATGCCTGGTCTCGCTTCGGTCGTCCGGTTTTATGTGTCCCATTTTATGCTCATTTTTCTTCTTCTTGTGTGATTTAGCCCCCTTTTAACTAAAATGATCCATCTGTTGTGTTAAGGCTTGTACATTCAGGACATTCGCCCGGTAGGTGATCCTGAGCCGTAAACAGCACCATGAAACCAAGACACCTCTGCGTATGTATTAGAAACATTGAGCAGCAGGTAGACTTGCCATTCTATTTTTTGGGGGGAGGGCTACAAATATTATTTGTTTCTTTAATTGTGGTAAAATATCCATCACATAAAATTCATCATTTTAACCATTTGTATGTGTGCAACTCAGAGCACTGAGTGCCTTCTCGTTCCATCCACGGGACTTTTTCATCTTCCCAAACTGAAACTTTGTACCTTTTTAAAAACCGCCAGCGTCCCCAGCCCCCAGCCCCTACTTTCTGTCCCATTCGTCCGTCCTTTTGTGGCTGGCCTATTTCGCCCTCTGTTGTATACCTTTTTGCCGCATGGCGTTTTGGGTTCTTTATGTTCAGTGACAGCGGGAGGTAAAGTAGGTGTCCTGCTTTTAATTCTGATGGCTTGTTCCTCGGTTTTCAAAATGCACTTCAATCTCTTGTTCTCCCGTTATCCAGCATTTGCCGTGACGTGATCCTGGCTGCTCCCCTGGTGTTGTGGACCTTGGAAGAGGCTTCTCGGAGGGGGGAGGATGAAGACAAGCCCCTGGGCCCGGACCCCTCCCACCCAGCTCATCGCCCGACAAGAACGCTGACACTGAGTTGCTGGGACATCAGTGTTACTTCCATGACCGTGCTCTTCTCTGGACCCAAGAGTCCTCTGAATCCCGGGAAGGGTTTCAAGGCAGTGTGCATGGTGACCTCGTGGGCTCCCACGAGGGCTTCGTGATCACAGGGATTGTGGTCAGGGTTGCAGCTCTAGGGAAGAAGGGCCTTCACTTCCAGCTTTGATTTAAAAAAATACCAGGGAAGCTGGGCGTGGTGGAGCACACTTGTAATCTAGTACTTGGGAGGCTGAGACAGGAGGATCACACAGGTTTGAAGCCAGCCTCAGCTACTTAGTGAGACCTTGTTTCCAAATAAAATAGAAAATAGGTCTGGGAGTATAGCTAGGAGGTAGAAAGCCTCTGGGTTTTACCTCCCAGTACCATCAGAAAAAAAAAAAAAAACAAAAAACAAAAAACCAGGGCACGGTGGAGCACACCTGCAATCCAGCACCGGAGAGGCTGAGACTGGAGGATCTCAGGTTTTCGGCTAGCCTCAGCAACTTAGTGAAACACTCAGCAATTTATCAAGTTACTTTCCAAATAAAAAGGCTGGGGTGTAGCTCAGAGATAGAATACCCCTGGGTTCAATCTCTAATACTGCAAAAATAAACAAATAAATGATAAAAATTCCAGGGGGAGCATTTCAATTGGTACGAGTCTCGATGGCGGGAGACGAGGTACCATGACTGGCGCAGCATGGCCTGTGAGCCTGCCCCGGATGCCTCCTGAAGGGTCTGTCTTGGAGCTTAACTGTCCCCATACTGCCATCCCACAGAGCCCTGAGCCCCACTTTGCCAAGAAACCAGACTCCACAACAGAGGCAGCCTGGGAGACCCAACTTGTTGGGGACTTGAACTCGGGTTCTGAGGTCAGATTGGGGCAGACTCGCCAGAGCCACGCGGCGAGCTGGCGGCCCGTGCAGGTGCTCCAGCCCATACGGCCACGGCTCCTCTTGGAAGGCTTCCTGGCTTGCCCGAGCCAGGCCGCAGTGGACAGCCCCTGTGTCGTCCCAGACAGGGCTGGGACAAGTGCTCGGTGTGCAGCCCCTGGATTCAGTCAGCTTCTGCAGGCAAGCTCGCCGCTTTGGGCCAGAGGTCTGCAGAGCTAATGGTGTGGATCCTGGGCTCTGCTTGTCACGGCTGACGGTCTCTGTCTGTCTTCAGCCCCCAAACTGGCCGCGCAACTGGGGCAGACTGGCTTTAGCTGTGACCTCGATGGCCCTGGCTGGGTCTCCACTCTGTGCCCGAATGTCTCCTGGCTCCTGGCATGCGGGCGAGGCCAGCACTGCCCTCCTGCCCACTGAGCAGTCTGGTGCCCCTTACAGCCAGCGCAGCTTCACACTTGTGAATTATGAGCTTCTGAAGTGTTTACGAAGCCCTGCGTGACTTTGGCATGCCTGACCGATGATTCGGGAGCACACGAGGAAGATGAGCCATGTAAATGGAAACCTGCCCAAATCCTGTTCAGGAGATTTACACCGATACTTAAATATCAGAGATTAATTTTTTGAAAACAGCTATAAAATAAGAGATTTATACCTAAAACAATACTGTACACGGTGACAGGAAAGGATTAGAGTCAATTTATTCATGTATTAGTCAAAAACTCAATTTCATATATTGTGCAGAAAAATTAAAACCCTTTCTACATTTTATTACGAGTTATGCATTCTCCATATATGGAGATTAATAATTGATAGGATTACAAATACTTAATCTAGAAAATATTTATTAGAAACAGACAACTCATTTTTTATGTGTTTTGCTGAGGACAATATTGCACACTTTAAAAAATTAATGATAACTTTTTGCATAAAAAAGTCCACATCCTAATTCTTTTGTTTAACATCATGTTCAAGCCCAGAAAAGCAGCTGGGCAGCAGGGCGTGGATGTGGGGCTGCGCCGTCCCCCTGCCCCGGCTGTGGAGGCGCACGAGGTCTCACGCTCCTGCCGGCCGAGGCTCAGCCTGGGAAGGTGCATCTGAAGGGCTCAGGTGCACTGGTCTTCAGACTCTCCTTGGCATCTGGGCACGATGGAGCATGCCTGTAATCCTGGCACTTGGGGGGCTGAGACAGAAGGATCTGTGTGTTGAGGCCAGCGCTCAGTAAATTAGGAAAACCCTATTTCAAAATAAAATAAAATTGGACTAGGGGTGTAGCACATAGGTAGAATGTCTGTGGATCCTCAATGCCACAAAGATAAATCAAAAGGGCTGGAACAACCCTGGGTTCAATCCCTAGTCACTCACACACACACACACACACACACACACACACACACACGCACGCACACACATACACACATACACACACACACACACACACACACACACACACACACACACACACACCTCCTTGGCTTGGAATGTTAAAACAAGTGTTCTGACTTAATCTCTCAGAAAGCACCAGGTAATGGGATTTGTGGACAGACTCAGAGAGCTGAGAAATCAACACTTGCTGACTATCAGTGCAGAGAGTTTCGGAGCCCATGAGTCATCTCGGGCCTCATGCGTGTACAGATTGGAGCTCCCACCCAGAGCAGTGGCCAGGAACCCTCAGGGGGCTCAGCTCTACTGGCGATGGGGCCCTGCTGCTTCCTTCTTCCTCCTGTCATCCCTGTGAAAGGGACTCCCAGCCTCTGCCCGGAAGTTGTCCCTGCCTGGGATTCCAGCCACCGTCCACCCATCCAAGGCCGATGGATGTGGATGCAGAGGCCAGAGGAGTGGAGAGGTCCTGGTCCTCATGGTCACCTGTGCTGCTGGTCCAGCCACTGCTGGCTTCTCCCACGGCCCTCTGCCCCTGCCCCCGCTGTGTGCATGGTACTCTGGGCTGGCACTCCATGGGCCCAGAAGCAGTGTCCTGATGCGTCCTTGCCACCCTTGGACTAGCCCACCCTGGGGAGCACCAGGATTGAGTAAGTAACTGCCATGTTTATTAAAAAATAAATTTCGTGTTAACGGAAGTGCTGCTTCTATACATAGAAAAAAACGTTTAAAATAAAAACCAAAACAGTTTCTACGGTGTCATGGTATTAATTATTCATCTTCCACTAATGAAATTGAGCCTTTGCAGCAGTAGCCCCTCTGTCACACAAGGTCCTGGGTTCCTGGGAAGCCTGGCTCCATGGCTGGAACACGGAGCCTCTGCGTGGTAGCTCCCAGGAGTCAGGTGGGAGTCTCTGAGCCCAGTGTCCCTTGGATGAACGGGGTGACTGTGTTACCCCTCCCCAGACAGTCTCAGGTCTTGCTCAAGGCCCTATTTTTGTATCCAGTGAAGAATCAGCCTGGTCTCTGTCCCCTGTAATAGTCAGCACCGGGCAGGATATGCCCAGGTAACAAACAGCCCTAAACCTGAGGGGCTTAAAGCAACAAAGGAGGGTTTCAGGCTCACCCAATACTAGTCCTGTTCTAAGTCACTGGACAAGACCATGCCTTCTTGGACGTCCCTAGATTCTGGGAAGAGGGAGCCTGTAGGCCTCACAGATACGCTATAGTCCACTCCTGCCCAAGCTGTAGCCCGAAGCTTCCACCAGCCAGGGCTGGAGGGGCCGCTGTGAGATGCTCGAGGGCAGACACAGGTGCTTCCGCCTCTGCCTCCACCTCCGCAGGTCGCACACGCCCCGTCCCGGGAGCCCTGCTGCAGAAGCACAGGTCCAGGCCCAGCACATGGGGAGACGCAGGGTTTGTCTGCTCGCTCATTCATCCACAGCGCTGCAGAGCATCCCCAGGCACACTCCACAGCGGTTCCTTCTCCTGGGGAGGAGGAAGCTGATCCCATCAGTCACTCCTAGGCCCCGTGGAAGGCCTGGGGGCCCCGAGGGAGCCTCTCTGAGCTGAGCTGACAGCTGAAGGTTGGCGGGGGTGCAGGTGGTATCCAGGGTGACAGCTCCCCAGGGTGGGAGACGAGCTGTGCCCTCAGGCGACAGCGGAAGGGGACCCCAGCAGGGGCCTTTGAAGCTGTACCATCCCCTGGGGCAGGTGGGGATGAGGAAAGAAACTGCGGGGTAGGGGCAGGCCGGCAGGGTGGCTCCGTCACTGCTGGAGGCTCCATCTTGGCCAGCAAAGGCTCTCCTGTCCTGGGCCTCTAGGACATTCCTGGGACGTGGAGCGGTGCCTATATCGCCACTGCTGAGTGGAGATGCCTGGCTAGCCATGCTCCCTCCAGGGTCTGAACTCAGGGCTCCTGTGCCGTGCCCGCTCCCCAGGGGTGAACGGAACCCAGAGGGGCTTGGCCCTGAGATCACCAGCACGGCCCCCGTGGAAGGCCCACAGGGAGCTGCAAGGGACTTGGCTGGTCTGATTTCAGCTTGTGAGCTGGAGAGGGGAAGAGGCCTGGCTTGCCGCCCGGGCTCCCCCAATCCCCCCCGCCAGCAGGCCTGACCTCGCTGGAAGTATCCCTCAGCCTGGTATGGATTTCCTGTCTTCACTGAGGCTCCTGTGCCAGCTGGGCGCGGGGCTGAGAGGCCAGGCTCCAGGATGTTGTTCTATGGTGGGGGCAGGGGCTGCATTGACCCCTCCTTCCGGAACCAGAGCTTCTCTTCCTGCCTGTCTCTCCCTGGCTCTTGCTGGCAGCTCCTGGCTAGACTTGGGCGCTCCGTCTGCCCTATAGCACCCGCAGCTGTCCAGCCCTGGCCCTACTTCCCACCTTGGGCCAGGACCCTGTGCCCATCTCCCAGGCCAGGAATCAGGTGCCCCCAGTACCACCCCAGGGCCTTTAAGCGAGAGCGAGAGGGATACAGTCTCGAAGCTTGACCTGTGCGCTCCACGCTCGAAGACCTCACCCAGGACACAGTGCGGTAGCAGCAACCTCAGAGAGGGACCTGGGCCGCTAGTCATCAACTGGTGGGCAGAGGTGCACAGGCCACTGAGTGGGCGGAGGAGGGGCAGGGGATGCCTGAGCATGGAAGAGGCAGACACTGGGCAGAGGGGGAGCCGGGACCAGAGGCCAATGCAGAGATAAAGGTGGGAATGTGAGCTTCAAAGAGCAGGAGCCCCGTCATGGCAGGCAAACATATATACAGTATATATATATATATATGTGCAGCAGGCTCAGACATGTGTGGACACAACACACGTGTGCATGGGCGGCATGCTACATACATACAGCGACATGTACGACCAGATCACAGACACATGTGCATACACATGCATACATGGGCTGCCCACTCATAAACACATGCGTGCTCGGCCTGGCATGGTGGCCCACACCTGTTATTCCAGTACATGGGAGGCTGAGGCAGGAGGGCCACAGGTTCAAAGCTAACCTCAGCAATGTAGCAAGGCCCTATTTCAAAATAAAAAATAAAATAGAGCTAGAAGTGTACCTGGGATATAAAATGCTTTTGGGTTCAATCCCCAGAATCAAAATAAATAAATAAATAAATAAATATAAAAAGGCCCACGTGTGCTCAGAACAAGCCGTGGGGCCTATAGCGAAGTCAGTCAGGGCACCAGGCAAGCTGAACTTGCTACCGCAGTGATAACCGTTTTTTGTCAGACGTGCTCAGCCCAGCTTCTCCAAAGCTAAACAGCAGCTGCCAGCCCCTGACCCTGTGGAGTGCTCCGAGGCCCGCATGCCATCTTCAGTGGTTTCTGGGAGCTGACAGGACACAGCAATCTCTGCGTGGGGTCCGTAAGTCTGAGCCCTGCAAGACCCACACCTCCTGGTGCAGCAGTGGGGGTGAGGGTGGAGAGGGACTTTGGGGCTGAATCCTCGTGCTCTTGGTGAAGACGGGCGTAAGAGAGAGCCCCCTGGGCCCTATGAGGGCCTCAGGGACCCCAGCTCAGCCTGGCTGTGATACAGCTCTCTCTGGAAGAGAAATCTGGTCCAATGTCCTGAGGCCGTGGGCCTCCATGGCTGTCTGGGGCCTGGTCCAGATCAGAGCTCTCTAGCAGGGTGGAGGAGCTCCTGGGGCTGCAGCTCCCAGTTGCGCAGAGAAGACTGTTCTGCTATTACAACAATTTACTTCGTGCTCCAAGAAGTTAATAGCTGTTTACAGTCAGCGTGTGGGGGCTGCCCCTGGCCTGGTGGACTCAGCCAAACCTAATTCCAGTGAGGAAGGTTGTCTGGAGTCAGGACAGGTGGACAGAGCAGTCCGCATCCACGTCCCCTCGGCCTCTCCCATGGGTGGTCACTGGATCTCTGACAGCAACCTGGGAGAGTGCAGCAGTCTGTGAAATAGAGTGGCGTAGCCAGGCATGGTGGTGCTCACCTGTGACCCCAGTCCTTGGGAGGTCAGGATGGGCGAGTCACAGGTTCAAAGACAGCATGCAATAACATAGTGAGACCCTGTCTCGAAATAAAAAATAATGATAATAACAAGGGCTGAAGGTGTAGCTCAGTGGTACAGTGCCCTGGGTCCAACACCTCTAAGCAGAATCCCTTACCCTCTGAACCGCTGGGAGACCAACCTGATGGTATAAAGGGACGTGACCCAGAACCACGTAAGAGTCAGTTTTCTATGCCACGTGTGGGGCGCACACTTGCAATCCCAGTACTTGGGAGGCAGAGATGGGAGTACTGCGGGTCTGAGGACAGCCTCAGCAACTTAGTAAGATCCTGTTTCAAAAAAAAAAAAAAAAAAAAAAAAGGGCTGGGGGTGTAACTTAGCGGCAGAAGGCCCTGGGTTTGATCTCCATACCTCTGAAAAGTTAGCGTGGCACCCACGAGGCTGGTGTGTGGTGTTGGCGAGGGGTTTGGGCTGAGGATTGCTGCAGGGGTGCCTAGGGTGCAAGGGGGACGCTGAGGGCACTGGGAGTACAGGTTCCAGGGAGAAGCAGTCAGCGCAGAGACGGGCAGCAGCGATATCAAGGGGGATGGTGCCCCAACACACATAAGTGTGCCCGCTCTCGACAAAAGCTTGCCCAGTCCGAGAAGTGACCGCCACGGAGCAGAGTATTCTGAGGCCTGAGCTGTGCACACTTGGGTTCCTTTGCTACCTGGCAGCCCTGAGCTGGTCCCTGGATGCCAACGGAGGGGCTTCCAGGGTTGGAGCCCATGCATTCAAAGGCCTTGAGGCTGTGGGCCAAGGACAGGGCACCCACCGCCTTGGGACAGCTCTGAGACGCAGAGCCTCCCGGTGGCCCATTGCCTGCTGTGTGAGCCCACAGGAGCAAGGGTGACTGGCAGGAGCAGCTGCTCCCCACACCCGCATCCTCAGGGGCTCAAGAAGTGCAGAGAGTCATGCCCAGGCTGGGGACAGAGCTGCGGTAGGGCCTGGCTCAGGGGCTTCCTGCCAGGGCAATTCTAGCCAGGATTGGGGGCATATCAAGGCCAGAGGAACCCCAGAGGGGCAGGGACACCAGCGAGAGGCTCTCTGTGGGAACCCCCAGGCCCAATTCTTGGTACCTTGGCTGAGAAGCCAGATACTCCCATCCAGGCCACCAAAGCACGTTGAAGTCCTGGCCTGACCTGTCAGAGACTCTGGGGGAGGAGGAATCCCTTGGAGGGGGACACTGAGCATGAATTTTGGGGTGGCAGAACCAGGGCCCAGCTTAGCCAGAGGCCTTCCCAGCAGGGAGAAGTAGGAGCCAGCAGAGGTGACTTTGTGTCCTCCTGTGTCCACAGGAGGCTCACGAGGGGCCCGAGAGGGGGTGGCATGTGTCCTGCAGCCTCGCGTGGACCAGCCAGCCTCCGACTCTCAGACACCTGAGGGATGTTTCTAGCATTTTTGGCTCTTGTATTATTATTATTATTATTATTATTATTATTGTTGTTGTTGTTGTTGTTGTTATATTATTTTTTTTTTTGGTATTGGAGATTGGGCATTTTACCTTTGAGTTACACCCACATCCCTTTTTCTTTCTATTTTTATTTTTTTATTTTATTTATCTTTTTCTTTACAGCCCCATGCCAAAATGGCATGGGGGGGGGGTGGCCCAGGCCAACTCACCACTCCCCTCTTTCTATTTTTTTAATTGAGAAACAGCATCTTGCAAGCTCTGTGTGGTGGCACATTCTTGTAATTCCTGCAGTTGGGAGGCTGAGACAGGAGGATTGCAGGTTTGCAGCCAGGCTCAGCAACTTAGCGAGGCCTTTTGCAACTTAGTAAGACCCTGTTTCAAAATAAAGAATAAAAAAATATGACAGGTGATATAGCTTGGAGGTAGAATGCCTCTGGGTTCAATCCCCAGTACTGCAAAGAAAGAAAGAAGAAAGAAAGAAAGAAAGAAAGAAAGAAAGAAAGAAAGAAAGAAAAGAAAAACAGGGTCTTGCTACATTGCAGTAGTCGACCTTCAACCCGTGACCCTCCTGTCTCAGCCTCCCAAGTCCTGGGTTTACAGGAGAGTGCCACAGGGCCCAGATGGCATGTATTTAGGACCACAGCTGGGTCGCTTCCCTGCCATGTCTCTGGATGCCTCCCAGAGGGACCTAGCTGTCTCGGGGTACTGCCATCCCATAGTTCTGCAGAGGTCCCAGTGCTGGGGCAGGGGCTTGGTCTTCAGCCTTTCTCACCGCACTGGGGTCAGTGGGGCCCTGGCCCCCCTCAGCTCGGGTTTGGACGCTCCTAAGCCAAGCCAGCCCCTCCCCAGGCCACAGCTCCATTGGGCCTGCCTTTCCTTCCTTCCTTCTTTCTTTCTTCCATCCTTCCTTCCTTCCTTCCTTCCTTTCTTCTTCCTTTCTTCTTTCTTTCTTTCTTTCTCCTTTCTTTCTTTCTTTCTTTCTTTCTTTCTTTCTTTCTTTCTTTTCTTTCCTTCTTTTTCTTTCTTCTTTTCTTTTTTCTTTCTTTTTTTCTTTTTTGCGGTACTGGAGATGGAACCCAGGGCCATTCTACCTCTGAGCAACAACCCCAGTCCTATTTTTTAATTTCTTATTTTGAAACAGGGTCTCACTGAGTTGCAGAGGGCCTCACTAAGTAGCTGAGGCTGTCCTCGAACCACGATCCTCCTATCTCAGCCTCCCGAATGCTGGGATTACAAGTGCACACTGCCACGCCCAGCTGGATTTGGGTTTTTTGGTACTGGGATTGGACGCAGGGGCTTTCTACTTCCAAGCTGCATCCCCAGACCCTTTTATTGTTTTTGAAGCTGGGACTTGCTGACTTTCTGAGGCTAGCCTTGAACTTTTGATCCTCCTGTCTTGGCCTCCCAAATACTGGGATCACAGGCGTGAGCCACCCTGGCACCCGGCTCCTGGAGCTATTTTGGCTACAGGGGCTTCTCCCCTCCTGCCAGCTCCAGTGAGCATATTGTGCTGATGTCAACAGAACGGCGTGGCACCAGGGCGCCTGCTAGCCCTCTGCCAGAAAGCCCAATTGGGAGGGAAGCATGGGGGCAGGCCAGGCTCAGCCTCCGCCGGGAGAGCACCTGGGACAGAGGAGCCAGCCTTCACCCTAGCCCAGCAGGAGCACACGCATTACTGTGGGGGTGATGCCGTGTGGCCGGGGAGGTGGCCCCAGTGTGACGTCTAGGGAGAGGGCACTGCCCCCGGGGTGCGGTGTGTTCTTGGGACAATTGTGGCCACCAGGTGAGGTACAGGGCAACACCCTGCCTGGTCCAGTGGTGCGCCGTCTTGTTTAGGGGTTTTCTGCTCCTGGGGACCACATACCTCCTTGGCAGACACTCCAGTCCTTGAGGTCTGCGCTCTTCTACCAGGGCCCGTGGAGAGTGCATGGGAATGGCCTGGGTCTCCATGGCCCCTTTTCCTTCCCCTCCCAGCACCCAGGTCCCAGTGCCAGCCTCACCTCGGAGTGTGCCCTCCTTTGGTGCCTGCAGGGAGCCGCTTGAAGACCTGGGCCGGGCCCTGCCCAAGCTGGACCCGACAGCCAGCTGTCCACTGAGCAGGACTTCTCCAGGCACAGCTGACGTGTGCACCGAGGACCCCTTGGTCAGGAGACACGTGGCGCCCAGGGGAGGAGGCACCACAGGGCTTCCTCGTCCCAGGCTTTCTACCCAGCCGAGTGGAAGGAGGGGTGGCCCTCCTTCCGTGGATCCTCAGGGACCCAGCGGCTGTCCGAGTGCTCAGGCTGGTTCTCCATAGCCGAGTGCATTTTCAGCCTCTGTCTGAAGCCAGGGAACCCTCAAGTTGGTTCTCTGCAGGCTGCGGGTGGTATCTGGTGCCGTATCCCTGGGTGTGGGTGCTCGAGCTCCTGGACGGTGGCCTGTCCACACTCTTTTTCTCTAAGTCTCATTCCCTTCCCTGCACCCACTGGGGACAGCGGGGCCCAGCCCTAGGGACAGCAGGAGACAGACAGCCTGGCAGGGTGGCTGCAGGGTCTCCAGGACGTCACGAGGGGGATGGGATGGGGCTGGTGGAGGCTGATGCTCAGCTGGGCTGATTCTGGTTGGTCCTGTGCTCCAGGATGGTGGCTGCTATGCTACTCCAGTGGCCAGTGATTCCTACGTCTCCTCTGCAGATCAAGGTCAGCAGCCTTCTTCTCCTTCTCCTTCTTTGGACTGAACCCAGGCAGGGCATTCTAGCTCTGAGATACACCCCCAGCCCTTTTTACTTTGAAACAGGATCTCACTAAGTTCCCCAGGCTGACCTCCAGCCTGAGATCATCCTGTCTCGGCCTCCCAAGTGCACCAGTTAGGCATCACCATACCTGGCTGGTAATATTTTTTCTTTAGGTTCACAGCTAGGCTGAGCTCATGCCTGGCACTCCCTGGTCATATCTGGAAGATGGGGCCACACGACTAGACTGGGATGAGGTTGCCCCAGGCATGCTGAGGGGGTAAAGTCTATACCTACCACCTAACCTCAGAGTGTGCAGGGCTCTTTGGCTTAGAAAAGGCCAGTGTGGGACACAGCGCCTTTCCTCCTGAGGACGCATGCGGGGCGCCATGTGCACAGCCTCAGTACTCAGGGCGCCAGAGTGGGTCGTGGGTTTGGGGTGACATTAGGGTGGAGACTGTCCCCTGTCCCCTGGAAGAGGTTATGTGCTTACAAGACAAGACGTTCAGGGTGGCTGGGAGGCTGAGATGGGATCCCAAGGATCATTAGTTCATGGCCAGCCTCGGTAACTTAGCAAGGCTCTCTGCAACTTAGTGACACCCTGTTTAAAATAAATAAAAAACAGGGCTGGGCATGTAGCTCAGAGGAAGAATGCCCCTGGGTTCATCTGCAGCAACACACACACACACACACACACACACACACACACACACTAAAAATAAATGAATAGGGCTGTGCATATAGCTTGGTGTTAGAATGCCCTTGAGTTCAATCCCTAGTACTAAAAAAAAAAAAAGTTCTAAGGTGAAATAATTGGATCATGAAGGTTGTGCTCTCGCCAGTGGGTAGATCCATGGATGGGTTAATGGGGTCAGTGGGGTGATGCAGGCCAGCTGGCAGCCATTGGGTGTGGTCTTAGGGACTGTGTGTGTGTCCGCAGCCCCTTCTCTTCTGCTCCGAGCCTCCACCTCGTGGGAGCGGCATCCCTCACACCACCATTTGTGCCTCAGAGCCTGCCCAGGGCTGAACCTTGAAGGCGTGGGCCTCACCAAGCCTTGGCCCTTCAGGTTGTTCTTGTTGGGTACTTTGGTCTCAGCCACAGGTATCCTCTCACCCAACTTCATAGGCGCGGAGGTCCCTGTCTCACACCCAGATGGCAGGCAGAGCTGCCATCCGAATCTCCCTCCTGGACCCCGGAACAGACAGGCCCAGAGGTGGAGCCAGGAGGGAGCCCGGAGTCAGTACCACAGCTCGCTGGACAGCCAGCGGCAGGATCATGGCCGCCCAGTGGGGGCACCAGTCGGCTGGATGCCGCTTCCTGACCAGTTGTCCCTCTGCAGGGTCGGAGGGGGCCTTGGGTGGAGCTGGGGAAGGGCCGTGTCCTGGATGGATGGCGAAGACTGGGGTCCAGAGGTGGGAAGGCCACGTCCCCCACTAGACAAGGGCTTGCTGAGAGCAAAGGCCAGGAGCAGAGTGGTGGGCAGACAGATGGACGGGCATGTAGGGACAGACAGGGAGGCCACTAGCTCATGCACCCTAGAGAGGGGAAGCAGAGGGGCCTGGCAGGCCTGCAGGGTGGGAGCAGGACCCCAGGGTGGAGGGGGGGGGCAATGGGAGAGGGCGCTGGGGCCAGGTCTGGCTAAGCAGCCGGCTTGGGGGAGGGTGTCTCGGGCTGAGCCCCTGGCTTTGCTGCAGAGACCCGGGCCATGCTGAGCCCCTGCAGACGCAGTGACCGTGTCCTGGAAGCAGCCCCCGCCCCGGTTCCCCTGGAGGCTGCAGGCCGCACCTTGCTTCCATCTCTTGCTCTGCTCCATCATTTTTCAAAAATAATTGTTTGGCGGCTGCACCAGGCTATGGCTCCCCGCCAGGTTACCCTGTGCCCAGGTCACCAGCCTGGCGTCCCCAGACGCTCCTGGGCAGGCCTTGCTAGGTGCCAGGTGTATTGAGGTGTTTTCCCTGCAAGGTCTTCATCATCCTCTAATTGTTCACATTTATTTCCCTCCTTTCTTGGTGAGCGGCCCTGCAAGTCTTGGCGGCCTCATTAATGCGGCTTCAGCGTTCCTGGGTAGGGAGAGGGCTACCCCACCCCGCCGGCCCGGCTGCCTCTTCTCTGCCCGCCCGAGATGGATGTTCCTTTATTGCCCATAAATCTCCACACAGCCCTTTGTGAAGACAAATCGGAGGCCTCCTGTTCCCCTGTGTTTGTCGGGCCGGTCGGTGGTGGGTTTAATTAGCCCTCGACAGCGGTGGGAGCGGCTCTGGAGAGGCTCAGGCGCCAGCCAGCACTGCCGCGCCGTGTCTGCAGGAGGGCCGTGCGCTGTCCCTTTGTCTGGGGGACCGAGGCCGGGCCATGTGAGCCGCTTCTGCTTCACACATCCATCTGTGTGAACTCCATAGGCCAGACCACGCCAGTCACATGGCCTCTGCCTCGCCACGCCCTGCGCCTGGCACCAGCCCAGCCTGTGCCCGCCCGGCTGGCCCCAAGGGTGACACTGGCATCGCCTGCAGCCCGCCGGCCCAGGGTTTATGGGTTCTACCTGATACATGGTAATTACTTTTTAAATTTAGTACTGGGATTGAACCCAGGGGCATTCTACCTCCAAGATACATACCCAGCCCTTTTTATTTTCTGATCTGAAACAGGATCCTGCTAAGTTGCTGACGTTGGCCCTGAACCTACAATTCTCTTGTCTCAGCTTCCCAAGTACTGGGATTACAGGCCTGCACCATTATCCCAAGTACTGGGATGACAGGCCTGCACCATTATCCCAAGTACTGGGATTACAGGCCTGCACCATTATACCTGGCTACACAACAGGCCTGCCTGCCTGCCTGCCTGCCTGCCTTCTTTCCTTCCTTTTTTTTTTTTTTTTTTTTTTTTTTTTTTTTTTTGTGATACTGGGGATTGAACCCAGGGGTATTTATTTATTTAGTGTTACTGGGGATTGGACCTAGGGTTATTCTACCTCTGAGCTACACCTCAGCCCTATCTTTTATAATTTATTTTGAAACAGGGAGAGTCTTACTAAGTCATGGAGAACCTCTACTAAGTAGCTGAGGCTGGCCATGAACCTGCCATCCTCTTGTCTCAGCCACCCAAGTATGGGGATTACAAGCATGTGCTACCACGCCCGGCTATTTTTTTATTTTGAAACAGAGTCTCAATAAATCGCTCAGGAGGACCCCGAATCTGCCATCCACCATCTCAGCCTCCCAAGTGCTGTGATTAGGGGTGTGTACCATCACGCCTGGTCACACAGTGGGGACGTAGGAATGCGTGGTGAAATGGTTGGATGCCTGGCTGAACAGGCTCTGCCCCTCTCCCACCCCGGGCAGAAGCATGAAGGTCCCTCCGTCATGTCCACCCACAGCACTGGCCAAGAGGGCAGGAGCCCTGGTGCTGGCTGACCACTGACACTACGGTCTCCTGCCTTGGTCGGCAGCCCCTCCCACACAGTCTGCAGTCAGAACACAGGAAGCGTGTGTACAATACTTGGATACACAGCTCTCAGGCTCAGGGTGCCCAACAGCCAGCTCTGAACAGCCCCACGGGGATGAGGTGTGTTAGGGTGGTCAGGCCTGGCTCACCTGGCTCCATTATCAATACGTGGCCTTTGGGGACTCCCTTGGTCTACCTGGGGCCAGTGTGCGCTTGGCAATGGCCGTGAAGCTGGCCAGCAGAGGGCCGGTGCCCAAAAGAAGTCTAGTTTAAGATGAGGCCTCCTGCCGTGGCTGGAAATGGAACGCAGACTTGCGGTGGTCTCGTGCTTGGCCTGAAGTGTGTCTTCCCTCCCAGTGAAGACCCAGGCTGCCCAGCCAGGAGGAGAGGTTGGCACCCAGGTTCCGTTACATCCCGGTACCACACAGCCCTCAGGGGCAGGGTCTGGATTCACAGCCGGGCACCTGATCCAGCGTGGCCCAGGGCATGGTGGTGTGTCCCGAGAGGCCTCGAGTGTGCGCGTCCGCCTGTGCCGGGAGCCCCATGACGGAGGCACAGGTCCCTGCTGCAAGGAGGGACGCTCCCTCTGCCGCTGTGACCAGCCCTGGACCTCAGCTCATCTGACAAAGGAACTCTTGTTTCCCTCCAAACACATTTCTGGCATGTTTTTGGTCTCACTGGACATTTGTCGACCATCAGCTGCCGAACATTCTGCTGCTTCTATTATTTCAGAACTAATTTAAGGATTAAAATATAATTCTCCCAATTACTGTGCAAAGCCCGGGCAAAGAGATAAACGGGTGGGTGCTCTTGTCTGCGGCCAACCGCACAGCCCTGGGCAGCTGCAGGCACCCAGAGGGCCAGTGTGGGGTCTCCCTGCCCTTCCAGGGCACAGGGTGGGGCTGGGCGCCCGAGAGTGACCTTCAGGGGCAGCCCAGTGCTGGGACTCGCCCTTGACTCGTGCGCCCGGGCGGTGCAGGCACCGTCTCCAGACGTCAACTTCACTGACGGTGCTCTGCAGGCCGGCTCTGCCAGGGTGCAGGGATGAGCCTGTGAACTGTGAAAGATTCTGTCCGCAGGGAGCCCTGTGGCTGGCCTGGCATTCTTGGATGGAGGCCAGGAGCGTCCATGCTAGACGAGCAGCAGGCATCCGGGGGGGGGGGGGGAGTTCGACACACTCAGCATCACTCCACATGGCTTTAATTAGCTTCCTGCACAGGCCTCGGGGTCCAGAGGATGAGGTTGGACACCGGCCGGCGGCCCACCCATCCATCCATCCAGTACCTGACTTCAGGGAAGGGGCTGGCCGGGAGGGGACGAGGAGGGCTTGGATGGGCAAGAGTTGATGCCCCACACCCTCTGGCCCAGCACCCCACCTCCCGGCCCCGCGTCGTCACCGGCCGGTGATCTCATCTCTTCCTCAGCTGTAAATATCACCCAACACTCACGACTCCCAAATGTGTCCTCCAGCCGGGCCCCTCTCTTGAGCTCAGCCTGCACAGCCCACAGACGCCCCCGCCCAGATGTCTCCTGGGCCCCGACCAGGCGGCCGCTCCTTCTGGCTCCCCCACCCCGGGGACGGGCGCCCCATGCCTTGCTGCTCAGGGCAGACGCTGGGAGCCCCGCCTGCCGCCTCCACTCCATTCTGTGGAGTCCAACTCAAAACACAGCCCCTACCTTCTGGATCCTCCCACCCCCTCCTCAGGCCTGGCCAGGAGGTGGCTGTGTCCCCCAGGCCCTACCAGCAGGTATATGCAGCCACTAGAGGGACCTTCTCAGGAAAGCAGACCTCAGGACAAAGTCCCGAAGGCCTGCACCATGCACCCCAAGTCCCCTGGGCACCCTGCTTCACTCTTAGCAGCTTACTTCTCCTGGCAGGCCTGCAAGCCCAAGGTCCTTACTCCCTGGCATGGGTGCAGAGCCCGGGGGTCAGGCCAGCATCTCTGACAGCAGAAGAAGGGTTAGGGTCCATGTGGGCAAGGCCCTGGCCAGCTGGGGCTATTGGCTTGGTCACAGCTCTCCGCCAGCCCTGCAGCCTCTGAAACCCCACAGTGGGTGGGCTGCCAGCCTGCCTGAAGGCCAGCTGTCAGTGGCAGGCCCAGAAAGCAGCTTGAGGCCACACAGGTCAATGGGAACTGGGCTCAACATAGCTAGTGAGGTCCCCGTGCTAGGAGGCGTGCACGCAGAGGCGGGACCTGATCTCTTTTTGAAAGCCACCAAAGGTGCCAACATCTGCCCAGGTGGCTAGATCAGATGGGTTTCTTTGCAAATGGGAGGTTTCCTGGCCCAACTCACACGTGAGGGCCCAGCCTCAGCTCAGAGCCCTGCACCTGCCCTGGACCTAAAAATCAGCAGTCGTCTAGTCCAAGGCAGGGGCTGCTTGGGAGAAAAGTGGACAAGGAAACGCCTGCCTGGACTCTCTCTGTCCACCATGAGAGGGCAGGAGATCCCAGGCGCGCCAGGGTGGGGCTCAAGACATAGGGCGGACACTCCAACATCTCAGCCTCGGGCATCCACAGAGCTGTCTCTCAGGGGCCTCCTATAGAGAGCAATGGGGTCTCCTGGGGCAGGGAGGGCTGTGGTGGAGCCTTGGGCAGTGGGCCATCTGTGTATGGCCCGCTTGAGCTGCCCCGGGGCAAGCAAAGTTGCCAGGTTCGGGTGCACCAGTATCCACTGTGCGGGTGGGGGTGTGGGCCGCCACACGGGGGTGGGCAGTACCAGCGGACACCGGCATGAGGGTCTCCTGGACCCTGCTGAGAAAGAGGAAGGGCCACCCAAGACCACAGCGTCCTGAAAATGCCCCAGGCCCCTCACCTTGGGCTGCGGCCCCGGCACGGAGGAGCTGCAGGGGAAGCTGGGGCTGTGGTTGCTGCGCACAATTCCCCCACCCTCTCCTCCTCGCCTCCACGGCCATCTGGCGCCACCAGCAACGCTCCCCCACTCCTTCTCAAAGCCGCTGTGTTCCCCTCTCCGTCCCAGCCGCCTGCGGGAGAGGGGCTTCCTTATGAGGCTGAGTGTGGTGGCCACGCAGCCCCTTCTCTTCCCTGTTGCCCTCCCTGGCCAGGCCTTTGGGAAACGTGAATGTGCCTATTTTTGTTTGGCTGTGGGTGCCGTTTTGAAGCACATGTGTGTGTGCACGTGTGTGCACGTGTGGCCTGCCCTGTTGAGTGTGTCCTGTGCACACGTGTGTCACGGGCATGCAGATCTCCGGGAACCTGCTTCCAGGCCAGGGTGTGGTGTAACAGCACAGGCACGTGCTGTGGCCTTGGCGGTGGGACGAGGCTGTGGCCCTGCCGACTGTCCCCTTGCTGCCCACCCCAGCAGCGGGAGCACAGTCTTCCTCTCCCAGCCTGTGCTGGGGGCCACCCCAAGCCCGGCCTGTAGGTCCCCAAAGCAGCCTGTCCAGACCTGTGGGCCTGGCACATTGTCAGCCCAGCTTTCAGGGGAGCCTGTTGTGCTTGGGCAAGTTCAGGGGCACACCGAGTCGTACAGGTGTCTGAGCTGTCTCAGTCCAGTCAGCGCCACCTACATAGCTGGGCAACTCTGCTTCCTCTTGGGGGCCCTGGTGGAGGTGCTGGACCTAGGCCCACCGCCTCTTACCACCCGGTGAGGCTTATACCCACCCAAGAAGCCTCCATTTAAGAAAAGAGCTCTTTATTCCACGTCGTCCGATATTTTTACACAAGTAAAATAAAATGCATATCTCTATATACCGCGATCCGGGCGGGAGGAGGCGTTCTGGAACAAACGCTGCCCCAAACCCTGTAAACATGATGGGGTGGAGATGGGGGTGGGCTGTGGGGAGGCTTCCGTCGGGGAGGGCCTGGCCTGCCCCGTGGGGCCGGTCCCTGGCGCTGGCTGGCGGCATGGCGGGAGCCCCTATGTACACACACCGGCTGCTGAGCGGCTCTGGGGTCTGGCAGCTGGTCAACAGGGCCCGAGCACTGTCCACAGCACCAGAGCAAGGGCCAGGGGCACGAGGCTGCAAGCCAGGGCTGGCAGGGCACCCGAGCCCTCCGCGTCACCAGCCCCGCTGCCCCCGCTGCCTGGCTGGCCCAGACGGCACTGGCTGCGGGTGCGGTTCTTGCGGGAACAGCCCGGCCTCCGGCGTGGGCCAGTCGTGGGGATCCCTGGAGGCTCAGAGCCCTCGGGGCGCAACACAGTCAGCGGGGGCTCTGCAGAGCTAGGCAGGGTCCCAAAGGGGGAGTCGTTGATGTGACGTGGGCCCGAGCCATTGCCGGGCGGGCCGTCACCAGGCGGCACGCGCCCCTTGAGTGCGTTGCCAGCCGAGGCTGGTCTCCCCGGCTCGAGCACAGAGGCCTTGTCCGCAGCGTCCGGCTGGCAGCACTTGGGCAGCCCCAGCATCTCCTCGTCGGGGGCCCCGCCCATCCGGATGGGATGGAAGGGCCCAGCAGCCACGGCACAGCCCTCCAGGTCATTGACAGCCAGGCGCTTGAGGTCGCGGCCGGCCAGGTGCAGGGGCAGGCTGCAGGGCACCTCAGAGGAGGAGCCCCGGAACTTCTGCAGCCAGGCCCAGAGCGGGCGTGCCTGGCAGTCGCACACCCAGGGGTTGTCGTTGAGTCGCAAGTACTGCAGGGCGCGCAGAGGTGCCAGGGCCTCGGCAGGCAGCATCGAGAGGTTGTTGGCAAACAGGTAGAGTGTCATGAGGCGGCCCAGGTCGCGGAAGGCGTGGGGGTGCACACGGGCCACACGGTTCTGGTGCAAGAGGAGGCGGTCGAGGCTGTGCAGGCCGCGGAAAGCACGCTCGGGCACGCTGGGGATGCGGTTGCCGTGCAGAAAGAGGTGTGTGAGGTTGCCCAGGTCACGGAAGGCGTCGCCGGGCAGTGCCTGCAGCCTGTTGTCTTGCAGGTAGAGGTACTGCAGGGCGGCCAGGCCACGGAACAGGCCGGGGCCCAGTTCCTGCAGGCCGCAGCGGTCCAGGTGCAGCGTGTGCAGGCGGCTCAGGCCTTGGAAGGTGGCTGGGTCCACGGCATGGAGCTGTGCGTTGTCGCTGAGGTCCAACTGCTCGAGGAGGGCCAGGCCGGCGAAGGCCATGGCGTCGATGCGGGCCAGGGCGTTGGAGTGCAGCCACAGGATGGTGAGATTGCGGCAGGCATGGAAGCTGGCGGCTGGCAGGTGGGAGATGCGGTTGCCGTGCAGGAAGATGCGCTGGCTGGTGGCTGGGATGCCAGCGGGCACGGCCTGCAGGCCCTGCTGGGGGCAGCTGGTGGTCACCTTGGGCTCATTGTAGCACACACAGGCGCCAGGGCACGGCGCTGCCACCTGCCAGGCCTGCAGCCACAGCACCCATGCCAGCAGCCCGCTCCCTGTGGGCAGAGGAAAGGGTGGTTAGCAGGGAGAGGTCTGTGCTGGAGCCAGGCCGGCTCGCTCCACTCTGGGAAGCCAAGTCTAGAGTCCTATGCCACCCCTCCTGAACTCACACAAGGCAGCTGACATGCCTGCTCCCCTGTGCCCACCAAGGTTGGCCTGCTGGTCACCCGTGGGAACACCATTCAAGGCCTCAGGCTAGCTGCTCTTATCTGCAGATATCTTCTGGGGACTCCAGAAACCAGAGTCCCCAAGGCCCTGGCCTTGGAAGGGGGTGCTGCTATGCGCAATCGGCAGTCCTGGGGACCAGACAGGCCGAGCCCACAGACTGTCGGGAGTGGGGCTCAGGCAGAGGAGCACCCTTCCTTTCTGCAGCAGCCCCTCCTCCTGGGAGCAGACCTCTGTGCTCTGCTAGGGGCCCTGCAGCTCTTGATAACTCCTAGCAACTGGGATTCTGGGGAGCCCCTCAAGCCATAGTGGGGAGCACACAATGAGGAGACTGGCCCCAGGGCTCCCCGCCTGCCTGCCAGGGTTCTGGGGTGATTCCCCCACTAGTGTCTCTGCTATCAGCGGAACAATAGCCTGGGTGTGGGGAGGGGAGCGCAGCCTGCCCCGCACCCAGGCAGGCTGTTCCACCTCCATACACCCTCCCTTTTGAGCACTTCCTGGCTTGGCCAGCACACCTCCCAGCTTCCCCACTGGCCTCATTTTTCCACTTGACCCCCCCACAGGGGAGGAGTTCACTCCCCCAGCCAGTCTCGCAGAGCCCAGCTGCCCTCAGCCCTCCTTAATGGGCACCGCCCAGTGTGCCAGCCCCATGCCTCACCCCTTCCCCCCTGGCTGACCTACTACGCCAGCAGCAGAAGCGCTCTGGGGCTGGGTGCAGCATCCAGACCTGGCCTGGCCAGGGCCCCCAGTACTATGTGCCATCAGAGCCCCTCCTAGAATGCTGAAGGCTCTTTCCGCCTTCAGGAGAGTCTATTAAAATGTGAATCCCCTTGGGAGGGTTATGGCTTATCAGCTAACACTTGAGTTATCAGCTAACACCTTAGTTGACAGCTAACACCTGCATTGACAGCTAACACCTTCCTTGGCAGCTGGCTAAGGGCAGGATTCTGCAGACAGGAGGCCAGGCAAAGTACTGGGGTTGGAGCAGAGGGGGAGGAGGGAGAGGACCACAGACCAGCTTCCCACCTCCCACTGTGACCCTCAGCCTTCTCTCATCCTGCGCCAGACCCCCTGCCAAAGGGCTCAAGTGCTCTAAACCAGAGAGAGCCCCAGGAAGCCAGAACATGAAACCAGCACCAGGCATGTCCCTAGGTCCCAGGAACCCCTCCCCCCAGCCCAGTTCTGCCTTGCAGGGCTTGAGGCCATTTGTTGGCTGCCAGAGAGATGGCGCTCCAGGACAGGGGTCCAGCAGGGCAAGCCCAGACCAGGAGCCCCCAAGCCCTGGGCTCCCCTCTCAGGGCTGGAGGTGCAAGAGAGGTGCTGTGTCCTGACGCTCTATTTGAACTGCTGACATCCCCACTTTCTTCTGACGCGTCCTCCCTGGGCCCTGTGGGCTCCTCAGAGTTAAACCTGCTGTCACAGGAGGTCACGTGCTGCGGAAGCGGCGCCTCCGAGCCAGGGGCTTGGAAGACCACCAGCCTGGCACCGTGGCCGTCCTCGGTGCCCAGCCTCACCAGCCACACATGGCACAGACCTGCACACCGCTCCCATGCTGCCCAGCCCACTTGGTACCACACACACCCCATCACCGTGGAGCCAGGCCACGCTGCGTCCCGCCCTGCGGCCCCTGCGCCCAATTGTGGTCCAGGAACTCGGCTGGTGCAGGTGCCCTTGCCGGCTCAGGCAACTGGGGGAGCAGCCACCGGCAGCCTTGCCAGCCGCAGGTATCGGGCATAGACATGGCTCCGTTGTTGCAGAGACAAGTGCTTTTTGGAAACCCAACTTCTGAGAGCCTGCGCTGCCGTCAGCGCGAGGCCCGGGTGGGCTCTCTTCTGCTGCGGCCACAGTAATTGGCTCCAGCCCGGCCCCCCTTGGGGCCTGCCCACTGGTCTCCATAGCAACCCCTCCGCTGAGCAAGCATGAGAGGGCATCTTTATACGATAATCAAAACCAACTTTGCAGCTTGGGGCCTGGGGAGCATGGGAGCCCCAGCAAGACACTGGGAGGACATCCCCGACTCCCCCACCCCAGGGCCGCCCGCCTGACCTCTCCTTGCCCTCTACCTTGGAGGTAGCCCCTCCCCCTCCCCCAAAGGTGTCTCTGGCCCATCCCCATGGCCAGGGTCCCTGGCTCTGCACCCCCTAAGCCATCAGGCTTCTGGCCTCCAGGTCTGGTTGCTTCCTCTCCCCTGATTCTCACCGGAAGCTCTGTCCTCCTCCGGGAGCCCAGCCAGGCAGTCCCTGCCTCCGCTCTCACTTGGGTCCCAGCTCTCAGCTATCACCCAGTGTGTGCACCATGGGGGAAAACAGCTCTGCATGGCCAGGTCTCAGCCTGCCCCAGGGTACGCACAATGGGGGCCTCCCTGCGCCCCACCCCAGGCCAGACTGTGGGATGGGGGGTCTCTTCATTGATGATTCCGAAGGCAGGAGACCCTGGGCATGAGGTCCCCGGCTGGGAGGGGAAGAGCCACCCTGCTCAGAAGGCCCTGAGATGTCGCCGGGAGGGCAGTGACCAGATACCAGCCCAGGGTCCCTGCAGGGGAGCCCGAAGGGGCAGGAGGTGCACTGGAATACAGACACCATTCACGCGGCAGCACTAGGTCTCCTACCAAAGGACCCAAGTTCACCTGCAATGCAGGACGGGGGCTGGAGGGAGCGGTGGAGGAGGAGAGGGGGAAGGGAACCAGGAGAGTGGGGGAGGGGAAGAGGATGGAAGAGGGGAGAGAGAAGGGGGAGGGACAGAGGGAGGGAGAAGGGTGGGCGCCTGTGAAGGTTGAGGGGGTGAGGTTTCTGGGAGCTTACCCGCCGCAGCAGGCTGCAGGAGCCCGCGGGCAGGAGCTGCTGAGGTCAGCAGTTCACCTCAGCAGCCCCGCGAAGCTGCTGGATTGCCATCAGGGTTTCCCAGTGCCCCCCCCCCCGCCCCATGCCTCCCCTCCTGCCTGAGACATCTCTGTCCCCACCTGACAAGCCAGGAGCCAGGTCAAGTCTGGACAGCCTTGCAGGCCCCGGACAAAGACTTGCATCCATCTGCCCGTGCAGCGCCCTCGGTCTCCAATCCTCCCCAAAGCAGAAACCCTCACCCCATCCGATCTTGGGGGTCTGACAGGCTAGTCTAAGAAGATAGGAGTCTGCACTACGACAGAATCAGTTTTCTACCTGATGTGGTAGTGCACACCTGAAATCCCAACAGTTGGGAGGCTAAGGCAATAGGATAGCAGGTTCGAGGCCAGCCTCAGCAATATATTCACAAAACAAAAGAATAAAAGAAGGGCTGGAGGTGTAGCTCAGAGGTAGAATGATCCTGGATTCAATCCCCGGTACCAAAAAAAAAAAAAAAAAAAATCTGTTTTCTGATCAATATTAGCCTGTTTTTCGTTGTTACAATTTTTGGTGGTACTGGGAATGAAACCCAGGGGCATTTTACTTCCAAGATATACCTCCTGCTCTATTTTTTTATTCTTTATTTTGAAACAGGATCTCACTAAATTGCAGAGGGCCTCACTAAGTAGCTGAGGCTGGCACGAACCTGTGATCCTCCTGTCTCAGCCTCCTGAGTACTGGGATTACAAGGGTGCGCCACCACGCCCAGCCTTCAGTCTATTTTATAGGTCAGGAATCCCTGCCCTTCTCCCATCCTGAGACCACTCAGGAGGAAGGACCAGCAATGCTGGGAGGAGCCCCCAGCCCACGGGCAAGGCACTGCCCGTCCTTCCTCTGCCTCAGCGAAGCCTCGCGCTGGCGCTGGGGACTGCGAGAGTGCAGGGGCCAGGCTGCTAGGCAGAAGATGCTGGGGCACGCAGCTCTCTCTCGTGCCATTGGTGGCCGGAAGGTGGCAGCTCAACAGAGGTACTGAGCTGCCCCATACCCTGGGGGGTCAGAAGGCTGCAGAGGGGCTGGGACACTGGTCAGCTGGAGATCCTCTGATCTGACAATGTCCCTGTGAAGTGGCCACGTCACAGATCACAGCTACAAGGCAGAACAGCTCAGCAGAGTCCGCAAATAGCTCTGGGCGGGGGTGGAGGGGCCGGTGTCATCCTCACACTGCCGAGGGTCGGGGCGCCCCTCACTGTGCCAGCCCCATCGCTGACTCACCACCCCCACTGGCCATCTGTCCCTCAGCCTCACCCGCTCTTCACACGCACGGCCCACCCTCTCTCCGTCCTTGTGAGGACGAGAAGGGGCGGCTGCAATACTGGTGGTGCTTCCGGTGCCCTTCTGGGGCCCAAGTGCTGGGGACAGGAGGGTGGCAGCCTTCCGGTGGGGTCGGCTCACCCTGGGAGTGGCCACCAGTCCCTGTTGCCCTGGGCCCCTCCAGGCCTGTTCAATATTGGTCCTGGCTGTGGGTCGGGGCGGGCAGGCCAGGTTAATAATGAGCAAAGTCACCCATCAGGTCAGGAGGGCACCGGTTCCAAGATGAGGGGCTCCAGGGGAAACTGAGGCCAGAATGAGCAGAGGCCGTCCTGAATCATATTGCTGGGATGTACCTTCTCCTTCTCTGGGTATTCCCTCTGCCCCTCGGCCCAGGCCAGACCCCACCCAGCTTCTCTCAGGCTTGATGCCTGGCTTGTCTGAGACAGTAGGTGCTGACAGACTTGAGCTGGGGCTGGGCCCCTCTGTCCACTGACATCTCCTAAGGTTAAGACTCCTTCCTGACTTATCTTAGAGAAGAGGAAAAACAAGGTCTGCTGGGTGTGGGGGAGGGACCACTTGTTCACAGCTCTGGGGCTAGTAGGACCCCCACCCTGACTCCTACCCAGGAACCAAGCTAAGTGACCATCCACGCCCCCCCCCCCCCAGAAAGTATCCAAGTAGGGAGAGGTGGCACAGGCCTGTAGTTCCAGTACTTGGGAGGCTGAGATAGGAGGATCACAGGTTCCAGGCTGGCCTCAGCAAATTGGCGAGAACTTTTATTTTTTTGGTGGTACTGGGGTGGAACCCAGAGGCTTTCTATCTCCGGATTATACTCCCAGGCCTTTTTTTTTTTTTTTTTTTTAAATTTTACTTGGAAACAGGGTCTCACTAAGTGGCTGAAAGCCTCACTAAGTAGTTGAGGCTGGCTTCGAACCCATGAGATCCTCCTGTCTCAGCCTCCCAAGCGCAGGGACTACAAGCGTGCGCCACCACGCCCGGCTCTGGCGAGACCGTTTCAAAATAAGAACTAAGCTGGGCGTGGTGGCGCAGGCTTGTAATCCCAGCATTCGGGAGGCCGAGACAGAGGATCGCGGTTCGCGGACAGCCTCAGCTACTTAGTGAGGCCCTCTGCAACTCAGTGAGACCCGGTTTCAGAACAAGGAATAAAAAATAGGGCAGGGGGTGTAGCTCGGAGGTAGAATGCCCCTGGGTTCCATCCCAAGTACCGAAAAAAATAAAATAAAATAAGAAATAAAAAGGGATGGAGGTAGAATGCCTCAGTTCCACAAAACAAAACAAACAGCAGCAACAACAAAAACAGACAAAACACACAAAAAAGGAAAGAAAAGCCAGGTGTGGGGGCGCACGCTTGTAATCCTGGTGCTTGAGGGGCTGAGACAGGAGGATCACAGGTTCACAGCCAGCCTCAGCTACTTAGTGAGGCTTTCTGCGGCTTAGTGAGACCCTGTTTCAAAATAAATAATAAAATAGGGCTGGGGGTGTAGCTTGAAGGTAGTAGGCTCCGGGGTTCAATCCCTAGTAGCACAAAAAAAAAAAAAAAAAAAAGGAAAGAAAGAAAAACAATAAAGTTTCTAGCTCTGCTCTCACAGCACGCTGAAGGGCCGCCTGGCACCCTGAGCCGGTTTCACGGTGAGGACAGGAGGATGCTGCAGGAGGTCCCTGGGAGGGCTTTGCTGACCACTGTAGCTGGTAGACCTGGCTGACCGCAGGTGCCACAGAGGCTGAGTTGGCCTCAGACAGCGTGCGGATGTGGGGGAAGACCCCAGGAGCCCACTGCCAGCTTGGGGTCCAGGATCCCTCTGGTGGCAGGGTCCGCAACCCGGAGCCCCAGAATCTCATGCTGTCCAGCCACCCTTCCGCCCTCTGGCCTCCACACGTGGCCTTGCACTGGGGCCACGATGCCAGATGGTGGAAGCTCTGTGTGGCAGAAGCCCCATCCAGCCCCACAGCACAGGCAGCGCAGGCTGTCTGGCCCAGGGACCGGTCAGTGTCCCTTCCCTCAGGTGACTGGTGCCCATTACCAGCCTCCATCAGATGGCAATAAACACCCGCTGCCTAATCACCTGTAGAATTCTGTCCCCAAGACAGCTTGCTGCCGTCCTGCCATTAATTCAATTCTGCGTCCAGAGTGGGCTGCAGCCCCCAAGGGAACCAATGAGAGCCAGCCAGTGGCCTGCGTGTCCCTGTGCTGGTGGGTCTCACGAAGGGGACTGACCCCCCCTGCCACAGCCAGGCTCATCAGTGCCCCGCCTGCCACCCACCCACCTGCACATCCTGACCATGCCCAGCATGGGCGCCCAGCCTGGCAGGGCGGCAGGGCTGCACTGTGACCCCTGGTGCTGCCCTCCCCACCTACCCCTGAGGCCCTGGATCGGTTGGTTGCTCATGCAGAGCTACCAAAGGCTTGCGAAGCCCAGAGCATCGGCCTCTGGAGTGGTATAGAAGTGCACAACTGGGTGTATACTGACAGGAGCACATATTCCAGAACACACAGTAGGGCTGCAAGAGGGTACACTGAAGCTGGGCGTGGTGGCACATGCTTATGATCCCAGTACTTGAGAGGCTGACATCGGAGGATTGCAGGTTTGAGGATAGTCTTAGCAACTAGTGAGACCCTGCTCATCAACCTAGTAAGACCCTGCTTCAAAATCAAAATAAAACATGGCTGGGTGTGTAGAATGTCTCTGGACTCAATTCCCAGTATCACAAAAAAGAAGAAGAAGAAGAAGGAGGAGGAGGGGGGGTATACTGAGCTAGGTAATGTGATGCAAGCCTGTAATCCCAGTATTCGGAAGGCTGAGACAGGAGTATGGCGGGCTTGTAGTCAGCCTTAACAATTTATCAAGAGCCCCCAAAACTAAGTGAGACCCTGTCTCAAAATAAGAAATAAGATTGGGTTAAGAGGCCAATGCCCCTGGGTTTAACACCCAGTGCCCTTCCCCTCAAAGAAGAAAGAAGCATGGCCCCACAGTGTAATCCCAGACAGGCTGAAGCTAGAGGGTAACAGGTTCAAGGCCAGCCTCAGCAACGTCGCAGGACCCAGTTTCAAAATTAAAAAAAATAAAATAGAGCTGAAGGTATAGCTTGGACATCCTTGGGTCCAACCCCTAAGATTACACATATACAGTGAAAGAGTGCATACTGGGGAGCACACACTAGGTGCGGACGCTGGGCACATGCAGTAGGAACATGTCATTAGCGGAAGCAGTATGCGCAGCGGGGCCGATGCCGGAGTGCAGGCGGCACCCACTCTACTCTCCATCCTAGACCAGGGCCTGGGCCACCAGGTCTGGCAGGACCAGAGAGGGTCACTACAGGCTTGCAGAAGGGGAAGCTGGCGGAGGATCGGCTCTCACCAGAGGGAGGACGTGGGCAGGCACCTCTCCGTGTTTTGTGCACCCTAGGCACTTGTAAAACATGACCAAGCTGGCAGATGGTTGGCCTGTGCCCAGGCAGAATCTACCCTGCTGCAAAGACACCTGCAGGTCTCGAGGGCCCACCGCTTCCTCTCTGGGATTAGCTCATCCTGGCCCTGCACCTGAGCTACCCCAGTATGGCCAGCCTCCCACTGCCTCCTGACCAGGGGCTGCTCAGGCCTCCCAGGGGCCTTTCACACTGCACATGCCCGGCAGGAAAGGGGTGCGGGGGTGGAGTGGGGGAGGGATCCAAGAGGCGAGGTGAGATGCTCCCTCTGGCGTCATCCCTGGCAAGGTCAGAGCACGAGTCCAGAGACCAGGGGAAGCCCTCGACAGAGACCAGGGCCTCCTCACCTCCATTTTTTTTCTTTTTTTTTGGTGGTTCTGGGGTTCCTGGAGGCCCTTCTACCTCTGGGATACACTCCCAGACCTATTTTATATATTTTTTAAATTTGGAAACAGGGTCTCTTAAGCCAGCAAGGCTGGCTCCGAACCAGCACGATCCTCCTGTCTCCACCTCCCAAGCGTGGGGATTACAAGCGTGCGCCACCACGCCCGGCCGCGTCACCTCCTTTTCTATAAGCTCTCAGCAACCTGCCCATGCGCTGGCTGCTGCTATTGCAAATAACACGTTACTGGCCTGCAGCCATACCTGTGTGTTCATGCGTTGCCTGCAGCGTCAACAGACTCAAGTCATTGCCACACACAGTGCGGCCCACAACACTGGCGTGATCTAGCGCTAGGCCCGTTACACAGCAGCGTGCTGACCTGGTTGGTGACTGTGCACCCACCAGCAGAAAACTCCCAACCTCCCACCTGACGAAGGGAACCAAGGGTCAGAGAAGACCACTGTCCTGCTAAGGCCTCCACTGTGGTGCAGCGTCAGCCGCCAGGACACCTGGGCAAGGTCAGCATCTGACGGGGCTGGAATGAAAGGGTCATGGTAGAGGACTGAACACTCGAACCCTGGGCAAGCCATTGATGAGCAATTATTTTGCTGAAGAGGCTGTCAGAAGGCTTGCGATCAAACATGTGTAAGAGATGAACAACTTAAAAATTCAAAGAGAACACAATTGGCTGTGAGGAGAGGTTGGACAGCCAACCCCAGGCGCTGGGGGAAGGTGCCAAGCAACAGGGTCCTCACTTGGGAGGGAAGGTGTGTTCTGGGTGGGCAGTGGGTCAGCCAGGGTGAGGGCCTCTGGGGCCACCATCCCTCCACACCAATCCAACAGGATCCTGCTAGGCTTATGTGGTATCTCTGTACCCTGATCCAGGGGCCCTGCCAGCTCACATCAAGGACACTTGGTGACCCACTGACATCAAGCTGAGTCCTTCCCTGGGAAAGTCCTGGAAGGAGGGAGATTCCAGCCTTTACTAGTAGGATATTTATAGATAAGAACAAAGAAATATTCAAGACAAGAGGACTCAAGCCAGGCATGGTGGTGCACACTTGTAATCCCAGCATCAGGAGCCTGAGACAGGAGGATCCAGGTTCACGACCAGGCTCAGCTACTTAGTGAGGCCCTTTGCAACTCAGTGAGACCCTGTTTCAAAATAAAGAATTAAAAAAAAATGGGCTGGGGGTGTAGATTAGAGGTAGAATGCCCCTGGGTTCTATTCCCAGTATGGCAAAAGAAAAAAAAAAAGAAAAAAAGAAAAAAAGAAAAAAGAAAAAAGGACTCAGTCCAGGAAAAGACAGAACGTCTCCTTACAACTGGGTCCTCCCGGATGATAATGATGGTGATGATGAAGATGGTGGTGATGATGAAGATAATGGTGATCATCATGATGATGGTGATGAAGATGGTGATGGTGGTGGTGATGAGATCATAACGGTGGTGATGAAGATGAAGATGGTGGTGGTGATGATGATCATGATGAAGATGGTCATCAAGATGGTGATGGTGTCATGATGGTGATGAAGATGAGGTGGTGGTGGTGGTGATGATGACTGTAGTACTGGTGATTACGGCCTCAGGCCCTGCCACTCATGTAGACCTATGAAAGGAGAGTGAGCTGTGGAGATGTCTTTTATCTTGTCTTTAATAACATCATTATCGTCAGCATCACCATCACCACCACTTTCATCATCACAGTGTGTCAGTGAACTTTCTGTCATTGTGACAAAGTTGTGAGATAATCCAATTGTAAGGAGGAAAGGTTTATTTTGGCTCATGGCATCAGAGGTTTCAGTTAATGGTCTGCTGGCCCCCAGGATCCTGTGGTGAGGCAGAATATCATGGTGGGCATTGATGGCGGAGGAAGCTGCTCACCTGACGGTAGCCAGAAAGTAACGTGAGAGAGAAAGAGGAGAGACTGGGGTCCCAGTACCCTCTTCAAGGCCATGCCTTCAATAGCCTAACTTCCTTTCACCACCTGCCAATAGTGCCACAGGCTGGAAACCAAGCCTTCAGCACATGGTCTTTGGGGGATATTCAAGATCAATCACCATCACCATCACTATTATCACCAAAATCACAATCACCATTGTCATTATCTCCATCATCATCTTGATCACCATCACAATCATCATCACCATTGATATCATCATCATCACCACCACCACCACTAGCAGGATTGTGGTCATCACCATCACCTTCATCACATCACCATGGTCATGACCATCACCATCTTCATCACGACCATCATAACTATTCCATCACCATCTTCATCATGATCTTCATCACATCACCACGGTCATGACCATCACCATCTTCATCATGATCTTCATCACCATCACCATGGTCATGACCATCACCATCTTCATCTTCATCACAACCATCATAACTATTTCGTCACCATCATGATCATCACTATTACCATCATTGCCACCATCCCATGATCATCACCGTCACCTTCATCACATCACCATGATCATGACCATCCCCATCTTCATCACAACCATCATAACTATTCCATCACTATCACATCTTCATCTTCATCATGATCATCATTGCCATGATCATGACCATCCCCATCTTCATCATGATCATGACCATCAACATCTTCATCACGACCATCATAACTATTCCATCACCATCACCATCTTCATCATCATCATCATCGCCATAATCATGACCATCCCCATCTTCATCATGACCATCACCATCACCATGATGACCATCCCCATCTTCATCACGACCATCATAACTATTCCATCACCATCCCCATCTTCATCATCATCATCATCGCCATGATCATGACCATCCCCATCTTCATCATGATCATGACCATCCCCATCATTGCCACCATCCCATTCTAGCATCAGAGCCTGGAGGCCACACAGGAGCATACCTCCTCTGGAGGCACCAACTGTCACACTCATAGCTTCACACAGAGCCCAGTGGCAGGGCAGGAGAGGGTAAAGGAAGGAAAGTGGGGGATGGAGGCTCTGGCCATTGTGCAGGTGTTTCTTGTTGCTGAGGGTTTCATGACATTTCTACAGAGCACCCTCCATGGCACAGCGAGGGGGTTCCCATCCCCTACTCCTCAGAGAAGAGCCCTAGGGCATGGAAAGGCTAAAAGCAGGGCACCAGTGAAGCCGGGGGAAGGCACACAGTCTGGGCCTTATGACCCCCCATCCAGATGACCAGAGCCCAGGGACACCCAGCAGGACAAGGCACACAATCTGGGCTTGAGGACCATCTCCCCATCCAGGTGACTAGAGCCCCAGGGACCACAGAGTTTGGAGGGAAAGCCACTCTGGACTCCCTGACATCTCACCCAGAACCTTATCCTTGACCCAGGCCTCCTTCCCTGGGCTGGCTGAGGGTGGGCTCTGGGAAGATTCTACAGCCTCGGGCTCAGATGTAGCTACTGTACCCCATCTCAGAGTAGCTGGAGAAGCTGTCGACCCTGCTGAGTCTGTCACCATGCCAGCAACATGAGGGTGACATGGGCTGCCATCCCACCACTGGCGCCTCAGAGATGCTTCTGGAATCCCTGGGCCTGGAGCCAAGACCAGCAGAGGCAGCCTCCAGTTATGCAGTGGGCGCTGCTTTGTGCCTGGGTTGGACAAGGGACCCTACTGATCTCAGCCTTAGCAGAGAAAGGAGGCTGGTGGGCAGGTCTGGAGCCCAGCACAGCCGCTTGCATTGCGAGACCCCTCCACCCCCATGAACGTCCAGGTGCTGCTGCTTCTCACACAATGCTGGTGGTCCCCTCCTTGTCCTGCCCACCACTTAGAGACATGCTCATCCCCCTCCTGGGATGACGTGACATGGACAAATCCTCCAAGGGACAGGGGCTGCTTGAGAAAGAGTCTCCACCACTGGCATCTGGAGTACCCAGGGAAGCTGCTGCCAAATGGGTTGAAATCGCCAGCCGACAAGCCCCATCTCAACAGAACCCCCAACCAGCTTCCATTATAAGTGATGGGAAAACCAGCAACCACCAGGCATCTGGAAAAGGAGCCAGAGCAGACCATGAGAGAAGACAGCTGCAGCAGGGCAGAGTCAGAATCAAGAGAATGTCAGGCTTGGTGGCGCACGCCTGTAATTCCAGTACTTGGGAGACTGAGACGGGAGGATCGCAGGCTTGAGGCCAGCCCCAGCATTGAACAAGACCCTTGGCAACATAGTGAGACCGTTTCAAAATAAAACAGGGCTGGGATGTAGCTCTGAAGTAGAATGCCCCTGAGTTCAATCCTCAGCACAACAACAACCACCACCACCACCACCACCTAATTAGTATCCTCGTAGGGATAGAAGGGGATTTAAAACAAGAACAGGGTGCTATAACCAAAGAGCCACCAGAGAATGAGAAAGAGTGTCTGGAAATTAAAAATAGAATTGCTAAAATTAAAAAAAATCAATAGAAGGGGTGAAAAACAAGGTCAAGGAAATCTCCCAGAAAGAAAAACAAAAAGAGGAAGAAAAAAATGAATGAGATTCAGAAGACAAATATAGGTCAAACATCTGTCTTGGGGTAGTTCTGCAAAGAGAAAACAGAAAAATAGAGGAAAAAAGTTATCAAAGAAATAATACCAGAAAATTTCCCAGAGCTGAGGACCGAGTCTTTCACTGGAACTTCCCGGCACAATGTCAGGGCTCCGGAGTAAAGGCCTGAGACTCCAGGAGGAAAAGCTGACTAGGAACCACCAAGGTGGCCCGGCACCAGAGGACAACAGAGTGTCACGGCCTCCAGACTCATAGGGGACACTATTTTCAACATGGAATTCCAGGCCAAGCTCACCCACTGTGAACGAATCTGCACACATGGGAGGACTCAGAGTGATTCTTCACGGTGCCTGAGTGAGCCAGCCGGGGTCGTGCTGCAGCGCAAACGGAGTGTAGACCCCTAGAACACTCGCGTCCTGTGAAAGGTGGACGCCACCTTAACAGTGGCTAAGGGAAGTCCTGGGGCAGCAGGACCAGGGCCTACGCTGAGACCTCCACAGGGGAGACCCACATGACCCTGGCATGGGGAAGCAAGCCCATGAGACAGGACAAGAGAGGCACGAACAGGCAAGTCAGCTCAAGCCCCAGGAGAAGCAGGAGGCAGAGCAAGAGGGGCAGCCTCGGAAATGCAAGGTGGACACTGCCAAGCCAAGCCAGGACGGCAGAGGCTGCTCGGGGGGCGGGCAGCAGGAGAGAACACTCTCCAGGAGGGTCTTCAGAGCTGGGTGCAGGGTGCTGGGTGTGTGTTCACTGCCAGGGCTTGAACCAGGGGCTTCCTACTTCTGAGCTACACCCACAGCCCTGTTTTATTTTTTATTTTATTTTATTTTATTTTTGGTGGTACTGGGGTTCCTGGAAGCCCGTCTATCTCCGGGCTACACTCCCAGACCTATTTTATTTTTGGAAACAGGGTCTCCTAAACCAGCGCGGCTGGCTTCGAACCTGCGCGATCCTCCTGTCTCTGCCTCCCAAGCGCAGGGATTACAAGTGTGCGCCACCACGCCCGGCTTATTTTATATTTTAAAATAGAGTCAAGCCAGGCGTGGTGGTGCACGCTTGTAATCCCAGCACTTGGGTGGCTGAGACAGGAGAGTCGCACAGGTTCGAAGCCAGCCTCAGCTACTAAGTGAGGCTCTCAGCAACTTAGTGAGACCCTGTTTCCAAATAAGGTATAGAATAGGTCAGTCAGGCATGGTGGCGCACGTTTGTAATCCCAGCCTTCGGGAGGCTGAGACCTGGAGGATCGCGGTTCACGGACAGCCTCAGCTACTTAGTGAGGCCCTCTGCAACTCAGTGAGACCCGGTTTCAAAATAAAGAATAAAACATTGAGCAGGGGGTATAGCTCGGAGGGCAAATGTCCCTGGGTTCCATCCCCAGACCTGCAAAAAAAAAAATAATAAACTAATAAAATAAAATAAAAATAAAAAAATAAAAAAATAAAGTATAGAATAGGTCTGGGAGTGTAGCCTGGAGGTAGAAAGCCCCTGAGTTCCACGCCAGTACCACAAACAAACCAACAAACCAACCAACCGTCTGGCTAAGTTGCTGAGGCTGTCCTCAAACTTGCGACCTTCCTGTTACAGCCCCCCAAATACTGGGATTACAGATGTGCACCTCCACGCCTGGATTCAGCGCAGGTTTTAATCTTGTACAAGGTACCGGTGGCCTAAATTTTATTTTTTTATACTTTTATTGATGCACTGCAATTACACGCCATAGATTCAAAGTGATACATAAATAAATACATGCTCACATGGCTGGGAGTATTTCTCTCCTTATCCCACCCCAGATTTTTTTTTAAACCAGCTGTATATTTGGCACTGAAATCTTAGAAATAGAGAAATAAAAAGAAGAAAAGCTGGATGTGGTGGCACAAGCCTGTAATCCCAGTACTTGAGAGGATAAAACAGGAAGATCACAGGTTCGAGGACAGTCGCAGCAAGTACTGACTCTCATCAATATAGTGAGACTCAGTTTTAAAATAAAAAATAGGGCTGAGGGTATAGCTTGGTGGTAGACTACCCCTGGCTGCGTTCAATCCTTAGTACCTTAGAAAGGCAAGTGTACCTTCCAGAAGGAGGAGACAAAAGTGGGTTAGAAACAGCTGTCTCTAAGGCACTGGAGGAGAAGGCAGAGCTGCGTCTGCTGGCGGAGCCCCTGTGCACACGGCCCGGGCGTCTGGCGTCTGGGGCAGGGACAGGGCCCTGCTCAGCCATGGGTGGCCGAGGACACACCTGGGTCTCGAGGATGCTCCGGGCTCTTGCTCCAGCTCCGTGCTTAGGGTTTCCGTTGTCAGCAGCTCCTCCGCGCCCAGCCCTGATGTCCCTGTATGCCTGGCCTCTGGTACCCTGAGAAAGCCCGGCCCGGGCCCTGCCTGCTCCTGAGCCTCACCGCAGGCTGGCGGGGGAGGGTGGTTGAACCCCACCAGGATCACTTCCTACTGGAATCAGCTGCAGCCCCTGGGCCTCAGCCCTGGCCCCGGCTGGGTGCCAACGGGCTTCGCTGGGCTTCTGGAGAGTCCTGGTGCGTCCCTGTCACTGGGCCCGCAGTGCACACGGGCAAGGACAATGTGAATAAGTAATTGCTCCTTTATTAACAAGTGATAAATTATTCCTATATGATTGTGTGTGATAACTCTTGCTTATTTGAAATCAATTTGGGACGGAAATCGTTGGCAGCTTCTCACCTGCGCGGGTGGGAGGCCCAGGCGCCGCTGCCTCCTGGTAAAGGAGGTCAGTGTATTTCGGCTACATCCTGAGGCTGGCACGCCAGATGCTCCCAGGAAGCAGGGGAAGGGCTGGGATGCCTGGGCCAGGCGCCTCCAGCTGACTTCCTCAGCACCTTCCTGCAAGACACAGGAGGGGTCAGCGAGGCTCCCTGCGCGGCCTCTCCCAGTCCCCTCGCCCACCACAGTTCTGAAAGAGGCCACCTACTCTACTTCTGTGGCACTGAGGACGGAACCCAGAGGGGCGTTCTACCTCTGGGCAAGACCTCCAGTCCAGTCTCGCTACTTGCTGAGACCATCCTCGAACCTCTCAAGTACTGGGATTACGGTGTGTGAAGCCAGCCTGCTCTACTGGCCCAGATGACCATGGGGGAGGGGCTCACCCCAAGCAGGCCCCAGTGGTCATGGCTGGCCAACTGACTGAGCCCCTCGTGGCTCCTCTCTGCAGACGGTGCCTGGGCTGTGGGCTTTGTGAGGACCATGGCCTACGACTGGCTTGCAGGAGGCGCCTGGAAATGTTCGTGTGAATGCAATGAATGCCACACTACAGGCCAGCGGCTGTGGCTGTCTCCACAAAGAAGCCCAGCCTGGGAAGGCCTCAGCCCGCAAGCCACCGACACTGATATTCTCCATGTGTAGGCGAGGCTAAAACATCCCAGCGCCAACAGCGGTTTCTCTGGGTAGCACCCTAAGTGGATTTGCTCCTGTTATTACTGAATGTGAATTGGGGGGCGCAGACATTCAGTGGATGACCCCCAGTGTGAAGGTATCTGAGGCCGGGGTCTCTGGAGGCCATTAAGGTTAGATGAGGTCGGAGGTGGGGCCTTCATGATGGAATCAGTAGCCCAGAAGAGGAAGAGAGCCCAGAGGTCACTCCCAACTCCCTGTGTGAGCACACAGAAGGAAACTGGCCACCTGCAGGCCAGGAAGAAGGCCCTCTCCAGACCCCACCATGCTGCAGCCTCATCTCAGACTTCTGCCCTTGAGAACTGTGGGAAAATGAATGTCTGGCTTCCAACATTCAGAATGTGGCGTTTTGTTAGCACATCCCCAGGAGACGAACAGAAACTCTTTCTTAAAACTTTGGTATTAGCCAGGCGTATTGGAGCACACTTGTAAATCCTAGCATTCAGAGGTGGAGAGCGGAGGATCGTAGTTTGTGAACAGCCTCAGCTTCTTATTGAGGCCCTTCGCAACCCAGTGAGACCCTGTTTCAAAAATAAAAAAGACTGAAGAGTAGGGTGGGGGGTGCAGCTCAGAGGGTCAATGTCCCTGGGTTCCATCTCCAGTACTGCAGACAAAACAAAACAAAACAAAGCCTTGGTGTGGTCAGGCGTGGTGACACGTGCCTGCAATCCCAGTATTTGGGAGGCTGAGGCTGGAGAACTGCAGGTTTGAAACCAGTTTCAACAACATAGTGAGATTCTCAGTAACCTAGTGAGGCCGTTTCAAAACAAAAAATAAAATTGGGCTGGGGGTATAGCTTAGAGGTAAAATATCCCAAAGTTCAATCCCTAGTACCACAAACCAAAACCAAACCAAACCAAAACAAAACCCAAACACCCAAGAAAAGGACGAAATCCTTGGTGTGTTTTCCCAGTTTTCTACCTTGAACATGAACAGGGAAAATTAAAGGTGCTTATGGTCTATTGTCTGGTCCCACGCACTGGCGCTATACCAGGAGAAGGATGGTGAGCCCTGTGCTGTGGGGTCTCTGCTCAGCACCCTGCAGGCTGGGCCTTGGAGCCCTGGCTCTGCCCTGCCTCTGCTCTCCCCAGCCTCTCAGACCTCATTTCTTCCCTCTGAAAATGGAGAGCACAGGCCCCACCTCACAGGGTGCTGGAGGGCCGCAGGGCTCTCACAGAGCAGGTGCACGGTGGCTGTGAGGGAATACCTGGCCTGCCCGCCCAGGACTGGCAGCCTGCCCTGGGTTCTCTCTGGAGGAGCATCTCATCCTGCTCCTGGGTGGGTCCACTGTCCCAGTCTACAGAGGAGGAAGCTGAGCCCAGTCTCCGAGGTCAAGCTGGAGCTAGGAGGGCACTGCTGACTCTGACCCGGCCCTGACCCCAGCACGCCAACTGAGCTGCGCGGCTCCGGCCTTCTCGCCTGCCTGCCCTATTCTCTCTTCTCCCCTGAGCTCCACCCACTGTGACTCTGAAGGAGTTGGACCACTGGGGTTGGGAGCTAGCAGGCCTGCAGCCCCCTTGCTGCCCACAGCCACAGCACCAGCTGCACCCCCAGGCCCCATCGCAGCGGAGCCCCAGGACAGCATGATGAAGACAGTCACGTGGCCCGGGTCTCGGGGTCCCTGGGCAGCTCATATCCCCATGCTTACAGGGAACGGGGTGGTCAGGTGGCCACCTGGGGGGGGGGTGATGCCTTAGCTAGAAGGTACGGCCGGGGTGCTCCCATGCTGTGCCAAGGCTGGGCACACCCGAACTCCATCCCAGGCCAGGGGTGGGGATGTGGGGACCCCTGGGGCTGTGACAGAGGCCCCTGAGCAAGGCAGGCCCAGGGGTCGGGGAGGGTGCTCAAGCAGAGCAGTGCCCACCGCTGCCACACGCCTCGGGGCCAGGCCGCGGCCCTGGCAGTGTGTGAAGAATGGAGTCCATTAGGGCCACCATCTGTCTTGGCCGTGACGGGTCCTCCCGGTGACATCGGGAGCTATGTAGATGGAATATCTTTACGGGGAGAGTTTTTCTTTTGCCAATTTTCGAACAGGAAGCCAGACACTTGTCACACCTGTCCTGTGTCAGCCTCTGCCTGACATAAATTGGGGCCGAGGCAGGGAGATGAAAGACAGCCCTGACACGGCCCAGTGTGCAGGGGCTGTGTGTCAGGCCGCGGGGCACAGAGTCGCAGGCGGGCCTCCTGCTGGGGCTGGAAGCAGAGTGAGCTCCTCACCTGCCCCCCCCCAAAAACCTCCGGCCAGCCCAGGCCCCCTCCCAGGAGCCAGGCGATGTCCCACACCCTCCGCCTTCGCTCAGGGGCCTGGCAGTCAGGGCCGCTCCCACTTGGCCAGCAGCTCCAGCTGCTCTCTGCACAGACGGCCCGAGCGCCTTTGTCAGCCCACACTAGTGCTTTTCTCTCCTGGGTACCTCATGGATTTGGGGGCATCTCACTGGAACCTGGAGCCTCGCGTCCCTGCTGGGATGCGGAGCTGACCTGGGACTGACGCTAGGAGAGAATGGAGGGAGAAGCCAGTGGTTCCAGGCCTTGCCCAGGGCCCACTGTCCTCCTGCGTGGGCACCTTGGTGCCTGCCAGTGTTGGGGGGCCCTGCCACGCTGCACTTAGGACCCCTGAAGCCCTTGCTCCCAGCCAGGGGACACTGACAGCCGGCCCTGGGGGACCTGAGAGGCCAGTCTGTACCAGGCACTGGGCCACAACTCCTCGTCCCTCACTGACCCCCAGTGGGAAGGCTTTGTGCTGAGGACCAGGGGGCCTGGGAACGTCCAGGGAGACCTCAACCAGGGTGGACAAGGGAGGTGGACAGTCAGAAGAATGTGGGGGAACTTGGCAGGGTCGAGGACGGTGGGTGGGACCAGGGCCGACTCCCAGATTCTTGGGTGGGTGAAAGCTGGTGACTGTGTGCCAGCCCACAGCCTTCCCATGATAGCCACCCCGGGGGGTGGCCAGGCCCAGGGAGCAGTGTACCCCAATCCCTGCTCACTGGTCCTAGGGAATCCTGCGTCTACCCACATTTGGGAAGGGGTTAAAAGGTGCTTCTGGGGTGGTGGCCACAATGAGGATGGATGGCCCAGTGCTGCTCAGACCCTCTCCCAGGACACGGCAGCCCCTCCCATAGCACTCCAACCACTTGGGCTCAAAGGGAATGGGGGCACAAAAGCTCCCAGACATCGAAGGCAGAGTGTCCCTCTTCATCAGCACCAAGTTCCTATGGCCAGGCTCCTGCCCAGACCCCTCAGGTTCCTCCCTGGAAGTATGACACAGACCCCAGCCTCCTTGCTGGATTGCACAGCAGCTAGACCTGCCTGGAGACTGTGTAACCCCATCCTCATCCACCATGGAGACTGGGGCTCTCCACGGCCTGAACATGCACCCTTGCCCAGCGGACGGCCAGCAAGGACTCGGGAGAGGCTGGACAGAGGCGCCTCTTCTGTGTCCCGCAGTCCGGCAGAGGCTTCTGCTCCAGGGACCGTGGCGGTCACAGGTTCCTGTCCCCACTGCCTGCCTGGGATCCACCTGATTTCCCTGGGGCAGCGTGGGTCGGGGAACCTGGGGATCAGAGGAGGTCCTCGCAGGCAGGAGCTCATCTCCCACCAAGGGTCCCAAAGCCCCTTTGCCCCTTCGATCTCCACAGCGTGAAGTGTGGGAGGGTCTCAGCACAGATGCGAAGCCAGAGGCAGGATGAGCAGGAGCCGCCGCCGGTCAGGGCACTCATCCCCATCCGCGCGTGGACAGGGAGCCTGGCCTGCTGGCTCTGGAGTCCGGCTCTCAGCCGCCTTGGCTGACCTCATCTCAAGAGCCAGCTCAGGGGTGGGTGTCCCGGCGTGGCCCACACCTCAGAATGCTCTGCCTCAGTGCTCCCAGGTGGCCCTCAGTGCTCCCAGGTGGCCCTCAGGCCCCTCCCCCTGCGGGCAACCTGTACCCTGGAACAAGGGGACAGGACCTGTCCTGGAATCTGGGGGACAAGGGACCCCACTGAGGGTGGAAGAGCAATTTCCTCCCTGAGACTCTCTGACCCTGGGAACCAAGGAGCAGAAGCTTTACCTACAGGCCCAGATAGGGTGCAGGTAGGAGGGTCCTGGCTGGAAACATGATTCAGGAAACACCTTGGAGCCTAGCTGGAGGTAAGCTGGCAGGCAGGGGGCCCAGGGCTGGCGTGCTGTGGCCCGGGAGAGACATGTCTAAGGTAGGCTTGCAGTGGGGGACAAGGGGAATGGATGGACTAGGTGTGGAGGTGCCCACCTCTAATCCCAGCACTTGGGAGGCTGAGACAGGAGGATCACAGGTTTGAGACCACTGTGTGGTAACTTAGCAAGACCGTATTTCAAAATAAAAAATAAAGAAGGGTTGAGGTATAGTTCAGGAGTAGAGTACCCTGAGTTCCACATTTTAAATCAATCCTCAGTTCCACATTTAAAAAAGGGAGGAGGAATGGATGGGGAGAGGTCAGACTTTGGACACTGGACTTGCCTCTGGGGACTGCCAGGGCCCTGGGAGATAGGATACCATCCCATCGGCTGAATCTGGGTGACCTGGGTTACCCCATGGAGTGCAGCTGTGTGGGCAGGGGTCATGTGGAGCTGCTGGGGAAGCAGTCTAGGGGGCCTGAGACCCCCACTCTCTGTGCAGGCCACAGGGCGGGAAGGAAGGTAGTCATCCTCCACTGCCCAGCACCTGGACCCAGGGCCAGTGCAGGGTCCAGGGACAAGCCAGCTGGGCAGGGCGTGGCAGTGTGGGGCACGGCGGGGGGCATGGCGGGCAAGTGTGTGTGGGGCTGTGGACTCCTGGCTGGCCTGAAGCCCTTCTCTCTCTACCATGTCTGCTCCCTAGGGGGGTGTGTGTGTGTGTGTGTGTGTGTTTTCCGGGATTGAACCCAGGGGTGTTCCATCTCTGAGTTATACCCCAGTCAGAGTTTATTATTTTAATTTTAATTTATTCTTTGGTATTGGGAGATTGAAACTGGGGCATCTACCTCCAAGCTACACCCCCAGCCCTATTTTTTAATTAATTATTTATTTGTTTATTTATTTGTGGTACTGGGGTTCCTGGAAACCCTTCTATCTCCGGGCTACACTCCCAGACCTATTTTATATTTTTTATTTGGAAATAGGGTCGAACCAGTGTGATCCTCCTGTCTCCGCCTCCCAAGCCCAGGGATTACAAGTGTGCACCAACACGCCCGGCTATTCTTTATTTTAAAACAGGGTCTCACTGAGTTGTAGAGGGCCTCACTAAATAGCTGAGGCTGTCCACGAACCACAATCCTCCTGTCTCAGCCTCCTGAATGCTGGGATTACAAGCGTGCGCCACCCGACCCGACTTCCTTTATTATTTTTCAACAGGGTCTCACCACATTGCAGAGGGCCTGCTAAGTTGTTGAGGCTGGCCACATAGTCCTCCTGTCTCAGCTTCCCAAGTACTGGGATCATAGGAGTGCTCTACCATGACCACCGCCATCCAGTGCTTTTTCTTTTTTTACTGGGCACCCACAGTGTGCAGGGCCTGCCCAGGCAGTGCAGTTGCCCTGGGGGACCTGGACTCAGCTCCACCCATCTCCCCCAGAGCCCCATGCCCACAAAGACTCAGATTCCCCTCCCTGAGGACCCTGAGCTGGGAGCCACACCTCTGGGCAACAGCCGTGGACTACAGACGAGGCTTCCTGAGACCAGGGAAGGGCCCTGCTGCCCAAGGTCACTCAGCAAGCCTGCACTGCGGGAGCCAATCCTACTGCCGCCCAGACTCGGGGGAGGGGAGCACTTCTGGCAGGTCCCTGAGCCGCCCCATCTGGGCCCTGGCAGGAGGGCGAATGAAGGCAACATCTTAACAAGGTCACAGTGGTTGGGACACGTTGAGGACACCACGTGGGCTGGGAACACAGGCAAGAGAGGGGCAATCTGAGAGGGCTCCCAGGAGGTGGTGAGGGCCTGCAGCTCATCCTGGCTTGAGTCCCTGGACTCTCCAGCCTGCTCAGCCCCACCCCTTCCTCGATGGGCCCCTCGCCCAGCTTCAGCCTTGGCCTGACATTTCCCGTGACATTTGCTGCAAAGAAATAGAGTCATAAATCCAAAGGTTAAATTTGCACATTGCCTTGTGTGCAGGAGAAGCTGTGGTCCCTCCACCCACCAGGTGCCCCATGGGTGTAGGTTTGTGTGGGACGGCTCACCCATCCCAGGGCCTTGGCTGGGGGCCCAAAGGTCTTCCCTCTGCTCCTCCAATGAGCTCCAGTCACTGCTTCCCAAAACAGGTGCTGGGCACACCAGGCCCTGACGTTTGTCACATAGGGATGCCTGCCCTGCCAGAGAGAGCTCTACCTACCCTACTCTGAAATGGAGTCCCTGAGATGCCCTGCAAGGAGAGGAGATCCATCAGATGGTTTAATCCAGCTGCTCTCAAGTCTTATCACAAAACCCTATTCAACACCCATCAACACTGCACAGACTCTGATTCCACAGAACACATCCGGCAGGACCAGTTGAGAACACGGTGAACCGGGCGTGGTGGCGCATGCTTCTAATCCCAGCATTTGGGAGGCTGAGATGGGAAGATGGCAGTTTGAGGACAGCCTTAGCTAAATAGTGAGGCCCTTTACAACTCAGTGAGACCCTGTTTCAAAAAATAAATAAATAAAATAAAAAATAGGGCTGGGGGTGTAGCTTGGAGGTAGAATGCCCCTGGGTTCCATCACCAGTAACACACACACACACACACACACACACACACACACACACACACACAACACCAGGGTGTTGACTGGGTTACCAAAGGGCAGCGGGTGTGGAACAGGCCACCTGAGTGAGCTGGGTCAGCTCCTGGCACTCCAGCCTCCCGATCAGGTGAGCCCCAGGTGCCAGGGTGTCAACGGGGCTCACTCCTGCCAGGCCCAGCTGGGCTGACCTGGGGACCCTCACTTCTGTCAACTGAGCACCTCCCCAAGGCTGCCTGGGGAGCCGACAGCCTCTGCCTCTGGATTCTACTGCTGGGTCTGGCGGCCCTGGGGAGAGTATACATGAGGCCATGGCTGCCTGTCAGAAAGGGATATGGGAGGACCACCATCACACCAACCCCCATACTCCTACAGCAGGGGCGATGGCAGGACCTAGCAGGCGAGGCCGGGAGCTGTGTGGAGGGCAGGAGCGGGGCGGCCCTGAGGTACCCCTGCCCCGATGGCTACCCTCAGCACTGAAGCCCTTCTGGGGGGTGATGCCCAAGGAGCTGCGTCTCCAGCGTCCGGCTATACGGCTGCGGCCAGCGCCACGGGCTAAGGCAGGTTTGGATAAATAAATCATGTCGCATTCTCAGGAAGGGAATCCACACACACCAGTAAAGCATAAGGCACAAGAATAGTTCCCGATGTGCAAAATGTTTAAAATACAGTGACAAAAGAAGGAGCTGAAGTACAAAACACCCGGTGCGATGGGACCCAGCCAGGCCCACGCGCTCTGGGGATGGTGCGGGGAGAGACAGGCGGGGGCTGCGTCCCCACCCCACCCGCCCGTCCTTAAAGCCTTTGACCCTCGGAACCACAAGGAGGACATGGACCACTCTGCTGTAGACCTGGCTCGGGGGGGAGGGGGTCTGCAGGCCTGGAGGGAGGGGTGGAGGTGGAGAACAGATGCAGGCCTCTGGGATTTGGTCCCCAGGAGGGCACTGGCGACCTTGGCCAGGCCACAGGGCAGGGATGCTGAAGAGGCTGGGTCCTGAGTGCTTGGGGCTGGTGAGGCAGGCCGGAGGGCCAGACCCGCTCAGAGGCATCTTGGGGCCCGGGCCCTGGGTGGCCGAAGGAGGTCGGAAAGCCCTACCTGGAGGCCAGAGGTCTGAGCTCACCAGCCTGGGTGCCTGGAAGCACGGACTTCGCTGACCAGGCCTGTGAAGTCCCAGAGCCCTCAGCAAGCTAGCGGGAGGTGGGCATCGCTTGTTCACACACTCCCTCCCCACACACACGCACGCGCGTGAGGTCACACACAGTTACACTCCTTCCTTTTCCTGACCCCCTTTCCTGGATGCATAGACAGGCCCGTGGGGACACATTCCGGGCCGCAGGCCTAGGTCTGCAGGGAGGCTCCGTCTCTTGGACTCTTCCCTGCCCTGCTGGGCCCTCCTGGTGCTATCATAGGCCAGGAACGCACTGGGGCCAGGAGCAGGTAGGTGAGGGGGCTGTGCTCCCCATGGGGCAGCAGGGTGGTGAGGACAGGCCTTGATGGCAGAGATGGGGTGAAGGCATGGCTCCAGAAGCCTCCCCTCCCCAGCCCGTCACTGGCAAGAGATGACAGGAACAGACCTCACTCTCTCCGCTAGCCAAGGGCCAGCTCCCAGCCTCTGGGACAGCGGGTCCTCCACCCACCTTCCAGGGCCCCAATCCAGCCAGGACTCTGCATAGACCCTCCACTCACTGACACACCTGCTGTCCTGGGGCCACCCTCCCTCCACCCTCTCCCCTGGATCTCACTCCACAACCACGGGAAGACAGTCAGTCCTGACTAAAGACCCAGAAAAAGGAAACTGAGGCTGGGGGACCTCCCGCAACGTCTTCTCCCAACTCCACTTCTCCACACCCCTCCATTCAAAGTGGCCTCCAGTTGTCTGCCTCTGTGGGCTTCATTGCCCCATCTGTGAGTGGAAGAGGGAGAGACCTGCTTGGCAGTGTGGCGGTTTCACCCTATTGCTTGGGTGAGGGAGAGGTGCTGGAGGAATTCTGAAGCAGAAGGAGGGAGCTCAGGACTCCATGGGAAAGCTGGACCAGTGCCCCAGCCATCAGCCTTGAAACACCTCCCGCCACCTTGGACACAGACTCTGAGAGGTGGCTTGTCACACCCAAGGCCACACTGGCATGGGTCTGGACCCAAGTCCTGGCCGCTGTCTTCTTGCTACACCATGCTCAGGAGCCAGGCCTCGTGAGCACCCCTCTGCTGGTGCCCTGTGGGTGCTGAGCACCACCCCGCTCAGCCCCTGGCAGGACAGGGGGCGAGACCCACTTTGTAGAGGGGATGACTGAGGCTTCGTGAAGGGGAGTGGCCAGCAACACTGCCCACACCATAGCATGTTTCACCCCACACAACCTGCCGGGACGGCCTGCTTGTCCCCATCCTACAGATGAGGCATGTGGCCCGGCCTCTCTGTCCAGTTTGGGGCCACCTCACCAGTGAGCATGCCACTGACACCTTTACTGTCTCCTGCAGCAGCACGGAGTCCACCCCCTCAGCACCCCAACCCCCTGAGGCGGGTGAGACCACCACGGAACCCCTCTCCAGAAGGCCCCACCGCAAATAACTGAGGTGCTTCGGCAGGGCTTCCCTGAGCTCCCTCTGGGGCAGCGGCCCGAGTTGGCTGCGGATGCAGTGAGCGTGCCCGGGGTCTGTTCCCTTCGCTCTTGACCTCCAGGCTGGAATGAGTCCTCCCTGACCCAGTGGGTCCCAGCCTGCCTGGCTCACCCTTGCTCCAGCACCAGTGGGTGGGGAGTGTCTGGGAGACCCTGCGCCTCTCAGCTTGGCTGGGGCACTGAGCCCATGCCCAGGACATCTGCTCCAGATTCAGGCAGAACTTGGCCACAGCCCCCCTGGGGACTCGAGGGGCACCCGCACCCTGAGGCAAGCCACCGACACGCTCTCGGGTACACACGGGCATGCAGAGGCACACACGTGCAGCATATACCATGTTACACAAACACATGCACACACAGACCCAAGACTCCCAGTGGAGGTGTTCACCCGCTGTCTGGGCCGGGGCCCAGAGCCTTCTCTTAACACCCAAGCATGTGGGCGTGGGAGTGGGCCCTCTAAGGGACCCAGCATGTGCCACACATGGAGATCACAGCAGGCATGCAGTGTGCATGTGTGTGGCCGTGGGTGGGCAGGTGGGGGCGAGGACACGGACGTGCTCCTACAGGGTCTGTGCATGTGCGCCCGGGCAGCCTTGGCATGCATGTGCACGGGAGGTGGGCAAGTGTGCAGCCCACGTAGACACGTGCACGTGCAAGGACACGTGTGCACGGCCTGCAGCGCAGTGGACATTAGCGGGCCGGGGGCACGCGCCCGGGACACGCTCACCCTGGCCCCTCCAGCAGGGCAGGCCCAGCCACACGAGGCCGACCCTCTCTTTCCCGCCCACTGCAGGGACTCCCCGCGCGGTGGGGGAAGGGGCCCCGCAGGGCTGCCAGGAAGGGTGCTGAGGGTCCCGACCCGTGCCCGGCCCTCGGAGCCCTGCAAAAGCCCTCGGGCTGCGGACGGCGCGGCCCCTCTCACCTGCACTGGGCGTGTGGCCCGGGGGCCGCCCTGCCCCCGCGCCCTCTACTGTCCTCGACGCCCCCATTCATCCTTATTCGGCCTGACCCCTGAGAAACAGGAGGCTCCCGGGCGAGCGTGCCGGTCGGGAGACACCGCCCGGTCGGCTGCACGCTCCGCCCGACCTGCTCTTAACCCCTTCGCGGCCGGGACCCGCCCTTCAGCCGCCCCCCACCCCGCCCCGGCCGCGCCCGCCCCGGCCCGCGCCCCCGGCCCGCGCCCCCGGCCCGCGTCGCCGGCAACTTTCCCCGAAAGCCGCAACTTTTCCTGCAGCCGCGGGCTCCGCCCTCCCGGGCCGGGGCGCCCACCCCGCGCGGCGCTGCGGTGCCCGGGCCGCCGCGACCCCCGCCCCGGCCGCCCCCGCCCCGGCCCGGCCCGCAGCCCCCGGCCCGCAGCCCCGCAGCCCCCGCCCCGGCCAGCCCCCGCCGGACACTCACCTCCCGCCGACGCCCTCTTCATCTTAGGGGCCGGGCGGGGCGCGTCGGGGGCCGAAAGTGGCTGCGGGGCGGGCGCCCGTCCCCCGCGGCCGGGTCCGCATCCAGGCGCCGCCGCCCGGCCCGGCCCGGCCCGGCTCGGACGAGGGCGCTGGCTGCGCTCGGCGGCGAGGAAGGGCTGGGACGCGGCGGCGGGCGGGGCGGCACCTGGGAGGGCGGAGGGCGGAGGGCGGAGGGAGGGAGGAGGGACGAGGGACAGGGACGAGGGACGACGGAGGGAGGAGGGAGGCGCTCCGCCGCCCCGCTCACCGCCGCCGCCCCAGACAAAGGCGCGCATTCCCGGAGAGGCGGCGGCCCCTGCAGGCGGCCGCGAGGATGGCGGCGGGGTGGGCGGTGGGCGCGGGCCCGGGGCGTGGCGGCCATCTCTTCCTTCCTTGGAATGGGAGTCTGAATTCTGCTTAGTATCCCACCCCCTCCCAGCTGTGGGGCCACAGGACTTAATGAAGTCTCTCCCACATGCACGCACAACTGTGCCATCTCCCGCTCCTTCTGGGGCGGCGTCCACCCAAGGATACAGGTCAACTCTGAGTGCGTCCTGGGATGGTCAGCCGACGGCCGGCCAGCGTCCCAGCAAGCTGCCTGGCACCCGGACAACTCTGGGAGCTGTTTCAGCCAGGCCTGGGTCTTCCCCGTCCCCTGGACCTGGGCCTCCCTAAGCCCAGCCTGCAGGTGACAGGACTGGTGGGGGTGGGGGGGCTGGTGGCTGAGCCAGTGGCCGCCTGCAGCACCCTTGCCCAGACCAGGCCGAGGGATGGATGGTTCAACATCAGTCAACATCATCCAGCAATACAAAGACCTGGTGGCCAGACAGCCCCACGCACTCTGCCCCCATGGAGCCCCCCTGACCTCAGAAGTGGCCCTGGGAGATGAGCAGAGCACAGGGCCACGGCCTGCCTGCTCCCCAGGGAGAGCAGTGCCACCCCAGCGCCGCGTGGAATGGCCGGCAGCCCTGTCTGCGCTGGGCCTCTGTCCTGCCCAGATTCCTGTCCCCTTGCTGCTGCTCTGGGCCCTGACCACACCTCTGTGTGCGTTGTCTCTGTTGCCCTGTTCCAGCCTTGGCTTTCTAGGTCACGGTGAAGTGCGTTCAGTCCCCAGCCATGCCGGAGATAAGATGGAGCCCTGACACCCCAGCACTTGACCGTCTCCCCAGCAGCTGATGGTAGCTGGGTGCCTCCTCCACCATACATGGGTGGTAGTCACTCAGTGCATAGATGAGAACCCACAGCCAAATTCACAAGACATTGGGAGGCCATGGCCCGTCCCCTAGTTTAGCCCCTACCTCTAGGGTCCTGCACACGGCAACACCCAGGCCAGGAACTGAGACCGTTTTGAAGGGCAACCTGAGACCAGAAAGCCAGCCATGTGACACTGGCTGACAGTCTCAGGACAGGGCTCCGTCCCTGCTTGTCCTTGCAGAGGGGCCTGGAAAGGACATTTCTGTGCCAGCTATTCATGAGTGGCTTTAATTATCCACCACGCAGGGGCCCACGGCAGCTGGAGGTTTTGACCTGCCCTCCCTCCACAGGTTGGAAGCCCTGCCCCTTCTACAGCAGCTGGACAGTCATTCCAGGATGCTGGACGTGGGAGGGACGGGCAACCAGCGCTGCCACCGGAACTCTCTCCAGTCGCCAAGCCTGGCTGCCCCTGGTTGTTCTGGCTGGGGCCTGGGCCCCCACCTGCCTACAGGTCTGTTCTGTGGGAGCAGGGCCAGGCCTGCAGAGGGAGCTGGGCTGCTGAGGGCTTTGGGCAGCTTTCCCTAGTTCCCGTCCCAGTCAGCACCTTGGCCAGCTCCCCCTTCTGGAAGACTGCTGGCTCATAGGTGAAGGTGGGCAGAGGGGAGTTGGGCAGGGCTGGGTGGCTGGTCAGTCACCTGCAGAAGGTCACAGCTCCCTCCTCAGGCTGGAGATGCGGGAGGTTGGTGAGGCATAGCTATCAGAGTGTGGGAAGGTGCAGGGCAGAATGGGAGAAAGCAAACCCATCCCTCTTCATCTTGGCAGGCAGACATGACACCCTCTCCACCCAGGTCCCAAGGGTGGGGTGGGGAAGAGCAGCTGACAGCTAGTGAGGGGGCATGGGGAGGATTCGGTGGGGCGGGGGCCTCCGGTTAAGGGGCACAGCCAGTCTTAGGAGGCAGTCCCTGGGGGAAGAGCCAGAGACTTAGTGGGGAGAGCCTGGCCATCCGCTGTCTCTTTGACAAAGTCTCTGCGGATCAGTTCCTGGGAAGCCCCAGCAGGGGTGCTGAGATGACAAGGCCATTTGGGCTGTGTGGATCTGAGTTCTCAGAGCTTCTGGACACATGACCCTGGGGATCAGGAGAGGGCATGGGCTGGAGCCTTCAGACAGCTCTACCCTCTGGCTGAACAGACCTGTCACACCCTGCCTGGGATGGGTTGGCAAAACCACACAGGTTCTGCCTGAATTGTTCCCTGCTCGACTCACCCACACAGGGTGCAGCTCTTGCCGGCTTGCCCAGACCCCCTTCCAGAGAGGCCCAGCAGTGCCCTGTGACCACCTCATCCCCAGCTCAGGTCTCAGCTCTATGCCCAGCCTGTTAGGCATAAAAGGGCCCTGCTTGTCTGGGTAGCCTCGGCCCAGCCTCCTGGCCTCTCTGAGCTAAGCACGGCATGTGGACAAGGCAGAACTAACACTTCTGGGTGTGGTCAGTGGGTCACTATCCCTTCTGTGTTCACCTCTCCTGTCCTCCTGTCCCCTGAGAGGACTGTGTGAGAACCTAGAGGGAGCCCCCCCCCCAAGTCCACTCATAGACTCAGGGGACCCTTTGCTGTGGCTAGAGCTGGGTGACAGGGTCATGGTTCAGACTCCATGAGAGGTCACTGCTCCCATGGCTCCCGGCATGTCTTATTCCTGAGAGATAGGCCTGTCCACTTCTCAGGCATTCTGTGGTGTGTCTGCAGGCCTCCAGGCCCCTGATCCCCTCCTAGGGAGGAGAGGGCATGTGAGAGAATTTGGCTCGGTGCACATGGTCGGAGCCGCTCCAGGACAGTGGGCGGAGAGACTGGAAGTCCAGAGGGTGTGCAGCAACCCCGCCTGCTGCCCAGTGTGCCGTGTGCTTGACCCGAGTGGGAGGCTGGGAATGTGGTCCAGTGCCAAGGAGCTGAGGGTGCCAGCCCGCCATCTGCTCTCACCGCAGAGGGCGGCTGTGTGCCTGGGGCCTGAGAGGACTCTGTGCCAGGCCTGCTAAGTATGCGGTCCTCTGCCACCACCCATTGTACAGATGGGAAGGATAGTTCTGGGGAGTTTAGAGAGATGGGTGTTCTGGAAGCCCCTTTCAGACAGCCACAGCCCCTGCCTCCTCCAGGAGCCTCTCCCCAGCCCCATCTCAGGGCTGCAGAGGGGTCCTGGCTCTGCACACCCTGAGAAACCCCACCCCGATGAGCCCCTCTGCCCAGCTTTGGTGCACATTAAGCCATAATGAATCAGCTTCCTCATCTCTTATTCATCAAAGCCCCACAAAGCAGCAGCCAGGGCTGGCACAGGGAAGGGGCCAGCTGCCCAACCCTGGCAGCTTTTCCAAGAATCCCACTGGCCCTTTCCATCTTCAATGCCTCTCACCTTTGCACTGAGCACAGGCCTCCCTGCAAGACGCCACCCTATCCACCAAGCAGGCAGGCTCCCTGGCAGGTTGCACCCATCTCACACCCTGGGCAGCTGCTGCAGATGGCCTGTGCACTGTCCAGGGCTGACCCTCGCCTATAGCCCTTGTGACTGGTCTCCAGGATGGGACCCAGAGCAGGGAGAGGAGAGGAGACTCCAGCCAATGGTGGCACCTAGACTCCAAGTCTGGGTCTGCTTCTTCTCGCTCTGGGAGGGATTGGTGCATCTCCAGGGCTCCCAGACCTTGGGATGAGCTTGGGTCACTCCCCAACAGAAGAGTCCGGGGTCCCTTCCCAGAGCGATGCCAGGTTGGTGGCCTCTGAGTGGGCACAGCTAGCCTGGGCTGGGGCTGGAGATGAATGGGCTGCTTCAGGTGCCCAAGGGCCCCAAGTCTGGTGCAGGAGCAGAGGAAGGGAAGGCAGGGTTCCCAGGTTGTGCCCAAGTCATTGCTGTGGCTTCATGCCCCCACCCCCACGGGGAGTGCAGATTCTTCCCAAGCCGTCCATTTGGCAGGGACAACTAAACTGGGAGCCACTGTTCATACCAGGAGCCCAGCAGGTGGTCAGCACCAGTCAGAGGGGTGGGCCACCTGCTGAGAGGCCGTGAGCTCCTGGTGTGGTGGGGAAGGCACATCGGGGTAGCCGCGGCTTCCAGCTGGGCTGAGACAGAACAGGAGGGGAGGGCACTGCAAGCCCTCCTGGGGTCTCCTGTCAGGACTACTCATTTCTCTGCCTTTTGGCTAAGAGCAAGTGTCCTAAGCACTGGCCTTGGGTGCCCCGACTTGCCAGTGCTGTGCCTTGCTCTTCCCAGGTTCCCTGGCACCAGGGCCCCTCCCTGGGCCTCTGTGAGCCATATGCAGTGTCTTTATTTTCTAGACAGAGAGGGTGAAAGTGGCCCCAGGATGTGCTGCTGAGGACACAGGAAGCTCAGCCCTACTCAGCTCAGTGGCCCACCCAGAGGGAATCAGGGAGGCCCCCGGCCTTCGTTTCCCCCCCCCCCCGCCTCCATCTTCTCTTTTTCTCAGTCACTTAGTCATTCCACAAACACTGGGAGTCTGGCTCCAGAACTCCCATATCTCTGCTGGACCCTGACTGCCCTCATCTTTGCAGAGTGCAGGTGGGCTCAAGGGAGGAAGACCTTGCTCTGGAATACTCAGCTTGTGACCCCAAAACAAAGGGTGCATCTACTGGAAGATAGGAAGGAGAGATTGGGATAGAACACACGGGGCGCCTTCCTGTGCCCCACGCTGAGCCAGGGTGTCTCAGACCAAACACTTCGGGCTCTTTTCCCCAGCAAGTGGCCCTAAACCTGAGAGCTGGGGTATGGATGGAGGTCAGCAGAGCCTCCAGCCACTGCCCCTAGACTGAGCCTCACCTGACTTCTGCTCAGGGTCACAGGTGTCTGTCCTTTAGGTGCAGTAGAGGTCTCTGTGCCTGGTGCTAGAGACTGGGGCCCAGGCTAGGACTCAGTAGGTGGAGAGCCCAAGTTTTTCTGTATGTTCAAAGAGAGTTGGGGATGATAGCACATGCCTGTAATCCCAGTACGTGGGAGACTGAGGCAGGAGGAATGCAGGTTCTGCAACTTAGGGGACCCTGTTTCAAAATAAAAGGGTTGGGGGTGTCTCCTAGACGTAGAATGGCACTGGGTTCAATCCCCAGTACCCAGCAATGACAACAACAAGATGTTTTATGTCCAAAGGCCCCTGTTGCTGCTCCCGCATGGAAGGTCAAGGGGCCCGCGGGCAGCACCTGGGGTGGGGTTAGGAAACCGTGGTTGCTGGCAGGCCCTTGAGACTGGGGAATTTTAGCCAAAATTCCTGCTGACAGTCCAGACTGGCTGAGGCTTACTGCTGGCCACAGGGAAGCACTCCTCCACCTGCCGGGACATCCAGGGTCTGTCACCGCACCTGCCCTCTGTTACGTGTGCCACTGGGGGGCTCCAGCTGACGCCCAGGCTCCAGGCTCTGGGCAGAACATTTGTGGGCTCAGCTCAAGGGCCCATGAGATTCCTACACGCCAGGGTCCTGCTCTGGGATGGGCAGCTCATCAGAAGGTCTAGTGTCATCTACTAGGCCTCCCTACACAGTACTCCCCACCGCTCTGGCCCCTGGGCCTCCCCAGTTGGGTCTGAATGGCTGGACTGGGTCTGCGAGGTGCGCATGTGTGTGAGCACCTGGGCCCACAGGGCCTCACAGCTTGGCCATGACCACCTTCCTTCCCATAGGCAGCAGAGGGCATCCAGACAGAGGTCTGCGCAGCGGCCACCCATTCCCATGGACCAATCCTCTAGCCCAAGGCCATGGGCCAAACCAGAGTTCAGCACCCTGGACAGCGGCCTGGACTGCCTTCATGGCTGGGGATGGCTGAGTCCTGCCCTTAATAATTCCAAATGTGCAGTCGGTACAGACCCTAGGACAACACAATTGGCATTTGGGATTCCTGCTTTTCTCTTGGACACTAAAATATGCTCCAAATGGACCAATAATTTGAGAAGTAAAAACAAAACCGTAAAACTACTAGAAGAAAGCATAGTATAAAACCTCTGTAATCTTCTCGAGTCGTTCTAAGAATTATACAAATCCTAGAAGTCATGAAGCAAAAGATGTATGTAGCAGACCTCATAAAAATAAAAAGATGCACAGGGGAAGCAAAATAAAAAGACAAATGATAAGGTGAAAATATCGCAACTCATTCCACAAAGGGCTATTTGAGCTATATGGAGAAATTGGTAAGAAAAAGGAAAGTAACCCAAGGCAAAAATGGGCACATGAAACAAATCCGTCAAAATAGGCTGAGCCCCACTCAAATAAGAAAGCAGCAAATGTAAGTTAGGAGATGCACTGGGCCACACCCACTCCGCCCTCCAGGAGGTGCCGGGCTTCGCGGGCACACTCCCTCTGGTGGCTGCTGGGGGCACTGGATGTATGGCCGGGAAGCTGAGCCAGGGACTTGGCCAGGTATACCTGGGGCTGACCAGGGAGGTAGAATGCCCCTGGGTTCCATCCTCAGCACCACGTGCATAAAACTACAGTAATGTCAAATGAAAGCACCCCTTTGCTACTGCAGCAGCCCCTCAGGGGCAGGGCTGCCCTGGTCCACACTGAGTGCTCGGTGCTGGAGGCCGCCTGCTCGCCCTCGTCCTCAGCACCGGGTTAGTGGTGCCGTGCTCCAGTCGCCCTCGCCCTGCTCCTCCATGGCGGTGCCGTGTCCAGCCCCCGCTCCCGAGGGTCCACCAACTACCCATCGCACTTTGTCACACCCGGGGTCCCCGTGAGTCCCAGGTGACAGATTGCCTTCCCAGCTCAGTTTCCCTAGCGGTGAGATGGAGTGAGGGAGAGTCCGCAGGAATGGGGAAGGCTGGGGAGGGATAAGTGCGCAGAAGCACCTTTGAGAGTTCCCGGAATGTGCAGGGGGCTGCTCGGGATGGAGGTGCAGGATCCCTGGGTGTCTGTCCATCAAGAATATGCAGGGAGATGGGTGCGGTGTCACACGCCTGTAATCTCAGTCCTTGAGAGGCTGAGACAGGAGGATTGCAGGTTCAACGCCAACCTCAGCAACTTATCAAATACCCTCAGCAAATTAGTGAGACCCTGTTTCAAAATCTCAAAATAAAAAATAAGAAGGGCTGTGGATGTAGCTTGAAGCTAGAATGTCACTGGGTTCAATCCCCAGTATGGAGGAAGAGGAGGAGGAGGAGGGCCAGTTAGAGTGCAGGGGAGTGATCCAGGGGGGCTGCCTGGGAGAGGGGTCAGGCTGCTGACCCTTGGTGCTGGCCTGTGGCAGCCGAGGCCAGATGCTTATCCCTCAGGGCCCTGCCCACAGCCTATCCTGCCCTCATTGACCAGGTCCAGGAAGGGGTGGCTGGGAGGCCTGAGCTGCAGGCAACCACAGGAGTGGGTCCCAAGGAAGAGCAGCTGGTCCTCCTTTCCCTTAGCTCACCATTGTCCCGCCCAGCCTCACTGAGCTTCCTGGGGAAAGGTCGCATTTCCAGCTGAGGCTGAGCTGAAGGAGGAGGGTGGGGTGGGGGAGGAGGTCATTACTCAGGGTGTGGCCAGAGGCCCGTCCATCTGCGGGGCAGGAAGTCTTCTGCTGTCTCTGGACCCTGCCCCAGTTGGCTTTAGAGTAAGGAGACCCTGAAGGTTCTGCCCCACGAGCACCTGGCCACATCAAAGGTAAGAAAGGTGCTGGTGCTCACCCTCGGGGTGCCAAGTGTGGTGTGGTTGTGGCAGCAGCCCAGGCCCATGCCACAGAGGAGGAAACCGAGGCCTGTGGGGTGTCTTTGGTGCATGGTGAATAAGAAGGGCAACTGAAAAGTATTATTCAGCTTTTTTTCCCTGCTATGATCAAAATATCCAACAAGAACAAATTAGAGCAGGAGAGATTTATTCGGGCTAGTGAGTTCAGGGGTTCAGTCCACAGTTGACTGCCTGCAAGGCAGAAACATCATGGCAGCAGGGCGTGGTGGAAAAAGACTGTTCAGGGCAGCCAGGAAGCACACACACAAACACACACACACGTGCGCATGTACACACCACACACACACACACACACATGCATGCACGCACACATGCACGCACGGTGGGGGAAGGGCCAGGGATCCTCTAGCCCCACTTTAGTGGCCCGGCCCTGCAGCCAGGCCCACCTGGAACCCGCTGACCTGGAGACATGCTTTCGCTCAGGAGCTTTAGAGGGGATGCTCCAGGTCCAAACCCTGAGGCCCAGGTGGGTCCTCTCCCTACCTTCCAGGCCTGAGCCTCGGAGAAGCCCCTGAAATGTTTAGGGGTGGGGAGCGGGAACTGGGCACCTGGGGAAGGCCCAGGCAGCCAAACACAGGTCTAGGTCTCCTGTTTCTTGGGGACTTTCAATGGCCAGAAGTCTTTTGTCTGCAACAGAAGAAAGACATATGAGGTAAGAATGAAGGAAACATGAATACGGCTTGCTTCAGTTGATAATAACGTACTGACCTTGGCTCATCAGTGGTAACGGATGCTGGGTGGGTGGTCCGTGGGGCTCTGCACTGCCTTCTCAGCTTTTCTGGAAATATAAAACTGTCTCGCCGGGGCAGTGTGCACACCTGTAATCCCAGGACTTGGGAGGCGGAGACAGGAGGACCACAGGTTTGAGACGTGTGGTGGCAGCTTAGCAAGGCCCTATTTCATAATGAAAAATAAAAGTAGGGTTGGGGTGACTGAGAACGGGAAGGTCATGCTGCATGCATCTCCCGTGGCAGCGTGTCACGTGGGCACACACTCCGTGGCGGCTCCGGGGGCAAGGCCAGGGCCACCTCTGCATAGCCAGTGAGACCAAGGGCTGTCCTAGGCCAGGCTGCTCAGGTGAGACAGGACTACAGGCCAGGGTGGGACTGGACACAAGGCCCGGGCTTGGAAGCCAGTCTGTGGTTGAGCCGGCACTCTTACCTGCCCCTGGCTCCCTTCCCTCCATCCCATGAGCTTCCAGGGAAGTTCCTGATTGGCCTGAGTGGTAGGCCTACCCTGGAATGAGAGAGCCATCTTCTCCAGAGTTCCTGGGTTGGCGTAAAGAGAGTAGAGAACAGGTGTGTAGCCAGGCATGGTGACACATGCTTGCGATTTCAGTCCTTGGAAGCCTGAGACAGGAGGGACTTGGGTTTGAGGCCAGTCTCAGCAGTATAGCTTGAAGGTAGAATATTTCTGGGTTTAGTCCCCAGGAGGGAGGGAGGGAGGGAGGGAGGGAGGGAGGGAGGGAGAGAGAGAGAGAGAGAGAGAGAGAGAGAGAGATGCCTATAATTCTGGTTCTGTTTTTTGGGAAGCTGAGACAGGAGGATCTCAGGTTTGTTTATTTTTAGTTGTTTTTTTTTTAATCAGTAGTGGTGATTAAACCCAGGGGCATTCTACCTCTGAGCTACACCCCCAGCCTTATTGTTTTTTTATTCTTTATTTCAAAACAGGGTCTCACTAAGTTACAGAGGGCCTCACTAAGTAGTTGAGGCTGGCTGTGAACCTGCGATCCTCCTGTCTGCCTCCCAAATACTGGGATTACAAGCATGTGCCACCACACCCAGCCTTGGTTTGAGTCCAGCTTCAGTAACCCAATCAATCAGAATTGTTTCAGTAAATAAATAAATAGGGTGAAGTGCCTTTGTGTTCAATCCCTAGAACCAAAAATTAAAAAATCTAAAAACGATAAAGAGGAAAGGAAGGAAAGAGAAACAAGCTGTGTGGTTTTGAGGCGGAGCACAGAGCTCGGGCCTCCAGACATCTGCGGATACTGAATCAGAGTGGACGACAGGCGACAGCTTCCCTCATGCAGGCGAGGAGACCAACACATTCCCAATAGCCACCTTGCCGCCTGCCACGCAGAGATGGGCGGAGGGGCTGGCCTGACCAGAAAAATGCTTTAATATTTCTAGTTGCATGAGTCGGAGGAGATGATGAAAAGGTGGACTGTGGGAGATGAGACGCGTGTGCAGCGCACAGGATGGAGAAGACGCAGAGGAGCCCCGGAGACGCTGCTGGCCTGTGAGGGGCAGCGGCCTGCAGGCACGTGGCAGGGAGGGGACGCCTTTGTGGCTGGGCTTGGTGTCTGGTGCAGGTGCAGCTCGCCGTAAATACCGCTCGTACCAGGGAGCTCGGAGGAGAGCCCCCAGGCCCACATCCTGGAGCTCAGGAACCCTGCTAGGCACCTGGTGGGAAGCCACCTGCTGCAGAGATTGCAGGTGGTGTTCAGGGAGGAAAGCGCGCCTGCAGGTGTGTCTGCCGCCTGCTGTCTGCATCCGCCAGGGCAGCAGAGTCATCCAGAGGAGCAGCCCTCCCCAAGGACCAGTGGCCCCTCAGTTTCTCTCGTTAATACTCAACTTTGACAAGGTCCCTGTACAAGCCTAGGTTTCCAGGGTGGGGCCCAGAGTCAGCCACACACACCAGAGCAAGAATTAGTGGGCACATTAACACTAGCCCTACTGAGGCCTGGCATTCACCTGGATGAAGAGAGGAAGCGGCACCTGCCAGGGCTTGGGCAGCCGTCTCGGCTCTCCTTGCCTCGGCCCTCCAGGAGAGGAAGGAAGGCTTGAAGTGCCAGGCCTTTGAATGGCCCGTCTCCATGGCAACGCGTGGGCACAAAGGGCCGGGCCAGTGAGCAGGCAGCGGCTGCGCAAGGCTGGAAAGAGGAAGGGAATCTTTTATTTATGGGAAGGGAGTTTTGGGAGGCTGGATGCACCCACACCACGGCCGGGCTGTCTTTCTGAGGCTGTGCACGACCTTGCACCCCACCCGCCCGCAACTAAGACCTGGAGCCAGCACTTGCCAAGCCAGGGGGCACAGACCACGTGCCCAGCCTGAACAGCCACCCTAGAGGGCTGCTGGGAGTGAGGGATCCCCTACTACCTGCCACGCCCCAGCCCCTATGATGCATGTGCCTGGACAGATGCCACAGGGAGACCCTGCCGGACCAGCAGGGAGGAGAGAAGACCCAAACTGGATGCTGCAGGAAGAAGTCAAGCAGTCGGGTGTTTCAGTAGGTTCTAAAAAGAGCTCAAAGCAGTAGAGATCAGAAAGGGCCCGGCATGGCCAGAAAGATCCACCTGTGCAACAGAGATAGGGGCATCTGGGGGAGGGAAGCCTAGAACCCCCATGGCATGGCACAGGCTCCCTGTCCTGAGCACAGGCCGCAGGCCTTGGGCATCACGGTCCCACCTGTCCCAGGTGATGCTGCCACCCACTCCTGGTTTCCAACCACTGGCCCTCCCCAGGCTCCTCCCTCAGGACTCACGCCCTGTTCCCTGAGCTCCCCAAACACAGGAACTGCGACCAGGATGCCATGAGGGAAGACTTTTGACCCCAAACTTGAGGAGCAGTGCAGAAATTGTCACTGTGAAGCAATATGTTATTTTATTTATTTTTTTTTGAGGTACCGGGGATGGAACCCAGAGCTATTGTACCTCCGAACAACCGCCATCTCTATTTTTTATTCTTTATTTTGAAACAGGCTCTTGCTGAGGTATGAAGGACCTCACTAAGTAGCTGAGGCTGTCCACGAACCGTAATCCTTCAGTCCCCACCTCCTGAATGCTGGGATTACAAGTGTGTGCCACGACTCCTGGCCAAAAATTTTATTTCATTAAAAAAATTTGATCCAGACCTGGTGTGGTGGCGCATACCTGTAATTCAAGTATTTGTGAGGCTGAGACAGGAGGATCACAGGTTCGAGGCCAGCCTCAGCAACTTAAAAAGACCCTGGTTCAGAATTAAAATAAATCCCTGGTACCCCAAAAAGATCCAGATTGAAAAGAGAGAGATAGACATAAAAATAGAGAGGGGAAGAGAGAGAGAGGGGAGGGAGAGAGGGAAATAGAGGAAGAGAAGAAGAGGGAGGAGGGAGAGGGGGGAGGGAGGTGGAGGAAGAGAGAGAGACAGAGAGAGAGAGAGAGAGAGAGAGAGAGAGAGAGACAGAGAGAGAGAGACACAGAGAGAGAGAGAGAGAGACAGAGAGAGAGAGACACAGAGAGAGAGAGAGAGAGACAGAGAGAGAGAGAGAGAGAGACAGAGAGAGAGGGAGGGAGAGAGAGAGGTCCCCCAGATCCACCCGCAGCAGTCACCTTCCCATCCCGCTCGCTGGCCTTCCCTTACAAATGTCTAAAGTAGAGCGAGACTCTGTTGTAGGAGAAACCGCACTGGAAATTCAAACCAACATGGTCAGGAAGCGGCACAGGCATCCTGCAGTTCTCTCTCCCTAAGCCGGGAGGAGGGAGGAATGAGGACCCATTCCCAAGGTCCTCAGGTTTGACTGGGAAGCCAAGTCGCGGCCTGAGGGGCTGCAGGAAATGCTGGGCCCCGGCCACCTCCAGATCTGGGCCTCAGTGCCCGGAGCCCTGGAGCCTGCAGCCAGACAGCCTGGCCCACTGGCCTCTGAGCTTGGCTCTTTTGCTTTTCCTTTCTTTCTTCTTTCTTTTCCGTCTTCCTTCCTTTAGTTGAATTCAGAGCATTCCGGTGTAGCATCTGCGATCTACTCCCAGCCCTGCTTTATCTATTTGGTTGAATTCAGGGGCATGGACCCCTGAGTTCCACCCCCAGCCTTTTTTATTTTGATACAAGTTCTTACTAAGTTCCTGAGGCTGGCCTCAGACCTGCAATCCTCCTGTCTCAGCCTCCCAAGTACTGGGATGACAGGCTCGCACCACTGCCCTGGCCATCTCGTCTGAGCTTTCATTCCCCAGTCTGCACCAGGAGGGTAGCGGTTGGGACAAAGGTCACCTCACACCACCTCCTGCTGAGCAGGGCTGCCTGTCTCAGGTAGCTGTCTGGCCTTTGACCTGTCTGGCCTTTGACCTGTCTGGCCTTTGACCTGTCTGGTCTTTGACCTGTTTAGCACTGGAGCCTGAGGGGAAGCTCGGGGGAGTAGAAGAGCCAGAAGGGGCAGACTGGGTCAGAGCCCATCTGTGTCAAAGGGCGCCGCTCTGAAATGGCCCCCCCCTTTCCCAACACAGGGCTAAGGGGCCTCTGTGCCTTCCCCAAACTCTCCCTCTACCCAGGCCACGTGTTGGCTGCAGCTAAGGGAAGCCCCCGCTCCTGGGTTCTCTGGGAGCATGTCTGCCCCCAGCCCCACAAGCTCTGCTGAGCCCCCACAGCCCGACTCCAGGCCTTCTCTTGAGAGGTCTCATTCTCTCATTCCATCCCACCTCAACTCTGAGAAAACCATGAAACCGGGACCAGAAGTGGAAGAGGCAGGGTTAGACTCAGGGCAGACCGGCTTGACTGTGGAGGGGACCCTGCTCACCCACAGATGTGTTGAGAGCCTTGTGAGCCTGGCTCCCTGGAATCCCAGTACTCAGGAGGCTGAGCCAGGAGGATCGCAGGTTTGAGGCCAGCCTTGGCAACTTGGTGGGTCACTCAGCAACTCAGCTAGACCCTGTTTCAAAAGTAAAAAACAAGTGGAGCTTGTTTTTTACAAAAGTAAAAAACAGGTGGAGCTTGGAGATACAATGCCCCCGGGTTCAGTCCCTGGTACAAAAAAGGAAAAAAAGAAAAAAAAACTTTGAAAAGGTGTTTGTGGACAGAGTGTTCCTGACATGGCTTCAGGGTACCACACTCAGACACTTAGGAGAAGGCCTTCTCCCTCCAGCAGACCCTACCAGCTGCCGGGGCCATGGTGATCGCAGTGGGGAGGGTGCTCCCTGCCTGTCCCCACCCTCCCAGGGCTGAGGATGCTGGCCGCTGAGCAGCAGCTCCGGTGGGAAGTAGGGAAAGGAGGCCTCGATGTCCCCTGTGCCCAAATTAGAGGGTCAGAGGGAGCCACTTCTTGGAACCCCGGAGAGCAGGAGGTCCAGTGAGCCAGTAGCCTGGCCAGCGTGGGTGGACTTGCATGGCCGGCGGGTGGGCGGGACGCATGGGCCTTCTCCTGAACCTGCTGCAGGGTGGAGACTCAAGGCAATGCTTGAAAGAGGTAAGCTCTTCCCTCATCTCTTCCTCCTCTTCCTTTCCTCAGTACGGGGCATTGAATCCCAGACATTCTACCTTGAACTAAACTCCTAGCCATCTTTATTTTTCGTTTTAAACAGGATCTCTTTATGTTGTCAAGGTCTCAAGTCTGGTCTCTTTATGTTGTCAAGTCTCAAGTCTGGCCTCGAAACTGTGCTCCCTCCTGCCTCAGTCTCCCAAGTCCTGGGATTGCAGGTATGGACTGCCACACCCAGCTCAAGATTACTTTTTTTTTTTTTTTTTTGGTACTGAGTTTGAATTCAGGAACATTCTACCTTCTAGCTATAACCCCAGCCTTTTTTTTTTTTTAAATATTTAGAAACAGAATCTTGCCATGTTACTGAGGCTGGCCTTGAACTCACGATCCTTCTGTCTCTGGTCTCAGAAATCATCCCTCTCTTCCACTACACATGACCCTGTCCTAGAAATGTTTCTTCTGGAAGAAGCAAGATGAAACGCATTCAGCTCATCTCTGCGGAGTCGGCCTGCCATGTCCACCCCGACCAGTCCTCGCCTCTGGGGAAGGTGCTAGTCAGATAGCCTCACCCAAGCTGCTGAAACCTGGGGTCCCCGAGGGACCTAGGGCCCTGGGAGGTGCAGCTTGTCACTGACCTGACCGGCACATGGTATGGGTGCCCTGGCAGGCATCGGGACCTCCCAGTCCCCAAGAGGAAACCTGTAGGTTTTAAGTCACCTGAGACTCAGCTGAAGCTAATGGGCCCTGCCATGCTGCCTGGCCATGGGTCCAGGTGGACAGGTTCGCCCCGCCCTGCCCGCCTGGAGCTTCCTCTCTGGTGTAGAGTGCTTCGGATGGTTGGGTAGGGGCACCAAGATGACGGGATGTGAAGCCCAGTGGGGCTGCGGGTCGGGCTGTACTTGCTAGTGCTCCTGTGTGTAGGACTGGAGGAGCTGCCTCGCCCGGTGGGCGTGTGTGTGTGTGTGTGTGTGTGTGTGTGTGTGTGCGCACGCGCGCGGTCTCCAGCTCTGTCCTCCCAGAGCCTGAATCCGAGGGTCAAAGCTGAGAGCAAGCTCCGGGGAGCGTCCCATGCTTAGGGCTCTCCCATCCACTCGCCGTCTGGATGGGCCTCTTTGGGAGCTGGCTCCGGGACCTTGGGAACCGCAGGGGAACGTGGTGCACCGATTTGGTTGTCCCAGAGCTGTGGCCTGCAGCCGCTTCCTCTAGAGGCACAGGCTCTCTGGAGCTGTAGGGAGCCAATTATCCCCAAGGCAAAATGGCTACAGATAATTAGGAAGACAGGCTTTTAACGTGAAGCCGAGCCCTGTGCTGCTCGGGACTGGAGACTTGGCAGCCTGCACCTAGTTGGGAGCCCTGTGTGCTGCTACCTGCCCAGAGAGGTCGCGGTTTCCTGCTAAGCGAGCAGGGAAGTTGTGCTGAGTGTGGTGGGACAGATGCCTCTGGACCCTGAAAGCGAAGATGTCCCCCACTCTCCTCCACCTCCCAGGATTCTTCCCTCTCCCTCCTTTCCTCCATCTCACTGGGGATTGAACCCAGGGTGTTCCATCCAACCTACACCTCTAGCTTTCTTTCTTTCTTTCTTTCTTTCTTTCTTTCTTTCTTTCTTCTCTCTTTTTATTTTTTGTTGTACTGGGGATTGAACCCAGAGCCATTCTACCTCCGAGCTACCCCCCCAGCTCTATTTTATTTTTATTTTGAAGCAGAGTCTCACTAGGTTGATGAGTAGCATTCCTTGCTAAAGCTGTTCTCAAACCCGCGATCTTCCTGTCTCAGCCTCCCAAGTACTGGGATTACAATTATGCACCACCACACCTGGCACACCTCTAGCCTTTCTTATTTTTTGCTTTGAAGCAAGGTCTCAGTAAATTGCTGAGAGTTTCACTAAGTTGCTGAGGTTGGATTCAAATATACAATCCTCCTGGATCAGCCTCCCAAGTACTGAGATTACAGGCATGCATCACATGACCATCTGATTAGGAACTTCTCTGCAGATGGATTCTGAGGACCCACCAGCTGTGTGGGGAGGCAGGGAATGAGGACGGAGGTAGGGCCAAGGGAGGGAAATAGAGGGTGATGTCCTTGGGGAAGAGGGGGTGGAGTGTGCTAGTTTTAGACAGGTTGGGTGTGTGGGTCTGGCAGTGGGAACTGGGCACAGGAGCATGTCCCAAAGTGTGGCTAGGTTGGAGAAAGGACCGTGGGCCTCACTAGTTATATATGAAGCTCCCAACCCTCAGTTAGAGCTGAGATGCTGGATACAGTTGCCTGAGAAAGAAGGTCAATGACTTGGGGGAGGTCTCAATGACAGCGAGCGTGTGTGTGTGTGTGTGTGTGTGTGTGTGTGTGTGTGTGTTACTAGTTATTGGACCCAGGGTGGTTCTACCTCTGAGCTACTCCCCCAGGCCTTTTATATATTTTTTATTTTGAAACAGGGTCTCATGGCTCAGTTACTATGCACTGGCCTTGAACCTGCCATCCTCAGCCCCCAGGCACTGGCATTACAGGAGTGCACCACCATGTACAGCTTCAGTGACAAATTCTGAAATTGTACCCTGGGGAAGAGAGAGCTGACAGCCAGAAGGAATCAGAACCAGAAGCCAGCTGGATGTGGTGTCGCACGCTTGTAATCCCAGTACTTGGGAGGCTGAGACAGGAGGATCACAGGTTGGAGGATAGCCTTAGCTGCTTAGTGAGGCCCTCCACAGGTCAGTGAGACTTGTTTCAAAATAAAGAATAAAAAAAAAAATAGGGCTGAGGATGTAGCTCAGAGGTAGAATGTCCTTGGGTTCAATCCCAAGTACTGAAAAAAAAAAAAAAAAGCCTCAAAGCTTTCCACCATTGGAAGACACCAGTCACCATCTGACTCCAGAAAGTCTTAAGGTTAAGGTGCTGAGCTTGAGGCAGTCTCATGTGGGCCTCACCTATGGCCACCTTTTGGGGCTCCCATGGGGAGAAGTCGGCCCTGAGGATGCTCACACCTTGTCCTGGCCAGCGCTCTGGGGACCACGCCTTGTCTGTCCACAGATGGCCTCGCTGGCCCACCTGTGAGTGGGGGTTTCTGTGCTGCTTGGAGGTGCATCTGAGAAGTGAAGTGCTTTGTAACAGGAGTAGGCGTGGGATATCACCTGGCTCTTCAGGACACAAGCATAAAGAAGGCGAGCCCACGCCAGGCTGGCAGGACAGGACCCAGGAAGTGGCCCACACAATGGGTTGTGTGTGTGTGAGAGCCCTGGGTCTGGAGGTGGACAGCAGGACAGAGACCTGGATGGGAGAGGAGGGTGAGGTCTGATCTCCTTCTGCAGCAGCTGGGCCAGGGCCTGGGGGTCCTGGAGTCAGGACAAGGTCCCAGGGTCAGGGGCAGAGCTGCTACAGGGGGAAGGTGGACTGCAGAGGAGCCAAACCAGTGCTGGGTTCAGCTTGGCGCTGCGTGGTCCTCTGTCGCGCTCTGCTGACCATTTCTGTCACTGCAGGCCCAGCACACTGCTGCTCCACCCCCCTACCTGCTAGCCAGGCAGGAAGGAGCCCAGGTGGGTTGAATCCTGTTAGCAGGGGCCTGAAGGGGCCAGGAGCTTATGTCAACCCCATGCTCAGCTTTTCCCCGGTCAGACATTCCAAGTGTGTGCTCTCTGGTGGGTGGCCAGGGGCTTCATTGGCTAAAGAGGAAAGAGGGGCCCAGAGAGGCTGGACTGCCATTTGAGGCCACACCCGTAGTGGGCAGAGTGGACTGCCATCTGAGTTCACACAGGTAGTAGGCAGAGTGCTCCCCACTGGGGAGACACAGAGCAGGAGGATCCTCTGCATGGCCACAGACCAAGGAACAAGAGCTCCACCCTGGCTGCTCCTCATTCTGGCCTTGGGCAGGGTCACCACCTGCTTCCTGTCTTCTGCCCCCATCAGGACCTTCTCCGCACCCCTCCGGCCAGACTGAAGGAAAGTCCCGCCATGGCGCACTTTCTCTGTGTGCCCAGAGCTTCAGACATTTAGCACTAACTGCATCCATCTTCCTGGCACTTAAAACAGTTAAACTCGAACGATCGCAACCCCAGGATACAGGGGCACTTAGTTTGAGACTGGGCCTCCTGGGCCCCTGGAAAGGGAGTGGGGCTGGAGCTGGGCTTAGCCAGGGGTAGCAAGCACTCAGGAAGTCCAGGCCCCAAGAGGGATGTGGAAGGTAGGGACTGGGGTAGCTGGGGCATAGGAGAAGCTGAGTACCAGAGCGGGGAGTTTGAGGCTTTGTGGGGGCTGGGGCAGTGGAGGCCAGGATTAGAAAGGAGGGCCTGGCAGGCTGTGGTGATATATACCTGTAATCCCCCTACTGGAGAGGCTGAGGCTGTAGGAGCCCAGGTTTGAGGACAGCTTCAGCAACTTAGGGAGATTCTAAGCAACTTAATGAGACCCTGTTTCAAAATAAAAAGGACTAGGTGTGTAGCTCAGAGCTAGAATGTCCCTGAGTTCAATCCCCACTGCCAGAAAAAAAAAAAGAAAAAGAAAAAGGAAGAAAGAAAGGGAGGGAAGGAAGAAGGGGAAAAGGAAGAGGAAGAGGAAGAGTCTGGTCTGGACCCACCTGCGGTCCTGCTGCCTCTGGGCTGCCGGCTGGAGAACGTCCTGCGCCCCAGCCTGCTCCTTTGTGCAGCAAAGCCCTCTGGTGACCTCGATGGGTGCTGGCCAGACCCTAGGCTTGGCAGAGCTCAGCAAAGGGTGGCTCTGCTCCTGGTCCCACCTCCCTCGATGGCTGCCATCATGAAGACTGGTCGCCGTTCTCCTTTGGAGTCTGTGGGGCTCGATGGCCCCTGCGGGATGCTCCACTGTGCATCCCCTGGCTCCTGTTCCACCTGCCTCTGTACACACACACACACACACACACACACACACACACACACACACACACTGTGGTACTGGGGATGGAACCCAGGGGCATTTTATCTCCCAGCTACACTCCCAGCCCTAGTTTCTAGTCTTTATTTTGAAACAGGGTCCCAGTAAGTTGCAAAGGGCCTCAATAAGTAGCTGCGTCTGGCCGTGAAACTGCAAACCTCCTGTCTCAGCCTCCTAAGTACTGGGATTACGAGTGAGCGCCACCACGCCCGGTTGAGCCCGGTGTCATTTTACCTCTGAGCTACACCCCAGTCCTTAACAATTTTTTTTCCAATTTTGAAATAGACTTTTGCTAAGTTGCAGAGGGGCTTGATAAGTTGTTGAGGCTAGCCTCGAACCTGGGAGAACTTTTAGTGAACTGTGGGGTGATGTACAGGGGTCTGAAGTGACAGAGTGACCTTGGCTATGTGCGCACATGTGAAGATGGGCCCGCTGCACACTTCTCTTCCACACAGGGAGTAGGCACACTAGTGCCCACACATGAGTCAAGGGCGTGTGTCTGCCTGTGCCTGAGTCTAGCACACACCTGTGTGTGCACGCGGGGTGCTCTCTCTGGCTTCCTCGCTGGATACTGGCCTGCCAGAGCAGGTCACTCCGGGCTTCCCTGTATTTATCACACTGAATCCCAAAACATGCCTTGGCTCCATGGTCAGGAACAAAGTGAGCCTTCCAAACGTCAGGCAGCGCCCACAGCGGGCAGAGGCCCCCGGCGGCTGGGCAGGGGTGAGGCCTGCCGGTCCAGAGTCAGGTTCATGGAGCCTGGACAGGGGCTAGGTAGAGGTCAGTGGCCACCCTGTGGCATGGGGGACAGAGGCAGGGCTCTGCTTTACTTTTTTTTTTTTTTTTTTTTGGTACTGGGGATATAACCCTGGGGTGCTCTACCACTGAGCTACATCCTTGGCCCTTTTAATTTTGAAACAAGGTCTCTCTAAATAGCTAAGGCTGGCCTCACACTTGTAATCCTCGGGTCTCAGCGTCTCAGTCTTCTGAGTACCTAAGATCACAGGAGTGTGCCACCACACCATTCTATTACTTATATTTATTTTTTTTATATGGCAAATCATTGTGTGTGTGTGTGTGTGTGTGTGTGGTGCTGGGGATTAAACCCATGGCATTCTACTTATAAGCTATATTCCCAGCCTTTTTATTATTATTTATTTATTTTCCGTACTGGGAACTGAACCCAAGGGCTTTCAACCTCTGAGCTACATCCCCAAACCCTTTTCCTTTGTTTTTTTTTTTCCTTGCAGGTCTGGGGATGGAGCCCAGGGGCATTTGACCTCCGAGTTACACCCCCTGCCCTATTTTTTTATTCTTTATTTTGAAACCGGGTCTCACTGAGTTGCAGAGGGCCTCACTAAGTAGCTGAGGCTGTCCGCGAACCGCGATCCTCCGGTCTCAGCCTCCCGAATGCTGGGATGACGAGCGTGCGCCACCGCGCCCGGCTAACCCTTTTCCTTTGAAGTAGGTTCTCATTGAGTTGCCGAGGGTCTTGCTAAATTGCTGAGGCTGGCCTTGAACCTGTGATCCTACTGTCTCAGTCCCCAAGTACTGGGATTATAGGAGTTCGCCATCTGGCCTAGATTAATTGTATGTATTTGTGGATGTACACTGTGACATTCTCGTCATGCACACACTGTGTAACAATCCGATCAGGATGGTTACCGCATCCGTCACCTCGTGCACAGACAGCCTCCCCCTCCGCCCCACCTGGTAGCCCCTGTTCCACTCTAGGCTTATCGCTTCTGCATGTGAATGTGTTCACACGGTGTTTGTCTTTCTGTTTGGCTTACTTCTCCTAATATAACAGCCGCCCGGTCTGCCCACGGATTTGCAGGTGACAGGCTTTCATTTTCATGGCCAAAGAGCATTCCATTCTGCTGGCGGACACGCGCGGGTCGATTCTGTATCTCGGCCTTTGTGGACGGCGCTGCCATAAGCGTGAGCGTACAGATATCTTTTCAACACACTGATTTCACTTATTTTGGATACAGACCCAGGAGTGGGATGGCTGGGTGTCAAATTCCTATGGAATTGCAGAAGAGCCAGAGCGATCTTGAGCGAAAAGAACAAAGCCGGAGGCATCACACTGTCTGATTTCCAAATATACGACAAAGCCACGGTGGCCCAAACAGCACGGCTCTGGCACAAAAACAGACACGTAGACTGGCGGAGCAGAACTGAGAGCCCAGAAGCAAATCTACGCATCTGCAGCCAAGTGATTCTCAACAAAGTTGCCAAGAATACACTTGGGAAAAGCTTCTTCGGTAAGCGGTGTTGGGAAACTTGGATACCAGGCTCCGTGTAGAACCGTGTTTGTGTATGACACATCTGCACTGCCGTCCCACAGCCTCCGTGCGAGGCTGCCTCCAGGCCTCCGTGGCTGGCTTCCTCTTGGCTCCACTGGTGCTTCTCCTTGGCCCCGGACACCGCTCAGCACCTCCAGACCCGCCACTGCCCCCAGGCTCTGGGGATCAGCCTGATTTGACTTTTTATTTGGAAACAGGTCTCACTAGGTTGATGAGAATCTCACTACTTGCTGAGGCTGTCCTCAAACCTGCCATCCTCCTGTCTCAGCCTCCCAGGTACTGAGATTATAGGCAGGCAACACCACGCCCAGCTGGCTTTTTTTTTTTTTTTAAACAAAATTTCGCCATGTTGTTGAGGGTCTCACTAAGTTGTTGAGGCTGGCCTCAAATCTGTGATCTTCCTGCCTTAGTCTCTCAAGAACTGGGATTATAGCCATGTACCCCCATACCCAGCTGAGAGCCTGTTTCAAAATAAAAAAATAAAAAGGGCTGGGGCTATACATAGCCCAGAGGGAGAAAGTCCCTCAATCCCATCCCCGGTACCAAATGCAAACGTAAATAAAACGGGGCAGTCGTTGTGGCTCCTGCACAGGAAGGATGGAGAGAAGCCAGGGAGGAGGAAATGTGACGCATAACGTGGCAAAGCGCAGCCGTATTCACACCAACAGCGTGGTGAGTTCTGCGATCCAGCAGGCCATCCTCACCTCACGAAGTGTGATCACATTTTACTAGCTGTAGCTAAACAAAACTTGAGTGGGATCTATGAACGCCGCTGTGGTGTGGTGTGGGTGATGATGTGGGGATTTACGGGGTGCCGGGGGAGCCAATAGGAGCCCGGAGTTTGGTGCAGGCTGATAATGGAAAGCCAAGCCCCAAATGAAACAAGTGTGAATGAATTTCTCTGCCTGCGGACAGAGCCAGAGCGCACCGTCAGTAGAAGTGGATGCAGAGAAGCAGCGTGAGTCACCAATCAGAATGGTGCAGGAGCCACAGTGGTGGGCACGCAAGTACCTCAGGGAGAACGGGCAGGAGGCGCGGGGCAAAGGCGCCACTGTGACAGGACTCCAATGTCGTGCTCAGGTTGAAGTGGAAGACAGAGGAGGGAAAGACAGGAGCACTTCTAAAGGGGCTGTCCTTCTGCACAAATGGGGGTCCTTAAATGCCCCGAGGCAGCTGGGCTGGCAGCAGCACGACCTTGCGCTCTCCAGGTTACACCCCCATGCTTCCTGAGCCCTGGTCCTGCCCCGGGGTGACCAGCAGGTGAGACCCTGTGGTGTGCCCAGGTCTGGCTCACGGACCTGCCTCAGTACCCTCCACTGCTAGTGCATACCTCCATCCAGCCTCCTCCTGGAGAAGCGGCTCCCCACTCCCACTGTGCTCTGGCTCTGGGGGACAGCCTGCCAAGGGCTCCCAGCAGAGAAAGAAGCAACTGTTTGCTTTTTTATTTTATTTTACGGTACTAGGAATTAAACCCAGGGGCTTTCTACCTCTGGGATACATTCCCAGACCTATTTTATATTTTATTTGGAAACAGGGTCTCACAGAGTTGCTGAGAGCCTCACTAAGTAGCTGAGGCTGGCTTCGAACCTGTGCAATCCTCCTGTCTCAGCCTCCCAAATACTGGGATTACAAGCATGTGCCACCATGCCCAGCTTGAGCCCTTTGCTTTAAAACACACACATGGCTGGGCGTGTTGGCACATGCTTGTAATCCCTGCGCTTGGGAGGTAGAGACAGGAGGATCGCGCAGGTTCGAAGCCAGCCGTGCTGGCTTAAGAGACCCTGTTTCCAAATAAAAATATAAAATAGGTCTGGGAGTGTAGCCTGGAGGTGGAAGGGTTTCCAGGAACCCCAGTACCAACAAAACAAAACAAAACAAAACCACACACATGCATACTCGTTCTCTCTCTCTCCTCCCCTCTCTCTCTACACACACACACACACACACACACACACACACACACACACCCCAAAGCAGCTTTGTTGATATACAAATACATTCCACACAACCCACCCATTTCAAGGGCATGAGTGAATGATTTTTATTGTGCAGTCAACCCTCCACACCCACAAGTTCTGAATCTATGGGCTCAGATAGCCAAGGATCAAATCTGAACATGTGCAGACATTTTGTTCTCATCGCGATTCCCCAAACAATATGGTATAACAACTATTTACACAGCATTACTTTGCACTGGGCATTTTAAGTAATCTAGAAGTGATTTAAAGTCTAAGGGAGAAGGTTATATGCAAATTCTGTGCTATTTCAAATACGGGGCTGGAGTACCTGCCAATTTTGGTATCCATGGAGGGTTCTGGAACCAATTCCCAGGGATAATGAGGGATGACTGTATTCACAAACGCCACCGCCATTAGTCCCAGAATATCTTCCTACCTAATGACATCCCATGCCCTCAGCCATCGCCCCCAGTGCTGCCAGTCACCTTCCAGACTAGCCTAAGGGTCTGCCTCTGCGAGGTTCTGTCTCTACGAATTTCTTTATCCTGAGTACTTCATATGCATGGAATTGTACAACATGTGGCTTCTTTCATTTAGCAGAAGTTTTTTTTTTCTGCAGTACTGGGGATTGAACCCAGGGGCATTCTGCCTTCAAGCTACACCCCCAGCCCTATTTTATTATTATTACTTTTTGTGTGTGTGTGTGTGTGTGTTGGGATGGAACCCAGGGGCATTTGACCTCCGAGCTATATCCCCTGCTCTTTTTTTTTTTTAATTATTCTTTATTTTGAGACAGGGTTTCATTAAGTTGCAGAGGGCCTAACTAAGTAGCTGAGGCTGTCCGCGAACCGCGATCCTCCAGTCTCAGCCTCCCGAATGCTGGAATTACAAGTGTGCGCCACCACGCCCGGCTTATTTCATTCTTTATTTTGAAACAGGGTCTCACTGAATTGCAGAGGGCCTCATTAAGTAGCTGAGGCTGACTGCGAACCTATGATCCTCCTGTCTCAGCCTCCCAAGTAATGAGATTACAAGTATGTGCTACCATGCCCAGCTAGTATACCATTTTTAAGGCTCATCCATGCCATATATTAATTCTACATTTTCATGGTTGAATAATAGTCAATTGTATGGATGAATCACATTTTGTTTACCCACGAATTTGTGATTTACATGGGTTACTTCTATCTTTGGGCTACTATAAATAGAGCCACTGTCCCCATAGGTGCTGGGCTGGGCTGGGGGGCAGGGGAGGCTAACTCCTCTCATAAACGTGGAAATTTTACAGATATGGACTAAAATTGATAGAGTCTGTTCGTTGGGCTGCTGCCTGGGTGCTGTAAGAGTTCCAAAATCAGGGTACTGAAATCCATGGGTGCTTAAGTCCCTTATATAAAAATCACATAGGTCAGGCATGGCGATGCATATTTGTAATCTTGGTACTTGGGAGGCTGAGATAGGAGGATCTCAGTTTTGTTTTGTTTTGTTTTTTTGGTGGTACTGGGGATGGAACCCAGAGGCTTTCTACCTCCGGGCTATACTCCCAGACCCATTTTTATATTTTATTTGGAAACAGGGTCTCACTAAGTTGCTGAGAGCCTCACTAAGTAGCTGAGGCTGGCTTTGAACCTGCGCGATCCTCCTGTCTCAGCCTCCCAAGCGCAGGGATTACAAGCGTGGCCACCACGCCCGGCTCAGGATCTCAGTTTTGAGGCCAGACCTGGCAACTTACGGAGAACCTCACCACTTTGTGAGACCCTGTTTCAAAATAAAAACGCAAAATAGAGTTGGAGGTATAGTTTGGAGGTAGAATGCCCCTGTACCAAAAAAAAAAAAAAAAAGCCACAAAATTGCACAGTAATTGCATATGATCCATCTGCATCCTCCTGTACGCTTTAAATCATCTCTAGATGATGACTCCAGTATGATATAAATGCCTGTTAGACTGTACTGCTTAGGGAACAAGGACCAGAAAAGATGGCTGTATGTGTTCAGTACAGTTTTTTCCCTAAATATATTTGATCTCTGCTGGTTGAGTCTGAGGGCACAGAACTTGCAGATGTGAAAGGCTGACTACAGCTGCACAGGACAGTGGACTTTCGCTCAGCCAACTCTTGTCCCAGAAGGGCGTGTTCCTGGAGCTTCCAGCTCGGCCTTTTCCTTGGTGCCGCTGCTTTTTTTTTTTTTTTTTTTTTCAGTACTGGGGATTGAACCCAGGGGCATTCTACCTCTAAGCTATACCCCTAGCCCTTATTATTTATTTTGAAACAAAGTCTCACTAAGTTGCAGAGGGCCTAAGTAGCTAAGGCTGGCTGCAAATTGTAATCCTCCTGTCTTAGCTTCCCAAGTGCTGAACTACAAGGGATGGTGAGGCCAGTATGACCCTCTCACCTATGTGAGGCAGGATTCAGAACAACCTGGGCATTATTCCAGGTGGCTGGGGAACTGAAGTCTGGGCACTACCAATGACTCCTGCAACACAATGGCCACCTCATCTGAGCCCTTACCTTGACCTTCTCTGAGTACACTCTATGCTGGTCTCTTCCCCCACCCCAATCCAGGGGTAGTCTACCTTCAAGCTATACCCGAAGTCCTTTTTATTATTTAATTTTAAAACAGGGTCTTACTAAGTTGCTGAGGGTCTAAAGTTACCCATGCAGGCCTCAAACCTGTAATCAATACATTTTTGATTTTGAAACAGGATCTCACTAAGTTTCTGAGGCTGGCCTTGAACCTGTAATCAATCCTCTTGTCTCAGACTCTCAACTATTGCAATTCCAGGCATGCACCATCATGCTAGGCTTGCCTGGTATTTCTTGCAATATTCAGAAGAAGGATGGAGAGCCAGGTGTGGCGCTGCATGCCTGTAATCCAAGGACTGGAGAGGCAAAGACCAGAGGGTCGCAGGGCCAGGGCCAGCCTAAGCAAGGTAAGTGATACTCTTAGCAACCTAGCAAGACCCTGTTTCAAGACAAAAAGTAAAAAAAGGACCGTGATGTAGCTCAGGGGTAGAATGCCCCTGGGCTCAATCTCCAGCGGCATACAGCCCTCACCTGCCACCAAGAGTGATCTGGCCTCAGATGTCAACGGCGGACACAGGTCAGCGTATCCCAGGCAGCAGCCCTCTTTCTGCCTCCACGCGGGGAACCTCCACGCGGGGAACGCCGGGCCAGCCAGGTGGGAGAGGTGGAGAGCCAGGCTGCTGCCCACAGTCTGACCAGCCTCTGCGGGTGCAGCAGTTCCTGGAGGGCGCTGCCTGAGACGCGAGCGATGAGGACGGACGCGCCATCGCGGGGGCGAGCAAGGAGAGTCCCTTGCGGAGGTGCCTCACCGGGCTGGCCCGGGCACCCTGGGAACCAGAAGCCAACCGCGCTCTCAGCTGCAGCCCAGCTCCCGAGGGGCGGGGCCTCCTGGGGGTGGGCGGGGGGAGCGGGCCGACCCTGGGCCAGGGGCGGGAAGTACTTCGGGACGCCGGGTTCTGAGCCCGTGGGGCGAGAGGGAGGACTGGTGGGCGGGGCCTTCCGGGGCGGGGCCTACCGAAGGCGGCACCGGGGCGTGGCTTCGGGGGCGGGGCCTCTCGAGGGAGGGCGCCGGGGCGGGGCCGCGCGGGTGGGCGGGGCCGCGCGGGTGGGCGGGGCCGCGCGGGTGGGCGGGGCCGCGCGGTGGGGCCGTGGCGGGTGGGCGGGGCCGCGCGGGTGGGCGGGGCCGCGCGGGTGGGCGGGGCCGCGCGGTGGGGCCGTGGCGGGTGGGCGGGGCCGCGCGGGTGGGCGGGGCCGCGCGGGTGGGCGGGGCCCGCCGGGGCGGGGCCGCGCGGGTGGGCGGGGCCGCGCGGTGGGGCCGTGGCGGGTACTTAAGCGGCCCCGCCGGCTCGCGGCTTCCCGGCCATGGCTCTGAGGCACCTCTCCTCGCTGCGCGCCCGCTCGGCCCGCCTCGCCCCGCTGTCCACTGCCCCCGCGGCCCGTGAGCTCCCGGCCGCGGGCCCCGGGGCCGCGCCAGCACGCGAGCCGGCCGGAGCCGTGCGGCCGCCGGCGCCCCGGGTGGACTTCGGCGATGCGCGGGAGGCGTACCGCAGCCGGCGGAGCTGGGAGCTGGCGCGCGGCCTGCTGGTGCTGCGGCTGTGCGCGTCGCCCGCGCTGCTGGCGCGCCACGAGCAGGTGGGCGGGGGGCGGCGGGGGAGGGGGGCTCGGAGGTAGCGGCCGGCCGGCCGGGAGCGCTCGGCATCCCCGCCCGACCTCAGGTACTGCCTGCCCCAAGCAAGACCAGCTCATGTTTAAGGTCTGATGGCGCCCGCCTTATACCAGGAGTGGGAGGCCGGGACAGGAGGCTGAGGTTTGAGGACAGCCTCAGCAACTTAGTGAAACTCCCAGCAACTTAGTGAGACCTCTTAAAAAAAAAAAAAAAAAAAAAAAGCTTGCGTGTAACTTAGAGCGTCAGGTTCAATCCCCCCCCCCCCCGCCCACGATATAAACTACTTTCAGGAAAGCAAAGTTAATGCCTAAAGTTACCACTTAGAATTTAAAATCCAGTCTCTTTCATGTTCCCGTAGGGAAGTCTGTGGGCACCGAAAGGCTCAGAGCTGGGACCACAAGTTCCACAAACTGACCCACATCCCGCAGAGACACGGCCACTCTGCAGTGTTGAGGAAAGCAGGCGGCCGCCAACCCTGGATCGCGTGCTCTCTCTCTCTGCCCTGGAGATTGAACCCGGAGGCTCCTATCTCTGAGCTACACTCTTAAAAAAATTATAAGCCGGGCGTGGTGGCGCGCGTTTGTAATCCCAGCAATGGGGAGGCTGAGATAGGATCGCGGTTTGCGGGCAGCCTCAGCTACTTAGTGATGCCCTCTGCAACTCAGTGAGACCCGGTTTCAAAATAAAGAATTAGAAAAATAGGGCAGGGGGTGTAGCACGGAGGTCGAATACTCCTGAGTTCTATCCCCAGACCTGCAAAAAAAAAAAAAAAAAATCATAAAAGCCCAGGGCGTGAGCTGGGCGTGGTGGCGCACCCTTGTAATCCCAGCATTTGGGAGGCTGAGATAGGATCGTGGTTTGCGGGCAGTCTCAGCTACTTAGGCCCTTTGCAACTCAGTGAGACCCTGTTTCAAAATAAAGAATAAAAAAATAGGGCTGGGGGTGTAGCTCGGAGGTAGAATGCCCCTGGATTCCATCCCCAGTACTGCAAAGAAAAAAATTAAAAATTAAAATACAAATATTTGGTGGCACTGGAGATGGAACTACCTCTGAGCTGTACCCCCGGACCTATTTTCTTCTTTTTTGTTTGGAAACAGTCTCACTAGGTTCCAAATAGCCTCACTAAGTTGCTAAGGCTGGCTTCAAACCTGCGATGATCCTCTTGTCTCCGCATTCCAAGTACTGGGATTACAAGTGTGTGCCACCACACCTGGCTTAATTTTTTTTTTTTTTGGAAACAGGGTCTTAGCCGGGTGCAGTGGCTCATGCTTATAATCCTAACATTGTAATCCCAGCATTCAGGAGGCTGAGACCGGAGGATAGTGGTTCGTGGACAGCCTCAGCTGCTTAGTGAGGCCCTCTGCAACTCAGTGAGACCCTGTTTCAAAATAAAGAATAAAAAACAGGGCAGGGGGTATCGGTCGGAGGTCAAATGCCCCTGGGTTCCATCCAGAGACCCGCAAAAAATCCCCCCAAAAACAAAAATACACACAAAAAATAAATAAATAAAAAAAAAGGGTCTTGCTAAGTTGCTTAGGCTGGTCTTGAACTTGCGATCGATCCATCTGTCTCAGCTTCTCAAGTTCTGAGATTATAGGCATACGCCATCATGCCTGGCTTCTAATCTTTTTGAAAAAATAACAAGATGCAGAAAAATGGAGGCTTCTCCGGGTGTAGTGGCGCACGCTTGTAATCCCTGTGCTTGGGAGGTGGAGACAGGAGGATGGCGCAGGTTTGAAGCCAGCCGTGCTGGCTTTAAGAGACCCTGTTTCCAGATAAAAAAGTATAAAAAATAGGTCTGGGAGTGTAACCCAGAGGTAGAAGGGCTTCCAGGAACCCCAGTACCACCAAAAAAAAAAAAAAAAAAAAAAAAAAAAAAAAAAAAGAAAAAAAGAAAAGAAAAGAAAAGAAAAATTGGGGCATCGGAAAGGAGGGGTGATACCTGTGCAACCCTGGACCTGGGACAGTGTGAGCAGAGGAGGCACTTCCACAGCAGCGCTGTGTGAGCCAGGGAAGCTTGGCGCAGGGGACGCAGCTGCTCAGGCTGGTGGGACGACAGCGTCTGACTTGCTGTCAAAATTCACTGCTGCCACTTTGACTAGAGGGCGTGCCCTCACAACAGAAGGGGTCAGTTATCTCTGCGCCTTTGGGCGTGGTGCACATGCCTGTAATCCCAGGAGGATCTCAAGTGAGGCCAGCCTCAGCAATTTAATGAGATGCTGTTTCAAAAAAAAAAATAATAATGCTGGGTGTGTAGCTCAGAGGTAGAATGGCCCTAAGTTCAATTCCTAGTAACACACGTATGCACATGTGTACGTGCATGGCTGGGGATGTAGCTCAGTGCCAGAGCACTAGCAAGTAGGATACTCAAGGCCCTGGGTTCAATTGCCAGTACCACGAATCCAACCAACCAACCAAAAACCCCCGAAATGGATGCTGTGAGCCAGATTGGCTCTGAGGAGACCATCACCGGGCCCTGTGGTTTGGAGCCAAGGGTGTCTGTGCTGCGAGCCGGGCTCCCCTGCTGTGGAGGAGGCTGGGCAGCCAGGTCAGGTGCCGCCCTTTGTCTTTCAGCTGCTCCATATTGCCCAGAGGCTTCTGGGGCAGAGGCTGTTTGAGAGGCTGATGAAGTTGACCTTCTATGGGCAGTTTGTGGCCGGTGAGGACCAGGAGTCCATCCGGCCCCTGATCCAGCACAACAAGGCCTTTGGCGTTGGCGCCATCCTGGACTACAGTGTGGAGGAAGATCTGCACCCCGAGGAGACAGAGCAAAAGGGGATGGGGTAAGACTGGCCTTCATGGGGGGGGGGTGGTGTCGGGTAGCAATCCCAAAGTGCACTGGGCGTGCGGGGCCGTGTCCGGTGTCTGCGCTGCCAGCCTCATTACCAGTGGCCCTTTGGCTTCTGCCTCCTATCCTGATGTTTTTGCTGCCTGCAGATGACAGATCTGGGATTTCAAAGAGGGTAAAGGACAGGGATCTGCAAACCATGGCTCTCGGCCCTATCTAGCCCAATACCTGGTCTTATATAATTTGCAAACTAAAGCTGATTTTTGCCTTTTTATTTAATATTACTATTATTTGGTAGTAGGGATTGAACCCAGGGGCATTCTACCTTTGTGTTATACCCTCAACCCTCAGTTTTTTTTCCCCTTTAAAAAAAGCCTGTTTATTGATTACTCTAAACATGTATGTTTTAAAAATATGGACTGCTTCACAAATTTGCATGTCATCCTTGCGCAGGGGCCATGCTAATCTTTAAGTTTTTTAAAGCCGGTTGTGGTGACACGCTTGTGCTCCCAGCATTCCGGAGGCTGAGACTGGAGGACTGCAGTTTGTGGACAGCCTCAGCTACTCAGTGAGGCCCTCTGCAATTTAGTGAGATCCTGTCTCAAAATAAAGAATAAAAAATAGGAGCTGGACGTGGTGGCTCACGTTGTAATTCCAGCATTTGGGAGGCTGAGACCTGAGGATTGTTGTTCGTGGACAGCCTCAGCTACTTAGAGAGGACCTCCACAACTTAGTGAGACAAGTTTCAAATTAAAAAGAATAAATAATAGGGCAGGGGGTGTAGCTTGGAGGTCGAATGCCCCTGGGTTCCATCCCCAGACCCACACACACACAAAAAAGGTTTCAAATTTATTTTTTTGAGGGGGGTACTAGGAATGGAACCCAGGGCATTCTACTTACGAGCTATACCCCCAGCCTTACTTATTTATTTATTTACTTATTTATTTATTTATTGAAACAGGGTCTCGCTGAGTTGCAAAGGGCCTCACTGAGTAGCTGAGGCTGTCCTGAAACAGTGATCCTCCTGTCTCAGCTTCCTAAATGCTGGGATTACAAGTGTGCACCACCACCCCTGGCTCCTATTTTTTATTATTTATTTTGAGTCAGGTTCTCACTAAGTAGCCGAGGCTGTCCTTGAACCCGGATCCTCCTACCTCAGCCTCCTAAATGCTGGGATTACAAGTGTGTGCCACCATGCCCAGCTCCTATTTTTTATTCTTTATTTTGAGACAGGGTCTCACTAAATTGTAGAGGGCCTCACTGAGTAGCCGAGGCTGTCCTTGAACCCGGATCCTCCTGACTCCTGTCTCAGCCTTGCAAATGCTGGGATTACAAGTGTGTGCCGCCACGCCCAGCTCTTTTTTAAGTTTTGAAATAGGGTAAGTTGCCAAGGGTCTCACTCAGTTGTTGAGGCTGGCCTTGGACCTGCAATACTCCTGTCTCAGCCTCCCAAGTACTGGGATTCCAGGTGTGTGACATCGAGTCTGAAAAAACTCGAGACAGGAGAGTTGCAGGTTCAAAGCCAGCTTCAGCAACTTAGATCCTCAGCAACTTACTTAGACTGTTTCAACATAAAAACATTTTTAAGTGGTTTGAAAAAAATCAAAACAAGAGTCATGTTCTGTGACATGTGAAATCCACATTGCCCTGTGAGGCAGAGTTGTGTGCACATATGGCCTTCGAGGCTGAGAACGCGTGCTCCTCACACAGACATTTGTCCACCCTGGTGCAGGAGGCTTGCTCTGGCTTCCTGCTCTTCTCCCACGGATGCCCGACTGCATGAGAATCCCCAGCTCTCCCCTTGCCTGTCCTCAGGAGGCCATGGACTAGTTTCCTAGTCTGCAGGTGGTTTTTCCTGGAAGCTGTGGCCTTTCAGGACTTGGCCTCTGCACAGGCCTCGGTGGGAAGGGAATTGCTGCCAGAAAGCTTGTTTCAGGCTGGCCTGGGGCTCCTCCCAGTCACTGACTTGCGGCAGGGCCCGTCCCCAGGCAGTAAGTGTAGGGACACATCTCTCTGACCTGCCCTCTTAAAATCCGGACAGAATGACTGGCTGAAGGTGCCCTTTGCTTCTCGGGGTAGTGGTAAACTCAGGTGGGGTCCTGCCAGGCCAGCCCTCTCTCTGCAAAGTCTGGTGCCTGTGACCCTCAGGCCAGGCCCTTGTTTGGATTCTGCCCAAGCCCTGACTGTAGTTGGGCTGGTCCACATGAGAGGCGCCTGCCTCCTGCTGGTGTGGACGCCCTTTTGGTCCTCAGGGTTTGCCTTGCCCCTCCCCAGGTAGCTGCAGGGAGGAGGTGGGGACAGGCAGTCACATGAGGCCTCCAGCCCTGGGAACTGAATGTCTTAGCCTTGTCTAAACATGCCAGCTCCTGGCTGATTGGCCAGGGGAGCCCAGCCCCTGCCTGGTGATTGGCTGTTTTGAAGGCCTGGCACACCAAGTACCCCAGTGAGCCTCACTGCGCCCTAAGGATTTGGCTGTGGTCTTTACTGAGGCTTCCAGTAGAATAATTAATCCGCTCTGTGGCCTCAGGCCCAGACAGGGTGAGGCAGTTTCTAGCCCAGGCGCCTTAGTAATGAAAAGATTCCTTTCCCCAGCTGCTAGGGCGCCTTTGGTATGAAAAGACTTCTTTCCCGGGGCTGTCTGCCTGGCTTCCTTCCTGCCCTGCAGGAGGAGCCTTTGGAGGTGGCTAGCCTATCCCTTGCCTGGGGGCAGCCCCGGCCTCCAACGCCCTGAGGAACCCAGGCCCCTCTGTGCAAAGGCTGCGCTTGCTCTGCTGTGCATGGTCACCTGTCTGTGGGAGCCCTGCTTGGGCTCTGGGGTGCAGGTGGCAGTCCCTCCCTGGCCCAAATGGATGGCCCCTTTCCAAAGCCAGTGGTGGGTGGTGGGTACATGCCAGCCCTGCTGCCCATGGTTCTGCCTTCAGTGGGGCCGGGGACAGGGCTGGACTTGGAAGTACCTAGCTCCAGCATTCACACCATCTCATGACCTGCAGGGCTCACTGGGTGTACCAGCCACCAGCCTCCTGTGTAAGAAGCGTGTGTGTGTGTGTGTGTGTGTGTGTGTGTGTGTGTGTGTGTGTATGTCTATCTTTGTGGCAGATATCTCTTCCTAGCAGACCCTGTTGTCACAGGCCCATAGACTATACTCTGGGGAAAGATACATGTTTGCTGGTAAAGCTCATATTTAGCCAGGTATGGTGGTGCATGCCTGTAATCCTAAGTACCTGGAAGGCTGAGAAAGGAGGATTGCAGGTTTGAGGCCAGCCTTAGCAATTTAGCAAGGATCAGCAACTTAGACCCAGTTTCAAAACAAAAAAGGGCTGGAGGTATAGCTTGGATGTAGAATGCCCCTGAGTTCAATCCCCACCACAAATAAATAATGAATGAACGAATAGGTCTGGGGTATAGCTCAGTGGTAGAGCATCTCTGCGTTCAATTGCCAGTACCCAAAATGGAAACAAAGCAAAACATAAAAACCTTCGTGTTATCTGAACTGGGGGTTGTGCAGCTACAGAACCAGACCCTCCCACTTGGGGTCACCCTGGCCCCAGAGCAGTGCTCAAGCTGCCCTACCCCTTAGCACAGACATCCCTTGGGGGTGACTTTTGTCTCTCTACTTGGGCCTCCCCTTGAAGGCTTGGCTGGGCCTGAGGCTGGCCTTGCTGGACTCCTTGCCAGGAGCCTCTGTAGGGGCGCAGGCTCTGTCAGGCAGGGAGGTCGTGTGCAGGGCCTACCCGCTACCTTGCCACCTAGTCAGAGCACTGCCACTCAGTGCATCTCTTGTGAGCATTAGTCACCAGGGCAGTAGCTGCCTGCCTGGCTCCTGCCCCTGGACTGTGGCCTTGCGGGCTGTGGTGGCGTATGGGGAGCCTAGGCCCCTAAGGGTCTGGCACCACTGTGATTTCTGGGTCCTGGCCTGGCTCAAAGTCCACGGATGAAGGCTCTGGGATGGGGCGGGTCTAGGGGAGTTTCCAGTCAGGTGGTGGGGGCCCTGAAGTTGGACTTGAGCAGCAAGGTCCAAGCAGCGGGGGAGGCTGTGCAGAAGGCCTCAGAGGCGCAGATTGCAGTGCTGTCTTCTGGCTTGACTTCTCTTGATCTTTGTCCTGGGGTGGTGGGCATGAGCCTGGGCAGGGCTTCAGGCCCTGGGGGGTCCTGGATGCTCCTGGCTGTGGGCTGAGCTTGCTCTTGCTGTGGAAACTGAGTTAAAATGGCTCCGAGCCTGGGGTGGTGGCACTTGCCTGTAATCTCAGAACTTGGGAAGCTGAAACAGGATCACAGGTTCAAGGCCAGCCTCAGCAATTTAGTGAGACCCTCAGCAAATGATCGAGATCGGGTTTCAAAAAATAAATAAATAAAGGGCTGTGCGTGTGGCTCACAGGTAGAATGCCCCTGAGCTCAATTCCCAGTACCACAGAAAAAGAAAAAAGAAAATAAGTCTGAGGGGTTAGAATGAAGGGGAGCCCTGGGCCTGGAGGGCGTGGTTGTGTCTGCTCCACTGGGCGGGTAGTCCTCAGAGGGGCTGGAGTCCTGGGCACCAGGTGGAGGCAGAGCAAGGGCCCTGTGCTGGACCTGGGGACTCTACTGGGGGCTTTGCGCCCCATTGATTTGGGTCCGACTGTGTGATCACCCTTCCTGGGAAGAAACCTTGGCCATCCTTGTGGCCAAGGCTTTTAAGAAAAAGCTGCAAGCCCTGGGATGTCTGGGGTGTCCTGGCAGGGAATTGTGCTCACACTTCTCCAGTAGGGAGGGTGTCCACCCACGTGAAGCTGGAGGTTTCTGTGACCTTCAGGGCCCCAGGGCCTTTCCCCACCCAATGGCCACTCCCAGGATCTGGGGCTGAGCCTGCTGACCCACCCTGACTTGGGCGGGCTGCGTCTTAGAGCCAGCCCTGCAGGCTCATGGTCACGTCCAGGGCTCACTCAGCTCCCTCCCTTCCGCCTCCTCGTCACTGGTCCTGTGTGCCTAGATCCTGATCTTTGTTTATTTTCCTGTAGGTCCTACACCTCCGCAGCAGAGAGAGATAGCCCTGGTGAGTAAGAGGCCACTATTTTACTTTATTTTTTGTACTGGAGGTTGAACCCCGGGGCTTTCTGTGTTCAAGCTGTACCCCCAGCCCCGTTTTATTTTTATTTTTAAACAGTCTCCATAGGTTGATGAGTCTCACTACTTCCTGAGGTTGTCCTTGAACCTCCAGAGTACAGCACCGGGATTATAAGCATAATCACTATGCCTGGCTAAGATGCTGCTATTAAGCTGGGTTTGGCGGTGCATGCCTGTAATCACAGTTTTGAGGCCAGCCTTAGCAACTTGGTGAGGGTCTCAGCAGCCTAGTGAGACCCTGATAATAATGATGATGGTGGTAATGATGATAATGATAAAAACAAAGGGCTGGGAGTGTAGCTGAGGTAAAACATCCTTGGGTTCTACCTCCAGTACCCCCACCCCACACACACACACAAAGGAGACTGCTGTTCATGAACAGATGCCCTCTTCCCAGTCCCATGCATCCTCTGGTGGCCCAGGAGACATCTGGGTTGGGGCAAGCTTTAGGGTGAGGTTTTTCCTGCATCAGGCCTGGCTCTCATACACCAAGATCACCCTGGCTGGGGACATGCCCAGATTGATCCCTGTGGCCTTCCCAGGTGGACTCAGCCCCTTGGCTCTCAGCAGGTGACAGTCTAGGCCTGTACGATGGAGGCTTGGCCCTCCCGGCCTGGCTTGCCCTGTGAGGAGGCCTAGACGGGGATGTGTCTTTGTGTGGCAGAGCGGAGCTGAGGGGACTCGGCACAGGCCCATCTGAGTCTGTCCGAGGGCACCAAGGGCTAGGGCATCTGCCCTGTGTGCTGGGACTGGGGCTGGAGCTGTGGCTCCTTGCAGAGCTGTTGCCTGTGTTTAGGTCTCACGTCTACCTTTCCAGGCACGAGTGAGAGAGAGAAACAGTACCAGGCCCACCGAGCCCTTGCGGATCGCCAGGAGGGCACTGCCAGCGCCTGCACCTACCTCAGCGACAAGGAGGCCAAGTGTGACAGCTACATGGAGACTCTGTTGCGCTGCATCGAGGCCTCAGGTGGGCGCCCTGCTGTCGGCGCTCGCCTTCCAGGCCCACAGTAGCCCTAACCCTCCCTTGGCCAAGCAGAGGCTGTGGTTGGAGTGGGAGGGCTGGGCTCAGGTCCCTCTGGGGTCCTGCTGCATCTGCGGGAGCTGCCTCCTGCCCGCCCTGCCCCCTGCGCTCTTCCTGGGTGCGGTGCCCAGTGTGGAGCCTGGAAGGTGGTCTGTGCTGGTCAGGGTCATCCCCAGCCCTGCCTGAGGTTCTGCAAGGTGGGGGCGGTGGGGGCCGTGGGTTGAGCATGATGTCACTGGTCCCAGCACCTTGACGCTGCCAACACAGGGGACCCCGGCACAGGCTCCTGCCCTCCCCAGCTGCCCTGCCTTCTGAATGTTTCGGGTTCAGGAAGCAGCTGCCTAACTGTGTGGGGGATATGGGGGTCTTCGTGGTCAGAGCATGCGCTGCCATTTTGGTGAGGGGGTTCTCCTGCCCATGCCCACTCTCCTTGGAGGCACCTGAAGCGCAATTAGGTGCCTGACGTGCCCAGCGTCTTATTTCACTTGGTGCTTTTGTGTCCTGTGACCCACGTGTGGGCACCTTGTTGTGCACAGGGAAGAAACCGAGGCAGGAAGAGGTGGGAGGCCATCAGGGACACACAGGAGGACGTAGGTCTTGCTGATTGCTTTTTCTTTTCTTTCTTATTTATTTATTTATTTTTTTGTGGGTCTGGGGATGGAACCCAGAGGCATTCTATCTCTGAGCTATACCCCCAGCCCTCTTTTTTATTCTTTATTTTGAAACAGGGTCTTACTGAGTTGCAGAGGGCCTCACTAAGCAGCTGAGGCTGTCTGCAAACTACAATCTTCCTGTCTCAGCTTCCCGAATGCCGGGATTACAAGTGTGTGTGCCATCACGCCTGGCTCTATTTTTTATTCTTTATTTTGAAACAGGGTCTCACTGAGTTGCAGAGGGCCTCACTAAGCTGGTTCCTTTCTCACCATCTCCCTACTCCACATGGAGTCCCTTCCTCCACTTCTGTGGCAGGGCCTCTGGAGCAGCCCTGTGCAAGGGCATTCAGGGGCTGGATAGCGTTGTGGTTAGCGACCTGGCTGCAGAGCCATGGGCCTGTCTTCTCCCTTGTAGTCATCCATCTCTCCAGAGACCTCATAGCTCTTCTTTTGGCTTCTGACAGGTGGAGCCAGTGATGATAGCTTCTCGGCCATTAAGCTTACTGCCCTGGGGAGACCCCAGTTTCTGGTAGGTGCTGGGCCCTCCCATGTGCAGGGCTTCCTGAGCCCTGGGCTGCTGTGGGCATCCCGTGAGAGCACATGTGCCTGGACCTGGTAGGATGTGAACTGCGATCTGTGGCCTCAGGGCTGGGACGGAGTGCAGGCCTTGCGTTCGGGCCCAGGGCCCTTCAGGTCTGGGAGCTGGGCATGTGCTGTGGATGGTGATGTGGGCCTGCGTTCACAGCTGCAGTTCTCAGAGGTACTGACCAAGTGGAGACGGTTCTTCTACCAAATGGCTGCGGAGCAAGGGCAGGCTGGGCGCGCGGCCTTGGACGTGAAGCTGGAGGTGGCTGCACTGCAGGTGCTTCCCGAGGGTGTTGGCGTGGCGACGATGGGGCCTGGGGAAGAGCCCTGGAGGGGGAGACGGCAAGGCAGTGGATGGAGGTGGATCCTTGGAGCTGTGCCCACTTCGCAGCTCCTGGAGCCACCTGGGGGAGGAGGAGGGAAGAAAAGTTGGATCTGTCTGGGCATAGTGACACATGCCAATAATTCCAGTACTTGGAAGGCTGAGACAAGAGGATTGTAGGTTGGAGGCCAGCCCCAGCAAACTTGGCCAGACCCTTGGCAACGTAGTGTGACCCAGCTTAAAAATAAAAAATAGAAGAAGAACCAGGAGTGTAGCTCAGAAATAGAATACCCCTGGGTTCAATCCCCAGTACAGAGAGAGAGAGAGAGAGAGAGAGAGAGAGAGAGAGAGAGAGAGGGGTAGAGAGAAAGCTGGTCATCTGAAGGATTCTCAGTGGGCTCCACCTCCAGGTAAAGACAGGAGATGGTGGCAGGGCTGGGGAGCAGGTCTACAGGAGCATAGCCTGGGTTGCCGGTACAGTCACTAGACAGGCAGGAATAGACCCATGGATGGAGCCCTGCGTTGGTGATGTAATAAAGTCGAGCACACCACAGGCTGTGGAGGAGGCGTCAGTGCTGACTCTACCTTCTTACTTCCCAAGGAGAGCATTGCAAAGATGGGCATTGCGTCCAGGGCTGAGATCAAGGACTGGTTCACACCAGAGACCCTGGGAGTGTCTGGGTAAGAGCGGTACGCCAGCTTAGAATTAAGGGACCATCTACCCACCCTGGTGCTGTCCTTCTAGCTGGACTCTAGAAGCTTCTCCAAATCCCAGTCGTCCCTCCCTTGAAAGGGTGGGCTGAAGAAACTGCTTCCCAAGATACACCAAGCAGGAGATGAGAGGGGCCTGGGAATCCTGGGAGCTGGTTGGCATGGACACAGGGCTTCTTAGAGAATCACTGAGTCCCAGAGTGAGGGTGTCATACACAGCCCTCCCTGAGACCCACGCTGGCAGGTGAGGATGAAACTGTGACCTGTCCTCAGAGTCAGGGCTGGGCAAGTCAGGGGGGTGGCCGCCCTCTGCATCTGCCCTGGCTGGCCTCCGCCCTCTGCGCTTCCCGAGCCCAGCCCAGCCTCCGTGTATAATTTACCCTTTTATAGCTAATGTCCAATGCAGGAATTTTCACGTTTAGGCTTTAATTTTTAAAGTGAAGAACACTGTTTATAGTTTAATACCTGAACACTGTGGTAGGATTCTGGGTGGTTGGGTGCAGGGATGTACTTTTGAAGCGTGGGCTGCTCTGGGCCTGGGATCCCAGAAAACCCATGTGGCTGGACTGAGAAGCCACTCGCCATCTTCTCTGGGCTCACGCGCCTTCTCCCCCAGCACTGTGGACCTGCTAAACTGGAGCAGTCTCATTGACAGCAGAACCCAGCTCTTCAAGCACCTGGTGGTCCCCAGTGCTCAGGTAACACCACTCACTGGGCATGGGGCTGAGAAGGGGGCAAGGTCGCCACCTGTCTCCTGGTGCCCACCCCTGGGACACAGTGTGACTGAGACTACTACCTTCTCTGGCCCCGTGGGCAGGAGGACAGACTGGTGTCCACTGAGTGCTCAGTGGACGGAGACCAGCATGGGGCCTTGAGGCTCCACAAGGAGGGGACCCAGGAAGTGTCTTCTCCAAGATACCTAACCTGTGTGTCGGGTCACCGCAAACCTCTGGCTGGAAATAGCGGCCGCCATTTCATTCCTTCTTGTGGTTCTGGGTCGGCAGGGCCCTCTGGGTGGTGCTCACTGGGGCTTGGAGGATGGTAGGCCCAGGCCACCGTGGAGGTGCCCCACTCACACGCCTCGGGGCGGTTGCTGTCGGCTGGGCTTCCTCCCTCCCAGTGTGGTGGCCAGGCTCCAGGAGCAGAAGCCTCCTGAGACGAGGGCCAGGCAGCTGCGCTGCCTCCTCTGACCTGGCTGAAGAGGTCTGGCATAACTTCTACCCAGTTCAGTTTGCTAAAAGCAAGTTATTAGCTAGGCGTCGTGGTGTACACCTGTAATCACAATACTTGGGAGGCTGAGAGAGGAGGGTGGCAGGTTTGTGGCCAGCAGCAGCAACTTAGTAAGACCCTCTCAGAAAGGGCTGGGGCTATAACTCAGAGGTAGAATGCTCCTGCGTTTCATCTGTAGATTAAAAAGTAAATAAAAGCTTCGAGGCTGGCCTGTATTTAGGGAGAGAACTGAGACTGCTTGAGGGATTGAGGGCAGAACAGAAGCAGTACCTTGGAACACGTTCTGTGGATGCTCCTTCGATACTTCCTGCCCCTGAACTTTGAGCCTCTGACCGGAGCCTCAGGGAACAGCATGTTCAGTGTAGCTCTGCGCCGAGGCCATGGCCATCAGAGACAGCGCACGTGAGGCCAGGGAAGAAGTGGTGTCTGTGCCCAGTGAGGCCAGGCTTGGCAGCGTTCTGGGGGCGCCTGGGGCCATGCCGGCACGCAGCACGGCCTCTGGGGCGGCCTATCACCTCTACTCGCCAGCCCGCTGCCCACCTGCTGGGCTTCCGGAGCCCATCCTGGTCACCTGCTATGAGTCACTCCGCCCCGCAGCTGTCTGTCTGCCCACTGCTATGGTGCTTGCTCTGGTACCCACTGTCTGTTCCTGGCTGGGCCTTCTTCCCACCGACTGCTTGATCAATGCTTATTTCCTCCCTTTCATGGGAGCAGAAGGGAGTCCTCCCCGCAGCCATGGGCCTTCTGAAGGTTCTGGAGAGGCCATAGAAGAAAATACCTTGGGTAAAGGCCTGCCTGGGCCTGGAGCTGGCCAGTGTGGGCACTGAGCTCCGTCCTGTTACTGCCAGGGCCCAAGTATAGGAGCGTGAGCCAGCTGGCCGGAAGATTCCAGAACATTGTGTCTGGCCAGCCCTCTGTAAGGTATTGACCTTTCAGGTTGGGGAGAGATAGGGTGAGGTGTCCTTCTTGGTCCTGGGAGCAGGCACCTGGGTGCTGGCAGGCCCCGGTGGCCTCCTGAATGGTGGCATAGGATTAAGGGGAGTTCAGCTAGGCATGGTGGTAATCCTAGTACCTGGCAGGCTGAGACAGGAAGATCGCAGGTTTGAGGACAGCGTCAGCAAGTAGTGAGACTCTCACCAACCTAACAAGACCCTGTTCCAAAACAAAAATGAAATTGGGTGTAGCTTGGAGGTAGAATGTCCCTGGTTTCAATCTCCATTACCCTAACCCTAATAAATAAATAAATGCAAGTAAATATAAATATAAAGTTTACACTGGTGAGAAGTGTGATCTGGGCCTTGACGTGTAGCCCCTGGTCCTTCCGTGGTTTGCCTGCATGCTATACTTCCAGACAGGACAGCTGGAGCCACTACTGTCCCGGTTCACTGAGGAGGAGGAGCTGCAGATGACGAGGATCCTGCAGAGGATGGACATGCTGGCTGAGGTGCGGAGCAGCCTGTGGGGAGGGGCCACAGCTCCAGGCGCCCCAGGCGCCTTTCCTACTTGAGCTACAACCCGTGCTCTGCGTCTGGCCCTCTCAGAAAGCCTTGGAGGCGGGGGTGCGGCTGATGATGGATGCCGAGCAGTCGTACTTCCAGCCAGCCATCAGCCGCCTGACGCTGGAGGTGCAGCGCAAGTTCAACGTGGAGAAGCCACTCGTCTTCAACACCTTCCAGTGCTACCTCAAGGTGGGCTGCCGCTCCCACCGCCTGCCTGCCTGCCAGCCTCACCGCTGTGCCTTTGGTGCAGCACGTGGTATCTGTCTGGCCCTGCTCTGTGGGTGGGACAGATGGAGCAGGGAGGGGGCCTATACCCAGGGGTTGGCAGCACCCTCTGAAGCAGAGCTAACTCCACCGTATGGGCAAGAGCCCTCTGCCCAGAGGCCCCGCACAGCCCTGCAGGGGAGGCTGAGGCCAGGGTGACTCCCACAGATAGGAAGCCTGGCCTCCCGGGGTCCTTCTGCCAGTCCCTCTTCTGGATCTTGGGATCAGACACGTGTATTTTGTGGGTCGAGTCTACCTGATATGCTTTAAGTCCCCAGTGCTGAAGACTTCACAGATGACCATTTCTTTCTGTTTTTGGCATGGGACCCTCTAAAGAATTTGATGAAATCTCTGAGCTCCTGTCTAGAAAAAGACTTGTCTAGAATTTTGCATGTGCTCAGGGAGCCCAGAGGTGCTTCAGAGTAGGGCCCACACCCCGAACCCCAACCCTTCAGCCTGAGGCGACACCTGGCACTTGGGTTGTCTCCGGGCCACACAGAGGAGGCTTGTATGGGGCATACTGTCTCCACTCCTTACCCGTACCTGTCTCCCAGATCCTGTTGTGGCACCTCTCTCAGGTAGCTGCTGCCTAGCTCTGGTGCCCCAGACTGACATACCTGCGGTGCTTGGGCCCCAGGAAGCCCTGCTCTGGCTGTCAGGACCCCTGTGACATTTGGCCTTGCCCCTGCAGGGTGCCTATGACAATGTTACCTTGGATATGGAGCTGGCTCACCGTGAGGGCTGGTGTTTTGGGGCCAAGCTGGTGCGGGGTGCCTACATGGCCCAGGAGCGTGCCCGTGCTGCAGAGATGGGCTATGAAGACCCCATCAACCCCACGTACGAGGACACCAGTGCCATGTACCACAGGTGAGCCAGTGCTCCTGCCTGTGTTTCCCAGTGTAGGGATAGAGGGCTTAGGAAGACACAACATTATGCTAACCCCATTCAAGGTCAGAAGCCTCAGCCAGGTGTAATCTTCCCACGCCTGTAATCTACAGCACTGGGAAGGTTGAGACAGAAGGATTGCAGGTTGGAGGCCAGCCCCAGCAACTTAGTGAGACCCTTAGTAACTTAGTGAGATCCTGTTTTCAAAATAAGAGAAAAAGGGCTGAGGGTGGTAGAATCAGAGGTAGACTGTCCCTGGGTTTAATCCCTAGTATCAAAAAATAAAAGTCTGGAGGCACCGGGCATGGTGGTGCATGCTTGTAATATCAGTACTTGGGAGGCTGAGACAAGAGGATTATGGCTAGCTTCAGCTACTTAGTGAGGCCCTCTGCAATTTAGTGAAACCCTGTTTCAAAATAAAGAGTTAAAAATAGGACTGGGGGTGTAGCTTGGAAGCAGAATGCCCCTGGGTTCAATCATTGGTATTGGAAAAAAAAAAGTCCAGAGGCCTCCAGCAGAAGAGAGGTATGTGTATCCTTTAGGTCATAGTGGTATTTCTTCTGCTTTGTGTCATTTTTCAAAAACATTTAGGAGCTGGGCGTGGTGGCGCACGCTTGTCATCCCAGCATTCGGGAGGCCGAGACGGGAGGATCGCAGTTCGCTGACAGCCTCAGTTACTTAGTGAGGCCCTCTGTAACTCCATGAGACCCTGTCTCAAAATAAAGAATAAGAAATAGGGCAGAGGGTACAGCTCAGAGGTCGAATGCCCCTGAGTTCCATCCCTAGATCTGTAAAACAACAACAACAACAAAAAGAACCCCCCAAAAAACATTTAGGGTTTTTCTTTTCTTTTTTGTGGTACTGGGGATGGAACCCAGGGGCTTTCTACCTCCGGGCAATATTCCCAGACCTATTTTTTAATATTTTATTTGGAAACAGGGTCTCACTAAGTTGCTGAGAGCCTCACTAAGTAGCTGAGGCTGGCTAAAGTGCCTACTTTTGTTGTTTACCTTGGGGCTCTTTTCCAGCGGCTGCTTTTTTCCTCACAGTTGGTGATTGTTGCACATTCTAGGGGAGCCTGTGTCTTTTCGCTGGCCCCATGTACCCTCCCAGCAGCAGCCCGTCCCAGGAGCCTGCTGTGCACATCTGTGTTGGGCTGTCTGCCCATCAGTGTTTACACTGTACACTGTCCTTTGCCCCAGCCTTTTAAATTTGATGTTACATCTGGAGCCTCCTACGTCAGCAGAGAGTGGTGCTGTTGTAGCCAGTGTGGGGTGTCCAAGGTTACGGGTCCAGGCTCTGGTCTTTTTTGCCTATTATAGCAGGGGTTTACCAAACATCTTGTTCCCCGATGTTGTACGCACGTACTGTCAGTGGGTCTTGTGTCTGAGGATACAGCTCTTGCACATTCCTAGAAATGGAATTGCTGGCTGGGTACAGTGACACAAACCACTGTAGGGAGACTCAGATATGAGCATTACAGGTTCCAGGTCAGTCTCAGAAACCTAGACCCTATTTCAAAATTGAAAAAAGGCTGGGAGCCCAGTGTGGTGGCGCACACTTGTAATCGCAGCACTTGGGAGGTTGAGACAGGAGGGTCGTGGTTTGCAGCCAGCCTCAGCTACCTAGTGAGGCCCTCTGCAACTCAGTGAGACCCTGTTTTTTTTAAAAAAGAATAAAAAATAGGACTGGGAGTGTAGCTCAGGTGTGGAGAGCCTGGGTTTAATCCCCAGTACCAAAAACAAGACAAAAAACAAGAAAGAAAAAGAAAGAAGGAAAGAAAGAAAGAAAGGCCAGGCGTGGTGGCGCACGCTTGTAATCCCCGCGCTTGGGAGGCGGAGACAGGAGGATCGCGCAGGTTCGAAGCCAGCTGTGCTGGCGTAAGAGACCCTGTTTAAAAATATAAAATAGGTCTGGGAGTGTAGCCCAGAGGTAGAAGGGCTTCCAGGAACCCCAGCACCACCAAAAAAATAAAATAAAATAAAAATAAATAAATAACTAAAATAAAATAAATAAAAAAGAAAGAAAAGAAAGAAAAAAATAGAAGGAAGGAAGGGAGAGAAGAAAAAACCAGGGACTTGCTGGGTCAGAGAACGTGCCCTTCACCAAGCTTCATAGTCATCCTGCTGCCTGGTGATCGCACTGTTGACCATCTCCCTGGTGCAAGCGCATCCTCGCCATCCCTGGCCTCCAGACACCTTTTATTTCCTCAGAGGGCCAGGAGTGCACTGTAGGATCCCTTCCAGGAGCAAAGCTGCAGGCTCAGGCACGCCCCCACCTGGCCCTGGCAGTGAGCGCATGTTGGGGGGTCCTGCTCCTGCTGGTTCTCTGGACAGTCTGGTCCCAGCTGTTGCTCACTTTCTTTTGGTCCTTGAGGGCAGGGCAGGTGTGTTCTCATTCTCTGTGGTACGTGGGCACCCTTGGGAGTAGCCAGCTCACTGCATGACTCCAGGCCTGCAGAGACCCCCTTCCCCTTGGGTCATCAGTGAGGTACCAGCGATGGCGGGCCTGAGCAGCTTCTGTGGCATTCTTCCCAGGTGCCTGAACTATGTCCTGGAGGAGCTGAAGCATAACCCCAAAACTGAAGTGATGGTCGCCTCCCACAATGAAGAAACGGTGCGCTTCACGCTGCGCAGGTAGGTGCCGCCTGCCCTGCGCTGTTGGCTGGGGAGAGTGGTGAGTGGCCTGGGGGCTGCACAGTGACCCACCAGAGGCTACAGGAGGGCCGCTTTGGGGGACAGTGTCCATTGAACAGGCTACTGTGGAGTCTTGAGTGCCCAACAGACAGCCCAGGTCTGGCTGCCGTTCACACTGCCCTTCAGGAGCAAGAAGGGTACTTGTAGTTTCATGTGTGCACATGGTGGTGTGTACCTGTAATCCCAGTATTTGGGAAGCTGAGACAGAATAATTGCAGTTCAAGGCCAGCCTTAGGAGCTTAGTGAGGACCTCAGCAACTTAGCAAGACCCTGTTTAAAAATAAAAAATAAAAAGGGCTGGTGGTATAGCTTAGAGGTAGAAAGCTCTGGATTCAACCTGTTTAAAAGAAATCAGCAGGCGTGAGGCAAGGCCGCTACCTGAGGCCTCTGAGGCAGGGATCAGCACCAGCCGAGGTGTTAGGCTGGTGCCGGGGCCAGCAAGGTCGGGATTGGAGCCAGCCATTAGGCAAGACCGGTGCTGGGACCTCCGAGGCTGGGATCGGACTCTGCTGAGGGGTAAGGCTGGTGCCAGGGCCAGCAAGGCTGGGATCGGAAACTGCCTTGAGGCAAGGATGGAGCTGGGACTTACGAGACCAGGATAGGAGCCTGCCGAACGGTTAGGCTGGTGCTAGGGTCAGCAAGGCCGGGATCAGAGCCTGTCGTGAGGCTTGGCCGGTGCTGGGGCCTCTGAGGCTGGGAGAGGAACCAGCCGAGGGGTTAGTTCGGTGTGGGGGCCAGTGAGGCCAGGATCGGGGCCTCCCATGAGGCAAGGCCAGTGCTGGAGCCAGCGAGGTCAGGATAAGAGTTCTCCGGGTGGCCAGGCCACTACTGGGGCCATCAAGAGTGGGATCAGAACTTGCAATGCGGCATGCACAGAGAGAGCACAGAAAATAAAATCCAGATGCTTCCCCTAATTAGCAAGAACTAGGAGGAAAGGAGTAACAGTAGGAGGTCGAGTAGTAGAAAGGGCCCCATTGAGAAGCAATTAAGGTGACCAATCAGAGGGGAGGAGATGGGGGAGGATGGAATCTATTTAAAACTCATGAGGTGCGTAAACAGTTATATCAAAGACAATCACCAATTAAGCATGGGATGGGGATTGGATGAGGGCTTATTGGATGGTATGTGCTTATATATCCTCTCAAGTCTTGTATTCCAAAGTGATGTATGATTACAATAATAATAATAATAATAATAATAATAAATATATAAAATATAGTGATTAAAAAAATCGGCAGGTGTGGTGAAGCATGCTCATAATCTCAGTCCTTGGAGGCTGAGACAGGATGATTGCACAGGTTCAAAGCCAGCCTCAGCTGCTTAGTGAGGCCCTCAGCAACTCAGTGAGACCCTGTTTCAAAATAAAGAATAAAAAATAGGGCAGGGGGTGTAGCTTGGAGGTCGAATGCCCCTGGATTCCATCCCCAGACCCACCCCCCCCAAAAAAAAATAGGGTTGGAGTTGCAGCCCAAAGGTAGAACGCCCTGGGTTCAATTCCTAGTACTGAATACACACACACACACATATATATATATATTCATTCATTAATTGAGTGATTTAAGCAGCTCACTACCTCAAGCCCATCAGGAGCTCATTTACAAGTAGTTTCCATTAACATTTTGTCTTGGCCTAGAGGAAAGAAGATTTATCTGTTCAGTTTTCTCTGAGATTTTGGGTCCGGTCTATATGAGAGTGGGGTCTGCTGATCTCAGGGCAGGTGGAGCAGCAGAGAGGGAGGCAAGGGCTCTACTGGGAGCAAACAAGGGGATTCAGGGCAAGAACACGCGGCCCCACCCCAGGGACCCGCCCTTTGTCCACTGCTGAGGTTAAACCCTCGCGACCCTCCAGGGGACAGTCCATAATCCTAAGATCCCACTCCTGGCCCCAAGTTGCTCGTGCCCGTTTCAGGACACGGAAATGCATTCTTCCAGCAAAACTCAAAAGTCCCAAAGTCTTCTCCGAAATTCAAGGTGAACTCTTGGCTTATGAGCCCCTGTAAAATAAAATAAAAATAAAGAACTGGGCGTGGTGGCGCACGCTTGTAATCCCAGTACTTGGGAGGCTGAGACAGGAGGATCAAGGTTTGCAGATAGGCTCAGATACTTAGGCCCTCTGCAACTTAATGAGACCTTGTTTCCAAATAAAGAAAAAAAAAATAGAGGTAGAATGCCCCTGGGTTTCATCTCCAGTACTGCAAAAATAAGTGAATAAATAAAAAAGCAGGTTACATTCATCCAGTTTACAGTGGAACAGAATAAACATTTGCATTCCAGAAGGGAGGAACAGGCCAAAGAAGGAGGAAAGAGACCAAGACAGGATTGAGATCCAGCAGGGCAGGCATTTAATCTTGTAGCTCCATTTCTGGCATGGGGGACACATGGAGGTGAGCTGCCAAATCCGGGGGTCTCAGCATCTCTGCTCCTGTGGCCTGGTTGATTGTAACTGGTAGTATACACTCTTCCAGTCTGGCTCCATGGCTTGCAGTTAGCAGCCTTTCCTTACAGTTACATGTTTCTGGCATTTCAAAAAACCAGTTTTTCTTGCAACCTATGCTTCACCCTCACAGCTTTACAAACTGCCCTATTTGGGCCCGCTTGCAGGTATCCTGACCCTGCCACATGTTGCCCGGCTTCCCAGCCCTTCCTTAAAATCTGGGGGCAAGACTCCATGATCCGACTTATAGACCCAGTCAAATTGACTGCCAGCAGAAAAGGTAGTCATGCCCTTTCCTTTCTTTCCTTTTTTTTCTTCCCAGTACTGGGGATTGAACCCAGGGGTCTTCTCTCCAAGCTATACCCCAGCCTAGTTTTTATTCTTTTTTTTTTTCCTTTTTTTGCGGTACTGGGGATGGAACTCAGGGGCATTCTACCTCCAAGCTACACCCCCAGCCATATTTTTTATTCTTTATTTTGAAACGGTCTCACTGAGTTGCAGAGGGCCTCACTAAGTAACTGAGGCTGGTTGCGAACCTGTGATCCTCCTGCCTCGGCCTCCCAAGTACTGGGATTACAAGCATGCGCCACCATGCCTGGCTAGTCATGCCTTTTCAACCACTGTGGCTGGGCTCTTTAGAGCTGCCACGGGGCCTGCCACAATCTTGGCCACTGCTGGGCCTGTCTTATCTCAGTCCTGGTGGCCATTGGGTTAGTCTCAATCCTGGCTGCTGCTAGGGTGGGGGTTGGGGGTGGTATGTGTGTGTGTGTGTGTGTGTGTGTGTGTGTGTGTGTGTGTGTGTGTTATTGGGGATTGAACCTAGAGGCATTCTACCTCTGAGTTACACCCCCAGGTTTTTACTTTTATTTTGAAGCAGGGTATCACTGGGTTGATGAGAGCCATACTACATGCTGAGGCTGTTCTCGAACCTGTGATCCTCCTGGCTCAGCCTCCCCAGTACTGAGATCACAAGCGTGGGACACCACGCCTGGCATGAATGCAGTTTTAAAGACTGCTGTTTTGAGATTTCCTCCACCCGTTTAACAAGTCCATCATCTTTATTATTTTATTTTATTTTATTTTATTTTATTTTTTGTGATATTGGGGATTGAACCCAGGGGAATTCTACCTCCGAGCTATACCCCAGTCCTATTTTTTATTTGTTTTGAAACAGGGTCTCACTAAGTTGCTGAGGGCTTAAGTAGCTGAGGCTGGCTGTGAACTTGTGATCTTCCTGTCTCAGCCTCCCAAGTACTGGGTTTACAAGTGTGTGCCACCATGCCCGCCGTCATCTTTAAATTTGGCTTCACACAAGGTTTTGGGACACAGGCAAAATACAGATAAGTTACTTGTCAGTGTGTAACACGTCCTCTCTGTCCTTTGACACCTCCTGAGCAGTCGACCATCAGCCTTTCTAGCCACAGTCTAGCCCTTCCAACTTCCTTTCTCAAACCAGTTTCAAGACTCACACATGGTTAGACTTAGATACAGCAGTGACCCCACTTCTCTGGTCCTAGTTTCTGTCTTGGTCAACATTCTCATTGCTCTAAATCCCAAAAGACTGACCACACAAGTTAAAGGGAATATTTATTTGTTCCGTTTTCCTGGAGATTTTGTCTTCAGTCCTATATTTGGAGGGGGTCTGTAGCTCTCAGGACATCGCAGCAGGAAGGAGGGAGACAGCAGGAGTGAACGCACAGGACTCTGCTCTCACGTCACTAGGCCAGACGCAAGAGAGAGAGCAAGAAGCCAGAGGGCTCAAGACCAGAGTCTAAACCACGCCCCAGGTGTGGATCCACCTTTCCCAGCCACGCCCCACCCAGTAAATTTGTTGTGATGAGATTATCTACGGATGAGATTACAACCCTCATAACTTCAGTATATCTACTCTGAACATCGATACATGAGCTCTTCAGGGGACATTCCATATCTTTTTTTTTTTTTTTTTTTTTTTTGCAAGTCTGGGGATGGAACCCAGGGGCATTTAACCTCTGAGCTATACCCCTATTTTTTTTTTTTTTATTCTTTATTTTGAAACAGGGTTTCACTAAGTTGCGGAGGACCTCGCTAAGTAGCTAAGGCTGTCTGTGAACGGAGTTTCTCCTGTCTCAGCCTCCCGAATGCTGGGATGACAAGCGTGCGCCACCACGCCTGGCTGGGGCATTCCACATCTAACCAATCTAACCAATACCCTTTTTTTTTTTTTTTTTGTGGCTCTGGGGATGGCACCCAGGGGCATATGACCTCCAAGCTACACCCCCTGCCCTATTTTTTATTCTTTATTTTGAAACAGGGCCTCACTAAGTTATGGAAGGCCTCACTAAGTAGCTGGGGCTGTCTGTGAACCGATATCCTCTGGTCTCCGCGTCCCGAATGCTGGGATTATGAGCATGCGCCACCACACCCAGCTTCAATACCACTTTTTAAACTGTATTTAGGGTTTGATCTTGTCTGTTGAGTCTTTCTTTTTTTTCTGGTATTGAGGATTGAACCTAGAGGCATTTTACCCCCAAGCTATGCCCTCAGCTCAAATTTTTATTTATTTGCAAACCGTCTCACAAGGTTTCTGAGAGCCTTGCTATGTTGCCAAGACTGGCTTTGAACCTGACTCCTCCTGTCTCAGCCTCCTAAATATTGGGATTACAAGCATGTGCCACCACCCTAGGCTTTCTGTTGTCCCATGGAACACAACTTTAAAATTTCTAACAAGATGAATACAGAAATAAGTAAATTCCTGAACACTCTAATATTTTTTTTTTTTTTTGGTGGCACTAGGGATTGAAACCAGGGGCATTCTACCTCTAGGCTACCCCCCCCCCCCAGCCCTATATTTTTTCTTCCTTTTTCTTGTTGGTACTGGGGATTAAACCCAGGGACATTCAACCTCTGAGCTACATCCCCAACACTTTTCATTTTGAAATAGGGTCTCACCAAATTGCTGAGGTCCTCCTCTTGCAGAGCTGCTGAGGCTGGCCTGAATCCTGCGATCCTCCTGTCTCAGCCTCCCAAGCACCATGCTGGCTTACTCTAGTACTTTCAACCATGGTTCCACATCTCACCTCTTATACTCAATAGTGCCAGCATCAGGGGGCTCTGATGTACTCTCCTCCTCCTGATCTCTACCTTCTTGGAATTTTGGCCCCAAGAAGCCTGGTGGGGCCTGGGCAGTGTCTTGCTAACCCTCCTCCCAGAGCCAGGCAGGAAGCTGCAGGGCTGGGCAGCAGGGCAGGAGTGCTCCTGGGCATCGCTGGAGAGCTGGCCCTCCAATGATGTTGGTACTCATTCTGTTTGAGGTAGCGCCTTTTCAGTCTCAAGTCACAGGGCACGCCCTTTTGCATCCTGACCAGTCATATGGCAGAGGCAGAGGCCTCCAGGAGAGGAGCCAGCTCTCCCTGTACATACCCACTCTATAGTCTGAAACTTAGTCACTGGAGCCCCGCTCAGGGAAGAGACAAAGGGGCTGTGGGAGGAGCTTCCTGCAGAGGCCCGAGGTGCCCTGGGGAGCCCGAGGCAGGGCAGGGGAGACCGAGACAGTGACAAGAACTGAAGTGGAAGCTGTGTATGCTGGTGCATGCCTGTGATCTCAGTACTTGGAAGTGAGACCCTGTTTTATTTTTTCTAAATAAAAAATAAAATCAGGCTAGAAAGCTGGGCGTGGTGGCGCACACCTGTAATCCCAGCATTCGGGAGGCTGAGACCTGGAGGATCGCGGTTTGTGGACAGCCTCAGCTTAGTGAGGCCCTTTGCAACTCACTGAGACCCTGTTTCAAAATAAAGAATAAAAAATAAGGCTGGAGGTGTAGCTTGGAGGTAGAATGTCCCTGGGTTCCATCCCCAGTACTGCAAAAAAAAAAAAAATAAAAAAAATAAAAAAAAATAGGCTGGAGGCGTGGCTTGAAGTAGAATGCCTCTGAGTTCAGTCCCCAGGACCACAAAATCAATCAATAAATAATGAAAACATAGGGCTGCGGCTAGGGCTGAGGTAGGGACCATGTGTCCAATCTCTAGTCCTACAACTACAGTATGGAAGGCGGAGGGAAAGCCCAGGTCCTGCCAGTCATGTGGGTGGTGTGTGAGGAGATCTAGGAGGTGGAGAGGGGGCTCCAGAGTACAAACAGAGGTGTTAAGTCAAGATGTGGCTATAGAGAGCTAGAGATAGTAACACTGAAGCCCTCGAGTTTAGATATCTTAAACCCTAGGACGAGCCTCTAAAGCATGGTGAGACAGGAGAGCATGCTGGGTAGCCCCTCCCAAGGTCGAGCCTCACACCTTGTCCGGCTTTACCTGTTTGCAGGATGGAGGAGCTAGGCCTGCATCCCTCTGACCACCAGGTATACTTTGGACAGCTGTTGGGCATGTGTGACCAAATCAGCTTCCCACTGGGTGAGCTGGGCTTGCCTGGGTGTGGTGGGGTGAGGGCCTGCAGGGCCAGGATGGGGGCGAGGGCTCCACTCACAGTCGTGTTCCTGCTGTGTGTGCAGGCCAGGCAGGCTTCCCAGTGTACAAGTACGTGCCCTACGGGCCCGTGAAGGAGGTGCTGCCCTACCTGTCCCGCCGTGCCCTGGAGAACAGCTCCATCATGAAGGGAGCCCAGCGGGAGCGGCAGCTGCTGTGGCGAGAGCTCTGGCGACGGCTCCGCACTGGCAGCCTCCTCCACCACTCGGCTTAGCCACCACGCCACCACCTGCGTTTCATGCTGGGGCAGGGACTTGGGGATGGGGACTGGGTGGCCCCCAGGCTGTCACCACAGCCATAGCCCAAGCCCAGCTTCACAGGATGCACCTGTTTATACTGGGCGCTTTGAGAGCTGCTGGAGATGGGGCAGCCGCTGCTCTTGGCGTCCCTGCCCAGGACATGGGCACTCAAGCACAGCCTGTATCTGATGTGATCACTTTCCACCAGGGTCCTTCCCATACCCCTGGGCGTCATGGGAGCAGTGGCCCTGCTGGGAACCTGCCTGGTTAATAAACCACTATTCAACAGTTGGTGGCCCCCACTCTACCATAAAATCTACTTAGCAACACAAAGCTTGGGTAAAGGCTCAGCCTCAGGTTCTGGAGGCTGTGCCCACTCTGGGAGGGACAGGCAACACCTCCCCCAGGACTCCGTGACCCAGAGACCAGTGGGGCCCAAGGGCCAGCCCCACGAGTATAGACAACAGGGAAAGTGCCGCGGCTCAGCCTCCAGGGATGTGCCTGGGAATTCACGCCTCAGACCCTTTCCCCTCCCGGTGCCTCCCACTGCTCTGTCTGATAGGCCACTGAACAGGTAAGTGGAAGGCGCCCCCTTTCAAGCCCCCACCCCTGCCTTCTCCTACTCTGAAGTCTCCCACAGAAGAGTTTGGGTGTGGCCTTCAAGCCCGGTATCCTGGGAGGAACTACCAGGGACCAGGGCAGGCCAGGCCAGGTGGCCTCAAGGGTCTGCACAGGGGAAAGGGTCCTCTGGTCTGCACAGGGGAAAGGGTCCTCTGGAGTCCTGGGCAAGGTCTCTGCCACTTCACGGTGCCCACATTAAGTGGGGGCCACTCTGCCGGCTCCATAGGTACTAGGAAAGGGCTGTGTGTGGACTCTGGTGTGGTGGGAATAACAAATACACAAGCCACATGGGCAGGTATCTTTATTTTTCTGGGTCATAGGACTTGGCCTTGGAGCCGACTCTACTGCAACCGCCAAGCAAACGGTAGAGAACAGAATAAACGCAAAGCCCACTCAAGTTGGGATGTGCCCACAGAACAGGAAGGGTAGAGCCGACAGTCTAGGTAGACAGCAGATAGGCTGGGCCTCCCTCTTCCATGAGATCATCCCAGTATTTGGGCCAAAGAAATAAGACAAGGTGGAGGAGAAGGTGAGGGGTGCAGCCAAGTTTCACCTGGACTGTACTTAAAGGGTGACACCTGCCAATTGCTGGGAAGTCCATGGCCAAACGTCAGGAAGAGCAGCTGATGCAGCTTTTGGGTGATGGTGCACAGGACTGTATTCCCAGCCACACCGGGCAGTGGGGCCAGCAAGGACTCCATCTGGTCACATGGCTGCCTTCTCAGCCTGGCAGCCTCTCTGCTGCAGCTTCCGGATGAGCTCCAGGAGGTTCATCTGGAGGGTCAGCTCCTGGAAATGTAGAGAGGTCCCCCATGAGGCCTAGAATGAAGCTCGGCGCCCTTTTGCCCTGGCCCAGAGGTAGATACCAGGGCCTCATAGGTGCTGGGCAACGAGGCTGACTTCTTGGTGGAGGCTGGCCATGGCCTGGCAGAAAGGGGAGAATCCAGGCAGTCACCCTGGTTGGCTCACTTGGGAGTAAAATGCAGGAGGGGGATAGCCTGGGGAAGGTGGGCAGTACCCTTGACCAGCTGACTCACCATGGGCAATGGGACCGGCCCTTGTGCCCTTTCTGGAGTCTTGCTTCCTGACCCTGGGCCTTAGCAGGAACCAGTAGTAAAACTCCAGACAGAATTGGGCCTTCAGGGCTAGTGAGTGACACATGGGCTGTGGGCAGGCAGGCTCAGGCGCTGACCTGTGGGTTGGTGGTCACATAGAAGCCAGCCACCCCTGCCTTCTCGAGTGTGCTCTGCTGGTCAGCCACCTTCCGGTCCAGCTCCAAGACAATCTTCTGGTCCATTGCCCGCTGCTCCTCCCGGATTCGATGCTCCACTGCCTGCCATGGACAGGGAGTGAGCATGGCCCAGGTTCAGCCTCCCACCTATCGACTCCTCCACACACTTCTGTCTGCCACCACCTCCTGCAGGCCTCGCCCATCCCCACTGCTTGGCTCCAGGACCACAGGTGTCCTCCCCACGCCTGGGCCTCTCCCTTCCCAGCCTTACCAAACCTTGCAGAGTTGTTCCCCAGAACCCCCCAGCTGGGAGCTGCCTTGATCCTGACACACATCTCTGTCTACCACCCCATAACCCCCATGACTTGTTGGTTCTATCCTGGGTTTCCAGTTGACCTGAGCTCCCTGAGAAGACGTGCCCCTTTCTGACTGGCCCTGTCAGTCCACCACTGTATTTGGATGCCTGAGGCCGCTGGGGCACCGTGTTCCCCACTCAGTACCTGCTCTGTATAGGTCCCAACCCATGAAGAGCTGCTGGCTCAGAGGGCAAGGAGAACACAGATGGGCCTTCACTCTCCAAGCAGTCTTGGCATACCCTAGCCCCCACGGGAACGAGCCATGTTCTGGAAATCACCAGGCCGTCAGCAGACCCCCCTCCAGCCAAGGCCCAGAGTGGCCATCAGCTCCTAAGTCACCCTGAGCTGCCTCAGCAGGTAGTTACGAGATGACAGGTCCAGCCATGCTGCCCTGGCCCCTACCTCCAGCTCTCGTTCCTGAGCTGCCTGGAGCACAGGCAGGTTGTGGGGCCGGCAGGTCTGCTGGGCTTCCAGGTGCTTCTGCCGCAGAGCCTGCCTCAACACTGGGAGGGGAGGGGAGCCATCAGCAACAGCAGGTATGGGGCGAGGGGAACACCCCTAGGGCAGGGTGAGGAGGGGTCCAGGCACACTGCACCTCTTGGTGATGGAAGTGGATGAAGGCCCACCTCAACTCTGCCCTGCTCAGGAAACTGGGTAGAACTTCACCCCTCCAGGCCCTGCCCTTACCCAGGGCTCTCAAGGAGGGTGGGCAGGGCAGGAAGGCACCAGGGCAAGATGAGAGCTGCAGCCCAAGCTCAGGAGACCACGGGTGCTTGGAGGAGGTTTGTGTGTGTGAGGTGACCTGGGTCTGGAAGCTTCTGAGCTCAGACGAGTCCCAGGTATGCCCGGCCCCATCATCTATGGGTGCCTACCCAACTGCTGCAGAGACAAGGCCCGAGGAGGAAGGGAGGGGAGGAGCTGCTGCCCGCCAGTGGTGTGCCGCTGCACCCTTGGTTCCACTCCCAAGGGAACAGAGCATCCCCTCCCCGTCCGTAGCACCCAGACCCCTCAAAGAAACTAGAGGAGGAAGAAGGGCAGGCACAGCCCTGGGAGGCCCCAGGTTGGTGTAACCCTGAGGTGCCAGGAGCCAGCGGGGGCTTACACCCTCACCAAGCAAAGCTGTGGTCCCCACTAACTGCTACATACACAGCTGTGCGCAGACTCGCTCTGATGGGATGGGCAGAAGCAGAAGCAATGGTAAATGCACAGCCCATGTCTGACCCTGAGTCTAAGCCTCAAATGGCTCCATCTCCCTGGGGGGAGGGGCCGGGAGGGGGTCACCGGAAGACTCGCACCCCACTCTGTTCCTAGGGACACCTCTCCTCAGGAGGCTCCCTCAGAAGCCCCGGCAGGTAGCCTGGCCCTGCTGCGCGCATAGCTGTCCCCACTCACCCCCATGCTTCCTGGCACTCTGCAGACCTCGAGGAGGCACTGATCATAGTACCTGTGTTTGAAACCAAGAGCTGCCCTCAAAACATCTTCATTTTAAAAAAAGAAGAAACTCACTAGTTATGAAACACAAGACACAGGGTTTAGTAAATGCAGGGAAATGTAATTTTCTTCATGCCATTTATCCAATACCATGACAAGTCTGAGGCTGACTCCCAGATTCCACCACTGAGCAAACAGTCCAAAGCTAAGGAGAGGTGGGCTAGCAGCCTGCACAGAAGGGGCCTGGTTAGGACAACAAGCGAGGCCAGTACCAGCTGCCAAATTAGCCAGGGGCAAGGCAGAAAGCCAGCGTAGGCCCCGACACTGCCGGCCACACCAAGGCTTGGACAAAGGGTCAGAAAGTTACCAAAAACTGCCTACTAAAAAGAACCAGCGCTCCACAGAGCAATGGCTGATTCTGGAACATAATCAGGGAAAAGAATGAGAAGAGATGAGCCTGAACATTCCCTGTACTAGAAAGCAAGGCAGAATGATGGGGACGTGTCAGAAAGAGCAGCCTGGAGACCCTACTGGGCAAATGGCAGTGTGTGCATGAAAAAAGAATGTCAGAGATCGGTGCGGTGGGCGCAGGCTTGTAATCCCAGCATTTGGGAGGCTGAGACAGGAGGATCGTGGTCGTGGCCAGCCTCAGCTACTTAGTGAGGCCCTTTGTAACTCAGTGAGACCCTGCTTCAAAATAAAGAATAAAAAAGAGGGCTGGGGGTGTAGCTCAAAGTACAAATGCTCCTGGGTTCCATCCCCAGCACCAAAAAAGAAAAAAAAAAAAAAAAAAAAGAATGTCAGGAGTGGTGGTGCAAACCTATAATCACAGTACTTGGGAGGCTGAGACAAGAGGATTGTTAGTTTGAAGCCAGCCATAGCAATTTAGTGAGAACTCATTTCAAAATAAATTTAAAAAGAAGCTGGGCATGGTGACGCATGCTTGTAATTCCAGCATTCAGGAGGCTGAGACTGAAGGATTATGATTTGTGGACAGCTTCAGCACTTAGTGAGGCCCTCCATAACTTAGTGAGACCCTGTTTCAAAATAAAGAATAAAAAGTAAGGCAGGGGGTATAGCTTGGAGGTCGAATGCCCCTGGGTTCTATCCCCAGACCCACACACACAGAAAAAAAATTAAAAAGGGTTGGGGGTATATCATGGAGTTAGAATGTCCCTGGGTTCAATCTCCAGTAAAAAGAAAAAAAAAAAAAAAAAAAAAAAGAATAAGCCATGTGTTTTGGATCAATCAAAATGTTTAAAAAGGGCCGGGCGTGGTGGCTCACGCTTGTAATCCCCGCGCTTGGGAGGCAGAGACAGGAGGATTGCGCAGGTTCGAAGCCAGACGTGCTGGCGTAAGAGACCCTGTTTCAAAAATATAAAATAGGTGTGGGAGTGTAGCCCGGAGGAAGAAGGGCTTCCAGGAACCCCAGTACCACCAAAAAAAAAAAAAAAAAAAAAGTTTAAAAAGATAACTGCCAGCTGGGTCCTTGGGAGGCTGTGACAGGAGAATCTCAGATTCTCTGCCAGTGTCAGCTACTTAGTGAGGCACTCTGCAACTTAGTAAAACCCTGTTTCAAAATAAAGAATAAGCCAGGTGGGAGGCTAAGACAGGAGCATTGCACAGGTTCAAAGCCAGCCTCAGCTACTTGGTGAGGCTCTCAGCAACTTAGTGAGACCCTGTTTCCAAATAAAATACAAAAAATAGGTCTGGGAGTATAGCTCGGAGGTAGAAAAGTCCCTGGGTTCCACCCCCAGTACCACCAAGTAAATAAATAATAAAAGATTAATAAAAATAAAATAATAAAAAATAGGGCTGGGGATGTAGCTCAGAGATAGAATACCTCTGGGTTCTATCTCTAGTATTGAAAAAAAAAAAAGATAATTGCCCAGACATTTAGAGAAGTAATACCAAACTAGGCATGTTGGCTCACACCTGTAATCCTAGTACTTGGGTGGCTGAGACAGAAGGATTGCAGGTTTGAGGCCAGATTCAGCAAGACCGTGTGTGTGTGTGTGTGTGTGTGTGTGTGTGTGTGTGTGTGTGTGTGAGATTAGGGATTAAGCCCAAGGGCATTCTACCTTAGATACTAGCTACAACCCTATTTATCCTTTATTATGAAACAGGGTCTCTAAGGTCACTTAGAGACAAGGTAACTGAGTTACCACCGAGGGCTTCATTAAATAGCTGAGGCTGGCCATGAACCTGCAATCCTCCTGTCTCAGTCTCTCAAATACTGGGATGAAAAGCATGTGCCACCATTCCCAGCTAAGATCCTGTTCCAAAATAAATAAATAAAAAGGGCAGGTGACTGTAGCTTGGAAGTAAAATCCCCAGTACAAAAAAGATCTTCTATTTTTTGGATGTACTGGGGATTGAATACAGAGGTATCCTACCTCTGAGTTACACCCCAGACCTGTTTTTTTTTTTTTAAATTCTGAACTAGGATCTTATTAAATTGCCAAAGCTGGTTTCAAACCTGTGATCCTTCTGTTTCAGTCTCCCAAGTTCTGGGATTAGAGGTGTGCGCCACCATGCCTGGCTCTACACAAACTTATGGAAAACCCAAAACCACTTGTCAACACTTCCTCTGAGGCCACCATTACTCTGATAGCCAAGCCAGACAAAAATACAAGAAAAATATAGACCGATGTCTGTCATGAACAGAGAGATAAAAATTTTTTATGATTTTAGTAAATAAGATCCAATACATATAAAAGGGATAATATATCATGACCAAGTGGGATTTATCCCCAGAATGCAGTTCATCCCAGGAATTTAAGAAACAATGTAATTTTAAGTATTTGATGTAGTAACAGAAATGCTACCTGATCATCTCCTTAGATGCAGAAAAAAGATTTAGCAAAATTCAACACCCATTCTGGACTGAAAGGCAATGGACAGCCAGGCGTGGTGGCGCACCTTTGTAGTCCCTGCGCTTGGGAGGCTGAGGCAGGAGGATTGTGCAGGTTCGAAGCCAGCCTCAGCTACTTAGTGAGGCTCACAGCAACTTAGTGAGACCCTGTTTCCAAATAAAAATACAAAATAGGTCTGGAGTGTAGCCCAAAGGTAGAAAGCCTCTGGGTTCCATCTCCGGCACTAACACACACACACACACACACACACACACACACACACACACACACACACACGCCAATGGACAAGGCCTGCCCTCATGAGGAGTGGCCTTTAGTCACTGGGAATAATTTTTCCCCACAATTACCTGAATTTAATCGGGCCTCTGTTTGTGTCCAGGGGTGCAGCTTGGCAGTAGGGCGCCCCTGGGTTCAAACCCCACTAAAAATAAAGTTGCACTGAGACAGGAGGATCGCACAGGTCCAAAGCCAGCCTCAGCTATTTAGTGAGGCTCTCAGGAACCTGTTTCCAAATAAAGTATAAAATAGGTCTGGGAGTGTGGCTTAGAGGTAGATTCCCCTGGGTTCCATCCCCTGTACCACCAAAAAATAAAATAAATAGATAAATAAAAAATAAAAATAAAGTTGCAAAGGTGGAAAAATCGAGGTGCAGAAGAAGCTGTTCATTACGAGCTGCAGCAAGGGGCTTCCGAGCCCCCCGAGGACACATGGGAGTGACCAAACCTGTGGCCAAGCGAGGTCTCAGGGCGCTGATGGAGTTACCGGGAACCGTGCGCAGGGATCCCACGCACAGCTGCTGCGTGCCCTGCGTGGCGGGAGGATGGGCCCTAAACGGGCTGCAGAGCTGCCAGCAGGCACTCACCCACGGCAGTCCACTGGTGGTCGGCGACCACCTCGAGGGCTGGCCGTGCCAGGTCCGAGCGCAATGCCCTTGTGCCACCCCGCCGGGAAGGGGAAGGGGAAGCGGGAAAGCCGGAGCAGGGGCGTCGGGCCGCGACCCCGGGCCAGCCCCGCCCCTCCGGGGGGCGTGACCAACGAGGTGGCCCCCGCAGGCGCGCTCAGCTGCGACCCCCGGGTGGGCCTCCCCCCGCGCACCTCGGTGCTCGTTCTGCAGCCGCAGGCGCTGGTTGTACAGGCTCTTCTCGGTGAGATGCTGGATCTCCAGCAGCCCCTGCACGATCTCGAACACGGTGCCGTCGAGCAGCGCCAGGGCCAGGTCGCTGAGCGTGGTGTAGGACAGGCGCTGCTGAAAGGAGCTGCGGGCGGAGGCGCGTGAGTGCGCGGCGCCGCCCCGCTCCCCCCGCCCGCCCCGGCCGCGCACCTGGGCAGCTCCTTGACCAGGCTCTGCAGCGCCGACAGCAGCTGGTAGTGCCGCTCCTGCTGCCGGGCGCCGTCCGCAGGATCCTCCGGGCCGCCGGCGTAGCGCTCCATGGCGGCCGCACCCACCCGGCCGCGACGGTGCGCCCGCCCCTTACGTCCGCAGTGGGCGCGGCGTATGCCCCGCCCCTTACGTCAGCAGTGGGCGCTACGGTGCACCTCGCCCCCTTTACATCCTCAGTGGGCGCGACATATGTCCCGCCCCTTTCCGACCTCAGTGGGCGCGACGGTGCGCCCGCCCTCTTTACGTCACAGTGGGCGCGACGCTGTGCCCGCCCCCTTTACGTCACAGTGGGCGTAATGACGCTCCCGTCTCCTTTGCTTCCTTGGGCGCCGCGTATGCCCCGCCCCTTTGGACGTCAGTGGGCACAACGGTTAGCCCCGCCCCCTTACGTCAGCAGCGGGCGGGGCGGCGCTCTCCCCCCGCCCTGTCTACGTCCTCAGTGGGCGCGGCATGTGTCCCGCCCCGTCTACGTCCGCAGTGGGCGCGCCCCGCCCCCTGAGCCATCCAGGACGAGGCGTGCTGGGTCCCTGGCGAGACTCCAGCGCCAGGATGTCGCGGCATTTCGAATCCCCTCAGGCCGCGTAGTCTGCGCGGAGCCTTGGAGCGGCTGTCTGGATGGCGGGGACCCGAGTGCTCCTGGGCTCTGTCGCCCTTCCCCTCCAGAGGCTGCAGGGAGGGCGTGTCTCCACAGACTGGAAGAGTGACTGGAGCTTGTGAGAACCAAGCTGCAGCCCGTGGCTTGGCCGCAGAAGCCAGCGGGGGCTGGGTGCTGGGGTGGCCACTGGGGAGGTGGGGGTTGACCAGCAGCTGGGGGAAGGCATCTGCCTGCCTGAGGGTGTTCCATCTGGGCCCACCTCTCGCTTGTGTCCCGCTCTTATGAGAAAGCCTAGTGGAATGTGTGCCTATGAAGGGTCCCATGTGGCGCCTGGGACATGCACAGGGAGGCTCATGTGATGAGCATGTGGCGTGTGGCCCCCGGGAAGCCACACTCCTTCCCTTCCCGCGTCCTGAGCCACCTAGGCGGGGGGCATGAACTCTGCACCTGCTCTCAGCCTTGCTTGCTGCTGGTGCAGGAAGGCCCACCAGCACCTTGTCTGACTTGAACTAGCTCCTCCAACCAGCAATACCCCTCTCCTGTGTGGACTCAGATGCGGGGACTCCCGGGCCACCTCTGAGGGAGGCCCTGGCTTGGAAGTAGGGACTGATTCCCCTAGAGCCCAGGAGTAAGGAGCGTGCGCACGCTCTCCCCAGGAGATATATGTGTAGGAACTGACAGGGCGGCGTGCGGTGGGGTGCCCATCTGTGTGTGGACATGGGGAGGCTCTGTGGCTCTTCATTCTGGAGCCACTGTCTACCTGTTCCACTTGGCCTTCCAGATCCTCCATGAATACTTTGGGCTGATACGGGGTGACTGACATGTATCAGGGTCTCTATCACTGAGTTATTTGGCGTGTCTGGGAAAGCGCCAGAGCCTGTGGTGTGAAGAGTAGGTAGGAGGTAGTACCTCCGTGTGTGTGAGCGTGTGTGCATGAGCATGTACATGCACTTTTGGTTGGCTCTGTCTTTGAGAGTTGCTTTGTGCCTCTGTGTTTCTCCCTAAGTTTTCCTGTGTCTGGTTTTGTGTCCTGTTATGTGTGCAGAGCAGTAGCCCTTGCAGGTGTCCTCATAGGCCAGGCAGAAATCTCGGTAGGATAACTGTGTCCTGCCACAACAACAGGCTGCTTCCAGACCCCCACGCTTGGCCTATGTCTCTGACAGTTTCTCATCACCTCCCTCCTTGGTTCTGAAGAGATCCGAGGTTCCCTGCCTCAGCCCCTCAGAACAACTCAGGACCTTCTGCTCCTCTACAGCTCCCAGTGTCCTGTATTCCTGGCAGTGGGGGAGGGGAACCCTGCTCTTCAGAGCATCCCACTTTGAACAGGGACAACACGACCACCACATCCATCCCCAAACCTAAAGGATACTGAGCCCCCAAATAATCACAGGTTCAGGGGGCCTGAAATGGAGCCAAGAAATTAAGCCAGCTTGTGAACTGGGCTGTGGCACCCCTCCCATTGGGGGCTGACTTTTGGATGGGCCAGTCAGCAGTTTCCTGAAACACTTGACTTCTGCTGCCCTGTGCAGGGGATTCCTTCCCTCAAACCACCCCGAGTTAGCTTCACATTTGCCAGCACATCATAATTCCTGACCAATGCATGATGGGATTGCTAACCCCTTGTGTAGTTTTGTCAGGGCAGCCATTTGGTTCTTCACCTCAGGAACTCAGGATTGGCAGGTAAAAGACGAAGACAGAGATTTATTTAGGAAAGTAAGGGATACGTGTTCAAGGGAGAATGTGGGCCATCTCAAGAGGGAGAACACTTTGGGGTCTTTATAGGTATTTTATAGAAAACCTTGTGACAGGTGGGCTGGGGTTTGGACTTTCTCAGAACCCTGATGTCAGTGGATGGTGGCTGGGGACCTGGAGTGTGACCTGCCTATGGATCTTTTGTTTACTCAGCATCTCAGGAATCTCAGTGGGGAGAGGGGCCATTATGATTAAGGTTGTGAGCCTACAGAGGATTTATTTATTTATTTATTTTTGGTACTGGGGATAGAACCCACGGGCGTTCTACCTCCGAGCTACACCCAGCCCTATTTTTTATTCTTTATTTTTCTTTATCTTATTCTTTATTCTTTATTTTGAAATAGTCTCAGTTGCAGAGGGCCTTACTATTTTGCTGAGCTTGGGTACAAAACCGTGATTCAAGTCCTGGGATTTATAAGCATGCACTACCACACCCAGTTTAGATTTTTATTTTTCCAGTAGTGGGGATGGAACCCAGGGGCATTCTACCATCTAGCGACACCCCCAGCCCTATATTTTATTCTTTATTTTGAAGCAGGGTCTCACTAAGTTGCAAAGGGCCCCACAAAGTAGTCGAGGCTGGCCTCGAACTGTGATCCTCCTGTCTCAACCTCCCAAATGCTGGGATTACAAGCATGCACTGCCACGCCTGGCTCTGGCTTAGATTTTAAAACTGTAATTCATCCGGGCGTGGTGGTGCACGCTTATAATCTTAGCACTTGGGAGGCTGAGACAGGAGGATTGAACAGGTTCGAAGCCAGCCTCAGCTACTTAGTGAGGCTGTCAGCAACTTAGTGAGACCCTGTTTCCAAATAAATATAAAATAGGCCTGGGAGTATAGCCTGGAGGTAGAAAGCCTCTGGGCTCCATCTCCAGTACCATCAAACAAAACAAAACAAAACAAAACCCTATGATTCCTTCTTTCTTTCCAATTTGTTTCCTTTTATCTTTTTTTTTGGGGGGGGGGGTCTAGAGATGGAACCCAGAGGCATTTGACCTCCAGGCTATACCCCCTGCCTTGTGAAACCCCAGCACATTTTCTAGGTTACTTGAGAGTGTTTTCCCAGATTACAGTTCTTATTGGCCCAAAATAAATGCAATTTTCTTTGCGTAATATAAACTAATGCAGACCCCCTTCTCCCACCCTGTCATGTTTGACCCATCTGGGCCCACGCAACCTTGTTGGGAACATTCTGCCCACAGACTCTTGCAGCCTTGATGTGACCACTTAGTCCACATATGTAGAATGGTTCTTGTTCCCTTATCTTCAATAACAGTATTGTTTCCCTACCTTGCCCCATCCCCACATAGCAGTTGGACTTGTCCCCATACTTTCCTCTAAAGCCTACACTCACCAACGGCAAATAGGTTGAAGTCCTCTTCCTTATCCCTGCATTGTTCATCCATTCCTGTGAGAGGGTGGACGGGTCCCTTCCTCATCTCAGGAACTTAGGATCAGTGGGGTCCTTGGCTTCCATGGCAAAAAAGAATTTCAGAGTGTGCCATTCAGACAAAGACAAAGGCTTATTTAGGAAAGTGGGGGCTACACGTTCAAGGGAGAACTTGGCTATCTCAAGAGGGAGAGAGCACTTTAAGGTCTCACACTTCTTTTATAGGAAGAGAGGGTAGGTGGGGCACACAGCAGGGGCGGAGATCTGGACTTCCTCAGAACCTTGAGGGTCCCAGCACCATGAGTGTTAGCTGGGTGGCACCTGAGCTTGACCTCCCGAATGGATCCTTTGTTTACTCAGCATCTCAGGACTCTTAGGTGGGAGAGGGCCATTATGATTAAGGGTGTGGTCCCATTGAGGCTTATGCCCCAGAAAGGACAGATCCTGTAGGATGAAGTTCAGGATTATAAAATTTCTAGATTTTAAAAATATATTTTCTTAAGCTGGGCGTGGTGGTGCACGCTTGTAATCTCGGCATTCAGGAGGCTGAGACAGGAGGATTGCGGTTCTTGGACAGCCTCAGCTACTTAGGCTCTCCAGAACTTAGTGAGATCCTGTTTCAAAATAAATAGTAAAAAATAGGGCAGGGGGTATAGCTCAGAGGTAGAACGCCCTGGGTTTTATCTCCGCGTGTGCTCGCGCATGTGCGCGCGCGCGCGCACACACACACACACACACACACACACACACTAAATGAACAAATAAATTAAAAAGTAAATAAAGTGGCACAGGTGCTCAAGACTGTGACCCCAGTACATGGGAGGCTGAGGCAGGAGGATTGCAGGCTGGACGTCAGCTTCAGCAACTCAATGAGACTGTTTCAAAAAATAAAACATGGAAGCTGGGTGTGGTGGCGCATGCTCATAATCTCAACATTTGGGAGGCTGAGACAGGAGGCTCCGGGTTTGTGTACAGCCTTAGTGAGGCCCTTTGTAACTCAGTGAGACCCTGTTTCAAAATAAAGAATAAAAAATAGGGCTAGGGGTGTCGCTTGGAGGTAGAATGCCCCTAGGTTTCATCTCCAGTACCACAATAAATAAATAAATAAATAGTGCCCAGGCGTGGTAGCGCACGCTTGTAGTCCCAGTACTTGGGAGGCTGAGACAGGAGGATCGCTCAGGTTCGATGCCAGCCTCAGCTACTTAGTGAGGCTCTCAGCAACTTAGTGAGACCCTATTTCCAAATAAAATATAAAATAGGTCTGGGAGTGTAGCCCAGAGGTAGAAGGCCCCAGGGTTCCATCCCCAATACCCTCCCCCCCACACAAATAAATAATGAAAAATGTAGAGCTGGGTTATATCTCACAGGTGGAAGGCCCCTGTATTCAAGTCACAGTATGAGAGAGAAGGGAGGTGCTGCGAGCTGGCCCATAGAGACATGCTGGACTCCAAAGCGCCAAAGAGGTCACTTTATTTACCGACCTGCTAAAGTGCCCACTGTGTGCCTTGGTAGCTCAATTGCCTCTAGTAGGGCTAGGATTTTTTATTCTGTATCTCCTTGCCCACTGTAGTGAGGAGTCCTTTTTTCTGGTACGACATTCCAGGCACTTGAACAGTGGCAAAAGCATGACTCATGCATTAGACACCCAGTGTTCTGGGTCCCCTCAGGAGGGTCTCAATCGAATAAGGAGTGGTCAGGAGCAATTCTCGGCCCGGCATCAGCTTGTTGGCCTGTTTTACCAACATGGCAGTAGTAGTCACACCTCACAAACAGAACGGCCAGCCAGCCACCACAGAATCTAAGCTTCTGGTCGCTTCCAAGTGCCGAAGCTCTGAACAAGAACTCCTTTGGCAATTCCTCAGACTTTATTCTTCAAAGTCTCAAAAACTTCTGACCACTTGGGAGGGCCATCTCCCCCTAGACTGCTGTATAGTGGCTTGGCAATCCCTGCAGAGCCAGATCCACAGTCAGCAATACCTTACTGACTTCCCTCTTACTCTCTGGTGTTGGAATCTGAGGATTGCAGCAATGCCTCCGAGACAGTGTCCTCTCTCCTTCCTCCAGGCTGTAACCCAAGTAGGTAACACAGGTCCTATACAGCTGAGATTTCTTGGCAGCCATGCAGGATCCCAGGTCCTAGCGCATTTGCAGGAGCCCCTCCTGACTCTCTTGTATGCCTCCTCTATTTCTGAGGGTGCCAGGAGATCGTCTACATACTACAGCAGGATGCTTTTGGGGTATACTTGCCAGAACTCCAGAAGGTCCTCACTCAGGGCTTCATCAAACTTGCCACCACACCTGGCAAGTTTATTCACTTTTAATAAGCAGCAATCTAGTCTTGTGTTAAAAAAATAATGCCAGAAGCCAGATGTAGTGGCGCAGGCTTGTAATCACAGTATTTGGGAGGCTGAGACAGGAGGATCTGGGTTCGAAGCCAGCCTCAGCTACTACTTAGGCCCTTTGCAACTCAGTGAGACTCTGTTTCAAAATAAAGAATAAAAAATAGGGCTGGGGGTGTAGCTTGAAGGTAGAATGCCCCTGGGTTACATCCCTGGTACTGACTGCAAAAAAAAAAAAAAAAAAAAAAAAGTGAGTTATTATCACAGGCTGGCAGGGGATTCTACAGCTTCCTAATACAGAAAAATACAGAGCAGGGTGTGGTGCCACACGCTTGTAATCCCAGCATTTGTGAGGCTGAGACCAGAGGATCGCAGTTCATGGATAGCCTCAGCTACTTAGTGTGGCCCTCCACAACTCAGTGAGACCCGGTTTCAAAATAAAGAATAAAAAATAGGGCAGGCGGTGTAGCTCAGAGGTCAAATGCCCCTGGGTTCCATCCCCAGACCCCCCCCCCCACACACACAAAATACAATACTGGGAATCTCAAAGCAATTATCTAGTAGTTAATTCACATCAACCAGGAGAAAGGAGACAAATTTCTACTGAATTTGTGACTCTTGATATGGAAACAGAAATTTATGATTGCAATTTTGTGAATAGTAACCACGTGACTTCATTATTGTGTGTTGGGGGGTAGGGGGGATTAAACTCAGGGGCATTACACCTCTGAGCTACAGCCACAGCTCTATTTTATATTTTGAAACAGAGTCTTGCTTAGTTGTTGAGAATCTCACTAAGTTGCTGAGGCTGGCTTCAAACCTGGGATCTTCCTGTTTCAGCCTCCCAAGAACTGAGATCACAGGCATGTGCCAACACACCTGGCAACTTCATCGTTTTTGAAAAGGTCATCTATAAGATCTAGAATGTACATATCTAAAAAAATTAATATTATTACCTAAAACAAAGCATGTAAACATATTTTTGAGAAATGGGCTTAGTGAGAGTATACCCACAGACCATAGACCACTGGGGCAGTCAGTATCTCTGCCAAGTTCACCTCTGCAGGAAGAAGAGCCCCATCTGTCCTTCCCAAGAATCTTGATTAGTGATGCTGACAAATCTGTTGTAATTATCAACTATAAACTTTAAAAGGGCTCTCTTCTTACAGGATATATTTAACATTTAAAATATGTAAAAAAATCTGTGGTATCTTGCCTCTGCATGGAAAAAGGCGAATTATACACCATGTATCGAGGGGGGGATATTGGGGATTGAATCCAAGGGCATTCTACCCAACATGCAATCCTGTCGTAGCCTCTCAATTACTGGGATCACAAGTGTGCATCACTGTGCCTGGCTGGGACTATACCTTTGAACCTAAATCCTCTCCTTCACTCTGGAGGCCTGTTTTCATCCAAGCCTGAATTCTTAAAAGGTCCAGTTAAATTTTTTTTTTCAGTCCTGGGGATGGAGCCCAGGGATATTATCCCCCTGAGCTACACTTCCAGCCTTATTTTTTATTCTTTAATTGGAAGCTGCGTCTCACTGAATTTCAAATGGCCTCACTACATAGCTGAAGCTGTTCACCAACCGTGATCCTCCTGTCTCAGCCTCCCAAATGCTGGGTTTACAAGTGTGCATCACCACGCCCGCCCAGCTTCAGTTAATTGTTTTGTATTTTTATTTTTCAGTACTGGGGATTGAACCAGGGGCATTCTACCTCTGAGCTATACCCCCAGCCCTATTTTTTATTTTTTATTTTGAAACAAGTTCTCACTAAGTTATGGAGGGCCCCACTAAGTAGCTGAGGCTGGCCATGAACCTGTGATCCTTCTGTTTTAGCCTCCTAAGTACTAGGATTACAAGCCCTCTGCAACTCTGTGAGACCCTGTTTCAAAATAAAGAATAAAAATATAGGGCTGGAGGTGTAGCTTGGAGGTAAAATGCTGCTGAGTTCATTCACACACACACACACACACACACACACACACAACATTTTATTGTGTGCAGGTTTGTTGAGCACAGAAGCCGTTTTGAAAATCATCACGTTAGGCATACTTTGAGCTTTAATTTTGCTACCCCACAAAAGCAGATTGGACATACGGAGCAGCATCTATTCTTGTAAATGTTCTAAGCGCTAAATGTGCATCTTGGACCACTTACAGGGCCTTTTATAGCAGTAGCAGAACTGAGATATGCTCTTAGGTTTATATCTGCATTGTGAACACAGCCCAGGACAGCATTAGAATCTCTTACACCTTTGGTGTCGTTCGGCCTTCCTATGCTGCCTGGACTGGACACAGGAGGCGTGTTCAGTAGCATATGCTCCGAGACATGCTATAAGCTTTACTTGTAAACCCTCACTTGCAGGATTAGCATGTGAGGAAGGATCCAAACTCAGCCGCACAGGAATGCAGACTGCATCAGACTCAGATACCATGTGGAGCATCATTTCACAGTCATATTCTGGACCCACATGCCTGCCTGGGTCTGTCAGTGCTCACGATTGTAGCACCACCATCTCTAGGACATGTTGAAAACCTTAAGAAATAAAGCCCAGCGTGGTGGCTCATGTTTGTAATCCCAGCATTCAGGAGACTGAGACAGGAGAACTGTGCAGGTTAGAAGCTAGTCTCAGCTACTTAGGCCCCTTGCAACTCAGTGAGCCTATGTTTCAAAATAAAGAATAAAAAATAGGGCTGGGGGTGTTGCTTGGAGGTAGAATGCCTCTGGGTTCCATCCCCAGTACCGCAAAAAAAAAAAAAAAAAAAAAAAAAAAAAAAAGAAAAGAAAAGAAAAGAAAAGAAAAAAAGTTTAAAGCCTGTACTGTTCTGACGGGTCCACCCGTCAGCAGTGGGGCTGAGTAGGAAGGTTGAGTGCCGATGACCCCGAACAACAGCAACACACGGAGCCGGGAGCCAAGTCAAGCAGGAGCTCGTTTATTCTTCTTCAAGCAACATATATATAGCACAGAACCACAAGGGGAATTCCAATGAGGAAATAGCCTAGCCTATCAGGATAAAGGTCACCTCTTCATGGACCCAGCATGTAGCTCGCAGCCAATCCCAGGCCAGTACACGAGCCATTCATGTGTGCGGAAGCTCCTTTAAAGGTAAAAAGAGAAAAACTACTCGGTCTCCCCACCCATAACGAATAGGGAAACCACACCTTTGTAACTTCCTCCAGGTGCCATCTTAGCCCCTTTTCTGCTGAATCATTTTACTGCAGAAGTTCTTAAACTTTACCTAAGGCTTAGCCTGCAAGCCACTCAGGCCAAGGGAGGCTGCATCTCTTTAGGCACTGTATGCACACACCCCAACATTTCCCCCTTTTTCTTTTATTTTATCGGGACTGGGCCTGTCTTAGGTTGTCCCCATCGAGTACCAGGGATTACCCGTCATTGGATAGCACAGATCTATGCTGTACCTCCTGTCTTAGGTTTTTTGGCCCATGGGGATCTAACCCATCATTGGTCACCAGCCCTTTAACATGTTGCAATTTCCCCCATTTGGGGGACTTGTAAGGCGGGAGAGGGGCGGTCATATTCAGAGCACCAATCATAAGATTCATTTTCTTTGCTGGCAAGCCTTTGGTAATGCACTTCTATTTGGTTGATTTTAACAGCTTCCATTCTATTTTGTATAAACTGAACTAATCTATTAAAAACACAGGGGCCTATGGTGCACAAAACTATGATAAACAGCAATGGGCCCAACAAAGGAAGAAAATAGGGCAAAAGTCCATGAAAGCCGGTCCAGAACGGACTCTCCTGAAGATATTGTCGCCGCCTCTCCAGATCATCTTGGAGCTGCTTAGTCTTATCTTGTACCAGGCCAGATCTATTTGCATAAAAACAGCATTTTTCCTGCAAAAATAAGCAGATGCCTCCCTTTTCGGCTGTTTATAAATCCAATCCCCATCTTTTTTGTAATACCACATCAGCTAGAGAATCTAATGGGGCTTGTAAGTCTAGGATGGTTTCTTTCTTTTCCTTTTTTTTTTTCTTTCTTTCTTTTTTTTTGGTGGTACTGGGGTAGAACCACCCAGAGGCTTTCTACCTCCGGGCTATACTCCCAGACCTATTTTATACTTTATTTGGAAACAGGGTCTCACTAAGTTGCTGAAAGTCTCACTAAGTAGCTAAGGCTGGCTTCAAACCCGTGTGATCCTCCTGTCTCAGCCTCCCAAGCGCAGGGATTACAGGTGTGCGCCACCACGCCCGGCCTAGGATGGTTTCTGAGACGGCCTTAATATCATCGATCATTTGGAGGGAGAGTTTCCTATGTAACTCAAAGGCCATCCCAAGGCCAGCCGCACCTGTGGCAGTTCTGGCAGTAATCTCCAGGCCGATTAATCAGGGAGCAGGGAGGCAAGGGTGCAAAGGCCTGTCCATGATGGGGGCAAGGATCCATATGCCATGCTATCGCCACAAACAAAAACCAACCCAGGAGGGGGACAAAGATTTTGGGAGGAAGATTCAACAATAATATTTATAGAGCAAAAATTGAACCATCAACGTTGGGTGCCCAGTAACAGGTATTATTTATTGATATTTTAAACGGCTGAATGGATAATTGGAAGGACATAGAGCAATTGGGGTGATCTAGTTTTGGGGACTCCTCTTGATTGATTAGGGCCAAGGTGGTCCAGCTCAAAGACAAAGCCAACAATCTCTAGCTAATTCTGGGGAGGTTTGATTAAGGAGATTGTATGTTGAATGCAAAATAGATTCTGTCTGGGGATTGAGTGCCAAGTCCCCTCTGCTGTCAGGCAGAGCTAAACCCGCTCCCTTCTGGAGATTTACACCGATTCTTCACTGCTGTCCAGTAAACCTTTCCATCCGTATGGGTGCATTGCTGGACAACTTCATAGCAAAGACTATGAACGGCTGGGATCCAAAGTGGTCTTTTATCATCATAGGGGAAGACACATCCAAAGTCCCTTCCTGCAGTTATGAGGGGATCTGGGCCCCTCCGCATTCCCGTCAGGGGATCTCTTCATTTTACTTTGATGGAGGAAAAGGGAATCTCTATGGTCCAATGCCTATGAAAAGGGGACAGATTAGGGTCTTTTGAAAAATTTAAAATATTTAGGGTTAATAATGCTTTTCTTAATTGATCATGTGGGGGTAGCAACTCCCCCTTTTGTTTTTGTAATTGAACTTTTAGGGTATGATTATATTTTTCTATTAAAGCTTGTCCTTTTGGGTTATATGGAATGCTCGTAGTGTGAATAATATTCCATAATTGTAGGAAGGAGGTGAAATGTTGACTAATAAAACAAGGGCCATTATCAGTTTTGATTTGTTCAGGAATACCAAGAATAGCAAAACATTGAAGAAAATGACTCATAGCATGTTTTGTCTTTTCACCCGAATGAGCTGAGGCCCAAGCAGCCCTGGAATAGGTATCTATGGAAACAAAAATATACTTGAGTTTTCCAAATGGTTGAAAATGAATTACATCCACTTGCCATAATCCATTGGGGCATAGGCCTCTTGGGTTAACTCTGGGCAATTGAAGGGGGGTATTTGCAAGAAGGGTTGACGTGATTTACAAGTGCGAACAATTCTTTTTAAATCCTTAGTAGGGATTTGAGGATATTTGTGTTTTAATCCCCTCCAATTTACATGGGTTAATCGATGAAAATCCATGGCCTCTTCTACAGATAGGGCTTGAACTTTTGTGGAGGCCAGTTGGCCAGCCATGGCATTGCCATTGGATAGTGACCCGGGTAGGTTTTGATGTCCCCTAAGATGCTGAATATATATTGGATATCGACATTGCTTAAGCAGACATTGTATTTGTATCATTAAAGGGGTAATAGGATTGACATCTAATTTAATATAAGCATCTATTAAAGTAGGTAACAAATTTACTACATATAAACTATCTGAGAATAAATTTATAGACTCAAAAAATTCTTGCAGGGCTAGGGCTATAGCAAAAAGTTCTTTGAATTGGGGGGATTCTTTTACAGGCTGGAAGATGGTTTTTGGGGGCTGAGGATCCATTCCTTTTACAAAAGGGGGATAAATAACCACAGAGGCCCCTTCGCTCCCTCCATCGGTGAATACAGTAATAAATTTGGGATCGGGGTAGGTAAAAATAGCCTTGTGGGTTTCTATTCTAATTGTGTAAAAGAGCTCATCCACTTGTAGGGACCATAATGGCAGTCCAAGTCTCCTAAAAATCCCTCTAATGCAAATACTATTCTTGAATTATTTCTCTGTAACCATGTAAAATCGGAGAGGCAAAAGGGAATGATAATTTTATGGGGGTCTATTCCGAATAACCGATTTGCTATGTCTCTTCCTTTAATAATGTAATCTGCTATTTGATCAATTATGGAATATACCCGGGGTGCTCCTCTTATGGAGAGGTGTATCCAATGAATGGGCTCTCCCATCTGGGCCAAAAGAGCCAAACATAGGGTGCTTCCCATGAAAACACATAAAATTAAAGGCAGCATGGGATTAAATTGCCTTAAGGATGTCTCATTAATTGACTTTGTATTTTTGCTTTTTGGGTTATCCCAGCAATAGGGGCTTCAGTAGGTCCTTCATCTAATTTTTCCCGTGCTGTCAAAGTGGCTGTCCATACCTGGTCTTGTGGTTCCCAGGGGTATCAGGCTGTAGGGTGGTTTCCTCCCGGGTTGACGGGAAAGAGGCCCATAGTTCCTCCGGCTCCCCCCCCCCCACCGGCATATAGCGGTGGAGCGGAGGGTATGGAGAAGGAATTGGCCGGGGAAAGGGACTGCAGGGAGCTCTTAGCGTCTGCAAAGGGATCAAGGGAGGGATCGGGAGGTTTCTTAGGGGCTTTGGGACCGGAGGAGGGTGTATGCTCAGCGGCCCCCTTTTCCACTGGCTTGGGGCCACGATCAGCGAGATTTTTCAGGGGTCATGGGGGAAAACAACTTTTAAGCGCGGAGATGGTGGGGAGAACCCCCGGGAGGGATTTTCCCTTGCTCTGTCTGGGCTTGCCTAACCAGACCCTCAACTCAATCTCAGGTATCCCAATCATAAAGATTACTTTCAGGGAGCCACTGGGAAAATTTTAAAAGGTACCCCCCAGGCCTGGGTGGCTTGGTTATCAGTGAGATTAAGTCCTCGGCTCTTGAGAAAGAGTCAAAGGGATTCTAGGGCAGGGTTAGCTTTAGAACTGGACTTCCCCGTAATTTATGAGGGGACACTCACCCGCGGACCCATTGGCCTGTCAGCATTTCACCGAGAAAGAGTTCCTCACATGGGGCACCACTGTTCATCTCTATTCTGGGTAAATCACAGCATCCCTTGATCTCTATCTGCTAGAAGTTACTATGTTGAAAGTCTGTTTTATAACAAAAAGGAAGACAGAGGAATATAACCTTTTAATTTTTTTTCTGTACCAGGCATGGAACCCAGGGGCATTCTACCTCCAAGCTACACCCCCAGTCCTATTTTTTAAGTCTTTTTAAAATTTTGAAACAGAGTCTCACTGAGTTGCAAAGAGCCTCGCTAAAGTACCTGAGATTGTCTGAGAAACACCATCTTCTGGTCTCCGCCTCCTGAATGCTGGGATTACAAGCGTACACCACCATGCCTGGCTCAAATTTAACCTTCTTAAGTAAAGTGTAGAGGTTTTAGAGCTGTAACTATTTTGTGTTATTAGTAATTAATATTGGGTTAACACAGCATGGTTGTTCATCTTTTAACTCTGTCTAAAATTTTGTGAGAGTTTGCATAATTCTTTCCTTCTACGTGCAGGTGTCTATAAATAGCATTCAGTGTTCCGCTCTTTTAGCTACAGACTAACAATCAGTTTTTAGCTGAACAAGGTCAACCTTGGCTGGAGCTTTGACTGATAGCCTAGAGACAGGAAAAAGGTGTTTTTTTTGTTTTTTTTTTACTGTTTTGCTTAAGTACAGCTTATTAGCAATTAATACTACCCTTCTTGGCAATCAATACCAGCTCAATTCCCATCAATCACCACCATCTTTCACCTACACGTTTTCTTCTGTTGATTGGTACCTGTATACCCATCAAAGTAGAAACCCCACATTACCTGCCTTCCTCAGCCCTGGCGCCTGTCATTCTGTTTTCTGTCCTTACAGATTCTCTCAGTTTCACTAGAGTCTTACAATGCTGGTTGTTTTGTGAGTGTCAGTTACTATGTCTTCATCTGTGGTGAGCCATGCACCAGAATTTCCTTTCTGTTCACAGTTGAATAATATTTCCTAGTATGGACTAGCCACGCGTTGTTTGTGCATTCATAGGCTTATGGACTTTGGGAAGTTTCCACCCTGAGGTGTTGTGTACACTGCCACTATGAGCACTGCTGTATGTAAGATAATTTTTGTCCTTGAATTAAAAAAAATTTTTTTTTAATGTGTGTGTGGTACTGGGAATGAAATTCAGAGGTATTCTACTCCCGAGCTATGACTCCAGCCCTACTTTATTCTTTTATTTTGAAACATGTTCTCGCTAAGTTTCGGAGGACCTAAATTGCTGAGGCTGAGCATGCACTTGTAATCTTCTTGTCTCGGTCTCCCGAGTAGTGGAGTATGAGCATGTGCCACCATGCCTGGCTTGGTCTGGCAATTTCTTAGCACAGGAACATTCTTCTTAGTTCTAGAACTTCTTCCTCCGGACTGTAACTTCTTTATTAGCACGGAACGGTCATTTTTAGCACTGGAATTTGTTTGTTTGTTTGTTTATTTATTTATTTGAAGTACAGGGAATAGAACCCAGGGGCATTCTACCTCTGAGCTATACCCCAGTCCTATTTTTTATTTTTTATTTTTTATTTTTATTACCCTTCTACCTCTGGGCTACACTCCCAGACCTATTTTATATTTTTATTTGGAAACAGGGCCTCTTAAGCCAGTGAGGCTGGCTTCAAACCAGCGTGATCCTCTTGTCTCCACCTCCCAAGTGCGGGGATTACAAGTGTGTGCCACCATGCCTGGCTTATTCTTTATTTTGAAATGAGGTCTCGCTAAGCTGCAGAGGTCTCGCTAAGTAGCTGAGGCTGTCCTCAAACCGTGATAATCCTGTCTCAGCCTCTCAAGTACAGGATGACAAGTGTGTGCCACCACACCCAGCTGGAACTTCTTCATCGCACCAGAAGTTCTATGTCTGAGCAGGACTTAATTTTTTGCACCAGAAGTACTCTCTCTTTTAACTGGGACCATATGGGCACCATAATGCTCATAAATTTTTTTTAATGTTTTACATTAAGCTTTATAAAAATATTTATGCCGAGATTATAAGCATGCATCACCACACCCAGCCTAAAAAATATTTTAGCAAACTTATTTTTTACTTTTTATGGGGGCAATCACCGAATAAATAAACAGATTTTGAATGGAGAAAAATGGCAATGCCATAAGCCGGGCGTGGTAGCACATGCTTGTAATCCCCGTGCTTGGGAGGCTGAGACAGGAGGATCACGCAGGTTCGAAGCCAGCCTCAGCTACTTAGTGAGGCTCTCAGCAACTTAGTGAGACCCTGTTTCCAAATAAAATATAAAATGGGTCTGGTAGTATAGCCCGGAGGTAGAAAGCCTCTGGGTTCCACCCCCAGTACCACCAAAAAAAAAAAAAAAAAAAAAAATTAAAACAAAATAAAAAAAGAAAAATGGCAATGCCAGAAATTCACCTGCATTACTGCGGTGCTGATGACCTTCATCCAGCTTCTGCTTGGCTGCCCTTCCCAGGACTCTTCACCTTTTCACCTGCTGGTATCCGCCTGTCCCAGCATAGCCCCAGTCACTCCTGTACTTTCTGCCTCTGTATGTTTGATTATAAACTGCTTGGCTCTGCCACTTCTCAGAATATTAGACACTTCCTTTCCATCTTTTTTTTTTTTTTTTGGTGGTACTGGGGGTGGAACCCAGGGGCTTTTCTACCTCTGGACTATAGACCTATTTTATACTTTATTTGGAAATAGGGGCTCACTAAGTTGCTGAGAGCCTCACTAAGTAGCTGAGGCTGGCTTTGAACCTGTGCGATCCTCCTTTCTCAGTCCCCCAAGCGCGGGGATTATAAACATGCATCACCACCCCTGTTTTTTTTTTTTTTTTATGGTACTAGGGGTGGAACCCAGAGGCTTTCTACTTCTGGGCTATACTCCCAGACCCATTTTTATATTTTATTTGGAAACAGGGTCTCACTAAGTTGCTGGCAGCCTAAGTAGCTGAAGCTGGGTTCAAACCTGTGTGATCCTCCTGTCTCAGCCTCACAAGTGCGGGGATTACAAGCATGTGCCACCACACCCGGCATCCACTGGTTTATTCTTTATTTTGAAACAAAATAAGTAGCCGAGGCTGGCTGAGAACTTGTGATCCTCCTGTCTCAGTCTCCCAAGCGCTGGCATTACAAGCATGTGCCACCACGCCTAGCATCTTTTTCATTTTTTGACCTCTTTTTAAAATTTTTTGGTACTGGGATGGAACCCAGGGGCATTCTACCCTCCAAGCTATACCCCCAGCCCTATTTTTTTCCTTTATTTTGAAACAAGGTCTCACTGAGTTGCAATGGGCCTCACTATGTAGCTGAGGCTGTCCGTGAACCACAATCCTTCTGTCTCAGCCTCTCAAGTACTGAGATTACAAATTTGGGCCACCATGCCTGGCTTTCCTTAATTTTTTTTATTCATTCTGCTGCCAGTAGTCCTTCGCTACTTTCTGCAGAAAATTCAGTTTAATTGCTCCTTTAGGTTATTCCTACTTATAAAGCATCACTTTTTAAATCTTGAGTTATTGTAGTGACATATTTTGTTCAATATTTATTTATTTATTTATTTATTTATTTATTTATTTATTTATTATTTGCAGTTCTGGGGATGGAACCCAGGGCCATTCGACCTCTGAGCTACACCTCTAGCCCTATTTTTTTATTCTTTTTTTTTTTTTTTTTTTGTACTGGGGGTGGAACCCAGAGGCTTTCTACCTCTGGGCTATACTCCCGGACCTTTTTAAAAATATATTTTATTTGGAAACAGGGTCTCACTAAGTTGCTGAGGCTGGCTTCAAACCTGTGCGATCCTCCTGTCTCAGCCTCCCAAGCACGGGGATGACAAGCGTGGACCACCACGCCCGGCTCTTATTCTTTATTTTGAAATGACCTCAGTAAGTTGCAGAGGGCCTAAGTAGCTGAGGCTAGCTTCTAATCTGTGCAATTCTCCTGTCTCAGCCTCCCAAATACTGAGATTACAAGCATGTGCCAACATACTTGCTTGCTCAATATTTTATTTGTTTATTCATTTTTGAGGTTCTGGGGATATAATGCAGGGGCATTCTACCTCCAAGCTATACACCCAGCCCTATTTTTTAGACCTTTTTTGTGGTACTGGGGATGGAACCCAGGGGCATTCTACCTCTGGGAAGCACCCCAGCCCTATTTTTTATTCTTTATTTTAAAACAGGGTCTCACTGCGTTGCAAAAGACCTCACTAAGTAGCTGAGGGTGGCCTCAAACTGTGATCCTCTTGTCTCAGCCTCCCAAATGCTGGGATTACGAACATGTGCCACCATGCCTGGCTAGTCCTTTTTATTTTGAGGCAGGGTCTTACTGAATTGCAAAGGGCCTCACTAAGTAGCTGAGGCTGTCCACAAACCACGATCTGATCTCTGCCTCTCAAATGCTTGGATTAAGAGCATGAGCCACTACACCTAGCTAAAAAGCCTTTTATTAAAATATTGAAGCCGGGCGTGGTGGCGCACGCTTGTAATCCCAGTACTTGGGAGGCTCAGACAGGAGGCTCGCGCAGGTTCGAAGCCAGCCTCAGCTACTTATTGAGGCTCTCAGCAACTTAGTGAGACCCTGTTTCCAAATAAAATATAAAATAGGTCTAGGAGTATATCCCGGAGGTAGAAGGCCCCTGATTTTATCCCCAGAACCACACACAAAAAAGATTGAACAAGCTGGCTGGTAGAGTGCTCTTGCATTCTGTCCCCAGTACTGCAAAAAACAAAAACAAAAACAAAAACAAAAACAAACAACAACAACAACAACAACTTTTTTTACATTTAATTTTTATATTTATCCTCTTCATTTGATATGGCTTCTGAACATTCTATCACAATATTTGGAAAACAATGGCAATGTGTTTCACTTGAGTTTGAATTTCTGAAATTTTGTACTTTTTACTATATGCAATATTGAATTCTTCATTCGCAGGAGAGGAGGGAGTGCATGTTCACTGAGGTTGTAGCATCCAGCACTTATCTCCAGTGGCCACCAGAGGGCTCAGCATGCCTCGTCCTGGACCTGTGGCATCCACAGCAGAGGCACAGAGAACTGGAAGCCATCAGAGGTTGGTGCTATCTTCTTCGATTGGACAAGACTATACTACCCAGAGCCCTCTGGGACTCCCCCAGGGGCCTCTGCGGGGATGGTCAAGGAGGGTAGGCTGAATACACTACCCACAGTCCTCCACTGTCTATTCCAGGGGCCCCGGTGATGAGGGCCAAGAGGTAGAGCCATACTACACTATAGAGTCCTCCATGGTCTCTTCTAGGGCCCCTTGTGGTCAGGTCCAAGAAGTACAGGCTGACTACGCTATACAACTTCGTGATGCAGAAGGCATCACGAAGTAGCTGAGGCTATGAGTGGAGATCCTCCTGCCTCGGCCTCCCAAGTACCAGGATTCCAAGCATGGGTACCACGCCTGGTCTGGCTCATTCCTCTTAATCTTTCTGCCACCACAGTGTTTCTCTGCTTTCCCTACTTTCTGTAGGAAATTGACTTTAAATGCCCTTAGGTTATTCCTACTTACGAAGCCTCACTATGAAACCTTGAGTTATTGTACTGACACATTTTGTTCAGTATATTTTTTATTTTGCAGTCCTGGGGATGGAACCCAGGATCACTCTACCTCTGTGCTACACCCCCACCTCTATTTTTTATTCTTTATTTTGAAACCAGGTCTCACTGAATTGTAAAGGGCCTCACTAAGTAGCTGAGGCTGTTCTTGAACTATGATCCTCTGGTCTCAGCCTCCCGAATGCTGGTATTACAAGCGTGTGCCACCACACCCAGATCTTGTTCAATATTATTATAAAATGCTTTTTTATGGTACTGGGGATGGAACCAGGGGGCATTCCAGCTCTGAGCTACACCTCTAGCCCTATTTTAAAATTCTTTATTTTTAGACAGGATCTCACTAAGTTGTAGAGAGCCTCACTGAGTAGCTGAGGCTGTCCCCGCACCGTGATCCTCCTGCCTCAGCCTCCCAATGCTGGGATTACAAGTATGCACCATTATGTTCGGCTATAAAAGGCTTTTTATGTTTAGTTTTATATACATCTTCTTCATATACTATGGCTTCTGAACATTACATCACAATTTTGGGAAAGCAGTGGCAGTATGTCACACTTGAGTTTGAACTTCTAGACTTTTGGCCTTTTTACTGTATGCTGAATTTGTTTTCATTCAAAGGAGAGACAAAGGGGGTGCGTGTTCATTGTGATGTTGTAGCACCCTGCAGTTAGCTCCGATGGCCACCAGAGGGCTCAGCATGCTTTGTTCTGAACCTGTAGTATCCATGGCAGAGGCACAGAGACCTCGAAGCCACTGGAGGTTGGGGCCATCTTTCTTGATTGGACAAGACCTTCAAGATTGAAAGGACAAAGTTTGACCACACCAGAAACCACCTTGTAGCCAAGAGATTTATTGGAGGGGCCGGTATGAAAGGAAGAAACAGAGAGAGAGAGACAGAGAGAAAGACAGAGGGGGAAAGAGAGAAAGACGAGTCCAGGAAGAGAGGGTGCGCGTGCTGGGGTCAGTGTTATATAGGGACTTGGGGTTACGGATTGGGGGCTAGTAGGCTAGGAGAAATGCCCTTTGAACTAATTGGCTAGAGTCCCATGGGAGGGGATCGTGCGGGCAGGTAATTTGCTCAGGGTCAGCAGGGAATGTCCCTTTCACTGATTGGCCAAGGGCACCAGGAGGGGGCAGGTCTCCCAGGTAAGTGACCAGGTGCGGTCTAAGGGGGATGGTAGCTTAACTGGTCAGACCAGGGCCTCTCAGGAAACTTAGCTTGGGGGGAGGTTCTGAAGTAAGAACCTGATTCATCTAACAAAGATGAAGGCAAAAGTCCAAGGAAGATCAGGATTCATTCTGGAGGACTGAAAATGGAGCCACTGATCTGCTCTGTGGGGCTAGTGAAGGCTGATGTCAAGGTGGAGGTAGAATTAGGGATGGGTTTGGGGTTAGGGGGCTGGGTAGGGTTGAGATTTTATTTAGTTTTGGGGTTAAAATTAAAGTTTTAGGACTTAAGTTGGGTTCGGGTTAGGGGTTAGGGTTAACTTCAGGGTCAGGGTCAGGGGTAGATTTAGGGTTATGAAGACCGGAGGATCATGGTTCGCGGACAGCCTCAGCTACCTAGTGAGGCCCTCTGCAACTCAGTGAGATCCTGTTTCAAAATAAAGAATGCAAAATAGGGCAGGGGGTGTAGCTTGGAGGTCGAATGCCTCTAGCCAGACCCGCAAAAATAAAAAAGAAAAAAGATGGTACAGAATTTAATCATCTTGCAGTTCTAGAAATAGACACCATGCCGATTTTTTCACAAGTCAGGGACTAGCATTTAGAGACTAGAAGTAACTTCCACAGACTTGTCAGCTTGCGGGAGGGCAGGACTGTGCTTTGTCTGGCTCCAAAGCCAGACATCTTCCTTACACTAAAGGAAGAGATCCCTTCAGAGCGCTAAACCCGGAGAGCGTCTCCATCCTAATGAAGTCTCAGTAAATGCACCATGACACCCATGATTTTTCAGAAGAAAAGCCAAGCATCTAGACTTGTTGATGCCTTGCTTTGCTTCATTGTCTGGCAGTGACTTTAAATCGCCTCCATGCAGCTAACTAGAAAGGAGAATTGAAGCCCCACTTTCACTGGCTTTGTTGGCTTCTGGGAGCTCTTCTCTCATGCTACCCTTGGGTAATAACTAGACCCAAAGTGCCCATTAGGACTTGCTGCACTCCGTGAGCAAAAGTCCTTGGGTTGAAATTTGGCACCAAAGGCCTCAGATGTGTTTTCAAATGACTGGAGAAGCTGGTGTAACATCTCCATTCTGCTTTTTTGGGGCTGCCATGGAGGCGGCCTCCTATACCTACAGCCAGGTGGCAGGGTCTGGATTGCCCAGCATACTCAGCTGAGGGCTGATTTAGTGTCCTCACAATGTCACCTGGCTTCTCCACAGTAAAAGATTTGAGGAAGAGGGAGAAGGGAGAAAGCCATACTCTCTTGCATAACCTAGTCACAGGCTGTCTCTTCTGTCATATACAGAGCCACAGAGATGGCCCAGGAGAAGTCTCCCAGCCCTCTTGAATTTCTGAGGCCTAACAACCTGTTACTGAACCCTAGCTACCCTTCCCCCTCATCAACCCTTCTCAGAAGGAAGCAGCGGGAGCAGCCGTTGTTCCTGTTCCCTATGAGCAATTAGGAATACCAGTACAATTTGGGGGCTGCTGATAAAGAATGAAGGGTGGCTGGTGCAGGAGTCAGGCTGGGCCTCGGCTCCCCTGACCTCTAGGACAAGACTAGGGATTCCAAAAAGAGATTGAAAATGGACCAATGCGGGGCTAGCTCTAAGGCCCAATTAGAGCCCAGAACTAAGGACTAATCAGAGTCTAGATCTAAGGACCAATCAGGAGACTTGTCAAGCTATATAAGACAGCCATTTGCCCTCCAGTAGAAAAAGTAGAGCGGCTGAGCAGCAGCAGAGCAAACTACCTGCTGGCTGGAGAGGAAAGGCAGTAGTGACTGAAGATGCTGACTCATGCAGAGTAGTGGTGCTGAAAAGCAGAGGTTGTGACAGATTCTATGGTGCTGCCTCTGAGTAGTTGTTGGCCAGGCCCACCAGGAGCACCTGGCCACAGCAACCCTCTCACACCTTCTCAGGCTCTTCCACTTGCATGGAATCTCTGGTGGAGCAGAGATCATGGTTCACCACCAGGCTCGGCTTCTGCTTGTCCTTTTGAATTGTCCATCTTTCCCCAAACAAGTCTCATTTCCCCCCGATTCCCATGAGGCCAGAGAAACTGGGACTCAACAGTGTATCTAACTTCTGGAAGGCACTCCATACTCAGCAGTCTTAGAAAATACTTCAAGGAGCACCGCTTCTCCCCACCCAGAAACTCAGAGGGGCCTCCCTTGCCTGAGAGCTTTGGAGGTCCCCCACCTCTGTCCACTGTGGCTCTCAAGGGGGCAGAGCAGGAGGCCCTAGCCCAAAGCACCCTGCTTTGGCAAGTGAGGAGGCTGCTCTGTGATAAGTAAAATAAAAAATTATGCTAGTAAAATAAAAAATAATGGAGGAGTGTGAAAAACACGAGAGAGGTCCTGTACACATGGCATGTAAAGTTTTAATGGCACGGCTCTCCTGGGGATCAGGTCGAGGCACCGTGGGGCCCGTGCCTGTCCGAAGCTTGAGGACGCGGGCTCTCCTTTTCAAGGTATGCATCTCGCGAGATGGGGGTTTACTCACAGGAACGCCCAATTCTCGCGGGGGGGGGGGTGTTTCAGCCCCTCCCTTGCCCTGCAGAGGTCATGTGACACAAAGTCACATGAATGCAGGACCCAACTTATCATCCTGGCCTTTTGATGGTAGGGATAACAGATGACAATTGGACCCTCTAGCTTCTTCCTGCTGTGAAGGGGCGTCGTCAAGGGCCCCAGGCTGGGAGGAGTTGGGAGTCCAGTCCCCCAGAAGAGGGTGCAGGTGGGTGCATAGCTGCAGTGCGAATTGGAGGTTACCCTGGACAGCTTAGTGATGTGCGCTTGAGGAGGCTTGAACAGGCAAGGGCTATTAAAGAAAAAAACAAATCATGAGATTGAGCAGGCGACCAAAAAGGAGACTGGTTTACTCAGTACCTGGAGAGCTACCCTGAGCTGGCAAAGAGGATGGAGGTTGAGGGATCCAGGAGCCGTCAGTCTTCAGCCAGGCTGAGTAGGGCCAGCGGCGGGGCCTGGTCTGGAAAGGTGCTTGCCCTGTGTTGAGGCACCTGGGGCTCATCCTTTTCCAAGGGCACTGTTCCAGTGGCCCTCCTGGCCACACACCAGGCACAGTCTGATTGGTGGGCGTGGCTTCGCCCCACTTCAGGCAGGCTCCTGGAGGTAGTCGTCGTTGCAGTCCTCCACACCTAGGTGGCACTCCAGAGGGCTGAGCTGCCACCACCAGCCGAAGGGCAGCTACCAGGGATCTGCTTTTTGGCAAAGTCGGAGTGTACGCTCCATCTCTGCCTGTTTCTCTCTGGAATTAAAACTTTAGATGCCATGTTAAGGTTCTGTCAGCTGTGACGGACCTACACTCACACACAAAGAGCACGTCCCGGGGTGGGTGTCTGGCGAGAATGGCAACGCAGACTCCCCACAGGCAGAGGGTGTCACCCCAGCCCCGGCCCGGCATTTCCCACAGCACCTAGGGCGTGCCCGAGCGGGCCGCCCAGCAAAATTGCAGTCTGGCGCGGGCCAAGATGGTGACTGTGACATCACCAGGCAGCGACTATGCACCATCACAAAATGGCAGCTGGTGGGAAAATAAATGGAAGCTGATGGGGGAGAGCATTTGGAGGGATACCAGACTGCTTATAAAAGTTCCTAACTATTCCTAGGCCACCGCAACCCATTTCCCAACTTGTATCAAGGCAGACAGGCTCTCAGGGCATCTGCTAGTATAAAGGTTCGACTTCCCATAATTGGTTTGCGGACAGAAACGAAGAACAGGAAATGGGCGTCTCCGATTTCCTTTCTCAGTCGTTCAGAAATGGAGGTTAAGAGATAGGGAAGAACGTCTTCATTCCTTCTCAAAACCAGAGGATGATCTGGTCATCCGGAGGGTGGTCCCAGTGGACCAGGATACAATGGGTCACCAAGCGCTTGGATTTTGGGGTCCCAGTGGACCGGAAGACCCAAGTCTGGAACCCGCTAACCAAGGGAAGGAGGCAGTTTACTGGAGTAAAGTGTTGCCAGCCAGCGCTGGCTGCGACAGAAGCGCTGAGAAGCTGCTGGCGGCGCGGTGGAGCTGGGGCGTGCAGATGCCGGTGGCTGGTGTGGATGGCACTGGTGGCTGGTGCAGGCAGGATCAAACGGTGGCACGCAGGCGGCATGGCTTGCCGGGTTTGCGGCGTGGAGACAAAATGGCTTCCAGGCACGTGGCAGACGCTGAGGCTGGGCCCCGAGGAGCACCACCAGTGAGCCTGGCTTGGGCGGGCGGAACGGAGCAGCAGTAGCGAGTAGAGTTATGCCTGGCGCGGGTGACTGTGGCGGACACTGAGACCGGCTGTACGCCGCCCAATGAACCTGGCTCGGGGCAGGTGGGGCAAACCAGCCAGAGGTCCTGGCGGTGACTGGAGTGCCGAGCTGGAACGGTGGTTTTAGGAGGTCCAAGTGGCAGCAGAGGTCCTGGCCCGCCCAGGCGGTCGGCGGGCAGAGCAGGTGCCAGCATCACCCAAGGAGCCTGGCTCGGGTGGGTGGAGCTGGCAGCCTGGCGGCTGGCGGAGCCTATACACCCCGGCGGTGGCTGCCGCGGCCATGGTGGCAGTGGAAGATGGCCGCCGGCGCTCCGTAAGAGAGCACGTGGGTGGGAAAAGATGGCCACCGGCTCTCAGCAGAGCGCAGGGCTGGAAAGATGGCCGTGGACTCTCAGCAGAGCACAGGATCAGAAAGATGGCCACTGGCTCTCAGCAGAGCTTGGGGCCGGAAAGATGGCCGCGAGCTCTCAGCAGAGCACGGGATCAGAAAGATTGCCACCAGCTCTCAGCATAGTGCGGGGCCAGAAAGATGGCTGTGGACTCTCAGCAGGGCCCGGGGCGGGAAGAAGGCCGCTGGCTCTCCCGAAGAGCGCGGGGCTGGGGAAGAAGGCTTATGGTCCGGGCAGGCACGGGGCGGCAGCGGCGGCAGTGGTGGGAGCAATGCCTGCAAGCGGAGCACTGGTGTGGGACCTCGCAGTTGAGCTGCTGGCAGGTCGGAGAGTCCGGGGCTCAAAAAGTGAGTAAAAATAAAAAGATAAAAAAGAAAAAAAAAGAATAAAAAAGGGGGAAGGACCCAAGAGTTCTCCCGGTTCTGCACCAAATGATAAGTAAAATAAAAAATTATGCTAGTAAAATAAAAAATAATGTGCGTACGGCGGAGTGTGAAAAACACGAGAGAGGTCCGGTACACATGGCATGTAAAGTTTTAATGGCACTGCTCTCCCGGGGATCAGGGCAAGGCACCGTGGGGCCCACGCCTGTCCGAAGCTTGAGGACACGGGCTCTCCTTTTCAAGGTATGCATCTCGCGAGATGGGGGTTTACTCGCGGGAACGCCCAATTCTCGTGGGGGGGGGAGGGTTCAGCCCCTCCCTTGCCCTGCAGAGGTCATGTGACACAAAGTCACATGAGTGCAGGACCCAACTTATCACGCTGCAGACACAGAGGCCATGATTAATGGCCACTGGCAACGTCGCTGAAGGAAGGGCGGCTTCAGGCTACAGGGCCAGCGAAGCCGGAACTGTGATGAGGTGCAGAATGGATTGCCAGCAGGTAGAGAGGGTGGAGACCCTTCTCAAAGGACAAGACACGCTAAATGTGTTAGCGCACGCTTTTAATCCCAGGCTTAAAAGTCTGAGACAGGAAGATTGCACAGGTTCAAAATGAGCCTCAGTTATTTAGTGAGGCTCTGAGCAACTTATATTCTGTTTCCAAATAAAATATGAAATAGGTCTTGGAGTATGGCCTGGAGGTAGAAAAGCACCTGGGTTCCACCCCAAGTACCACACAGAAAGCGGCGCAAATACGGGATGCCATTCAGGCAACAGCTCTCTGGGTTTTCATTCCACACTGGACTTCATTCTGGATATAAAGAGGCAGCTAAAGTGAATTTTAATTGGTTAATTAGTTAAGACTATGAGTCTTACTGATGAACTGGCAAGAAGGACAGGTCACACATAATGTCTTTCACAAATACTGAACCCTAGCTACTTTCCCCGTCAACCCTTCTCAGAAGGAAGCGCCTGGAGCAGCCGTTGCTCCTGGACCCTACGGGAAAATAGCAATACCAGTACAATTTGGGGGCAGCTGATAAAAGATGAACGGTGGCTGCAGCAGGAGTCATGCTGGGCCGGGGCTCCCCTGCTTCTAGGACAAGACTAGGGATTCCAAAATAGATTGAAATTGGGCCAATTAGAGCCCAGCTCTAAGGACCAATCAGGGCCAGCTCTAAGGACCAATCACAGCCCAGAACTAAGGACCAATCAAAGTCCAGATCTAAGGACTAAAGTGGAGAGTAGTCAGGTTATATAAGCCAGTTTTCTGCCCTCCAAGTAGTAGCAGCTGAGCAGCCAAGCAGCAGAGCGTTCAGGGGCGGAGGGGTCAAGTGGCTGAAGGGCAGAGGGGCCCGAGCGGTGGAGGGGCCGAGCGGCGGAGCGGAGGAGCGGCCGAGGGGCCAAGTGGCAGAGCGGCAGAGCGGCGGAGGGACTGAGCGGCCGAAGGCCTAGGGGCCAAGGGTTTGAGGGGCGGAGTGTCCGAGGGGCCAAGTGGCAGAGCAGCAGAGCGGCCGAACGCTGAGGGGCCGAGGGTTTGAGGGGAGGTGTGGCCGAGGGGCCGAGGGGCCAAGTGGCCGAACGAACTTAGACTCTGTTTCCAAATAAAATATGAAGTAGGTTTGGAGCATGGCCTCGAGTATGAAAAGCACCTGGGTTCCACCCCAAGCACCACACACAAAGTGGGGCAAAATATGGGATGCCATTCAGGCCACAGCTCTCTGGGCTTTCATTCCACACTGGACTTCATTCTGGATGTGAAGAAGCAGCTTAAAGTGAATTTGAATTGGTTAATTAGTTGATGTTCTGAGTCTTACTGACGCACTGGCGAGAAAGACGGGTCACACATAATGTCCTTCACAAATACTGAACCCTAGCTATCATTGACCGGTCAACCCTTCTCAGAAGGAAGCGCCTGGAGCAGCTGTTGCTCCTGTACCCTACGGACAATTAGGAATGCCAGTGCAATTTGGTGAAGGCTGATAAAGGATGAACGGTGGTGGTGCAGGAGTCAGGCTGGGCCGGGGCTCCCCTGCTTCTAGGACAAGACTAGGGATTCCAAAAAGAGATTGAAAATGGACCAATCAGGGCCCAGGTTTATGGACTAATCAGCGCCCAGCTCTAAGGACCAATCAGAGCCCAGCTGTAAAAATCAATCAGAGCCCAGCTCTAAGGACCAATCAGAGCCCAGAACTAAGGACCAATCAGAGTCCAGATCTAAGGAACAATCAGTGGAGCATATAAGCCAGCATTCTGCCCTCCAAGTAGAAGCAGACAGGCAGAGGAGCAGGTGAGCAGCAGAGTGAACTTAGACTCTGTTTCCAAATAAAATATGAAAAAGGTCTCAGAGTATGGCCTGGAGTGAGAAAAGCACCTGGGCTTAACCCCAAGTACCACACACAAAAGAGTGGCTAAATATGGGATGCCATTCAGGCAGCAGCTCTCAGGGCTTTCGTTCCCGAGTGGACTTCATTCTGGATGTAAAGAGGCAGCTAAAGTGCATTTCAATTGATTAATTAGTTAATGCTATGAGTCTTACTGACACACTGGCGAGAATGACGGGTCACACAGAATGTCTTTCAGGAATACTTGGTTTATTTTATAATGCTCATTACACTCCTATCCTTCTCTAAGTAAGCCACTGGCCAGATAGCATTGGTTACCTGAGGCCTCATGGGTCTCTGCGGGTAATCGAGGTTCAGGATCGCTGTCACAGCCATCATCCATGGTCAAGGTGCAGATGGTCCATGTCCGGGGAGTCAGACGGCGATGAGCACAATTGTTATTTAGAATAATCGTCCAGCAGCTGTCAGAGGAATGTTTCCTTCTTTCCAGGCTAACTTTCAGCCACTTAGACAATTGGGTCAGGACCACCGATCCGGCCATTTGCTAGGTCTTCTATATCCTAAATTGATGTCACTACTTATGTAGGCTCATTGCTTCGACTGTCATCTTGTTTTCTCCGCTGCTTCATCTTATGGACATATGTCCAGGATGTGTGTCCGTTATATTCACAACAGTTAATTTTGTTGTTGGGACTGGGGATGAATCCCAGGGGCATTCTTGCTCCAAGCTACAGCCCCTGTTCTCATTTATTTATTCCTTTATTCATTTATTTTTGCTCTACTGGGGATGAACCCCAGGGGTATACTACTTCTGCGCCACACCCCCAACCCAATTCTTTATTCTTTATTTAGAAACAGGGTCTCACTGAGTTGCAAAGGGCTTCACTAATGTAGTTTAGGCTGTCTGCAAACACCGATCCTCCTGTCTCAGCCTCTGAAATACTAGGATAACAAGTGTGTACCACATGCCCAGCTGTGCTTTATATTTGCTTAACATGATCCTCAGGCTTATGTCTTCCCACATAGAGGTAATTAAATTATAAATAATGTGCCAGACAGAGCCACAGCGATGGCCCAGGAGAAGTCTCCCAGCTCTCCAGAATCTCTGAGTCCTGACTGCCTGTCTACTGAACCGTAGCTATCCTTCCCCCTCATCAACCCTTCTCAGAAGGAAGCAGCTGGAGCAGCCATTGCTTCTGTTCCCTATGGGCAATTAGGAATACCAGTACAATTTGGGGGTTGATGATAAAGGTTGAAGGGTGGCTGGAGAAGGAGTCAGTCTGGGGTCACAGCTCCCCTGACCTCTAGGACAAGACTAGGGATTCCAAAAAGAGATTGAAAACGGACCAATCTGGGCCAGCTCTATGGACCAGTCAGAGCCCAGAACTAAGGACCAATCAGAGTCTAGATCTAAGGACCAATCAGGAGAGTTGTCAGGCTACATAAGCCACCTTCTGTCCTCCAAGTAGAAGTGGTAGAGCTACCTGGCGGTGGCGGCTGCTCCTGATGTAGTGTTTTAACTTCCTACTGGCAGGAGAGCAAAGGCAGTAGTGACTGGAGATACTGACACACGCAGAGCGGTTGTGCTGAAAAGGTTGGGACAGATTCTATGGTGCTGCCTCTGAGTAGTTGTTGGCCAGGCCCACCAGGAACACCTGGCCACAGCAACCCTCTCAGACCTTCTCAGGCTCTTCCACCTGCACAGGATCTCTGGTGGAGCAGAGATCATGGTTCATCACCAGACTTGGCTTCTGCTTGTCCTTTTGAATTGTCCCTCTTTCCCCACACAAGTCTCATTTCCCCCCGATTCCCATGAGCCCAACGCATGCAGAGCCATGGTACTGGACAGCTAGAGCTAGCAATTGATTTGACAGAGCTTCCTCTGCAGTAGTGGCAGGCCAGGCCCTCCATGAGCTCAAAGCACAGAGACCTTTTCAGGCTCTTCCATGTGCATGGGATCCCTGTGCCACTGGGAATCATGGTGCACCACCAGGTTTGGCTTCTGCACATTCATCTTTCTCCACTCGAGGCTTGCTTTCTCCCCCCTCTGTCCACACCCACTTCCCCAGTCCAATGAGGCCAGAGAAAATTGGAATTAACAGGGCACCTAGTCTGGGAGGCTCTCCGGAGTCAGCAGTGATATGAAAACAGTACATTTGTCAAAGAGCACTGCTTCTCCCCACCCTGAAACTGAGGTGAATCCCTTCCTCAGGAGCTCTGGAGGTCCTCCATTTCTGCCCACTGTGGCTCTCAGGGGAGCAGAGCAGGTGATCCTGGCCCCGGGTACCCTAATTTAATCAAAGAGGAGGCTGGTCTGCAGACCCAAGGGCCATGACATGTGGCCACTGGCAGAGCTCGCTAAGGGAGGGACTGCTCCAAGCTACATGGGCAGCGAAGCCATGGGCATTGATGAGATGCAGGATGGAGTGCCAGTTGGTGGAGCGGACAGAGAACCTTCTCAAAAGGCAAAGTATGGGATGCCATCCAGGCAAACGGCTCTCTGGGCCTCTCTTTAATGCTGAACTGGACTTCATTCTGGATGTATGCAGCTAAGGTGCATTTCAATTAATTTTGTTGGTGGTAGTGGTTATGGTTCTCAGTGGCATTTCACCTCTGAGCTACATACCCTATCCTAAATTATTTATTTATTTATGTATTTTTTGCATTATTACGCATTAACGATTTTATTATCATTAAGGTAAGCTGGGCCTGGTGGCATACACTTTTAATCCTAGCATTTGGGAGGCTGAGACCAGCGGATCACGGTTTGCAGACAGCCTCAGCTCCTTAGTGAGGCCCTCTGCAACTTAGTGAGGCCCTGTTTCAAGCTAAAGAGTAAAAAGTAGGGCAGGAGGTGTAGCTCGGAGATTGAATGCCCCTGGGTTCCATCCCCAGACCCACAGGAAAAAAGAGATGCATTAAAACCAGAATAAGCCGGGTGTGGTGGCACATGCCTGTAACCCAGTACTTGGGGGGCTGAGACAGGAGGATAGGTTCACAGCCAGCCTCAGCAATGTGTGAGCCCCTCTGCAACTTATTGAGACCCTGTTTCAAAATAAAATATAAAATAGGGCTGGGGTTTAGCTTTGAGGTAGAATGCTTGGGTTCAATCACCAGTACCACACAAACAAACAAGCAAACAGTAAATAGGAGACTCAAAAGTGAGGAAATAGTCTTATTCATTCTCTAAGATCTTTAAGATAAAAAGTGCTGGATGTGGCTTGCACACACACACTCCCATTACTCCAGGGGCTGAGACTTGAGTAGAGCAGGTTCTAGGCAATCGGCAAGACCCTGTTCCAAAAGGAGGGAATGCAAAGGAGCTTCTATTTCAGGGTCAGAGGCAGTGACTTTGTTCTCCACTAAGTTAGCTCTCTTCAGGCCTCTAGGCCTGGGGGTGGGAGGTGGGGTAGAGTATCAGCCAAAGCAATCTGGCTTCCTCTTCTTGTTTTCAGGACCTGTGAATCCTTATTCTCATACACAGTTTAAAGTCTATTTTACTAAGAATTAAATTTTAAAAATCAAGGTGGATTAAAAAAATTTTTTTTGGTGGTACTGGGGATTGAACCCAGGGGCATCTACCTCCATGCTACACCCCCAGCCCTAATTTTTATTCTTTATTTGGAAACAGGGTCACACTGAGTTGCAAAGGACCTCACTAAGCAGCCAAAGCTGTCTGCAACCTGCAGTCCTCTTGTCTCAGCCTCCCAAATGCTGGGATTACGAGCATTCCCGGCTTCTGTTATTTGGAAACAGTTTCACTAAATTGCAGATGGCCTCACTACATTGCTGAGGCTAGAACCTGTGATCCTCCTGTCTCAGCCTCCCAAGTACTGGGACTTTAAGAGAGTACCACTTCACTTGGTAAACCAGAATATCTGAAGGACCTAGCTTTATTATTACTATTTTATCTAATTACCTAGTGAAGGGATGCAGGAAGAGGAGTCTTCCCCAGCATGAGAGTTTAGTTGGGAAGACTTTCTCTCCTAATGAGAATGAGGTGTGAAATAAGATATTGATAATATTAGTGTGTGGAACCTATTAGGAATAAGAAAGTAGGATATTAGAATTGAGGCAGGATCCTTGTAAAAGTAAGAGAATAGAATATAGAGTTAAGATATGGGAGTAAGGTAAGACTGGAAACAGGATGAAGATCTGTGAGCCTGGATGCCCAGAAGGCCCCCGGACAAGGTCTCTGTCCTCCCCGCACTGACCCTCCACAGCTGTGACAGGGGCTTCGGACAGTCACACCACCGCGCACGGCCCTGTGTGGGGACAGAGTAGCTCCTGGCCGGGCCCAGGGTGGCCGCAGGGCAATGTTTGGAGAGGTCCTCCTCCATCCCCCCAACCCTGCGGTGCCAGGGCCGGTGCCAGGGCCCCAGTGGACCCTCTGGAGGGATCTGGATGCCAAGGCCTGTGTGGGCAGCAGCATGGATACCGAATATTCCTGGCTCACAGGAATGGAGTCCAGACCCTGGCTGCAGGGCAAGTCTGAGGGGTCAGGAAGAGAAGGGCAGAAGGGAAGGGCCAGGAGGGTCTAGGACAGCAGGCCTGCAGGATCCCATGGAGTGGGGCAGGCTGTGGGTCAGGACCGCCTGGCCTCGCCCTTCCACTACTCCTCTGACGGCACAAGACAGGGACCCCTGCGGTTCACCATGGGCCACAGCCTCAGGCCTGACCCCTGACCTCTGGCCAGGCATCCCTGGTACGAGCACATGCCATAAGGGAGATAAGCAGTCTTTGGCAGGCTCAGACTCTTGGTGGGCTCTGACTTCTGGCGGGCTCAAAATTATTGGTTATACTTGTTTGTCCTTGTATCTGATTGGTTGTATTCTAAGGTTTCAAAATAAAGAATAAAATACAGGGCAGGGGCTGTAGCTCTGAGGTCAAATGCCCCTGGGTTCCATCCCCTGACCGGCAAAGAAAAAAAAATAGTGTTGGGGATGTAGCTCAGAGGTAGAATGCCTCTGGGTTCAATCTCCAGTACCAAAAACAAGAAAAGAAAAAAAAAAGATACTATTTCTGGTGAATATATTCTTGTTTAGAGGTATGAAGAAGCCTCCTTTTTTCTTATTTATTTATCTATTTACCTACTAGTTTTTTGTGTTACTGGAGATTGAAGTGAGGGGCATTCTACCTTCGAGCTACACCTGAGCTCAATTTTAGTTTTTGTTTTGAAATAGAGTCTTGCTAAGTAGCTTAGATTCTCACTACTTTTTGAGGCTGCCCTGGAACCTGTGATCCTCCTGCCAGCTCCCCCCCTCCCCCCAGCACTGGGATTACAAGTGTGCACCACCACATGGCTCTCCACCAGCCCTTTACATTTTTTATTTTGAAATGGTGTTTAAGCCTTGCATGGTGGCACATGGCTGTGATCCCATTAGTTGGGAGGTTGAGACAGGAAGGTCATAGGTTTGCGGTCCTCCTCAGCTACTTAGTGAAGTATTCTGCAATTTATTTGCACTTTGTTTAAAAAAAAAATAAGCCAGGCTTGGTGGCTCATGCTTGTAATCCCAGTATTTGGGAGGCTGAGACAGGAGGATCTTTGGTTTGCGGCATGGTTAGCCTCAGCTAAACAAACAAAAAAACCAGGGCTGGGGTGTAGTTTAGAGGTCCACTACCAGCTGGCTTCCATCCCCAGTTCTCCCCGTCCCCCCCAAAAAAAAGGAAAAGCATCCTGGAGGCTGTGTCCTTGGGCTGAGCCTTGGGAAGGAAGGGTTTCTCTAGTCACTGCTCTGAAGATTCCTGTGACCTCTAACCTATTGAGTACACTCAGGGATATTGCAGAGTTGTGGGAGCTTGATAAAAACAGCAACACCTGAACATGAAGTCCCTCCGGTTTGAACTGGTTTCTGTGGGAACCACTTTTAGAAGCGAACTGAAATGACCACTTAACAAAACAGCTTGCTGGGCTGTGGCTGTAGGCTGGCAGTCCAGTGAACTCTTTGCTCAACTGAGGGCTGTGTGCTGTGGGGGTGGGGAGAAAGCGTCTTGAATGCTTAGACCTTGGCCTTGCAGGCGGTCCACTCCCCTGTGATGCCTGAAGAGGGTTCCTGCCCATGGGCACTGCCCTCCAGGCCCTGCCTGCCTTTGCTGCCCGATGGCTGGAGCACAGAGATCAGAGCAGGGAGCATGGAGGAGTCGCTGGTGAGATTCTTACCTGTATTTTTTAAAAAGTTCATGCTCAAATTTATAATCTGTACTGACTCACTACTGAGGACAAAAAACTGCAAAGGATCACAGTCAGTTACTGGCTACAAATGATAATAGAGAAATGTAGAGTTGGAAGCTTGAGATAGGAGGACCACAGGTTCAAGACCAGCCTCAGCAATAGTGAGTCTGTCAGCAACTTAGCAAAGCCTTTTTTTTTTTTTCAGTACTGAGGAGGAAACCAGGGATATTTGACCTCTAAGCTACACCCTCAGCCCTATTTTATACTCTTTATTTTATTTTATTTTATTTTATTTTTTTATTGGTGCACTGTATTCATACATCATAGTGGGATACAAACTTTTGTAGACATACATGCACACATCACCCAGTCAGCCCCCACCCGATCCCCACCCCATTCTCTCCCCATCCCTCCCTCCCATGCTTGGCTTAGTGGTTGACATCTAGTATTATAGCAATTTATCCAAAATTAAAAATGATAATCTCACATAACAGTTTCATTTGTCTGATACCAAGCTTTTGATGACTTAAAGATAACATTTCAATATTTCTTTTTACTTTCTTTCTTACCAGAGAATATTTTTTTTCTATTTTTTTAGGTGAAACTATCATATATTTATATATTTATTTTTCAGAAAAAAAATCTATCCTAATATGGAATATGGACTCTAGATACCCAAAACGATCTTGAAAAAGAACAAAGCTAGAAGATATATATTTTCTGATTTCAAACCATATAAAGCTACAATAATTGAAACAGTGTAGTACTATTCTAAAGGCAGATATATAAACCACTGGAGTTAAATAAAAGCCTAGAGCTAAATTCTTCCCTATATTGTCAAGTTATTTTTGACAAGGTTTCCATGAACATTTGGTGGTGGAAATAATAATCTTTTAACTAAATATTATTGAAACATAATAATTACATGGAAAAGAATAAAGTTGGACCCTTACCTAATCCCATATACAAATATTAACTCAAAATAGATAAAAGACCTAAATATAAATCTTAAGACTATAAACTTTTAGGAGAAAATCTGGGTCATAAAACCTCACAACATTGAAATTGGCAGTGATTTCTTGGATATGATTTCAATGGCACAGGCAACAGAAGAGTATACAAACTACCTAAAAATTTAAAAAGATATTGTATATCCAAAGACAATGTAAACAGAGTTAACATTTACTAATAGAATGGGATAAAATATTTCCAAATGCTATATCTGAAGGTATATTAATATTCCAACTAGAAATCCTAAAAATTAACAACAATAAAGGCAAACAATACCATTTAGAGATAGGTAAAAGACTAACATAAGTAATGAATCTCCACAGATAACCAATCTTAGTTGTCTGTTGGATGGAAAATGTTGTTTCTCTGGTTCTGGTGTGTGTTACCTATTTCTTCTTTGTAGTTAATCTCTTTGAGTATTTTCTCTAGTGCTGGTTTTGAAGACATAAATTCCTTCAGTTTCTGTTTGTCATGGAAGCTTCTTATTTTTCCATCTAATTTGATAGAAAGTTTTGCTGGGTAGGAAATTTTTGGCTGGAAGTTGTTTTCTTTCAGAGTTTGGAATATGTTACTCCAAGCCCTTCTGGCTCTCATGACTTGGTTTGGGAAGTCTGGCGTGATTCTAATTGGTTTGCCTCTGAATATCACTTGGCCCTTTGCTTTTGTTGCCTTTAAGATTCTCTGCTTGGCTTCCACATTGGTCATTTTGACAATTATGTGGCGTGGGGATCCTCTTCTCCGATCCTGTCTAAATGGAGTTCTATAAGTTTCCTGGACCTGCGTATCAACCTCTTACTCTATGTCTGGAAAATTTTCTGCTATTACTTCCTTGAAGAGATTGTTGATCCCTTTGGTTTCACTTTCTTTTCCCTCCTCTACTCCAATTATTCTTAGGTTAGCTCTCTTAAAATGGGCCCATATTTCTTCAATATCAGATTCCTGCTGTCGGATATTTTTTTCTAGATTAGAAACTATGTGTTCATTTTTGGAATGGTCATCTTCTAAGAGCGAGATTCTGTTCTCCATGTGGTCTAATCGGTTGTTTGTGCTTTGAATTGAGGCCTTTACTTCATTAATTGCATCCTTTATCTCTTTTTGGCTCTCTCTGAATTCTTTTCGAAGCACCTCTATTATTTCTACAGTTATTTTCCTGATTTGATCTTCTAGAAATCTCTGATTTTCTGTTTTATCGGGTTCTGATGTTGTGGGGTTGTGGGCATTCATTGCTCTAGTATCATTCCTCTTTCCCATGATTTCGGAAGTTTGTGCCTTCTCTGGGTTCTTCCCTTGGGTCACTATGACTTCACTTAAGGTGTTCTGGATCTCGAGTCTGTAGTATCTCAGACCTACTCCTTTACTGGGTTGTATCACAGAGTCTCCGACCCAGGGAGTCGATAGAGGCTGCTTTAGACTGTGGGGGGTGCCAGGTTGCACGTTCTCCTATAGTGTGATATCTCTGCCACCGCCCCTCCCCCACTGGGTCAAGTCCCAGGGAGTACAGTACTGGGATTTCTCCTCTGTGGCTCACAATTTGACTCACTGTTCTTGAGTACGCAGATGTAGGTGTACTGGATTCGGTGAATTCTCTGCTGCTGCTGCCAGTGGCAATATGGCGCCACTGCTACACCCTCGGCCGTGAGGCTGGCATATTTCTTCTTGGTTTTGATTTCCACTCTGGATCCCTGCAGCGTGTGCTGAGCTCAGCCACTGGGAGCTTTAGATTGTACCTGCGGCGAGAAATCCTGCCTGGCTGTTCCGCAGCGGCTCACCTCGGCTCGCTGTAGCCGTCCAGTGAAGTTGCTGCTGCCGCCGGCAGTATGGCGCTGCTGCCGTGTCCTCGGGCGTAAAGCCCGTGTATCTCCTCTGTGGCTCTGAGCTCTGTTCTCAGTCCGCTTTCTCTCTGGAGCCTGGTGATTTTTTTGTTTCTCTGGTGATGGTGTTTTCTGGCTATGAAAGGCACTGATTTTGTGGTAATGGAGATTGGTTGTTAGCGGGGCTCTTAAGCCCCGCTTTTCTCGGTCGCCATCTTCCCGGAAGTCCTCTCTTTATTTTATTTTATTATATTTTTGCAGTGCTGGGCATGGAACCCAGGGGCATTCTACCTCTGAGCTATACTCCAAGCCCTATTTTCTACTCTTTATTTTACTTTATTTTATTTTATGTCTCACTGAGTTACAACGGTCCTCACTAAGTAGTAGCTGAGGCTGTCCTTGAACAGGGATCCTCCTGTCAGCCTCCTAAATGCTAGGATTTCAAGCATGAGCCACCACACCCGGTTTACTCTTTATTTTGAAACAGGGTCTCACTGTGTTGCAAAGGGCCTCACTAAGTAGTTGAGGCTGGCCTTGGACCAGATCCTCCTGTCTCAGCCTCCCAAAAGCTGGGATTACAAGCATGTGTCACCATGCCCGGCTCTTTTATTTTTGAAACAGGGCCTTGCTGGGTTACTGCACTGGCCTGAACCTGTAATCCTCCAGTGTCTTCCTCTGAGTCTTGAGATGTGTCTGCAGGGGATTTCTTTCCCACATCCTTAAGCAGGTGTGGTTTAATATTAATATTGTGGTGTGATTTCTATTCCCATTTCTCTCTCCAGGGAAGGTCTGAGGACCACATTGACATTTCCCCCCCAAATTGTTCAGGAGAAGTTGGGTAGGGTGGCTCCTACCAGTAATCCTAGTACTTGGGAGGCTTAGATAGAGGGTCACAGGTTTGAAACAGCATCAGCAATTTAGGAAGGCTCTTAGCAATCTCGACAGACCCTGCTTCAAAATAAAGACTGTAAAATAAGATTGGGCATGTATCTCAGAAGTAGAATGCCCGAGTTCAGTCTCGCATACCACAAAAGGAAGAAAGAGTGTGAAGACATGATGCAGGGAACAGGCAGTAGCCAAGTGGAAAGCAAGAGGTGCTTTATTCTGCACTGAGGTCCAGAGGCAGCCAGGGAAGTGCTCCTGGGGGTGGCAGGTTGGAACTTTTTATGGGGCTGTTTTTTGGGGGTGGGGGAGAACGGGGAGTTGGGGGCTTTTCAGGCAGGTAGGTGGTTATTTCTTAAGCAGTGGTTCGTGTTGAAGTGCTTGGAATTGTGTGCCACCTGTATCGGGAACCAGGTAACACGTGTTTGTGGTTGCACACGATGGTGTTGCCAGGGTAGAAAACTGATGTTTACCTGCAGCTACATGCGTCAGCCAGCTGGAACTGCCAGGGGCTGGGGCAGCCACTGTCCCTGCTGACCTAACTGAGAGAGACAGAAACGGGAGTTCAGCTCCGAGTTAGAATGCCCTGGGTTCTGCCCCCAGTACACACACACACACACACACACACACACACACACACACACACAGCATGTAGAGGGCGCTGCTTATACTGCTGGGCCTAGTGACAAAAGCCCTTCTTCACTGATGCCCGTGTGGTGTGAGCGCTCGCTGTCCTGATGGGCGGCCTCACCTGGCCTAGCGTCACATCCCTATAGATGTGCGTTGAGCGATCCGTCGTCTGCAAACATAGCCCAAAGTGTTCACACGAGTCCATCTCAGCAAGGGCGGTCACAGTGAGTGAACGAGGCCAGCCCAGGCTGCGGAGGCTTGGCAGCTGGACTCCAAGGGAGCTGGCGACACGCACAGGAACCAGTCCTGGGGGGCACAGCGTTGTCCACTGCCCAGGAACTAAGAGAAAGTGGCTTCAGGTGGCCGCAGGTTGGATTCTTTCTTTGTGTGCCCTAATGAGCCCCTGGGAGTCCAGGTTTTTTGGTTTTTATAGCACTGGGGATTAGAACCCAGGGCCTCCCATGTGCCCAGGAAGTGTTCAATCACTGAGCTGCACCCCCAACCCCCTTTATAAAGTTTGTTTTGAGGCCAAGTCTTAGTGAGTGGCCCAAGCCAACCTCAGGCTTGCTCTCCCCTGCCTTATCCTCTGTAGCAGGCCTGCACCACCATGCCCAGCCAGATTGGTTTCTAATTAGCAAGAGAGAACTCAGACTGCAATATCGCTCCACTTTCCTCTGAGCCAAGACTGGGGGACTGTGCTCTCTGGGCCCAGTGCTCAGGCCTTGACCACACTGGCCTTGGCCTCCACTCCACTCCCAGCCCTCCTGGAAGTCAAGCTGAGAGTTCCGCACTGCAGATGTGCAATGTGTTAAGATTTGGTGTATAGAACATTGCGTTGTGTGAGTTATTCTTTTTTTCTGTGGTGCTGTGGATGGAACCCGGGGCATTCTACCTCCCAGCTACACTCCCAAACCTATTTTTGTTTTTACATTAATTTGAAGCAGGGTCTCACTGAGCTGCTGAGGGGATCTCTGCCATCCTCCTGTCTCAGCCTCCAAATGCTGGGATTACAAGCTTGCGCCACCACACCTTTGAATTATTCTTGTAATGCTTGTTCTTTATAAGAATAGCACAAGCAAATCCTAAGTTCTTTGTGGAACACTGAAACATGAGTGAACCCTAAATTGCAGATGGGGACCATCACTCTGGTTCAGTGGTAAAACCCCTCCCCTCTGTGCAGCGCCTTACCAGGACTCGCTTACACCCAGTGGGCAAGTGAATCAGAAATACCCCGTGCCTGCACACTGCTGTGAGCCCACCCCCCCTGCCCCAGCTCCCCACCCCTCCTTAGGCAAGATGCTGCAGTGTCAGGATCCCCCAGCCTCCATACCCACTCACTGCGCGTCCTCGGGACCCCTTCCTCCACACACGCACCCACACCCTCGGGCCCCATGTCTGGGCCACAGACCCCAACGGGGCTTGAACTCACACCTGTGCCTCCTGCGTGTTCTTGTCATGAGGGGAAGTTGGCTTAGTTGTTATTAAAATTAAAGGGGACATGTTTTCTTAAAGTTGGTTGGAAATTATTTGGATCATGACCCAGCATAACAGAATAGATTGATATGATTTATTAGAAGATAGGCTTTCCATCTCCTCATCCTGCATTTTATTCATTTTTTATAGTTCTTTTTGGGTTACTGGGGATGGAACCCAGGGGCATTCTACCTCCAAGGTACATCCCCAGCCCTATTTTCATAGTTTTTTTTTTTTTGGTTGTTGTTGTTGTTATTATTATTATTATTATTATTATTATTATTATTATTATTATTTTGGTGGTACTGGGGGTGGAACCCAGAGGCTTTCTACCTCTGGGCTATACTCCCAGACCTTTTTTATATTTTATTTGGAAACAGGGTCTCACTAAGTTGCTGATCCTCCTGTCTCGGCCTCCCAAGCATGGGGATTACAAGCGTGCGCCACCATGCCCGGCATAGTAGTTTTATTATTTATTTATTCGTGGTGCTTGGGATGTAACCCTGGGGAAGTCTACTTCCAAGCTACAACCTCAGCCCTTTTTTTATTTTTTATTTTGAAACGGTTTCACTGAGTTGCAATGGGCCGCTCTAAGTAGCTGAGGCTGGCCTTGAACCACAATCCTTCTGTCTCAGCCTCCCAAATGCTGGGATTACAAGCATGCACCACTACTCCTGGCTAATTCTTTTTTTCTTTCATTCTTTATTTTTCTGTGGTACTGGGAGTGGAACCCAGGGGCTTTTCTACCTCTGGGGTATACTCCCAGACCTATTTTATACTTTATCTGAAAACAGGGTCTCTTTAAGCTTCTAAGAGCCTCAGTAGCTGAGGCTACCTTCGAATCTGTGTGATCCTCCTGTTTCAGCCTCCCAAGCATGGGGAGTACAAACATGAGCTACCACGCCCAGAAATTCTTTATTTTTAAACAGGATCTCACTGAGTTGCAAAGGGCCTCATTAAGTAATAGCTGATGCTGGCTACAAACTGTGATCCTCCTGTTTGAGCCTCCAGAATGTTGGGATTACAAGCCTGTGCTACCACGCCTGGCTCATAGAGTTGCCCCCCCCCCTACTGGGGATGGAATCCGGGGGTATTTGACCTCCATGCCACACCCCCAGCCCTATTTTTTATTCTTTATTTTGAAGCAGGGTTTCACTGAGTTGTGAAGGGCCTCACTAAAATCACTAGTGCAAGAGGGCGCTGGCAACCCTGTGTGTGCTTGAGAGAGAAGCCTTGCAGCAGGCCAGTGCCCAGAGGCAGAAATGCTGCTTCTCACCCCAAGGTTTGTGAAGGTCTTTGTATGGAATGCTTCCGCATCTGTTTTCACATATTCCTGATGCATCCTGTTTATGGCAATCAGCTCAGGGACTTGGGCCTCAGCACAGATATGTCTGTTTTGCACTTGGTTTCTTTTAAGGGGTGTAATGGTTTGGAAGCCCCAATGAATAATGCAAATCCCTGTGGCTTCTGGGACCCTGAGAAGCATCAGAAACTTGAGTTGTGATAATTTAGGGTTTTTTTCATTAATTTTTTTTGTTGTTGGTAGTGAGGATGGAACTCAGGTGCAGTCTACCTCTGAGCTACACCCCTAGCCTGATTTTTTTATTCTTTATTTTGAAGCAGAGTCTCATTAAGTTGCAGAGGGCCTCACTTAGTAGCTGAGGCTGGCTGCAAACCTGCCGTCCTCCTATTTCAGACTCCCAAATGGAGGGATTACAAGTGTGTGTCACCACGCCCAGTATTTAGGGCTTTCAAAAATTTACTTTAGCCCAGCGTGGTCACGCATGCTTGTTATCCCCATGCTTGGGAGGCTGAGACAGGAGGATGGCCCAGGTTCCAAGCCAGCCTCCCTGGCTTAAGAGGCCCTGTTTCCAAATAAAAAATATAAAATAGGTCTGGAAGTGTAGCCAGGGTTTCATCCCCAGTACCAACAAGAAAAAAAAATTTAAAGTTTCTCTAGGTTGTTATTTTTGTGGTATGATACAAGAAGGGTCCACTTCACATGAATATTAAATGCTTTAATGTAGCCAACATAACTGTCCACACCCAATTATTACTCTGTCAAGCCACACTTTATTACAGGTTCGAACATGGACCCAAGCACCTCTGGCACAGCAGAAATGGCATGGGCCATGAGCTCCGTTTGGGGTCAAATTTATAGTTTTACATCAAATTGCAAGTCATTTTTACATCATTGATGACATTTTGTAAATTTCCCGCTTTACAATCTCCACTTTACATTTCCTGCATAACTTGTACGGACATTTTTTAAGATAATGGGGGTAGGGGCAGAGGGTCTCTTATCTAGGTTTACAGCCCTGGTAGGGGCGGGTGCTCTCAGCCAGGGCGGATTCTCTACACTTTTAGCTTTTCTAGGAAATTTCCCGTTAATATTGGCCACTTGAGCTTACAACTTATGGAACTTCTATACAATTAAAAACATTTTCTAATCACCTATTATCTTATTTTTATTATTAGCTGTTACAAACTTCTGCTATTAAATTTATAACTATAGGCTTATAATTACCACCCAATACTATTGAACTATTGGTGCACAATACTACAGATCACAATACTATTGATTCTTATTATCTCATACAATAACAACAATGTTATTACATAATATTATTGTCACAATTACTAATCTTATTTTTAGTCACAGAAAACTTATAAAACTTAAACCAAGTCCTAAAGCATCTAACTTCAAATAAGGCACAGGTGATGGTTTCTTATCTAAGACACAGGTGGGCTAGGCCTGGGCAGCTGCTCTCTGCCGGTCAATTTTGAAACAAAACTTACAAGCACAAATCCATATAGGACATTAAAAACTTATTACTTAACTAGTTATTAACTAAATTAATTATCTATCATTGATTATCAACTTATATTAAAACGGCACACAACACTGCACTTGTGAATTTAAAGACACACTAACATTAAGACATTGTCATATCTCCTTTTTCCTAGGTTGAAGACTATTAAGTTTAACTTGTTAAATAGTTTTATTTATTTTTTATAAATTTTGAGTTTATTTATTTATTTATTTTTTGTGGTACTGGGGGTGTAGGGGTGCTGGAAAGCAGGCTGGAAGAAACGCTTTCCCCCCAGTATGAGAAGTTAACTAGAGAAGTCTTCTTCCATATTAGGATTAGAAATAAAGTATTAAAATATAGAGTCAAGATATAGAAGTAAGGTAGGATTGGAAATAGAATGAAGATCCATAAGCCCAGCTGCCCAGGTTGCAGGATTCAAGGACAAGGGTAGGGGACCCACAAGGTCAAAGCCTCTAATCTCCAGCTTGCCAGCCAAGGTCTTTGTAAATGGGACCCCATCCCTATATCTCTGAGCTAGATCAGCAAACAAGGCCAGGCTAATCTGCTCTCCAGGCAGATTCTTCAGTGCAGAGATAAGCCTGGCCCAGCCAAGGTGGGTGGGAAAGGCAGAGCAGGCTCTGACGTGTGTGGATGCATATTTTAAAATTATTGGTTGTACTTGTTTGTCCTTGTATCTGATTGGTTGTATTCTAAGGTTGGCAGGCTCAGACTTTTGGCAGGCTCTGACATGTGTAACCACTCCCTCATGTGTAACCACTCCCTCTATGGGTTATAAAACTCAGCGTGGAGTGGGGAGGGGTCGAGCCTCGGCCATAGTGTCCTGGTCTTGACCCCTGGCTAGCCGGGACAGAGCTGCAGCACAATAAACCTCGCTTGCATTTTACATCTCTTGTGAGTCCTTCGATATTTGGGTTGGTGGGCAATTCTTGGACCCTTCAGGGGTGGAACCCAGGGGTTTTCCTACCTCCAGGCTACACTCCCAGACCTATTTTATACTTTACTTGGAAACAGGGTCTCATTAAGTGTACCAGTATTGGGAATGGCCTAGGAAGATTTGAGAAAGCTCTGATTATTAATACATTTAAAAAATAATTGTGTCAAAATGGCTGCAGACCTGGAGAGAGAGAGAGGCTTGGCTTTGATCAGGAAGCAAACGGCCATTGAAACTTGGATTGACTTAGCTAAATGTAAATAGCAAGTCAATAGGAGAGAAGTAGACCTTTCTCTATCTAAAGACAGATCTACATGATTAGATTAAGCAAGCTAGGATGAGAGGAGGGATCAACCTTCCTGAAAGCAGACACCTTGCCACACCTTGCTGGGGGAGGTACCTCACAGGGGCATTCACTAGGTCAGAATTATGCAAACAAGATGGAGGTCATGGGTATAAAAAGTCCAGTCCACGCACTGTATCTTGGGGGGTGGTGAATTGGCCCGGGCCACCCTCTTCCCCATGCCATTTTGGCATGGGGCTGTAACTATCTCCTGTATTTCTATCTTTTTCCTCTTTTTCTGTTTTTCTATCTTTTTCTCTTTTTCTGTTTTTTTTTTTTTTGTTTGTTTGTTTCTTTGGGGAGTTTTCAGGAAGTTATTCCCAGGGGTCTAACAAAGATCCCTGGGGACAGTTTCCCAAACCGTAACATAAGTTGCTGAGAGCCTCATTAAGTAGCTGAGGCTGGATTCGAACCTGTGTGATCCTCTTGTCTCAGCCTCCGAAGCGCTGAGATGACAAGTGTGTGCCACCACGCCCGGCTATTTTTATAAATTTTGAAATGGGATTTTGCTATAACTGCGGAAGGCCTTGCAAAGTTGCTGATGCTGCCTTTATTCTGTTATCCTCCTGTCTTTTTTTTTTTTTGTGGTACTGGGGGTGGAACCCAGAGGCTTTCTACCTCCGGGCTATACTCCCAGACCTTTTTTTTAATATTTTATTTGGAAACAGGGTCTCACTAAATTGCTGAAAGCCTCACTAAGTAGCTGAGGCTGGCTTTGAACCCATGCGATCCTCCTGTCTCGTCCTCCCAAGCGCGGGGATTACAAGTGTGCGCCACCACGCCTGGCTCTATCCTCTTGTCTTACTCAGCGTCTCCAGAGCTGGCATGATAGGCATGTACCTCTAGCCCTAAAGACTTTTTTGTGAGTGTGTGGCTCTGGGGATGGAACCCAGGGCATTCGACCTCAGAGCTACACCCCCAGACCTATTTTTTAGTCTTTATTTTGAAACAGGGTCTGAGATTATAAGCATGTGCCCCCATGCCCGGCTCCCTAAAGACTTTTATTTTGATGCAGTTTGTCCTCATGAAGATGTATCTCATATTCTCATATTTTATCCCTCGATTATTTTTCCCTATTACTTGAGAAAATGGGTGTATGATGAACAACAATTTAAAGTAAGAGTTGAAGCCGGGCATGGTGGCACATGCTTGTGATCCCAGCATTTTGGAGGCTGAGACAGGAGGATCACAGTTCGCAGCCAACCTCAGGTACTTATGAGGCCTTTTGCAACTCAGTGAGATCCTGTTTCAAAATAAAGAATAAAAAACAGGGCAGGGGGTTTAGCTCAGAGTTTGAATGCCCCTGGGTTCCATCCTCAGACCCGCCAAAAAATAAAATTTAAAAATATATTTTTAATGTCCTGTAAAGTTCCTGAGTACCTATCTGTCATTAAGAGTTCAAATCCCAACTCAGCTCTTTTTCCATTTATCAAACCAATTTCAGAGTTTTGAAAAATAGTGTATTGGTTGGTATGTTTTGCATGGAATTATTATAAATGAAGTAGAATTTCCCTTACTCTGTCTTCATAAATTCAAAGCCGAATGTCTGCTGGACACATTGATTTGATGCTTTCCTTGTAGTTAATCTTTTTTTTTTTTAACTTTATTTTTTTAATTGGTGCACTGTATTCATACATCATAGTGGGATACATATTTTGTAGACATACATGCACACATTGCCCAGTCAGCCCCCACCCGATCCCCACCCCATTCTCTCCCTATCCCTCCCTCCCATGCTTGGCTTAGTGATTGACATCTAGTATTATAGCAATTTATCAAAAATTAAAAATGATAATCTCACATAACAGTTTCATTTGTCTGATACCAAGCTTTTGATGACTTAAAGATAACATTTCAATATTTCTTTTTGCTTTCTTTCTTACCAGAGAATCTATTTTTTCTATTTTTTAGGTGAAACTATCATATATTTATATATTTATTTTTCAGAAAAAAAATCTATCTTAATATGGAATATGGACTCTAGGTACCCACAACGATCTTGAAGAACAAAGCTAGAAGATGTATATTTTCTGATTTCAAACCATATAAAGCTACAATAATTGAAACAGTGTAGTACTATTCTAAAGGCAGATATATAAACCATTGGAGTTAAATAAAAGCCTAGAGCTAAATTCTTCCCTATATTGTCAAGTTATTTTTGACAAGGTTTCCACGAACATTTGGTGGTGGGAATAATAGTCTTTTAACTAAATATTGTTGAAAAATAATAATTACATGGAAAAGAATAAAATTGGACCCTTACCTAATCCCATATACAAGTATTAACTCAAAATAGATAAAAGACCTAAATATAAATCTTAAGACTATAAACTTTTAGGAGAAAATCTGGGTCATAAAACCTCACAACATTGAAATTGGCAGTGATTTCTTGGTTATGATTTCAATGGCACAGGCAACAGAAGAGTATACAAACTCCCTAAAAAATAAAAAACATGAGACTTCCGGGAAGATGGCGACGGAGGAAAGCGGCACTTACAAGTCCCGCTAACAATCCAACTCTACTACCTCAAAACCAGCGCCTTTCAGAGCCAGAAAACACCACAGCAAAGAAATAAAAACGGTAAATACAAGGGACAGAGAAAAAGGGCTGGAAAAACAAGACACCGGAAAAAAACCAGCCCGAAGTGCCACGCCCGCACGGCGCGGAGTGGCCGGAGCAGCCGGAGCGGCCAGAGCTGCAGCGCGGATTGGGGGGAGCCGCAGAGCGGAGCGGCCTGAGCAGCCGGAGCAGCCAGAGCCACGGCGCGGAACGGCCGGAGCGGCCAGAGTGGCCAGACCCGCGGTACAGAGCAGCTGGAGTCGCGGTTCCGAGCAGCTGAGCAGAGTGGCCAGAGCAGCCGAGCGGAGTGGCCAGAACAGCCGGAGCAGTCAGAGCTGCAGCGCGGATTGGCTGGAGCGGTGGCGCGGAGTGGCCGGAGCCGCGGAGTGGAGCGGCCGGAGCAGCCGGAGCAGAGTGGCCAGAACAGCTGAGCGGAGCGGCCAGAGCAGCCGGAGCGGAGCGGCCAGAACAGCCGGAGCAGCCAGAGCCGCGTCACGGAACACCGGAGCGGCCGGAGTGGCCAGACCCACGGTGCAGAGCAGCCAGAGCTGTGGTGCAGAGCGGCCGGAGCAGCCGGAGCGGCCAGAACCGTGGTGCGGAGCAGCCAGAGCCGCGGCGCAGAGTGGCCGGAGCGGCGCGGCCTACATCTCCCCTAGCAACACCAGGCTCCAGAGAGGAGGGAGACTCAAAACAGAGCTCAAATCCAGAGAGGAGGTACTCTGGCCTCACGGCCTAGGATGCAGAAGCAGCAGCGTCTTACTGCTGGTGGCAGCGGCGAGTTCACCGGACGGCCCTAGACCAACCCACTCAACCAGCCACCAGGCGCCTGAGAGGAGGGGTGGACAGCGAGCCGAGGTGAGCAGGTGCTGAACAGCCGGGCGGCAGTCAGCAGTTTTGTTGGTGCAGGGAACATCTAAAGCTCCCAAGGGCTGGGCGCAGCACAACTGGCAAGGACTCAGAGCAGAGTTCAAAACCAGAGAAGAAATACGCCGCATCACGGCCGAGGGCGTGGCAGTGGTGCCATATTGCCAGTGGCGGCAGCAGCGAATCCACCGAGTTCACTACAGCTCCATCAGCGCACTCAACAACCGTGAGTCAAATTGCGGCCCCTAGGGGAGAAATCCCAGTACTGCACTCCCAGGGACTTGCGCAGATAGTCTCCCTGGGTCGGAGATTTTAGCAGTGCAGCCCAGTGGGGGAGTGGCAGTGGCAGAGTTATCATACCATAGTCACAACTCCCCACTGGAGAACGCCCAACTTGGCACCCCCCATGGTCTAAGCAGCCTTGATTGACTCCCTGGGTCTGAGACTTTGTGATACAACACAGTAAAGGAGTAGTGGTGACTGAGATACCATAGACTAGAGATCCAGAGCATCTTAAGTGAACTCGTAGTGACTCAGGGAAGAACCCAGAGAAGGCACAAACTTCCAAAATCATGGGAAAGAGAAATAACAATGGAGCAGTGAATGCCAACAACATCACAACATCAGAATCTGATAACACAGAAACCCAAAGATCTCTAGAAGATCAAATTAGGAAAATAACTTTAGAAATAATAGAGGACTTTCCAAAAGAATTTAGAGAGAGTCAAAAAGAGATAAAGGATGCAATTAATGAAGTAAAGGCCTCAATTCAAAGTATAAACAACAGATTAGACCACATGGAGAATAGAATCTCGCTCTTAGAAGATGACCATTCTAAAAATGAATGCATAGTTTCTAATTTAGAAAAAAAAACCCGACAGCAGGAATCTGACATTGAAGAAATATGGGCCCATTTCAAGAGAGCTAACCTAAGAATAATTGGAATAGAGGAGGGAAAAGAAGGTGAAACCAAAGGGATCAACAATCTCTTCAAGGAAGTAATAGCAGAAAATTTTCCAAACATAGAGCAAGAGGTCGATACACAGGTCCAGGAAACTTATAGAACTCCCTTTAGACAGGATCAGAGAAGAGGATACCCACGCCACATAATTGTCAAAATGACTAATGTGGAAGCCAAGGAGAGAATCTTAAAGGCAACAAAAACAAAAGGCCATGTGACATACAGAGGCAAACCAATTAGAATCACTCCAGACTTCCCAAACCAAGTTATGAAAGCCAGAAGGGCTTGGAGTAACATATTCCAAACTCTGAAAGAAAACAACTTCCAGCCAAAAATTTCCTACCCAGCAAAACTATCCATCAAATTAGATGGGGAAATAAGAAGCTTCCATGACAAACAGCAACTGAAGGAATTTATGTCTTCACAACCAGCGCTAGAGAAAATACTCAAGGGGATTAACTGCAAAGAGGAAATGGGTAATTCACGCCAGAACCAAAGAAACAAGAATTCCCATCCAGCAGACAACTAAGCAAAGAAGAATAAACAGTATCTCAAACAGAAATAAGATCTTAACATGTTGGGAATTAAAAATTATCTCTCTATAATCACACTGAATGTAAACGGCCTCAACTCCCCAATAAAAAGACATAAAGTGGCAAAATGGATTAAAAGCCAGAATCCATCCATCTGCTGCTTACAAGAAACACACCTCACAAGTAAAGATAGGAACAAACTTAAGGTAAAGGGCTGGAGGAAGGTAATCCATGCTAATGGTACTCGAAGACAAGCAGGAGTAGCAACTATGATATCAGACAAGTTAGACTTCAAACCCAAACTTATTAGAAGAGACAAAGAAGGTCACATTTTACTGGTAAAAGGAATAGTCCAGCAAGAGGAAATAACAATAATCAATATCTATGCCCCAAACATAGGGGCAGCTAATTTCATAAATCAAACTCTTTGTGACATGAAGCCACACATAAATCCCAACACAATAATACTGGGAGACTTCAACACACCTCTCACAATACTAGACCGATCTTCCAGACAAAGGGTCAGTAAAGATGTCTCAGAACTAAAGAACACCATTAACCAAATGGACCTTTTGGACACATATAGAATATTTCACCCAACTACAGCAGAGTTTACATTTTTCTCAGCTGCTCATGGAACCTTCTCCAAAATAGATCACATCCTGGGACACAAAATGAGCACTAGCAAATTTAAAAAATGTTACATACTTCCCTGTGTCATTTCAGACCATAATGGAATGAAACTAGAAATCAACTATAAGAAGACCCAGAGAAACAACATAAACATGTGGAGACTGAACACCACACTTCTGAATGAAGAATGGGTCATAGAAGATGTAAGAGGTGAAATCAAGAAATTTCTAGAAACAAATGAAAATAAAGAAACAACATATCAAAACCTCTGGGACACTTTGAAGGCAGTATTAAGAGGAAAATTTATAGCACTGAGTGCTCACATAAGAAAAACAGAAAATCTTCAAATAAATAGCCTTATGACACACCTCAAAGCCCTTGAAAAGCAGGAACAATTGAACCCCAAAGCCAGCAGAAGACGGGAAATTATTAAAATTAGAGCAGAAATTAACAAAATAGAGAATAAAAAAACAATACAGAAAATCAACAAAACCAAAAGCTGGTTTCTTGAAAAAATTAACAAGATTGATAAACCACTAGCCAACCTAACTAAAAAAAAGAGAGAATCAACCCAAATTATGAAGATAAGGGATGAAAAAGGAGACATTACTACTGACAGCGTAGAAATCCAGAGGATTATCAGAAACTACTTTGAAAAACTATACTCCAACAAAATGGAAAATCTGGAGGAAATCGACAACTTCCTAGATAAATACAACCTTCCTAAACTGAGTCAAGAAGATATAGAACACTTAAACCAACCAATAACAATCAAAGAGATTGAAATAGCAATAAAGAGCTTACCATCAAAGAAAAGCCCAGGACCAGATGGTTTCCCAAGTGAATTCTATAAAACCTTTTATAGGAGAACTAATCCCAATACTACTCAAACTATTTTGGGAAATAGAAAAAACCGGGACTCTCCCAAATACATTCTATGAAGCCAACATCACACTAATACCCAAACCGAATAAAGACAGTTCAAGGAAGGAAAACTACAGGCCTATATCTCTGATGAACTTGGATGCAAAACTATTAAACAAAATACTAGCAACACGCATTCAAAACCACATCAAGAAAATCATTCACCATGACCAGGTAGGGTTCATCCCAGGGATGCAAGGCTGGTTCAATATACGAAAAACAATCCATGTAATTCATCATATAAACAGAATCAAAGACAAAAACCACATGATCATCTCAATAGATGCTGAAAAAGCATTTGATAAAATTCAACATCCATTTATGATAAAAACACTGCAGAGAATTGGAATAGAAGGAACATATCTCAACATTATTAAGGCAATCTACAATAAGCCCACTGCCAACATCATATTAAATGGGGAAAAACTTCAAGAATTTCCCCTAAAAACTGGAATGAGACAAGGATGTCCACTATCACCACTTCTCTTCAATATAGTACTAGAGACTCTAGCCAGAGCAATAAGGCAAGAAAAGGAAATCAAAGGAGTACAAATAGGAAAAGAAGAACTTAAGCTTTCACTATTTGCAGATGACATGATACTATATTTAGAAAACCCAACAAACTCAACCAAAAGGCTTATAGAACTGATCAACAAATTCAGCAAGGTATCTGGATACAAAATCAATCTTAAAAAATCAGAAGCTTTCCTGTACACCAACCATAAATCCACTGAAAAAGAAATTCAGAAAACACTTCCACTCAGGATCTCCCACAAAAAAATAAAATACCTAGGAATAAACTTGACCAAGGAAGTAAAAGATCTCTACAAAGAAAATTATAAAACACTGAAAAAAGAAATCGAAGAAGATCTTAGAAGATGGAAAGACCTTCCATGTTCATGGATTGGCAGAATTAATATCATTAAAATGGCCATCCTCCCAAAAGTGATCTACAGATTTAATGCAATGCCCATTAAACTACCAAGATCATTCCTCACAGACATAGAAAAATCAGTCCTTAAATTTATCTGGAATAACAAAAAGCCCAGAATAGCCAAGGTAGTTCTCAGCAACAAAAACCACGCAGGAGGAATCACAATACCTGACTTTAAACTATACTACAAAGCCATTGTAATAAAAACAGCATGGTACTGGCAAAAGAACAGATATATAGACCAATGGAGCAGAATAGAAGACCCAGAAACAAGTCCACACACTTTCAGCCAATTGATTTTTGACAAAGGGGCCAAAAACATACACTGGAAAAAAGCCTCTTCAAGAAATGGTGTTGGCAAAACTGGTTAACCATATGCAGAAAATTGGATGTTAATCCCACTTTTTCACCCTGTACAAAAGTCAACTCATGATGAATCAAAGACTTGGAAATTAAACCAGATACCTTGAAGCTCCTTGAAGAGGGCATAGGTCCAACACTACAACACATAGGCACAGACAAACATTTCCTCAACAAGACCCCAAAGGCACAACAAATTAAAAGGAGAATCAATACATGGGATTGCATGAAACTGAAGAGCTTCTGTTCAGCAAAGGAAACTATCAAGAACCTCAATCGAGAGCCAACAGAATGGGAGAAGATTTTTGCCACCTACACCACTGATAGAGGACTAATATCTAGAATATACAGAGAACTCAAGAAACTCAACACTAAGAAAACAAAGCATCCAATAACAAAATGGGCAAATGAACTAAATAGACACTTCACAAAAGAAGAAATTCAAATGGCCAATAAATGCATGAAAAAATGCTCAACATCACTGGCAATCAGAGAGATGCAAATCAAAACTACCCTGAGATTTCACCTAACTCCAACTAGAATGGCCATCATTCAAAACACAAACAACAACAGATGCTGGCGAGGATGTGGAGAAGTGGGAACTCTTAAGACATTGTTGGGATTGCAAATTAGTGCAACCACTTTGGAAAACAGTATGGAGAATCCTCAGAAGAATGGGAACAAATCTTCCATTTGATCCAGCAATACCACTGTTGGGTATCTACCCAAAAGAAAAGAAACCAAACTACCAAACTAATGCATGTGTATCTATGTTCATAGCTGCACAATTCACCATAGCCAAACTATGGAACCAGCCAAGATGTCCATCAACAGATGAATGGATTACAAAACTGTGGGATATGTACACAATGGAATTTTACTCAGCCATCAAAAAAAAAACTCAATTACATCATTTTCAGGGAAATGGATGGAACTGGAGGACATTATGCTAAGTGAGATTAGTCAGGCACAAAAAATAAGAAATCAGATGCTTTCCCTAATATGTGAGAGTTAGGGAGAAATGGGTCATAGGAGGAACTCTTGGAAGAGGATCAGTAACTTTTAACTCTGTTTACATTGTCTTTGGATATACAATATTTTTTTTTATTTTTTAGGGAGTTTATTTACTCTTTTGTTGCCTGTGCCATTGAAATCATATCCAAGAAATCACTTCCAATTTCAATGTTGTGAGGTTTTATGACCCAGATTTTCTTCTAAAAGCTTATAGTATTAAGATTTATATTTAGGTCTTTTATCTATTTTGAGTTAATATTTGTATATGTGTTAGGTAAGGGTCCAATTTTATTCTTTTTCATTTATTATTATTTTTAAACAATATTTAGTTAAAAGACTAGCATTTCCTCCACCAAAAGTTCATGGAAACCTTGTCAAAATAACTTGACAATGTATGGAAGAATTTATCTCTAGGCTTTTATTTAGCTCCAATGGTTTATATATCTGCCTTTAGAACAGTACTACACTGTTTCAATTATTGTAGCTTTATATGGTTTGAAATCAGAAAATATACATCTTCTAGCTTTGTTCTTCTTTGAGACTGTTTTGGGTATCTAGAGTCCATATTCCATATCAGGATAGATTTTTTCTGAAAAATAAATAAATAAATGTATGATAGTTTCACCTAAAAAAAAAAAGAAAAAAAATATTCTCTGGTAAGAAAGACAGCAAAAAGAAATATTGAAATGTTATCTTTAAGTCATCAAAAGTTTTGTACCAGACAAATGAAACTGTTATGTGAGATTATCAATGTTAATATTGTATAAATTGCTATAATACTAGATGTCAACCAGTAAGCCAAGCGTGGGAAGGAGGGATGGGGAGGGAATGGGGTGGGGATCATGGTATGGGCTAACTGGACGAGATGTGCATGTATGTCTACCAAAGTATTTTCTTTATACCACTATGATGTATGAATACATTGCACCAATAAAAAAATAAATTAAAAAAAAATAAAAATCATATTGTATATCCAAAGACAATGTAAACAGAGTTAACAGTTACTAATAGAATGGGATAAAATATTTCCAAATGCTATATCTGAAGGTATATTAATATTCCAACTAGAAATCCTAAAAATTAACAACAATAAAGGCAAACAATACCCTTTAGAGATAGGTAAAAGACTAACATAAGTAATGAATCTCCACAGATAACCAATCTTAGTTGTCTGTTGGATGGAAAATGTTGTTTCTCTGGTTCTGGTGTGTGTTACCTATTTCTTCTTTGTAGTTAATCTCTTTGAGTATTTTCTCTAGTGCTGGTTTTGAAGACATAAATTCCTTCAGTTTCTGTTTGTCATGGAAGCTTCTTATTTTTCCATCTAATTTGATAGAAAGTTTTGCTGGGTAGGAAAAATTTGGCTGGAAGTTGTTTTCTTTCAAAATTGGGAATATGTTACTCCAAGCCCTTCTGGCTCTCATAACTTGGTTTGGGAAGTCTGGCGTGATTCTAATTGGTTTGCCTCTGAATATCACTTGGCCCTTTGCTTTTGTTGCCTTTAAGATTCTCTGCTTGGCTTCCACATTGGTCATTTTGACAATTATGTGGCGTGGGGATCCTCTTCTCCGATCCTGTCTAAAGGGAGTTCTATACGTTTCCTGGACCTGCGTATCGACCTCTTGCTCTATGTCTGGAAAATTTTCTGCTATTACTTCCTTGAAGAGATTGTTGATCCCTTTGGTTTCACTTTCTTTTCCCTCCTCTATTCCAATTATTCTTAGGTTAGCTCTCTTAAAATGGGCCCATATTTCTTCAATATCAGATTCCTGCTGTCGGATATTTTTTTCTAGATTAGAAACTATGCGTTCATTTTTGGAATGGTCATCTTCTAAGAGCGAGATTCTGTTCTCCATGTGGTCTAATCGGTTGTTTGTGCTTTGAATTGAGGCCTTTACTTCATTAATTGCATCCTTTATCTCTTTTTGGCTCTCTCTGAGTTCTTTTCAAAGCACCTCTATTATTTCTACAGTTATTTTTCTGATTTGATCTTCTAGAAATCTCTGATTTTCTGTTTTATCGGGTTCTGATGTTGTGGGGTTGTGAGCATTCATTGCTCCAGTATTATTCCTCTTTCCCATGATTTCGGAAGTTTGTGCCTTCTCTGGGTTCTTCCCTTGGGTCACTATGACTTCACTTAAGGTGCTCTGGATCTCGAGTCAGTAGTATCTCAGACCCCACTACTCCTTTACTGGGTTATATCACAGAGTCTCCAACCCAGAGAGTCGATAGAGGCTGCTTTAGACTGTGGGGGGTGCCAGGTTGCACGTTCTCCTATGGTGTGATATCACTGCCACCGCCCCTCTCCCACTGGGTCAAGTCCCAGTGAGTACAGTACTGGGATTTCTTCTCTGTGGCCCGCAATTTGACTCACTGTTCTTGAGTACGCAGATGTAGCTGTACTGAATTCGGTGAATTCGGTGCTGCTGCCGCCGGTGGCAATATGGCGCCGCTGCTACGCCCTCGGCTGTGGGGCTGGCGGTTTTTTTTCTTGGTTTTGATTTCCACTCTGAATCCCTGCAGCGTGTGCTGAGCTCAGCCACTGGGAGCTTTAGATGCCCTCTGCGCCGAGAAATCCCACCTGGCTATTCCGCAACGGCTCCCCTGGGCTTGCTGTGGCCGTCCCGTGAACTCGCTGGTGCCGCCGGCAGTATGGCGCTGCTGCCACGTCCTCGGGCGTGAAGCCGCGTCCTCGGGCGTGAGGATCTCCTCTGTGGCTCTGTTCTCAGTCCGCTTTCTCTCTGGAGCCTTGTGATTTTTTTTGTTTCTCTGGTGATGTTGTTTTCTGGCTTTGAAAGGCGCTGATTTTGTGGTAATGGAGATTTGTTGTTAGCGGGGCTCTTAAGCCCCACTTTTATCTGTCGCCATCTTCCTGGAAGTCCTCTGTAGTTAATCTTTTCCTTATCTCTTTCTCAGTATCACTCATGCATAGTAATAGAAATCTTTTCTTATTTTCCTTTATACAACTTTCTTAAATTTCATTGCAGTTAGCAATACATTTATATCTAGAGATTCCAATGTAAACTGTTTTCAACATTATGAACTGCTTTAATACTGTTTTATATCTGAAAGGTATGCTCAGCACTATCTTAGAGTATCTCATGCAGTTCCAGTTTTCTAAGGTTATCTTTCTGAGACTACATGGGAAATTTAAACACCTAGAGTTCAAAGCGTAGTATTACATTCACACAGAGTCCAAATGATCCAGCCTGAGACTGACTTATGGGGCTGTAAACAGTAAGGGTCTCCCAGCGTTTGTATGTATAGTCACAGCAGTTATGGCCCTAGTGAAGCAAGTCTGTCTCCCCGGCACCCAGGCCCTGCAGACTGTTCTTCCTGAACATTAAGGGCATAGCAGCCCTCAGCACACAAGCGACCCAGCACGTGAGCAGGCACCTGCAAGGCTTGTAGGTATCACAGCAGCTGGACACAGTTTGAGGAGAATTCAGCCACAACTCAGAACTCTGCCCCCGAGGAACAGTGCACCGAGTCTTGGAGTCCTCCCAATACAGGAGTTCAGAGTCTCCAGCTGCTAACTTCCCTGACCTGAATGCCAAGGCCCTACATCTCTCTAGGCCACTGTGTGATTTTTCCTAAACCATGACCAAGAAATCTGGAGATAAAATAATTGTGACCCATCCTGTAAATGTTTAGAGTTAAAAAGAAAACTAAATAAAAAAACAGTAAGTAAAACATTCCATGTGGCTGATCTAGTTAATTTTCATGCTGAGTTTATCCTAAAATGACTAATTCATCAAAACACTCTTAAATTCCTTATAAACTCTCTCAGTATCTATTGCATTTTAAGAAATCTTTTTTGGAGCCAGGTGTGGTGGTGCACACTTGTAATCCCAGTACTTGGGAGGCTGAGACAGGAGGATCTTGATTTGCAGCTAGCCTCAGCTACTTAGTGAGGTCCTCACTCCACAACTTATGGAGACCCTGTTTAAAAATAAAGAATAAAAAACTAGGGCTGGGGGTGTAGCTCTGAGGTAGAATGCCCCTGGGTTCCATCCTCAGAGCTGGGGAAACAAAATTAAGATTGGGCCGTGAATGGAGAATGGAGTTCAGAGGTAGAATGTCCCTGGATTCTACCCTGAATACTAAATTAAAAAAAAAAAAGGGAAGGCCAGACGTGGTGGCGCACGCTTGTAATCCCTACGCTTGGGAGGCAGAGACAGGAGGATCGCGCAGGTTCGAAGCCAGCTGTGCTGGCGTAAGAGACCCTGTTTCAAAAATATAAAATAGGTCTGGGAGTGTAGCCCGGAGGAAGAAGGGCTTCCAGGAACCCCAGTACCACAAAAAAAAAAAAAAGGGAAATTGGACCTTTATTCCTGTGTTCTCCGGAAGTCCATCTGCAAGCTTGGCTGGCCCAGTGAAGCACACGTTTTCTCTGCCTCATTTGTCGTTTGGACCATTTTTATAAAAAGGTCTTACTGCTTTTGTAGTTTTCAGTAATGCTGAGCCTCTTCTGTGTCACGTGGAAAATTCAGGCTGTGCTCTTAGAGGAATTTGCATAGGTATTATAGAAATTATGTCGTAAGAAGCTAGTTTTCATTCCTAGATGTTTATTTTTTATTTATTTATTTATTTTGGTGGTACTGGGGGTGGAACCCAGAGGTTTTCTACCTCTGGGCTATACTCCCAGACCTATTTTATATTTCATTTGGAAACAGGGTCTCACTAAGTTGCTGAGAACCTCAGTAAGTAGCTGAGGCTGGCTTTGAACCTGTGTGATTCTCCTGTCTCAGCCTCCCAGGTGCAGGGATTACAAGTGTGCGCCACCACACCAGGCCATTCCTAGATGTTTAGGATGAGCCAACCTGTAAACAAAAAATAAGATGAAGGACAGAAAACCAAAATTAAATAATACAAATTTACTAAAGACACTAGGAACATACCACTGAATAATCAGGTTGCTCTAGTGGACTCATGCGCAAATGTACACACTCCCATTCTTGAGAAGGTCGGGTTACCTGTGTAGTTAGAGCTGTCCCACCTAGACTTGCCACAGCACACTGGCCGTCTCTGCATAATGTGCGGCCTTTGCTGCTGCTTTGCTCAGAATTCACCTTGGAGAGGACCCTGCTGTCACCACAACTAGAGAGTGCTGAGAAATGCCTGGATCCTCTGCGCGAGAGCGGCCATGAATGCCTCCCCTACACAGCAAGGCGACGAGTGAGGGTCCTCCTGGGAGAAGAGGCATGTCCAAGCCTTATGCCACAGCTGGGCTGAACCCTGCCTGGAGATGCCATGCCAACGTGGATGGGGTTCTGCAGATACCAGCTACAGCCACGCCCTCTCAGCATCTGCATGTAAATTATTCATGCAGTCCATAGGCAGAATCTCAAAGTGAGAAATAGCCCTGAGAGAAGGTGTGGTCGCTGGCCGAAAGTACTCTCCACTTATAGATATTCTTTCATAACTATTATTCTTTTAATAATGATTCTTTTAACTATCCACATGAATTGCTCCAGTGGTGTAAGATCAGGACTGTGAGAGAAACTGAGTCCGTGGAAAATAAAATTTCTGGTAATTTGTCCAAACCTCTAAATGTCCTTGGCTTTGTTCAGATGGTAAAAGAACTTAGAGATTAGATGCAGTGGTAGCATTCCAGTCAGTAATTACAAAAGCAGATTTCCTCTCAATCTCTGACATTCAACCTAATCACTAACTAACCTAGAGGGGGAGGCGACCCGATGCCTCCATTTACCTCTCTTTGTGATCCTGCCCAGATACGGGAAGACAAACGTTGGGTGTAACATCAAAGCAACCCAGTTTATGAGCAACTAATACTGCCCAATACAATGGAGCTGAAGGCTAGGAAGATTCTTGACCTTTACACCCAGTATGAGCCCTGCCCGAGATGGGAGGGGCGCCACGTGGCCCAGGAAAGGATATTGCAAAGGGTCTGGGACAGGAATATGGATTATTTATAAGATGAATAGGTTTCTAATAAGCCTATCATTTGGGGAAAAGTGTTTCACAGCTAAGGAAGTATATCTGACAACTAAATCTAAAAACTACATGGTATTTTTGGTGTTTGTCTGCCAAACTGTGTTGTGAGTTTGCTTAAGCTTTCAGACTTTAGGAGGTAAGATGGCAACACCTGAGAAAACTCTATCACATCCACCTGAATCACCACATCTCCCCATGCCTGCCATACGGACTGAGCCCAAAAGATGGAAAGTTCCAAGAAAGTTAAAGAAGATTCCCCGAGAGGCCTCCAAGCCTTTGGGCATGCCCGTTTCTTCTGGAAGATTGCCCTTTGGAACTGCCTATCTGCAAATTCCGGGAGAAGATCTGGAGCTAATCTCTTGAAAGCCAAAAGCCAGCCGAAAGCCGGACTAGTTTTTTTTACCTTTGTTTACATGTTATTCACTATTGTTTTACAGTGATTGCATCCCCCTCCTTTTCTCTTATTATTAACTTTACTGGTGAAGGGTATAAATTTTTCGGGGTTCTTGTAATAAAGTGTCATTAGCTCAAGAAGCTCTTGTCCATACCAGGTTCTTTCCAAGAAGCGCCGTGAATAGGGACTTAAAGAAATTTAGTTCCTAGAAGAGAAAGAATCGCTGCAGATAAGAGGCTGCAGTATGTCACCCTATCCTTCCCCATCTTTTCTGAGATTCTCGATTGCTAGTGGACTCGCGCCCCATTTGGACTGAGTTGGTTTATGGCAGGGCTCCAGCAGGGCTGAGAAGCCCTAGGCCAGAAGATGCGACAGATCCGTGCAGGAGGGCAAATGTTTCTTGCCTGAGCAGCATCTGAGGCCTTGGTTACAGGAGAGCGGAGACTCCAGTCCACATCCATCCCCTCGTTTCCACTGCAGAACAGAGTGAGGGAGAGGACACAGCGCAGTGTGGGCATTCTGAGAAAAACTGAGTGGGGCGGGTGTGGAGGGCATGACATAGAGCAGCCCTCAGGGAGAGCTCAGGGAGGAAGAGAGGAAGGAGCCATGATAGGAATCGTGGTAAAGAAGACCCCAGTCAGAACAAAAGCAGCACAGAGGCCCCATGGTAGGAACATGTTTTAAGCAGAACAAGGCTGATCTCAGGAGGTTAGTGGCCAGACAAGAATGGTGTTTAGGGCAAAGGAAGATGCCATTAGCAATAAGGGTCGGGAGATTTGTGTGCTTTCGAAGCAGCTCCAGGTCACCTGAGTGCCTGCCAGTCATGTCTTTACAAGTATACATTAGGAGACCTCATCCAGATATCTCAGCAATAGAAATTCATTGCTCTAACTTCCAGAACAAATGCACAAGAAGAAGAAATGAGGTGTGACTTAGTTTCTTCCAGAGTGCCTGTCACTCCATTTCTGGGTGTCTCCTGTCCTGAAGGCACATGGTGTGGAGGTTGGTTTTCCTGTAGCAAATGAGGACTCAGGTGTGTGGTGTGTGTCACATACTAGTGATCCCAGTAATTGGGAGGCTGAGACAGGAGGATCAATGGTTTGAGGACAGCCTCACCAGGTAGGGAAACTGTTCAACCTAGTGAGACCCTGTTTTAAAATTCAAGAAAAAGAAATTGGCTGATGATGCTGCTCAGAGTTCGAATGCTCTGGGATTCAATCCTCAGTACCACAGAAAAGGGGAACTCTGAGTGAACCCCACCCATTGCAGAAGGATCATGGAGTAATGGTGGCCACTGTCTTGGCCAGTCCCTTGACTCTCCTCTTGGCCCTGGACTTGGATGCCTTGAATAAGTTCTCTCTGCCAACTGGAACTGGATGCCTCCTTCCTCCCTGCGGCCTTGCTAAGTAAAGCTTGCTCAGGGCCACCTCCCTGTCCTAACCAACCCTGCCCCTCACAAGTTTCTTTTGACCCACAACCCTGCAGCTGATGCCTGCAGCTGCTCCAGAGCTCCTGGCAACCTTATGTGAAGCGATTTCTCTGCCTCCTTCCACTGCGCCAGGTCACCAGGAGGGTCCAGTGTTACAGGCCATTTTGCCCTTCTTGCACACCAGGAAGGAGAAAAAGAACATCTTTCACAGGCAGGGAGAGAAAATCTGTAAATGGTGGGAGGCAAGGCCAGTGCAGTGACTGAGGTAAATTAGGTAGGGAGGCCTCCCCGAGGCCAAGCATGGCCACAGGGCAGCTCCTGGGAGACTGAGACAGGAGGGTCATGAGTTCAAGGACAGGACATGGAACTTAGCAAGGCCCTGTTTTAAGGTAAACAGTTTAAAGGGCTGCAGCTCAGTGTTCAATCCCTAGAATCACCAAAAGAATGGCCAGGGATGGGTCCTGTCCCCTCCCCTTCCCTCTGCTTCTGACAGTCAGGGCTGCATCAGAGTGCTGGAGGCCTGTGCCCTCCCGTGGAGTGAGCATCCCTTGGTGGGCTGCTGCCGTGTCCTTGACCGACTTTCTAGATCAAGCACAAGTACCTTTAGGCTCTGCCTGGATATGTCCACTAAGAGGGACCCTCAGGTGTGTTTCTAAAGCGGGTTATGGTCTACTTAGACAGTAAGCAGAGTGCTATCGAATCCTGGGAGTGAGGTGTAAGCACAACTTAGGCAAAGAGACCTTAGAGACACCGTGCATGCTGCCAAAGGGGATAACATTCTCTTTTCTTTGCAGGTCTGGTGGTGGAACCCGGGGCATTCAACCTCCGAGCTACACCCCCTTCGCCATTTTTATTTTTAATTTGAAACAGGGTCTCACTGAGTTGCAGAGGGCCTCACTAAGTAGTTGAGGCTGCCTCAGCCTCCCGAATGCTTGGATTATAAGCGTGCGCTACCACGCCTGGCTGGATAACATTCTCTTACTTGTGCGCTAGAATGTGACTTTCCAAACATTGGACAGGAATAGTAACTGCCTGCTTTATAAAGTGCCCATTAGCCGGGCGTGGTGGCCATGCTTGTAAAACCCGGGCTTGGGAGGTGGAGACAGGAGGATCCTGCAGGTTTGAAGCCAGCCCCCCTGGCTTAAGAGACCATGTTTCCAAATACAAAGTATAAAATAGGTCTGCGAGTGTAGCCTGGAGGTAAAAGGGTTTCCAGAAACCCCATACCACCAAAAGAAAAAAAACAACAAAAAATAAACAGGCCGGGGCTATGGCTTGGAGGTACAGCACTCCTGAGTTCAGTCCCCAATAGCACACACACACGCTTGTACTACACACAATCATACACTACATGGTTTATTACTGTACCCAACCGAGATGTGCAGTGCCAGTCAGTTCTCTGAAGAACAAAAGTGCGTTTACACAATAGGATGGGGGAATTTCTTTGTCCTCCCTTCCTTCTTCCTCCCAGGAAGAAAAAGGAGCATCAGGTAAGGAAAGGTACTTTCCTTCACACTTAGTAACTTCTTGAAGGGTCCAAGAATTGCCCACCAACCCAAATATCGAAGGACTCACAAGAGATGTAAAATGCAAGGGAGGTTTATTGTGCTGCAGCTCTGTCCCGGCTAGCCAGGGGTCAAGACCAGGACACTATGGCCGAGGTTCGACCCCTCCCCACTCCACGCTGAGTTTTATAACCCATAGAGGGAGTGGTTACACACGAGGGAGTGGTTACACACGTCAGAGCCCATCAGAGCCCGGCAAAAGTTCGAGCCCGCCAACCTTAGAATACAACCAATCAGATACAAGGACAAACAAGTACAACCAATAATTTTAAAACATGCATCCACACACGTCAGAGCCTGCTCTGCCTTTCCCACCCACCTTGGCTGGGCCAGGCTTATCTCTGCACTGGAGAATCTGCCTGGAGAGCAGATTAGCCTGGCCTTGTTTGCTGATCTAGCCCAGAGATATGGGAATGGGGTCCCATTTACAAAGACCTTGGCTGGCAAGCTGGAGATTAGAGGCTTTGACCTTGTGGGTCCCCTACCCTCGTCCTTGAATCCTGCAACCTGGGCAGCTGGGCTTATGGATCTTCATTCTATTTCCAATCCTACCTTACTTCTATATCTTAACTCTATATTTTAATACCTTATCCTAATCCTAATATGGAAGAAGACTTCTCTAGTTAACTTCTCATACTGGGGGGAAAGCGTTTCTTCCAGCCTGCTTTCCAGCACCCCTACATTCTGTCCCCCTTTGGCTTTACCTGTGCAGTTTCCATCGACTGAGGATACCTGGGTATTGTGTCTATAGGGAGAACCAGCAATTTATAATGGTGCTTCTTGTGGTGGCTGCATAGGAAGATTTAGTCTTTATTTTGAAACAGGGTCTCACTGAGTTGCAGAGGGCCTCACTAAGTAGTTGAGTCTGGCCTCGAACCATGATTCTCCCATCTCAGCTCACAAATGCTGGAATGACGAGCATGTACCACCATGCCCGGGTTCATGCTGATGTCCAGCCTCGGCCAGTCCAGGGGTCTGGAAGGAGATGTAGGTTCAGAAAAATTGAAGAATGAGAAACACTGTGTTTAGTACAGAGAGACGACATCTCTGCCTGTGCCCTAGAATATGCTTTATTTGTACATTAATCCAAACAGATGACAGCAAGCCACATCATACATATTTTGTTTTACATTTGGTATTTTTATTAACCTAAATTTCAAGAAGCAGTCACCCTTAAAACCATCTATTTTTTCTGTTCTATTTTTCATTTAAATCTGTTAGGAGGTGACCTATGAAACTTATTTTCATCTATAATCTTTTAAAACTTTTACTTACCTATGTTTAACCTATGACCTTATGTCATAAATGATGAACTGCAACTCACTTTTATTCTCTATCTTAAAAGTAAGTGCTGGATTTACTGTTTCTACTTCTAAGCCTAACTGCTATTTTCATCCACCATTTTAACCTTGGGGTATTCTGTTAACTTAATCTTAACCACCAAACCTACACTGAACTTATTCTATTTCTCATGGTCTCAATATACATTGTCTATACCTTAGTTTTCTTTTCTTTTTTCTTTCTTTTGTGGTACTGAGGATGGAACCCAGGGGCATTCTACCTCCAAGGTACACTACCAGCTTTTATTTTTTATTTTAAAACAGAGTCTCACTAAGTTGCTGAGAGCCTCACTAAGTAGCTGAGGCTGTCCTCAAACTGCCATCCTTCTGTCTCAGCCTCTCCTGCTGGGATGACGAGGGTGTGCCACCATGCATGGCTATACCTTAATTTTTTATAATTTCTATTAAGTTGTTTACCAAGATGACTCTTGTGCTTTAGTGAGCAGGCACCAAGGAGGTCCCTGCCTGCCCACCCTCTGCAGAAACAGCAGAGTCTTGACCTCAAGCCATTTTCTACTAATATTAACTCTGCTTTCCAAAGTGGAGGATCAGCTGGTGGTGAAAAAGTATTCTGATGAGCGCGAGCCCCTGAGGGGTATACCACAGCAGACCCCCTATCTTGGAGGTGACATGCCGAGGGCCTGGTACAGTAAGTACAGTTTATTTAAAGTTACCTTTTCAGCCGGGCATGGTGGTGCACGTTTGTAATCCCAGCATTCAGGAGGCTGAGATGGGAGCATCGCAGTTCTTGGACAGCCTCAGCTACTTAGTGATGCCCTCTGCAACTCAGTGAGACCCTGTTTCAAAATAGAGAATAAAAATAGGGTAGGGGATGTGGCTTGGAGGTCAAATGCCCCTGGGTTCCATCCCCAGACCCACAAAAAATAAAAAATAAAGTTACTTTTTCTTTTTATGGCTAAAACCTTAGGTGAGCTAGGTGTTGTAACCAGAGGAGAAAAAAAAAGCACTCTTTTATACGTACCTCTTTGAAAAATTCCTCATGGGTCATATTCTTAGTGCTCTTCCCAGCACAAATCTTAGGACATTTTCCAGTCATATTCATATCAATTTCCCAATTTATTACAGAACAGTAGTCTCCATTCGAGGCTATTTTCAATTTCCCCCAAAGAACCTTTAATATTGTCATTATTATAACTAAAATCATGAGGCATCATTGAGTCTTATGGAGGACTCCATTTCATAGGATTCCAAGTCATAATGGAAGAGTCTTCTATCCCTGTGGAATTCTCTTCCCAGCTGCGACCCTGTCATACAGCAGGAACGGCCCTGCCTCTGCTGCCTTTATTCTTTTCATTTTGAAACAGGGTCTCTCAAGGTTGAGGAGGGCCTCACTCAGTAGCTGAGGCTGGCTGAGAACCACGATCCTTTCATCTCAGCCTCCCAAGTTCCAGGATGGCATGCGTGTGCCTTCATGCCTGGCCAGGTTCTGTGTTTCTAACATTCAGTATTCAGCTGTGCTGACAGACAACCTTGAGCTGACCAAGGTCAACCTTGGCTGCAGCTCTGGCTGAGAGCTCAGAGACAGAAAAGGATTTTATTGTTTTCTGCCTAAGTAGCAAAGCTTGTTCTTATTAGCCATCAACATAGGCTCCATCCCCATCAGATCAGGCAAGATGCCATGATGAGGCAGAGCATCCTTTCTGGTTCCTCCAGAGGCAGCATCAGGGCTGGGATTTACAGGGGCTTTATCTTGGCCTCTCCAAACTGAATGGTGTGTGTGTGTGTGTGTGTGTGTGTGTGTGTGTGTGTGTGTGTGTGTGCATGCGTGCGTGCATGCAGGTGTGTGTGTTTGTGGTATTGGAGACATCAGGGTACAGTTTGTTCACCCTTCAGGCCTCCAGACATGGCTGGGCAGTGGTTTAGTGACGCTGGTTCTCACTGTCTTGGTCCTCTTTCTCCCTGGGAGGTTGAGAGAGGAGACCAGGCCTCCCAGAGTGTCATCTGGGACGTGGCTGCCCTCAGCACCTGTGGCCTTTGGGGCCATAAGAGTGATGGTGGGGCACCTGGTGTGGTGACTGACCATGGGCAGAGTGCTGTGTCTGTGTCCTCTCCTCAGCAGGGAGGGTCTGGGGTCAACTATCTGCGGGGACACACTCCCTCTAGAGCTTCTGGGAAAGGGTCGCTCTAGGCCTCGCTCCGGCAGCTGGTGTAGCCCGGCTGAGGCAAATTCCGCAGGGTTGGAAGACGCTGGCTAAAACAAAGCCATTATCCCTCTTGATTTCAGTTATAATAATGATAATATTGATGATTCTTTGGAAGAAATTGAAAATTGCTTTGAGTGGGAGAGATTGCTGTTCTGTAATAATCCAGAAATTGATATGAATATGACTAGAAAATGTCTTAATATTTGTGCTTGAAATAGCAAGAAGAAGAATATAAATTTTTCATATTTTTTTGTTTTTGTAATTGGAATTTTTCTTGGAGTGACATAGAAAGAGCTCTTTGTTGTGTAGTTGGGAATTTTTCAAGGACCTATATAGAAAGAGTTCTGCCAGGCGTGGTGGTGCACGCTTGTAATCCCAGCATTCGGGAGGCTGAGACCGGAGGATCGTGGTTTGCGGACAGCCTCAGCTACTTAGTGAGGCCCTCTGCAACTCAGTGAGACCTGGTTTCAAAATAAAGAATAAAAAATAGGGCAGGGGGTGTAACTCAGAGGTCAAATGCCTCTGGGTTCTATCTCTAAATTCGCAAAAAAAAAAAAGAGCTCTTTGCTCCTCTGCTTACAACTCCTAACTCACTTAAGGTTTTAGCCATGAAAGGAAAAGTTAACTTTAGGAAATTTATACCTACTGTGCAAGGCCTTCTGGTCGCTGGGCGTGGTGGCGTACGCTTGTAATCTCCGTGCTTGGGAGGTGGAGACAGGAGGATCGCACAGGTTCGAAGCCAGCTGTGCTGGCTTAAGAGACCCTGTTTCCAAATAAAAAGATATAATAGGTCTGGAAATGTATCCTGGAGGTAGAAGGGTTTCCAGGAACCCCAGTAACACCAAAAAAAAATGGTGGTTGGTCAACTGTGGTATCCCCCCGTGGGGGGCTGGCACTCATCAGAATACGTTTTCACCTCCAACCGACCCTGCACTTTCCTGGAAAGCGCAGAGTTAATTTTAATGGAAAGTGGCTTGACATCAGGACTCTGCCGTTCCTACAGGGGGTTAGGCAGGCAGGGACCTCCTTGGTGCCTGCTCACTAAAGAATTCTCTTGGTAGACAACCTGATAGGTGTTATAGGAAATTAAGTGCAGACATTGTAAGATTATGAGAAATTGAATAATTTGTGTGGTATTGGTGGTTGGGACAGAATAAGTTAATAGAATACCTAGTGTTTAGAATGGCAGATAAGATTAGCAGTTGATTTTAAAACCAGAGACAGTACATTTAGCACTAAGTAGTTAAGACAGAGGATAGGAAAAGTTTATCATCTTTGACGTAGAGTAGTAGTACATTTTATAGTTCACCTCATAACAAATTAATAATGAACAAAACCAGGAAAAACAGGCTGGTCTGAGGTATACTTGCTTCGTGAAATTTTGGTTAATGAAAAACTAGATGAAAAAGTATGTGTGATGTGGCTTGCTGTCATCTGTTAGACTCATGTATAAATAAATTATATTCTAGGGCATAGGCAGGGACACCTTCCCCCTGCTACTAAGCGCATCATCTCTCATCCCCTTGTGTGCTGACTCCTCGACCACCTTCAGGGACTTCTGGCTTGGCTGGAGCAGGTCTCTGGCACCTATCTTTGTTAATTTTTATTTTGTGTTTATTTGTAAGTTTGTTTATTTATTTAATATTACTGGAGATTGAACCCAGGAGCATTCTACTTCTGAGCTACACTTTCAGCCCTCCTTATTTATTTATTTATTTTTTTGGTGGTACTGGGGTTCCTGGAAGCCCTTCTACCTCCGGGCTACACTCCCAGACCTACTTTTACATTTTTATTTGTAAACAGGGTCTCCTAAGCCAGTGCAGCTGGCTTCGATCCTGCGCAATCCTCCTGTCTCTGTCTCACAAGCGTGGGGAATACAAGTGTGCACCACCATGCCTGGCTATTTTTTATTCTTTATTTTGAAGCAGGGGGTCACTGAGTTGCAAAGGGCATCACTAAGTAGTTGAGGCTGGCCATGAACCACAATCTTCCTGTCTCAGCCTCCTAAATGTTGGGATTACAAGTGTATGCCACCATGCCCAGCTTGTATTTATTTTTGTAGTACTGGGGATTGAACCCAGGGACATTCTGCCTCCAAGCTACACACCCAGCCTCATTTTACTTTATTTATTAAATTTATTTTTTAGGTACTGGTGGTTGATGGAACCTAGGTACATTCTACCTCTAAGCTACACCCACAGCCCTATATCTTATTTTGAATCAGGGACTCACTATAACTTGCAGAGGGCCTCACTAAATAGCTGAGGTTGGCTGTGAATCTGCGATCCTTCTGTCTCAGCCTCCCACAGCCTCCCGAGTACTGGGATTACAAGTGCGTGCCACCACTCCTGGCTAATTTTTTATTTTGAAATGGTCTCACTGAGTTGGTGAAGGCCTCTCTAAGTTACTGGGGCTGGCTGTGAACCTGTGTTTCAGCCTGCCAAGGATGGGGATGACAGGCCAGATCTCTGGGATCTATTTTCAAAAACAACACTGACCAACTAGTTTGCTGCCTGAGTAATATTTACAAGCTAAAAGTTCAGGTTTGCTATTGTTTCTATAATAACATTTGGTGTGAAGGAAAATCCTTAGATCAAAATAAAACTTCACAGATAGAAACCCCAAAAACCCAACAACCAAGAAATCCCAGGATCTGGGGGTGGTGGTGCAGGCTTGTGAACCCTCAGCTACTTAGGCCCCTTGTAGCTCAGTGAGTCCTCTTTCAAAAAGAACAATGCCGGGTGTGGTGGCACATGTTTCCAAATAAAATATAAAATAGGCCTGAGAGTATAGCCTGGAGGTACAAGGCCCCTGGGCTCCACCCCCAGTAACACACACACACACACACACACACACACACACACACACACACAATTAGGGCTGGGGGTGTCGCTCAGAGGTAGAATGCTCCTGGGATATGTCCCCAGTACTGCAAAGAAAAAGACAGGAACGGAAGTGAGTGGAACAGAAAAGCCCAGAGCAAAAGTTATATAATAGAGAGCATTATCGGAACCGATAGACAGGAATGGAAGTGAACGAAACAGTAAACCCAGAACGAAAGTTAAATAACAGAACATATTATCAGAACCAGGAAATAGCGACCCTCCCAGACATTCTCAGGTTCTTCCAGGTATACAGTACATAGTATTTCTGCGTCCCCAGACACCGTAGTGTGCCACCAGGTTTGCCTTCTGCATGTCCTTTGAATTGTCCATCTTTCCCCACTCAAAGTTTGCTTTCTCTCCCCTCCAACTCTCTCCAGTCCAATGAGGCCAGAGAAACCAGGACTCATAGGGCATCTAGCTTCTGGGAGGCTCTGCAGTCAGCGCATCTTCTCCCCACCCTGAAACTCGGGGGACTCCCTTCCTGAGAGCTCTGGAGGGGTGCAGGGACAGATGGTTCCCAGCGAGCGACCCAAGTATCTCAAATGGAACTTGTTGATTGTCTTCATGTGGCCGGCTGATAGGATCAGCACAGTCCTGCAGGGCCCTTCAGATCAGCATAGCAGGGACTCTGCACCAGAATGTGGTTCACTTCATGGGAAATTTTCTCAGCTTGGGTATGATCTACGTCTGGATCTGGTAAGTGCAACTTATTCCTCAGGGAAGGTCTCCCCAAAATTTGGCTTCATCCAGGTGTGGTGGCTCATGCTTGTAATCCCAGCATTTAGGAGGCTGAGATAGAAGGATCCTGGTTTGAGGACAGCCTCAACTACTGAGACCTTCTACAACTTAGTGAGATCCTGTTTAAGAATAAAGTATAAAAAATAGGTCAGGGGTTGTATCTCCAAGGTAGAATGCCCCTAGGTTCCAGACCCCCCCACACACAAAAAGATGGTTTCACTTGGCAAGGGGGGGTGTGCTGTCCATGCCCCCCCACCTTCCCTGGCCCTCGGAGAGGTGGGCACCTAAGTGGTGTGTGCACAAGATGGTGGGGCTTCAGCCATAGGTACAGGTGGGGTGCTGTTGTCATGGGTCTGCATGATATGTTCTGTGGGTTCTCAGCTTCCATGGTGTAGTCAGAGACAAAGGCAGAGGTGTGCTAAGAACAAGTGAGAATACACAGTCAAAGGAGAGCACAGACCAGCTCAGAACATGAGAGGCCCCTAGAGGAGAAGGTGGCTAGGAGCTCATGGCTGGGGTGGAGGTCTGGCCTTTCCTTTCCTGGAATCAGTTGGTGGTGGCTGTGTGGGGTCTGACCTTGTTCCTTCTCAGGGATCCTTTGTTTACTAAGCATCTCAGGAATCTCAGGTAGGGTGAGGGGCCACTGTGATTAAGGGCCACTGTGATTAAGGGCTCCTTGAGGCTTCTGCCTAAAACAGAACACATCCTTTAGGGTGGAGCTAGGTATTATGAACTCTCAAGATTTTAAAACTATATTTTTCGTTCCTTTCCAAGTTGTCTCCTCCTCTACCTAGTATTTCATTTTTTCCATCCCACCTCATTGTCAGAAGTAAATTTCTGTGGCATTATTTTAAAAAAAGAGAGACACATCTGTGTACTTTTTTTGTGATACTGGGGATTGAACACAGGTTCAATCTACTGTTTGTGAGAATCTCACCAGTGGCTGGGGCTGTCCTTGAACCTGACATCCTTTTGTCTCAACCTCCCAAGCACTGGAACTACAGGCATGCTCCACCATGCCTGGTTAGAGAAACACATCTTTGAAACGCAGATCGGCAAGACAAATTTTACTTTGTAGGGGTGCGATAAGTTGTTTAATTTTAACAATGGGACAAGCACATGTAACTCCCAAAGGAAACCAACCCAAATATCGAAGGACTCACAAGAGATGTAAAATGCAAGCGAGGTTTATTGTGCTGCATCTCTGTCCCGGCTAGCCAGGGGTCAAGGTTCGACCCCTTCCCACTCCACGCTCTGAATTTTATAACCCTAGGAGGGAGTGGTTACACACGAGGGAGTGGTTACACAGAGCCTGCCAAAAGTCTGAGCCCACCAACCTTAGAATACAACCAATCAGATACAAGGACAAACAAGTACAACCAATAATTTTAAAACATGCATCCACACACATCAGAGCCTGCTCTGCCTTTCCCACCCACCTTGGCTGGGCCAGGCTTATCTCTGCACTGGAGAATCTGCCTGGAGAGCAGATTAGCCTGGCCTTGTTTGCTGATCTAGCTCAGAGATATGGGGATGGGGTCCCATTTACAAAGACCTTGGCTGGCAAGCTGGAGATTAGAGGCTTTGACCTTGTGGGTCCCCTACCCTCGTCCTTGAATCCTGCAACCTGGGCAGCTGGGCTTATGGATCTTCATTCTATTTCCAATCCTACCTTACTTCTATATCTTGACTCTATATTTTGATACTTTATTTCTAATCCTAATATGGAAGAAGACTTCTCTAGTTAACTTCTCATACTGGGGGGAAAGCGTTTCTTCCAGCCCCCTTTCCAGCACCCCGATAACTTTTAGCAACTGAACCCTGCCACCAGTGAATCAGTGCTCAGGAACAACATCTTAACAAACTGCTGGCCCTTTTATTTTCAGCTTGGGCTTCTGTGCTGTGCTCCTTTTAATGGGAATGTCCTGGGAAAACATCACACTTCTGTGGGGTTCTTGGTTTATGTGGCAGAAAAGAATTTCAGCATTTGCCAGTCAGAAAAGGCAGAGGTCTTATTTAGGAAAGTGAGAGGTTTGAGGGGGAAAGCAGGCAATTTTAAGAGAGGTCGACCAAGACCATCTTTGTGGCTTTTTCATTTCTTTTATAGAACTCTCACAAGGGTGTCCTCTTTACAGTGCTGTGGCTGGAACCCATGGGCATTCTACCTTGTTTTGAAACAGTGTCTCACTGAGTTGCAAAGGGCCTCACTAAACAGCTGAGGCTGTCCTTCAAGCTTACAAGAATGCACCATCATTCCCTGCAAGGGGGTTCTTTTAATCTTCTGGTCCCTCTGACTGTGAGAGGCAGTGGGTGGCTGGTGTGCAATCATTGTCCTACTCAAGCATCCTTTGTTTACATAGCATTTCAGGGATCTCTGGTGTATAGAGGGGCCTTTGTGAATAAGGGTGTGGCTCATTGTGGCATTAGCCTGAAACAATCCATCCTACCTGGTGGAGTTAGAGATTAGGAACTTTCCATATTTTAGAAGTATATTTTTCTTTCCTTCCCAATTCATCTACTTTCTATCTAGCATTTTATTCTATTCTGTGTCACAAAGTTTACACCCTTGGCTGAAGGGGAAATGTCAGGGGACACCTATTCTTCCACCAGCCTGGAAGCTGGTCTGACTGATTGACACTGGCCTGGTGCCATTTGATCTCCAGCTTTCCTTTTAAATTAGGAAAGGAGCTGGGTGTGGTGGTGCACGCCTGTAATCTCCAGGCTTTGGAGGCTGAGACAGGAGGATCTCAGAGGTTTCAATCCAGCCTCAGGTACTTAGTGAGGCTCTCAGCAACTTAGTGAGACCTGTTTCAAAATAAAATGTAAAGTAGGTCTGGGAGTATAGTCTCAGAGGTAGAAAGCCTCTAGGTTGTACCCCTATTAACACCAAGATAAATAAATAAATAAATGAATTAGGAAAGGAATGTCCAGCTGGGTGTGGTGGGGCATCCCTTTAAACCTTTAAACTTTAATCCTTTAAACTTGGGAGGCTGAGATAGAAAGATCATCTGTTTGAGGACAGCCTTAGCAAGTATTGAGACTCATCAATCTAGTGAGACCCTATTTCAAAATAAAAATAAAATATGGCTGGGAGTATCAGTTGGAGTTAGATCAATTTAATTAAACTAAGTTTAATTCCCAGTACCATTGGGGGAAATAAGTGTGTCTTCCCTGGGAAAACAAGGAAGGCAATGAAAAGGACAGGCAGAGTCATCGTGCTACAAGCCTGCAATCCTCATACTCAGGAGGCTGCGACAGGAGAATCACAGGTTGAAAGCCAGCCTCAGCTGTTACGGATTGGGAGAATATGATTTGGGGAAGCTGTTCCCCAGGAACCCCTGCTAGGGCCCCAGGCATACTTACCACCAACCCATAACAAAACCCAAAATGACCCCAAACAGAAGAAAAACCGTGGATTCTTGTCCTAAGCTAAGAATAAATATGCATAGCTTGGACAGTTGCTGAAGATTTAAATAAGTTTATTAGAAAGATAGAAATACAGAAAACAGAAATACAGCCCCATGCCAAAATGGCATGAGGGGGTACTCGAAATGAATACACCAAAGGGATTACACGTGGACTTTGCCTTTTATACCCATGACCTCCATCTTGTTTACATAATTCTGATGTAGTGAACGTCCCTGTAAGGTACCTCCCCTTAATCCTGTAAGGTACCTCCCCTTAACCCTGAAGGGTACCTCCCCCAGGAAGGTGTGGCAAGGTGTCTTCTTTCATGAAGGGCAAGGTCAAACCCTGCTTCATCCTCCCTAGGTCATGTAGATCTGTCCTTAGATAAAAGCCTAGTTCTCCTCTCTTAAGATCTGACTTTAGATAAAGGCCTAGTTCTCCTCTTCTATTGACTGGTTAATTGCTTTGAACTAGGTTAATTTACATCAATAGTTGCCTGTTTTAGGCAGAAATCAAGTCCTTTCTTTACCCATGTCTGCCGCCATTTTGACACAACTATTTTGAAATATATCAATTATTTTCTTTTGTAATATATTAATAATCAGAGCTTTCTCAAATCTAACTAGGCCATTCCCAAAACTGGCACATCAGCAACATAGAGAATCCTGTCTTATTTTGTTATTATTTATTTTGTATTACTGGGGATGGAACCCAGAGGCTTTCTACCTCCAGGCTACATTCCAGACCTATTTTTAAATTTTATTTAGAAACAGGGTCCCACTAAGTTGCTGAGAGCCTTATTAAATAGCTGAAGCTGGCTTTGAACCTGTGCAATTCTGTCTCAGCCTCCCAAGTACTGGGATTACAAGTGTGAGCCACCATGCCTGGCTGGAAATCTGTTTTAAAACAACAACAACAAAAAGTAGCCAGGTATGGTGGCTATTTGTAATCCCAGAGCTTGGGAGGCTGAGACAGGAGGATCACATAGGTTCGAAGCCAGCCTCAGCTACTTAGCGAGGCTCTCAGCAACTTAGACCCTGTTTCTTAATAAAATATGAAATAGGTCTGGGAGTATAGCTTGGGAGTAAAGGCCCTGGGTTTTATCTCCAGTATCACAAGAAAAAAAAAATAAATAAAAAATAAAAAATAGAGAGGATGGGAGGTGTAGCTTAGAGGTAGAATGCTCCTGGGTTCAATTGCCAGTACAAAAATAAAGTAAGCAGGACAAACTATATTTTTGTGTGTGATACTGGGGGTGGAACCCAGGGGCTTTTCTCCCTTCATGCTCTACTCCCAGACCTGTTTTATATTTGGAAACAGGGTTTCCCTAAATTGCTGAGAGCCTCACTAAGGAACCTGAGGCTGGCTTCGAACCTGTGTGATCTTTCTGTTTCAGCCTCCCAAGTGCTGGGATTACAAGCGTGAGCCACTTTGCCTGGCTTGAGGCTATTTTTATATCTCAGAAAATCAAACCCTAACCTCTTACCATATCCAAAAAACAATTCAAAATTTAGAGCCAGATGTGTGGTGGTGCATTCCTGTAATCCCAGGGGTTCTGGTTGAGGTCGGGGACAAGGTTAGAATTAAGGTGTATTTAGAATTATAAATTAGGAGTTAGGAATTAGGGTAAGGGTTAGGATTAAGAGTAGATTTAGGGTTAGGGTCATGGTTTAGGGTTAAGCTTAAGGTTTGGGGTCAGAGATTGGGTAGAGGTTACGAGTTAGAAATAAAGTTGGGGTTAGGATTTGGGCTTAGGGTTAGACAAAGAAGTTAGGGTTAGTTTTAGAGTTAGAAAGTTAGGGTTAGGAGTTAGGGTTTGAGTTAGGTTTATGGGGTTAGGGTTAGGGATAGGGATTAAGGAGTTTGTGTTAGAAATAGGGTGGGGTTGGTGTTAAGGTTGGGATGGGATCTAGGTTAGGGTTGGGGTTAAAGATGAGAGGTTAGGAATTGGGTTAGAAGTTTGTGTTAGAGGTTACTGTTAGGGTTAGGGAGTTGGAGGTTTATATTTAGAGGTTAGGGTTAGGGTTAGGGCTGAGGTTTGAGATTATGGTTAGTTTTGGGGTTAGGATTAGTTTCATGATTAAAGGTTAGGGTTTTATTTATCTTGTGTGTAGTATTTGGGATTAACTTAATGGAATTCTACCTCCAAGGTACATCCTACCCCCATTTTATTTCTTTTTAATTTTTATTTTTGTTTGTGGTACTGGGGATGGAACCTAGAGGCATTCTACCTTCAAGTATATCCCCAAAACTTTATTTTTAATACAGAATCTCATTTAACTTGTGGAGGTGCTCACTAGGTAGCTGAGGCATGCTACAAACTGGGATTTTCCAGTCTCATCCTCCCTAACCCTAACGCCATCAAGGATTGGGGGTTAAGCTCATATTTAGAACGCCACTGGGATCCATCCCCAGTACCAACAACAAAACTATTTAATTAATTAAAATGAACCTAGTTACCTCTTCAAGTCCAGAATAAAGTCCAGTTGGGTATTAAAGAGAGACCCTGAGAGCCATTGCCTGGATGGCATCCCATATTTTGCACTTTGAGAAGATCCTTTGCCCTCTGCACCCAGTGGCATTTCATTCTGCACAACTTTGATGCCCATGGCTTCACTGTCCCTCTAGCCTGGAGTGAGTACTGCCAGTGGGCAAGCTTCATGGCCTCTGTGTCTCCAGAGAAGCCTCCTCTTTTGCCGAAGCAGGGTGCCCCGGTGAAGGCCTCATGCTCTGCCCCCCTGAGAGCCACAGTGAGGAGAGGTGGAGGACCTTCAGGACTCTCAGGGAAGGGAGTCCCCACTCAGTTTCAGGGTGGGGAGAAGCGGGGCTCTTTGACGTATTTAACTTTTTTCATACAATTGCTGACTCTGGGGAGCCTCATAGAAGCTAGGTGTCTGTCGAGTCCTGGGTTTTCTGATCTCAAGGGACTCTGGGGGAAGCAAGCCTTGTTTAGGACAAGATGGGCATTTCAAAGGAACATGCAGAAGATGATCCTGGTGGCCCATCATGATATCTGGTGGTACAGAGATCCTGTGCACGTGGAGGAACCTGAGAAGGTCTGAGAGGGTAACTGTGTCCTGGAGCTCCTGGTGGTCCTGGGCTTGCACTACAACAGAGAAGGAGCAGTGGAATCCATTGTGAGGTCTGCTTTCCAGTGCCAGGACTCTGCATGTGTCGGCTTCTTCAGCCACCACTACCTTTCCTCTCCCACCAGTAGCTAGTCCGAGGTCTGCTTCAGTCTTCTGGGTGCTACTATCTGACTTCTCTCCTAGGTCTAAATTGTGGGCAGAAGGCTGTTTTATATAGTCTAGCAAATCTCCTTATGGGTCCTTAGATCTGGATTCTGATTGGTTCTTAGTTCTGCACTCTGATTGGTTCATAGAGCTGGGCCCGGATTGGCCCATTTTCATTCTCTTTTTGGAATCTTCACTTAGTCTTGTTCTAGAGGTCAGGGGAGCTGAGGCCCCATCCTTCCTCCTGCTCTGGCCACCCTCAATATTTATCAGCACCCCCCAAATTGTACTGCTATTCCTAACTTTCCCTAGGGAACAGGAGCAATGACAGCTCCAGCTGCTGCCTTCTGAGAAGGGTCAGTGAGGGGGAAAGACAGCTAGGATTCAGTAGTCAGGCAGTCAGGGCTCAGAAGTTAAAGGGGCCTGGGATAGTTCTCCAGGGCCATCATCTATGGCTCCTTCTGGCGCATCATTTATAATTTAATGGCCTCTAATCAGGAAGACTTAAACCTGACAATCATGTTAAGCAAATATAAACCACAGCTGGGCATGTGGCACATGCTTGTAATCCCAGCATTTGGGAGGCTAAGACAGGAGGATCGGGGTTTGCAGACAGCCTAAGCTACTTAGAGAAATCCTTTGCAACTCAGTGAGACTCTGTTTCAAAACAAAGAATATAAAATAGGTCTGTGGGTGTAGCTCAGAGTTAGAATGCCCCTGGGTTCCATCCCCAGTATGGGTGGCAGGGTTCCATTTTGCAAAAAGTAAAATTTGTTTTTCCAAGCTGCTTTCAAAGATGTGTTTCTCTCACCAGCTGTGGTGGAGCATGCCTGTAGTTACAGTGCTTGAGAGGCAGAGACAAAAGGATGGCACTGTGGAAGCAGAGGAGACTCGGTTTGATCTCACCTAGCACTACCCTGTGACTGAATCCCCCCCTCACTCTTCCAGTTTAACCATGCTTCTCTAGGAATGACTAAGCTACTCCCAGCAGGAAGGAGACTACTCCCTTCCCCCAATAAGGCTTATCTCTACCTAAAATTCCTGTGTGGTGTCCCCTCCCCAAACACTTCCTAACCAGCGAATTCTGCTTCTGTAACCCACCTGCCTACCCCTTATAAGCCCCCTACCCCAGGCAGTCAGGGCGCCCCTCTGGTCTGATTACAGACTGAGAGCTCCACCACTGGCCAGCTAATAAAGGCTTCAATCGACACATTTCCCTCAGTCTCTTGAGTCTCCCATTTCTCGCAAACTCTGCATACAACAGAAACAGGGTCTCTTAATCCAGCAATGCCGGCTTCGAACCTGCACCATCCTCCTGTCTCTGCCTCCCAAGCTCGGGGATTAGAAGCATGTACCACCACGCCCGGCTAAGCAGAAATTCTAAAAAGAGATTGAAAATGGACCAATCAGACTTCCGGAAAGATGGCGATGGAGGAAAGCGGGGCTTACGAGCCCCACTAACAACCAATCTCTATTACCACAAAATCAGTGCCTTTCATAGCCAGAAAACACCATCAGCAGAGAAACAAAAAATGTAATTACAAGGGACAGAGAAAAAGAGGGCTGGAAAAACAAGACACCAGAAACCAGACCACAGTGCTGCAGCTGAAGCCACGGCGTGGAGCAGTGGGCGCCATCTTCTTTTGCAGCAGCAGGCTCCAGAGAGGAGGGGAACTCATAACGGAGTTCAGAGCCACAGAGGAGACACGCCGGCCTCACGCCCGAGGACGTGGCAGCAGCATCTTACTGCCAGCGGCAGTGGCGAGCTCACTGGACGGCTCTAGGCCAACGCACTCAACAGCCCACCAGGCTCCAGAGAGGAGCGGCAGACAGTGAGCTGAGGTGAGCCACTGCGGAATAGCCGGGCGGGATTCGGCAGATTTCTCAGCACAGGGAGCATCTAAAGCTCCCAGTGGCTGGGCTCAGCACACCTTGCAGGGACTCAGAGCGGAGCTCAAAACCAGAGAAGAAATATGCCAGCCTCATAGCCAAGGGTGTGACAACAGCGCCATATTGCCACTGGTGGCAGCAGCAGCGAATGCAACGAGTCCACTACAGTTACATCTGTGCACTCAACAATAGTGAGTCAAATTGCGGGTCCTGGAGGAGAAATCCCAGTACTGACTCCCAGGGACTTGACCCAGTGGGGGAGTGGCAGTGGCAGAGATATCACACCATAGGAGAATGCCCAACCTGGCACCCCCCATGGTCTAAAGCAGCCTCGATTGACTCCCTGGGTCTGAGACTTTGCGATACAACCCAGTAAAGGAGTAGTGGTGACTGAGATACCACAGACTCGAGATCCAGAGCACCTTAAGTGAAGTCGTAGTGACCCAAGGGAAGAACCCAGAGAAGGCACAAACTTCTGAAATCATGGGAAAGAGGAATAACAATGGAGCAGTGAATGCCCACAACCCCACAACATCAGAACCCAATAAAACAGAAATTCAGAGATTTCTAGAAGATCAAATCAGGAAAATAACTGTAGAAATAATAGAGTTGTTTCGAAAAGAATTCAGAGAGAGCCAAAAAGAGATAAAGGATGCAATTAATGAAGTAAAGGCCTCAATTCAAAGTACAAACAACTGACTAAACCACATGGAGAATAGAATCTTGATCTTAGAAGAAGATCATTCAAAAATTGAACACATAGTTTCTAACTTAGAAAAAAATATCCGACAGCAGGAATCTGACATTGAAGAAATATGGGCCCATTTTAAGAGAGCTAACCTAAGAATAATTGGAATAGAAGAGGGAAAAGAAGGCGAAACCAAAGGGATAAGTAATATCTTCAAAGAAATAATAGCGGAAAATTTTCCAAACATAGAGCAAGAGGTCGATACACAGGTCCAGGAAACTTATAGAACTCCCTTTAGACAGGATCAGAGAAGAGGATCCCCATGCCACATAATTGTCAAAATGACCAATGTGGAAGCCAAGCAGAGAATCTTAAAGGCAACAAAAACAAAGGGCCAAGTGACATTCAGAGGCAAACCAATTAGAATCACTCCAGACTTCCCAAACCAAGTCATGAAAGCCAGAAGGGTTTGGAGTAACATATTCCAAACTCTGAAAGAAAACAACTTCCAGTCAAAAATTTCCTACCCAGCAAAACTTTATATCATTTTGATGGGGAAATAAGAAACTTCCATGACAAACAGAAACTGAAGGAATTTATGTCTTCAAAACCAGTGCTAGAGAAAATACTCAAAGAGAGTAACTACAAAGAAGAAATAGGTATTCACACCAGAACCAGAGAAACAAGATTTTCCATCCAAAAGACAACTAAGATTAGTTATCTGTGGAGATTCATTATTTAAGTTAGTCTTTTACCTATCTCTAAATTGTATTGTTTGCTTTTATTGTTGCTAATTTTTAGGATTTCTAGTTGGAATACTAATATACCTTCAGATATAGCATTTGGAAATATTTTATCCCATTCTATCAGTAACTTTTAACTCGGTTTACATTGTCTTTGGATATACAATATGCTTTTATTTTTTAGGGAGTTTGTTTATCCTTTTGTTGCCTGTGCCATTGAAATCATATCCAAGAAATCACTGCCAATTTTAAGGTTGTGAGGTTTTATGACCCAGATTTTCTTTTAAAAGTTTATAGTCTTAAGATTTATAATTATGTCTTTTATATATTTTGAGTTAATATTTGTATATGGTGTTAGGTAAGGGTCCAATTTTATTCTTTTCCATGTAATTATTATTATTCAACAATATTTAGTTAAAAGATAATTATTTCCTCCACCAAATGTCAGTGGAAACCTTGTCAAAAATAACTTGACAATATATGGAAGAATTTATTTCTAGGCTTTTATTTAACTCCAAAGGTTTATATATCTGTCTTTATAGCAGTACTACACTGTTTTAATTATTGTAGCTTTATATGGTTTGAAATCAGAAAATATACATCTTCTAGCTTTGTTCTTTTTTTGAGATCATTTTGGGTATCTAGAGTCCATATTCCATATTAGGATAGATTTTTTGTGAAAAATAAATAAATAAATATATGATAGTTTCACCTTAAAAAGAAAAAGAATGAAATATTCTCTGGTAAGAAAGAAATCAAAAAGAAATATTGAAATGTTATCCTTAAGTCATCAAAAGCTTGGTATCAGACAAATGAAACTGTTATGTGAGATTATCAATGTTAACATTGGATAAATTGCTATAATACTAGATGTCAACCACTAAGCCAAGCATGAGAAGGAGGGATAGGGAGGAAACGGGGTGGGGATTGGGTAGGGGCTAACTGGGCGATGTGTGCATGTATGTCTACAAAATTATTATTTTTATCCCATTATGATGTATGAATACAGTGCACCAATAAAATAAATTAAAAAAGAAAAAAAGAAAATGGACCAATCAGGGCTCAGCTCTAAGGACCAATCAGAGCCCAGAACTAAAGACCAATCAGATTCCAGATCTAAGAACCAATCAGGAGAGTTGGCAGGCTCTATAAGACAGCCTCCTGTCTGTCTTGTGGAAGTAGCAGTGAGCTGTAAGGAGCTGCAGCAGCTGCGGGCGGCATCCCATGGGCAGCAGCAGTGGCAGCGTCCCAAGAGCGGAGCCGGCAGCGGCGGCCTCCGAAGAGCGGTGGAACTTTTACTTTAGCACTGGAACCTGTTTCTCTGACCCGGAACTGTCTTTTTAGCCCTGGAAGTTCTTTCTTAGTGCAGGGATATAATGCCAGCTTTTCTCACAGGAAGAGCTTTCTTCTGACGACTGGCAGAGAGATTTCAGTTTCTGAACGCCTGTGGCAGATCCAAAATAGACCCAAACACAATAATTCTGGAGACTTTAACACGCCTTTCATGCCACTGGATCGATCTTCAAGGCAAAAGATGAGTAAAGACTCTTTAGAACTAAAGAAAACCATCAACCAAATGGACCTAATAGACATTTATAGAATATTTCAGCCAGGAACTACAGAATACACATTCTTCTCAGCAGCCCATGGAACCTTCTCCAAAATAGATCACATTCTGGGACACAAAGAAAGTGCCAGCAAATTCAAAAGATGTAATACAATTCCTTGCATCTTTTCAGAAAGTGATGAAATAAAATTAGAAATCAATAACAGGAAACTCAAAAGAAATTATTCAAATACTTGGAGATTGAATGATACACCATTGAATGATGAATGGGTAAGAGCAGAAATTAGAGAGGAAATAAAGAAATTTATGGAAACAAATGAAAAGAGAGACACAACCTACCAAAATCTATGGGACACTATGAAGGCAGTACTAATGCAATGAAAGTTTAATGCAATGAAAGTTTAATGCAATGAAGTGCACACATAAGGACAGAGAACCACCAAGTAAAAGAACCTAATGACACATCTCAAGGACCTAGAAAGATGGCAACAGCCTATTCTCAAAGCCAGCAGAAGGCAAGAAATCATGAAAATTAGAGCAGAAATAAATGAAATAGAGAACAAAAAAACAATTCAAAGAAACAATAAAACAAAAAGTTGGTTCTTTGAAAAGTTTAATAGAATTGATAACCCCCTGGCCAACCTAACCAAAAGAAAAAGAGAATCAACTCAAATTATTAAAATTAGAAATAAAAAATGAGATATAACCACAGATAGTAAAGAAATTCAAAAGATTATCAGAAACCACTTTAAAAATTTATACTCCAATAGACTTGAAAACATGGAAGAAATCGATAGATTTCTAAGCACAGTTAACCTACCTAAAAAAACAAGAGGACATAGCAAGCCTAAACCAACTAATAGCAGCCAAAAAAAAAACAGAAATGGCAATAAAAATTCTTTCACCAAAGAAAGCCCAGGCCCAGATGGGTTTCCAGCTGAATTCTACAAAGCCTTTATTAAAGAAATAATACCAATACTTCATAACCTGTTCCAAGAAATTGAAAGAGATGGAACTCTCCCAAATTCCTTCTATGAGGCCAGTATCACATTAATCCCCAAACCAAATAAAGATACCTCAAGAAAGGAAAACTACAGACCTATATCCTTAATGAACATAGACGCAAAAATTCTAAACAAAATACTAGCTATACGCATTCAAAACCATATCAAGAGAATAATACATCATGATCAAGTTGGTTTCATTCCAGAAAAACAAGGCTGGTTCAACACATGCAAATCAATACATGTTATTCACCAAGAACAAAAACCATATCATCATAGCAATAGATGCTGAAAAAGCATTCAACAAAATCCAACACCCATTTATGTTAAAAACACTGCAGAAATTTGGGATAGAAGGAATGTACTTCAACATCATTAAGGCAATATACTGTAAAACTAAAGCCAACATTATATTGAATGGGGAAAAACTGCAAGAATTTCCTCTAAAATCAGGAACAAGACAAGGATGCGGACTATCACCACTCCTTTTCAATATGGTCCTTGAGACTCTTGCTGCAGCAATAAGACAAGAGAAGGAAATCAAAGGAATTCACATAGGAAGAGAGGAATTAAAATTATCCTTATTTGCAGATGACATGATCCTTTATCTGGAAGACCCAAAGAGCTCAACCAAAAGACTTCTGGAGCTGATTGAGAAATTCAGCAAAGTCGCAGGTTACAAAGTCAATTTAAAGAAATCAGTGGCTTTTCTTTACGCCAACAATGAATCCACAATGAAAGAAACAAAGAAAACAATTCCATTCACTAAAACCTCAAAACCAATAAAATACCTAGGAATTAACCTAACCCAAGATGTAAAAGACCTCTACAACAAAAACTATAAAACATTAAAGAAAGAAATTGAAAAGACCTTGGAAGATGGAAAGATCTCCCGTGCTCATGGATAGGCAGAATAAATATCACCAAAATGGCCATCCTGCCAAAACTGATCTATAGATTCAATGCAATTCCCATTAAAATACCAGTGGCATTCTTCATAGACATAGAAAAATCAATCATGAACTTTATATGGAGAAAGAAAAGACCCAGAATAGCCAAAGCAATTCTCAACAATAAGAAACATGCAGGAGGCATTACAATCCCAGACTTCAAACTATACTATAGAGCAATAGTGGTAAAAACAGCATGGTACTGGCACAATAACAGATATACTGACCAGTGGATTAGAATAGAAGATACAGAAACAAACCCACACATCTTTAGTCAATTAATCTTTGACAAAGGGGCCAAACTCATACGCTGGAGAAAAGACAGCCTTTTCAACAAATGGTGCTGGGAGAACTGGCTATCCATTTGTAGAAAGATGGAACTAAACCCCTACATCTCACTATGCACAGGAATCAAATCGAGATGGATCAAAGACTTAGAAATTAGACCAGAGACTGAATTTATTAGAGGAGGGCATAGGCTCAACACTACAACGTATTGGCACAGGCAGTAACTTTCTCAACAAAACCTCCAAAGCTCAGGAAATTAAAGCAAGAATTAACAAGTGGGACATCATCAAACTAAAAAGTTTCCTCTCATCAAAGGAAACCATCAAAAACCTAAAGAGGAAGCCTACAGAATGGGAGAAGATTTTCACCAGCCACCAATCTGATAGGGGGCTAATATCCAGAATATACAAAGAGTTCAAAAGAATCTATACTAGCAAAACAACCCAATCAAGAAATGGGCAACTGAAATGAATAGACATTTCAGAAAAGAAGAGATACAAAGGGCCAATAGATACATGAAAAGATGTTCTTCATCACTGGCCATCAGGGAGATGCAAATCAAAACTACACTGAGATTCCATCTAACCCCAGTCAGAGTGGCAAGCATAAAGAAATCAAATAACAACAAATGCTGGCGAGGATGTGGGGAAAGAGGAACTCTTTTACACTGTTGGTGGGAGTGCAAACTAGTTCAGCCACTATGGAGATCTGTGTGGAGATTCATAAGAAAACTGGGAATAGATCCACCATAGGATCCAGTTCTACCACTCCTAGGTATTTTCCTAAAGGGGTTGAATACAGAGAACTACAGAAACTTAGGCATACCTATGTTCATAGCAGCACAATTCGTAATAGCCAAAATATGGAACCAACCCAGGCCTCCATCAACAGATGAATGGATAGCAAAACTTTGGGAAATACACACAATGGAATTCTATTCAGCCATAAAGAAGAACAAAATCATATCATTTGCAAAAAGATGGAAAGTCCTGGAGAGCATTATGTTAAGTGAGATCAGCCAAGCACAGAAGGAGAAGATACATATGTTTCCATTAATATGCCCAAACTAGGGAACATATAGGATACCAGTGGGACTCCAGATAATGGAGGGGAAATACCAGTAAAGTTTGAATGGAAGGATAGGAGAGGAGGAATGCTGAACTTGTGTAATGAGGGTCTACATCCGAATATGTGTAAAATTATGAACATGGCATGTTTACCCTGGAAAATCATTGGTGGGAGGGTTGAAGGGAAATGGGAGCGGGGGGTGGGGGGGAGAGACCAAGCATACCTTAAATGTAAACCAAAAAATAAAATAAATTTTCTTGTAGAGATCTTTTATCTCCTTGGTTTAGTTTATTCCTAAGTATTTTATGTTTTTTTTTAGGAAATCCTGAATGGAAGTGTTTTCTGATTTCCTTTTTCATTGTATTTATGGTTGGTGTACAGGAAAGGTTCTGAGTTTTTAAGATTCATTTTGTATACAGACACTTTGCTGAATTTGATGATCAGTTCTATAAGCCTTTTCATTGAGTTTTTTGGGTTTTCTAAATATAGAATCATGTCATGATTAATAATTTCTTATAATGTTTTGCTTAAAACCCTCAATATAAAAACGACAGTGGTGAGCCAAGTGTGGTGGCACACTCTTGTAATCCCCACATTTGGGAGGTGGAGATAGGAAGATCACACAGGTTTGAAGTGAGCCTCACTGGCTTAAGAGACCCTGTTTCCAAATAGAAATATAAAATAGGTCTGGGAGTGTATCTGGAGGTAGAAGGGTTTTCAGGAACCCCAGTTACACCAAAAAATAAAAAATAAAAATGAATAAGAAAATAAAGACAGTGTTGGAAGGGGAGTTAAGAGAGATATCTATTTCCTTCCCACCTTACCTCAGACACTCTCTTTCATTAATAATAATTTTCTCCAAAAAATTTTCTGGCTCTACTGTCATGATCATGTAAGAGACCAAGAGGCTTCTAATCCATCAACATAAACACATTTCAAGACAGTAATTTATACAAAGTCATTCAGATAATAAGTGGTAGAAGCAGGGTACAAATCCCTAGTCTTCTTTCTTTCTTTCTTTCTTTCTTTCTCTTTCTTTCTTTCTTTCTTTTTTTCTTTTTTTGCAGTACTGGGGATTGAACCAAGGCATTCTACTCTGAGCTATACACTTAGCCCTATTTTACTTTTTATTTTGAAGCAAGATCTCACTAAATTTCAGAAGGCCTAAGTTCCCAAGGGTGGTCATGAAATTGAAATCCTCCTATCTCAACCTCCCAAATACTAGGATTAGAGATATGTGCCATCATACATTTACCTTTTTTATAGGAAAGATAATTACCAAAAAAATGCATTGTTACTGTATTAGAGTTTTAGACATCCTACTCTATAACCTGAGAGAGAGAGAGAGAGAGAGAGAGAGAGAGAGATTTTTCTCCAAAATACAGAGCTTATATAAGTTACACCCACCCATTTTTCACAGGCATAATTGTTATCTTTGCTTATAACAGCATAAAATGTGTGTGCCTATCTTATTTCATCTTATCAAGATTCATGTAAAAGATTCATGTTTCTTTCCTAGTTCTCAAGGCCTTCTAGGTTTCAACATTTTAATTTTTCTTACCAAAATTATCAGTAGGCTAGTTGGTTTCTATTTAACAAACAATCACTTATTTTCTGGCCATTAGAAGAGAAGAGGATTATATCTTCTGAAGAATACACAGTATTCTTTATGATGTTGCACCTTTTTGACAATTACTAGATCTTCTCATATTTCAAAAGCTAATACTTTTCTTCAGCATGGCAACCATTATTAAAATGAACCATAGCATGGCAGGCTATATTTCCCAAAGATACTTGAAAAACAACTCCTATCTCCAAAGCTGTTTCTATTTCTAAAACTAAACAGGGAAGAAGCCAAAGTGATGATGCCTCAGTCACCAAGATGTCATGGCACCAGGCTGCATTTCTCCAGGAACCAACCCTCCATGCTCTGTTCTGGGTTTGATATGAGTATCTCCAAGGTCACTGTGTTAAGATGCAACCCCACTGCAAAGGAGCAAGAGGGTGGAGACTGAGTATACTGCTCACATGTAGAGCCATGGGACGTGATTGGAGACAGATATATTCATTAGTGTGGAGCTTCAAGAGGAGAGAGGGTGAGACCAGAAGAGACCTAAGTACACAGTGTGCTCTCTGCTCTTGATTCTTTCTATGTGGGGCACAGAAGGACCTTGGAATGTAAGACCCCCGCCGAGGGGAGACCCTCAATCAACCTCGGGATAAGCGACGTCAAGTACCATGAGAGACTTTATTTTCCTTGATGCAAAAGCAAAAGGTAAAAGTTTATTAAGGAGCCAGTGCACTGGGGCCGACTCGTATAGGAGTTCGGCCCCGATCAACTGAAAGTGTGGATATTTATAGGGAAAAGACCACCAGTTGGGGGGGGGGGGTAGGGGTTTGGGCCAGATTGCATGTGTTTACAGAAAATTACAGAATCATTTGAAAAGTACATTCTGTAGTCAGGTGTTAGATAAGATACCAAGTGTAGTCAGTAAGCTTCCAGGTCAAGGCGCTCTGACCCAGTCAGTATAGATAAGATGGGGTGGGCTTATTGCATATTTTACATTCCTAAGCTGTGAGCTGCAGTAAAATATATTTTTCTTTTTAACTATTAGCTGGCTGCTAGGGGCTTATGATTTTTTCTTCTAAATGGAGCCTTTCATTCCCCACTCCTTTTAGGAAATAGTTCTAATCATAGAACTAAATCTCTGAGTTTACATATTCAAGGACTTCGGGTTTAACTCTTTGGTACTGCTGGTGTAGCATTAAAATCCGAGCAGTATTAGCTCGTTCCTTAACAAAGGCAATTAATCTATTTATTATACAAGGTCCTATGGTAAGCAAAAGCAGTAATAATAAAAGTGGCCCCATAAAAGCAGATACTAATGCAATCATCCAAGGAGACCTTATTGAACTATCCTTTAAACCATCCTTTTTGCAGGTCTCATTTCCACTATTTATCTTTTAGCCGTTTTTTAAATCTTGCCATAGATTTCTGAAATACCCCAGAATGGTTAGCATAAAAACAGCATTTCTCCTAGTAGGAGAAATTGTAGATAAGCAGTCATTGTTGCCATCACAGGACTTTCTAATGAGGTGCAGCTTCAATGAGTTGGTAAGATGTCATCTAAGTTTCATTTTTTTTGGTCTGTGCTTCTCGCACGTGGGAAAAGTGCTTTCAAAGTTCAATTCCATCAACAGTTCTGCCTATGGTTCAAATGTCCTCCTTATCTGCTCCAGTTGCTGCTTGACTCGAGAGCTGTGAATTCAGTGGTGTTTTCTTTTATCTTCACTGCAGCCAGGGTGCTACTCAGACCAGGTCACCTGGCTGTGCAACTGGGGTGTTGGGTTGATCTGCCTCACACCAGGTAGTGGGTTTGCTCTTTGACCGTTTGGAGAACCTGTAAGGACCTAGGCACAAGGCTGACATTTCTCAGTCAGACTCTGTATCTTAAGGGTTTAAATAATATGCTGTAACATCACCAATCTAAGTTTTACAGTAACCTGTATCCCAAAGAGTTAGTTTTCTAGATGCTCACATTTTAATCAGAACTGGCTAGAATAGCAATGTTTTGAACAACCTTGAATAATATAACCTGATCACTGAGGTTTTTTTTACTCATGAGGCTATTCTTTTTGGTTACTTACTTCATGTTAGGGTTAGAGGCAAATCAGCAGGATCTGGCCAGCTAGCATATAAATCTAGGCTAAATTATCTTTTATAGACTCAAGACATTATATTTCTTTGGCCTTGGAGTGTTGTCAACCCCAGATACAAAATAAGTTTCTACTGAATAAAACTCTAGGAGAGACAGAGCGAGCAGAGGACTAAGCACGGTATCTAAAGAAATTCAATATTTTGCCTGTCACCTCAAGAACTACCCAGACTTCCTCCAGCTGGTCAGAGGGCTGATCAGAGGGGCCTTGCCGAGCCTTGGGCATCCTTAGTTTTCAGCCTTTGAGAGCACAACCTACCTAACTTCCCTTCAGAAGTGAGGACAACATGCTTTTTCCCCCAGGTGCCGACAGACTCTTTGGCCAGTCTTCAACACGACACCCAGGCACCTTTGCCATGCTGGCAGGTATAAGGCCTTTAGCTCCTTCCCTCTCTGTGTAAGAAGCCTTTGGTATCTCTGAGGGGGCAAAGACTTATTACCCAATGCAGGGCTGTTAAATGGGCTTGTTTCTGTGTCTGCATCTGTCCATTCTGATGCTTAACTTTGTTTACCCTATTTCTGTTGTTAAGACACTCCAAAGGTCAAACTTAAAAATTTATTAATGGGAGCTTTCATCCCAGAAACATAGTAGGATATGCATCTCATTTTTGTTAGATCAAACATAATAGCCAAATTTTAAATTTACATTGGCCTCATTCTAGTAGTCCATTGACCTAATTTTATATTGGGCTACACTGGTAACTATAAGTCTATGTGAGCTAACAATATTGATAAAAATTAGATAGCTCTATCCTTTAAATGACAACATTAACAATGAAAATAAATATGTTACTATCAATAATAAAACACTTACTTAATCAGGATAAACAGATTTTTAACCCAGGTCTTAAGGCTAAATCTCTGAATCAAAAGACAAAAATCTTATTGGTTAGTTTACATATAAATATAAAACTCATACCTTTAACCTTTAACTTTTGATTTTTAAAATTTTTTAGCACATTTAGATAACTCTAGATATAGAATGACATTATGATTTAAATATCTATTACCAGGAAGACAATATGATGGTAGTTGTTTCAGCCTGAAGAAAACAAAGTATGTTAATCTTTCAGTAACAACCTTAAACTTTTAACAATTTAAGCCATATGAACCAAGGTACCTTCTTATTATTGTTTGATTTACTCATGTAGTAAACATTTAACAAAGTTTTTCTTTAAGAACAAAAAGCTGCTGGGGATTGAGTCAGTAGCAAAAATAAGCCTTTACATGTAGGCCAAATAATAAAATCTTTTTCTTTGTCTCTGAGCCATCAGGCTAGAGTTATAATATTGTTTTAAACATTGACCTTGGTCAGTTAAAGCTGACTCTTAATTTAGTTAACACCAAGTGTTAAAACACAAACATTTATACTTAGAAAAATTATTATATAAATTGTTATAAAAAGCAAGCTGTATTAATCCAATATTAATTACCAATTATACAAAGGAATTTTAATTCAAAGCCTTTATATTTTGTAGAACTATATATTTTTGTATCTTGAAATTTTCATAAACAATTTTTAGCAGACAGATAAAAAATGACCCAAAATTCTTTAAGGACACATGTGGACAGTACATGCTCCAAATTCCAAAGTGGGCATGTACCCTGTGTTATTTGTATTGGTATCCATAGCACCTAGGCTCTGACTATATTTTTAATATTGCCACATTAATACATTTTGATGCCTCTTTCCAATATTGGTGCATTTTTTCTCTCTGTTTATTCATTTTCTGACACCTATCAGGACAAAGGTAAACACAGAAAATATATTTTGATTTTTATAATTTTTGCTAACAATCATGAGCCCAATTTTTATTAAATTTTTCTTATTTTTATCACAAACCTGTACCCCTTAGCAAAGGAATAAGGATGCTGACTCAGTCATAAACTGCTTCGAGCTGAACAGGGGGCCCGGCTTTAGGGTACAGGCATGCAGGTGGGTGGTGAGGGAGTCAGATGGGTGAGTATGTCAGATGGGTGAGCAGTCCAAAGGGCTTTGATAGATGTCTGTCAGGTTTTGTCTGTAACACCATCTGATGTAGGAGATAACATTCACAAAATAGCAGACAGGGCCACAAAGCAACATGACAAGGAAAGAAAAGTAAAGTGATTTCCATAATTGCTCTCTGATAAATAACTTTGAAGCCAGTTTTAAAGAATTATTTTTCCCCAATGTCCTCTTTGGGAATACACAAGTGGTAGGCTTATTAGAAACCTACTTCTTTTTTTTTAAATAATTTATTTTTATCACATATGCAAATATATCACAAACACTGTTTTGCAACTTATCACACATCTTTTGTAACGTGTTTTAACCTTCTTGTTTCATCCTGTTTCTTACTTTTCCCATTTGGGACAATCTTGGGATAAAATTTACAACCAAACAAATTCCATCCATGCTTTATATCTTGCTTTAACCCTTTAACCTTTTATCTGGTCCTTTGTTTCCCTTAGGGACAACCTTAGGACAAACCTTACAATATGCTTTCTTAGTTTCACAAAACCTTTTTTTTCTGTATTTACCAACATATAAAGAAATGTATCTATAGACTTTTTACATCTATTCTTTTGTTGTTATCTATCAACAAACCCCAAAAGGAGCATACCATTAAATGTTATTCATATACCAGCAATAAAAAAAACATTTAAAAGACTTAAGTGTTACTTTAAACCTCATGAAGTTAAGAGCATTTTAAAGCATTGCCTTTAGCATTTTTTTTAACTCAATTGAACTATAGATTACATGGAAAATTAAGACATTAGATAAATATTAATAGCATCTTAAAACCTTAATTTTGCAAAAGGAGCAATATTAAAAACACTGTATATTTTATTTGACCACACACCTTAAAAACTGTTGTAAATTACCACAGAAATTCACGACATCATAAAAAACATCCCTAGTGTTTTAAAACATTGATTTTTTTCAAAGAAAATAGCTTTATTTAATCAACTCTCACAGGAGTCTAATTGGACAAATTTTTTGAAGTAACCATTTTAGCTAAGACTAATTGAGATAAAAAGATCTTTGAGTAATAACTCTAGTGCAACCAGCAAAAGAGAAAAAAAATTATCAGAGGAGCTGAATTTTCTGGTGTGGCTAAGAACGTAGAAAGGAAGGTCATTTTAAACACCTCTGCAGGCTGAATAAACAGATGGCTCAGGGCTGGCCTGGAAAGACTCCCCACCCTGGCTAAGCTTTTGGTCCTTGGGCTGGGAAAGAAGGACACTGCCTCCGATCTGGCCTCCGAGATTTCACTGTGTGATCGCCTAAGGCTCTTTTAACTCAGGTGGTGGTAATTGGGAGGACTCACTGGGAACATAGGTCTGAGGACCCCGATTCCCTCTGGAACTGGGGGCGCTCAGCCATTTAATGGTTCCCCTTTGCACTGTGAGCCAGGCCTCAGAGGGCCTGTATGGCTTCCTGGTTGAGAGCATTTCTTCCAGAGTTGCGCTTGCTTTTCCACCTTAAATAGACTTGAGCCTAGGCTTTTGTGAGCAGCCAGAAGCCTTAAGTGGCTTTTGTTTATCTATCTTTCCCTTTTTAAGTCTCTGTCAAACCAAATTGGCAGCCTGAAGTATGGTAGTCTGTCTGAGGATGGCCTTCCCTTCTACTGGGTAAAGAATTAACTAATAACGTTAGCATCTATTCTTTTGAGTAGGTGTTATAGCCTTATATTTAATCCTCATGAAAGAACTGCATGTGAACTTTTCTCTCCAGGCTTGCAGGCAAAACCAATTGGAAACTAATCTGGCAGCACTAAGACCCTGCGGATCCCAGGCTGCTGAAGCTGCACCTGGAATGCACTGACTTTATCATGGCTAGGCTCAAGAACTTTTGCATTTTGCAAGTTGTTTTTTTCTAGCAAGGAGCTGGGGTCTATGAGTGGCACTGCCTGTCTCCCCTATAGGAATATTCCGTTTATCATCCAATTCCCCATTTGTGGAGGCCACAAAAGATTCATTTCCCAGTGCTCTAGCCTCTTTATATATCCTCTCCCTTTCTATAGAAGTTAGTTTGTTCAAGAAGTAATCTAACATCTCTCTAAGTAAGATCATACAACTAACTGAGTAACTTGAATGCCTTGATGTAATGGTCAGGGTCAGTAGTATAACTTCCCAAGTTCTTTTTAATTTCTTTCAATTCTACTAGCGAGAAAGGCTGATGGACTCGCTTCGACCCGTTCTCCCCCCCTTTTTCGTTGGATGAGTGAGGAGTGGGATGCTGACAACTTCTCTCTGGGGCTGGAAGAAATCTTCCAGTGGCCACCCCCAGGGCAGTTTGCTCAGCCTCCCTCCAGCTCACCGTCCAAGGTCTGATTAAAAAGCAAATTAAACACACAAAATAAATGCACAGTACTGAAAAATCTTTTTCTATGCAATCTGATGCAGAACAGAGGCAGGAAGCTTTTTCAGACCCATATCTCATTTTTTTTCCAACAGCATATCATAACCACCATATAATTAATAACAAACATCACATTTTATTATCCTGGGGTAACTATTTCAACACTATTACCTCAAGCAAAACACCATAGAAGACAAGACAGTATCATAAAACTTTTACCATACCAAAAAACATGCCATCTCAAACAGAACACAGAACATCATATTTACCTTCCCCCCAAAACAGCCGGGGTTCCTTGCCCCATTGCCAAAATTAAACACAAAAAAGAGAAAACAAACCAAACAAATCCACACGCACACCAACTTTTTGACACTAAAGCTTTGTAATCTATTAAATTAAAACTGTTTATACAACAGATATCTAACAAACTATTAATCACTCTTATTGATAATACTATTACTAGGCTGAAAAGAATTATTTACAACCCAGCTGGTACACGCATTTTAATAAGAAACACAATGGCCATAACAGTCAAGATTAAACACACAAAAAATATTACTTAAACAAACCAAAGAGAGACAATTGGCCCTTAACCAAACTCAGAATAAAGCCTCACCTCTCACCAAAAAACTCCCCAAACCAGTCAAAGAAACACAATTAGCACACAAAATGGAGCCCCTCCTCTTTCCGAGAAACTCCTAAGATCAAACACAATTGACCACCTCTGGCAAGTGGCCCCAGATGGCACCCTTCATGTGGGACTCGAACCCACAATCGTTTGGCACCCAGATGGCTGAGAGTGGGACTCTAACCCATGATTCACAGACCCAGATGGCTGAGAGTGGGACTCTAACCCATGATCCTCAGACCCAGATGGGACGTTTCCAAGCATCCTCAGAGGTCCCCCAGACTTCCTGGGACATCTTCCAGGGTAACAGTCGGTTATCACGGACACGTCTGTCGTAACCCTCCTTCCGTATGGGACTCGAACCCACAATCAATTGGACAAGGAGTTCTGTGCCAGCGGGCACCACTGGCACAGACAACTGCAAATACCAGAAGGCAGCTGCTCACCACTATAACAGAAACTGAAAGTATAAAAACCAAAAATTACAGAAATTAACACAGCCGGCAACAGGAGACAAACAAGACAAACAGAGACAGACAGGTAAAAATCCTACCTCCAACGGGTGTCTCGTGGAACTTGGGTGGTCGCTCTTTCTCAGCCAACACACCAAATGTAAGACCCCCGCCGAGGGGAGACCCTCAATCAACCTCGGGATAAGCGATGTCAAGTACCACGAGAGACTTTATTTTCCTTGATGCAAAAGCAAAAGGTAAAAGTTTATTAAGGAGCCAGTGCACTGGGGCCGACTCGTATAGGAGTTCGGCCCCGAGCAACTGAAAGTGTGGATATTTATAGGGAAAAGACCACCAGTTGGGGGGGGGGTAGGGGTTTGGGCCAGATTGCATGCGTTTACAGAAAATTACAGAATCATTTGAAAAGTACATTCTGTAGTCAGGTGTTAGATAAGATACCAAGTGTAGTCAGTAAGCTTCCGGGTCAAGGCGCTCTGACCCAGTCAGTGTAGATAAGATGGGGTGGGCTTATCGCATATTTTACATTCCTAAGCTGTGAGCTGCAGTAAAATATATTTTTCTTTTTAACTATTAGCTGGCTGCTAGGGGTTTATGATTTTTTCTTCTAAATGGAGCCTTTCAGGAACACATGGCAAGAACATCATCAACACAGGAGGTCCCTTGGTCTTGGACCCTTAGAAACTTGAACCCAAGCCAGACATGGGGGTGCACACCTCCACCACAGCAAGCTGTTTTCTTCTGAATCCAGCATTCTCAGCCTCCCCACAGCTCACCTCCATGTCCACCAGGTTTGGAGGTCACCAAGGCTCTGCCAAAGAATTCACAATCACCCTTGAGATAATGAGCACTACCACACCTTAGCCTCTCCCCTGGACTGTCCTTCCAAATTCCCTGAGCTGTTGAGACAGAGGACATTGGCAGATCATCAGACAGGCCAGGCAAATTCAGATCTGACAGCAAAGTTTCTTCTCTGCTCTGCTGGGCAGCTGTGCAGTTGCTCAGAAGAGGATGACCCCTGACAACCAGGGAGTTTACACAAAAGATCAGCATTATCTCTGTACAGCAGAAAATCAACTCGGCAATACCTCAGCTCTCCTCACTTCCTTCCACTTACTTGTCCCACTCACCTGTCATGAGCCAGCAAGCTAGCTATCTGTGCTTTTTAGGAGAGAAAGGCATTGCAAAGGCCTCAAGGGCCGTTCTCACTCTTGAGGTGCTCCATATCCACCCTTGAAAATGGATCCCCACTTTTTCTAAATAAAACCTCTGTTTTTTCCTCTGAGTGGCATGTGCTGAAATTCTTTTCAACATGGAAGCCAAGGACCCCAAGGGTTCTGAGGCAAGTTTTCCATTCACACACCTGGGAACCCCACAGGACTCTCCATGGAACTAATGTGTTTTCCTGAGTCATAAAAAATTTGGCAACACACAAGGAGGATTCAAACACATTAACATTGGTGAGTCTACTAAAATAATTATTTTTATGTTTATGAATTTTCTTTTCTTTTTTTGCGGGTCTGGGGATGGAACCCTGGGGCAATTGACCTCCAAGCTACACCCCCTGCCCTATTTTTTATTCTTTATTTTGAAACCAGGTCTCACTGAGTTGCAGAGGGCCTCACTAAGTAGCTGAGGCTGTCCGCGAACCGCGATCCTCCAGTCTCAGCCTCCCAAATGCTGGGATTACAAGTGTGCGCCACCACGCCCTGCTTGTTTATGAATTTTCTACCTATGTGTATGCATTACTTGTTTGTGTCTCTCTGTGTGTGTGTACATGTGTGTGTTTGTGATGTTGTCCTCATAGACCTGGTGAGAGTCTCTGAACTCAAGTGGCACACAACTTGAATGGTCCCTCTCTTCATTTTTACTCCCTTTTCCTCCATTCCAGGACCTCTTATAGGCTTTTTCATTGTCAGTGTAAATATTGCTTCTAAACTCAACAACTAGCTATGAAACTTATAGATTTTTTTCTGTTTTTCTGTATCTCTCTCCCATTTTCTGAACAAACCCATTTTCTCTTTGAAAATGAGTGCTTACAAGTAACAAAAACAGGGACCACCCTTTTAGGCTAACACACTCTGTTCTTAGGTTAGAATAAACTTGTTGCTTCTCCAGAAAAACCCACATGAGAGAATTGGTCTAGAGTTTTCACAGTTGGCTAAGTCTGAGGTGCTTCTGTGACACATGTTTATGGGAACTGACTCCAAAAAAATACATAGGCACTACCTTTATTTAAACACTCAGACCTGACACAAACTGTTGATTCCCTAAGACTGTGTTATAATGTAAGCTCTAAACTATCTTTGTCGAATTGCCTTGTCTTATGCTCCAGCTAAGCCGGTCCACATATGAAGTTATTGTTGATGAGGAGGACGCTTCATTATTTTACCTTAACTAAAGTTTGTTCATGCATTTTCTCTCATATGTGTACTTAATATTTGGGGAAAATCAGTAAATCTGAGTCTATTTTAAATGGGTAGAGCAAAGGAAAAAATTTTCTCTTTGTCTTGCTTCTTGCTTTGATTAAGAAAAAAATTACCCTGCTCATATTATTTAATTAAAAGAGAAAAGCTTCACCTACAAGTAACAGAAAATGTTTGTTTGTTTGTTTGTTTATTTATTTATTTAGTGGTACTGGGGTTCCTGGAAACCCTTCTACCTCTGGGCTACACTCCCAGACCTATTTTTTATTTTTTTAAATTTGGAAACATGGTCTCTTAAACCAGAGAGGCTGGCTTTAAACCTGTGGGATTCTCCTGTCTCCACCTCCCAAGCACGGGGATTACAAGCCTGCACCATCATGACCAGCAAGAAAATGTTTATTTAAAGTTTGCTTTGTTTTATTAAAAAACCATGCTAAAATGCATTTATCCTTCCTAGTCAAAGGAAAGAAATGCCAAATATACATACATGTATACACACACACACACACACACACACACACACACACACACACACAAACTCATCTGGTTAACAACTAAACTTATCTTACCAAAGAAATATCCTCAAATACACACAGATACACACACACACACACACACACACACACACACACTCACACACACAAAGACATCAGCAAATCACCTTTGGTATGCTTATAAAGGAGGTTATATATTTTAAAAGAACTCAAGAAAATTACTTGGAATAGAATCTCACAGATAGTTTTTAAAAAACTTTTTGTTTTTTTTATCTTCAAAAATTTTAATTATTTAACATACATAGTACAGGAAAATAACAAAAAATCCATATTAAAATATTATGTGCACAGAACTTTTTATAGTTAATACAACTCAATATACAACGTGTTTCTTCAGTTTGATGTTAGATATTTTGTCTCTTTTCCTTCTTTGCTCCATACAGTAAAACAAATTATTTGACAATGCTAAAATAAACAAAATGTTTCGTATCTGTATTAAGTTGAAAAACAAGTTTACTGGGTCTTCTACATCTGATTGCCTTCCTACTATTAGTGAACTAATCCAACCTACCTACTGTCATTTTTGTTATTACAAATATAGCGGGTCAAGAACATGAGGGATGTATAAGTATAAAAACTCAAAGATGATTAACTTAGAGTAGATACACATTGAAGTACTACAGATTTAACATATTTAATATTTACAAAGCACAGAGAAAGTGGTATTTTTGCCTTTAGCAACTGTATCTTCAAGATAATTGCCTCTTTTCAAAGCATTATTGTTGGGTACATTTTACTGGGGAGAGGATTTATAAAACCTGACCTTCCTCTTCCAAAACCAAAAATGAATGAAAACTTAAAAATATGCATTATAAAAGATGGTGGCTAGAAAAAGTTTTGTAAAAGATGGTGACTATGTCTAGTAAGCCTCAGGGCCATCAGGATGAAAGGCCTCTGCTTTGTTCAAGATCTAGCATTAAAAACCTCATTTGATAAATGTAACTGGATTTTGTTTTCTGAATATGATTAACCCCCAAATTTGGTTACCATGCAAACTATCATTTTACCTGGATATTAAAAGAAAAACCACTGATTCTAACAGATTAATGCCTGTTGTTGAGCTCTGGTTGAGAACTAATCAGTGGAAAATACTTATCTGGTTGGGTAAATAAATTTCTTGAAATTCAAATGTTATATAAAATAGACTTCTTTTCTTTTTTTTTAAAAAAGCTTTAAGATTATTTAAGGCTTTTCCTGAGGGGTAGTAAAAGGAAAAAATAACCCACCTGAAAAGACAAATGGTTAGTTTCCTCTCAGAGGAAAAGTGGTTGTCATCAGCACCAGTTCACAGCCTGTGTTCTCCCATTTAAGTGGTTTCAGGGGGTCTGTTACACCTGGTAGTAGAGAAAATCTGAAGCATTCACCTAGTTAACAAAGGACTTACATATCCTTGATTTATTAAATTTCACTGTTTTTACATATAATTTTCTTTAAAACTAAGATGAACATTTTATGCACTATGAAATGATTTAATAATTTATATTACAAGCTTAATAAGACACTGACATTCAATGAAAAACAGTGAATTTGCCTTTAATAATCAAAATAAATCATTTTATTAATGTATTTTCAAGTGTCTCTTATTAAAGCTTGTGATTTTATTACTGAAAATAAGGCAAAAGGCATTTGTTTTCAATGTATGTCTTGCACCACAGAATCCTGGGTAGCCTCGCTCTCAGTTAACCCTCAGCACTCTGTACATGCTATTCTGAAACACTGGTGAAGTAGGGCCTGGCGTCCTTGAGCAGGATGCTGCACAGGGGTGGGTTGGCTGCGTTGGAAGGGTCTTCCACATCCCAGATTTCAAGCATGCTACAACCAGGCCAGTTCGGGTATTATATTTGATCCATTGGATAAGTTCTTCCTGAGGCAAATTATTAAATTCTCCTATTATGCTCCATTGATTGTGGAGGTTTGCAAAACCTTGTATTGACATCACTGTCAGAATCCCAAAGATAACATTCTCAAAATGAACTCTGCAAAAAAGCCATTCAAAGAGCCTCCGTGAGCAGATCAAGGAAGCCATAACACACATATGTGGTGTCAAGAACAGCTTCAGCCTCATAACTAAAATGGCAAGGGCAGTAAAGGCCAACAACTGCAATGTGTGAAAAACCAGCTCACCACGTTCAAGAAGCTGTTTTCTTAGATAAGTCTTTGTAGATAAGACACATAAAATATCACAGTCTTTCTAAAGATAAAATAAGCAATCACCATAACAACTGGAAGCAGTAATGTCTTTGTGTATCTCAGTGGAGTTGCTTGCTCCATGGAGTCAAATTCAGGAGCACAAGTGTATATTAAGGTATCAAAATCAGTATACCCTAAGATTCTGGCAGCTATAAGGTCACTCGGGTGAATATGGTCTGAAACTCCTAAGATTTTGGATGTCAGAAATTTCAGAATAATTGTTCCACCCCACCAAGCACAACCTTGAATTAACCAAAAGTTGAGTTCAGACACTCCCAATTTCTGAATTTTATTTCTCTTTAGAATTATTGCCCACGTCATTAACAAAGATGAAGAGTTATAAGAAGACAAGTACATTGGATTTCCAAACATCAAAATGAAACGAGAGAACTGAAATAATATTCATGTAAATGATCTTCTGAAATTTGTTTGGTTCAATGTATCCCACAAGGTACATGGGAAATAATGAGGCTATCTGTGTAAAAAGTATAAACTGAGCAAACTGCCAGGGAAGCATAAACGCGATGTTGGAAAGGCAGAGGACGATGTAATGTCTTCCAAAATTGTTCGAGCTGAGAATCACCGTTAAGATATACATCTGAAGTACAAGGAACGGATATGAGAAACTTTCACGGAGAGGCGGTGTCCACATCACACGGGTGGCCTCTCCACGGTTGAAAAAGTAGCACAGTACTGTAATGAGACCTCCTAATTGAGTCCCACTCAAATATGCACCATATATGAAGAACAATCCCATCATTAGTCCATTTAAAATAAAAATAACACCAATGTAAAAGCAAGCAGGATCTCCCAATCCTTCACAGCTCCGAACTTCATTAAGAGGTTCTATTCTGGTCACATTCCAGCAGGTCTTGGCTTGTAGCCCAAAAAAGTTCATCATTCCCATGAACATGCGATACCAGTAGGCTATGACTACCTCTGGATAAAGATGAAAGCGTTTCGCTGTATTAATTACAAGGGGGTATTCAGTAAGCCTGTCGTTCATAATCATCCACAGTCCTTCCAGAAATGAAGGTGCTTCAATAATGGTCTTGAAGTAAGAATAATAAAGTCCCATTTCGGTGCGGAAAGTCATCTCTCGTTCCAAGGATGAGAGGTGAGAAAAATGCCGGTCATTTTCGAAAAGTGTTATTAAATGCATCCAGTGCCAAATCCCCACAAAGGCAGCTATGCTGAAGGTGACCTTGTTCGAGGCCCGGCGGGTCTGCAGCGCTCGCACCTTTTGGCAGAGCGGCTCCATGACACAGTAGAGGTAATGGAAGCGGCCGAAGACAAAGGACCTGGTGACCTCTTCCAGATGCAAACACTTCTGCGCGCTCACGTTTCGGATCCTCCGCAGCGAGTAATCCCGGGCTCCTCCGGGCAGGTTCCTGCCTCCTAAGAGGGAAAGCATCCGCGGCGCCCGGGCTGCTCCGCCGCCTTCCGCAGCGCGCCCTCCATCTCTGGCTCCCCGGCTCCCGCGGGGCGGCGCCGCCGCTTCACCTGCATGCTGCGCCAAGACTGAGCCGGCTCCGGACACGCGTCTTGGACTTTATTTCTCGTTTGCCCGACCATCTTCTTCTCATAGTCCCTTTCCGGGTGGAGCTGGGTCACTCGAGGGCGCGGGCCCAACCCGCTCTCAGCAACGTGCGGAGGGCCCGGCCGGCCTCCCAGCATCAACTACTGGTCCAGGGCCGTTGCCGGCCGCAAGGTCGTCATGGCGACGGCGGACCCCGGCGCACCGGCTGGCAGAGGGCGCTGTCTCGAGGGTCCGCGCGCACAGCTCCAAAAAAACTTTTTTATTTGTATGCATTTTTCTGTAGGGGCTGATAAAGCCACCTGACTTAAGAACCGAGAGCTGGCTTGGAGAATATGGTATGGGCTAATAGAGCACCCTGAAATTGCATAATGATGTCAAGGATCCTGGAATCATCAATTTTCAGTTGATTGAGCTGTATATTTTCTTAGCAGGGATGCTGGCTATAAGTGGATTTATAGTGGAGACAGACACCGATTTGATTCTGATAGTCTTTTTGTTTTGTCTTGTTTCAAAATCCTAGTTGTGTGTGAGTGTTTGTGTGTGTGTGTGTGTGTGTGTGTTGTGTTTTCTTTTCTCTGTTGTTTTTAAAAATAACTAAAAATATCCTAAATGTACATGGAGATTGACAAGATCATGGGTATTTCTACTTTTATCTCTAAAAATATCACACCCTTGAAAGTATATTACATAATTGAAATTGTTTGAAAGTAATGGGAAACATGAAAGTGAGACTCATTTTTTTCTCTAGCATAGTCTGAGAGAGATAAAATAAAATATGGACTATGCATTTTAACAATATAAGCTATTTGACCTGTTCTGGAAGCAAGGAAAGTATACAAAAGTCTTATATACTAAATACTAAATAAATGTATATGCTTATATACATTTTATGGCCTTTTATGTAAACCAAAGTTATATTACATGTAAGTTTTTCTATACACACACTGCCCTTAAATAAAAAAGGGATGAGCCAGACCCAATTGAAGATTTATTAAGTGCCACAAATCGGTCTCCTCCAGTGCCTACAGCTACAACTGTAGCACCAAGAGATTCCTCAGATGCTTCTAAAAGAAAATGCTGTAAGCTCTACAGGTTCTTCTACTCTCTTTTACCCATCAACTTCCCCCTTCACACCACCTCTTTATAAGCCCAGTTATCCTCCACTGTCACAGAAACTCATGCCTTTTTGTATGACTAAGAGTGGCACATCTTATTATCCAACTGCCTTCAAATATATGTCCTTTCAGGAGGTGGCAGATGGGGAGCAAAATACATTGATTACAGGAATCATTCCTGTTCTCATGACTGAGATAGTCCAGTGTAAAAAAATAGGACAATTTTAAGGATCTTGATAATTTACAAATGGATTTCAGAACCTGGCTCATATGTTTGATCTAAGGTAGATAAAATTTTATGTAATCAATTCTACTTGCTGCCCCCTTGAAGAAAAAACTTATCAACACGAAGCAGCAAAAACCTGTAGTAATAGATGTTATGCCTGAGACCATATGCAACTATAGGGGAAGATACTGTCCCTGATCAAACCCTACCTCGAACAATCAAAGCTTAAAAATAAAAATACATGGTCTGATTTCATTGACACAATGAGGAGATATATAAGTAAGTCAGTTAATTATTTTTTTTTAATTTTATTTTATTGGTGCACTGTATTCATACATCATAGTGGGATACAAACTTTTGTAGACATACATGCACACATCGCCCAGTCAGCCCCCACCCGATCCCCACCCCATTCTCTCCACATCCCTCCCTCCCATGCTTGGCTTAGTGGTTGACATCTAGTATTATAGCAATTTATCCAAAATTAAAAATGATAATCTCACATAACAGTTTCATTTGTCTGATACCAAGCTTTTGATGACTTAAAGATAACATTTCAATATTTCTTTTTGCTTTCTTTCTTACCAGAGAATATTTTTTTCTTTTTTTTTTAGGTGAAACTATCATATATTTATTTTTCAGAAAAAAATCTATCCTGATATGGAATATGGACTCTAGATACCCAAAACAATCTCGAAGCAAAAACAAAGCTAGAAGATGTATATTTTCTGATTTCAAACCATATAAAGCTACAATAATTGAAACAGTGTAGTACTGTTCTAAAGGCAGATATATAGACCATTGGAGTTAAATACAAGCCTAGAGCTAACTTCTTCCCTATATTGTCAAGTTATTTTTGACAAGGTTTCCACGAAGATTTGGTGGTGGAAATAATAATCTTTTAACTAAATATTGTTGAAAAATAATAATTACATGGAAAAGAATAAAATTGGACCCTTACCTAATCCCACATACAAGTATTAACTCAAACTAGATAAAAGACCTAAATATAAATCTTAAGACTATAAACTTTTAGGAGAAAATCTGGGTCATAAAACCTCACAACATTGAAATTGGCAGTGATTTCTTGGATATGATTTCAATGGCACAGGCAACAGAAGAATATACAAACTCCCTAAAAAATAAAAGAAAATATTGTATATCCAAAGACAATGTAAACAGAGTTAAAGTTACTAATAGAATTGGATAAAATATTTCCAAATGCTATATCTGAAGGTATATTAATATTCCAACTAGAAATCCTAAAAATTAACAACAATAAAGGCAAACAATACAATTTAGAGGTAGGTAAAAGACTAACATAAATAACGAATCTCCACAGATAACCAATCTTAGTTGTCTGTTGGATGGAAACTCTTGTTTCTCTGGTTCTGGTGTGTGTTACCTATTTCTTCTTTGTAGTTAATCTCTTTGAGTATTTTCTCTAGCGCTGGTTTTGAAGACATAAATTCCTTCAGTTTCTGTTTGTCATGGAAGCTTCTTATTTCTCCATCTAATTTGATAGAAAGTTTTGCTGGATAGGAAATTTTTGGCTGGAAGTTGTTTTCTTTCAGAGTTTGGAATATGTTACTCCAAGCCCTTCTGGCTCTCATGACTTGGTTTGGGAAGTCTAGAGTGATTCTAATTGGTTTGCCTCTGAATGTCACTTGGCCCTTTGTTTTTGTTGCCTTTAAGATTCTCTGCTTGGCTTCCACATTGGTCATTTTGACAATTATATGGCGTGGGGATCCTCTTCTCGGATCCTGTCTAAAGGGAGTTCTATAAGTTTCCTGGATCTATGTATCAACCTCTTGCTCTATATTTGGAAAATTTTCTGCTATTACTTCCTTGAAGAGATTGTTGATCCCTTTGGTATCACTTTCTTTTCCCTCCTCTATTCCAATTATTCTTAGGTTAGCTCTCTTAAGATGGGCCCATATTTCTTCAATGTCAGATTCCTGCTGTTGGATATCTTTTTCTAGATTAGAAACTATGCATTCATTTTTGGATTGCTCATCTTCTAAGAGCGAGATTCTGTTCTCCATGTGTTCTAATCGGTTGTTTGTGCTTTGAATTGAGGCCTTTACTTCATTAATTGCATCCTTTATCTCTTTTTGGCTCTCTCTGAGTTCTTTTCGAAGCACCTCTATTATTTCTACAGTTATTTTCCTGATTTGATCTTCTAGAAATCTCTGATTTTCTGTTTTATCAGGTTCTGATGTTGTGGGGTTGTGCACATTCATTACTTCAGTGTTATTCCTCTTTCCCATGATTTCGGAGGTTTGTGCCTTCTCTGGGTTCTTCCCTTGGGTCACTATGGCTTCACTTAAGGTGCTCTGGATCTCGAGTCTGTATTATCTCAGACCCTACTACTCCTTTACTGGGTTGTATCACAGAGTCTCCGACCCAGGGAGTCGATAGAGGCTGCTTTAAACTATGGGGGGTGCCAGGTTGCACGCTCTCCTATGGTGTGATATCTCTGCCACCACCACTCCCTCACTGGGTCAAGTCCCAGGAGGCACAATACTGGGATTTCTCCTCTGTGGACCGCAATTTGACTCACTGTTCTTGAGTACGTAGATGTAGCTGTACTGGACTCAGTGAATTCACTGCTGCTGCCGCCGCCGGTGGCAATATGGCGCCTCTGCCATGCCCTCAGCCATGAGGCTGGTGTATTTTTTCTTCTCTGGTTTTGATTTCCACTCTGAATCCCTGCAGCGTGTGCTGAGCTCAGCCACTGGGAGCTTTAAATGCTGTCTGCACCGAAAGATCCCGCCTGGCTGTTCCGCATCGGCTCACCTCGGCTTGCTGTAGCCGTCCGCTGAGTTCGCCGCTGCCGCCGGCAGTATGGCACTGCTAAGTCAGTTAATTATGATAAAATTAGTGCGATAACACAAGACAAGAATGGGAATTCTGCTTTGTTTCTGGGATGCTTAACTACGGCCCTCCAAAGATATATTTATACTGACACACACTCACATGCAGAGCAAATTTTATTGGAGACCCAGTTTTCAGCCAATCATTCACAGATATTACTCCAAAAGCAGAAAATGGCACTTCAGACTTTCATTCATCAACTTTTAAATTTGGCCTTTGGGGTTTTCAACAACAGAGTAAAGGCAAACGAATTTTAAGCCTGGAAGGAATAAATGCAGGCACAAGGACAAGCCCACTTAATTGCCCTCACATTGAGTAATAAGCACCTATTTACTCAGAGTTACCCAAAGGCTTGTTCCAATGAGTTGGGAAACTCAAGGCCCAGCATCTGCCACTTTTTCAATCAGCCTGGGCATTGGGTCAAGGACTGCCCTAAGTGGAATCCATCTGCATATGTAATGTGCCCCTTCTGCAAAGTGGGAAAACATTGCAAGCATTATTGCCCTTATGTCTGAAAGTAGGTAAGGTCATGTGCTCTCATTATAGCTGCCCGCAAAGACTGAGGATGCCTGAGGCTCAGCAAAGCCGCCTTTGTTCAGCCCTTTAACCAGCTGAACATCACGACAGAGAACCCTCCAGTCACTCTTGACATGGCAGGTAAAGATATCAATTTTCTTTTACATTTGGAGACTCGATTCTCTGCTTTGCTTGTTTCTCCTAGAACCTTTCTAAAACAAAACAAAACAAAACAAAAAAAACCTGTATTGCAACTGATGTTGTTGGCATTCTTGTAGATTTGGAGAACTAATTTTTACCAAGCCTTCTGAGTTCTCCCAGTGTCCCATTCCTTTCTTGGGAAGAACTTTTGAGCTATCTTGGGAGCAATACCTAATTTATTACTAAGTTGTGTTAATAACAGGGCCAAGGAATGCTGGCTGTGTACCAGGTGTTTGAGACTCATCTGGATCTTGATCCAAAGGTAAGTTCACAGCGGAGGACTTGCCTGGCTGTGTGGGAACTGGGCTATTTCCCCCATGTTCTAAGTACTAGTATGGCAGGCCTGTGCCACAACAGCCAGCTGACAGAGCCTCTCGCTCATTTTCTTGCCCATCTTCCTGTTTTAGGAATACTGCCAAATGTTGGCATTAACTGGAACTTCCCATGCCTTGAGAAATGGCTAGTGGCCCCAATTATAGTTGGACTTTTTCTGCTTTCCTATAGCAGACAGGAAATCAAGAGCTCAGACTGTGTAAGCCAGTAACAGGCCTTGCAGGAATGCCTGAGTAAATACCTGGATCTCTATCTCCAAGATGAGGAAGATGAGAAGTAGCCAGTAGAATAGGAAGAGGAATCAGTGTCACTGAGGCCACCACCACCAAAGAAGAGGAGAAGCTGTGTTGATGGAGGCCTGAGCCCTGGGCTGCAATCTTCCTACAAAGAGCGATGTGGGCCTTTAGCAGAAATTATTTAAATCACCTCCAAGAAAGTTCTCTGTAGCGTGATGTACATAATAACTTATTTTGATGAACAAGAGTGAGTCTTGGACTTTTCAATATTCACTAAAAAATAGTAGTTTATAGGTCTTGTGTCACTCATGAACCTATCAGTGAATGAAGCTGCCACTTACGAATTTTCTTAAGTGTCCAGAATATAGCCATTTAACATAATGTGCTGAATAATCTCAGCAACCAAAAATTATTATCCAGGAATTCCCTTTTAGTAGACTTGATTCCTTTTTGGGAAATAGAAACAAAGATTCTTCCTTTAGAAGTCCTGGAGTGGGGCCATGTCTAACAGAAGAGGTCAGTGGTCATATCTGTTTTTCCCAAGAACCATCTTGCCCTGAACATAAAACAGGGTACTGTAGCTTGTTCCTGATACATCTTGGCTTCCATGTTTGCATTGAGCTTCAGGTTATTTACAGGTAAAAGGTGGAGATTTGGATTGTCTGATTACCAGCCCTCTCTAAGGAAAGGCTGGTTGTAGCTGTTCTCAAAACCCCATTTTGGGGCCATATTTACACTGGCTCTCAAGTCTGATCCAATGCCATGTTTTTGAGAGACTGTGACCTAAGTTATGCCCAGAGCTTTTGAGACCTTCTGTGTAACCTTTGCTAAAATATTCCTGAACAGGTAGAGGATGTCTCTAACACCCTGTGACTGCACAGTCCAAGTATAATGGGTCGTTTCAAGTTGTCAGGATCAGATTATTCAAAAGCAAAGACATTGTAAATCGGTATGTAATGGTATGCCAAAAAACTATCTTTAATGTCAAGGACAGTAAGCCATTTAAATCTTCTTGTTATCTGAGTCAAGATAGTAGGTGGATTAGGAACTCTAGGATGTAGCAGAACTGCAGCCTCATTAATGGCCTTTAGATCTTAAACTAACTGATATTTTCCACTTGATTTTAACATTGAGAGAATGGGTATGTTACATAGAGAGAAGCAGTGAACCAAAAGACCGTATTTAAAAGAATTAGAAATCAGGCATGAGGGTGCATGCTTGTATATCCAGTATTTGAAAGGCTGAGACAGGAAGACCCAGATTTGCAGCCAGCCTCCGTTATTTACTAAGGCCCTGTACAATGTATTGAGACCCTGTATCAAAATAAAGAATAAAAATTTCAGGCTAAGTGTGTGGCCTGTAGGCAGAATGCCATTCAGTTTAATCCCAGCACTACAGCAAAAAAAAAAAAAAAAAAAAAAAAAAGAGAAGCCAGGTGTGGTGGCACACACTTGTAATCGCAGTACTTAGGAGGCTGATCCAGGAGGATCTGAGGTTCAAATTCAGCCTTGGTAAATTAGCGAGAACCTATTTTCAAATAAATAAAATTGGGCTGGGTGTATACTTGGAGGTAAAATACCCCTGGATCTAATCACTGGTACCACAAAAAAAGAAAAAGAAAATAAATTAATTAGTAAAAGGCTGAAGAACTCAGTGTGCCTCTGGATTGATAGAATACTGTCACCATCAATGTAGGTAAACTTTGGGGGTTTTTAATGAAATAGAATGTAGGTTAACATTTGAACATTAATTGCTTTAACTGGAATATCAATGTCCCAAACCAGATGATCGACCTAATATAAAATATCCAAGCATGGCACTCTAGGCTGGTATCTAAAGTCCTGGGCTGGATTTCTCATTTTAAAATGAAATACAGAGGAGTGTTAGCAGTTCACCAACAGCAGCTTCAGCAGCCTCAGGGCAAGCTCTTGTGCATTCAGCTTCACCTGGGATTTGAGAAATCCTTGTTTTTTTTGTTGTTGTTGTATCAGAGATTAAACCCAGGGGCGTTTTACCTCCAAGATATACCACCATCCTGTTTTTTATTCTTTATTTAGAAACAGTGTATCACTAAGTTTTGGAGGGTTTTACTAAGTAACTAAGGCTGGACACAAACCTGGGATCCTCTTGTCTAAGCCTTCCAAGTATAAGAAATCCTTTTACAGCCTTCTGCAGTATGGCCTAAGTCCACGACACATGCATTTTCTGGACGTCATGGTATCCAGGTCAGGCTCCCAGCCAATGCCCTCGGGTTCCCAGGGCTCAAGCCCTTTCCTCAATTCTCACCACATCTTCTACTTCTCAAAAATCTCAGTGCTGGGAAAAAACTTCTGCAAGTGATACCACGATAAGTCTGCAAGTGATACCACGATAAGTCTGCCAACCATCCTAAGTAAACAGTTGTCCAAAGAAATACTGCTTCCGTGTGAAGATCATAACTCAGTCTGCAGAAGTTCTTTCATTATTTCTAGGGGATGGAGATCTGGGAGGAGAAAGTGCCAGACAGTGGTGGTGCCGATTAGCATCTCAGCAACACAATGTAAATAAACATGGGTGGTAGTTTCAGCATTTAAAATAGACACATAAGTACAATTTGTTTGTTTTCTTTCCAGTTTTTGTAGTGTTAGAGATTGAGCTTCAACCCTACCCTATTTATTTTGAAATAGGATCTAAGTTGCTGAAGGCTGTTTTCAAGCCTGTTATTCTCCATCTTAACCTCCCAAGTAGCATGTGTGTACCACATACAGCTAGAAGTATACATTTTATTTATTTATTTATTTATTTATTTTTGGTACTTGGGATTGAACCCAGGGGCATTCTACCTCTGAGCTATATGCAAAGAGCTATTTTATTTTTTATTTTGAAAGAGTAACATTATGTTGTAGAGTAGCTTGCTACATTACTGAGGATGGTTTTGAACCTATGATCCTCATGTGTCTGCCTCCCATATACTTGGGATTATGAGCAGGTGCCACTATGCCAGCAGGAATATATACACTATATAGTATTTGAAAAATCTCTAAGCAGGAGGAGGCCCTCACTCCAGTGGCAAATGCTTTAAGCTCTTCAACCATATTTATGTCCACTTTGTAACCAAAGTATTATTAGTTATTATCAAGGACATTGCAAGTGGGTTTTCAGCTGGATGTGGTGGCACAGGCCTGTATTCCCAGGACCTGGAGGCTAATAAAGGAGGCTCATGGGTTTGTAGTCTGCCTCAACTACTTAATGAGGCTCTCCACAAATTAGTGAGACATTATTTAAAAATAAAGAATAAAAATAGGGCTGGGAGTGTATATCAGAAGTAGAATATCCCTGAGTTTAATTTGTAATACCACAAAAAAAGGCTTGGGTTATAGTTTGAGGTATAATGTCCCTGGGTTCCATCCACAATACAAAAAATTTTTTTGGTTGATGAACTGAATAAGTATCTGGCGAGTCTAACAGACTTAGAGTGACATCTTAGGCTCAAGTGTCCATTGCTCTATTGGGCTGTGAAGCAACAAATGTGCAACAGTTTTAACTAAATGAGATGAATCCTCCTATTAAGAAATCTGCCCATGTTGTTTCCTTCTTGTACCAGCTGCTTGCTAGACCCTGCACCTCATAGGATGATCCACATGACTGCTCCTGTGCCTCCCTCCTGGTGACCTTGGTTGATGCTGCAGAATTCAGTCTCATAACCGGACTGACCAGATGTATCCCTATCATCGTAACCTATCTGAAACTGCTGGAGGAGACCACATCCAACCTCCAAACTTGATCACAGTGAAGCATCCAACTGCTTAGGTCACTGCAGAAACTCAGGAGAGAAGAGGCAAAGGGTTTCAGTAGGAGATAACTGTTCTGCCCAAAGGCTCAGTGCAGCCTCAAAAATGGAGGGAGACAAGACTTACCACATGTAAAGAAGACCCATGCAGATGCTGTCTCAGACTCAGCCTTGGCAAGGAATCACAACACTGAGTCTTTACCCAGGACATGTCTGTGGGTCCTGGAGAGACCTGTGTCACTCACCATGTTCTTCCTAAGGATGACTTGGGTCGTCAGTTACCAGCTTTGCATTGCTGGGAGTTTCATGATCTTCTTTTGACACACATATGATTTTATCCTTCCCTAGTGTTTGGGAAACAGAGCAGTAAATACTTCCTTGGTAGCAGTTAATGGCCTTCAACACAAAATGGCCATAAAAACTCACTTTGAAGACTGTCACACCCAAAGGCCCCCAGTGAGTGGACCTGCCAACTGCTCCCTCCAGCTCACTCTTTAGGAGGGCCTGGCATCCATGCGTGCTGAAGATGTACAGTCAAAACATAACCTTCATTGGGGTCATGGACCAGGAGGAAGTCTCACACCCCACCTTTCAAGAGTGTCCTCCAATATATCCTCTAGGTAGCAGTGAGATGAGAGCTTCCAAAAATGTGACCCCCCCAAATTTGCCAAGAGTCCTCCAGTGCAAGTCTTTTCTTTGATTCATCAAGAAAAGAACAGCACCAATGAGAGAAAGGAAGGGTACACTCCCTTCTCAGAACTTCCAGGCACTGTGCCATGTCATCCCCAGCCATGAGCACCCCTACTTGGCCTGCTTCCCAGGGAACTTCCAGGGTCTCTCAGTCTTGGTAATGAAGCACAGGGACACTCAGAGCGCCTGACCTGAATCCCCCCACACTTGTCTCATAGCTGCTGTCCTGTGCCATGGGGAGGGGGCTTTAGAGCAAGATAAACTGGAATGAATTGGCAGAAGGGTTTCCATAAGCAGAAACTGTTCTGCCCAAAGTCTCAGCTTAGCTTCAATAATTTGGAGGGAAATGATACTCACCACATGCAGAGTAGAGTTTCAGTCCACACAGCTGAAGCAGTAACTAGTCTTCCAGGAGCAGAAGATGTCCCGTGGAAAAGACCCCAGCAACCTGCCCCTGAAAGGCTATCATACAGCCTCCTGAGAATGTCCCTGGGCCAAGACCCCTGTAGGAATCTTGGTCGCTAATCATGGTCAGGAGGAGGAAGGCATCTTCCAACCTGTGCAGTGGTGGAAGGCTGGGGAGGGTTTCACTAAGGGCTGATGTTTTTACCTTTGGTGAGTGACCAGCACCCAGAGACAGGCCCTGATCCCCTCACTCAGGATTCTAGATGCCAGAGCCAGATGCACTGTATACTAGAGGCTTCTCCTGAGGAAATGCGGGTGAGTGAAGAAAAGGGAGTCAATAGTGACCAGATCTGGTTGGGTATATCCAATGTCTGGTTCCATTTCAAACTTACATTGATGATATAAAGCACAGGATTATTATCACCCTAATGGAGTACAGATAAAGCAAACCCAGATTGGTTACTCGAGCTCAAGCAGACCAGGATCAAGATCAAGATCCAGCAGACATGTTCTGGTGTCTAGGAGGCTTCAAATGGCATTGCATCTCCATCAGCTTTCTGTCAGAGTCCACTGTGGTCAAAGTTGGTGTCCAGGGAACTGGGGGATACATTAGTTAGGAAGAGTTAGTAATCCTACAGTATAAACACTTATCAAACCATAACACAAAACCTCAAAACAACCAAAATTGTGATTGACTTTGGGCTGAGTCACAAGATCACCGCTGGGCATCAGCTGCAGTCCTCCTGTGGTGCTCTCCACTCTGAATTCTGAGTTCTACCAGGACCAAGCAAATGCTCTCTGATGGGCATCTGGGTTCTAGGTGTCCTCCCCCACTAATTTCTCACAACTTAGCCAAACTAAAGAGCCATTCTTGAAGTGGGGTGCTCTCACTTGTTCCTCAGAGAGGAAGAACAGGCAAGATTTGTCTACTCTGAGCTAACAGGAGAATGATAGGCAGGCTCTCTGAAGTGTCCTATGGAAGGGGCTAGAGAAAGGTGAGGGCCAGGCTGTGTCTTTGCTCCCAAAGCCTCCTCTCTGTAATATTAGGATTTTTATATTCTTTTCCAGGCTGGGCAGGAGAGTGGAAAATGAGTGGTCTCCACCCTCCTGCAGACTGCACAGAAGAATAGTAGGCAGGCAGTATCTCCTGGCCCCATTCTGCCCTAACTATGTGCCCTCCATGGTCACAGAATGTTCACAGAGCAGGAACAGGAAGGCAGAAAAGGAATTATCACTGGATCTCCAATTTGGGAGATAGTGAAGGCAGAAGTATCCGTGGGTATGGAGTTGGCCCAAACCCCTGATGCCCCCACCTAACCTGGAATGCATCTTGGCTCACCCCATTGGCAAAATCTGTTAAGGGGCCATTTTGAGGTCAAATATTCATTGGACACATAGCCAGTCCAATGTGGGTTGTACCCCATGTTACATATTACCCTCAATATCTTGGGTTTCAGGAGTTTCAAAGCAGCTCATGAGGACTCTCCCTCTTTCAGACAAAGGTGTGCCATGGGTTTAGCCAATGGCCTCTGGTTTGAATCTACAGTGAATATCTGATAGATGATGTTTTCTGCAAAAGGAAAGGTGAATGGGCACTTTGTAACTCCCAGCAGGGTCTGCTCCTTCAGCTTCTTGGAATTTGTGAGCAATTAGTGGGGGAGGACATCTAGAACCCAGATGCCCATTGCAGAGCATTTGCTTGGTCCTGATAGAACTCAGGATTCTGCCCAGCGCTGATCTTTTCACTAAGCCTGAAGTCATTCAGTTGGAGAATCTCACTCTAGCTGCTGTCAGAGTCCACTGTGGTCAAATCAGGTCAAGGGAGCTGAGGGAAAGGAAAATTAGAAAAAATTAGTCATCCCACAGTGAAAGATTTAACTAAATATCACACTACAACCCAGAGAAGCATCCGATTGTGACTTACTGAAAATGACATAATACAAACTATGTTTGTATTCTATATAATAATATTCTATATTATTATATAGAATACAAACATATATATATAATATGATAAAATATATATTATAATTTATATATATATATATATATATATATATATATATATATATATATATATATATAAAAGGAAATCTTGGAGTACATTACCTGCATGGTGTTCAACTCAGTGGCCTTTCACTTGAGACAACTTGTAAGTAGAGAATACTTAATACTCACCTCAGATGAGTTTGGGTGATGGCTTCTGGGTCTTTTCTAGAGTGAACATGAGATCAGTGATGTTTTATGCATTGGTGGAAAGGCGAGCGAGCAACTTCATAGCTCCCTGCAGAGCCTGCTTCTTCAGAAGGGAGGAGATCTGAAAGCAAATATTGGAGGAAGACGCCCAGGCCCCAGAAGTCCATCTTGGAGCATTATGCTTGGTTCTGGTAGAACTCATGTAGCAGAGTGAAGAGCACCAAGGAGGACTACAGCTGCTGTCCAGCAGTAATCTTGCAGCTGAGGCAAAAGTGTTGTGTTGGAGCATCTCACTCTATCTGGTCTTTCATGTACACTGTGGTCAAAGTCAGGTTTCAGGGAGCTGAAAGATATGATAATTAGAAGTTAGTCATCCCAAAGTGTACAGAGTTATCAAACCATCACATTAAATCCCAGAGATACATGCAATTATGCTTTATCATTTGAAACTGACATAATTATATGTATAATAAGATGCTGGACTGCACTACCTGTTGGTATCCATTTCATTGGCTGCTTTCACTGGAGACTTCTTATAAGTATATAAGACAGGGTACTTCTGGTTACTTTATACTGGATCTACTTGGGTGGATCCAGGTCAAATCTTTGGGACCAGCAGATAACAGCAACAGGTCCTTATGATCTGGGTCCCAGTTCTCCAGGTTACCTGCTTCCAGCCCTGATTGTTGTCCACAGTGGTGGCCACAATTGCACAACAGTGTTGCCTGGTGGTTGGGAAATATTTTTGTACTAATATCCCCTGAGAAGACAACTGGTCTTGGGGGTGGTCTAAAGGCCATGCTGGAGGGCCAAGCTAGGAGTGTGGGTGCTATAATTGGGACCTCACAGAGGAATAGCTGGCAGGCTCTATTATCCTCCAAGCTCAGCAGGAGAATGACATGAAGGCTCTCTGTAGTATCCTCTGGATGGAGCTGGAGAAATGAGGTGACCTGGCTGTGTCTTTGCTCTCAAAACACTCCACTTGGAAACAACAGGTAGGTTCTCTTCTTTCTCTTTTTTGACTCACAGATCACTGCTAGGCAGTGAGTCTCCTCTAGCCTGGGCAGGGGAGTTACAGGTGAGTTGTGTCTATCTTCCTCAACTGTACAGAGAATGGCAGGCAGGCTTTGTCTCATGTCCCCCTATATCCCTGATTCTGTGTCTTATTTGGGCAGTGAATATTCAGCAAGGAGGGGGAGGCAAGGTGGGAACACTTACCAGATCTCCACACTAGAGGGAGAGAGAAGGAATAAGTAACTATGGGGATGAAGATGGTTTGATGCCTTGATGCTCCTGCCTAACCTGCAAAGCATCTTGGTTCACCCAACATGCACTATTTGATAAGTGACCACTGGGTAATCAATTATTCTTTTGGACATAGGTAGCAATTCTGGTGTGGGCTATACAGCAGAAAACAAATGACCCTCAAGATCTTGAGGTTCAGGTATTTGGGGAGCAGGTTATGAAGAATTGGTGGATACTCACACAGGCTAAGCCAGGGATGCTCCAGATAAGTTTTACGGCTGGCTCAACTGGGCACTGAATATGGGCACTGAGTCCGCTCGAGACCAAGTTTCTCAGAAAGATGGGCAAAGGCTTTGGTTGCAGTTCTGCAGCCACTTATCTGCAGCAATTTTTTCCCTTTTTTAGGAAATAAACTCCTTTAAGTTCCTATTCACAGCGCTAAAAGTGGAGATTCCTCTCTGGGAAAGAATCTGACATGGACAAATGCCTCCAGTGAAATCGACACTTTATTACAAGAACCCAGGAAAATTTATATCTTTCACCGGTGAGATTAATAGTAAAAAAAAAAAAAAAGAAGAAGTGTAATCACCACAAAACAATAGTGAAGGACATGTAAACAAAGTAAAAAGACACTAGTCTGGGGCATTCAAGATTAGCTCCAATTAGCTCTGGATCCTGTGACCAAATCCAGCCCCCTGCCCTTGAGGCCCCTGCCCTTGCAGACAGGCACATTCCAGAAGGCACAGGCACGCCCAGGGCTTGGAGAATATGGCCTCTCATGGAATCTCCTTTAACTTTTTTTTAAACTTTCCATTCCTAGGGCTTAGCATATGGCTGGCATGGGGAGATATGGCGATCCAAGGGGATGTGATGGAGGTCTCCCATGTTTCGTCTGCATTGCCATCTAAAGTCTGAAAGCTTAAACAAGCTCACAATACAGTTTAGCAGATAAACACCAAAAAGTAACATGAAGTTTTTAGATTTAGTTGTCAGATGTACTTCTCTAGCTGCTGAGCACTTTTCCTCAAACGATAGGCTTATTAGAAGCCTATTCCTCTTTTAATAATCCATTTTCCTATCACAAACCCTCTGCAACTTCCTTTTCTTTTCTGATTACCCTGATTCTCTCTTTCCCATTTGGGACAATCTTAGGATAAACTCTTCTTCATACAAAAATGATTTCTTATTCTCACCATATTTCCTTTCTTTCACACTTACACATTTATTTTATCTGTCCTTTGTTCTGACATCTTCATATCTTAACCATGTGGCACCTCCCTGTCTCAGCAGTGCACATACTGGGTGTAAAGGTCAAGAATCTTCCTAGCCTTCGGCTCTATTGTATCGGGCAGTATTAGCTGCTTATCAACTAGGCTGCTTTGAAGTCACACACAAAGTTTATCTTCACTGTATCTAGGCTGGATTACAAGGAGAGGGGTCCCGGTTCCCTCTCTTGCAAGTTTTTAGGGCTAATGACTTCAGCTGACTCTTAAGGCTTTTACTATAGGTTAGTGATTACAATGAAGGTCAGAGATAGAAAGGAAATCTGTGTTTGTAATTGCTGTAGCTGGAATGCTTCCACAGCATCTGAATTCTGACTAGATTTTATTACCATTTGAGCAAAGCCGAGGGCGTTTAGAGGCTTAGACAAATTACTAGAAAATTTATTTTCCACGGACTCAGTTTCTCTCACAGTCCTGATCTTACATCACCAGAGCAATTCGTGTGGAAAGTTAAAAGAATCGTTACCAAAAAAAATAATAGTTATGAAAGAATATCTAAGAGTGGGGGAGTACTTTGGCCAGAGACAACACTTTCCCTCGGGGCTCTGCTTTCTTTAAGCTTAGCCAATTTCTTGCGTGGGAATCACACACAGATGCCGAGGAAGAGCGGCAGGTCCCCTCCCCAGATGTCCACCCACAGGCCACATAAGCATATTCTAACCCATTTATGTATCAATCACTAGCCCATTAACAGTACTATTAATATAGTAATCACTTGTGGGTTTTTATTTTTTAGTTTTTCTTTTCCCTTTCTATTTTTTATTCACTTATTTATTTTTTTCTGTGGTACTGGGTATTGAATCCAGACAGTGTTCTACCTCTGTGTTACAATGCCAATCCTATATTATTTTTTATTTTAAAACAAGGTTGCACTATGTTATTGATGACATCATTAAAGTGCTGAGGGTAGTTTCAAACCTGCAATCCTCCTGACTCAGCTTCTCAATACCTGGGATTACAGGTGTGCGATGGCATGCCCCTCTGAATGCTGCATTATGACCCTGTCTCAAAGTCAGTACTTGTGAGGCTGAGACAGGACAATCTCAGGTTCCAAGTCAGCCTCAGCTCCTTAGTGAGGCCCTCCACAATGTATTGGAACTCTATTCTAAAATAAAGAAATAAAAATAGGGCTGGAAGTGTAGCACGAAGGTAGAATGTCCCTGGGTTCAATCCCAGTACTGCAAAACTAAAATAAGTAAATATTAAAAAATAAAATAATAAAATAAATTAACCCCATCTCCAAACTTCATTCCTAGAGATTACAGGCAATGTTACAATTCACCACATGAAAACAAAAGGAATACATCCTGAGATGATTCAACACACAGACCATTGTAGCTTTGAGTGTTTTCTGCTCCCTAAACTTTGGATGTCCCCATTCAAACCTTTGTTTCTCCTGCTTTCCCTCCCCTGAATAGTTAGTTGACCTTGTCTACTCCCTAAAAAGGTCACACTCACCCAGGAGCAGGTGGACAGAAGGTCTCTTTATACCCCATCCCTGCATCCATACCCACTTGTGTCCTTTTGCCTCTTCTCTACCCTTTTCTCTTACCCCATCTCCTTCCCAGTATCCCTCTCCCCATCTCCATCCCTATCTCTTCATCAATGCACCCGTCCATCCCCAACCCCACACATATCCCTAACCCTATCTCTGTCTCTCTTATTGTCCATATATATCATTGTGTCCTTTCCCTATACCCAATCCATTCCCTGGGCCACCTCCATCCCCACCCTATGTCTCTTATCCCATTTACAACCCATCTCATCCCCGCTGAGTTTACCCCATCCCTCTGTCCCCTACCCCATCCCTATCCCAGTGTCCCTTAACACTTCTCCAACCCTGTGTCCCTTACCTCATCCCCACCTCACTGTCCCCTACCCCATCCCCATCCCCATCCCTGTGTCACTTACCTTATCTTCATCTCCATCCCTATACCAGTACCCCTGACCACATCCTCATCGCAGTATTCCTTACCCCATCCCCATCCCACTGTCCCTTACTCATTCCCATTCCTGCACTGCTTGATAAACTCCCCTGCTTGCACCCTCACTGTCTCCATGCCTGTACCATTGTACCAGACACTTTCCATAGGCAGTGAGCACAAAACTGACATTTAGATGTCCTGGGTGTGCTCTTTCCAGCTTGGAACTCTCTGTGCTGTCACCTCCCAAGTCTGCAGGGGACAACAGTCTCCATATCTACTCCTTCTTGGTCTCTGCAGGGAACACCAGCCTCCACACCCAGAAACACACAAGTCACATAAGAGAAGCAGCCTGGTCCTGGCTGGCTCCTGTGCTGGGAGCTGTGCCCTATCCAGATTCTGCCTTATCCAGCAGACTCCAGCACCATTTGCCTGGCTTCCCTCCACTAGAGTTCCTCTGGACCATCTCTACACCAATCCCTGCATCAAGGAGCCCATCCTCACCCCCTTTCCCATTTCCCTCACAACTCCATACCCATTTTGTGTCTTATCCCATTTCCACCCACATCCCTGCATCTACTAGTCCATCCTCATTACAGTATCCCTTACCACATCCCATCCCTGTGTCCCCTCTTGAATCCCCCTTTCTAAGTCCCTTACCCCATATCCAGCCTGCATTCCTAGTCCATCCCACCTGTGTCCCTGAGCCCATCCTCCTCCCTGTCTTATCACATCCCCACCCTCTACTGCTTGGCCCACCCCCTCCCAGTGCCCCTCACCACATCTCCATCCCTGCCCGTTTCCCCTTCCCCTGCCCCATAACCATCCTGGTGTTGCTTAATGAACTCCCCCTGCTGGGCCCTCCTTCTGTCTCCACTTCTGTACCCAGTCTATCTGAACCCCACAGTGCCCTTAAGCACTGAGCACTGCACTTACATTAGACGTCCTGGGTCTAGTCCTTCTCTACAGCCTGGATGCCATGAGGCTGTTTCCTTGACTCTGCAGGGAGGCACCTCCACACAGCCTCTTCCCAGCTGAGGGGCGCACCAGCTTCAACACCACAGCTGGCAGGTGGGAGGAGCAGAGGGGCTAAGCCACAGTTGCTGGCCCCAGTGCCAAGCCCTCTACTCCAAGACTCTGGAGTGCAGGATGCCTTCCAGAAGCTTATACACTTTGGCCCACCAAACAGTCAAACCTCCCAGCTGGCCAGTAGCTTCTGCTTGTGGCTGGGGCATGGGGTGTGCCTACCTAAGGAGCATGGTCACGATAGGGGTGTTGTCAAGGGATTTCTGGGAGGGCTCAAGGGCACCCACTTATCAAGCTCTTGTCAACTAAACAGTCCTGCACCCCTGTAATCCCAGCATCTGGGAGGCTGAGACAGTCAGATCAAGGTTCGGGGCCAGCCTCAGCTACAACATGAGGCCCTTTGCAACTCAGTGAGACCCTGTTTTAAAATAAAGAATAAAAAACAGGGCAAGGCTTGTAGCTCAGATGTCAAATGCCCCTGGGTTCAAAACCCACAATAAATAAATAAACAAACAAACAAATAAATAAAATAAAAAATAGGACTGGGGGTATCGCACAAAGGTAGAATGCCCCTGAGTTCCATCCCTAGTAATGAAAAAAACAAATAAAAAGATCCAGGTGTGGTGGTGAACACCTGTAATCACAGTTCTTGGGAGGCTAAGACAGGAAGACCACATGTTCGAGGCCAGTCTTAGTAACCTAGCAAGAAATAAAAAAGGACAAGTTCTGATCATCTGATTTGGAGAAACACTTCACTTCAGAATCCATTCATGATTTATAAACAAACAAACCTCCACAGATAACAGGAGCAGAGGACACTAAGCTGCCCACATTGTGAGGAACAAGAAAGGCCCTCAGAGACTGGCTCTGTCCCAGTGACAGAACTGCCCCTCTGCATTACAGCACCTGCCTTGTCTCCCCTGGGCAAGAAAATATCCTTCCAAACTGGCAGGGGACCCAGGCCCACTGAGCTCATAATGGACTGATAGATCCCCAGTGCATGGCCCCAGGAGGCTTGGACACAGGTCCCCTCCCCAGATGTCCCCCAAGGCCACAGAAGCACCTTATAACACATTTATGTATCAATTACTAGCCCATTATCAGCCCTATTAATGTATCAGACACTTGTGGGGGTTTTCTTTTTTTTTCCCTATTTCTATTTTTTTTCTGGAACTGGGGATTTAATCCAGACCTGTTCTACCTCTGAATGACAACCAAAACCCTATTTTATTTTTTTAATTTATAAAAATGTTTCACTATGCCTGATGTGGTGGCGCACGCTTGTAATCCCAGCGCTTGGCAGACTGAGACAGGAGGACACACAGGTTTAAAGCCAGCCTCAGCTACTTATTTAGGCTCTCAGCATCTTAGTGAGACCCTGTTTCCAAATAAAAAATAAAAAAATAGGTCTGGATGTATAGCCCAGAGGTAGAAAGAGCCTGGGTTCCACCCCCAGTACCACCAAAGGAAAAAAAAGTTTCATTACATTGTTGAGGGCCTCATTAAGTTGCTGAGGGTCATTTCAAACCTGCGCTCCTCCTGACCCATCTTCTCAATTCATAGTAGTACAGGTGTGCACCAACACACCCCTCTGCACCTGTATTATTCCTGTCTCTATCGCTGGCCATGGTGACACACACTTGTAATTCTAGTATTTAGGAGGCTAAGACAAACAATCTCAGGTGCGTGGCAGCCTCGGCTGCTAAGTGAGGCCTCCACAACTTAGTGAGATGCTGTTGAAAACTAAACAATAAAGAATAGGGCTGGGAGTATAGCTCGGAGTTAGAATGCCCCTGGGTTCAATACCCAGTACTGCATAAATAATAAATAAATAATATTAAAAATAAAAAATTGGTTCAATCTCAGAACTCCTTTTTTAGAGATTACAGGCAATAATCCAATTCACTACATAAAAACCAAATGACAGAATCTTAAAAACATTCAAGCCACAGACCATTGAAGCCTTGAAAGAACAACCCCATACACAGAGGGTTTTCTGTTTCCTAAACTTTGAATGGCCCCATAACAACATTTGTTTTCCTTACCCTGCCAACCCTGAATAGCTGCTAGTTGACCTTGGACACTCACTAAAAAAATCACACTCACCCAGCAGCCAGAGTAATGAAGGTCTCTTCAGACACCACCCCTGCATCCACACCCACCCCTGTGCTTTTACCTCTCTACCCATGTCTCTACCCCACCACGTTCCCAGAATCCCTCTCCACCCCTCTTCCTGCACTGATGAGCCAGTCCATCCCCATCCCCACAAATATCCCTCACCCCGTCCCTATTCCTCTTACCATCCCCATCTCTGTCCTTTACCCATCCAGACTCCAATCCCTGTGTCACCTCCATCCCCACCCTGTGTCTCTTATCCATGTATATACCCATCTCATCTCCACCTTTTTTACCCTATCCCCATCCGTGTGTCCTTTACCACTTCCACATTCTCATCCCAGTATTCCTTACCATATCTCTCCCCTATTGTCCCTTACCCATCCCCATCCCTGCATTGCTTGATAAATTCCCCTGCTTGGACCCTAACTGTCTTTGTGCCTGTACCATTGTAACAGATAATTTCCACAGACAATGAGCACAGGACTCACATTTAGATGTCCTGGGATGTTCCATCCTGCCTATGAATCTGTGCTGTTGTCTTGTGCAGAATTTGGGAAGTAACAGCACAGAGTCCTATGTCGATATACTGTTATTTCCCAAACCTGCACAAGACAACAGCTTCCAATTTGAATCCTTCACAGTCTGCAAGGAACACCAGCCTCCTCTCCCAGGAACACACCAGCCACAGAGGAGAAACAGCTGTGTCTTGGCTGGCTCCTGTCTTGGGACCCCTCCCTCAGGGCTCTGACCCATCCAAGGCTCTTGAAGCAGGACCTCAGCACCCTTCTCCTGGCTTCCCTCCACCTAGGGTTCCTGTGGACCAGCAACCCATCAGGTAATGGCAGGGTAGGGAGATAAGAGGAGCAGCATTAGGCAAGGAAGCATGGATCAGGGAGTCCTGGGGAGGTGCAGAGGACCTGAGGCTCAGAGAGCCCCTGCAGTTGCCCCTAGGCAAGAGAGTGCTGTCCTTGGTAGTCAGTGATAGAACTCTGCTGCCCAAGCCAGGGTCCCACCCATGTCCCCTACCCTATCACTGAGTTGGACCAGTTGCCACAGATGCTGCTTGCTGAAGTTCCTAACATGAATAACTCTTATCTTTAATACTTGGGTGGCTGAAGAGAAGGCAGGCAATTCTGTTCTTCTACAGCCAGCGATTTTCTTTTACTGAAGGTTTAAACAAACTATCATAAAAAGTGACAAAACACAGGACCAGCAAACTGTCAGGGATCAAGATAAGGAAAGATAGCAGGGTATTCATGGGACAAACAGAAAAAGAAAGGGTTATATGTTACTGGCAGATAGAGAAGACATCAAAGTCAACATTTATCTATCTCATCATGTTCCTAGTACTGTGTACTCAGCTAAATTGGTCCAAGTGTTTATCTTAGCATGCGGTTCTAAGATGGTTTCAAACATATCACCATCCCGGAGTCAACGACTACATCCCCATCACTGTGTCTACTGCGTAATTCCATCATCATCCCCACATCATCCCCCCACACCCATCCCTGGTCCTTTACCTAGCAGCATCCCTGTGCCCCATCCCCCATCCCGATTGGTATATTGCTTACCCCAACACATCTTTATCCCTTTGTCTCTTAGCCCATCTGCATCCCAGTGTACTCACTACATCTCCATTTCCATCCGTGCTCCCTACCCCATTCCTACCCCATTCCTTTGTCCCTTGCCTCATCCCCACCCCTGTGTTCCTTTCCACATCTCCATCCACATCCCCAGCCCTGTGTTCTCCACCACATCTCCATCTCCATCTTTGCATTGTTTAGCCCATTCTTCCAGGATCTACTTCCCCTCAGCATCTGCGTGGGCCCCCACGCCCACGTAGTCAAATCGGCATGTAGCCCCGAGAGAAGGGTGTGGTCTCTGGCTAAAGTTCTTCCCATTTTTAGATATTCTTTCATAACTATTATTCTTTTGGTAATGATTCTTTTAACTCTCCACATGAATTGCTCCGGTGGTGTAAGATCAGGACTGTGAGAGAAACTGAGTCCATGGAAAATAAACTTTCTGGTAAACGTCCTCAGCTTTGTTCAAATGGTAATAAAAATTTAGTTAGAATTCAGATGCAGTGGCAGCATTCCAGTCAGTAATTACAAATGCAGAACTCCTCCCCTATCTTTGACCTTCATTAGCCAAGGGCTGAAAGGAATCTTGACCTTTGCAACTAGTAATAGCACTGCCTGGAGATAGAGTGACACCACCTGGTTAATAAGCATATCGTTTGAGGAAAAGTGCTCAGCTGCTAGAGAAGTACATCTGACAACTAAATCTAAAAACTTCATGTTATTTCTTGGTGTTTACCTGCTAAACTGTGTTATGAGTTTGCTTAAGCTTTCAGACAGCAGATTGTATTGCAGAAAAAATCCAGCAGACATTCATCGAAATAAAGCTGGAATCTCGGACTTCGTCCCCCATTCAGCTCAAAGAAGGTTGCTAGATAGAGAAGGACATTGGACTAAGCCCTAGGAATAAAAGTTCCGAAAGGGTTAAAGAAAACTCTTAAAAACTGGACTCCTCAAGTGATTTTGGGTGTGACTTTTGTTCTGGAATTAGCCTATTAAAAACCTCTGCAGCTGCAAGGCCAAAAGGGCTAATTCGAGCACAAGACCCACCTGGGGTAATGGGACTGATTTCAATCACAAAGACCTGTGATATCACAGGCTTTACTTTTGTCTTGTTCAGGGTTGGTAATCTGCATGTGTATATCTCTATTGTACCTTGGGTGTTTTGCACTTTTTTACTAGAGAATCACTGGGAGATGGGAATATATAAAAAATCTTGTGTCTAAAATAAAGTATTCGATTGCACAAAAAGCATTGATCCATGTCAGGTTCTTTTCAGAAGCGCCGCTAAGAGGAACTTATAGAAATTTATTTCCTAGAAGGGAAAGAATCGCTGCAGATAAGAATCTGCAGTATGTCACCCTATCCTTCCCCATCTTTTCTGAGATCAATCGCGAGTGAACTTGCACCCCAAACTGAGCAAAGTCCGTGGCACCATTCCTACCCCATTTCCCTGTCCCTCACATCACTATACTCATATGTCTTTTACCCCATTTCCGTCCACATACCTGCATCCATTACCCTTCCCCATCCCAGTATCCCTCATCACATCACCATCCCTGTGGCCCTTGACCTCATACCCACCCTGAAGCATCCCCATTCCTAAATCCCTTACCTCATCTCTAACCCTGCATTCCTAGCCCATTACCCCCTGTCCCTTAGCCCATTCTCCTCCCTGTCTTACCAAATCCCCACCCTCTGTTGCTTAGCCCATCCCCCTTGCAGTGCCATCAACACACCCTATTCCCCGTCCAGTACCACAGTCCCACCCCTGTGTCTCTTACCCCATCTTATCCCAACACAGTGTCCCTTGTCACTTCTCCATCCCTGCCTCTGTTTCCCTTACCCCAGCATCCTGCCCATGCCAGGTATTGCTTAATGAACGCATCCAGCTGGGTCCCTCCCACTGTCTCCACTTCTGTACCGCTGCTCCTGCTGAACCCCACAGTGCCCACATCTAGACGTCCTGGGTTGAGTCCTTCTCTACAGCCTGGACACCGCGATGCTCCTTCCTGGGCTTTGCAGGAATGTGTACACCACACATCTCCTTCTCAGCTGAGGGGCAGACCAGCCTCCATACCACATCTGGCAGGTGGGAGGAGCGGAGGGGCTAAGCCACAGTTGCTGGCCCCCATGCCAAGCCCTGTACTCCAAGTCTCTGGAGTGCAGGGTGCCTTCCAGAAGCTTATGCACTTTGGTCCACCAAACAGTCAAACAGTCTGCCCCCCCAATGGTCCTCCCCGGGCACATGGCGCCTGCCCCCCCACACCCGGCCTTCCCGGAAGCAGGGCGCCTGACCCCGACCCGGAACGGATTTCAGGGACCAGGTCGCCTGACCCCCTGCCCGGACCGGGCCTCTTGGGGCGCATGGGGCCTGCCTGCCACTAGGACCAGGCCTTCCGGGGCTAGGGCGCCTGCCCCACCCCGGGACCGGATTCCGGGGAGCAGGGCGCCTGTCCGCAGCTTGTACCGGGCCTCCTGGGGCGCATGGGGCCTGCTTGCCGCTAGGACCGGGCCTCGGGGTGCATGGAGCCTGCCTGCCTATAGAACTGGGCCTCCGGGGCTAGGGCGCCTGCCCCATCCCGGGACCGGATTCCGGGAAGCAGGGCTCCTGCCCCCAGCTCGTACCGGGCCTTCTGGGGTGCGTGACGCCTGCCCACCTCCCGGGACGGGGCCTATTAGGGCGCAGGGCACATGCTCCCTGCCCGGGACTGGGACCTTCGGGGCATAGGGCGCCTGTCCCCCACCGGGACCCGGTTCCAGCCAGCAAGGTGCGTGCCCCCCGCCTGGTCCAGTCCTTCCGGGGTGCATGGCGCCTGCCCCCAGATCGTACCGGGCCTTCCAGGGCGCATGGAGCCTGCCTCTCACTGCCCCGGGACCGGGCCTCCTGGAAAGCATGGGGCCTGCCCCCCGCTAGGACCGGGATTTCCCGGGCGCAGGGCACCTGCCCCGCGACTGGGACTGGGTTATGGGAGGAGGGCGCCTGCTCCCCGCTCGGACCTGGCCTTCCGGGGCACATGGAGCCTGCCCTCTGCTAGGACCGGGCCTTCTGGGGTGCATGACGCCTGCCCACCTCCCGGGACTGGGCCTATTAGGGCGCAGGGCGCATGACCCGCGCCTGTCCCCCATCTGGGACCGGGTTCCAGGGAGCAAGGCACGTGCCCCCCGCCTGGTCCAGTCCTTCCAGGGTGCATGGTGCCTGACCCCCACCCGGACCGGGCCTTCCGGGGAGCAGGGCGCTGGCCACCCTCCTGCATCTGGCCTCTCGGGGCGCTTGGACCCTGCCCTCTGCCAGGACCGGGCCTTCCGGGGCTCAGGGCGCCTGCCCCCCACCCGGACCGGGCCTTCCGGGGAGCAGGGCGCCTGCCACCCGCCTGCACCTGGCCTCCCGGGGCGCTTTGACCCTGCCCTCTGCCAGGACCGAGCCTTCAGGGGCTCAGGGCGCCTGTCCCCAGCCCGGGACAAGGTTCCGTGAAGCAGGGTGCCTGCCCCACCCCCTGCCCCTGCCCGCACCGGGCCTCCCGGGGCGCATGGAGCCTGACCCCCGCCCGGGAACCGGGCTTTCTGGGTCGCAGGGCACCTGACCCCCGCCTGGATCGGGCCTTCTGGGGCGCATGGAGCCTGCCCCCCGCCCGGACCGGGCCTTCTCAGGTCTACATGAGTAGCCTGGGGGGGGGCGGTCCTGACAAGGGCCAAGTGGGGATCTTCCTTATTCCCTCCTTAGTGGAGACCAACATAAGGGCTGTGGGGTATCAAAAAGCATTGCTCTCCGGCTGGGGTGGCGGTGCACTCTTGTAATCCTTGCGCTTGGGAGGCGGAGACAGGAGGATCGTGGAGGCTGGAAGCCGGCCATGCTGGCCTACGAAACCCTGTTTCCAAATAAAGAAATATAAAATAGGTCTGGGAGTGTAGCCAGGAGGTAGAAGGGCTTCCAGGAACACCAGTACCATCAAAAACAAAACAAAACAAAAAATTGCTTTTGCTGCATGCAAGGTGGACTTGTTGAACCCAGGATCCCGACATCCTTAAGAGGAGCCCTCAGTGCAGGTGTGGGGGACATGGTGGGGTGGGGGGGCATGGTGGGCCGTCTCCATGAAATCCCAAGCCTTGCCCCTGTTTGGCTGGGTGCTGAGCTGCATCCTTTCTCTCTCCCAGACACAGGCAAAGTATTCTGAGAACAAGCTGAAATGTATGAAGGCCCGGAACGACTATCTGCTCAACCTGGCGGCCACTAACACAGCCTTAAGCAAGTACTACATCCACGATGTGTCCGACCTGGTTGATGCGAGCATCCATCCGGGGCGTCTGGGGCTGTGTGGTGCTCCACATCAGCTACAGGGGGCTGGCCTGGGTTCTTGGCTGGACCAGCCAGATCCTTGGAGCCCCAATGGATTGCAGGGCAGCTGGTGTTTGGGACCTGGGCCCTCCATGTTTTCATGGGAGTTGGGTCTCTTGGGTCCTCCATGGCTGAGTGTAGGGAGCCCCAGGGGCCACCCCAACTTGTCAAACTTTTTGGGACCAGGCTTTTGGCTGGGTGTGAGGGGTAGGAGGTGAATCGTGTGCCGTCCCCACTCTTGGGGATTCCCAGTGTGGTAAAGGAGATGTTAACAGGTTCCACACCCAGAGGTACACTCAGCCACACACATGTCCACGTGAGGGAGGAAGAAGGACCAGGATCAACGTCCCCTGGGGTCATTGTGGGGGAAGATCAGGCTGTTCACATGCATGGAGAACAGGACTCTGATTTTGCAGGGCTAGCTGTGCAGGACATGTTGGGGGGGCAGTGGGGCTTGGGAACAGACTCTGTGGGTACCAGACCATTTCTGTGTTGCCTGCTCTCTGTGCAGATGGGGATTGGACCCATGGGTTCATAGTAAAGGTTCAGTGCTGGCTGCTGGGTCCTGTTGCTCTTGGTCCCAGGTGTCCTGTGAGGAAGTCCGATGGTCATGGCTTTGGCCAGCATACTGATGGGGATCTGTCACCACCATTGGGGCAGACAGAGCTGCTCAGCTGTCTCATCGGCCTAAGGCCAGACCTCTTGCAGCCCTTCATCCATTTAGCCAGTAGTTATTGAGCACCAGCAGTGGTCTCAGGCTTGGGGTCCAGCAGCAGGTCTGTCCACACAGAGAGGACACGTTGATAGGCACTTGGAGGGCCAAGTGGCAGGTCGCAGGAGGAAACATCCCCCAAGAGGAGGGACACCAGACACAAGCCGGATGGAGGACCTCAAGAAATGTTCCTGGAAGCCAGGCTTGGTGGCACACGCTTGTAATCCCAGGATTTGGGAGGTTGAGACAGGAGGATCACAGGTTCACAGACAGCCTCAGCTACTTAGGCCCTTTGCAACTCAGTGAGACACTGTTTTAAAATAAAGAATAAAAAATAGGGCTGGGGTGTTGCTCAGAGTTAGAATGCTCCTGGGTTCCATCCACAGTACTAAAAAAAGGGGGGGGGGCTGGAGGAAGGAATTATAGCATTATAGCTCAGAGGTAGAAAGCCCCTTGGTTCCATCCCCAGTACCACATAAAATAAAGAAGGGCTGGGTGTGGTGGTGCATGCTTGTAATCCCAGTACTTGGGAGGTTGAGACAGGAGGGTCATGCTTTGCAGACAGCCTCAGCTACTTACTGAGGTCCTTTGTAACTCAGTGAGACACTGTTTCAAAATAAAAAATAGGATGGGGGGTGTATCTTGGAGATAGAATGATCCTGGGTTCTATCCCCACTACTGCAAAAAGAAAAAAGAAACTAAAATGACTAAAAAAAATAGGGCTGGGCTGTAGCTTGGAAGTACAATGCCCCTGGATTCCATACCCAGTGCCACAAAACTGAAAGAAAGAAAGAAAGGAAGATAGGTAGGTAGGTTCCTGGAGAGAGCCACTCTGGCTGGCTCCCAAGAAGGTGTGCCGCGGTGGAGGCCTAGGTGTGAGGAACATGTGGTGAATTTGGGGAGCCAAGAGGAGCGCCCCTGCCCTCAGACCTCAGCCCCCACTTCCCTCTGTGGGCTCAGTAGGGATGGCGAAGGCTGTGGAGAAGGAGGGAACAGGAGTCCCGGCCCTGGCTGCCAGCTGTACCCCTTTTTGTTTTATTTTGCGGGTCTGGAGATGGAACTCAGGGGCATTCTACCTCCAAGCTACACCCCCTGCCCTGCTTTTTATTCTTTATTTTGAAACAGGGTCTCACTGAGTTGCAAAGGGCCTCACTAAGTACCTGAGGCTGCCCCAAACCACGATCCTCCTGTCTCAGCCTCCCGAATGCTGGAATTACAAGTGTGCGCTCTTGCTGTCTCCCCCAAGTGCTGTGACCTGGGCTTTCATGCCGGCCTGGCCCGCACCTTCCGGATCTACCTCTCGGCTGAATACAACCTGGAGACCTTGCGCCACAAGGGGCTGGACGTCATCGAGAATGCAGTTGACAGCCTGGATTCCCACGTGACAAGCACATGCTTGTGGACATGTGCAACCAGATCTGCCCTCCGCTCAAGTTCCAGTTTCAGCCCCACATGGGTGACGGGGTGGGTGGCTCGGGCTGCCCGCCGGGGCACAGCACGTTCTCAGTGGCTGGACCCCAGTGCTAAGGCCTGGAACCTTAGGGAGAAGAGCTGTTCATTCAGCTCACAGATGTAGAGGCTTAACATCTGTGAGGTACTGGGGGTTGAACCCAGGGGCATTCTACCTCCAAACTACACCCCTAGCCCTTGTTATTTATTTATTTATTTATTTATTTATTTATTATTTTACTCATTCATTCATTCATTTATTCATTTTTGTGGAACTAGGAGTTGAACCCAGGGACATTCTACCTCCAGGCTATCCTCACCCTGCCCTAATTATTATTCTTTATTTTAAAACAATCTCACTAAGTTGTAATGAGCCTCACAAAATAGCTGAGGCTGGCCTCAGTCCTCCAATCCTCCTGTCTCAGTCTCCCAGTTTTTTTTGTCTTTAAAATAGGATCTTGTTAAGTTGCTGAGGGTCTTGTGCCACGGCCCGCTTTCCTTGATGTCTGCATGTGCCCCCACGCATGACTGACGTGGCATCTCAAGGAGGAGCCCCAAGGGAGTGTTGCCTCTGGCCAAAGTACTCCCCCACTCTTAGGTATTCTTTCATAACTATTATTCTTTTGGTAATGATTCTTTTAACTTTCCACATGAATTGCTCCGGTGATGTAAGATCAGGACTGTGGGAGAAACTGAGTCCGTGGAAAATAAATTTTCTAGTAATTTGTCTAAGCCTCTAAACACCCTTGGTTTTGCTCAAGATGTAATTCTAGTCAGAATTCAGATGCTGTAGAAGCATTCCTGCTACAGCAATTACAAATGCAGAATTCCTCCCTATCTTTGACCTTCATTCTAACCATTACAATAGAGCCATGGCTAGGAGGAATCTTGACCTTTGCACCTAGTGATAGCACTGCCTGGAGACAGGGTGATACCACCTGGTTAAAATAATTATGACAGAACAAAAGACATATAATAAAAACTTCATGTTGTTTTTTGGGCCCTGTCTACTAAAATATATCTTAAGTGTTTAATAGGGTGAAGCGTTCAGACAGCAGATGGTATTGCAGACAAAATGCAGCAGACATTCATCGAAATCCTCTAAATCATCATAAATATACATGGATTTCCCTACGCCAACTACATGTATGAAAGCTGGAATCTCCGACTTCGTCCCCATTCAGCTGAAAGGAGGTTGCTAGATAGAGAAGGGCATTGGGCTAAGCCCCAGGAATAAAAGTTCCGAAAAGGTTAAAGAAAACTCTTAAAAACTGGATTCTTCAAGTGATTTTGGGTGTGACTTTTGTTCCTCTGGAATTTGCCCACTAAAAGCCTCTGCAGCTGCAAGGCCAAGGCAAGGCCAAAGGGGCTGACTTGAAGCACAAGACCCACCACCTGCAGGGTCATGGGACTGATTTCAATCACAAAGACCTGTGATGTCACAGGCCTTACTTTTGTCTTGTTTAGGGTTGGTGATTTACATGTATATTTCACTGTTGTTTTTTGGGTGTTTGCACTTTTCTACTAGGGAATCACGGGGAAATAGGGAAATATAAAAAATCTTGTGTCTAGAATAAAGTGGTCAATTGTACTGGAGGCATTTGTCCATGTCAGATTCTTTCCTGGAGAGGAATCTCCACTTTTAGTGCTGTGAATAGGAACTTAAAGGAGTTTATTTCATAAAAAGGGAAAAAATTGCTGCAGATAAGTAGCTGCAGAACTGCACACCTTTCTGAGAAAACTCGGTCCCAAACGGACTCAATGGCCATATTCAGTGCTGGATTTATTATTCCCGATTGAGCCAGTCTGTCGCAGTCTTGCTAAATTGCTGAGGCTGATCTCAAGCCTGTGATCCTCCTGTTTCAGCATCCCTAGTACTGGGATTGCAGGTATGAGCCACTGCATCATGCTGACCTTAGCTTTCTTTGGACTCCCTCCCCAAATATCTAGAAGACCCCAAAGAAGCCCCCTTCCCCATTCTGCACAGTATGGTCTAATTCCTTCTTGCAATTTATTTATTTATTTATTTATTTATTTATTTATTTATTTATTTTTGTGGTACTGAGGATGGAACCCAGGGGCATTCTACCTCCAAGCGACACCCCAGCCCAATTTTTTATTATTCATTTTGAAACAGGGTCTCACTAAGTTGCGGAGGGCCTGACTGAGTAGCTGAGGGTGGTTGCAAACCTGCGATCCTCCTGCCTCAGCCTCCCAAGTACTGGGATGACAAGCGTGCTCCATCTCACTGGACTGGTGTTGCCATTTCTGCTTTGAGCTGGGCAGACTTGGGTTAACTGGGGTTCCAGGTGCTGAGCCTGCTGGGCTCTAAGCAGGTTGGGGGGCACCATGCATCCACAGCAATGGCTGCTCTCCTGCAGGTGTGCCAGGTCAGCGCTCAGCAGCCTTTCCAGATGGAATTGTTCATGCGCTGCCACCAGCTGCAATCCAGACTCACCACTCTGAGGATTGAGAATGAGGAGGTAAGTGAGCTTCTGTGCCTGTGAGGGGTTTCCTCTAAGGCCTGGCTCATCCTGAGGACTCCACTCTTGCCGTGGAACACATACCATGAGACAGTTCATCTGTAAGATGGAGTATTACACAACCCTGAAAACTACATGCACCCCTAATGTGTAGCGGCCCAGGAGAATGCTCATGAGACATTAAATGAAAGCAAAGCAAAAAGGAAGTAGGGCTCTGGGTTTGGCTTTATTGCAGCTACAGTAAGCTACATGTGTGTGTTTGAACACATGTGGACAAGTGACTGGAGGAAAGTCCTTCAAAGTGTCAGTGTATGTGGTACTAAAGATTGAATCCAGGAGCATTTCTATCTTCAAGCCAGAGCCCCAGCCTGATTTTATTTTTTATTTTATTTTATTTTATTTTATTTAGTGTGTGTGTGTGTGTGTGTGTGTGTGTGTGTGTGTGTGTGTGCTGGGAATGAAAACCTAGGGGCTTTTCTACCTCTGGGCTATACTCTCAGATCTATTTTATATTTATTTTATTTATTTATTTTATTTTTAATTTTTTAAATTTTTTATTGGTGCACTGTATTCATACATCATAGTGGGATACAAAAGACTTTTGTAGACATACATGCACACATCGCCCAGTCAGCCCTTACCCGATCCCCACCCCATTCCCTCCCCATCCCTCCTTCCCATGCTTGGCTTGGTGGTTGACATCTAGTATTATAGCAATTTATCCAAAATTAAAAATGATAATCTCACATAACAGTTTCATTTGTCTGATACCAAGCTTTTGATAACTTAAAGATAACATTTTAATATTTCTTTTTGCTTTCTTTCTTACCAGAGAATATATTTTTTCTTTTTTTTAGGTGAAACTATCATATATTTATATATTTATTTTTCAGAAAAAAAAATCTATCCTAATATGGAATATGGACTCTAGATACCCAAAATGATCTCGAAAAAGAACAAAGCTAGAAGATATATATTTTCTAATTTCAAACCATATAAAGCTATAATAATTGAAAAAGTGTAGTATGTTCTAAAGGCAGATATATAAACCATTGGAGTTAAATAAAAGCCTAGAGATACATTCTTCCATATATTGTCAAGTTATTTTAGACAAGGTTTCCATGAACATTTGGTGGAGGAAATAATATTCTTTTAACTAAATATTGTTGAAAAATAATAATTACATGAAAAAGAACAAAATTGGACCCTTACCTAATCCCATATACAAATATTAACTCAAAATAGATAAAAGACCTAAATATAAATCTTAAGACTATAAACTTTTAGGAGAAAATCTGGGTCATAAAACCTCACAACATTGAAATTGGCAGCGATTTCTTGGATATGATTTCAATGGCACAGGCAAAAAAAGGGTATACAAACTCCCTAAAAAATAAAATATTGTATATCCAAAGACAATGTAAACAGAGTTAAAAGTTACTGATAGAATGGGATAAAATATTTCCAAATGCTATATCTGAAGGTATATTAATATTCCAACTAGAAATCCTAAATATTAACAATAAAAGCAAACAAAATAATTTAGAGATAGGTATAAGACTAACATAAATAATGAATCTCCACAGATAACCAATCTTAGTTGTCTGTTGGATGGAAAATCTTGTTTCTCTGGTTCTAGTGTGTGTTACCTATTTCTTCTTTGTAGTTAATCTCTTTGAGTATTTTCTCTAGTGCTGGTTTTGAAGACATAAATTCCTTCAGTTTCTGTTTGTCATGGAAGCTTCTTATTTCTCCATTTAATTTGATAGAAAGTTTTGCTGGGTAGGAAATTTTTGGCTGGAAGTTGTTTTCTTTCAGAGTTTGGAATATGTTACTCCAAGCCCTTCTGGCTCTCATGACTTGGTTTGGGAAGTCTGGAGTGATTCTAATTGGTTTGCCTCTGAATGTCACTTGGCCCTTTGTTTTTGTTGCCTTTAAGATTCTCTGCTTGGCTTCCACATTGGTCATTTTGACAATTATGTGGCGTGGGGATCCTCTTCTCCGATCCTGTCTAAAGAGAGTTCTATAAGTTTCCTGGACCTGTTTGGAAAATTTTCTGCTATTACTTCCTTGAAGAGATTGTTGATCCCTTTGGTTTCACTTTCTTTTCCCTCCTCTATTCCAATTATTCTTAGGTTAGCTCTCTTAAAATGGGCCCATATTTCTTCAATGTCAGATTCCTGCTGTCGGATTTTTTTTCTAAATTAGAAACTATGCGTTCCTTTTTGGAATGATCATCTTTTAAGAGCGAGATTCTATTCTCCATGTGGTCTAATTGGTTGTTTGTACTTTGAATTGAGGCCTTTACTTCATTAATTGCATCCTTTATCTCTTTTTGGCTCTCTCTGAATTCTTTTTGAAACACCTCTCTTATTTCTAAAGTTATTTTCCTGATTTGATCTTCTAGAAGTCTCTGAATTTCTGTTTTATCGGGTTCTGATGTTGTGGGATTGTGGGCATTCATTGCTCCATTGTTATTCCTCTTTCCCATGATTTTGGAAGTTTGTGCCTTCTCTGGGTTCTTCCCTTGGGTCACTACGACTTCACTTAAGATGTTCTGGATCTCAAGTCTGTGGTATCTCAGTCACCACTACTCCTTTACTGGGTTGTATCGCAAAGTCTCAGATCCAGGGAGTCAATAGAGGCTGCTTTAGACTATGGGGGGTACCAGGTTGCGCGTTCTCCTATGGTGTGATATCTCTGCCACCACCACCACTCCCCAACTGGGTCAAGTCCCTGGGAGTACAGTACTGGGATTTCTCCTCTGGGGCCCACAATTTGACTCACTGTTGTTGAGTACGTAGATGGAGCTGTCGTGGACTCGGTGCCTACGTTGCTGCTGCTGCCGCTACTGCTGGTGGCAATATGGCGCCGCTGCTATGCCCTCAGCCGTGAGGCTGGCGTATTTCTTCTCTTTTTTTGAGCTCCGCTCTGAGTCCCTGCAGTGTGTGCTGAGCCCAGCCACTGGGAGCTTTATATGCTTCCTGCGCCGAAAAATCTGCCAAATCTTGCAGGGCTCTTACGCAGCGGCTCACCTCTGCTCACTGCCCGCCGCTCCTTTCTGGAGCCTGGTGGGCAGTTGCGTGTGTTCGTCTGTAGCCGTAGCCATTCGGTGAGCTCGCCGCTGCCGCTGGCCGTATGGCACTGCTGCCATGTCCTCAGCCGTGAGGCTGGCGTATCTCCTCTGTGGCTCTGAGCTCTGTTATGAGACCCCCTCCTCTCTGGGGCTGGTGATTTTTTTGTTTCTCTGGTGATGGTGTTTTCTGGCTATGAAAGGCGCTGATTTTGTGGTAATAGAGACTGGTTGTTAGCGGGGCTCTTAAGCCCTGCTTTTCTTGGTCGCCATCCCTATTTTATATTTTATTTGGAAACAGGGTCTCACTAATTTGCTGGGAGCCTCACTAAGTAGCTGAAGCTGTGCAATCCTCCTGTCTCAGCCTCCCAAGTACTGGGATTACAAGTGTGGGCCACCATGCCTGGCTCCAGCCCGATTTTATTTCTTATTGGGAAACAGAGTCTCACTAGATTGCCTAGAGTCTCACTACTTCCTGAAGGCTGGCCTCGAACCTGTGATTCTCTTGCTTCAGCCTTCCAAGTCCTGGGATTGCAAGCGTGCAGCACCATACTGGGCTTCCTAGTGCCTTTTTTATTTTCTGTTTTCTGAAATAAGTTGCTATTTTTATCATCAGAAACTGTAGTAGGCACTTACAATTACACGATCAAATGAACAGCCGCCCAGGAAAACCTGATTGTACTGTTTCACCAAGGAGAGGGTCAGTCCCGCCATACTGGGTGCCTCCCCGTGGGATGGGCATGAGTGGAGGGTGCAGCTGAGGCAATTCTGCTGGGAGCTGGACACAAGCGGCCAGAGGGAAAATATCGTGTTTCACCTGTACATCTTTCTCCATGAGGACGTCATCAGCCTGGGGGGTCTGAGATAGGATGCTGGGACATGAAGAACATCACCCAAGGGTGCAGGTGTGCTCATCCTTGGGACGGTGAGATTAGGGAGACGAACTAGGTGCTTGTTCTGCAAAGCTAGAAGGAGTCTAGCCTTTGTGTGTGTGTGTGTGTGTTTTACTAGGGTTTGAACCCAGGGCCATTCTACCTCAGAGCCACACTTCTTCCTGCCCTAGTACTCAGAGGCTGAGACAGGAGGATTGCAGGTTCAAAGGCAGCCTCAGCAACTTAGAGAGGTTATGGCAACTTAGCAAGACTCTATTTCAAAATAAAAATAAAATAAAATAAAACTGGGCATGGTAGTGCACACTTATAATCCCAGTACTTGGGAAGCTGAGACAAGAGGATCACAGGTTCAAAGTCAGTCTCAGCAACTTAATGAGACCCTCTGCAACTTAGTGAGACCCTGTTTCCAAATAAGAAATAAAATCAGGTTGGGAGTATACCTTGGAGGTAGAATGTCGCTGGGCCCAGGAACACACACACACACACACACACAAAAGAAAAAATAGGGCTAGGGGTGTAGCTTAGAGGTAGAAAGCCCCTGGATTCAATCCCTAGTACTGCAAACATAAATAAATAAATAAATAAATAAATAAATAAATAGGGTTGGGGGTATAATTTGGAGGTAGAATGCCTCTGGGTTCAACCCCCAGTACCAAAAAAAAGAACAAAAATAAATATAAGGCTGGGGTATAGCTTAGAGGTAGAAACCCCTGGGTTCAATACCACTACTGCAAAAACAAATAAATAAATAAATAAATAACTCCTGTTAACAAGTAAAATGTTCTTATCCATTACCTGGTGAAAGAAAGAAAATCTGGACCTGGTGGATCTGAATAAGAATTGGACTCAAGGAAGACTCAGAAGAGCGATCTCATAAAAGGGATGTTATTTCTTTCTTTGTAGAGAATCCAGAGCTTGTTATTAATGCTTAAGATCATTGGTTTCTTCTATTTAATAGCTAATCAATAAATTACTTTTTTCTTCTTTGAAAGCCTTTTCCAAATTATTTGATTTGTAAAATTAGGGCTAGTGTTGGGATTTGGTAATAATTCTTGGTGACCCAGGTGAGTCCCACATGTACCCCTGGCTCCTACTCCCTGTAGGTTATGTAGGTCAGGCTCAGATTTTGAGATGGGATGGTTAGCTCTATCTCAGAAATAGTTTTTTTTTTTTTTTTTTTTTTTTTTTTTACAAAGGGGCTCTGTGGCACAGCAGAGAGTAGTTCAAACATTTGCCAGCATCTTCCAAGGATTTTTTTTCTCTTGATAAACTCTTGTTTTTCTCTACCTGAGCAGGTGTGGCTCTCTTCACCTTTCAGATTGATTTAGGGGGAAGTAAATTGAATGCAAAAATTGAATTTAAGTTACCAAAACCATTTCAAAATGTTACTTTTTATTTTATTTTTTTGTTTTGAAACAGGGTCTTGTTAGTAAGTTTGATGAGAATCTTGATAATACCTTGCTGAGGCTGGCCTCAAACCTGCAATCCTCCCTGCAGACCCCTCTTGAGTACTGAAATTACAGGCATGTGCTACCATGCTTGGCTCAAAACACCAAATTTAAATAATTATGAGCCCCTCAAATAATTCAATTATGGACTTGTAATATGTACAAATTAGAAGAATAAACCATATCTAAAAACCTCTCAAAGCCCAGCCTGTTGGAACATGCTTGTACTTCCAATACTTAAGATGTTGAGACAGAAGGGTGGTAGGCTCATAGCCAGCCTCATAATTTTATCGAGGCCCTCAGCAACTTAGCAAGAGCCTATTTCAAACTAAAATGAATGATAGAGATAGAATGTTCCTGGATTAAATCCAGGAATAAAAAAGGTATCAGATATATCTTTTTACAAATGTACAATTATTATATGTCATTCAGTATTTCAAAATAATAATTCAGGAAAATGCTACAAAGGCAAATACCACTTCTATTACTTAGCAAAGCCTATATTCATACTTCAGCCTCATAACTTTTCATTTAAGAACATTATTTAAGAAAATAACTTGAACAGGGCATAGTGGTGCGTGAAGCCAGCCTCAGCTATTTAGTGGGGCTCTTAGTAACAGTGAGATCCTGTTTCCAAATAAAATATAATAGAGGCAGGGGCTGTAGCCCAGAGGTAGAAGGCCCCTGCATTCCATTCCCAGTACCATAAAAAAGAAAATAGCTATTGAATAATGAGAGTACTTGGGAAAAGGAATTAAGTTATGAATCCTTTTTAAATTGTTAATTAACCAAAATGCCCCATAACAGGTCTATATTGGGGCCCGCTTTGAGACAAGGCTGGAGCTGAGGCCTCCAAAGCCGGGATTGGAGCCTGCTGAGGGGTGTGGCTGGAGACTGGGACAGAGTGACGGGATTGAAGTCTGCAGTGAGGCAAGGCCAGTATTGGGGCCTCTGAGGCCAGGAATGGAGCCAGCCAAGGGGTGAGGCTGAGCTCAGGGCCAGCGAATCTAGGATTGGAACCTGCCGTGAGGCAAGGCCAGTGCTGGGGCCTCTGAAGAAGGGATTGGAGCCTCTCAAGTCTGCCAGGGGGCAAGGCCGGTGGCCGGGCCTTGAGGAGTGGGAACGGAACTTGCAATATGGCATACACAGAGAAACATCACAGAAAATAGAAAATCAGATGTTTTCCCTAATATGCAAAAACTAGGAAGAAACGGATAATGGGAGGAGAGCTAGTTGAAGAAAGGGCCCCATGGAAGAGCAATCAAGGTGACCAATCAGAGGGGATGGGATGGGGGAAGACAGAATCTCTTTAAAACGCATGATGTAGGACTTCCGGGAAGATGGCGACTGAGAAAAGCGGGGCTTAAGAGCCCCACTAGCAACCAATTTCCATTACTACAAAATCAGCGCCTTTCATAGCCAGAAAACACCATCACCAGTAAAACAAAAAATCACCAGGCTCCAGAGAGAAAGCGGACTGAGAACAGAGCCACAGAGGAGATAATCGGCCTCACGCTCGAGCACGCGGCAGACACGGCAACAGCGCCATACTGCCGGCGGCACCGGCGAATTCACGGGACGGCTACAGCAAGCCGAGGTGAGCCGCTGCGGAACAGCCAGGCGGGATTTCTCTGCGCAGAGAGCATCTAAAGCTCCAAGTGGCCTAGCTCAGCACACACTGCAGGGATTCAGAGTGGAAATCAAAACCAAGAAGAAAAACACCAGCCCCACAGCCGAGGGCGTAGCAGCGGTGCCATATTGCCACCGGCGGCAGCAGCACCGAATTCAGCGAGGCCAGTACAGCTACATCTGCGTACTCAAGAACAGTGAGTCAAATTGCGGGCCACAGAGGAGAAATCCCAGTACTGTACTCCCTGGGACTTGACCCAGTGGGGGAGGGGCGGTGGCAGAGATATCACACCATAGGAGAACGTGCAACCTGGCACCCCCACAGTCTAAAGCAGCCTCTATCGACTCTCTGGGTCGGAGACTCTGTGATAAAACCCAGTAAAGGAGTAGTGGGGTCTGAGATACTACTGACTCGAGATCCAGAACACCTTAAGTGAAGTCATAGTTACCCAAGGGAAGAACCCAGAGAAGGCACAAACTTCCGAAACCATGGGAAAGAGGAATAATACTGGAGCAATGAATGCCCACAACATCAGAACCCGATAAAACAGAAAATCAGAGATTTCTAGAAGATCAAATCAGGAAAATAACTGTAGAAATAATAGAGGTGCTTCGAAAAGAATTCAGAGACAGCCAAAAAGAGATAAAGGATGCAATTAATGAAGTAAAGGCCTCAATTCAAAGCACAAACAACCGATTAGACCACATGGAGAACAGAATCTCGCTCTTAGAAGATGAGCATTCCAAAAAGGAATGCATAGTTTCTAATTTAGAAAAAAATATCCGACAGCAGGAATCTGATATTGAAGAAATATGGGCCCATTTTAAGAGAGCTAACCTAAGAATAATTGGAATAGAGGAGGGAAAAGAAAGTGAAACCAAAGGGATCAACAATCTCTTCAAGGAAGTAATAGCAGAAAATTTTCCAGACATAGAGCAAGAGGTCGATACACAGGTCCAGGAAACTTATAGAACTCCCTTTAGACAGGTTCGGAGAAGAGGATCCCCATGCCACATAATTGTCAAAATGACCAATGTGGAAGCCAAGCAGAGAATCTTTTTTTTTTTTTGGTGGTACTGGGGTTCCTGGAAGCCCTTCTATCTCCGGGCTACACTCCCAGACCTATTTTTACATTTTTATTTGGAAACAGGGTCTCCTAAGCCAGCACGCGCGGCTAGCTTCGAACCTGCGCGATCCTCCTGTCTCTGCCTCCCAAGCGCGGGGATTACAAGCATGCGCCACCACGCCCGGCGAAGCAGAGAATCTTAAAGGCAACAAAAGCAAAGGGCCAAGTGACATTCAGAGGCAAACCAATTAGAATCACTCCAGACTTCCCAAACCAAGTCATGAGAGCCAGAAGGGCTTGGAGTAACATATTCCAAACTCTGAAAGAAAATAACTTCCAGCCAAAAATTTCCTACCCAGCAAAACTTTCTATCAAATTAGATGGAGAAATAAGAAGCTTCCATGACAAACAGAAACTGAAGGAATTTATGTCTTCAAAACCAGCACTAGAGAAAATACTCAAAGAGATTAACTACAAAGAAGAAATAGGTAACACACACTAGAACCAGAGAAACAAGATTTTCCATCCAACAGACAACTAAGATTGGTTATCTGTGGAGATTCATTATTTATGTTAGTCTTATACCTATCTCTAAATTATTTTGTTTGCTTTTATTGTTAATATTTAGGATTTCTAGTTGGAATAAGTTGCTGAGAGCCTCACTAAGTAGCTGAGGCTGGCTTCGAACCTGTGCAATCCTCCTGTCTCAGCCTCCCAAGCGTGGGGATTACAAGTGTGTGCCACCATGCCCGGCCTTGGGGGTGGATCTTGGAGGTAGAATGTCTCTGTGTTCAATCCCCAGTACGAAATCCCCACCCACACTAAAACAACAACAACAAAAAAAAAAACACCATATGCCGGGCATGGTGGTGCACACTTGTAATCCCCGCCCTTAGGAGGCAGAGACAGGAGGATTATGCAGGTTTGAAGGTTTGAAGCCAGTTGCACTGGCTTAAAAGACCCTGTTTCCAAATTAAAATATATATATATATATATATATATATATATATATATATATATATATATATATATCTGGGAGTGTAACTGTAACTGGAGATAGAAGGGCTTCCAGGAACCCCAGTACCACCACCAAAAAGCAGAAAACAAACAAACAAAACATATATATTTTGTGATCCAGCAATCAGATTTCTGGGTTATATACAAATGACTGGAAAACACACATGCTCACACCAGTGGAAATATTAGACTGTACAAGGCTCCCATTAGACCCCATGGCACCTTGGGATGCTGTGGAAAATCGCCGACGTTTCCTTGTGAGTCCAAATCTTTGAGACATGCAGTGAGGCTGACTGCTTTATAGCCCCACTCCATTCTTGTCCAGGTGTCTAAGGATACAGCGCACAAGGGTTGGGGCCGTTTTATGTGCCAGAGTTATGATCATAGAGAAGAGCTGCCCTGCATGTGAGCCCTAAGCCACACTCCTGTGTCTGTTCCAAATAGAAGGCATCCGTGCCTTGAGAGCAAAGATGGTGTGTGTGTGTGTGTGTGTGTGTGTGAATGTGTATGTTTGTGGTACTGGGGATTGAACAACGGGTACTCTATCTCTAAGCTACAACACCAACCCTTTTGTTAAATTATTTATTTTATTTTATATTATTTTGCGGGTCTGGGGATGGAACCCAGAGGCATTTGACCTCTGAGCTACACCCCCTGCCCAATTTTTATCCTTTATTTTGAAACAAGGTCTCACTAAGTTGCAAAGCGCCTCACTAAGTAGCTGAGGCTGTTCACGAACTGCAATCCTCCTGTCTCAGCCTCCCAAATGCTGAGATTACAAGCGTGCGCCACCACACCCGGCTTGTTAAATTATTTTTAAATGTGAACCACAGTGTTGCTAGGTTGCTAAGTGCCACTCGGTTGCTGAGGTTGGTCTACAGCCTGTGGTCCTCCTGTCTCAGCCTCCCAACTGCGGGATCACAGGTGTGCACCATGCACCTGACTATCACTGATTTGAACATTTTTCCATTTGAAGGTTCTCTGCTCTGTCTATGCAGCCTATGCTGCCATCCTAATGATGATGTGATAATCTATTGCCTTCTGCCTCTGTAGCTGTGGGCACATATAAAGAAACAGCCTTAGAGAGCATACACCTGGGATCTCAGCTCAGTCCATCTATAGTGCCTGGGTGTGTTATAGCATCACATGTGCTCATGATTGGTCGCTCTGTGAGGAAATGATCAGACTCGAGCTGCACAAAGCCCAAGAGCAGGATGTGTGCAGGCACCTGTGTGCAGACACCTGTGTGCAGGCACCTGTGTGCAGACACCTGTGTGCAGACACCTGTGTGCAGGGCTGATGGGTGCTGATGAGGGTCAGCCAACTATTCCACTGACTGTGTCTCACAATTCCCCTCCTGCCTCAGCCCTGAATCAGGGCCACATTGAAGGAATTCTGGAAGAGAGTAAGGAAATGACCACTGATGTATAGACAGCGTGTTCCAGCAGCAAGAAGAGAGGAAGACAAGGGTTGTTCTTTAGGTTGGTTATCTATACTCCAAACACATAGATTCCTTAACTTTGTATAAAATCAGATTAGGAGCCAGGCGTGGTGGCGCATGCTTGTAATCCCCACCTGTGCTTGGGAGGTGGAGTCAGGAGGATCACACAGGTTCAAAGGCAGCCTCTCTGGCTTAAGAGACCCTGTTTCCAAATAAAAAATTATAAAAATAGGTCTGGGAGTGTAGCTCGGAGGTAGAAGGGTTTCCAGGAACCACAGTACCACAAAAAAATTTTGATTGGGGGTGAATTTAGAATTGGGGTGAAGGTAGAATGGGGTGAAGGTAGAATGCCCCTAGTTTCAGTCCCCAGCACCACAATAAATAAATAAAAATTAAAAAACAAACTCAGGCTGAAATTCACTGAATCTGACCTTTTGGCCATTCTTATCTAGCAGTGATGTTCCCTCCTCCCCAAGATACAGCCACACTCCAAAGCCAAGTTCCTCCCTTGGTGTTCACTACCAGGGACACTCTGCAGGACCCCGTGTTGTTTCAGACAGGGATCCTCCAGGGCAGCTGGGTGGGCCAGGGGGTGTAGGTGTTGGAGTGCACTTGTAGGTGACTCAAGAGGAGAGATAGGCTGGCCAATAGAGCCATGCTGTGCCAGCCTATAGTTCCTAATCCACATACTATTTTGACTCAGATACCAAGTAGATCTAAATGGTTTCCTATTCTTGATAGTAAGGATGACTTTTTCTGCATCTCATTACATATGGATTTACAGTCTTTGTTTGCTTTTGAGTAATATGATCTTGACAATATGAAAACTGCCCAGTATACTTGGACGGTGGGGCCTCAGGGGTTGAAAGACAATCTCCACCTGTTTGGGAATGCTTTAGCAGAGGTTACACAGGAGGTCTCACAAGCTCCAGGCATAACTGGCATTAAATTAGAATTGAGAGCCAGAGTGACCCCAAACATGGGCTTTGAGAACAGCTAGAGAAGGCTGGGAATAGGACTGTCCAAATCTCCACCTTCTAAATGGAGACAACCTAACCCTCAATGCAAACATGGAAACCAAGACAGGGACAAGGTTGTATCAAGAACAGGCCACAGTACACTCGCTTATGCTCAGGGCAAGATGGTTCTTGGGAAACCCAGATATGACCACCAGCCTCTTATGTTAGGAATGGCCCCACACCAATGCTGCAGAAGGAAGAGGCTTTGCTTCTATTCCCAAAGAGGAATCCGGTCTACTAAAAGAAATACAATGGGTCTGAATAAATCAGCTCAATCACAAAACATTCCTGGATAATGAATTTGGCTGCTGAAAATATTCAGCACATTATGTAAAATGGCTATATTCTGGACAATTAAGAAAATTCCTAAGAGGCAGCTGCATTCACTGACAGGTTCATGAGAGGTACAACATGTATAAGCCCTTATTTTTTCCCAGTGAATATAGAAAATGCCAAGACTCTTTCTTGATCACCAAAATAACTTATTCTGTACATTACAGTGCATAAAACAATAGTGGAAAAGACACCTTTTCAGAGGTGATTTAAAGGCTTCCTGCAAAAGGCCCATGTCACTCTGTGTGGAAGGACTGCAGCCCAGGGTGCAGGCCTCCATCAGCTCAGCCTCTCCTCCTCTTTGGTGGCAGTGGCCTCAGTGGGCATGGCTTCTGCTTCCCATTCAGCTGGCTTCTCCTCATCTTCCTCATGGTCTTGGGGATAGAGATCCAGGTATTTCTGCATGCATTCCTGCATGGCCCGGAACTGGTCGACACAGTCTGAGCCCTTGATTTCCTCTGTGCTATAGTGGAAGCAGGAAAAGGCCGACTTGAATTGTTTCCCACAGGGGCCACTGGCCATTCCCCAAGGCACGGGAAGTTCCAGTTAATGTCTCCATTTGGCAGTATCAAACCTGAAACAGGAAGATAGGCAAGGAAATGGGAGAGATGTTCTCTAAAACAGGTGCAGTGGCACAGGATGATCCAGGCAAGTCCTCCCCTGTGGACTTACCTCTGGATCTGGATCCAGATCAGGCTCAGACACCAGGTACATAGGCAGCAGTCCTTGGCCCAGCTGGACAGAAGTGGCCATTGGCATTCTTCTCCATGTGGTACACTGATAGATGTTGTAAGCTACCTTGGAACCACAAAAATAAAATAAATTCTACTCACATCACACATGGTCCTTCACTCCAACCCTGGCACTCTATGCTGGTATCTAAAGTCCTGAGCTGAATTCCTCTTATTTCCAGAGTAGAGAACTGATCCAGAATTTCCTGATACTATCCCTCCTTTATTTTTTTTTATGTTTTTATTTTTGTGGTCCTTAGGATTGAATCTGGAGGGGGGCATTCTACCTCCTAGTTATACCCATAGCTTTATATTTTACTGATATTTTCCTTTTAAATCTAGTTAATTTATATTTATTTATTTATTTTTGAGGATCCGGGGGTGGAACCTATGAAATTCTACTTCTGAACAATATCCCCAGCCCTATTCTTTATCATTCTTTATTTTGAAATAGGATCTCACTGAGTTGCAAAGGGCCTCACTAAGTAGTAGCTGAGGCTATCTGTGAACCATGATCCTCCTGTCTCAGCCTCTCAAATGCTAAAATTGCAAGCATATACCACCATGCCTGGCTCTCCTAATTTTTATTTCTATTTTGAAACAGGATCTTACGAGGTTGATGAGAGTCCCATTACTTGCTGAGGGTGTTCTTGACCTGGGATCCTTCTGTCTCAGCCTCAGATGTACTGAGATTTCAGGCATGCACCACCACACTCAGCTGCTGCCCTGGCATTTTAAAAATGAAATAACAGAGGAGTGTCAACCTGTACTGGCCACTGGCCCTAAGCAGGAAGCTCACCACCAACAACTTCATGCTCTTAAGCATTTAGCTTCACCTGAGACTTTAGTAAGTGTGTGTGTGTGTGTGTGTGTGTGTGTGTGTGTGTGTGTTGTGGTACCAGAGATTAAACCCAGGGGCATTCTCTCTCCAGGGGCATTCTCTCTCCAAGATACACCACCAGTCCTGTTTTTTTTCCTTTATTTTGAAACAGGGTATCACTAAGTTTTGGAGGGACTCATTAAGTAGCTAAGGCTGGCCACAAATCTGTGATCCTCTTGTCTCAACCTCCCAAGTATGAGAAATCCTTTTACAGTCTTCTGCAGTATGGCCTAACTCCATGATGCATGCAGTTTCTGGGCTTCATGGGGTCCAGGTCAGGATCCCAGCCAGGGCCTATGGATTCCCAAAGCCCACGCCCTTTCCCCACTTCTCACCACCTATCCCACTTCTCAAAGACCTCAGTGCTGGGGAAAAACTTCTGCAAGTGCCGCCCCGGGAAGTCTGCCAACAGTCCTGAGCAAACAATTGTCCAAGGAAACACTGCTGCCACATGAAGATCACAACCTGGTCTACAGAAGTTCTTTTCTCATTATTTCTAGGAGATTGAGAGCCAGGAGGAGGAAGGGCTGACCATGGTGACCATTAGCATCTCAGGGACACAATGTAAATCAACACAGATGGTAGTTTCAGCAGTTCAGTTAAACCCAGAACTACATTTTGTTTGTTTTGTTTTGTGTGTAGGACTAGAGTTTGAACAAAGGGGATTTCTTCCTCTGAGCTGCAACCCTAGCCTTACTTATTTTGAAACAGCACCTAAGTTGCTGAAGGCTGGCTTCAAACCTATGATCCTCTGTCTCAGCCTCCCAAATACTAGAATTGCAGGTGAGCACCACCACACCCAGCTAGATGAACAAATTCTATTTGTTTATTTATTTGTAGCATTTGGGATTGAACCTGGGGCATTCTACCTCTGAGCTATACTTCAAGTCCTATTTTATGTTTTATTTTGAATAAGGGTCAAATTAAGCTATAGAGGACGCTGCTAAGTTACTGAGGATGGTTCTGAACCTGTGATCTCTGTGTCTGCCTCCCATGTACTTCAAATTATAAGCAGGCACCACTACCCAGCTGGAATAAGTACATTATATTGTGCCAGGTGCTTGCTGGAGCCAGCACCTCATAGGACAATCCACATGACTGCCCCTTGCCTCCCTGCTGGAGACCTTGTAGATGCTGCAGGATTCAGTCTCATAACCTGACTGAGCAGACGCATCCCTGTCGCCTTAACCTACCTGTAACTGCTGGAGGCCACCGCATTCACCCTTCACACTTCATCACTGTGAAGCATCCAACTGCTTAGGTCAGTGCAGAAACTCAGGAGAGAAGAGGCAGGAGGGTTTCAGTAGGAGAAACTGTCCTGCCCAAAGGCTCAGCACAGCCTCAGTACTTTAGAGGGAGATAAGACTCACCACATGCAGAGATGACCCATGGCTGGTGCAGCCTCAGACCCAGCCTTGGCTGAGACAAAGTGGGCAAGGAATCGCAACTCTGAGCCTTCCTCCAGGATTTGTCCGTGAGTCCAGGGGAGGCCCGTGCCACTCACCATGCTCTTCATAAGGATCACTGGTGTCATCAGCCACCAGCCCTGCATTGCTGGGAGTTTCATGCTGGGATCCAGCCCTAGCAGAGTCGAGGCTCGTGTGTTGGTGAGGGGAAGCTGAGATCGATGAGAGAAGAAGCCACATGAGATCGATCTTTCTCCATTTTATTGAGGATTTGTTATAATTTTTATACCTTTACCCGTGCGACTCTCTCATAAGCCTGCTACCAGCGCCTCCTCCCCTGGCAAACGCCCTGGAAAGGAGAGGTAGTCCGAATTGCCACAACGCATGCGCAGACTGCGGACTCCCAGAGAAACTGGGTTCTTTAAAAGGAAGGAGACTGGAGATGGCTGGGGGGGTTCCTTGCCAAATGTCCAGGTGTAAAACAGACCTCCCAACTCGGGCTGGGTCTAAGAATCAGGCTTGGAGAGGGAGGGAGGCAAATGGGATGAGGACAAAATGGATTTCCAACAGGGAGGGAGGCCACGGCTCAGAGCAGAGACCAGCTGGCTGTCTGTCTGGCAGTTGTGCAGTACGGGTTCCTGTTTCCCGTAAGCGACCCAGATGCAGCCAGAGGCACGTCCTCCTACCATTGACTAGGGGGCCAGGGGTTTGTGCTTCTGCATAAAGGGCCTACTATACAATTGGGGCTTTATGTTTACTATTTTCTTTAATTTCATTTCATTTTAGTTTGATTTGCGGGTGCTGGGTTGAGCCCGGGGTCTGGTCTACCTCCGGACGATACTGCCAGACCTATATGATTTTTTTTGGAATCCTGGAAAAAGTAAGTGGCTGAAAGCTTTGCTAAGACGCCCAGGCTGGCTTTAAACCTGTGGTCCCTATGTCTCAGCCTCCCCAGTACAGAGGTTAACAGCCTGCGCCACCCCACCAGGCTCCACTTGGGGTTTAAGCCTCCACAGCTGTGGATGCCTGGGTGTGCTGGAGTGGCGCTGTGCCCTCTCGCTAGAGTGACACATTCACCGCGGTGCTTCCTGATCCCTCTTCCACATAGGGCAGAAGAGAGGCCATGTGTGGTGTGCTCAGTAGACACGGCAAGGCAAAGAGGGCACTGGCATCCCTGGGTAATCTGGGACAGCTCCGTGGAAAGGGAGGGAACCCATGCGACTCTCTCATGAGCCTGCTACCAGCGCCTCCTCCCCTGCCAAACGCCCTGGAAAGGGGAGGCAGTCTGAATTACCACAACGCATGCGCGGACCGCGGACTCCCAGAGAAACTGGGTTTTTTAAAAGGAGGGAGCCTGGAGGGCTCCTTGCCAGATGTCCAGGTGAAAAACATACCTCCCAACCCAGGAAGGTTCTAAGAACCAGGCACAGGATGGGGAGGGAGGCAAACAAGATGAGGACCAAAGGGGATTTCTAGCGGGGAGGGAGGCCACGGCTCAGAGCAGAGACCAGCGGGCTGTCTGTCTGGCAGGTGTGCAGCACGGGTTTCTGTTACCCGTAAGCGACCCAGATGCAGCCAGAGGTGCGTCCTCCTACCTTCGGCTAGGGGGCAGGTGTTTGAATTTCTGCGAAAAGTGCCTAATATCCACTTGGAGCTTTATGTTTATTATTTTCTTTAAATTAATTTCATTTTAGTTTCTCTTTTGCGGCTGCTGTGTTGAGCCCGGTGTCTGTTCTACCTCCGGACTATACTGCCCGACCTATCTGATATTTTTGGAATCCTGGACGCACTAAGTGGCTGAAAGATTTGCCAGGTCGCCCAGGCTGGCTTTGAACCTTTGGTCCCTATGTCTCAGCCTCCCCAGTACGTAGGTTAACAGGGTGCGCCACCCCGCCAGGCTCCACTTGGGGTTTAAGAATCCACAGCTGTGGATGCCTGGGCGTGCTGGGGCGGCGCGGTGCCCTCTCGCGAGAGTGACACATTGCTCGCGGTGCTTCCCGATCCCTCCTCCACATAGGGCAGAAGAGAGGCCATGTGTGGTGTGCTCAGTAGACACGGCAAGGCAAAGAGGGCACTGGCAGCCTTGGGTAACCTGGGGCAATTCCGTCCAAAGGGAGGGAACCCGTGCGACTCTCTCATGAGTCTGCTACCAGCGCCTCCTCACCTGGCAAACACCCTGGAAAGGGGAGGCAGTCCGAACTACCACTGCGCATGTGCGGACCACGGACTCCCAGAGAAACTGGGTTCTTTAAAAGGAGGGAGCCTGGAGAGGGATAGGGGGGGTCCTTGCCCGACATAAAGGTAAAAAACAGACCTCCCAACGCAGGAAGGGTCTAAGAACCAAGCACAAGAAAGGGAGAGAGGCAAACGGGATAAGGACCAAAGGGATTTCTAGCGGGGAGGGAGGCCATAGCTCAGAGCAGAGACCAGCGGGCTGTCTGTCTGGCAGGTGTGCAGCACGGGTTCCTGTTACCCGTAAGCGACCCAGATGCAGCCAGAGGCTCGTCCTCCTACCTTCACCTAGGGGGCAGGGTTTGTGCTTCTGCGTAAAGGGCCTACTCTCCCACTTGGGGCTTTATGTTTATTATTTTCTTTAATTTAATTTCATTTTAGTTTCTGTTTTGCAGGTGCTGGGTTGAGCCCGGGGTCTGTTCTACTGGCGGACTATAGTGCCAGAACTATTTGACATTTTTTGGAATCCTGGACGCACTAAGTGGCTGAAAGCTTCGCTAAGTCGCCCAGGCTGGTTTTGAACCTATGGTCCCTATATCTCAGCCTCCCCAGTATGGAGGTTAACAGTGTGCACCACCCTGCCAGGCTCCACTTGGGGTTTAAGCCTCCAGAGCTGTGGATGCCTGTGCATGCTGGAGCGGCGCCATGCCCTCTCGCGAGATTGACACATTTCTCGCGGTGCTTCCCGTTCCCTCTTCCACATAGGGCAGAAGACAGGCCTTGTGTGGTGCGCTCAGTAGACACGGCAAGGCAAAGAGGGTAATGCCATCCCTGTGTAACCTGGTGCAGCTCCGTGGAAAGAATGGGAACCTGTGCGACTCTCTCATAAGCATGCTACCAGCGCCTCCTCCCATGGCCAACGCCCTGAAAAGGGGATGCAGTCCTAATTGACACTGCGCATCCGCGAAAGGCGGACTCACAGAGAAACTGTGTTCTTTAAAAGGAGGAAGCTTTGAGAGGGCTAGTGGGGCTCCTTGCCCGACGTCCAGGTGAAAAACCGACCTCCCGACATGGGGAGGGTCTAAAAACCAGGCATAGGAGGGAGAGGGAGGCAAACGGGATGAGGACCAAAGGAGATTTCCAGCGGGGAGGGAGGCCACGGCTCAGAGCAGAGACCAGCGGGCTGTCTGTCTGACAGGTGTGCAGCACGAGTTCCTGTTACCCGTAAGAGACCCAGATGCAGCCAGAGGTGTGTCCTCCTGCCTTCGCCTATGGGGCCAGGGGTTTGTGCTTCTGCGTAAAAGGCCTACTATCCACTTGGGGCTTTATTTTTATTATTTTCTTTAATTTCATTTCATTTTAGTTTCTGTTTTGCGGGTGCTGTGTTGAGCCCGGTGTCTGTTCTACCTCCAGACTATACTGCTAGACCTATTTGATTTTTTTGGAATCCTGGACGCACTAAGTGGCTGAAAGCTTCGCTAAGTACCCCAGGCTGGCTTCCAACCTGTGCGTCCCTAGGTCTCAGTCTCCCCAGTATGGAGGTTAACAATGTGCGCCATCCAGCCAGGCTCTACTTGGGGTTTAAGCCTCCACAGCTGTGGAAGCCAGTGCATTCTGGAGCGGCGCTGTGCCCTCTCGCGAGAGTGTCACATTCCTCGCGGTGCTTCCCGATCCCTATTCCACATAGGGCAGACGAGTGGCCGTGTGTGGTGTGCTCAGCAGACACGGCAAGGCAAAGAGGGCACTGGCATCCCTGGGTAACCTGGGGCAGCTCCTTGGAAAGGGAGGGAACCCGTGCAACTCTCTCATAAGCCTGCTACCAGTGCCTCCTCCCCTGGCAAACGCCCTTGAAAGGGGAGGCAGTCCGTATTGCCACTGCGCATGTGTGGACCACGGACTCCCAGAGAAACTGGGTTCTTTAAAAGGAGGGAGATTGGAGAGGGCTGGGGGGGCTCCTTGCCAGATGTCCAGGTGAAAAACAGACCTCCCAACTCGGTCCGAGTCTAAGAATCAGGCACAGGAGAGGGATGGAAGCAAACGGGATGAGTACCAAAGGGGATTTCCAGTGCGGAGGGAGGCCACGGCTCAGAGCAGAGACCAGCGGACTGTCTGTCAGGGAGGTGTGCAGCATGGGTTCCTGTTACCCGTAAGCGACACAGATGCAGCCAGAGGCACATCCTCCTACGTTCACCTAGGGGGCAGGGGTTTGCAATACCCTGAAATTGAACAACTTTCACATATATATGACATGTAAAACACTTTTCCGAGCTTTGGTGCCTAGGGTAAACTAACGCATTTAAGAAGTTCAACTAAATAATATAGAACTGGTGATGCTATCTGCAATCCTAATTCTAAACTTCTGTGAAATTCTTCCCATACACTGAAATTGAACAACTTTCACAT